>NC_086445.1:801559185-802979185 GCF_028390025.1 Pseudophryne corroboree
AATTTTCAGTTGCATAACATTATCCACAAATTTTCAGACTACAATTCATTCACTATCATATACTGAATGATTTTCTGTGAGAGTAGACACATTTTAAGATTGTATTAGGTAACATATTATAATTTTTGCATATATAAACTTGTTTAAGCCAAAATATTAAACAGAACACTTAACAATGAAACCAATGCACTAACAGCATTGGTACTTCAAAATCTGTTATATTGCATATAGGAAATAAACTAGTGGCTTGCATTAATTGCTGATTTGCTAAAGAATTAAACAATTATTAAACAAATACACTGCAAACAAAATGTTCTTTTAAGGAAAGCACACTTTACATTTTTCAAGTCCTCATTGACATGAACCACTTAAAGAAGGTTACAATTAAAATGTAAAATAATACTCTTATACATTGCTTTTATTCCTATATCATAAAAAAACATTCTGATTTAGGAATGTTGAAACATCAATGCGTATTCTTTCAAGGATATTAAACATTATACAAACTTACTTTTAAATAACCATAGTTGATTTTAAAGTGTGTAATCAGCCACTCTGAATGAGCCCTCTTCTACCACTTATTTATTAAGAAGTAGGACAGTCATCAAAAGCTAACAACATCTGCATGAAACAGAGTTGCTAACTGCCTTCATGCTGAGAAGAGAGCTCTTAATCTTATCATGGTGGTTGGCGAGTTTGGACACTTTCAAGCACATTTCTCCCATCATTGCCTATAGAAATGATCCCTGAAAGTATAATCTAAGCTACATTTGGTTGATGGTTTAGATAGGCCATATAAATTCCTCTTTTAACTCATGGTGACATTTTAGGACCCATGCATAAAACTTGATATAGAAATTGTCAACCAATATTCAGTTGCATAACATTCTCCACAAATTTTCAGACTACAATTCATTCACTATCATATACTGAAAGATTTTCTGTGAGAGTAGACACATTTTAAGATTGTATTAGGTAACATATTATAATTTTTGCATATATAAATTTGTTTAAACCAAAATATTAAACAGAACACTTAACAATGAAACCAATGCACTAATAGCATTGGTACTTCAAAATTTCTTATATTGCATATAGGAAATAAACTAGTGGCTTGCATTAATTGCTGATTTGCAAAAGAATTAAACAATTATTAAACAAATACACTGCAAACAAAAGGTTCTTTTAAGGAAAGCACACTTTACATTTTTCAAGTCATCATTGACATCAACCACTTAAAGAAGGTTAAAATTAAAATGTAAAATAATACTCTTAGACATTGCTTTTATTCCTATATCATAAAAAACATTCTGATTCAGGAATGTTGAAACATCAATGCGTATTCTTTCAAGGATATTAAACATTATACAAACTTAGTTTTAAATAACCACAGTTGATTTTAAAGTGTGTAATCAGCCACTCTGAATGAGCCCTCTTCTACCACTTCTTTATTAAGAAGTAGAACAGTCATCAAAAGCTAACAACATCTGCATGAAACAGAATTGCTAACTGTCTTCATGCTGAGAAGAGAGCTCTTAAACTCATCATGGTGGTTGGCGAGTTTGGACACTTTCAAGCACATTTCTCCCATCATTGCCTATAGAAATGATCCCTGAAAGTATAATCTTAGCTACATTTGGTTGATGGTTTAGATAGGCCATATAAATTCCTCTTTTAACTCATGGTGACATTTTAGGACCCATGCATAAAACTTGATATAGAAATTGTCAACCAATATTCAGTTGCATAACATTCTCCACAAATTTTCAGACTACAATTCATTCACTATCATATACTGAATGATTTTCTGTGAGAGTAGACACATTTTAAGATTGTATTAGGTAACATATTATAATTTTTGCATATATAAATTTGTTTAAACAAAAATATTAAACAGAACACTTAACAATGAAACCAATGCACTAATAGCATTGGTACTTCAAAATTTCTTATATTGCATATAGGAAATAAACTAGTGGCTTGCATTAATTGCTGATTTGCAAAAGAATTAAACAATTATTAAACAAATACACTGCAAACAAAAGGTTCTTTTAAGGAAAGCACACTTTACATTTTTCAAGTCCTCATTGACATGAACCACTTAAAGAAGGTTAAAATTAAAATGTAAAATAATACTCTTAGACATTGCTTTAATTGCTATATCATAAAAAACATTCTGATTCAGGAATGTTGAAACATCAATGCGTATTCTTTCAAG
Organism: Pseudophryne corroboree; assembly: GCF_028390025.1. NCBI lineage: Eukaryota > Metazoa > Chordata > Amphibia > Anura > Myobatrachidae > Pseudophryne > Pseudophryne corroboree. The sequence goes on from NC_086445.1 coordinate 801,561,404, forward strand.
GATATTAAACATTATACAAACTTAGTTTTAAATAACCATAGTTGATTTTAAAGTGTGTAATCAGCCACTCTGAATGAGCCCTCTTCTACCACTTCTTTATTAAGAAGTAGGACAGTCATCAAAAGCTAACAACATCTGCATGAAACAGAGTTGCTAACTGCCTTCATGCTGAGAAGAGAGCTCTTAAACTCATCATGGTGGTTGGCGAGTTTGGACACTTTCAAGCACATTTCTCCCATCATTGCCTATAGAAATGATCCCTGAAAGTATAGTCTTAAATACATTTTGTTGATGGTTTAGATAGGCCATATGAATTCCTCTTTTAACTCATGGTGACATTTTTGGACCCATTCATAAAACTTGATATAGAAATTGTCAACCAATATTCAGTTGCATAACATTCTCCACAAATTTTCAGACTACAATTCATTCACTATCATATACTGAATGATTTTCTGTGAGAGTAGACACATTTTAAAATTGTATTAGGTAACATATTATAATTTTTGCATATATAAATTTGTTTAAACCAAAATATTAAACAGAACACTTAACAATGAAACCAATGCACTAATAGCATTGGTACTTCAAAATTTCTTATAATGCATATAGGAAATAAACTAGTGGCTTGCATTCATTGCTGATTTGCAAAAGAATTAAACAATTATTAAACAAATACACTGCAAACAAAAGGTTCTTTTAAGGAAAGCACACTTTACATTTTTCAAGTCATCATTGACATCAACCACTTAAAGAAGGTTAAAATTAAAATGTAAAATAATACTCTTAGACATTGCTTTTATTCCTATATCATAAAAAACATTCTGATTCAGGAATGTTGAAACATCAATGCGTATTCTTTCAAGGATATTAAACATTATACAAACTTAGTTTTAAATAACCATAGTTGATTTTAAAGTGTGTAATCAGCCACTCTGAATGAGCCCTCTTCTACCACTTCTTTATTAAGAAGTAGGACAGTCATCAAAAGCTAACAACATCTGCATGAAACAGAATTGCTGACTGCCTTCATGCTGAGAAGAGAGCTCTTAAACTCATCATGGTGGTTGGCGAGTTTGGACACTTTCAAGCACATTTCTCCCATCATTGCCTATAGAAATGATCCCTGAAAGTATAATCTTAGCAACATTTGGTTGATGGTTTAGATAGGCCATATAAATTCCTCTTTTAACTCATGGTGACATTTTAGGACCCATGCATAAAACTTGATATAGAAATTGTCAACCAATATTCAGTTCCATAACATTCTCCACAAATTTTCAGACTACAATTCATTCACTATCATATACTGAATGATTTTCTGTGAGAGTAGACACATTTTAAGATTGTATTAGGTAACATATTATAATTTTTGCATATATAAATTTGTTTAAACAAAAATATTAAACAGAACACTTAACAATGAAACCAATGCACTAATAGCATTGGTACTTCAAAATTTCTTATATTGCATATAGGAAATAAACTAGTGGCTTGCATTAATTGCTGATTTGCTAAAGAATTAAACAATTATTAAACAAATACACTGCAAACAAAAGGTTCTTTTAAGGAAAGCACACTTTACATTTTTCAAGTCCTCATTGACATGAACCACTTAAAGAAGGTTAAAATTAAAATGTAAAATAATACTCTTAGACATTGCTTTAATTGCTATATCATAAAAAACATTCTGATTCAGGAATGTTGAAACATCAATGCGTATTCTTTCAAGGATATTAAACATTATACAAACTTAGTTTTAAATAACCATAGTTGATTTTAAAGTGTGTAATCAGCCACTCTGAATGAGCCCTCTTCTACCACTTCTTTATTAAGAAGTAGGACAGTCATCAAAAGCTAACAACATCTGCATGAAACAGAGTTGCTAACTGCCTTCATGCTGAGAAGAGAGCTCTTAAACTCATCATGGTGGTTGGCGAGTTTGGACACTTTCAAGCACATTTCTCCCATCATTGCCTATAGAAATGATCCCTGAAAGTATAGTCTTAAATACATTTTGTTGATGGTTTAGATAGGCCATATGAATTCCTCTTTTAACTCATGGTGACATTTTTGGACCCATTCATAAAACTTGATATAGAAATTGTCAACCAATTTTCAGTTGCATAACATTCTCCACAAATTTTCAGACTACAATTCATTCACTATCATATACTGAATGATTTTCTGTGAGAGTAGACACATTTTAAGATTGTATTAGGTAACATGTTATCATTTTTGCATATATAAACTTGTTTAAGCCAAAATATTAAACAGAACACTTAACAATGAAACCAATGCACTAATAGCATTGGTACTTCAAAATTTCTTATATTGCATATAGGAAATAAACTAGTGGCTTGCATTAATTGCTGATTTGCTAAAGAATTAAACAATTATTAAACAAATACACTGCAAACAAAATGTTCTTTTAAGGAAAGCACACTTTACATTTTTCAAGTCCTCATTGACATGAACCACTTAAAGAAGGTTACAATTAAAATGTAAAATAATACTCTTAGACATTGCTTTTATTCCTATATCATAAAAAAACATTCTGATTCAGGAATGTTGAAACATCAATGCGTATTCTTTCAAGGATATTAAACATTATACAAACTTACTTTTAAATAACCATAGTTGATTTTAAAGTGTGTAATCAGCCACTCTGAATGAGCCCTCTTCTACCACTTATTTATTAAGAAGTAGGACAGTCATCAAAAGCTAACAACATCTGCATGAAACAGAGTTGCTAACTGCCTTCATGCTGAGAAGAGAGCTCTTAATCTTATCATGGTGGTTGGCGAGTTTGGACACTTTCAAGCACATTTCTCCCATCATTGCCTATAGAAATGATCCCTGAAAGTATAATCTAAGCTACATTTGGTTGATGGTTTAGATAGGCCATATAAATTCCTCTTTTAACTCATGGTGACATTTTAGGACCCATTCATAAAACTTGATATAGAAATTGTCAACCAATATTCAGTTGCATAACATTCTCCACAAATTTTCAGACTACAATTCATTCACTATCATATACTGAATGATTTTCTGTGAGAGTAGACACATTTTAAGATTGTATTAGGTAACATATTATAATTTTTGCATATATAAATTTGTTTAAACCAAAATATTAAACAGAACACTTAACAATGAAACCAATGCACTAATAGCATTGGTACTTCAAAATTTCTTATATTGCATATAGGAAATAAACTAGTGGCTTGCATTAATTGCTGATTTGCAAAAGAATTAAACAATTATTAAACAAATACACTGCAAACAAAAGGTTCTTTTAAGGAAAGCACACTTTACATTTTTCAAGTCATCATTGACATCAACCACTTAAAGAAGGTTAAAATTAAAATGTAAAATAATACTCTTAGACATTGCTTTTATTCCTATATCATAAAAAACATTCTGATTCAGGAATGTTGAAACATCAATGCGTATTCTTTCAAGGATATTAAACATTATACAAACTTAGTTTTAAATAACCACAGTTGATTTTAAAGTGTGTAATCAGCCACTCTGAATGAGCCCTCTTCTACCACTTCTTTATTAAGAAGTAGAACAGTCATCAAAAGCTAACAACATCTGCATGAAACAGAATTGCTAACTGTCTTCATGCTGAGAAGAGAGCTCTTAAACTCATCATGGTGGTTGGCGAGTTTGGACACTTTCAAGCACATTTCTCCCATCATTGCCTATAGAAATGATCCCTGAAAGTATAATCTTAGCTACATTTGGTTGATGGTTTAGATAGGCCATATAAATTCCTCTTTTAACTCATGGTGACATTTTAGGACCCATGCATAAAACTTGATATAGAAATTGTCAACCAATATTCAGTTGCATAACATTCTCCACAAATTTTCAGACTACAATTCATTCACTATCATATACTGAATGATTTTCTGTGAGAGTAGACACATTTTAAGATTGTATTAGGTAACATATTATAATTTTTGCATATATAAATTTGTTTAAACAAAAATATTAAACAGAACACTTAACAATGAAACCAATGCACTAATAGCATTGGTACTTCAAAATTTCTTATATTGCATATAGGAAATAAACTAGTGGCTTGCATTAATTGCTGATTTGCAAAAGAATTAAACAATTATTAAACAAATACACTGCAAACAAAAGGTTCTTTTAAGGAAAGCACACTTTACATTTTTCAAGTCCTCATTGACATGAACCACTTAAAGAAGGTTAAAATTAAAATGTAAAATAATACTCTTAGACATTGCTTTAATTGCTATATCATAAAAAACATTCTGATTCAGGAATGTTGAAACATCAATGCGTATTCTTTCAAGGATATTAAACATTATACAAACTTAGTTTTAAATAACCATAGTTGATTTTAAAGTGTGTAATCAGCCACTCTGAATGAGCCCTCTTCTACCACTTCTTTATTAAGAAGTAGGACAGTCATCAAAAGCTAACAACATCTGCATGAAACAGAGTTGCTAACTGCCTTCATGCTGAGAAGAGAGCTCTTAAACTCATCATGGTGGTTGGCGAGTTTGGACACTTTCAAGCACATTTCTCCCATCATTGCCTATAGAAATGATCCCTGAAAGTATAGTCTTAAATACATTTTGTTGATGGTTTAGATAGGCCATATGAATTCCTCTTTTAACTCATGGTGACATTTTTGGACCCATTCATAAAACTTGATATAGAAATTGTCAACCAATATTCAGTTGCATAACATTCTCCACAAATTTTCAGACTACAATTCATTCACTATCATATACTGAATGATTTTCTGTGAGAGTAGACACATTTTAAAATTGTATTAGGTAACATATTATAATTTTTGCATATATAAATTTGTTTAAACCAAAATATTAAACAGAACACTTAACAATGAAACCAATGCACTAATAGCATTGGTACTTCAAAATTTCTTATAATGCATATAGGAAATAAACTAGTGGCTTGCATTCATTGCTGATTTGCAAAAGAATTAAACAATTATTAAACAAATACACTGCAAACAAAAGGTTCTTTTAAGGAAAGCACACTTTACATTTTTCAAGTCATCATTGACATCAACCACTTAAAGAAGGTTAAAATTAAAATGTAAAATAATACTCTTAGACATTGCTTTTATTCCTATATCATAAAAAACATTCTGATTCAGGAATGTTGAAACATCAATGCGTATTCTTTCAAGGATATTAAACATTATACAAACTTAGTTTTAAATAACCATAGTTGATTTTAAAGTGTGTAATCAGCCACTCTGAATGAGCCCTCTTCTACCACTTCTTTATTAAGAAGTAGGACAGTCATCAAAAGCTAACAACATCTGCATGAAACAGAATTGCTGACTGCCTTCATGCTGAGAAGAGAGCTCTTAAACTCATCATGGTGGTTGGCGAGTTTGGACACTTTCAAGCACATTTCTCCCATCATTGCCTATAGAAATGATCCCTGAAAGTATAATCTTAGCAACATTTGGTTGATGGTTTAGATAGGCCATATAAATTCCTCTTTTAACTCATGGTGACATTTTAGGACCCATGCATAAAACTTGATATAGAAATTGTCAACCAATATTCAGTTCCATAACATTCTCCACAAATTTTCAGACTACAATTCATTCACTATCATATACTGAATGATTTTCTGTGAGAGTAGACACATTTTAAGATTGTATTAGGTAACATATTATAATTTTTGCATATATAAATTTGTTTAAACAAAAATATTAAACAGAACACTTAACAATGAAACCAATGCACTAATAGCATTGGTACTTCAAAATTTCTTATATTGCATATAGGAAATAAACTAGTGGCTTGCATTAATTGCTGATTTGCTAAAGAATTAAACAATTATTAAACAAATACACTGCAAACAAAAGGTTCTTTTAAGGAAAGCACACTTTACATTTTTCAAGTCCTCATTGACATGAACCACTTAAAGAAGGTTAAAATTAAAATGTAAAATAATACTCTTAGACATTGCTTTAATTGCTATATCATAAAAAACATTCTGATTCAGGAATGTTGAAACATCAATGCATATTCTTTCAAGGATATTAAACATTATACAAACTTAGTTTTAAATAACCATAGTTGATTTTAAAGTGTGTAATCAGCCACTCTGAATGAGCCCTCTTCTACCACTTCTTTATTAAGAAGTAGGACAGTCATCAAAAGCTAACAACATCTGCATGAAACAGAGTTGCTAACTGCCTTCATGCTGAGAAGAGAGCTCTTAAACTCATCATGGTGGTTAGCGAGTTTGGACACTTTCAAGCACATTTCTCCCATCATTGCCTATAGAAATGATCCCTGAAAGTATAGTCTTAAATACATTTTGTTGATGGTTTAGATAGGCCATATGAATTCCTCTTTTAACTCATGGTGACATTTTTGGACCCATTCATAAAACTTGATATAGAAATTGTCAACCAATTTTCAGTTGCATAACATTCTCCACAAATTTTCAGACTACAATTCATTCACTATCATATACTGAATGATTTTCTGTGAGAGTAGACACATTTTAAGATTGTATTAGGTAACATGTTATCATTTTTGCATATATAAACTTGTTTAAGCCAAAATATTAAACAGAACACTTAACAATGAAACCAATGCACTAATAGCATTGGTACTTCAAAATTTCTTATATTGCATATAGGAAATAAACTAGTGGCTTGCATTAATTGCTGATTTGCTAAAGAATTAAACAATTATTAAACAAATACACTGCAAACAAAATGTTCTTTTAAGGAAAGCACACTTTACATTTTTCAAGTCCTCATTGACATGAACCACTTAAAGAAGGTTACAATTAAAATGTAAAATAATACTCTTAGACATTGCTTTTATTCCTATATCATAAAAAAACATTCTGATTCAGGAATGTTGAAACATCAATGCGTATTCTTTCAAGGATATTAAACATTATACAAACTTACTTTTAAATAACCATAGTTGATTTTAAAGTGTGTAATCAGCCACTCTGAATGAGCCCTCTTCTACCACTTATTTATTAAGAAGTAGGACAGTCATCAAAAGCTAACAACATCTGCATGAAACAGAGTTGCTAACTGCCTTCATGCTGAGAAGAGAGCTCTTAATCTTATCATGGTGGTTGGCGAGTTTGGACACTTTCAAGCACATTTCTCCCATCATTGCCTATAGAAATGATCCCTGAAAGTATAATCTAAGCTACATTTGGTTGATGGTTTAGATAGGCCATATAAATTCCTCTTTTAACTCATGGTGACATTTTAGGACCCATTCATAAAACTTGATATAGAAATTGTCAACCAATATTCAGTTGCATAACATTCTCCACAAATTTTCAGACTACAATTCATTCACTATCATATACTGAATGATTTTCTGTGAGAGTAGACACATTTTAAGATTGTATTAGGTAACATATTATAATTTTTGCATATATAAATTTGTTTAAACCAAAATATTAAACAGAACACTTAACAATGAAACCAATGCACTAATAGCTTTGGTACTTCAAAATTTCTTATAATGCATATAGGAAATAAACTAGTGGCTTGCATTCATTGCTGATTTGCAAAAGAATTAAACAATTATTAAACAAATACACTGCAAACAAAAGGTTCTTTTAAGGAAAGCACACTTTACATTTTTCAAGTCATCATTGACATCAACCACTTAAAGAAGGTTAAAATTAAAATGTAAAATAATACTCTTAGACATTGCTTTTATTCCTATATCATAAAAAACATTCTGATTCAGGAATGTTGAAACATCAATGCGTATTCTTTCAAGGATATTAAACATTATACAAACTTAGTTTTAAATAACCATAGTTGATTTTAAAGTGTGTAATCAGCCACTCTGAATGAGCCCTCTTCTACCACTTCTTTATTAAGAAGTAGGACAGTCATCAAAAGCTAACAACATCTGCATGAAACAGAATTGCTGACTGCCTTCATGCTGAGAAGAGAGCTCTTAAACTCATCATGGTGGTTGGCGAGTTTGGACACTTTCAAGCACATTTCTCCCATCATTGCCTATAGAAATGATCCCTGGAAGTACAATCTTAACTACATTTGGTTGATGGTTTAGATAGGCCATATAAATTCCTCTTTTAACTCATGGTGACATTTTAGGACCCATGCATAAAACTTGATATAGAAATTGTCAACCAATATTCAGTTGCATAACATTCTCCACAAATTTTCAGACTACAATTCATTCACTATCATATACTGAATGATTTTCTGTGAGAGTAGACACATTTTAAGATTGTATTAGGTAACATATTATAATGTTTGCATATATAAATTTGTTTAAACAAAAATATTAAACAGAACACTTAACAATGAAACCAATGCACTAATAGCATTGGTACTTCAAAATTTCTTATATTGCATATAGGAAATAAACTAGTGGCTTGCATTAATTGCTGATTTGCAAAAGAATTAAACAATTATTAAACAAATACACTGCAAACAAAAGGTTCTTTTAAGGAAAGCACACTTTACATTTTTCAAGTCCTCATTGACATGAACCACTTAAAGAAGGTTAAAATTAAAATGTAAAATAATACTCTTAGACATTGCTTTAATTGCTATATCATAAAAAACATTCTGATTCAGGAATGTTGAAACATCAATGCGTATTCTTTCAAGGATATTAAACATTATACAAACTTAGTTTTAAATAACCATAGTTGATTTTAAAGTGTGTAATCAGCCACTCTGAATGAGCCCTCTTCTACCACTTCTTTATTAAGAAGTAGGACAGTCATCAAAAGCTAACAACATCTGCATGAAACAGAGTTGCTAACTGCCTTCATGCTGAGAAGAGAGCTCTTAAACTCATCATGGTGGTTGGCGAGTTTGGACACTTTCAAGCACATTTCTCCCATCATTGCCTATAGAAATGATCCCTGAAAGTATAGTCTTAAATACATTTTGTTGATGGTTTAGATAGGCCATATGAATTCCTCTTTTAACTCATGGTGACATTTTTGGACCCATTCATAAAACTTGATATAGAAATTGTCAACCAATTTTCAGTTGCATAACATTCTCCACAAATTTTCAGACTACAATTCATTCACTATCATATACTGAATGATTTTCTGTGAGAGTAGACACATTTTAAGATTGTATTAGGTAACATGTTATCATTTTTGCATATATAAACTTGTTTAAGCCAAAATATTAAACAGAACACTTAACAATGAAACCAATGCACTAATAGCATTGGTACTTCAAAATTTCTTATATTGCATATAGGAAATAAACTAGTGGCTTGCATTAATTGCTGATTTGCTAAAGAATTAAACAATTATTAAACAAATACACTGCAAACAAAATGTTCTTTTAAGGAAAGCACACTTTACATTTTTCAAGTCCTCATTGACATGAACCACTTAAAGAAGGTTACAATTAAAATGTAAAATAATACTCTTAGACATTGCTATTATTCCTATATCATAAAAAAACATTCTGATTTAGGAATGTTGAAACATCAATGCGTATTCTTTCAAGGATATTAAACATTATACAAACTTAGTTTTAAATAACCATAGTTGATTTTAAAGTGTGTAATCAGCCACTCTGAATGAGCCCTCTTCTACCACTTCTTTATTAAGAAGTAGGACAGTCATCAAAAGCTAACAACATCTGCATGAAACAGAGTTGCTAACTGCCTTCATGCGGAGAAGAGAGCTCTTAATCTTATCATGGTGGTTGGCGAGTTTGGACACTTTCAAGCACATTTCTCCCATCATTGCCTATAGAAATGATCCCTGAAAGTATAATCTAAGCTACATTTGGTTGATGGTTTAGATAGGCCATATAAATTCCTCTTTTAACTCATGGTGACATTTTAGGACCCATGCATAAAACTTGATATAGAAATTGTCAACCAATATTCAGTTGCATAACATTATCCACAAATTTTCAGACTACAATTCATTCACTATCATATACTGAATGATTTTCTGTGAGAGTAGACACATTTTAAGATTGTATTAGGTAACATATTATAATTTTTGCATATATAAATTTGTTTAAACCAAAATATTAAACAGAACACTTAACAATGAAACCAATGCACTAATAGCATTGGTACTTCAAAATTTCTTATATTGCATATAGGAAATAAACTAGTGGCTTGCATTCATTGCTGATTTGCAAAAGAATTAAACAATTATTAAACAAATACACTGCAAACAAAAGGTTCTTTTAAGGAAAGCACACTTTACATTTTTCAAGTCATCATTGACATCAACCACTTAAAGAAGGTTAAAATTAAAATGTAAAATAATACTTTTAGACATTGCTTTTATTCCTATATCATAAAAAACATTCTGATTCAGGAATGTTGAAACATCAATGCGTATTCTTTCAAGGATATTAAACATTATACAAACTTAGTTTTAAATAACCATAGTTGATTTTAAAGTGTGTAATCAGCCACTCTGAATGAGCCCTCTTCTACCACTTCTTTATTAAGAAGTAGGACAGTCATCAAAAGCTAACAACATCTGCATGAAACAGAATTGCTGACTGCCTTCATGCTGAGAAGAGAGCTCTTAAACTCATCATGGTGGTTGGCGAGTTTGGACACTTTCAAGCACATTTCTCCCATCATTGCCTATAGAAATGATCCCTGAAAGTATAATCTTAGCTACATTTGGTTGATGGTTTAGATAGGCCATATAAATTCCTCTTTTAACTCATGGTGACATTTTAGGACCCATGCATAAAACTTGATATAGAAATTGTCAATCAATATTCAGTTGCATAACATTCTCCACAAATTTTCAGACTACAATTCATTCACTATCATATACTGAATGATTTTCTGTGAGAGTAGACACATTTTAAGATTGTATTAGGTAACATGTTATCATTTTTGCATATATAAACTTGTTTAAGCCAAAATATTAAACAGAACACTTAACAATGAAACCAATGCACTAATAGCATTGGTACTTCAAAATTTCTTATATTGCATATAGGAAATAAACTAGTGGCTTGCATTAATTGCTGATTTGCTAAAGAATTAAACAATTATTAAACAAATACACTGCAAACAAAATGTTCTTTTAAGGAAAGCACACTTTACATTTTTCAAGTCCTCATTGACATGAACCACTTAAAGAAGGTTACAATTAAAATGTAAAATAATACTCTTAGACATTGCTTTTATTCCTATATCATAAAAAAACATTCTGATTTAGGAATGTTGAAACATCAATGCGTATTCTTTCAAGGATATTAAACATTATACAAACTTACTTTTAAATAACCATAGTTGATTTTAAAGTGTGTAATCAGCCACTCTGAATGAGCCCTCTTCTACCACTTCTTTATTAAGAAGTAGGACAGTCATCAAAAGCTAACAACATCTGCATGAAACAGAGTTGCTAACTGCCTTCATGCTGAGAAGAGAGCTCTTAATCTTATCATGGTGGTTGGCGAGTTTGGACACTTTCAAGCACATTTCTCCCATCATTGCCTATAGAAATGATCCCTGAAAGTATAATCTAAGCTACATTTGGTTGATGGTTTAGATAGGCCATATAAATTCCTCTTTTAACTCATGGTGACATTTTAGGACCCATGCATAAAACTTGATATAGAAATTGTCAACCAATATTCAGTTGCATAACATTCTCCACAAATTTTCAGACTACAATTCATTCACTATCATATACTGAATGATTTTCTGTGAGAGTAGACACATTTTAAGATTGTATTAGGTAACATATTATAATTTTTGCATATATAAATTTGTTTAAACCAAAATATTAAACAGAACACTTAACAATGAAACCAATGCACTAATAGCATTGGTACTTCAAAATTTCTTATATTGCATATAGGAAATAAACTAGTGGCTTGCATTCATTGCTGATTTGCAAAAGAATTAAACAATTATTAAACAAATACACTGCAAACAAAAGGTTCTTTTAAGGAAAGCACACTTTACATTTTTCAAGTCATCATTGACATCAACCACTTAAAGAAGGTTAAAATTAAAATGTAAAATAATACTTTTAGACATTGCTTTTATTCCTATATCATAAAAAACATTCTGATTCAGGAATGTTGAAACATCAATGCGTATTCTTTCAAGGATATTAAACATTATACAAACTTAGTTTTAAATAACCATAGTTGATTTTAAAGTGTGTAATCAGCCACTCTGAATGAGCCCTCTTCTACCACTTCTTTATTAAGAAGTAGGACAGTCATCAAAAGCTAACAACATCTGCATGAAACAGAATTGCTAACTGCCTTCATGCTGAGAAGAGAGCTCTTAAACTCATCATGGTGGTTGGCGAGTTTGGACACTTTCAAGCACATTTCTCCCATCATTGCCTATAGAAATGATCCCTGAAAGTATAATCTTAGCTACATTTGGTTGATGGTTTAGATAGGCCATATAAATTCCTCTTTTAACTCATGGTGACATTTTAGGACCCATGCATAAAACTTGATATAGAAATTGTCAACCAATATTCAGTTGCATAACATTATCCACAAATTTTCAGACTACAATTCATTCACTATCATATACTGAATGATTTTCTGTGAGAGTAGACACATTTTAAGATTGTATTAGGTAACATATTATAATTTTTGCATATATAAATTTGTTTAAACCAAAATATTAAACAGAACACTTAACAATGAAACCAATGCACTAATAGCATTGGTACTTCAAAATTTCTTATATTGCATATAGGAAATAAACTAGTGGCTTGCATTCATTGCTGATTTGCAAAAGAATTAAACAATTATTAAACAAATACACTGCAAACAAAAGGTTCTTTTAAGGAAAGCACACTTTACATTTTTCAAGTCATCATTGACATCAACCACTTAAAGAAGGTTAAAATTAAAATGTAAAATAATACTTTTAGACATTGCTTTTATTCCTATATCATAAAAAACATTCTGATTCAGGAATGTTGAAACATCAATGCGTATTCTTTCAAGGATATTAAACATTATACAAACTTAGTTTTAAATAACCATAGTTGATTTTAAAGTGTGTAATCAGCCACTCTGAATGAGCCCTCTTCTACCACTTCTTTATTAAGAAGTAGGACAGTCATCAAAAGCTAACAACATCTGCATGAAACAGAATTGCTGACTGCCTTCATGCTGAGAAGAGAGCTCTTAAACTCATCATGGTGGTTGGCGAGTTTTGACACTTTCAAGCACATTTCTCCCATCATTGCCTATAGAAATGATCCCTGAAAGTATAATCTTAGCTACATTTGGTTGATGGTTTAGATAGGCCATATAAATTCCTCTTTTAACTCATGGTGACATTTTAGGACCCATGCATAAAACTTGATATAGAAATTGTCAATCAATATTCAGTTGCATAACATTCTCCACAAATTTTCAGACTACAATTCATTCACTATCATATACTGAATGATTTTCTGTGAGAGTAGACACATTTTAAGATTGTATTAGGTAACATGTTATCATTTTTGCATATATAAACTTGTTTAAGCCAAAATATTAAACAGAACACTTAACAATGAAACCAATGCACTAATAGCATTGGTACTTCAAAATTTCTTATATTGCATATAGGAAATAAACTAGTGGCTTGCATTAATTGCTGATTTGCTAAAGAATTAAACAATTATTAAACAAATACACTGCAAACAAAATGTTCTTTTAAGGAAAGCACACTTTACATTTTTCAAGTCCTCATTGACATGAACCACTTAAAGAAGGTTACAATTAAAATGTAAAATAATACTCTTAGACATTGCTTTTATTCCTATATCATAAAAAAACATTCTGATTTAGGAATGTTGAAACATCAATGCGTATTCTTTCAAGGATATTAAACATTATACAAACTTACTTTTAAATAACCATAGTTGATTTTAAAGTGTGTAATCAGCCACTCTGAATGAGCCCTCTTCTACCACTTCTTTATTAAGAAGTAGGACAGTCATCAAAAGCTAACAACATCTGCATGAAACAGAGTTGCTAACTGCCTTCATGCTGAGAAGAGAGCTCTTAATCTTATCATGGTGGTTGGCGAGTTTGGACACTTTCAAGCACATTTCTCCCATCATTGCCTATAGAAATGATCCCTGAAAGTATAATCTAAGCTACATTTGGTTGATGGTTTAGATAGGCCATATAAATTCCTCTTTTAACTCATGGTGACATTTTAGGACCCATGCATAAAACTTGATATAGAAATTGTCAACCAATATTCAGTTGCATAACATTCTCCACAAATTTTCAGACTACAATTCATTCACTATCATATACTGAATGATTTTCTGTGAGAGTAGACACATTTTAAGATTGTATTAGGTAACATATTATAATTTTTGCATATATAAATTTGTTTAAACCAAAATATTAAACAGAACACTTAACAATGAAACCAATGCACTAATAGCATTGGTACTTCAAAATTTCTTATATTGCATATAGGAAATAAACTAGTGGCTTGCATTCATTGCTGATTTGCAAAAGAATTAAACAATTATTAAACAAATACACTGCAAACAAAAGGTTCTTTTAAGGAAAGCACACTTTACATTTTTCAAGTCATCATTGACATCAACCACTTAAAGAAGGTTAAAATTAAAATGTAAAATAATACTTTTAGACATTGCTTTTATTCCTATATCATAAAAAACATTCTGATTCAGGAATGTTGAAACATCAATGCGTATTCTTTCAAGGATATTAAACATTATACAAACTTAGTTTTAAATAACCATAGTTGATTTTAAAGTGTGTAATCAGCCACTCTGAATGAGCCCTCTTCTACCACTTCTTTATTAAGAAGTAGGACAGTCATCAAAAGCTAACAACATCTGCATGAAACAGAATTGCTAACTGCCTTCATGCTGAGAAGAGAGCTCTTAAACTCATCATGGTGGTTGGCGAGTTTGGACACTTTCAAGCACATTTCTCCCATCATTGCCTATAGAAATGATCCCTGAAAGTATAATCTTAGCTACATTTGGTTGATGGTTTAGATAGGCCATATAAATTCCTCTTTTAACTCATGGTGACATTTTAGGACCCATGCATAAAACTTGATATAGAAATTGTCAATCAATATTCAGTTGCATAACATTCTCCACAAATTTTCAGACTACAATTCATTCACTATCATATACTGAATGATTTTCTGTGAGAGTAGACACATTTTAAGATTGTATTAGGTAACATATTATAATTTTTGCATATATAAATTTGTTTAAACCAAAATATTAAACAGAACACTTAACAATGAAACCAATGCACTAATAGCATTGGTACTTCAAAATTTCTTATATTGCATATAGGAAATAAACTAGTGGCTTGCATTCATTGCTGATTTGCAAAAGAATTAAACAATTATTAAACAAATACACTGCAAACAAAAGGTTCTTTTAAGGAAAGCACACTTTACATTTTTCAAGTCATCATTGACATCAACCACTTAAAGAAGGTTAAAATTAAAATGTAAAATAATACTTTTAGACATTGCTTTTATTCCTATATCATAAAAAACATTCTGATTCAGGAATGTTGAAACATCAATGCGTATTCTTTCAAGGATATTAAACATTATACAAACTTACTTTTAAATAACCATAGTTGATTTTAAAGTGTGTAATCAGCCACTCTGAATGAGCCCTCTTCTACCACTTCTTTATTAAGAAGTAGGACAGTCATCAAAAGCTAACAACATCTGCATGAAACAGAATTGCTAACTGCCTTCATGCTGAGAAGAGAGCTCTTAAACTCATCATGGTGGTTGGCGAGTTTGGACACTTTCAAGCACATTTCTCCCATCATTGCTTATAGAAATGATCCCTGAAAGTATAATCTTAGCTACATTTGGTTGATGGTTTAGATAGGCCATATAAATTCCTCTTTTAACTCATGGTGACATTTTAGGACCCATGCATAAAACTTGATATAGAAATTGTCAATCAATATTCAGTTGCATAACATTCTCCACAAATTTTCAGACTACAATTCATTCACTATCATATACTGAATGATTTTCTGTGAGAGTAGACACATTTTAAGATTGTATTAGGTAACATGTTATCATTTTTGCATATATAAACTTGTTTAAGCCAAAATATTAAACAGAACACTTAACAATGAAACCAATGCACTAATAGCATTGGTACTTCAAAATTTCTTATATTGCATATAGGAAATAAACTAGTGGCTTGCATTAATTGCTGATTTGCTAAAGAATTAAACAATTATTAAACAAATACACTGCAAACAAAAGGTTCTTTTAAGGAAAGCACACTTTACATTTTTCAAGTCCTCATTGACATGAACCACTTAAAGAAGGTTAAAATTAAAATGTAAAATAATACTCTTAGACATTGCTTTAATTGCTATATCATAAAAAACATTCTGATTCAGGAATGTTGAAACATCAATGCGTATTCTTTCAAGGATATTAAACATTATACAAACTTAGTTTTAAATAACCATAGTTGATTTTAAAGTGTGTAATCAGCCACTCTGAATGAGCCCGCTTCTACCACTTCTTTATTAAGAAGTAGGACAGTCATCAAAAGCTAACAACATCTGCATGAAACAGAGTTGCTAACTGCCTTCATGCTGAGAAGAGAGCTCTTAAACTCATCATGGTGGTTGGCGAGCTTGGACACTTTCAAGCACATTTCTCCCGTCATTGCCTATAGAAATGATCCCTGAAAGTATAGTCTTAAATACATTTTGTTGATGGTTTAGATAGGCCATATGAATTCCTCTTTTAACTCATGGTGACATTTTTGGACCCATTCATAAAACTTGATATAGAAATTGTCAACCAATTTTCAGTTGCATAACATTCTCCACAAATTTTCAGACTACAATTCATTCACTATCATATACTGAATGATTTTCTGTGAGAGTAGACACATTTTAAGATTGTATTAGGTAACATGTTATCATTTTTGCATATATAAACTTGTTTAAGCCAAAATATTAAACAGAACACTTAACAATGAAACCAATGCACTAATAGCATTGGTACTTCAAAATTTCTTATATTGCATATAGGAAATAAACTAGTGGCTTGCATTAATTGCTGATTTGCTAAAGAATTAAACAATTATTAAACAAATACACTGCAAACAAAATGTTCGTTTAAGGAAAGCACACTTTACATTTTTCAAGTCCTCATTGACATGAACCACTTAAAGAAGGTTACAATTAAAATGTAAAATAATACTCTTAGACATTGCTTTTATTCCTATATCATAAAAAAACATTCTGATTTAGGAATGTTGAAACATCAATGCGTATTCTTTCAAGGATATTAAACATTATACAAACTTACTTTTAAATAACCATAGTTGATTTTAAAGTGTGTAATCAGCCACTCTGAATGAGCCCTCTTCTACCACTTATTTATTAAGAAGTAGGACAGTCATCAAAAGCTAACAACATCTGCATGAAACAGAGTTGCTAACTGCCTTCATGCTGAGAAGAGAGCTCTTAATCTTATCATGGTGGTTGGCGAGTTTGGACACTTTCAAGCACATTTCTCCCATCATTGCCTATAGAAATGATCCCTGAAAGTATAATCTTAGCTACATTTGGTTGATGGTTTAGATAGGCCATATAAATTCCTCTTTTAACTCATGGTGACATTTTAGGACCCATGCATAAAACTTGATATAGAAATTGTCAACCAATATTCAGTTGCATAACATTCTCCACAAATTTTCAGACTACAATTCATTCACTATCATATACTGAATGATTTTCTGTGAGAGTAGACACATTTTAAGATTGTATTAGGTAACATATTATAATTTTTGCATATATAAATTTGTTTAAACAAAAATATTAAACAGAACACTTAACAATGAAACCAATGCACTAATAGCATTGGTACTTCAAAATTTCTTATATTGCATATAGGAAATAAACTAGTGGCTTGCATTAATTGCTGATTTGCAAAAGAATTAAAGAATTATTAAACAAATACACTGCAAACAAAAGGTTCTTTTAAGGAAAGCACACTTTACATTTTTCAAGTCCTCATTGACATGAACCACTTAAAGAAGGTTAAAATTAAAATGTAAAATAATACTCTTAGACATTGCTTTAATTGCTATATCATAAAAAACATTCTGATTCAGGAATGTTGAAACATCAATGCGTATTCTTTCAAGGATATTAAACATTATACAAACTTAGTTTTAAATAACCATAGTTGATTTTAAAGTGTGTAATCAGCCACTCTGAATGAGCCCTCTTCTACCACTTCTTTATTAAGAAGTAGGACAGTCATCAAAAGCTAACAACATCTGCATGAAACAGAGTTGCTAACTGCCTTCATGCTGAGAAGAGAGCTCTTAAACTCATCATGGTGGTTGGCGAGTTTGGACACTTTCAAGCACATTTCTCCCATCATTGCCTATAGAAATGATCCCTGAAAGTATAGTCTTAAATACATTTTGTTGATGGTTTAGATAGGCCATATGAATTCCTCTTTTAACTCATGGTGACATTTTTGGACCCATTCATAAAACTTGATATAGAAATTGTCAACCAATTTTCAGTTGCATAACATTCTCCACAAATTTTCAGACTACAATTCATTCACTATCATATACTGAATGATTTTCTGTAAGAGCAGACACATTTTAAGATTGTATTAGGTAAAATGTTATCATTTTTGCATATATAAACTTGTTTAAGCCAAAATATTAAACAGAACACTTAACAATGAAACCAATGCACTAATAGCATTGGTACTTCAAAATGTCTTATATTGCATATAGGAAATAAACTAGTGGCTTGCATTAATTGCTGATTTGCAAAAGAATTAAACAATTATTAAACAAATACACTGCAAACAAAAGGTTCTTTTAAGGAAAGCACACTTTACATTTTTCAAGTCCTCATTGACATGAACCACTTAAAGAAGGTTAAAATTAAAATGTAAAATAATACTCTTAGACATTGCTTTAATTGCTATATCATAAAAAACATTCTGATTCAGGAATGTTGAAACATCAATGCGTATTCTTTCAAGGATATTAAACATTATACAAACTTAGTTTTAAATAACCATAGTTGATTTTAAAGTGTGTAATCAGCCACTCTGAATGAGCCCTCTTCTACCACTTCTTTATTAAGAAGTAGGACAGTCATCAAAAGCTAACAACATCTGCATGAAACAGAGTTGCTAACTGCCTTCATGCTGAGAAGAGAGCTCTTAATCTTATCATGGTGGTTGGCGAGTTTGGACACTTTCAAGCACATTTCTCCCATCATTGCCTATAGAAATGATCCCTGAAAGTATAATCTTAGCTACATTTGGTTGATGGTTTAGATAGGCCATATAAATTCCTCTTTTAACTCATGGTGACATTTTAGGACCCATGCATAAAACTTGATATAGAAATTGTCAACCAATATTCAGTTGCATAACATTCTCCACAAATTTTCAGACTACAATTCATTCACTATCATATACTGAATGATTTTCTGTGAGAGTAGACACATTTTAAGATTGTATTAGGTAACATATTATAATTTTTGCATATATAAATTTGTTTAAACAAAAATATTAAACAGAACACTTAACAATGAAACCAATGCACTAATAGCATTGGTACTTCAAAATTTCTTATATTGCATATAGGAAATAAACTAGTGGCTTGCATTAATTGCTGATTTGCTAAAGAATTAAACAATTATTAAACAAATACACTGCAAACAAAATGTTCTTTTAAGGAAAGCACACTTTACATTTTTCAAGTCCTCATTGACATGTACCACTTAAAGAAGGTTACAATTAAAATGTAAAATAATACTCTTAGACATTGCTTTTATTCCTATATCATAAAAAAACATTCTGATTTAGGAATGTTGAAACATCAATGCGTATTCTTTCAAGGATATTAAACATTATACAAACTTACTTTTAAATAACCATAGTTGATTTTAAAGTGTGTAATCAGCCACTCTGAATGAGCCCTCTTCTACCACTTATTTATTAAGAAGTAGGACAGTCATCAAAAGCTAACAACATCTGCATGAAACAGAGTTGCTAACTGCCTTCATGCGGAGAAGAGAGCTCTTAATCTTATCATGGTGGTTGGCGAGTTTGGACACTTTCAAGCACATTTCTCCCATCATTGCCTATAGAAATGATCCCTGAAAGTATAATCTAAGCTACATTTGGTTGATGGTTTAGATAGGCCATATAAATTCCTCTTTTAACTCATGGTGACATTTTAGGACCCATGCATAAAACTTGATATAGAAATTGTCAACCAATATTCAGTTGCATAACATTCTCCACAAATTTTCAGACTACAATTCATTCACTATCATATACTGAATGATTTTCTGTGAGAGTAGACACATTTTAAGATTGTATTAGGTAACATATTATAATTTTTGCATATATAAATTTGTTTAAACCAAAATATTAAACAGAACACTTAACAATGAAACCAATGCACTAATAGCATTGGTACTTCAAAATTTCTTATATTGCATATAGGAAATAAACTAGTGGCTTGCATTCATTGCTGATTTGCAAAATAATTAAACAATTATTAAACAAATACACTGCAAACAAAAGGTTCTTTTAAGGAAAGCACACTTTACATTTTTCAAGTCATCATTGACATCAACCACTTAAAGAAGGTTAAAATTAAAATGTAAAATAATACTTTTAGACATTGCTTTTATTCCTATATCATAAAAAACATTCTGATTCAGGAATGTTGAAACATCAATGCGTATTCTTTCAAGGATATTAAACATTATACAAACTTAGTTTTAAATAACCATAGTTGATTTTAAAGTGTGTAATCAGCCACTCTGAATGAGCCCTCTTCTACCACTTCTTGATTAAGAAGTAGGACAGTCATCAAAAGCTAACAACATCTGCATGAAACAGAGTTGCTAACTGCCTTCATGCTGAGAAGAGAGCTCTTAAACTCATCATGGTGGTTGGTGAGTTTGGACACTTTCAAGCACATTTCTCCCATCATTGCCTATAGAAATGATCCCTGAAAGTATAATCTTAACTACATTTGGTTGATGGTTTAGATAGGCCATATAAATTCCTCTTTTAACTCATAGTGACATTTTAGGACCCATGCATAAAACTTGATATAGAAATTGTCAACCAATATTCAGTTGCATAACATTCTCCACAAATTTTCAGACTACAATTCATTCACTATCATATACTGAATGATTTTCTGTGAGAGTAGACACATTTTAAGATTGTATTAGGTAACATATTATAATTTTTGCATATATAAATTTGTTTAAACCAAAATATTAAACAGAACACTTAACAATGAAACCAATGCACTAATAGCATTGGTACTTCAATATTTCTTATATTGCATATAGGAAATAAACTAGTGGCTTGCATTAATTGCTGATTTGCTAAAGAATTAAACAATTATTAAACAAATACACTGCAAACAAAATGTTCTTTTAAGGAAAGCACACTTTACATTTTTCAAGTCCTCATTGACATGAACCACTTAAAGAATGTTACAATTAATATGTAAAATAATACTCTTAGACATTGCTTTAATTGCTATATCATAAAAAACATTCTGATTCAGGAATGTTGAAACATCAATGCGTATTCTTTCAAAGATATTAAACATTATACAAACTTAGTTTTAAATAACCATAGTTGATTTTAAAGTGTGTAATCAGCCACTCTGAATGAGCCCTCTTCTACCACTTCTTTATTAAGAAGTAGGACAGTCATCAAAAGCTAACAACATCTGCATGAAACAGAGTTGCTAACTGCCTTCATGCTGAGAAGAGAGCTCTTAAACTCATCATGGTGGTTGGCGAGTTTGGACACTTTCAAGCACATTTCTCCCATCATTGCCTATAGAAATGATCCCTGAAAGTATAGTCTTAAATATATTTTGTTGATGGTTTAGATAGGCCATATGAATTCCTCTTTTAACTCATGGTGACATTTTTGGACCCATTCATAAAACTTGATATAGAAATTGTCAACCAATTTTCAGTTGTATAACATTCTCCACAAATTTTCAGACTACAATTCATTCACTATCATATACTGAATGATTTTCTGTGAGAGTAGACACATTTTAAGATTGTATTAGGTAACATGTTATCATTTTTGCATATATAAACTTGTTTAAGCCAAAATATTAAACAGAACACTTAACAATGAAACCAATGCACTAATAGCATTGGTACTTCAAAATTTCTTATATTGCATATAGGAAATAAACTAGTGGCTTGCATTAATTGCTGATTTGCTAAAGAATTAAACAATTATTAAACAAATACACTGCAAACAAAATGTTCTTTTAAGGAAAGCACACTTTACATTTTCCAAGTCCTCATTGACATGAACCACTTAAAGAAGGTTACAATTAAAATGTAAAATAATACTCTTAGACATTGCTTTTATTCCTATATCATAAAAAAAACATTCTGATTCAGGAATGTTGAAACATCAATGCGTATTCTTTCAAGGATATTAAACATTATACAAACTTAGTTTTAAATAACCATAGTTGATTTTAAAGTGTGTAATCAGCCACTCTGAATGAGCCCTCTTCTACCACTTCTTTATTAAGAAGTAGGACAGTCATCAAAAGCTAACAACATCTGCATGAAACAGAGTTGCTAACTGCCTTCATGCTGAGAAGAGAGCTCTTAAACTCATCATGGTGGTTGGCGAGTTTGGACACTTTCAAGCACATTTCTCCCATCATTGCCTATAGAAATGATCCCTGAAAGTATAATCTTAGCTACATTTGGTTGATGGTTTAGATAGGCCATATAAATTCCTCTTTTAACTCATAGTGACATTTTAGGACCCATGCATAAAACTTGATATAGAAATTGTCAACCAATATTCAGTTGCATAACATTCTCCACAAATTTTCAGACTACAATTCATTCACTATCATATACTGAATGATTTTCTGTGAGAGTAGACACATTTTAAGATTGTATTAGGTAACATATTATAATTTTTGCATATATAAATTTGTTTAAACCAAAATATTAAACAGAACACTTAACAATGAAACCAATGCACTAATAGCATTGGTACTTCAAAATTTCTTATATTGCATATAGGAAATAAACTAGTGGCTTGCATTAATTGCTGATTTGCTAAAGAATTAAACAATTATTAAACAAATACACTGCAAACAAAAGGTTCTTTTAAGGAAAGCACACTTTACATTTTTCAAGTCCTCTATGACATGAACCACTTAAAGAAGGTTAAAATTAAAATGTAAAATAATACTCTTAGACATTGCTTTAATTGCTATATCATAAAAAACATTCTGATTCAGGAATGTTGAAACATCAATGCGTATTCTTTCAAGGATATTAAACATTATACAAACTTAGTTTTAAATAACCATAGTTGATTTTAAAGTGTGTAATCAGCCACTCTGAATGAGCCCTCTTCTACCACTTCTTTATTAAGAAGTAGGACAGTCATCAAAAGCTAACAACATCTGCATGAAACAGAGTTGCTAACTGCCTTCATGCTGAGAAGAGAGCTCTTAAACTCATCATGGTGGTTGGCGAGTTTGGACACTTTCAAGCACATTTCTCCCATCATTGCCTATAGAAATGATCCCTGCAAATATAATCTTAAATACATTTTGTTGATGGTTTAGATAGGCCATATGAATTCCTCTTTTAACTCATAGTGACATTTTTGGACCCATTCATAAAACTTGATATAGAAATTGTCCACCAATTTTCAGTTGCATAACATTCTCCACAAATTTTCAGACTACAATTCATTCACTATCATATACTGAATGATTTTCTGTGAGAGTAGACACATTTTAAGATTGTATTAGGTAACATATTATCAGTTTTGCATATATAAACTTGTTTAAGCCAAAATATTACACAGAACACTTAACAATGAAACCAATGCACTAATAGCATTGGTACTTCAAAATTTCTTATATTGCATATAGGAAATAAACTAGTGGCTTGCATTAATTGCTGATTTGCTAAAGAATTAAACAATTATTAAACAAATACACTGCAAACAAAAGGTTCTTTTAAGGAAAGCACACTTTACATTTTTCAAGTCCTCTATGACATGAACCACTTAAAGAAGGTTAAAATTAAAATGTAAAATAATACTCTTAGACATTGCTTTAATTGCTATATCATAAAAAACATTCTGATTCAGGAATGTTGAAACATCAATGCGTATTCTTTCAAGGATATTAAACATTATACAAACTTAGTTTTAAATAACCATAGTTGATTTTAAAGTGTGTAATCAGCCACTCTGAATGAGCCCTCTTCTACCACTTCTTTATTAAGAAGTAGGACAGTCATCAAAAGCTAACAACATCTGCATGAAACAGAGTTGCTAACTGCCTTCATGCTGAGAAGAGAGCTCTTAAACTCATCATGGTGGTTGGCGAGTTTGGACACTTTCAAGCACATTTCTCCCATCATTGCCTATAGAAATGATCCCTGAAAGTATAATCTTAGCTACATTTGGTTGATGGTTTAGATAGGCCATATAAATTCCTCTTTTAACTCATAGTGACATTTTAGGACCCATGCATAAAACTTGATATAGAAATTGTCAACCAATATTCAGTTGCATAACATTCTCCACAAATTTTCAGACTACAATTCATTCACTATCATATACTGAATGATTTTCTGTGAGAGTAGACACATTTTAAGATTGTATTAGGTAACATATTATAATTTTTGCATATATAAATTTGTTTAAACCAAAATATTAAACAGAACACTTAACAATGAAACCAATGCACTAATAGCATTGGTACTTCAATATTTCTTATATTGCATATAGGAAATAAACTAGTGGCTTGCATTAATTGCTGATTTGCTAAAGAATTAAACAATTATTAAACAAATACACTGCAAACAAAATGTTCTTTTAAGGAAAGCACACTTTACATTTTTCAAGTCCTCATTGACATGAACCACTTAAAGAAGGTTACAATTAAAATGTAAAATAATACTCTTAGACATTGCTTTTATTTCTATATCATAAAAAACATTCTGATTGAGGAATGTTGAAACATCAATGCGTATTCTTTCAAGGATATTAAACATTATACAAACTTAGTTTTAAATAACCATAGTTGATTTTAAAGTGTGTAATCAGCCACTCTGAATAAGCCCTCTTCTTCCACTTCTTTATTAAGAAGTAGGACAGTCATCAAAAGCTAACAACATCTGCATGAAACAGAGTTGCTAACTGCCTTCATGCTGAGAAGAGAGCTCGAAAACTCATCATGGTGGTTGGCGAGTTTGGACACTTTCAAGCACATTTCTCCCATCATTGCCTATAGAAATTATCCCTGGAAGTATAATCTTAATTACATTTTGTTGATGGTTTAGATTAGCCATATGAATTCCTCTTTTAACTCATGGTGACATTTTTGGACCCATTCATAAAACTTGATATAGAAATTGTCAACCAATTTTCAGTTGCATAACATTATCCACAAATTTTCAGACTACAATTCATTCACTATCATATACTGAATGATTTTCTGTGAGAGTAGACACATTTTAAGATTGTATTAGGTAACATATTATAATTTTTGCATATATAAACTTGTTTAAGCCAAAATATTAAACAGAACACTTAACAATGAAACCAATGCACTAATAGCATTGGTACTTCAATATTTCTTATATTGCATATAGGAAATAAACTAGTGGCTTGCATTAATTGCTGATTTGCTAAAGAATTAAACAATTATTAAACAAATACACTGCAAACAAAAGGTTCTTTTAAGGAAAGCACACTTTACATTTTCCAAGTCCTCATTGACATGAACCACTTAAAGAAGGTTACAATTAAAATGTAAAATAATACTCTTAGACATTGCTTTTATTCCTATATCATAAAAAAAACATTCTGATTCAGGAATGTTGAAACATCAATGCGTATTCTTTCAAGGATATTAAACATTATACAAACTTAGTTTTAAATAACCATAGTTGATTTTAAAGTGTGTAATCAGCCACTCTGAATGAGCCCTCTTCTACCACTTCTTTATTAAGAAGTAGGACAGTCATCAAAAGCTAACAACATCTGCATGAAACAGAGTTGCTAACTGCCTTCATGCTGAGAAGAGAGCTCTTAAACTCATCATGGTGGTTGGCGAGTTTGGACACTTTCAAGCACATTTCTCCCATCATTGCCTATAGAAATGATCCCTGAAAGTATAATCTTAGCTACATTTGGTTGATGGTTTAGATAGGCCATATAAATTCCTCTTTTAACTCATAGTGACATTTTAGGACCCATGCATAAAACTTGATATAGAAATTGTCAACCAATATTCAGTTGCATAACATTCTCCACAAATTTTCAGACTACAATTCATTCACTATCATATACTGAATGATTTTCTGTGAGAGTAGACACATTTTAAGATTGTATTAGGTAACATATTATAATTTTTGCATATATAAATTTGTTTAAACCAAAATATTAAACAGAACACTTAACAATGAAACCAATGCACTAATAGCATTGGTACTTCAATATTTCTTATATTGCATATAGGAAATAAACTAGTGGCTTGCATTAATTGCTGATTTGCTAAAGAATTAAACAATTATTAAACAAATACACTGCAAACAAAATGTTCTTTTAAGGAAAGCACACTTTACATTTTTCAAGTCCTCATTGACATGAACCACTTAAAGAAGGTTACAATTAAAATGTAAAATAATACTCTTAGACATTGCTTTTATTTCTATATCATAAAAAACATTCTGATTGAGGAATGTTGAAACATCAATGCGTATTCTTTCAAGGATATTAAACATTATACAAACTTAGTTTTAAATAACCATAGTTGATTTTAAAGTGTGTAATCAGCCACTCTGAATAAGCCCTCTTCTTCCACTTCTTTATTAAGAAGTAGGACAGTCATCAAAAGCTAACAACATCTGCATGAAACAGAGTTGCTAACTGCCTTCATACTGAGAAGAGAGCTCGAAAACTCATCATGGTGGTTGGCGAGTTTGGACACTTTCAAGCACATTTCTCCCATCATTGCCTATAGAAATTATCCCTGGAAGTATAATCTTAATTACATTTTGTTGATGGTTTAGATTAGCCATATGAATTCCTCTTTTAACTCATGGTGACATTTTTGGACCCATTCATAAAACTTGATATAGAAATTGTCAACCAATTTTCAGTTGCATAACATTATCCACAAATTTTCAGACTACAATTCATTCACTATCATATACTGAATGATTTTCTGTGAGAGTAGACACATTTTAAGATTGTATTAGGTAACATATTATAATTTTTGCATATATAAACTTGTTTAAGCCAAAATATTAAACAGAACACTTAACAATGAAACCAATGCACTAATAGCATTGGTACTTCAATATTTCTTATATTGCATATAGGAAATAAACTAGTGGCTTGCATTAATTGCTGATTTGCTAAAGAATTAAACAATTATTAAACAAATACACTGCAAACAAAAGGTTCTTTTAAGGAAAGCACACTTTACATTTTCCAAGTCCTCATTGACATGAACCACTTAAAGAAGGTTACAATTAAAATGTAAAATAATACTCTTAGACATTGCTTTTATTCCTATATCATAAAAAAAACATTCTGATTCAGGAATGTTGAAACATCAATGCGTATTCTTTCAAGGATATTAAACATTATACAAACTTAGTTTTAAATAACCATAGTTGATTTTAAAGTGTGTAATCAGCCACTCTGAATGAGCCCTCTTCTACCACTTCTTTATTAAGAAGTAGGACAGTCATCAAAAGCTAACAACATCTGCATGAAACAGAGTTGCTAACTGCCTTCATGCTGAGAAGAGAGCTCTTAAACTCATCATGGTGGTTGGCGAGTTTGGACACTTTCAAGCACATTTCTCCCATCATTGCCTATAGAAATGATCCCTGAAAGTATAATCTTAGCTACATTTGGTTGATGGTTTAGATAGGCCATATAAATTCCTCTTTTAACTCATAGTGACATTTTAGGACCCATGCATAAAACTTGATATAGAAATTGTCAACCAATATTCAGTTGCATAACATTCTCCACAAATTTTCAGACTACAATTCATTCACTATCATATACTGAATGATTTTCTGTGAGAGTAGACACATTTTAAGATTGTATTAGGTAACATATTATAATTTTTGCATATATAAATTTGTTTAAACCAAAATATTAAACAGAACACTTAACAATGAAACCAATGCACTAATAGCATTGGTACTTCAATATTTCTTATATTGCATATAGGAAATAAACTAGTGGCTTGCATTAATTGCTGATTTGCTAAAGAATTAAACAATTATTAAACAAATACACTGCAAACAAAATGTTCTTTTAAGGAAAGCACACTTTACATTTTTCAAGTCCTCATTGACATGAACCACTTAAAGAAGGTTACAATTAATATGTAAAATAATACTCTTAGACATTGCTTTAATTGCTATTTCATAAAAAACATTCTGATTCAGGAATGTTGAAACATCAATGCGTATTCTTTCAAAGATATTAAACATTATACAAACTTAGTTTTAAATAACCATAGTTGATTTTAAAGTGTGTAATCAGCCACTCTGAATGAGCTCTCTTCTACCACTTCTTTATTAAGAAGTAGGACAGTCATCAAAAGCTAACAACATCTGCATGAAACAGAGTTGCTAACTGCCTTCATGCTGAGAAGAGAGCTCTTAAACTCATCATGGTGGTTGGCGAGTTTGGACACTTTCAAGCACATTTCTCCCATCATTGCCTATAGAAATGATCCCTGAAAGTATAATCTTAGCTACATTTGGTTGATGGTTTAGATAGGCCATATAAATTCCTCTTTTAACTCATTGTGACATTTTAGGACCCATGCATAAAACTTGATATAGAAATTGTCAACCAATATTCAGTTGCATAACATTCTCCACAAATTTTCAGACTACAATTCATTCACTATCATATACTGAATGATTTTCTGTGAGAGTAGACACATTTTAAGATTGTATTAGGTAACATATTATAATTTTTGCATATATAAATTTGTTTAAACCAAAATATTAAACAGAACACTTAACACTGAAACCAATGCACTAATAGCATTGGTACTTCCAAATTTCTTATATTGCATATAGGAAATAAACTTGTGGCTTGCATTAATTGCTGATTTGCTAAAGAATTAAACAATTATTAAACAAATACACTGCAAACAAAAGGTTCTTTTAAGGAAAGCACACTTTACATTTTTCAAGTCCTCATTGACATGAACCACTTAAAGAAGGTTAAAATTAAAATGTAAAATAATACTCTTAGACATTGCTTTAATTGCTATATCATAAAAAACATTCTGATTCAGGAATGTTGAAACATCAATGCGTATTCTTTCAAGGATATTAAACATTATACAAACTTAGTTTTAAATAACCATAGTTGATTTTAAAGTGTGTAATCAGCCACTCTGAATGAGCCCTCTTCTACCACTTCTTTATTAAGAAGTAGGACAGTCATCAAAAGCTAACAACATCTGCATGAAACAGAGTTGCTAACTGCCTTCATGCTGAGAAGAGAGCTCTTAAACTCATCATGGTGGTTGGCGAGTTTGGACACTTTCAAGCACATTTCTCCCATCATTGCCTATAGAAATGATCCCTGCAAGTATAGTCTTAAATACATTTTGTTGATGGTTTAGATAGGCCATATGAATTCCTCTTTTAACTCATGGTGACATTTTTGGACACATTCATAAAACTTGATATAGAAATTGTCCACCAATTTTCAGTTGCATAACATTCTCCACAAATTTTCAGACTACAATTCATTCACTATCATATACTGAATGATTTTCTGTGAGAGTAGACACATTTTAAGATTGTATTAGGTAACATATTATCAGTTTTGCATATATAAACTTGTTTAAGCCAAAATATTAAACAGAACACTTAACAATGAAACCAATGCACTAATAGCATTGGTACTTCAAAATTTCTTATATTGCATATAGGAAATAAACTAGTGGCTTGCATTAATTGCTGATTTGCTAAAGAATTAAACAATTATTAAACAAATACACTGCAAACAAAAGGTTCTTTTAAGGAAAGCACACTTTACATTTTTCAAGTCATCATTGACATGAACCACTTAAAGAAGGTTAAAATTAAAATGTAAAATAATACTCTTAGACATTGCTTTTATTCCTATATCATAAAAAACATTCTGATTCAGGAATGTTGAAACATCAATGCGTATTCTTTCAAAGATATTAAACATTATACAAACTTAGTTTTAAATAACCATAGTTGATTTTAAAGTGTGTAATCAGCCACTCTGAATGAGCCCTCTTCTACCACTTCTTTATTAAGAAGTAGAACAGTCATCAAAAGCTAACAACATCTGCATGAAACAGAGTTGCTAACTGCCTTCTTGCTGAGAAGAGAGCTCTTAAATTCATCATGGTGGTTGGCGAGTTTGGACACTTTCAAACACATTTCTCCCATCATTGCCTATAGAAATGATCCCTGGAAGTATAGTCTTAATTACATTTTGTTGATGGTTTAGATTAGCCATATGAATTCCTCTTTTAACTCATGGTGACATTTTTGGACCAATTCATAAAACTTGATATAGAAATTGTCAACCAATTTTCAGTTGCATAACATTATCCACAAATTTTCAGACTACAATTCATTCACTATCATATACTGAATGATTTTCTGTGAGAGTAGACACATTTTAAGATTGTATTAGGTAACATATTATCATTTTTGCATATATAAACTTGTTTAAGCCAAAATATTAAACAGAACACTTAACAATGAAACCAATGCACTAATAGCATTGGTACTTCAATATTTCTTATATTGCATATAGGAAATAAACTAGTGGCTTGCATTAATTGCTGATTTGCTAAAGAATTAAACAATTATTAAACAAATACACTGCAAACAAAAGGTTCTTTTAAGGAAAGCACACTTTACATTTTTCAAGTCCTCATTGACATGAACCACTTAAAGAAGGTTACAATTAATATGTAAAATAATACTCTTAGACATTGCTTTAATTGCTATATCATAAAAAACATTCTGATTCAGGAATGTTGAAACATCAATGCGTATTCTTTCAAAGATATTAAACATTATACAAACTTAGTTTTAAATAACCATAGTTGATTTTAAAGTGTGTAATCAGCCACTCTGAATGAGCCCTCTTCTACCACTTCTTTATTAAGAAGTAGGACAGTCATCAAAAGCTAACAACATCTGCATGAAACAGAGTTGCTAACTGCCTTCATGCTGAGAAGAGAGCTCTTAAACTCATCATGGTGGTTGGCGAGTTTGGACACTTTCAAGCACATTTCTCCCATCATTGCCTATAGAAATGATCCCTGAAAGTATAGTCTTAAATACATTTTGTTGATGGTTTAGATAGGCCATATGAATTCCTCTTTTAACTCATGGTGACATTTTTGGACCCATTCATAAAACTTGATATAGAAATTGTCAACCAATTTTCAGTTGCATAACATTCTCCACAAATTTTCAGACTACAATTCATTCACTATCATATACTGAATGATTTTCTGTGAGAGTAGACACATTTTAAGATTGTATTAGGTAACATATTATCATTTTTGCATATATAAACTTGTTTAAGCCAAAATATTAAACAGAACACTTAACAATGAAACCAATGCACTAATAGCATTGGTACTTCAAAATTTCTTATATTGCATATAGGAAATAAACTAGTGGCTTGCATTAATTGCTGATTTGCTAAAGAATTAAACAATTATTAAACAAATACACTGCAAACAAAAGGTTCTTTTAAGGAAAGCACACTTTACATTTTTCAAGTCATCATTGACATGAACCACTTAAAGAAGGTTAAAATTAAAATGTAAAATAATACTCTTAGACATTGCTTTTATTCCTATATCATAAAAAAAACATTCTGATTCAGGAATGTTGAAACATCATTGCGTATTCTTTCAAGGATATTAAACATTATACAAACTTAGTTTTAAATAACCATAGTTGATTTTAAAGTGTGTAATCAGCCACTCTGAATGATCCCTCTTCTACCACTTCTTTATTAAGAAGTAGGACAATCATCAAAAGCTAACAACATCTGCATGAAACAGAGTTGCTAACTGCCTTCATGCTGAGAAGAGAGCTCTTAAACTCATCATGGTGGTTGGCGAGTTTGGACACTTTCAAGCACATTTCTCCCATCATTGCCTATAGAAATGATCCCTGCAAGTATAGTCTTAAATACATTTTGTTGATGGTTTAGATAGGCCATATGAATTCCTCTTTTAACTCATGGTGACATTTTTGGACCCATTCATAAAACTTGATATAGAAATTGTCCACCAATTTTCAGTTGCATAACATTCACCACAAATTTTCAGACTACAATTCATTCACTATCATATACTGAATGATTTTCTGTGAGAGTAGACACATTTTAAGATTGTATTAGGTAACATATTATCATTTTTGCATATATAAACTTGTTTAAGCCAAAATATTAAACAGAACACTTAACAATGAAACCAATGCACTAATAGCATTGGTACTTCAAAATTTCTTATATTGCATATAGGAAATAAACTAGTGGCTTGCATTAATTGCTGATTTGCTAAATAATTAAACAATTATTAAACAAATACACTGCAAACAAAAGGTTCTTTTAAGGAAAGCACACTTTACATTTTTCAAGTCATCATTGACATGAACCACTTAAAGAAGGTTAAAATTAAAATGTAAAATAATACTCTTAGACATTGCTTTTATTCCTATATCATAAAAAACATTCTGATTCAGGAATGTTGAAACATCAATGCGTATTCTTTCAAAGATATTAAACATTATACAAACTTAGTTTTAAATAACCATAGTTGATTTTAAAGTGTGTAATCAGCCACTCTGAATGAGCCCTCTTCTACCACTTCTTTATTAAGAAGTAGGACAGTCATCAAAAGCTAACAACATCTGCATGAAACAGAGTTGCTAACTGCCTTCATGCTGAGAAGAGAGCTCTTAAACTCATCATGGTGGTTGGCGAGTTTGGACACTTTCAAGCACATTTCTCCCATCATTGCCTATAGAAATGATCCCTGCAAGTATAGTCTTAAATACATTTTGTTGATGGTTTAGATAGGCCATATGAATTCCTCTTTTAACTCATGGTGACATTTTTGGACTCATTCATAAAACTTGATATAGAAATTGTCCACCAATTTTCAGTTGCATAACATTCACCACAAATTTTCAGACTACAATTCATTCACTATCATATACTGAATGATTTTCTGTGAGAGTAGACACATTTTAAGATTGTATTAGGTAACATATTATCATTTTTGCATATATAAACTTGTTTAAGCCAAAATATTAAACAGAACACTTAACAATGAAACCAATGCACTAATAGCATTGGTACTTCAAAATTTCTTATATTGCATATAGGAAATAAACTAGTGGCTTGCATTAATTGCTGATTTGCTAAATAATTAAACAATTATTAAACAAATACACTGCAAACAAAAGGTTCTTTTAAGGAAAGCACACTTTACATTTTTCAAGTCATCATTGACATGAACCACTAAAAGAAGGTTACAATTAAAATGTAAAATAATACTCTTAGACATTGCTTTTATTCCTATATCATAAAAAACATTCTGATTCAGGAATGTTGAAACATCAATGTGTATTCTTTCAAGGATATTAAACATTATACAAACTTAGTTTTAAATAACCATAGTTGATTTTAAAGTGTGTAATCAGCCACTCTGAATGAGCCCTCTTCTACCACTTCTTTATTAAGAAGTAGGACAGTCATCAAAAGCTAACAACATCTGCATGAAACAGAGTTGCTAACTGCCTTCATGCTGAGAAGAGAGCTCTTAAACTCATCATGGTGGTTGGCGAGTTTGGACACTTTCAAGCACATTTCTCCCATCATTGCCTATAGAAATGATCCCTGAAAGTATAATTTTAGCTACATTTGGTTGATGGTTTAGATAGGCCATATAAATTCCTCTTTTAACTCATGGTGACATTTTAGGACCCATGCATAAAACTTGATATAGAAATTGTCAACAAATTTTCAGTTGCATAACATTCTCCACAAATTTTCAGACTACAATTCATTCACTATCATATACTGAATGATTTTCTGTGAGAGTAGACACATTTTAAGATTGTATTAGGTAACATATTATAATTTTTGCATATATAAATTTGTTTAAACCAAAATATTAAACAGAACACTTAACAATGAAACCAATTCACTAATAGCATTGGTACTTCAAAATTTCTTATATTGCATATAGGAAATAAACTAGTGGCTTGCATTAATTGCTGATTTGCTGAAGAATTAAACAATTATTAAACAAATACACTGCAAACAAAAGGTTCTTTTAAGGAAAGCACACTTTACATTTTTCAAGTCATCATTGACATGAACCACTTAAAGAAGGTTAAAATTAAAATGTAAAATAATACTCTTAGACATTGCTTTTATTCCTATATCATAAAAAACATTCTGATTCAGGAATGTTGAAACATCAATGCGTATTCTTTCAAGGATATTAAACATTATACAAACTTAGTTTTAAATAACCATAGTTGATTTTAAAGTGTGTAATCAGCCACTCTTAATGAGCCCTCTTCTACCACTTCTTTATTAAGAAGTAGGACAGTCATCAAAAGCTAACAACATCTGCATGAAACAGAGTTGCTAACTGCCTTCATGCTGAGAAGAGAGCTCTTAAACTCATCATGGTGGTTGGCGAGTTTGGACACTTTCAAACACATTTCTCCCATCATTGCCTATAAAAATGATCCCTGGAAATATAGACTTAATTATATTTTGTTGATGGTTTAGATAGGCCATATGAATTCCTCTTTTAACTCATGGTGACATTTTTGGACCCATTCATAAAACTTGATATAGAAATTGTCAACCAATTTTCAGTTGCATAACATTATCCACAAATTTTCAGACTACAATTCAATCACTATCATATACTGAATGATTTTCTGTGAGAGTAGACACATTTTAAGATTGTATTAGGTAACATGTTATCATTTTTGCATATATAAACTTGTTTAAGCCAAAATATTAAACAGAACACTTAACAATGAAACCAATGCACTAATAGCATTGGTACTTCAAAATTTCTTATATTGCATATAGGAAATAAACTAGTGGCTTGCATTAATTGCTGATTTGCTAAAGAATTAAACAATTATTAAACAAATACACTGCAAACAAAATGTTCTTTTAAGGAAAGCACACTTTACATTTTTCAAGTCCTCATTGACATGAACCACTTAAAGAAGGTTACAATTAAAATGTAAAATAATACTCTTAGACATTGCTTTTATTCCTATATCATAAAAACATTCTGATTCAGGAATGTTGAAACATCAATGTGTATTCTTTCAAGGATATTAAACATTATACAAACTTAGTTTTAAATAACCATAGTTGATTTTAAAGTGTGTAATCAGCCACTCTGAATGAGCCCTCTTCTACCACTTCTTTATTAAGAAGTAGGACAGTCATCAAAAGCTAACAACATCTGCATGAAACAGAGTTGCTAACTGCCTTCATGCTGAGAAGAGAGCTCTTAAACTCATCATGGTGGTTGGCGAGTTTGGACACTTTCAAGCACATTTCTCCCATCATTGCCTATAGAAATGATCCCTGAAAGTATAATTTTAGCTACATTTTGTTGATGGTTTAGATAGGCCATATAAATTCCTCTTTTAACTCATGTTGACATTTTAGGACCCATGCATAAAACTTGATATAGAAATTGTCAACCAATTTTCAGTTGCATAACATTCTCCACAAATTTTCAGACTACAATTCATTCACTATCATATACTGAATGATTTTCTGTGAGAGTAGACACATTTTAAGATTGTATTAGGTAACATATTATAATTTTTGCATATATAAATTTGTTAAAACCAAAATATTAAACAGAACACTTAACAATGAAACCAATGCACTAATAGCATTGGTACTTCAAAATTTCTTATATTGCATATAGGAAATAAACTAGTGGCTTGCATTAATTGCTGATTTGCTAAAGAATTAAACAATTATTAAACAAATACACTGCAAACAAAAGGTTCTTTTAAGGAAAGCACACTTTACATTTTTCAAGTCCTCATTGACATGAACCACTTAAAGAAGGTTACAATTAAAATGTAAAATAATACTCTTAGACATTGCTTTAATTGCTATATCATAAAAAACATTCTGATTCAGGAATGTTGAAACATCAATGCGTATTCTTTCAAGGATATTAAACATTATACAAACTTAGTTTTAAATAACCATAGTTGATTTTAAAGTGTGTAATCAGCCACTCTGAATGAGCCCTCTTCTACCACTTCTTTATTAAGAAGAAGGACAGTCATCAAAAGCTAACAACATCTGCATGAAATAGAGTTGCTAACTGCCTTCATGCTGAGAAGAGAGCTCTTAATCTCATCATGGTGGTTGGCGAGTTTGGACACTTTCAAGCACATTTCTCCCATCATTGCCTATAGAAATGATCCCTGAAAATATAATCTTAGCTACATTTGGTTGATGGTTTAGATAGGCCATATAAATTCCTCTTTTAACTCATGGTGACATTTTAGGACCCATGCATAAAACTTGATATAGAAATTGTCAACCAATTTTCAGTTGCATAACATTCTACACAAATTTTCAGACTACAATTCATTCACTATCATATACTGAATGATTTTCTGTGAGAGTAGACACATTTTAAGATTGTATTAGGTAACATATTATAATTTTTGCATATATAAATTTGTTTAAACCAAAATATTAAACAGAACACTTAACAATGAAACCAATGCACTAATAGCATTGGTACTTCAAAATTTCTTATATTGCATATAGGAAATAAACCAGTGGCTTGCATTAATTGCTGATTTGCAAAAGAATTAAACAATTATTAAACAAATACACTGCAAACAAAATGTTCTTTTAAGGAAAGCACACTTTACATTTTTCAAGTCCTCATTGACATGAACCACTTAAAGAAGGTTAAAATTAAAATGTAAAATAATACTCTTAGACATTGCTTTAATTGCTATATCATAAAAAACATTCTGATTCAGGAATGTTGAAACATCAATGCGTATTCTTTCAAGGATATTAAACATTATACAAACTTAGTTTTAAATAACCATAATTGATTTTAAAGTGTGTAATCAGCCACTCTGAATGAGCCCTCTTCTACCACTTCTTTATTAAGAAGTAGGACATTCATCAAAAGCTAACAACATCTGCATGAAACAGAGTTGCTAACTGCCTTCATGCTGAGAAGAGAGCTCTTAAACTCATCATGGTGGTTGGCGAGTTTGGACACTTTCAAACACATTTCTCC
Organism: Pseudophryne corroboree; assembly: GCF_028390025.1. Lineage (NCBI taxonomy): Eukaryota > Metazoa > Chordata > Amphibia > Anura > Myobatrachidae > Pseudophryne > Pseudophryne corroboree. The sequence continues at coordinate 801,598,892 of NC_086445.1, forward strand.
CATCATTGCCTATAGAAATGATCCCTGGAAGTATAGTCTTAATTACATTTTGTTGATGGTTTAGATTAGCCATATGAATTCCTCTTTTAACTCATGGTGACATTTTTGGACTCATTCATAAAACTTGATATAGAAATTGTCAACCAATTTTCAGTTGCATAACATTATCCACAAATTTTCAGACTACAATTCATTCACTATCATATACTGAATGATTTTCTGTGAGAGTAGACACATTTTAAGATTGTATTAGGTAACATATTATAATTTTTGCATATATAAACTTGTTTAAGCCAAAATATTAAACAGAACACTTAACAATGAAACCAATGCACTAACAGCATTGGTACTTCAAAATTTCTTATATTGCATATAGGAAATAAACTAGTGGCTTGCATTAATTGCTGATTTGCTAAAGAATTAAACAATTATTAAACAAATACACTGCAAACAAAATGTTCTATTAAGGAAAGCACACTTTACATTTTTCAAGTCCTCATTGACATGAACCACTTAAAGAAGGTTACAATTAAAATGTAAAATAAAACTCTTAGACATTGCTTTTATTCCTATATCATAAAAAAACATTCTGATTTAGGAATGTTGAAACATCAATGCGTATTCTTTCAAGGATATTAAACATTATACAAACTTACTTTTAAATAACCATAGTTGATTTTAAAGTGTGTAATCAGCCACTCTGAATGAGCCCTCTTCTACCACTTCTTTATTAAGAAGTAGGACAGTCATCAAAAGCTAACAACATCTGCATGAAACAGAGTTGCTAACTGCCTTCATGCTGAGAAGAGAGCTCTTAAACTCATCATGGTGGTTGGCGAGTTTGGACACTTTCAAACACATTTCTCCCATCATTGCCTATAGAAATGATCCCTGGAAGTATAGTCTTAATTACATTTTGTAGATGGTTTAGATTAGCCATATGAATTCCTCTTTTAACTCATGGTGACATTTTTGGACCCATTCATAAAACTTGATATAGAAATTGTCAACCAATTTTTAGTTACATAACATTATCCACAAATTTTCAGACTACAATTCATTCACTATCATATACTGAATGATTTTCTGTGAGAGTAGACACATTTTAAGATTGTATTAGGTAACATATTATAATTTTTGCATATATAAACTTGTTTAAGCCAAAATATTAAACAGAACACTTAACAATGAAACCAATGCACTAATAGCATTGGTACTTCAAAATTTCTTATATTGCATATAGGAAATAAACTAGTGGCTTGCATTAATTGCTGATTTGCTAAAGAATTAAACAATTATTAAACAAAGACACTGCAAACAAAATGTTCTTTTAAGGAAAGCACACTTTACATTTTTCAAGTCCTCATTGACATGAACCACTTAAAGAAGGTTAAAATTAAAATGTAAAATAATACTCTTAGACATTGCTTTAATTGCTATATCATAAAAAACATTCTGATTCAGGAATGTTGAAACATCAATGCATATTCTTTCAAGGATATTAAACATTATACAAACTTAGTTTTAAATAACCATAGTTGATTTTAAAGTGTGTAATCAGCCACTCTGAATGAGCCCTCTTCTACCACTTCTTTATTAAGAAGTAGGACAGTCATCAAAAGCTAACAACATCTGCATGAAACAGAGTTGCTAACTGCCTTCATGCTGAGAAGAGAGCTCTTAAACTCATCATGGTGGTTGGCGAGTTTGGACACTTTCAAACACATTTCTCCCATCATTGCCTATAGAAATGATCCCTGGAAGTATAGTCTTAATTACATTTTGTTGATGATTTAGATTAGCCATATGAATTCCTCTTTTAACTCATGGTGACATTTTTGGACTCATTCATAAAACTTGATATAGAAATTGTCAACCAATTTTCAGTTGCATAACATTATCCACAAATTTTCAGACTACAATTCATTCACTATCATATACTGAATGATTTTCTGTGAGAGTAGACACATTTTAAGATTGTATTAGGTAACATATTATAATTTTTGCATATATAAACTTGTTTAAGCCAAAATATTTAACAGAACACTTAACAATGAAACCAATGCACTAACAGCATTGGTACTTCAAAATTTCTTATATTGCATATAGGAAATAAACTAGTGGCTTGCATTAATTGCTGATTTGCTAAAGAATTAAACAATTATTAAACAAATACACTGCAAACAAAATGTTCTTTTAATTTAAGCACACTTTACATTTTTCAAGTCCTCATTGACATGAACCACTAAAAGAAGGTTACAATTAAAATGTAAAATAATACTCTTAGACATTGCTTTTATTCCTATATCATAAAAAACATTCTGATTCAAGAATGTTGAAACATCAATGTGTATTCTTTCAAGGATATTAAACATTATACAAACTTAGTTTTAAATAACCATAGTTGATTTTAAAGTGTGTAATCAGCCACTCTGAATGAGCCCTCTTCTACCACTTCTTTATTAAGAAGTAGGGCAGTCATCAAAAGCTAACAACATCTGCATGAAACAGAGTTGCTAACTGCCTTCATGCTGAGAAGAGAGCTCTTAAACTCATCATGGTGGTTGGCGAGTTTGGACACTTTCAAGCACATTTCTCCCATCATTGCCTATAGAAATGATCCCTGAAAGTATAGTCTTAAATACATTTTGTTGATGGTTTAGATAGGCCATATAAATTCCTCTTTTAACTCATGGTGACATTTTAGGACCCATGCATAAAACTTGATATAGAAATTGTCAACCAATTTTCAGTTGCATAACATTCTCCACAAATTTTCAGACTACAATTCATTCACTATCATATACTGAATGATTTTCTGTGAGAGTAGACACATTTTAAGATTGTATTAGGTAACATATTATAATTTTTGCATATATAAATTTGTTTAAACCAAAATATTAAACAGAACACTTAACAATGAAACCAATGCACTAATAGCATTGGTACTTCAAAATTTCTTATATTGCATATAGGAAATAAACTAGTGGCTTGCATTAATTGCTGATTTGCAAAAGAATTAAACAATTATTAAACAAATACACTGCAAACAAAATGTTCTTTTAAGGAAAGCACACTTTACATTTTTCAAGTCCTCATTGACATGAACCACTTAAAGAAGGTTAAAATTAAAATGTAAAATAATACTCTTAGACATTGCTTTAATTGCTATATCATAAAAAACATTCTGATTCAGGAATGTTGAAACATCAATGCGTATTCTTTCAAGGATATTAAACATTATACAAACTTAGTTTTAAATAACCATAGTTGATTTTAAAGTGTGTAATCAGCCACTCTGAATGAGCCCTCTTCTACCACTTCTTTATTAAGAAGTAGGACAGTCATCAAAAGCTAACAACATCTGCATGAAACAGAGTTGCTAACTGCCTTCATGCTGAGAAGAGAGCTCTCAAACTCATCATGGTGGTTGGCGAGTTTGGACACTTTCAAACACATTTCTCCCATCATTGCCTATAGAAATGATCCCTGGAAGTATAGTCTTAATTACATTTTGTTGATGGTTTAGATTAGCCATATGAATTCCTCTTTTAACTCATGGTGACATTTTTGGACTCATTCATAAAACTTGATATAGAAATTGTCAACCAATTTTCAGTTGCATAACATTATCCACAAATTTTCAGACTACAATTCATTCACTATCATATACTGAATGATTTTCTGTGAGAGTAGACACATTTTAAGATTGTATTAGGTAACATATTATAATTTTTGCATATATAAACTTGTTTAAGCCAAAATATTTAACAGAACACTTAACAATGAAACCAATGCACTAACAGCATTGGTACTTCAAAATTTCTTATATTGCATATAGGAAATAAACTAGTGGCTTGCATTAATTGCTGATTTGCTAAAGAATTAAACAATTATTAAACAAATACACTGCAAACAAAATGTTCTTTTAAGGAAAGCACACTTTACATTTTTCAAGTCCTCATTGACATGAACCACTTAAAGAAGGTTAAAATTAAAATGTAAAATAATACTCTTAGACATTGCTTTAATTGCTATATCATAAAAAACATTCTGATTCAGGAATGTTGAAACATCAATGCGTATTCTTTCAAGGATATTAAACATTATACAAACTTAGTTTTAAATAACCATAGTTGATCTTAAAGTGTGTAATCAGCCACTCTGAATGAGCCCTCTTCTACCACTTCTTTATTAAGAAGTAGGACAGTCATCAAAAGCTAACAACATCTGCATGAAACAGAGTTGCTAACTGCCTTCATGCTGAGAAGAGAGCTCTTAAACTCATCATGGTGGTTGGCGAGTTTGGACACTTTCAAACACATTTCTCCCATCATTGCCTATAGAAATGATCCCTGGAAGTATAGTCTTAATTACATTTTGTTGATGGTTTAGATTAGCCATATGAATTCCTCTTTTAACTCATGGTGACATTTTTGGACTCATTCATAAAACTTGATATAGAAATTGTCAACCAATTTTCAGTTGCATAACATTATCCACAAATTTTCAGACTACAATTCATTCACTATCATATACTGAATGATTTTCTGTGAGAGTAGACACATTTTAAGATTGTATTAGGTAACATATTATAATTTTTGCATATATAAACTTGTTTAAGCCAAAATATTTAACAGAACACTTAACAATGAAACCAATGCACTAACAGCATTGGTACTTCAAAATTTCTTATATTGCATATAGGAAATAAACTAGTGGCTTGCATTAATTGCTGATTTGCTAAAGAATTAAACAATTATTAAACAAATACACTGCAAACAAAATGTTCTTTTAAGGAAAGCACACTTTACATTTTTCAAGTCCTCATTGACATGAACCACTAAAAGAAGGTTACAATTAAAATGTAAAATAATACTCTTAGACATTGCTTTTATTCCTATATCATAAAAAACATTCTGATTCAGGAATGTTGAAACATCAATGTGTATTCTTTCAAGGATATTAAACATTACACAAACTTAGTTTTAAATAACCATAGTTGATTTTAAAGTGTGTAATCAGCCACTCTGAATGAGCCCTCTTCTACCACTTCTTTATTAAGAAGTAGGACAGTCATCAAAAGCTATCAACATCTGCATGAAACAGAGTTGCTAACTGCCTTCATGCTGAGAAGAGAGCTCTTAAACTCATCATGGTGGTTGGCGAGTTTGGACACTTTCAAGCACATTTCTCCCATCATTGCCTATAGAAATGATCCCTGAAAGTATAATCTTAGCTACATTTGGTTGATGGTTTAGATAGGCCATATAAATTCCTCTTTTAACTCATGGTGACATTTTAGGACCCATGCATAAAACTTGATATAGAAATTGTCAACCAATTTTCAGTTGCATAACATTCTCCACAAATTTTCAGACTACAATTCATTCACTATCATATACTGAATGATTTTCTGTGAGAGTAGACACATTTTAAGATTGTATTAGGTAACATATTATAATTTTTGCATATATAAATTTGTTTAAACCAAAATATTAAACAGAACACTTAACAATGAAACCAATGCACTAATAGCATTGGTACTTCAAAATTTCTTATATTGCATATAGGAAATAAACTAGTGGCTTGCATTAATTGCTGATTTGCAAAAGAATTAAACAATTATTAAACAAATACACTGCAAACAAAATGTTCTTTTAAGGAAAGCACACTTTACATTTTTCAAGTCCTCATTGACATGAACCACTTAAAGAAGGTTAAAATTAAAATGTAAAATAATACTCTTAGACATTGCTTTAATTGCTATATCATAAAAAACATTCTGATTCAGGAATGTTGAAACATCAATGCGTATTCTTTCAAGGATATTAAACATTATACAAACTTAGTTTTAAATAACCATAGTTGATTTTAAAGTGTGTAATCAGCCACTCTGAATGAGCCCTCTTCTACCACTTATTTATTAAGAAGTAGGACAGTCATCAAAAGCTAACAACATCTGCATGAAACAGAGTTGCTAACTGCCTTCATGCTGAGAAGAGAGCTCTTAAACTCAACATGGTGGTTGGCGAGTTTGGACACTTTCAAACACATTTCTCCCATCATTGCCTATAGAAATGATCCCTGGAAGTATAGTCTTAATTACATTTTGTTGATGGTTTAGATTAGCCATATGAATTCCTCTTTTAACTCATGGTGACATTTTTGGACCCATTCATAAAACTTGATATAGAAATTGTCAACCAATTTTCAGTTACATAACATTATCCACAAATTTTCAGACTACAATTCATTCACTATCATATACTGAATGATTTTCTGTGAGAGTAGACACATTTTAAGATTGTATTAGGTAACATATTATAATTTTTGCATATATAAACTTGTTTAAGCCAAAATATTAAACAGAACACTTAACAATGAAACCAATGCACTAATAGCATTGGTACTTCAAAATTTCTTATATTGCATATAGGAAATAAACTAGTGGCTTGCATTAATTGCTGATTTGCTAAAGAATTAAACAATTATTAAACAAAGACACTGCAAACAAAATGTTCTTTTAAGGAAAGCACACTTTACATTTTTCAAGTCCTCATTGACATGAACCACTTAAAGAAGGTTAAAATTAAAATGTAAAATAATACTCTTAGACATTGCTTTAATTGCTATATCATAAAAAACATTCTGATTCAGGAATGTTGAAACATCAATGCGTATTCTTTCAAGGATATTAAACATTATACAAACTTAGTTTTAAATAACCATAGTTGATTTTAAAGTGTGTAATCAGCCACTCTGAATGAGCCCTCTTCTACCACTTCTTTATTAAGAAGTAGGACAGTCATCAAAAGCTAACAACATCTGCATGAAACAGAGTTGCTAACTGCCTTCATGCTGAGAAGAGAGCTCTTAAACTCATCATGGTGGTTGGCGAGTTTGGACACTTTCAAACACATTTCTCCCATCATTGCCTATAGAAATGATCCCTGGAAGTATAGTCTTAATTACATTTTGTTGATGGTTTAGATTAGCCATATGAATTCCTCTTTTAACTCATGGTGACATTTTTGGACTCATTCATAAAACTTGATATAGAAATTGTCAACCAATTTTCAGTTGCATAACATTATCCACAAATTTTCAGACTACAATTCATTCACTATCATATACTGAATGATTTTCTGTGAGAGTAGACACATTTTAAGATTGTATTAGGTAACATATTATAATTTTTGCATATATAAACTTGTTTAAGCCAAAATATTTAACAGAACACTTAACAATGAAACCAATGCACTAACAGCATTGGTACTTCAAAATTTCTTATATTGCATATAGGAAATAAACTAGTGGCTTGCATTAATTGCTGATTTGCTAAAGAATTAAACAATTATTAAACAAATACACTGCAAACAAAATGTTCTTTTAAGGAAAGCACACTTTACATTTTTCAAGTCCTCATTGACATGAACCACTAAAAGAAGGTTACAATTAAAATGTAAAATAATACTCTTAGACATTGCTTTTATTCCTATATCATAAAAAACATTCTGATTCAAGAATGTTGAAACATCAATGTGTATTCTTTCAAGGATATTAAACATTATACAAACTTAGTTTTAAATAACCATAGTTGATTTTAAAGTGTGTAATCAGCCACTCTGAATGAGCCCTCTTCTACCACTTCTTTATTAAGAAGTAGGACAGTCATCAAAAGCTAACAACATCTGCATGAAACAGAGTTGCTAACTGCCTTCATGCTGAGAAGAGAGCTCTTAAACTCATCATGGTGGTTGGCGAGTTTGGACACTTTCAAGCACATTTCTCCCATCATTGCCTATAGAAATGATCCCTGAAAGTATAGTCTTAAATACATTTTGTTGATGGTTTAGATAGGCCATATGAATTCCTCTTTTAACTCATGGTGACATTTTTGGACTCATTCATAAAACTTGATATAGAAATTGTCAACCAATTTTCAGTTGCATAACATTATCCACAAATTTTCAGACTACAATTCATTCACTATCATATACTGAATGATTTTCTGTGAGAGTAGACACATTTTAAGATTGTATTAGGTAACATATTATAATTTTTGCATATATAAACTTGTTTAAGCCAAAATATTAAACAGAACACTTAACAATGAAACCAATGCACTAACAGCATTGGTACTTCAAAATTTCTTATATTGCATATAGGAAATAAACTAGTGGCTTGCATTAATTGCTGATTTGCTAAAGAATTAAACAATTATTAAACAAATACACTGCAAACAAAATGTTCTTTTAAGGAAAGCACACTTTACATTTTTCAAGTCCTCATTGACATGAACCACTAAAAGAAGGTTACAATTAAAATGTAAAATAATACTCTTAGACATTGCTTTTATTCCTATATCATAAAAAACATTCTGATTCAGGAATGTTGAAACATCAATGTGTATTCTTTCAAGGATATTAAACATTATACAAACTTAGTTTTAAATAACCATAGTTGATTTTAAAGTGTGTAATCAGCCACTCTGAATGAGCCCTCTTCTACCACTTCTTTATTAAGAAGTAGGACAGTCATCAAAAGCTATCAACATCTGCATGAAACAGAGTTGCTAACTGCCTTCATGCTGAGAAGAGAGCTCTTAAACTCATCATGGTGGTTGGCGAGTTTGGACACTTTCAAGCACATTTCTCCCATCATTGCCTATGGAAATGATCCCTGAAAGTATAATCTTAGCTACATTTGGTTGATGGTTTAGATAGGCCATATAAATTCCGCTTTTAACTCATGGTGACATTTTAGGACCCATGCATAAAACTTGATATAGAAATTGTCAACCAATTTTCAGTTGCATAACATTCTCCACAAATGTTCAGACTACAATTCATTCACTATCATATACTGAATGATTTTCTGTGAGAGTAGACACATTTTAAGATTGTATTAGGTAACATATTATAATTTTTGCATATATAAATTTGTTTAAACCAAAATATTAAACAGAACACTTAACAATGAAACCAATGCACTAATAGCATTGGTACTTCAAAATTTCTTATATTGCATATAGGAAATAAACTAGTGGCTTGCATTAATTGCTGATTTGCAAAAGAATTAAACAATTATTAAACAAATACACTGCAAACAAAATGTTCTTTTAAGGAAAGCACACTTTACATTTTTCAAGTCCTCATTGACATGAACCACTTAAAGAAGGTTAAAATTAAAATGTAAAATAATACTCTTAGACATTGCTTTAATTGCTATATCATAAAAAACATTCTGATTCAGGAATGTTGAAACATCAATGCGTATTCTTTCAAGGATATTAAACATTATACAAACTTCGTTTTAAATAACCATAGTTGATTTTAAAGTGTGTAATCAGCCACTCTGAATGAGCCCTCTTCTACCACTTCTTTATTAAGAAGTAGGACAGTCATCAAAAGCTAACAACATCTGCATGAAACAGAGTTGCTAACTGCCTTCATGCTGAGAAGAGAGCTCTTAAACTCATCATGGTGGTTGGCGAGTTTGGACACTTTCAAACACATTTCTCCCATCATTGCCTATAGAAATGATCCCTGGAAGTATAGTCTTAATTACATTTTGTTGATGGTTTAGATTAGCCATATGAATTCCTCTTTTAACTCATGGTGACATTTTTGGACTCATTCATAAAACTTGATATAGAAATTGTCAACCAATTTTCATTTGCATAACATTATCCACAAATTTTCAGACTACAATTCATTCACTATCATATACTGAATGATTTTCTGTGAGAGTAGACACATTTTAAGATTGTATTAGGTAACATATTATAATTTTTGCATATATAAACTTGTTTAAGCCAAAATATTTAACAGAACACTTAACAATGAAACCAATGCACTAACAGCATTGGTACTTCAAAATTTCTTATATTGCATATAGGAAATAAACTAGTGGCTTGCATTAATTGCTGATTTGCTAAAGAATTAAACAATTATTAAACAAATACACTGCAAACAAAATGTTCTTTTAAGGAAAGCACACTTTACATTTTTCAAGTCCTCATTGACATGAACCACTAAAAGAAGGTTACAATTAAAATGTAAAATAATACTCTTAGACATTGCTTTTATTCCTATATCATAAAAAACATTCTGATTCAAGAATGTTGAAACATCAATGTGTATTCTTTCAAGGATATTAAACATTATACAAACTTAGTTTTAAATAACCATAGTTGATTTTAAAGTGTGTAATCAGCCACTCTGAATGAGCCCTCTTCTACCACTTCTTTATTAAGAAGTAGGACAGTCATCAAAAGCTAACAACATCTGCATGAAACAGAGTTGCTAACTGCCTTCATGCTGAGAAGAGAGCTCTTAAACTCATCATGGTGGTTGGCGAGTTTGGACACTTTCAAGCACATTTCTCCCATCATTGCCTATAGAAATGATCCCTGAAAGTATAGTCTTAAATACATTTTGTTGATGGTTTAGATAGGCCATATGAATTCCTCTTTTAACTCATGGTGACATTTTTGGACTCATTCATAAAACTTGATATAGAAATTGTCAACCAATTTTCAGTTGCATAACATTATCCACAAATTTTCAGACTACAATTCATTCACTATCATATACTGAATGATTTTCTGTGAGAGTAGACACATTTTAAGATTGTATTAGGTAACATATTATAATTTTTGCATATATAAACTTGTTTAAGCCAAAATATTAAACAGAACACTTAACAATGAAACCAATGCACTAACAGCATTGGTACTTCAAAATTTCTTATATTGCATATAGGAAATAAACTAGTGGCTTGCATTAATTGCTGATTTGCTAAAGAATTAAACAATTATTAAACAAAGACACTGCAAACAAAATGTTCTTTTAAGGAAAGCACACTTTACATTTTTCAAGTCCTCATTGACATGAACCACTTAAAGAAGGTTAAAATTAAAATGTAAAATAATACTCTTAGACATTGCTTTAATTGCTATATCATAAAAAACATTCTGATTCAGGAATGTTGAAACATCAATGCGTATTCTTTCAAGGATATTAAACATTATACAAACTTCGTTTTAAATAACCATAGTTGATTTTAAAGTTTGTAATCAGCCACTCTGAATGAGCCCTCTTCTACCACTTCTTTATTAAGAAGTAGGACAGTCATCAAAAGCTAACAACATCTGCATGAAACAGAGTTGCTAACTGCCTTCATGCTGAGAAGAGAGCTCTTAAACTCATCATGGTGGTTGGCGAGTTTGGACACTTTCAAACACATTTCTCCCATCATTGCCTATAGAAATGATCCCTGGAAGTATAGTCTTAATTACATTTTGTTGATGGTTTAGATTAGCCATATGAATTCCTCTTTTAACTCATGGTGACATTTTTGGACTCATTCATAAAACTTGATATAGAAATTGTCAACCAATTTTCATTTGCATAACATTATCCACAAATTTTCAGACTACAATTCATTCACTATCATATACTGAATGATTTTCTGTGAGAGTAGACACATTTTAAGATTGTATTAGGTAACATATTATAATTTTTGCATATATAAACTTGTTTAAGCCAAAATATTTAACAGAACACTTAACAATGAAACCAATGCACTAACAGCATTGGTACTTCAAAATTTCTTATATTGCATATAGGAAATAAACTAGTGGCTTGCATTAATTGCTGATTTGCTAAAGAATTAAACAATTATTAAACAAATACACTGCAAACAAAAGGTTCTTTTAAGGAAAGCACACTTTACATTTTTCAAGTCCTCATTGACATGAACCACTAAAAGAAGGTTACAATTAAAATGTAAAATAATACTCTTAGACATTGCTTTTATTCCTATATCATAAAAAACATTCTGATTCAAGAATGTTGAAACATCAATGTGTATTCTTTCAAGGATATTAAACATTATACAAACTTAGTTTTAAATAACCATAGTTGATTTTAAAGTGTGTAATCAGCCACTCTGAATGAGCCCTCTTCTACCACTTCTTTATTAAGAAGTAGGACAGTCATCAAAAGCTATCAACATCTGCATGAAACAGAGTTGCTAACTGCCTTCATGCTGAGAAGAGAGCTCTTAAACTCATCATGGTGGTTGGCGAGTTTGGACACTTTCAAGCACATTTCTCCCATCATTGCCTATAGAAATGATCCCTGAAAGTATAATCTTAGCTACATTTGGTTGATGGTTTAGATAGGCCATATAAATTCCTCTTTTAACTCATGGTGACATTTTAGGACCCATGCATAAAACTTGATATAGAAATTGTCAACCAATTTTCAGTTGCATAACATTCTCCACAAATTTTCAGACTACAATTCATTCACTATCATATACTGAATGATTTTCTGTGAGAGTAGACACATTTTAAGATTGTATTAGGTAACATATTATAATTTTTGCATATATAAATTTGTTTAAACCAAAATATTAAACAGAACACTTAACAATGAAACCAATGCACTAATAGCATTGGTACTTCAAAATTTCTTATATTGCATATAGGAAATAAACTAGTGGCTTGCATTAATTGCTGATTTGCAAAAGAATTAAACAATTATTAAACAAATACACTGCAAACAAAATGTTCTTTTAAGGAAAGCACACTTTACATTTTTCAAGTCCTCATTGACATGAACCACTTAAAGAAGGTTAAAATTAAAATGTAAAATAATACTCTTAGACATTGCTTTAATTGCTATATCATAAAAAACATTCTGATTCAGGAATGTTGAAACATCAATGCGTATTCTTTCAAGGATATTAAACATTATACAAACTTAGTTTTAAATAACCATAGTTGATTTTAAAGTGTGTAATCAGCCACTCTGAATGAGCCCTCTTCTACCACTTCTTTATTAAGAAGTAGGACAGTCATCAAAAGCTAACAACATCTGCATGAAACAGAGTTGCTAACTGCCTTCATGCTGAGAAGAGAGCTCTTAAACTCATCATGGTGGTTGGCGAGTTTGGACAATTTCAAGCACATTTCTCCCATCATTGCCTATAAAAAATAATCCCTGAAAGTATAGTCTTAAATACATTTTGTTGATGGTTTAGATAGGCCATATGAATTCCTCTTTTAACTCATGGTGACATTTTTGGACCCATTCATAAAACTTGATATAGAAATTGTCAACCAATTTTCAGTTGCATAACATTATCCACAAATTTTCAGACTACAATTCAATCACTATCATATACTGAATGATTTTCTGTGAGAGTAGACACATTTTAAGATTGTATTAGGTAACATGTTATACTTTTTGCATATATAAACTTGTTTAAGCCAAAATATTAAACAGAACACTTAACAATGAAACCAATGCACTAATAGCATTGGTACTTCAAAATTTCTTATATTGCATATAGGAAATAAACTAGTGGCTTGCATTAATTGCTGATTTGCTAAAGAATTAAACAATTATTAAACAAATACACTGCAAACAAAATGTTCTTTTAAGGAAAGCACACTTTACATTTTTCAAGTCCTCATTGACATGAACCACTTAAAGAAGGTTACAATTAAAATGTAAAATAATACTCTTAGACATTGCTTTTATTCCTATATCATAAAAACATTCTGATTCAGGAATGTTGAAACATCAATGTGTATTCTTTCAAGGATATTAAACATTATACAAACTTAGTTTTAAATAACCATAGTTGATTTTAAAGTGTGTAATCAGCCACTCTGAATGAGCCCTCTTCTACCACTTCTTTATTAAGAAGTAGGACAGTCATCAAAAGCTAACAACATCTGCATGAAACAGAGTTGCTAACTGCCTTCATGCTGAGAAGAGAGCTCTTAAACTCATCATGGTGGTTGGCGAGTTTGGACACTTTCAAGCACATTTCTCCCATCATTGCCTAAAGAAATGATCCCTGAAAGTATAATCTTAGCTACATTTTGTTGATGGTTTAGATAGGCCATATAAATTCCTCTTTTAACTCATGTTGACATTTTAGGACCCATGCATAAAACTTGATATAGAAATTGTCAACCAATTTTCAGTTGCATAACATTCTCCACAAATTTTCAGACTACAATTCATTCACTATCATATACTGAATGATTTTCTGTGAGAGTAGACACATTTTAAGATTGTATTAGGTAACATATTATAATTTTTGCATATATAAATTTGTTTAAACCAAAATATTAAACAGAACACTTAACAATGAAACCAATGCACTAATAGCATTGGTACTTCAAAATTTCTTATATTGCATATAGGAAATAAACTAGTGGCTTGCATTAATTGCTGATTTGCTAAAGAATTAAACAATTATTAAACAAATACACTGCAAACAAAAGGTTCTTTTAAGGAAAGCACACTTTACATTTTTCAAGTCCTCATTGACATGAACCACTTAAAGAAGGTTACAACTAAAATGTAAAATAATACTCTTAGACATTGCTTTAATTGCTATATCATAAAAAATATTCTGATTCAGGAATGTTGAAACATCAATGCGTATTCTTTCAAGGATATTAAACATTATACAAACTTAGTTTTAAATAACCATAGTTGATTTTAAAGTGTGTAATCACCAACTCTGAATGAGCCCTCTTCTACCACTTCTTTATTAAGAAGTAGGACAGTCATCAAAAGCTAACAACATCTGCATGAAACAGAGTTGCTAACTGCCTTCATGCTGAGAAGAGAGCTCTTAAACTCATCATGGTGGTTGGCGAGTTTGGACACTTTCAAGCACATTTCTCCCATCATTGCCTATAGAAATGATCCCTGAAAGTATAGTCTAAAATACATTTTGTTGATGGTTTAGATAGGCCATATGAATTCCTCTTTTAACTCATGGTGACATTTTTGGACCCATTCATAAAACTTGATATAGAAATTGTCAACCAATTTTCAGTTGCATAACATATCCACAAATTTTCAGACTACAATTCATTCACTATCATATACTGAATGATTTTCTGTGAGAGTAGACACATTTTAAGATTGTATTAGGTAACATGTTATCATTTTTGCATATATAAACTTGTTTAAGCCAAAATATTAAACAGAACACTTAACAATGAAACCAATGCACTAATAGCATTGGTACTTCAAAATTTCTTATATTGCATATAGGAAATAAACTAGTGGCTTGCATTAATTGCTGATTTGCTAAAGACTTAAACAATTATTAAACAAATACACTGCAAACAAAACGTTCTTTTAAGGAAAGCACACTTTACATTTTCAAGTCATCATTGACATCAACTACTTAAAGAAGGTTAAAATTAAAATGTAAAATAATACTCTTAGACATTGCTTTTATTCCTATATCATAAAAAACATTCTGATTCAGGAATGTTGAAATATCAATGCGTATTCTTTCAAGGATATTAAACATTATACAAACTTAGTTTTAAATAACCATAGTTGATTTTAAAGTGTGTAATCAGCCACTCTGAATGAGCCCTCTTCTACCACTTATTTATTAAGAAGTAGGACAGTCATCAAAAGCTAACAACATCTGCATGAAACAGAGTTGCTAACTGCCTTCCTGCTGAGAAGAGAGCTCTTAATCTTATCATGGTGGTTGGCTAGTTTGGACACTTTCAAGCACA
The DNA here is from genome assembly GCF_028390025.1 of Pseudophryne corroboree. Taxonomy (NCBI): domain Eukaryota; kingdom Metazoa; phylum Chordata; class Amphibia; order Anura; family Myobatrachidae; genus Pseudophryne; species Pseudophryne corroboree. The sequence goes on from NC_086445.1 coordinate 801,614,472, forward strand.
TTTCTCCCATCATTGCCTATAGAAATGATCCCTGAAAGTATAATCTTAGCTACATTTTGTTGATGGTTTAGATAGGCCATATAAATTCCTCTTTTAACTCATGGTGACATTTTAGGACCCATGCATAAAACTTGATATAGAAATTGTCAACCAATTTTCAGTTGCATAACATTCTCCACAAATTTTCAGACTACAATTCATACACTATCATATACTGAATGATTTTCTGTGAGAGTAGACACATTTTAAGATTGTATTAGGTAACATGTTATACTTTTTGCATATATAAACTTGTTTAAGCCAAAATATTAAACAGAACACTTAACAATGAAACCAATGCACTAATAGCATTGGTACTTCAAAATTTCTTATATTGCATATAGGAAATAAACTAGTGGCTTGCATTAATTGCTGATTTGCTAAAGAATTAAACAATTATTAAACAAATACACTGCAAACAAAATGTTCTTTTAAGGAAAGCACACTTTACATTTTTCAAGTCCTCATTGACATGAACCACTTAAAGAAGGTTACAATTAAAATGTAAAATAATACTCTTAGACATTGCTTTTATTCCTATATCATAAAAACATTCTGATTCAGGAATGTTGAAACATCAATGTGTATTCTTTCAAGGATATTAAACATTATACAAACTTAGTTTTAAATAACCATAGTTGATTTTAAAGTGTGTAATCAGCCACTCTGAATGAGCCCTCTTCTACCACTTCTTTATTAAGAAGTAGGACAGTCATCAAAAGCTAACAACATCTGCATGAAACAGAGTTGCTAACTGCCTTCATGCTGAGAAGAGAGCTCTTAAACTCATCATGGTGGTTGGCGAGTTTGGACACTTTCAAGCACATTTCTCCCATCATTGCCTAAAGAAATGATCCCTGAAAGTATAATCTTAGCTACATTTTGTTGATGGTTTAGATAGGCCATATAAATTCCTCTTTTAACTCATGTTGACATTTTAGGACCCATGCATAAAACTTGATATAGAAATTGTCAACCAATTTTCAGTTGCATAACATTCTCCACAAATTTTCAGACTACAATTCATTCACTATCATATACTGAATGATTTTCTGTGAGAGTAGACACATTTTAAGATTGTATTAGGTAACATATTATAATTTTTGCATATATAAATTTGTTTAAACCAAAATATTAAACAGAACACTTAACAATGAAACCAATGCACTAATAGCATTGGTACTTCAAAATTTCTTATATTGCATATAGGAAATAAACTAGTGGCTTGCATTAATTGCTGATTTGCTAAAGAATTAAACAATTATTAAACAAATACACTGCAAACAAAAGGTTCTTTTAAGGAAAGCACACTTTACATTTTTCAAGTCCTCATTGACATGAACCACTTAAAGAAGGTTACAACTAAAATGTAAAATAATACTCTTAGACATTGCTTTAATTGCTATATCATAAAAAATATTCTGATTCAGGAATGTTGAAACATCAATGCGTATTCTTTCAAGGATATTAAACATTATACAAACTTAGTTTTAAATAACCATAGTTGATTTTAAAGTGTGTAATCAGCCACTCTGAATGAGCCCTCTTCTACCACTTCTTTATTAAGAAGTAGGACAGTCATCAAAAGCTAACAACATCTGCATGAAACAGAGTTGCTAACTGCCTTCATGCTGAGAAGAGAGCTCTTAAACTCATCATGGTGGTTGGCGAGTTTGGACACTTTCAAGCACATTTCTCCCATCATTGCCTATAGAAATGATCCCTGAAAATATAGTCTAAAATACATTTTGTTGATGGTTTAGATAGGCCATATGAATTCCTCTTTTAACTCATGGTGACATTTTTGGACCCATTCATAAAACTTGATATAGAAATTGTCAACCAATTTTCAGTTGCATAACATTATCCACAAATTTTCAGACTACAATTCATTCACTATCATATACTGAATGATTTTCTGTGAGAGTAGACACATTTTAAGATTGTATTAGGTAACATGTTATCATTTTTGCATATATAAACTTGTTTAAGCCAAAATATTAAACAGAACACTTAACAATGAAACCAATGCACTAATAGCATTGGTACTTCAAAATTTCTTATATTGCATATAGGAAATAAACTAGTGGCTTGCATTAATTGCTGATTTGCTAAAGACTTAAACAATTATTAAACAAATACACTGCAAACAAAACGTTCTTTTAAGGAAAGCACACTTTACATTTTCAAGTCATCATTGACATCAACTACTTAAAGAAGGTTAAAATTAAAATGTAAAATAATACTCTTAGACATTGCTTTTATTCCTATATCATAAAAAACATTCTGATTCAGGAATGTTGAAATATCAATGCGTATTCTTTCAAGGATATTAAACATTATACAAACTTAGTTTTAAATAACCATAGTTGATTTTAAAGTGTGTAATCAGCCACTCTGAATGAGCCCTCTTCTACCACTTATTTATTAAAAAGTAGGACAGTCATCAAAAGCTAACAACATCTGCATGAAACAGAGTTGCTAACTGCCTTCCTGCTGAGAAGAGAGCTCTTAATCTTATCATGGTGGTTGGCTAGTTTGGACACTTTCAAGCACATTTCTCCCATCATTGCCTATAGAAATGATCCCTGAAAGTATAATCTTAGCTACATTTTGTTGATGGTTTAGATAGGCCCTATAAATTCCTCTTTTAACTCATGGTGACATTTTAGGACCCATGCATAAAACTTGATATAGAAATTGTCAACCAATTTTCAGTTGCATAACATTCTCCACAAATTTTCAGACTACAATTCATACACTATCATATACTGAATGATTTTCTGTGAGAGTAGACACATTTTAAGATTGTATTAGGTAACACATTATAATTTTTGCATATATAAATTTGTTTAAACCAAAATATTAAACAGAACACTTAACAATGAAACCAATGCAATAATAGCATTGGTACTTCAAAATTTCTTATATTGCATATAGGAAATAAACTAGTGGCTTGCATTAATTGCTGATTTGCAAAAGAATTAAACAATTATTAAACAAATACACTGCAAACAAAAGGTTCTTTTAAGGAAAGCACACTTTACATTTTTCAAGTCCTCATTGACATGAACCACTTAAAGAAGGTTAAAATTAAAATGTAAAATAATACTCTTAGACATTGCTTTAATTGCTATATCATAAAAAAAATTCTGATTCAGGAATGTTGAAACATCAATGCGTATTCTTTCAAGGATATTAAACATTATACAAACTTAGTTTTAAATAACCATAGTTGATTTTAAAGTGTGTAATCAGCCACTCTGAATGAGCCCTCTTCTACCACTTCTTTATTAAGAAGTAGGACAGTCATCAAAAGTTAACAACATCTGCATGAAACAGAGTTGCTAACTTCCTTCATGCTGAGAAGAGAGCTCTTAAACTCATCATGGTGGTTGGCGAGTTTGGACACTTTCAAGCACATTTCTCCCATCATTGCCTATAGAAATGATCCCTGAAAGTATAGTCTTAAATACATTTTGTTGATGGTTTAGATAGGCCATATGAATTCCTCTTTTAACTCATGGTGACATTTTTGGACCCATTCATAAAACTTGATATAGAAATTGTCAACCAATTTTCAGTTGCATAACATTCTCCACAAATTTTCAGACTACAATTCATTCACTATCATATACTGAATGATTTTCTGTGAGAGTAGACACATTTTAAGATTGTATTAGGTAACATATTATAATTTTTGCATATATAAACTTGTTTAAGCCAAAATATTAAACAGAACACTTAACAATGAAACCAATGCACTAATAGCATTGGTACTTCAAAATTTCTTATATTGCATATAGGAAATAAACTAGTGGCTTGCATTAATTGCTGATTTGCTAAAGAATTAAACAATTATTAAACAAATACACTGCAAACAAAATGTTCTTTTAAGGAAAGCACACTTTACATTTTTCAAGTCCTCATTGACATGAACCACTAAAAGAAGGTTACAATTAAAATGTAAAATAATACTCTTAGACATTGCTTTTATTCCTATATCATAAAAAACATTCTGATTCCGTAATGTTGAAACATCAATGTGTATTCTTTCAAGGATATTAAACATTATACAAACTTAGTTTTAAATAACCATAGTTGATTTTAAAGTGTGTAATCAGCCACTCTGAATGAGCCCTCTTCTACCACTTCTTTATTAAGAAGTAGGACAGTCATCAAAAGCTAACAACATCTGCATGAAACAGAATTGCTAACTGCCTTCATGCTGAGAAGAGAGTTCTTAAACTCATCATGGTGGTTGGCGAGTTTGGACACTTTCAAGCACATTTCTCCCATCATTGCCTATAGAAATGATCCCTGAAAGTATAGTCTTAAATACATTTTGTTGATGGTTTAGATAGGCCATATGAATTCCTCTTTTAACTCATGGTGACATTTTTGGACCCATTCATAAAACTTGATATAGAAATTGTCAACCAATTTTCAGTTGCATAACATTCTCCACAAATTTTCAGACTACAATTCATTCACTATCATATACTGAATGATTTTCTGTGAGAGTAGACACATTTTAAGATTGTATTAGGTAACATGTTATCATTTTTGCATATATAAACTTGTTTAAGCCAAAATATTAAACAGAACACTTAACAATGAAACCAATGCACTAATAGCATTGGTACTTCAAAATTTCTTATATTGCATATAGGAAATAAACTAGCGGCTTGCATTAATTGCTGATTTGCTAAAGAATTAAACAATTATTAAACAAATACACTGCAAACAAAATGTTCTTTTAAAGAAAGCACACTTTACATTTTTCAAGTCCTCATTGACATGAACCACTTAAAGAAGGTTACAATTAAAATGTAAAATAATACTCTTAGACATTGCTTTTATTCCTATATCATAAAAAAACATTCTGATTTAGGAATTTTGAAACATCAATGCGTATTCTTTCAAGGATATTAAACATTATACAAACTTACTTTTAAATAACCATAGTTAATTTTAAAGTGTGTAATCAGCCACTCTGAATGAGCCCTCTTCTACCACTTCTTCATTAAGAAGTAGGACAGTCATCAAAAGCTAACAACATCTGCATGAAACAGAGTTGCTAACTGCCTTCATGCTGAGAAGAGAGCTCTTAAACTCATCATATTGGTTTGCGAGTTTGGACACTTTCAAGCACATTTCTCCCATTATTGCCTATAGAAATGATCCCTGAAAGTATAGTCTTAAATACATTTTGTTGATGGTTTAGATAGGCCATATGAATTCCTCTTTTAACTCATGGAGACATTTTTGGACCCATTCATAAAACTTGATATAGAAATTGTCAACCAATTTTCAGTTGCATAACATTCTCCACAAATTTTCAGACTACAATTCATTCACTATCATATACTGAATGATTTTCTGTGAGAGTAGACACATTTTAATATTGTATTAGGTAACATGTTATACTTTTTGCATATATAAACTTGTTTAAGCCAAAATATTAATCAGAACACTTAACAATGAAACCAATGCACTAATAGCATTGGTACTTCAAAATTTCTTATATTGCATATAGGAAATAAACTAGTGGCTTGCATTAATTGCTGATTTGCTAAAGAATTAAACAATTATTAAACAAATACACTGCAAACAAAAAGTTCTTTTAAGGAAAGCACACTTTACATTTTTCAAGTCCTCATTGACATGAACCACTTAAAGAAGGTTACAATTAAAATGTAAAATAATACTCTTAGACATTGCTTTTATTCCTATATCATAAAAAAACATTCTGATTCAGGAATGTTGAAACATCAATGCGTATTCTTTCAAGGATATTAAACATTATACAAACTTAGTTTTAAATAACCATAGTTGATTTTAAACTGTGTAATCAGCCACTCTGAATGAGCCCTATTCTACCACTTCTTTATTAAGAAGTAGGACAGTCATCAAAAGCTAACAACATCTGCATGAAACAGAGTTGCTAACTGCCTTCATGCTGAGAAGAGAGCTCTTAATCTCATCATGGTGGTTGGCGAGTTTTGACACTTTCAAGCACATTTCTCCCATCATTGCCTATAGAAATGATCCCTGAAAGTATAATCTTAGCTACATTTTGTTGATGGTTTAGATAGGCCATATGAATTCCTCTTTTAACTCATGGTGACATTTTTGGACCCATTCATAAAACTTGATATAGAAATTGTCAACCAATTTTCAGTTGCATAACATTATCCACAAATTTTCAGACTACAATTCATTCACTATCATATACTGAATGATTTTCTGTGAGAGTAGACACATTTTAAGATTGTATTAGGTAACATATTATAATTTTTGCATATATAAACTTGTTTAAGCCAAAATATTAAACAGAACACTTAACAATGAAACCAATGCACTAACAGCATTGGTACTTCAAAATTTCTTATATTGCATATAGGAAATAAACTAGTGGCTTGCATTAATTGCTGATTTGCTAAATAATTAAACAATTATTAAACAAATAAACTGCAAACAAAATGTTCTTTTAAGGAAAGCACACTTTACATTTTTCAAGTCCTCATTGACATGAACCACTTAAAGAAGGTTACAATTAAAATGTAAAATAATACTCTTAGACATTGCTTTTATTCCTTTATCATAAAAAAACATTCTGATTTAGGAATGTTGAAACATCAATGCGTATTCTTTCAAGGATATTAAACATTATACAAACTTACTTTTAAATAACCATAGTTGATTTTAAAGTGTGTAATCAGCCACTCTGAATGAGCCCTCTTCTACCACTTCTTTATTAAGAAGTAGGACAGTCATCAAAAGCTAACAACATCTGCATGAAACAGAGTTGCTAACTGCCTTCATGCTGAGAAGAGAGCTCTTAAACTCATCATGGTGGTTGATGAGTTTGGACACTTTCAAACACATTTCTCCCATCATTGCCTATAGAAATGATCCCTGGAAGTATAGTCTTAATTACATTTTGTAGATGGTTTAGATTAGCCATATGAATTCCTCTTTTAACTCATAGTGACATTTTTGGACCCATTCATAAAACTTGATATAGAAATTGTCAACCAATTTTCAGTTACATAACATTATCCACAAATTTTCAGACTACACTTCATTCACTATCATATACTGAATGATTTTCTGTGAGAGTAGACACATTTTAAGATTGTATTAGGTAACATATTATAATTTTTGCATATATAAACTTGTTTAAGCCAAAATATTAAACAGAACACTTAACAATGAAACCAATGCACTAACAGCATTGGTACTTCAAAATTTCTTATATTGCATATAGGAAATAAACTAGTGGCTTGCATTAATTGCTGATTTGCTAAAGAATTAAACAATTATTAAACAAATACACTGCAAACAAAATGTTCTTTTAAGGAAAGCACACTTTACATTTTTCAAGTCCTCATTGACATGAACCACTAAAAGAATGTTACAATTAAAATGTAAAATAATACTCTTAGACATTGCTTTTATTCCTATATCATAAAAAACATTCTGATTCAGGAATGTTGAAACATCAATGTGTATTCTTTCAAGGATATTAAACATTATACAAACTTAGTTTTAAATAACCATAGTTGATTTTAAAGTGTGTAATCAGCCACTCTGAATGAGCCCTCTTCTACCACTTCTTTATTAAGAAGTAGGACAGTCATCAAAAGCTATCAACATCTGCATGAAACAGAGTTGCTAACTGCCTTCATGCTGAGAAGAGAGCTCTTAAACTCATCATGGTGGTTGGCGAGTTTGGACACTTTCAAGCACATTTCTCCCATCATTGCCTATAGAAATGATCCCTGAAAGTATAATCTTAGCTACATTTGGTTGATGGTTTAGATAGGCCATATAAATTCCTCTTTTAACTCATGGTGACATTTTAGGACCCATGCATAAAACTTGATATAGAAATTGTCAACCAATTTTCAGTTGCATAACATTCTCCACAAATTTTCAGACTACAATTCATTCACTATCATATACTGAATGATTTTCTGTGAGAGTAGACACATTTTAAGATTGTATTAGGTAACATATTATAATTTTTGCATATATAAATTTGTTTAAACCAAAATATTAAACAGAACACTTAACAATGAAACCAATGCACTAACAGCATTGGTACTTCAAAATTTCTTATATTGCATATAGGAAATAAACTAGTGGCTTGCATTAATTGCTGATTTGCAAAAGAATTAAACAATTATTAAACAAATACACTGCAAACAAAATGTTCTTTTAAGGAAAGCACACTTTACATTTTTCAAGTCCTCATTGACATGAACCACTTAAAGAAGGTTAAAATTAAAATGTAAAATAATACTCTTAGACATTGCTTTAATTGCTATATCATAAAAAACATTCTGATTCAGGAATGTTGAAACATCAATGCGTATTCTTTCAAGGATATTAAACATTATACAAACTTAGTTTTAAATAACCATAGTTGATTTTAAAGTGTGTAATCAGCCACTCTGAATGAGCCCTCTTCTACCACTTCTTTATTAAGAAGTAGGACAGTCATCAAAAGCTAACAACATCTGCTTGAAACAGAGTTGCTAACTGCCTTCATGCTGAGAAGAGAGCTCTTAAACTCATCATGGTGGTTGGCGAGTTTGGACAATTTCAAGCACATTTCTCCCATCATTGCCTATAAAAAAAATAATCCCTGAAAGTATAGTCTTAAATACATTTTGTTGATGGTTTAGATAGGCCATATGAATTCCTCTTTTAACTCATGGTGACATTTTTGGACCCATTCATAAAACTTGATATAGAAATTGTCAACCAATTTTCAGTTGCATAACATTATCCACAATTTTTCAGACTACAATTCATTCACTATCATATACTGAATGATTTTCTGTGAGAGTAGACACATTTTAAGATTGTATTAGGTAACATATTATAATTTTTGCATATATAAATTTGTTTAAACCAAAATATTAAACAGAACACTTAACAATGAAACCAATGCACTAATAGCATTGGTACTTCAAAATTTCTTATATTGCATATAGGAAATAAACTAGTGGCTTGCATTAATTGCTGATTTGCAAAAGAATTAAACGATTATTAAACAAATACACTGCAAACAAAAGGTTATTTTAAGGAAAGCACACTTTACATTTTTCAAGTCCTCATTGACATGAACCACTTAAAGAAGGTTAAAATTAAAATGTAAAATAATACTCTTAGACATTGCTTTAATTGCTATATCATAAGAAACATTCTGATTCAGGAATGTTGAAACATCAATGCGTATTCTTTCAAGGATATTAAACATTATACAAACTTAGTTTTAAATAACCATAGTTGATTTTAAAGTGTGTAATCAGCCACTCTGAATGAGCCCTCTTCTACCACTTCTTTATTAAGAAATAGGACAGTCATCAAAAGCTAACAACATCTGCATGAAACAGAGTTACTAACTGCCTTCATGCTGAGAAGAGAGCTCTTAAACTCATCATGGTGGTTGGCGAGTTTGGACACTTTCAAGCACATTTCTCCCATCATTGCCTATAGAAATGATCCCTGAAAGTATAGTCTTAAATACATTTTGTTGATGGTTTAGATAGGCCATATGAATTCCTCTTTTAACTCATGGAGACATTTTTGGACCAATTCATAAAACTTGATATAGAAATTGTCAACCAATTTTCAGTTGCATAACATTCTCCACAAATTTTCAGACTACAATTCATTCACTATCATATACTGAATGATTTTCTGTGAGAGTAGACACATTTTAAGATTGTATTAGGTAACATATTATAATTTTTGCATATATAAATTTGTTTAAACCAAAATATTAAACAGAACACTTAACAATGAAACCAATGCACTATATAGCATTGGTACTTCAAAATTTCTTATATTGCATATAGGAAATAAACTAGTGGCTTGCATTAATTGCTGATTTGCAAAAGAATTAAACAATTATTAAACAAATACACTGCAAACAAAAGGTTCTTTTAAGGAAAGCACACTTTACATTTTTCAAGTCCTCATTGACATGAACCACTAAAAGAATGTTACAATTAAAATGTAAAATAATACTCTTAGACATTGCTTTTATTCCTATATCATAAAAAACATTCTGATTCAGGAATGTTGAAACATCAATGTGTATTCTTTCAAGGATATTAAACATTATACAAATTTAGTTTTAAATAACCATAGTTGATTTTAAAGTGTGTAATCAGCCACTCTGAATGAGCCCTCTTCTACCACTTCTTTATTAAGAAGTAGGACAGTCATCAAAAGCTATCAACATCTGCATGAAACAGAGTTGCTAACTGCCTTCATGCTGAGAAGAGAGCTCTTAAACTCATCATGGTGGTTGGCGAGTTTGGACACTTTCAAGCACATTTCTCCCATCATTGCCTATAGAAATGATCCCTGAAAGTATAATCTTAGCTACATTTGGTTGATGGTTTAGATAGGCCATATAAATTCCTCTTTTAACTCATGGTGACATTTTAGGACCCATGCATAAAACTTGATATAGAAATTGTCAACCAATTTTCAGTTGCATAACATTCTCCACAAATTTTCAGACTACAATTCATTCACTATCATATACTGAATGATTTTCTGTGAGAGTAGACACATTTTAAGATTGTATTAGGTAACATATTATAATTTTTGCATATATAAATTTGTTTAAACCAAAATATTAAACAGAACACTTAACAATGAAACCAATGCACTAATAGCATTGGTACTTCAAAATTTCTTATATTGCATATAGGAAATAAACTAGTGGCTTGCATTAATTGCTGATTTGCAAAAGAATTAAACAATTATTAAACAAAGACACTGCAAACAAAATGTTCTTTTAAGGAAAGCACACTTTACATTTTTCAAGTCCTCATTGACATGAACCACTTAAAGAAGGTTAAAATTAAAATGTAAAATAATACTCTTAGACATTGCTTTAATTGCTATATCATAAAAAACATTCTGATTCAGGAATGTTGAAACATCAATGCGTATTCTTTCAAGGATATTAAACATTATACAAACTTAGTTTTAAATAACCATAGTTGATTTTAAAGTGTGTAATCAGCCACTCTGAATGAGCCCTCTTCTACCACTTCTTTATTAAGAAGTAGGACAGTCATCAAAAGCTAACAACATCTGCATGAAACAGAGTTGCTAACTGCCTTCATGCTGAGAAGAGAGCTCTTAAACTCATCATGGTGGTTGGCGAGTTTGGACAATTTCAAGCACATTTCTCCCATCATTGCCTATAAAAAATAATCCCTGAAAGTATAGTCTTAAATACATTTTGTTGATGGTTTAGATAGGCCATATGAATTCCTCTTTTAACTCATGGTGACATTTTTGGACCCATTCATAAAACTTGATATAGAAATTGTCAACCAATTTTCAGTTGCATAACATTATCCACAAATTTTCAGACTACAATTCAATCACTATCATATACTGAATGATTTTCTGTGAGAGTAGACACATTTTAAGATTGTATTAGGTAACATGTTATACTTTTTGCATATATAAACTTGTTTAAGCCAAAATATTAAACAGAACACTTAACAATGAAACCAATGCACTAATAGCATTGGTACTTCAAAATTTCTTATATTGCATATAGGAAATAAACTAGTGGCTTGCATTAATTGCTGATTTGCTAAAGAATTAAACAATTATTAAACAAATACACTGCAAACAAAATGTTCTTTTAAGGAAAGCACACTTTACATTTTTCAAGTCCTCATTGACATGAACCACTTAAAGAAGGTTACAATTAAAATGTAAAATAATACTCTTAGACATTGCTTTTATTCCTATATCATAAAAACATTCTGATTCAGGAATGTTGAAACATCAATGTGTATTCTTTCAAGGATATTAAACATTATACAAACTTAGTTTTAAATAACCATAGTTGATTTTAAAGTGTGTAATCAGCCACTCTGAATGAGCCCTCTTCTACCACTTCTTTATTAAGAAGTAGGACAGTCATCAAAAGCTAACAACATCTGCATGAAACAGAGTTGCTAACTGCCTTCATGCTGAGAAGAGAGCTCTTAAACTCATCATGGTGGTTGGCGAGTTTGGACACTTTCAAGCACATTTCTCCCATCATTACCTATAGAAATGATCCCTGAAAGTATAGTCTAAAATACATTTTGTTGATGGTTTAGATAGGCCATATGAATTCCTCTTTTAACTCATGGTGACATTTTAGGACCCATGCATAAAACTTGATATAGAAATTGTCAACCAATTTTCAGTTGCATAACATTCTCCACAAATTTTCAGACTACAATTCATACACTATCATATACTGAATGATTTTCTGTGAGAGTAGACACATTTTAAGATTGTATTAGGTAACATATTATAATTTTTGCATATATAAATTTGTTTAAACCAAAATATTAAACAGAACACTTAACAATGAAACCAATGCACTAATAGCATTGGTACTTCAAAATTTCTTATATTGCATATAGGAAATAAACTAGTGGCTTGCATTAATTGCTGATTTGCAAAAGAATTAAACAATTATTAAACAAATACACTGCAAACAAAAGGTTCTTTTAAGGAAAGCACACTTTACATTTTTCAAGTCCTCATTGACATGAACCACTTAAAGAAGGTTAAAATTAAAATGTAAAATAATACTCTTAGACATTGCTTTAATTGCTATATCATAAAAAACATTCTGATTCAGGAATGTTGAAACATCAATGCGTATTCTTTCAAGGATATTAAACATTATACAAACTTAGTTTTAAATAACCATAGTTGATTTTAAAGTGTGTAATCAGCCACTCTGAATGAGCCCTCTTCTACCACTTCTTTATTAAGAAGTAGGACAGTCATCAAAAGTTAACAACATCTGCATGAAACAGAGTTGCTAACTTCCTTCATGCTGAGAAGAGAGCTTTTAAACTCATCATGGTGGTTGGCAAGTTTGGACACTTTCAAGCACATTTCTCCCATCATTGCCTATAGAAATGATCCCTGAAAGTATAGTCTTAAATACATTTTGTTGATGGTTTAGATAGGCCATATGAATTCCTCTTTTAACTCATGGTGACATTTTTGGACCCATTCATAAAACTTGATATAGAAATTGTCAACCAATTTTCAGTTGCATAACATTCTCCACAAATTTTCAGACTACAATTCATTCACTATCATATACTGAATGATTTTCTGTGAGAGCAGACACATTTTAAGATTGTATTAGGTAACATATTATAATTTTTGCATATATAAACTTGTTTAAGCCAAAATATTAAACAGAACACTTAACAATGAAACCAATGCACTAATAGCATTGGTACTTCAAAATTTCTTATATTGCATATAGGAAATAAACTAGTGGCTTGCATTAATTGCTGATTTGCTAAAGAATTAAACAATTATTAAACAAATACACTGCAAACAAAATGTTCTTTTAAGGAAAGCACACTTTACATTTTTCAAGTCCTCATTGACATGAACCACTAAAAGAAGGTTACAATTAAAATGTAAAATAATACTCTTAGACATTGCTTTTATTCCTATATCATAAAAAACATTCTGATTCCGTAATGTTGAAACATCAATGTGTATTCTTTCAAGGATATTAAACATTATACAAACTTAGTTTTAAATAACCATAGTTGATTTTAAAGTGTGTAATCAGCCACTCTGAATGAGCCCTCTTCTACCACTTCTTTATTAAGAAGTAGGACAGTCATCAAAAGCTAACAACATCTGCATGAAACAGAGTTGCTAACTGCCTTCATGCTGAGAAGAGAGCTCTTAATCTCATCATGGTGGTTGGCGAGTTTTGACATTTTCAAGCACATTTCTCCCATCATTGCCTATAGAAATGATCCCTGAAAGTATAATCTTAGCTACATTTTGTTGATGGTTTAGATAGGCCATATGAATTACTCTTTTAACTCATGGTGACATTTTTGGACCCATTCATAAAACTTGATATAGAAATTGTCAACCAATTTTCAGTTGCATAACATTATCCACAATTTTTCAGACTACAATTCATTCACTATCATATACTGAATGATTTTCTGTGAGAGTAGACACATTTTAAGATTGTATTAGGTAACATATTATAATTTTTGCATATATAAATTTGTTTAAACCAAAATATTAAACAGAACACTTAACAATGAAACCAATGCACTAATAGCATTGGTACTTCAAAATTTCTTATATTGCATATAGGAAATAAACTAGTGGCTTGCAATAATTGCTGATTTGCAAAAGAATTAAACGATTATTAAACAAATACACTGCAAACAAAAGGTTATTTTAAGGAAAGCACACTTTACATTTTTCAAGTCCTCATTGACATGAACCACTTAAAGAAGGTTAAAATTAAAATGTAAAATAATACTCTTAGACATTGCTTTAATTGCTATATCATAAGAAACATTCTGATTCAGGAATGTTGAAACATCAATGCGTATTCTTTCAAGGATATTAAACATTATACAAACTTAGTTTTAAATAACCATAGTTGATTTTAAAGTGTGTAATCAGCCACTCTGAATGAGCCCTCTTCTACCACTTCTTTATTAAGAAGTAGGACAGTCATCAAAAGCTAACAACATCTGCATGAAACAGAGTTGCTAACTGCCTTCATGCTGAGAAGAGAGCTCTTAAACTCATCATGGTGGTTGGCGAGTTTGGACACTTTCAAGCACATTTCTCCCATCATTGCCTATAGAAATGATCCCTGAAAGTATAGTCTTAAATACATTTTGTTGATGGTTTAGATAGGCCATATGAATTCCTCTTTTAACTCATGGAGACATTTTTGGACCAATTCATAAAACTTGATATAGAAATTGTCAACCAATTTTCAGTTGCATAACATTCTCCACAAATTTTCAGACTACAATTCATTCACTATCATATACTGAATGATTTTCTGTGAGAGTAGACACATTTTAAGATTGTATTAGGTAACATATTATAATTTTTGCATATATAAATTTGTTTAAACCAAAATATTAAACAGAACACTTAACAATGAAACCAATGCACTAATAGCATTGGTACTTCAAAATTTCTTATATTGCATATAGGAAATAAACTAGTGGCTTGCATTAATTGCTGATTTGCAAAATAATTAAACAATTATTAAACAAATACACTGCAAACAAAATGTTCTTTTAAGGAAAGCACACTTTACATTTTTCAAGTCCTCATTGACATGAACCACTTAAAGAAGGTTACAATTAAAATGTAAAATAATACTCTTAGACATTGCTTTTATTCCTATATCATAAAAACATTCTGATTCAGGAATGTTGAAACATCAATGTGTATTCTTTCAAGGATATTAAACATTATACAAACTTAGTTTTAAATAACCATAGTTGATTTTAAAGTGTGTAATCAGCCACTCTGAATGAGCCCTCTTCTACCACTTCTTTATTAAGAAGTAGGACAGTCATCAAAAGCTAACAACATCTGCATGAAACAGAGTTGCTAACTGCCTTCATGCTGAGAAGAGAGCTCTTAAACTCATCATGGTGGTTGGCGAGTTTAGACACTTTCAAGCACATTTCTCCCATCATTGCCTATAGAAATGATCCCTGAAAGTATAGTCTAAATACATTTTGTTGATGGTTTAGATAGGCCATATGAATTCCTCTTTTAACTCATGGTGACATTTTAGGACCCATGCATAAAACTTGATATAGAAATTGTCAACCAATTTTCAGTTGCATAACATTCTCCACAAATTTTCAGACTACAATTCATACACTATCATATACTGAATGATTTTCTGTGAGAGTAGACACATTTTAAGATTGTATTAGGTAACATATTATAATTTTTGCATATATAAATTTGTTTAAACCAAAATATTAAACAGAACACTTAACAATGAAACCAATGCACTAATAGCATTGGTACTTCAAAATTTCTTATATTGCATATAGGAAATAAACTAGTGGCTTGCATTAATTGCTGATTTGCAAAAGAATTAAACAATTATTAAACAAATACACTGCAAACAAAAGGTTCTTTTAAGGAAAGCACACTTTACATTTTTCAAGTCCTCATTGACATGAACCACTTAAAGAAGGTTAAAATTAAAATGTAAAATAATACTCTTAGACATTGCTTTAATTGCTATATCATAAAAAACATTCTGATTCAGGAATGTTGAAACATCAATGCGTATTCTTTCAAGGATATTAAACATTATACAAACTTAGTTTTAAATAACCATAGTTGATTTTAAAGTGTGTAATCAGCCACTCTGAATGAGCCCTCTTCTACCACTTCTTTATTAAGAAGTAGGACAGTCATCAAAAGTTAACAACATCTGCATGAAACAGAGTTGCTAACTTCCTTCATGCTGAGAAGAGAGCTCTTAAACTCATCATGGTGGTTGGCAAGTTTGGACACTTTCAAGCACATTTCTCCCATCATTGCCTATAGAAATGATCCCTGAAAGTATAGTCTTAAATACATTTTGTTGATGGTTTAGATAGGCCATATGAATTCCTCTTTTAACTCATGGTGACATTTTTGGACCCATTCATAAAACTTGATATAGAAATTGTCAACCAATTTTCAGTTGCATAACATTCTCCACAAATTTTCAGACTACAATTCATTCACTATCATATACTGAATGATTTTCTGTGAGAGTAGACACATTTTAAGATTGTATTAGGTAACATATTATAATTTTTGCATATATAAACTTGTTTAAGCCAAAATATTAAACAGAACACTTAACAATGAAACCAATGCACTAATAGCATTGGTACTTCAAAATTTCTTATATTGCATATAGGAAATAAACTAGTGGCTTGCATTAATTGCTGATTTGCTAAAGAATTAAACAATTATTAAACAAATACACTGCAAACAAAATGTTCTTTTAAGGAAAGCACACTTTACATTTTTCAAGTCCTCATTGACATGAACCACTAAAAGAAGGTTACAATTAAAATGTAAAATAATACTCTTAGACATTGCTTTTATTCCTATATCATAAAAAACATTCTGATTCCGTAATGTTGAAACATCAATGTGTATTCTTTCAAGGATATTAAACATTATACAAACTTAGTTTTAAATAACCATAGTTGATTTTAAAGTGTGTAATCAGCCACTCTGAATGAGCCCTCTTCTACCACTTCTTTATTAAGAAGTAGGACAGTCATCAAAAGCTAACAACATCTGCATGAAACAGAGTTGCTAACTGCCTTCATGCTGAGAAGAGAGCTCTTAATCTCATCATGGTGGTTGGCGAGTTTTGACACTTTCAAGCACATTTCTCCCATCATTGCCTATAGAAATGATCCCTGAAAGTATAATCTTAGCTACATTTTGTTGATGGTTTAGATAGGCCATATGAATTCCTCTTTTAACTCATGGTGACATTTTTGGACCCATTCATAAAACTTGATATAGAAATTGTCAACCAATTTTCAGTTGCATAACATTATCCACAATTTTTCAGACTACAATTCATTCACTATCATATACTGAATGATTTTCTGTGAGAGTAGACACATTTTAAGATTGTATTAGGTAACATATTATAATTTTTGCATATATAAATTTGTTTAAACCAAAATATTAAACAGAACACTTAACAATGAAACCAATGCACTAATAGCATTGGTACTTCAAAATTTCTTATATTGCATATAGGAAATAAACTAGTGGCTTGCATTAATTGCTGATTTGCAAAAGAATTAAACGATTATTAAACAAATACACTGCAAACAAAAGGTTATTTTAAGGAAAGCACACTTTACATTTTTCAAGTCCTCATTGACATGAACCACTTAAAGAAGGTTAAAATTAAAATGTAAAATAATACTCTTAGACATTGCTTTAATTGCTATATCATAAGAAACATTCTGATTCAGGAATGTTGAAACATCAATGCGTATTCTTTCAAGGATATTAAACATTATACAAACTTAGTTTTAAATAACCATAGTTGATTTTAAAGTGTGTAATCAGCCACTCTGAATGAGCCCTCTTCTACCACTTCTTTATTAAGAAGTAGGACAGTCATCAAAAGCTAACAACATCTGCATGAAACAGAGTTGCTAACTGCCTTCATGCTGAGAAGAGAGCTCTTAAACTCATCATGGTGGTTGGCGAGTTTGGACACTTTCAAGCACATTTCTCCCATCATTGCCTATAGAAATGATCCCTGAAAGTATAGTCTTAAATACATTTTGTTGATGGTTTAGATAGGCCATATGAATTCCTCTTTTAACTCATGGAGACATTTTTGGACCAATTCATAAAACTTGATATAGAAATTGTCAACCAATTTTCAGTTGCATAACATTCTCCACAAATTTTCAGACTACAATTCATTCACTATCATATACTGAATGATTTTCTGTGAGAGTAGACACATTTTAAGATTGTATTAGGTAACATATTATAATTTTTGCATATATAAATTTGTTTAAACCAAAATATTAAACAGAACACTTAACAATGAAACCAATGCACTAATAGCATTGGTACTTCAAAATTTCTTATATTGCATATAGGAAATAAACTAGTGGCTTGCATTAATTGCTGATTTGCAAAAGAATTAAACAATTATTAAACAAATACACTGCAAACAAAAGGTTCTTTTAAGGAAAGCACACTTTACATTTTTCAAGTCCTCATTGACATGAACCACTTAAAGAAGGTTAAAATTAAAATGTAAAATAATACTCTTAGACATTGCTTTAATTGCTATATCATAAAAAACATTCTGATTCAAGAATGTTGAAACATCAATGCGTATTCTTTCAAGGATATTAAACATTATACAAACTTAGTTTTAAATAACCATAGTTGATTTTAAAGTGTGTAATCAGCCACTCTGAATGAGCCCTCTTCTACCACTTATTTATTAAGAAGTAGGACAGTCATCAAAAGCTAACAACATCTGCATGAAACAGAGTTGCTAACTGCCTTCATGCTGAGAAGAGAGCTCTTAAACTCATCATGGTGGTTGATGAGTTTGGACACTTTCAAACACATTTCTCCCATCATTGCCTATAGAAATGATCCCTGGAAGTATAGCCTTAATTACATTTTGTAGATGGTTTAGATTAGCCATATGAATTCCTCTTTTAACTCATGGTGACATTTTTGGACCCATTCATAAAACTTGATATAGAAATTGTCAACCAATTTTCAGTTACATAACATTATCCACAAATTTTCAGACTACAATTCATTCACTATCATATACTGAATGATTTTCTGTGAGAGTAGACACATTTTAAGATTGTATTAGGTAACATATTATAATTTTTGCATATATAAACTTGTTTAAGCCAAAATATTAAACAGAACACTTAACAATGAAACCAATGCACTAATAGCATTGGTACTTCAAAATTTCTTATATTGCATATAGGAAATAAACTAGTGGCTTGCATTAATTGCTGATTTGCTAAAGAATTAAACAATTATTAAACAAATACACTGCAAACAAAATGTTCTTTTAAGGAAAGCACACGTTACATTTTTCAAGTCCTCATTGACATGAACCACTAAAAGAAGGTTACAATTAAAATGTAAAATAATACTCTTAGACATTGCTTTTATTCCTATATCATAAAAAACATTCTGATTCCGTAATGTTGAAACATCAATGCGTATTCTTTCAAGGATATTAAACATTATACAAACTTAGTTTTAAATAACTATAGTTGATTTTAAAGTGTGTAATCAGCCACTCTGAATGAGCCCTCTTCTACCACTTCTTTATTAAGAAGTAGGACAGTCATCAAAAGCTAACAACATCTGCATGAAACAGAGTTGCTAACTGCCTTCATGCTGAGAAGAGAGCTCTTAAACTCATCATGGTGGTTGGCGAGTTTGGACACTTTCAAGCACATTTCTCCCATCATTGCCTATAGAAATGATCCCTGAAAGTATAGTCTTAAATACATTTTGTTGATGGTTTAGATAGGCCATATGAATTCCTCTTTTAACTCATGGAGACATTTTTGGACCCATTCATAAAACTTGATATAGAAATTGTCAACCAATTTTCAGTTGCATAACATTCTCCACAAATTTTCAGACTACAATTCATTCACTATCATATACTGAATGATTTTCTGTGAGAGTAGACACATTTTAAGATTGTATTAGGTAACATGTTGTACTTTTTGCATATATAAACTTGTTTAAGCCAAAATATTAATCAGAACACTTAACAATGAAACCAATGCACTAATAGCATTGGTACTTCAAAATTTCTTATATTGCATATAGGAAATAAACTAGTGGCTTGCATTAATTGCTGATTTGCTAAAGAATTAAACAATTATTAAACAAATACACTGCAAACAAAAGGTTCTTTTAAGGAAAGCACACTTTACATTTTTCAAGTCCTCATTGACATGAACCACTTAAAGAAGGTTACAATTAAAATGTAAAATAATACTCTTAGACATTGCTTTTATTCCTATATCATAAAAAACATTCTGATTCAGGAATGTTGAAACATCAATGCGTATTCTTTCAAGGATATTAAACATTATACAAACTTAGTTTTAAATAACCATAGTTGATTTTAAAGTGTGTAATCAGCCACTCTGAATGAGCCCTCTTCTACCACTTCTTTATTAAGAAGTAGGACAGTCATCAAAAGTTAACAACATCTGCATGAAACAGAGTTGCTAACTTCCTTCATGCTGAGAAGAGAGCTCTTAAACTCATCATGGTGGTTGGCGAGTTTGGACACTTTCAAGCACATTTCTCCCATCATTGCCTATAGAAATGATCCCTGAAAGTATAATCTTAAATACATTTTGTTGATGGTTTAGATAGGCCATATGAATTCCTCTTTTAACTCATGGTGACATTTTTGGACCCATTCATAAAACTTGATATAGAAATTGTCAACCAATTTTCAGTTGCATAACATTCTCCACAAATTTTCAGACTACAATTCGTTCACTATCATATACTGAATGATTTTCTGTGAGAGTAGACACATTTTAAGATTGTATTAGGTAACATATTATAATTTTTGCATATATAAACTTGTTTAAGCCAAAATATTAAACAGAACACTTAACAATGAAACCAATGCACTAATAGCATTGGTACTTCAAAATTTCTTATATTGCATATAGGAAATAAACTAGTGGCTTGCATTAATTGCTGATTTGCTAAAGAATTAAACAATTATTAAACAAATACACTGCAAACAAAATGTTCTTTTAAGGAAAGCACACTTTACATTTTTCAAGTCCTCATTGACATGAACCACTAAAAGAAGGTTACAATTAAAATGTAAAATAATACTCTTAGACATTGCTTTTATTCCTATATCATAAAAAACATTCTGATTCCGTAATGTTGAAACATCAATGTGTATTCTTTCAAGGATATTAAACATTATACAAACTTAGTTTTAAATAACCATAGTTGATTTTAAAGTGTGTAATCAGCCACTCTGAATGAGCCCTCTTCTACCACTTCTTTATTAAGAAGTAGGACAGTCATCAAAAGCTAACAACATCTGCATGAAACAGAATTGCTAACTGCCTTCATGCTGAGAAGAGAGTTCTTAAACTCATCATGGTGGTTGGCGAGTTTGGACACTTTCAAGCACATTTCTCCCATCATTGCCTATAGAAATGATCCCTGAAAGTATAGTCTTAAATACATTTTGTTGATGGTTTAGATAGGCCATATGAATTCCTCTTTTAACTCATGGTGACATTTTTGGACCCATTCATAAAACTTGATATAGAAATTGTCAACCAATTTTCAGTTGCATAACATTCTCCACAAATTTTCAGACTACAATTCATTCACTATCATATACTGAATGATTTTCTGTGAGAGTAGACACATTTTAAGATTGTATTAGGTAACATGTTATCATTTTTGCATATATAAACTTGTTTAAGCCAAAATATTAAACAGAACACTTAACAATGAAACCAATGCACTAATAGCATTGGTACTTCAAAATTTCTTATATTGCATATAGGAAATACACTAGCGGCTTGCATTAATTGCTGATTTGCTAAAGAATTAAACAATTATTAAACAAATACACTGCAAACAAAATGTTCTTTTAAAGAAAGCACACTTTACATTTTTCAAGTCCTCATTGACATGAACCACTTAAAGAAGGTTACAATTAAAATGTAAAATAATACTCTTAGACATTGCTTTTATTCCTATATCATAAAAAAAACATTCTGATTTAGGAATTTTGAAACATCAATGCGTATTCTTTCAAAGATATTAAACATTATACAAACTTACTTTTAAATAAACATAGTTGATTTTAAAGTGTGTAATCAGCCACTCTGAATGAGCCCTCTTCTACCACTTCTTCATTAAGAAGTAGGACAGTCATCAAAAGCTAACAACATCTGCATGAAACAGAGTTGCTAACTGCCTTCATGCTGAGAAGAGAGCTCTTAAACTCATCATGGTGGTTGGCGAGTTTGGACACTTTCAAGCACATTTCTCCCATCATTGCCTATAGAAATGATCCCTGAAAGTATAGTCTTAAATACATTTTGTTGATGGTTTAGATAGGCCATATGAATTCCTCTTTTAACTCATGGTGACATTTTTGGACCCATTCATAAAACTTGATATAGAAATTGTCAACCAATTTTCAGTTGCATAACATTCTCCACAAATTTTCAGACTACAATTCGTTCACTATCATATACTGAATGATTTTCTGTGAGAGTAGACACATTTTAAGATTGTATTAGGTAACATATTATAATTTTTGCATATATAAACTTGTTTAAGCCAAAATATTAAACAGAACACTTAACAATGAAACCAATGCACTAATAGCATTGGTACTTCAAAATTTCTTATATTGCATATAGGAAATAAACTAGTGGCTTGCATTAATTGCTGATTTGCTAAAGAATTAAACAATTATTAAACAAATACACTGCAAACAAAATGTTCTTTTAAGGAAAGCACACTTTACATTTTTCAAGTCCTCATTGACATGAACCACTAAAAGAAGGTTACAATTAAAATGTAAAATAATACTCTTAGACATTGCTTTTATTCCTATATCATAAAAAACATTCTGATTCCGTAATGTTGAAACATCAATGTGTATTCTTTCAAGGATATTAAACATTATACAAACTTAGTTTTAAATAACCATAGTTGATTTTAAAGTGTGTAATCAGCCACTCTGAATGAGCCCTCTTCTACCACTTCTTTATTAAGAAGTAGGACAGTCATCAAAAGCTAACAACATCTGCATGAAACAGAATTGCTAACTGCCTTCATGCTGAGAAGAGAGTTCTTAAACTCATCACGGTGGTTGGCGAGTTTGGACACTTTCAAGCACATTTCTCCCATCATTGCCTATAGAAATGATCCTTGAAAGTATAGTCTTAAATACATTTTGTTGATGGTTTAGATAGGCCATATGAATTCCTCTTTTAACTCATGGTGACATTTTTGGACCCATTCATAAAACTTGATATAGAAATTGTCAACCAATTTTCAGTAGCATAACATTCTCCACAAATTTTCAGACTACAATTCATTCACTATCATATACTGAATGATTTTCTGTGAGAGTAGACACATTTTAAGATTGTATTAGGTAACATGTTATCATTTTTGCATATATAAACTTGTTTAAGCCAAAATATTAAACAGAACACTTAACAATGAAACCAATGCACTAATAGCATTGGTACTTCAAAATTTCTTATATTGCATATAGGAAATAAACTAGCGGCTTGCATTAATTGCTGATTTGCTAAAGAATTAAACAATTATTAAACAAATACACTGCAAACAAAATGTTCTTTTAAAGAAAGCACACTTTACATTTTTCAAGTCCTCATTGACATGAACCACTTAAAGAAGGTTACAATTAAAATGTAAAATAATACTCTTAGACATTGCTTTTATTCCTATATCATAAAAAAACATTCTGATTTAGGAATTTTGAAACATCAATGCGTATTCTTTCAAGGATATTAAACATTATACAAACTTACTTTTAAATAACCATAGTTGATTTTAAAGTGTGTAATCAGCCACTCTGAATGAGCCCTCTTCTACCACTTCTTCATTAAGAAGTAGGACAGTCATCAAAAGCTAACAACATCTGCATGAAACAGAGTTGCTAACTGCCTTCATGCTGAGAAGAGAGCTCTTAAACTCATCATGGTGGTTTGCGAGTTTGGACACTTTCAAGCACATTTCTCCCATTATTGCCTATAGAAATGATCCCTGAAAGTATAGTCTTAAATACATTTTGTTGATGGTTTAGATAGGCCATATGAATTCCTCTTTTAACTCATGGAGACATTTTTGGACCCATTCATAAAACTTGATATAGAAATTGTCAACCAATTTTCAGTTGCATAACATTCTCCACAAATTTTCAAACTACAATTCATTCACTATCATATACTGAATGATTTTCTGTGAGAGTAGACACATTTTAATATTGTATTAGGTAACATGTTATACTTTTTGCATATATAAACTTGTTTAAGCCAAAAAATTAATCAGAACACTTAACAATGAAACCAATGCACTAATAGCATTGGTACTTCAAAATTTCTTATATTGCATATAGGAAATAAACTAGTGGCTTGCATTAATTGCTGATTTGCTAAAGAATTAAACAATTATTAAACAAATACACTGCAAACAAAAGGTTCTTTTAAGGAAAGCACACTTTACATTTTTCAAGTCCTCATTGACATGAACCACTTAAAGAAGGTTACAATTAAAATGTAAAATAATACTCTTAGACATTGCTTTTATTCCTATATCATAAAAAAACATTCTGATTCAGGAATGTTGAAACATCAATGCGTATTCTTTCAAGGATATTAAACATTATACAAACTTAGTTTTAAATAACCATAGTTGATTTTAAATTGTGTAATCAGCCACTCTGAATGAGCCCTATTCTACCACTTCTTTATTAAGAAGTAGGACAGTCATCAAAAGCTAACAACATCTGCATGAAACAGAGTTGCTAACTGCCTTCATGCTGAGAAGAGAGCTCTTAATCTCATCATGGTGGTTGGCGAGTTTTGACACTTTCAAGCACATTTCTCCCATCATTGCCTATAGAAATGATCCCTGAAAGTATAATCTTAGCTACATTTTGTTGATGGTTTAGATAGGCCATATGAATTCCTCTTTTAACTCATGGTGACATTTTTGGACCCATTCATAAAACTTGATATAGAAATTGTCAACCAATTTTCAGTTGCATAACATTATCCACAAATTTTCAGACTACAATTCATTCACTATCATATACTGAATGATTTTCTGTGAGAGTAGACACATTTTAAGATTGTATTAGGTAACATATTATAATTTTTGCATATATAAACTTGTTTAAGCCAAAATATTAAACAGAACACTTAACAATGAAACCAATGCACTAACAGCATTGGTACTTCAAAATTTCTTATATTGCATATAGGAAATAAACTAGTGGCTTGCATTAATTGCTGATTTGCTAAATAATTAAACAATTATTAAACAAATAAACTGCAAACAAAATGTTCTTTTAAGGAAAGCACACTTTACATTTTTCAAGTCCTCATTGACATGAACCACTTAAAGAAGGTTACAATTAAAATGTAAAATAATACTCTTAGACATTGCTTTTATTCCTTTATCATAAAAAAACATTCTGATTTAGGAATGTTGAAACATCAATGTGTATTCTTTCAAGGATATTAAACATTATACAAACTTAGTTTTAAATAACCATAGTTGATTTTAAAGTGTGTAATCAGCCACTCTGAATGAGCCCTCTTCTACCACTTCTTTATTAAGAAGTAGGACAGTCATCAAAAGCTAACAACATCTGCATGAAACAGAATTGCTAACTGCCTTCATGCTGAGAAGAGAGTTCTTAAACTCATCATGGTGGTGGTTGGCGAGTTTGGACACTTTCAAGCACATTTCTCCCATCATTGCCTATAGAAATGATCCCTGAAAGTATAGTCTTAAATACATTTTGTTGATGGTTTAGATAGGCCATATGAATTCCTCTTTTAACTCATGGTGACATTTTTGGACCCATTCATAAAACTTGATATAGAAATTGTCAACCAATTTTCAGTTGCATAACATTCTCCACAAATTTTCAGACTACAATTCATTCACTATCATATACTGAATGATTTTCTGTGAGAGTAGACACATTTTAAGATTGTATTAGGTAACATGTTATCATTTTTGCATATATAAACTTGTTTAAGCCAAAATATTAAACAGAACACTTAACAATGAAACCAATGCATTAATAGCATTGGTACTTCAAAATTTCTTATATTGCATATAGGAAATAAACTAGTGGCTTGCATTAATTGCTGATTTGCTAAAGAATTAAACAATTATTAAACAAATACACTGCAAACAAAATGTTCTTTTAAGGAAAGCACACTTTACATTTTTCAAGTCCTCATTGACATGAACCACTTAAAGAAGGTTACAATTAAAATGTAAAATAATACTCTTAGACATTGCTTTTATTCCTATATCATAAAAAAACATTCTGATTTAGGAATGTTGAAACATCAATGCGTATTCTTTCAAGGATATTAAACATTATACAAACTTACTTTTAAATAACCATAGTTGATTTTAAAGTGTGTAATCAGCCACTCTGAATGAGCCCTCTTCTACCACTTCTTTATTAAGAAGTAGGACAGTCATCAAAAGCTAACAACATCTGCATGAAACAGAGTTGCTAACTGCCTTCATGCTGAGAAGAGAGCTCTTAAACTCATCATGGTGGTTTGCGAGTTTGGACACTTTCAAGCACATTTCTCCCATTATTGCCTATAGAAATGATCCCTGAAAGTATAGTCTTAAATACATTTTGTTGATGGTTTAGATAGGCCATATGAATTCCTCTTTTAACTCATGGAGACATTTTTGGACCCATTCATAAAACTTGATATAGAAATTGTCAACCAATTTTCAGTTGCATAACATTCTCCACAAATTTTCAGACTACAATTCATTCACTATCATATACTGAATGATTTTCTGTGAGAGTAGACACATTTTAATATTGTATTAGGTAACATGTTAAACTTTTTGCATATATAAACTTGTTTAAGCCAAAATATTAATCAGAATACTTAACAATGAAACCAATGCACTAATAGCATTGGTACTTCAACATTTCTTATATTGCATATAGGAAATAAACTAGTGGCTTGCATTAATTGCTGATTTGCTAAAGAATTAAACAATTATTAAACAAATACACTGCAAACAAAAGGTTCTTTTAAGGAAAGCACACTTTACATTTTTCAAGTCCTCATTGACATGAACCACTAAAAGAAGGTTACAATTAAAATGTAAAATAATACTCTTAGACATTGCTTTTATTCCTATATCATAAAAAACATTCTGATTCCGTAATGTTGAAACATCAATGTGTATTCTTTCAAGGATATTAAACATTATACAAACTTAGTTTTAAATAACCATAGTTGATTTTAAAGTGTGTAATCAGCCACTCTGAATGAGCCCTCTTCTACCACTTCTTTATTAAGAAGTAGGACAGTCATCAAAAGCTAACAACATCTGCATGAAACAGAATTGCTAACTGCCTTCATGCTGAGAAGAGAGTTCTTAAACTCATCATGGTGGTTGGCGAGTTTGGACACTTTCAAGCACATTTCTCCCATCATTGCCTATAGAAAAGATCCCTGAAAGTATAGTCTTAAATACATTTTGTTGATGGTTTAGATAGGCCATATGAATTCCTCTTTTAACTCATGGTGACATTTTTGGACCCATTCATAAAACTTGATATAGAAATTGTCAACCAATTTTCAGTTGCATAACATTCTCCACAAATTTTCAGACTACAATTCATTCACTATCATATACTGAATGATTTTCTGTGAGAGTAGACACATTTTAAGATTGTATTAGGTAACATGTTATCATTTTTGCATATATAAACTTGTTTAAGCCAAAATATTAAACAGAACACTTAACAATGAAACCAATGCACTAATAGCATTGGTACTTCAAAATTTCTTATATTGCATATAGGAAATAAACTAGCGGCTTGCATTAATTGCTGATTTGCTAAAGAATTAAACAATTATTAAACAAATACACTGCAAACAAAATGTTCTTTTAAAGAAAGCACACTTTACATTTTTCAAGTCCTCATTGACATGAACCACTTAAAGAAGGTTACAATTAAAATGTAAAATAATACTCTTAGACATTGCTTTTATTCCTATATCATAAAAAAACATTCTGATTTAGGAATTTTGAAACATCAATGCGTATTCTTTCAAGGATATTAAACATTATACAAACTTACTTTTAAATAACCATAGTTGATTTTAAAGTGTGTAATCAGCCACTCTGAATGAGCCCTCTTCTACCACTTCTTCATTAAGAAGTAGGACAGTCATCAAAAGCTAACAACATCTGCATGAAACAGAGTTGCTAACTGCCTTCATGCTGAGAAGAGAGCTCTTAAACTCATCATGGTGGTTTGCGAGTTTGGACACTTTCAAGCACATTTCTCCCATTATTGCCTAAAAAAATGATCCCTGAAAGTATAGTCTTAAATACATTTTGTTGATGGTTTAGATAGGCCATATGAATTCCTCTTTTAACTCATGGTGACATTTTTGGACCCATTCATAAAACTTGATATAGAAATTGTCAACCAATTTTCAGTTGCATAACATTATCCACAATTTTTCAGACTACAATTCATTCACTATCATATACTGAATGATTTTCTGTGAGAGTAGACACATTTTAAGATTGTATTAGGTAACATATTATAATTTTTGCATATATAAATTTGTTTAAACCAAAATATTAAACAGAACACTTAACAATGAAACCAATGCACTAATAGCATTGGTACTTCAAAATTTCTTATATTGCATATAGGAAATAAACTAGTGGCTTGCATTAATTGCTGATTTGCAAAAGAATTAAACGATTATTAAACAAATACACTGCAAACAAAAGGTTATTTTAAGGAAAGCACACTTTACATTTTTCAAGTCCTCATTGACATGAACCACTTAAAGAAGGTTAAAATTAAAATGTAAAATAATACTCTTAGACATTGCTTTAATTGCTATATCATAAGAAACATTCTGATTCAGGAATGTTGAAACATCAATGCGTATTCTTTCAAGGATATTAAACATTATACAAACTTAGTTTTAAATAACCATAGTTGATTTTAAAGTGTGTAATCAGCCACTCTGAATGAGCCCTCTTCTACCACTTCTTTATTAAGAAGTAGGACAGTCATCAAAAGCTAACAACATCTGCATGAAACAGAGTTGCTAACTGCCTTCATGCTGAGAAGAGAGCTCTTAAACTCATCATGGTGGTTGGCGAGTTTGGACACTTTCAAGCACATTTCTCCCATCATTGCCTATAGAAATGATCCCTGAAAGTATAGTCTTAAATACATTTTGTTGATGGTTTAGATAGGCCATATGAATTCCTCTTTTAACTCATGGAGACATTTTTGGACCAATTCATAAAACTTGATATAGAAATTGTCAACCAATTTTCAGTTGCATAACATTCTCCACAAATTTTCAGACTACAATTCATTCACTATCATATACTGAATGATTTTCTGTGAGAGTAGACACATTTTAAGATTGTATTAGGTAACATATTATAATTTTTGCATATATAAATTTGTTTAAACCAAAATATTAAACAGAACACTTAACAATGAAACCAATGCACTAATAGCATTGGTACTTCAAAATTTCTTATATTGCATATAGGAAATAAACTAGTGGCTTGCATTAATTGCTGATTTGCAAAAGAATTAAACAATTATTAAACAAATACACTGCAAACAAAAGGTTCTTTTAAGGAAAGCACACTTTACATTTTTCAAGTCCTCATTGACATGAACCACTTAAAGAAGGTTAAAATTAAAATGTAAAATAATACTCTTAGACATTGCTTTAATTGCTATATCATAAAAAACATTCTGATTCAAGAATGTTGAAACATCAATGCGTATTCTTTCAAGGATATTAAACATTATACAAACTTAGTTTTAAATAACCATAGTTGATTTTAAAGTGTGTAATCAGCCACTCTGAATGAGCCCTCTTCTACCACTTATTTATTAAGAAGTAGGACAGTCATCAAAAGCTAACAACATCTGCATGAAACAGAGTTGCTAACTGCCTTCATGCTGAGAAGAGAGCTCTTAAACTCATCATGGTGGTTGATGAGTTTGGACACTTTCAAACACATTTCTCCCATCATTGCCTATAGAAATGATCCCTGGAAGTATAGCCTTAATTACATTTTGTAGATGGTTTAGATTAGCCATATGAATTCCTCTTTTAACTCATGGTGACATTTTTGGACCCATTCATAAAACTTGATATAGAAATCGTCAACCAATTTTCAGTTACATAACATTATCCACAAATTTTCAGACTACAATTCATTCACTATCATATACTGAATGATTTTCTGTGAGAGTAGACACATTTTAAGATTGTATTAGGTAACATATTATAATTTTTGCATATATAAACTTGTTTAAGCCAAAATATTAAACAGAACACTTAACAATGAAACCAATGCACTAATAGCATTGGTACTTCAAAATTTCTTATATTGCATATAGGAAATAAACTAGTGGCTTGCATTAATTGCTGATTTGCTAAAGAATTAAACAATTATTAAACAAATACACTGCAAACAAAATGTTCTTTTAAGGAAAGCACACGTTACATTTTTCAAGTCCTCATTGACATGAACCACTAAAAGAAGGTTACAATTAAAATGTAAAATAATACTCTTAGACATTGCTTTTATTCCTATATCATAAAAAACATTCTGATTCCGTAATGTTGAAACATCAATGCGTATTCTTTCAAGGATATTAAACATTATACAAACTTAGTTTTAAATAACTATAGTTGATTTTAAAGTGTGTAATCAGCCACTCTGAATGAGCCCTCTTCTACCACTTCTTTATTAAGAAGTAGGACAGTCATCAAAAGCTAACAACATCTGCATGAAACAGAGTTGCTAACTGCCTTCATGCTGAGAAGAGAGCTCTTAAACTCATCATGGTGGTTGGCGAGTTTGGACACTTTCAAGCACATTTCTCCCATCATTGCCTATAGAAATGATCCCTGAAAGTATAGTCTTAAATACATTTTGTTGATGGTTTAGATAGGCCATATGAATTCCTCTTTTAACTCATGGAGACATTTTTGGACCCATTCATAAAACTTGATATAGAAATTGTCAACCAATTTTCAGTTGCATAACATTCTCCACAAATTTTCAGACTACAATTCATTCACTATCATATACTGAATGATTTTCTGTGAGAGTAGACACATTTTAAGATTGTATTAGGTAACATGTTGTACTTTT
Source organism: Pseudophryne corroboree (assembly GCF_028390025.1). Classification (NCBI taxonomy): domain Eukaryota; kingdom Metazoa; phylum Chordata; class Amphibia; order Anura; family Myobatrachidae; genus Pseudophryne; species Pseudophryne corroboree. The sequence goes on from NC_086445.1 coordinate 801,645,939, forward strand.
TGCATATATAAACTTGTTTAAGCCAAAATATTAATCAGAACACTTAACAATGAAACCAATGCACTAATAGCATTGGTACTTCAAAATTTCTTATATTGCATATAGGAAATAAACTAGTGGCTTGCATTAATTGCTGATTTGCTAAAGAATTAAACAATTATTAAACAAATACACTGCAAACAAAAGGTTCTTTTAAGGAAAGCACACTTTACATTTTTCAAGTCCTCATTGACATGAACCACTTAAAGAAGGTTACAATTAAAATGTAAAATAATACTCTTAGACATTGCTTTTATTCCTATATCATAAAAAACATTCTGATTCAGGAATGTTGAAACATCAATGCGTATTCTTTCAAGGATATTAAACATTATACAAACTTAGTTTTAAATAACCATAGTTGATTTTAAAGTGTGTAATCAGCCACTCTGAATGAGCCCTCTTCTACCACTTCTTTATTAAGAAGTAGGACAGTCATCAAAAGTTAACAACATCTGCATGAAACAGAGTTGCTAACTTCCTTCATGCTGAGAAGAGAGCTCTTAAACTCATCATGGTGGTTGGCGAGTTTGGACACTTTCAAGCACATTTCTCCCATCATTGCCTATAGAAATGATCCCTGAAAGTATAATCTTAAATACATTTTGTTGATGGTTTAGATAGGCCATATGAATTCCTCTTTTAACTCATGGTGACATTTTTGGACCCATTCATAAAACTTGATATAGAAATTGTCAACCAATTTTCAGTTGCATAACATTCTCCACAAATTTTCAGACTACAATTCGTTCACTATCATATACTGAATGATTTTCTGTGAGAGTAGACACATTTTAAGATTGTATTAGGTAACATATTATAATTTTTGCATATATAAACTTGTTTAAGCCAAAATATTAAACAGAACACTTAACAATGAAACCAATGCACTAATAGCATTGGTACTTCAAAATTTCTTATATTGCATATAGGAAATAAACTAGTGGCTTGCATTAATTGCTGATTTGCTAAAGAATTAAACAATTATTAAACAAATACACTGCAAACAAAATGTTCTTTTAAGGAAAGCACACTTTACATTTTTCAAGTCCTCATTGACATGAACCACTAAAAGAAGGTTACAATTAAAATGTAAAATAATACTCTTAGACATTGCTTTTATTCCTATATCATAAAAAACATTCTGATTCCGTAATGTTGAAACATCAATGTGTATTCTTTCAAGGATATTAAACATTATACAAACTTAGTTTTAAATAACCATAGTTGATTTTAAAGTGTGTAATCAGCCACTCTGAATGAGCCCTCTTCTACCACTTCTTTATTAAGAAGTAGGACAGTCATCAAAAGCTAACAACATCTGCATGAAACAGAATTGCTAACTGCCTTCATGCTGAGAAGAGAGTTCTTAAACTCATCATGGTGGTTGGCGAGTTTGGACACTTTCAAGCACATTTCTCCCATCATTGCCTATAGAAATGATCCCTGAAAGTATAGTCTTAAATACATTTTGTTGATGGTTTAGATAGGCCATATGAATTCCTCTTTTAACTCATGGTGACATTTTTGGACCCATTCATAAAACTTGATATAGAAATTGTCAACCAATTTTCAGTTGCATAACATTCTCCACAAATTTTCAGACTACAATTCATTCACTATCATATACTGAATGATTTTCTGTGAGAGTAGACACATTTTAAGATTGTATTAGGTAACATGTTATCATTTTTGCATATATAAACTTGTTTAAGCCAAAATATTAAACAGAACACTTAACAATGAAACCAATGCACTAATAGCATTGGTACTTCAAAATTTCTTATATTGCATATAGGAAATACACTAGCGGCTTGCATTAATTGCTGATTTGCTAAAGAATTAAACAATTATTAAACAAATACACTGCAAACAAAATGTTCTTTTAAAGAAAGCACACTTTACATTTTTCAAGTCCTCATTGACATGAACCACTTAAAGAAGGTTACAATTAAAATGTAAAATAATACTCTTAGACATTGCTTTTATTCCTATATCATAAAAAAAACATTCTGATTTAGGAATTTTGAAACATCAATGCGTATTCTTTCAAAGATATTAAACATTATACAAACTTACTTTTAAATAAACATAGTTGATTTTAAAGTGTGTAATCAGCCACTCTGAATGAGCCCTCTTCTACCACTTCTTCATTAAGAAGTAGGACAGTCATCAAAAGCTAACAACATCTGCATGAAACAGAGTTGCTAACTGCCTTCATGCTGAGAAGAGAGCTCTTAAACTCATCATGGTGGTTGGCGAGTTTGGACACTTTCAAGCACATTTCTCCCATCATTGCCTATAGAAATGATCCCTGAAAGTATAGTCTTAAATACATTTTGTTGATGGTTTAGATAGGCCATATGAATTCCTCTTTTAACTCATGGTGACATTTTTGGACCCATTCATAAAACTTGATATAGAAATTGTCAACCAATTTTCAGTTGCATAACATTCTCCACAAATTTTCAGACTACAATTCGTTCACTATCATATACTGAATGATTTTCTGTGAGAGTAGACACATTTTAAGATTGTATTAGGTAACATATTATAATTTTTGCATATATAAACTTGTTTAAGCCAAAATATTAAACAGAACACTTAACAATGAAACCAATGCACTAATAGCATTGGTACTTCAAAATTTCTTATATTGCATATAGGAAATAAACTAGTGGCTTGCATTAATTGCTGATTTGCTAAAGAATTAAACAATTATTAAACAAATACACTGCAAACAAAATGTTCTTTTAAGGAAAGCACACTTTACATTTTTCAAGTCCTCATTGACATGAACCACTAAAAGAAGGTTACAATTAAAATGTAAAATAATACTCTTAGACATTGCTTTTATTCCTATATCATAAAAAACATTCTGATTCCGTAATGTTGAAACATCAATGTGTATTCTTTCAAGGATATTAAACATTATACAAACTTAGTTTTAAATAACCATAGTTGATTTTAAAGTGTGTAATCAGCCACTCTGAATGAGCCCTCTTCTACCACTTCTTTATTAAGAAGTAGGACAGTCATCAAAAGCTAACAACATCTGCATGAAACAGAATTGCTAACTGCCTTCATGCTGAGAAGAGAGTTCTTAAACTCATCATGGTGGTTGGCGAGTTTGGACACTTTCAAGCACATTTCTCCCATCATTGCCTATAGAAATGATCCTTGAAAGTATAGTCTTAAATACATTTTGTTGATGGTTTAGATAGGCCATATGAATTCCTCTTTTAACTCATGGTGACATTTTTGGACCCATTCATAAAACTTGATATAGAAATTGTCAACCAATTTTCAGTAGCATAACATTCTCCACAAATTTTCAGACTACAATTCATTCACTATCATATACTGAATGATTTTCTGTGAGAGTAGACACATTTTAAGATTGTATTAGGTAACATGTTATCATTTTTGCATATATAAACTTGTTTAAGCCAAAATATTAAACAGAACACTTAACAATGAAACCAATGCACTAATAGCATTGGTACTTCAAAATTTCTTATATTGCATATAGGAAATAAACTAGCGGCTTGCATTAATTGCTGATTTGCTAAAGAATTAAACAATTATTAAACAAATACACTGCAAACAAAATGTTCTTTTAAAGAAAGCACACTTTACATTTTTCAAGTCCTCATTGACATGAACCACTTAAAGAAGGTTACAATTAAAATGTAAAATAATACTCTTAGACATTGCTTTTATTCCTATATCATAAAAAAACATTCTGATTTAGGAATTTTGAAACATCAATGCGTATTCTTTCAAGGATATTAAACATTATACAAACTTACTTTTAAATAACCATAGTTGATTTTAAAGTGTGTAATCAGCCACTCTGAATGAGCCCTCTTCTACCACTTCTTCATTAAGAAGTAGGACAGTCATCAAAAGCTAACAACATCTGCATGAAACAGAGTTGCTAACTGCCTTCATGCTGAGAAGAGAGCTCTTAAACTCATCATGGTGGTTTGCGAGTTTGGACACTTTCAAGCACATTTCTCCCATTATTGCCTATAGAAATGATCCCTGAAAGTATAGTCTTAAATACATTTTGTTGATGGTTTAGATAGGCCATATGAATTCCTCTTTTAACTCATGGAGACATTTTTGGACCCATTCATAAAACTTGATATAGAAATTGTCAACCAATTTTCAGTTGCATAACATTCTCCACAAATTTTCAAACTACAATTCATTCACTATCATATACTGAATGATTTTCTGTGAGAGTAGACACATTTTAATATTGTATTAGGTAACATGTTATACTTTTTGCATATATAAACTTGTTTAAGCCAAAATATTAATCAGAACACTTAACAATGAAACCAATGCACTAATAGCATTGGTACTTCAAAATTTCTTATATTGCATATAGGAAATAAACTAGTGGCTTGCATTAATTGCTGATTTGCTAAAGAATTAAACAATTATTAAACAAATACACTGCAAACAAAAGGTTCTTTTAAGGAAAGCACACTTTACATTTTTCAAGTCCTCATTGACATGAACCACTTAAAGAAGGTTACAATTAAAATGTAAAATAATACTCTTAGACATTGCTTTTATTCCTATATCATAAAAAAACATTCTGATTCAGGAATGTTGAAACATCAATGCGTATTCTTTCAAGGATATTAAACATTATACAAACTTAGTTTTAAATAACCATAGTTGATTTTAAATTGTGTAATCAGCCACTCTGAATGAGCCCTATTCTACCACTTCTTTATTAAGAAGTAGGACAGTCATCAAAAGCTAACAACATCTGCATGAAACAGAGTTGCTAACTGCCTTCATGCTGAGAAGAGAGCTCTTAATCTCATCATGGTGGTTGGCGAGTTTTGACACTTTCAAGCACATTTCTCCCATCATTGCCTATAGAAATGATCCCTGAAAGTATAATCTTAGCTACATTTTGTTGATGGTTTAGATAGGCCATATGAATTCCTCTTTTAACTCATGGTGACATTTTTGGACCCATTCATAAAACTTGATATAGAAATTGTCAACCAATTTTCAGTTGCATAACATTATCCACAAATTTTCAGACTACAATTCATTCACTATCATATACTGAATGATTTTCTGTGAGAGTAGACACATTTTAAGATTGTATTAGGTAACATATTATAATTTTTGCATATATAAACTTGTTTAAGCCAAAATATTAAACAGAACACTTAACAATGAAACCAATGCACTAACAGCATTGGTACTTCAAAATTTCTTATATTGCATATAGGAAATAAACTAGTGGCTTGCATTAATTGCTGATTTGCTAAATAATTAAACAATTATTAAACAAATAAACTGCAAACAAAATGTTCTTTTAAGGAAAGCACACTTTACATTTTTCAAGTCCTCATTGACATGAACCACTTAAAGAAGGTTACAATTAAAATGTAAAATAATACTCTTAGACATTGCTTTTATTCCTTTATCATAAAAAAACATTCTGATTTAGGAATGTTGAAACATCAATGTGTATTCTTTCAAGGATATTAAACATTATACAAACTTAGTTTTAAATAACCATAGTTGATTTTAAAGTGTGTAATCAGCCACTCTGAATGAGCCCTCTTCTACCACTTCTTTATTAAGAAGTAGGACAGTCATCAAAAGCTAACAACATCTGCATGAAACAGAATTGCTAACTGCCTTCATGCTGAGAAGAGAGTTCTTAAACTCATCATGGTGGTGGTTGGCGAGTTTGGACACTTTCAAGCACATTTCTCCCATCATTGCCTATAGAAATGATCCCTGAAAGTATAGTCTTAAATACATTTTGTTGATGGTTTAGATAGGCCATATGAATTCCTCTTTTAACTCATGGTGACATTTTTGGACCCATTCATAAAACTTGATATAGAAATTGTCAACCAATTTTCAGTTGCATAACATTCTCCACAAATTTTCAGACTACAATTCATTCACTATCATATACTGAATGATTTTCTGTGAGAGTAGACACATTTTAAGATTGTATTAGGTAACATGTTATCATTTTTGCATATATAAACTTGTTTAAGCCAAAATATTAAACAGAACACTTAACAATGAAACCAATGCACTAATAGCATTGGTACTTCAAAATTTCTTATATTGCATATAGGAAATAAACTAGTGGCTTGCATTAATTGCTGATTTGCTAAAGAATTAAACAATTATTAAACAAATACACTGCAAACAAAATGTTCTTTTAAGGAAAGCACACTTTACATTTTTCAAGTCCTCATTGACATGAACCACTTAAAGAAGGTTACAATTAAAATGTAAAATAATACTCTTAGACATTGCTTTTATTCCTATATCATAAAAAAACATTCTGATTTAGGAATGTTGAAACATCAATGCGTATTCTTTCAAGGATATTAAACATTATACAAACTTACTTTTAAATAACCATAGTTGATTTTAAAGTGTGTAATCAGCCACTCTGAATGAGCCCTCTTCTACCACTTCTTTATTAAGAAGTAGGACAGTCATCAAAAGCTAACAACATCTGCATGAAACAGAGTTGCTAACTGCCTTCATGCTGAGAAGAGAGCTCTTAAACTCATCATGGTGGTTTGCGAGTTTGGACACTTTCAAGCACATTTCTCCCATTATTGCCTATAGAAATGATCCCTGAAAGTATAGTCTTAAATACATTTTGTTGATGGTTTAGATAGGCCATATGAATTCCTCTTTTAACTCATGGAGACATTTTTGGACCCATTCATAAAACTTGATATAGAAATTGTCAACCAATTTTCAGTTGCATAACATTCTCCACAAATTTTCAGACTACAATTCATTCACTATCATATACTGAATGATTTTCTGTGAGAGTAGACACATTTTAATATTGTATTAGGTAACATGTTAAACTTTTTGCATATATAAACTTGTTTAAGCCAAAATATTAATCAGAATACTTAACAATGAAACCAATGCACTAATAGCATTGGTACTTCAACATTTCTTATATTGCATATAGGAAATAAACTAGTGGCTTGCATTAATTGCTGATTTGCTAAAGAATTAAACAATTATTAAACAAATACACTGCAAACAAAAGGTTCTTTTAAGGAAAGCACACTTTACATTTTTCAAGTCCTCATTGACATGAACCACTAAAAGAAGGTTGCAATTAAAATGTAAAATAATACTCTTAGACATTGCTTTTATTCCTATATCATAAAAAACATTCTGATTCCGTAATGTTGAAACATCAATGTGTATTCTTTCAAGGATATTAAACATTATACAAACTTAGTTTTAAATAACCATAGTTGATTTTAAAGTGTGTAATCAGCCACTCTGAATGAGCCCTCTTCTACCACTTCTTTATTAAGAAGTAGGACAGTCATCAAAAGCTAACAACATCTGCATGAAACAGAATTGCTAACTGCCTTCATGCTGAGAAGAGAGTTCTTAAACTCATCATGGTGGTTGGCGAGTTTGGACACTTTCAAGCACATTTCTCCCATCATTGCCTATAGAAAAGATCCCTGAAAGTATAGTCTTAAATACATTTTGTTGATGGTTTAGATAGGCCATATGAATTCCTCTTTTAACTCATGGTGACATTTTTGGACCCATTCATAAAACTTGATATAGAAATTGTCAACCAATTTTCAGTTGCATAACATTCTCCACAAATTTTCAGACTACAATTCATTCACTATCATATACTGAATGATTTTCTGTGAGAGTAGACACATTTTAAGATTGTATTAGGTAACATGTTATCATTTTTGCATATATAAACTTGTTTAAGCCAAAATATTAAACAGAACACTTAACAATGAAACCAATGCACTAATAGCATTGGTACTTCAAAATTTCTTATATTGCATATAGGAAATAAACTAGCGGCTTGCATTAATTGCTGATTTGCTAAAGAATTAAACAATTATTAAACAAATACACTGCAAACAAAATGTTCTTTTAAAGAAAGCACACTTTACATTTTTCAAGTCCTCATTGACATGAACCACTTAAAGAAGGTTACAATTAAAATGTAAAATAATACTCTTAGACATTGCTTTTATTCCTATATCATAAAAAAACATTCTGATTTAGGAATTTTGAAACATCAATGCGTATTCTTTCAAGGATATTAAACATTATACAAACTTACTTTTAAATAACCATAGTTGATTTTAAAGTGTGTAATCAGCCACTCTGAATGAGCCCTCTTCTACCACTTCTTCATTAAGAAGTAGGACAGTCATCAAAAGCTAACAACATCTGCATGAAACAGAGTTGCTAACTGCCTTCATGCTGAGAAGAGAGCTCTTAAACTCATCATGGTGGTTTGCGAGTTTGGACACTTTCAAGCACATTTCTCCCATTATTGCCTAAAGAAATGATCCCTGAAAGTATAGTCTTAAATACATTTTGTTGATGGTTTAGATAGGCCATATGAATTCCTCTTTTAACTCATGGAGACATTTTTGGACCCATTCATAAAACTTGATATAGAAATTGTCAACCAATTTTCAGTTGCATAACATTCTCCACAAATTTTCAAACTACAATTCATTCACTATCATATACTGAATGATTTTCTGTGAGAGTAGACACATTTTAATATTGTATTAGGTAACATGTTATACTTTTTGCATATATAAACTTGTTTAAGCCAAAATATTAATCAGAACACTTAACAATGAAACCAATGCACTAATAGCATTGGTACTTCAAAATTTCTTATATTGCATATAGGAAATAAACTAGTGGCTTGCATTAATTGCTGATTTGCTAAAGAATTAAACAATTATTAAACAAATACACTGCAAACAAAAGGTTCTTTTAAGGAAAGCACACTTTACATTTTTCAAGTCCTCATTGACATGAACCACTTAAAGAAGGTTACAATTAAAATGTAAAATAATACTCTTAGACATTGCTTTTATTCCTATATCATAAAAAAACATTCTGATTCAGGAATGTTGAAACATCAATGCGTATTCTTTCAAGGATATTAAACATTATACAAACTTAGTTTTAAATAACCATAGTTGATTTTAAATTGTGTAATCAGCCACTCTGAATGAGCCCTATTCTACCACTTCTTTATTAAGAAGTAGGACAGTCCTCAAAAGCTAACAACATCTGCATGAAACAGAGTTGCTAACTGCCTTCATGCTGAGAAGAGAGCTCTTAATCTCATCATGGTGGTTGGCGAGTTTTGACACTTTCAAGCACATTTCTCCCATCATTGCCTATAGAAATGATCCCTGAAAGTATAATCTTAGCTACATTTTGTTGATGGTTTAGATAGGCCATATGAATTCCTCTTTTAACTCATGGTGACATTTTTGGACCCATTCATAAAACTTGATATAGAAATTGTCAACCAATTTTCAGTTGCATAACATTATCCACAAATTTTCAGACTACAATTCATTCACTATCATATACTGAATGATTTTCTGTGAGAGTAGACACATTTTAAGATTGTATTAGGTAACATATTATAATTTTTGCATATATAAACTTGTTTAAGCCAAAATATTAAACAGAACACTTAACAATGAAACCAATGCACTAACAGCATTGGTACTTCAAAATTTCTTATATTGCATATAGGAAATAAACTAGTGGCTTGCATTAATTGCTGATTTGCTAAATAATTAAACAATTATTAAACAAATAAACTGCAAACAAAATGTTCTTTTAAGGAAAGCACACTTTACATTTTTCAAGTCCTCATTGACATGAACCACTTAAAGAAGGTTACAATTAAAATGTAAAATAATACTCTTAGACATTGCTTTTATTCCTTTATCATAAAAAAACATTCTGATTTAGGAATGTTGAAACATCAATGCGTATTCTTTCAAGGATATTAAACATTATACAAACTTACTTTTAAATAACCATAGTTGATTTTAAAGTGTGTAATCAGCCACTCTGAATGAGCCCTCTTCTACCACTTCTTTATTAAGAAGTAGGACAGTCATCAAAAGCTAACAACATCTGCATGAAACAGAGTTGCTAACTGCCTTCATGCTGAGAAGAGAGCTCTTAAACTCATCATGGTGGTTGATGAGTTTGGACACTTTCAAACACATTTCTCCCATCATTGCCTATAGAAATGATCCCTGGAAGTATAGTCTTAATTACATTTTGTAGATGGTTTAGATTAGCCATATGAATTCCTCTTTTAACTCATGGTGACATTTTTGGACCCATTCATAAAACTTGATATAGAAATTGTCAACCAATTTTCAGTTACATAACATTATCCACAAATTTTCAGACTACACTTCATTCACTATCATATACTGAATGATTTTCTGTGAGAGTAGACACATTTTAAGATTGTATTAGGTAACATATTATAATTTTTGCATATATAAACTTGTTTAAGCCAAAATATTAAACAGAACACTTAACAATGAAACCAATGCACTAACAGCATTGGTACTTCAAAATTTCTTATATTGCATATAGGAAATAAACTAGTGGCTTGCATTAATTGCTGATTTGCTAAAGAATTAAACAATTATTAAACAAATACACTGCAAACAAAATGTTCTTTTAAGGAAAGCACACTTTACATTTTTCAAGTCGTCATTGACATGAACCACTAAAAGAATGTTACAATTAAAATGTAAAATAATACTCTTAGACATTGCTTTTATTCCTATATCATAAAAAACATTCTGATTCAGGAATGTTGAAACATCAATGTGTATTCTTTCAAGGATATTAAACATTATACAAACTTAGTTTTAAATAACCATAGTTGAGTTTAAAGTGTGTAATCAGCCACTCTGAATGAGCCCTCTTCTACCACTTCTTTATTAAGAAGTAGGACAGTCATCAAAAGCTAACAACATCTGCATGAAACAGAATTGCTAACTGCCTTCATGCTGAGAAGAGAGTTCTTAAACTCATCATGGTGGTGGTTGGCGAGTTTGGACACTTTCAAGCACATTTCTCCCATCATTGCCTATAGAAATGATCCCTGAAAGTATAGTCTTAAATACATTTTGTTAATGGTTTAGATAGGCCATATGAATTCCTCTTTTAACTCATGGTGACATTTTTGGACCCATTCATAAAACTTGATATAGAAATTGTCAACCAATTTTCAGTTGCATAACATTCTCCACAAATTTTCAGACTACAATTCATTCACTATCATATACTGAATGATTTTCTGTGAGAGTAGACACATTTTAAGATTGCATTAGGTAACATGTTATCATTTTTGCATATATAAACTTGTTTAAGCCAAAATATTAAACAGAACACTTAACAATGAAACCAATGCACTAATAGCATTGGTACTTCAAAATTTCTTATATTGCATATAGGAAATAAACTAGTGGCTTGCATTAATTGCTGATTTGCTAAAGAATTAAACAATTATTAAACAAATACACTGCAAACAAAATGTTCTTTTAAGGAAAGCACACTTTACATTTTTCAAGTCCTCATTGACATGAACCACTTAAAGAAGGTTACAATTAAAATGTAAAATAATACTCTTAGACATTGCTTTTATTCCTATATCATAAAAAAACATTCTGATTTAGGAATGTTGAAACATCAATGCGTATTCTTTCAAGGATATTAAACATTATACAAACTTACTTTTAAATAACCATAGTTGATTTTAAAGTGTGTAATCAGCCACTCTGAATGAGCCCTCTTCTACCACTTCTTTATTAAGAAGTAGGACAGTCATCAAAAGCTAACAACATCTGCATGAAACAGAGTTGCTAACTGCCTTCATGCTGAGAAGAGAGCTCTTAAACTCATCATGGTGGTTTGCGAGTTTGGACACTTACAAGCACATTTCTCCCATTATTGCCTATAGAAATGATCCCTGAAAGTATAGTCTTAAATACATTTTGTTGATGGTTTAGATAGGCCATATGAATTCCTCTTTTAACTCATGGAGACATTTTTGGACCCATTCATAAAACTTGATATAGAAATTGTCAACCAATTTTCAGTTGCATAACATTCTCCACAAATTTTCAGACTACAATTCATTCACTATCATATACTGAATGATTTTCTGTGAGAGTAGACACATTTTAATATTGTATTAGGTAACATGTTATACTTTTTGCATATATAAACTTGTTTAAGCCAAAATATTAATCAGAATACTTAACAATGAAACCAATGCACTAATAGCATTGGTACTTCAAAATTTCTTATATTGCATATAGGAAATAAACTAGTGGCTTGCATTAATTGCTGATTTGCTAAAGAATTAAACAATTATTAAACAAATACACTGCAAACAAAAGGTTCTTTTAAGGAAAGCACACTTTACATTTTTCAAGTCCTCATTGACATGAACCACTTAAAGAAGGTTACAATTAAAATGTAAAATAATACTCTTAGACATTGCTTTTATTCCTATATCATAAAAAAACATTCTGATTCAGGAATGTTGAAACATCAATGCGTATTCTTTCAAGGATATTAAACATTATACAAACTTAGTTTTAAATAACCATAGTTGATTTTAAAGTGTGTAATCAGCCACTCTGAATGAGCCCTATTCTACCACTTCTTTATTAAGAAGTAGGACAGTCATCAAAAGCTAACAACATCTGCATGAAACAGAGTTGCTAACTGCCTTCTTGCTGAGAAGAGAGCTCTTAATCTCATCATGGTGGTTGGCGAGTTTTGACACTTTCAAGCACATTTCTCCCATCATTGCCTATAGAAATGATCCCTGAAAGTATAATCTTAGCTAAATTTTGTTGATGGTTTAGATAGGCCATATGAATTCCTCTTTTAACTCATGGTGACATTTTTGGACCCATTCATAAAACTTGATATAGAAATTGTCAACCAATTTTCAGTTGCATAACATTATCCACAATTTTTCAGACTACAATTCATTCACTATCATATACTGAATGATTTTCTGTGAGAGTTGACACATTTTAAGATTGTATTAGGTAACATATTATAATTTTTGCATATATAAATTTGTTTAAACCAAAATATTAAACAGAACACTTAACAATGAAACCAATGCACTAATAGCATTGGTACTTCAAAATTTCTTATATTGCATATAGGAAATAAACTAGTGGCTTGCATTAATTGCTGATTTGCAAAAGAATTAAACGATTATTAAACAAATACACTGCAAACAAAAGGTTATTTTAAGGAAAGCACACTTTACATTTTTCAAGTCCTCATTGACATGAACCACTTAAAGAAGATTAAAATTAAAATGTAAAATAATACTCTTAGACATTGCTTTAATTGCTATATCATAAGAAACATTCTGATTCAGGAATGTTGAAACATCAATGCGTATTCTTTCAAGGATATTAAACATTATACAAACTTAGTTTTAAATAACCATAGTTGATTTTAAAGTGTGTAATCAGCCTCTCTGAATGAGCCCTCTTCTACCACTTCTTTATTAAGAAGTAGGACAGTCATCAAAAGCTAACAACATCTGCATGAAACAGAGTTGCTAACTGCCTTCATGCTGAGAAGAGAGCTCTTAATCTCATCATGGTGGTTGGCGAGTTTGGACACTTTCAAACACATTTCTCCCATCATTGCCTATAGAAATGATCCCTGAAAGTATAGTCTTAAATACATTTTGTTGATGGTTTAGATAGGCCATATGAATTCCTCTTTTAACTCATGGTGACATTTTTGGACCAATTCATAAAACTTGATATAGAAATTGTCAACCAATTTTCAGTTGCATAACATTCTCCACAAATTTTCAGACTACAATTCATTCACTATCATATACTGAATGATTTTCTGTGAGAGTAGACACATTTTAAGATTGTATTAGGTAACATATTATAATTTTTGCATATATAAATTTGTTTAAACCAAAATATTAAACAGAACACTTAACAATGAAACCAATGCACTAATAGCATTGGTACTTCAAAATTTCTTATATTGCATATAGGAAATAAACTAGTGGCTTGCATTAATTGCTGATTTGCAAAAGAATTAAACAATTATTAAACAAATACACTGCAAACAAAAGGTTCTTTTAAGGAAAGCACACTTTACATTTTTCAAGTCCTCATTGACATGAACCACTTAAAGAAGGTTAAAATTAAAATGTAAAATAATACTCTTAGACATTGCTTTAATTGCTATATCATAAAAAACATTCTGATTCAAGAATGTTGAAACATCAATGCGTATTCTTTCAAGGATATTAAACATTATACAAACTTAGTTTTAAATAACCATAGTTGATTTTAAAGTGTGTAATCAGCCACTCTGAATGAGCCCTCTTCTACCACTTATTTATTAAGAAGTAGGACAGTCATCAAAAGCTAACAACATCTGCATGAAACAGAGTTGCTAACTGCCTTCATGCTGAGAAGAGAGCTCTTAAACTCATCATGGTGGTTGATGAGTTTGGACACTTTCAAACACATTTCTCCCATCATTGCCTATAGAAATGATCCCTGGAAGTATAGCCTTAATTACATTTTGTAGATGGTTTAGATTAGCCATATGAATTCCTCTTTTAACTCATGGTGACATTTTTGGACCCATTCATAAAACTTGATATAGAAATTGTCAACCAATTTTCAGTTACATAACATTATCCACAAATTTTCAGACTACAATTCATTCACTATCATATACTGAATGATTTTCTGTGAGAGTAGACACATTTTAAGATTGTATTAGGTAACATATTATAATTTTTGCATATATAAACTTGTTTAAGCCAAAATATTAAACAGAACACTTAACAATGAAACCAATGCACTAATAGCATTGGTACTTCAAAATTTCTTATATTGCATATAGGAAATAAACTAGTGGCTTGCATTAATTGCTGATTTGCTAAAGAATTAAACAATTATTAAACAAATACACTGCAAACAAAATGTTCTTTTAAGGAAAGCACACGTTACATTTTTCAAGTCCTCATTGACATGAACCACTAAAAGAAGGTTACAATTAAAATGTAAAATAATACTCTTAGACATTGCTTTTATTCCTATATCATAAAAAACATTCTGATTCCGTAATGTTGAAACATCAATGCATATTCTTTCAAGGATATTAAACATTATACAAACTTCGTTTTAAATAACCATAGTTGATTTTAAAGTGTGTAATCAGCCACTCTGAATGAGCCCTCTTCTACCACTTCTTTATTAAGAAGTAGGACAGTCATCAAAAGCTAACAACATCTGCATGAAACAGAGTTGCTAACTGCCTTCATGCTGAGAAGAGAGCTCTTAAACTCATCATGGTGGTTGGCGAGTTTGGACACTTTCAAGCACATTTCTCCCATCATTGCCTATAGAAATGATCCCTGAAAGTATAGTCTTAAATACATTTTGTTGATGGTTTAGATAGGCCATATGAATTCCTCTTTTAACTCATGGAGACATTTTTGGACCCATTCATAAAACTTGATATAGAAATTGTCAACCAATTTTCAGTTGCATAACATTCTCCACAAATTTTCAGACTACAATTCATTCACTATCATATACTGAATGATTTTCTGTGAGAGTAGACACATTTTAAGATTGTATTAGGTAACATGTTGTACTTTTTGCATATATAAACTTGTTTAAGCCAAAATATTAATCAGAACACTTAACAATGAAACCAATGCACTAATAGCATTGGTACTTCAAAAT
Source organism: Pseudophryne corroboree (assembly GCF_028390025.1). Lineage (NCBI taxonomy): Eukaryota > Metazoa > Chordata > Amphibia > Anura > Myobatrachidae > Pseudophryne > Pseudophryne corroboree. The sequence goes on from NC_086445.1 coordinate 801,661,631, forward strand.
TTCTTATATTGCATATAGGAAATAAACTAGTGGCTTGCATTAATTGCTGATTTGCTAAAGAATTAAACAATTATTAAACAAATACACTGCAAACAAAAGGTTCTTTTAAGGAAAGCACACTTTACATTTTTCAAGTCCTCATTGACATGAACCACTTAAAGAAGGTTACAATTAAAATGTAAAATAATACTCTTAGACATTGCTTTTATTCCTATATCATAAAAAAAACATTCTGATTCAGGAATGTTGAAACATCAATGCGTATTCTTTCAAGGATATTAAACATTATACAAACTTAGTTTTAAATAACCATAGTTGATTTTAAAGTGTGTAATCAGCCACTCTGAATGAGCCCTATTCTACCACTTCTTTATTAAGAAGTAGGACAGTCATCAAAAGCTAACAACATCTGCATGAAACAGAGTTGCTAACTGCCTTCATGCTGAGAAGAGAGCTCTTAATCTTATCATGGTGGTTGGCAAGTTTGGACACTTTCAAGCACATTTCTCCCATCATTGCCTATAGAAATGATCCCTGAAAGTATAGTCTTAAATACATTTTGTTGATGGTTTAGATAGGCCATATGAATTCCTCTTTTAACTCATGGTGACATTTTTGGACCCATTCATAAAACTTGATATAGAAATTGTCAACCAATTTTCAGTTGCATAACATTCTCCACACATTTTCAGACTACAATTCATTCACTATCATATACTGAATGATTTTCTGTGAGAGTAGACACATTTTAAGATTGTATTAGGTAACATGTTTTCATTTTTGCATATATAAACTTGTTTAAGCCAAAATATTAAACAGAACACTTAACAATGAAACCAATGCACTAATAGCATTGGTACTTCAAAATTTCTTAAATTGCATATAGGAAATAAACTAGTGGCTTGCATTAATTGCTGATTTGCTAAAGAATTAAACAATTATTAAACAAATACACTGCAAACAAAAGGTTCTTTTAAGGAAAGCACACTTTACATTTTTCAAGTCCTCATTGACATGAACCACTTAAAGAAGGTTAAAATTAAAATGTAAAATAATACTCTTAGACATTGCTTTAATTGCTATATCATAAAAAACATTCTGATTCAGGAATGTTGAAACATCAATGCGTATTCTTTCAAGGATATTAAACATTATACAAACTTCGTTTTAAATAACCATAGTTGATTTTAAAGTGTGTAATCAGCCACTCTGAATGAGCCCTCTTCTACCACTTCTTTATTAAGAAGTAGGACAGTCATCAAAAGCTAACAACATCTGCATGAAACAGAGTTGCTAACTGCCTTCATGCTGAGAAGAGAGCTCTTAAACTCATCATGGTGGTTGATGAGTTTGGACACTTTCAAGCACATTTCTCCCATCATTGCCTATAGAAATGATCCCTGAAAGTATAGCCTTAAATACATTTTGTTGATGGTTTAGATAGGCCATATGAATTCCTCTTTTAACTCATGGAGACATTTTTGGACCCATTCATAAAACTTGATATAGAAATTGTCAACCAATTTTCAGTTGCATAACATTCTCCACAAATTTTCAGACTACAATTCATTCACTATCATATACTGAATGATTTTCTGTGAGAGTAGACACATTTTAAGATTGTATTAGGTAACATGTTATCATTTTTGCATATATAAATTTGTTTAAGCCAAAATATTAAACAGAACACTTAACAATGAAACCAATGCACTAATAGCATTGGTACTTCAAAATTTCTTATATTGCATATAGGAAATAAACTAGTGGCTTGCATTAATTGCTGATTTGCTAAAGAATTAAACAATTATTAAACAAATACACTGCAAACAAAATGTTCTTTTAAGGAAAGCACACTTTACATTTTTCAAGTCCTCATTGACATGAACCACTTAAAGAAGGTTACAATTAAAATGTAAAATAATACTCTTAGACATTGCTTTTATTCCTATATCATAAAAAAACATTCTGATTTAGGAATGTTGAAACATCAATGCGTATTCTTTCAAGGATATTAAACATTATACAAACTTACTTTTAAATAACCATAGTTGATTTTAAAGTGTGTAATCAGCCACTCTGAAAGAGCCCTCTTCTACCACTTCTTTATTAAGAAGTAGGACAGTCATCAAAAGCTAACAACATCTGCATGAAACAGAGTTGCTAACTGCCTTCATGCTGAGAAGAGAGCTCTTAAACTCATCATGGTGGTTTGCGAATTTGGACACTTTCAAGCACATTTCTCCCATTATCGCCTATAGAAATGATCCCTGAAAGTATAGTCTTAAATACATTCTGTTGATGGTTTAGATAGGCCATATGAATTCCTCTTTTAACTCATGGAGACATTTTTGGACCCATTCATAAAACTTGATATAGAAATTGTCAACCAATTTTCAGTTGCATAACATTCTCCACAAATTTTCAGACTACAATTCATTCACTATCATATACTGAATGATTTTCTGTGAGAGTAGACACATTTTAATATTGTATTAGGTAACATGTTATACTTTTTGCATATATAAACTTGTTTAAGCCAAAATATTAATCAGAATACTTAACAATGAAACCAATGCACTAATAGCATTGGTACTTCAAAATTTCTTATATTGCATATAGGAAATAAACTAGTGGCTTGCATTAATTGCTGATTTGCTAAAGAATTAAACAATTATTAAACAAATACACTGCAAACAAAAGGTTCTTTTAAGGAAAGCACACTTTACATTTTTCAAGTCCTCATTGACATGAACCACTTAAAGAAGGTTACAATGAAAATGTAAAATAATACTCTTAAACATTGCTTTTATTCCTATATCATAAAAAAACATTCTGATTCAGGAATGTTGAAACATCAATGCGTATTCTTTCAAGGATATTAAACATTATACAAACTTAGTTTTAAATAACTATAGTTGATTTTAAAGTGTGTAATCAGCCACTCTGAATGAGCCCTATTCTACCACTTCTTTATTAAGAAGTAGGACAGTCATCAAAAGCTAACAACATCTGCATGAAACAGAGTTGCTAACTGCCTTCTTGCTGAGAAGAGAGCTCTTAATCTCATCATGGTGGTTGGCGAGTTTTGACACTTTCAAGCACATTTCTCCCATCATTGCCTATAGAAATGATCCCTGAAAGTATAATCTTAGCTAAATTTTGTTGATGGTTTAGATAGGCCATATGAATTCCTCTTTTAACTCATGGTGACATTTTTGGACCCATTCATAAAACTTGATATAGAAATTGTCAACCAATTTTCAGTTGCATAACATTCTCCACACATTTTCAGACTACAATTCATTCACTATCATATACTGAATGATTTTCTGTGAGAGTAGACACATTTTAAGATTGTATTAGGTAACATATTATAATTTTTGCATATATAAATTTGTTTAAACCAAAATATTAAACAGAACACTTAACAATGAAACCAATGCACTAATAGCATTGGTACTTCAAAATTTCTTATATTGCATATAGGAAATAAACTAGTGGCTTGCATTAATTGCTGATTTGCAAAAGAATTAAACAATTATTAAACAAATACACTGCAAACAAAAGGTTCTTTTAAGGAAAGCACACTTTACATTTTTCAAGTCCTCATTGACATGAACCACTTAAAGAAGGTTAAAATTAAAATGTAAAATAATACTCTTAGACATTGCTTTAATTGCTATATCATAAAAAACATTCTGATTCAAGAATGTTGAAACATCAATGCGTATTCTTTCAAGGATATTAAACATTATACAAACTTAGTTTTAAATAACCATAGTTGATTTTAAAGTGTGTAATCAGCCTCTCTGAATGAGCCCTCTTCTACCACTTCTTTATTAAGAAGTAGGACAGTCATCAAAAGCTAACAACATCTGCATGAAACAGAGTTGCTAACTGCCTTCATGCTGAGAAGAGAGCTCTTAATCTCATCATGGTGGTTGGCGAGTTTGGACACTTTCAAGCACATTTCTCCCATCATTGCCTATAGAAATGATCCCTGAAAGTATAGTCTTAAATACATTTTGTTGATGGTTTAGATAGGCCATATGAATTCCTCTTTTAACTCATGGTGACATTTTTGGACCAATTCATAAAACTTGATATAGAAATTGTCAACCAATTTTCAGTTGCATAACATTCTCCACAAATTTTCAGACTACAATTCATTCACTATCATATACTGAATGATTTTCTGTGAGAGTAGACACATTTTAAGATTGTATTAGGTAACATATTATAATTTTTGCATATATAAATTTGTTTAAACCAAAATATTAAACAGAACACTTAACAATGAAACCAATGCACTAATAGCATTGGTACTTCAAAATTTCTTATATTGCATATAGGAAATAAACTAGTGGCTTGCATTAATTGCTGATTTGCAAAAGAATTAAACAATTATTAAACAAATACACTGCAAACAAAAGGTTCTTTTAAGGAAAGCACACTTTACATTTTTCAAGTCCTCATTGACATGAACCACTTAAAGAAGGTTAAAATTAAAATGTAAAATAATACTCTTAGACATTGCTTTAATTGCTATATCATAAAAAACATTCTGATTCAAGAATGTTGAAACATCAATGCGTATTCTTTCAAGGATATTAAACATTATACAAACTTAGTTTTAAATAACCATAGTTGATTTTAAAGTGTGTAATCAGCCACTCTGAATGAGCCCTCTTCTACCACTTATTTATTAAGAAGTAGGACAGTCATCAAAAGCTAACAACATCTGCATGAAACAGAGTTGCTAACTGCCTTCATGCTGAGAAGAGAGCTCTTAAACTCATCATGGTGGTTGATGAGTTTGGACACTTTCAAACACATTTCTCCCATCATTGCCTATAGAAATGATCCCTGGAAGTATAGCCTTAATTACATTTTGTAGATGGTTTAGATTAGCCATATGAATTCCTCTTTTAACTCATGGTGACATTTTTGGACCCATTCATAAAACTTGATATAGAAATTGTCAACCAATTTTCAGTTACATAACATTATCCACAAATTTTCAGACTACAATTCATTCACTATCATATACTGAATGATTTTCTGTGAGAGTAGACACATTTTAAGATTGTATTAGGTAACATATTATAATTTTTGCATATATAAACTTGTTTAAGCCAAAATATTAAACAGAACACTTAACAATGAAACCAATGCACTAATAGCATTGGTACTTCAAAATTTCTTATATTGCATATAGGAAATAAACTAGTGGCTTGCATTAATTGCTGATTTGCTAAAGAATTAAACAATTATTAAACAAATACACTGCAAACAAAATGTTCTTTTAAGGAAAGCACACGTTACATTTTTCAAGTCCTCATTGACATGAACCACTAAAAGAAGGTTACAATTAAAATGTAAAATAATACTCTTAGACATTGCTTTTATTCCTATATCATAAAAAACATTCTGATTCCGTAATGTTGAAACATCAATGCATATTCTTTCAAGGATATTAAACATTATACAAACTTCGTTTTAAATAACCATAGTTGATTTTAAAGTGTGTAATCAGCCACTCTGAATGAGCCCTCTTCTACCACTTCTTTATTAAGAAGTAGGACAGTCATCAAAAGCTAACAACATCTGCATGAAACAGAGTTGCTAACTGCCTTCATGCTGAGAAGAGAGCTCTTAAACTCATCATGGTGGTTGGCGAGTTTGGACACTTTCAAGCACATTTCTCCCATCATTGCCTATAGAAATGATCCCTGAAAGTATAGTCTTAAATACATTTTGTTGATGGTTTAGATAGGCCATATGAATTCCTCTTTTAACTCATGGAGACATTTTTGGACCCATTCATAAAACTTGATATAGAAATTGTCAACCAATTTTCAGTTGCATAACATTCTCCACAAATTTTCAGACTACAATTCATTCACTATCATATACTGAATGATTTTCTGTGAGAGTAGACACATTTTAAGATTGTATTAGGTAACATGTTGTACTTTTTGCATATATAAACTTGTTTAAGCCAAAATATTAATCAGAACACTTAACAATGAAACCAATGCACTAATAGCATTGGTACTTCAAAATTTCTTATATTGCATATAGGAAATAAACTAGTGGCTTGCATTAATTGCTGATTTGCTAAAGAATTAAACAATTATTAAACAAATACACTGCAAACAAAAGGTTCTTTTAAGGAAAGCACACTTTACATTTTTCAAGTCCTCATTGACATGAACCACTTAAAGAAGGTTACAATTAAAATGTAAAATAATACTCTTAGACATTGCTTTTATTCCTATATCATAAAAAAAACATTCTGATTCAGGAATGTTGAAACATCAATGCGTATTCTTTCAAGGATATTAAACATTATACAAACTTAGTTTTAAATAACCATAGTTGATTTTAAAGTGTGTAATCAGCCACTCTGAATGAGCCCTATTCTACCACTTCTTTATTAAGAAGTAGGACAGTCATCAAAAGCTAACAACATCTGCATGAAACAGAGTTGCTAACTGCCTTCATGCTGAGAAGAGAGCTCTTAATCTTATCATGGTGGTTGGCAAGTTTGGACACTTTCAAGCACATTTCTCCCATCATTGCCTATAGAAATGATCCCTGAAAGTATAGTCTTAAATACATTTTGTTGATGGTTTAGATAGGCCATATGAATTCCTCTTTTAACTCATGGTGACATTTTTGGACCCATTCATAAAACTTGATATAGAAATTGTCAACCAATTTTCAGTTGCATAACATTCTCCACACATTTTCAGACTACAATTCATTCACTATCATATACTGAATGATTTTCTGTGAGAGTAGACACATTTTAAGATTGTATTAGGTAACATGTTTTCATTTTTGCATATATAAACTTGTTTAAGCCAAAATATTAAACAGAACACTTAACAATGAAACCAATGCACTAATAGCATTGGTACTTCAAAATTTCTTAAATTGCATATAGGAAATAAACTAGTGGCTTGCATTAATTGCTGATTTGCTAAAGAATTAAACAATTATTAAACAAATACACTGCAAACAAAAGGTTCTTTTAAGGAAAGCACACTTTACATTTTTCAAGTCCTCATTGACATGAACCACTTAAAGAAGGTTAAAATTAAAATGTAAAATAATACTCTTAGACATTGCTTTAATTGCTATATCATAAAAAACATTCTGATTCAGGAATGTTGAAACATCAATGCGTATTCTTTCAAGGATATTAAACATTATACAAACTTCGTTTTAAATAACCATAGTTGATTTTAAAGTGTGTAATCAGCCACTCTGAATGAGCCCTCTTCTACCACTTCTTTATTAAGAAGTAGGACAGTCATCAAAAGCTAACAACATCTGCATGAAACAGAGTTGCTAACTACCTTCATGCTGAGAAGAGAGCTCTTAAACTCATCATGGTGGTTGATGAGTTTGGACACTTTCAAGCACATTTCTCCCATCATTGCCTATAGAAATGATCCCTGAAAGTATAGCCTTAAATACATTTTGTTGATGGTTTAGATAGGCCATATGAATTCCTCTTTTAACTCATGGAGACATTTTTGGACCCATTCATAAAACTTGATATAGAAATTGTCAACCAATTTTCAGTTGCATAACATTCTCCACAAATTTTCAGACTACAATTCATTCACTATCATATACTGAATGATTTTCTGTGAGAGTAGACACATTTTAAGATTGTATTAGGTAACATGTTATCATTTTTGCATATATAAATTTGTTTAAGCCAAAATATTAAACAGAACACTTAACAATGAAACCAATGCACTAATAGCATTGGTACTTCAAAATTTCTTATATTGCATATAGGAAATAAACTAGTGGCTTGCATTAATTGCTGATTTGCTAAAGAATTAAACAATTATTAAACAAATACACTGCAAACAAAATGTTCTTTTAAGGAAAGCACACTTTACATTTTTCAAGTCCTCATTGACATGAACCACTTAAAGAAGGTTACAATTAAAATGTAAAATAATACTCTTAGACATTGCTTTTATTCCTATATCATAAAAAAACATTCTGATTTAGGAATGTTGAAACATCAATGCGTATTCTTTCAAGGATATTAAACATTATACAAACTTACTTTTAAATAACCATAGTTGATTTTAAAGTGTGTAATCAGCCACTCTGAATGAGCCCTCTTCTACCACTTCTTTATTAAGAAGTAGGACAGTCATCAAAAGCTAACAACATCTGCATGAAACAGAGTTGCTAACTGCCTTCATGCTGAGAAGAGAGCTCTTAAACTCATCATGGTGGTTTGCGAATTTGGACACTTTCAAGCACATTTCTCCCATTATTGCCTATAGAAATGATCCCTGAAAGTATAGTCTTAAATACATTCTGTTGATGGTTTAGATAGGCCATATGAATTCCTCTTTTAACTCATGGAGACATTTTTGGACCCATTCATAAAACTTGATATAGAAATTGTCAACCAATTTTCAGTTGCATAACATTCTCCACAAATTTTCAGACTACAATTCATTCACTATCATATACTGAATGATTTTCTGTGAGAGTAGACACATTTTAATATTGTATTAGGTAACATGTTATACTTTTTGCATATATAAACTTGTTTAAGCCAAAATATTAATCAGAATACTTAACAATGAAACCAATGCACTAATAGCATTGGTACTTCAAAATTTCTTATATTGCATATAGGAAATAAACTAGTGGCTTGCATTAATTGCTGATTTGCTAAAGAATTAAACAATTATTAAACAAATACACTGCAAACAAAAGGTTCTTTTAAGGAAAGCACACTTTACATTTTTCAAGTCCTCATTGACATGAACCACTTAAAGAAGGTTACAATGAAAATGTAAAATAATACTCTTAAACATTGCTTTTATTCCTATATCATAAAAAAACATTCTGATTCAGGAATGTTGAAACATCAATGCGTATTCTTTCAAGGATATTAAACATTATACAAACTTAGTTTTAAATAACTATAGTTGATTTTAAAGTGTGTAATCAGCCACTCTGAATGAGCCCTATTCTACCACTTCTTTATTAAGAAGTAGGACAGTCATCAAAAGCTAACAACATCTGCATGAAACAGAGTTGCTAACTGCCTTCATGCTGAGAAGAGAGCTCTTAATCTCATCATGGTGGTTGGCGAGTTTTGACACTTTCAAGCACATTTCTCCCATCATTGCCTATAGAAATGATCCCTGAAAGTATAATCTTAGCTACATTTTGTTGATGGTTTAGATAGGCCATATGAATTCCTCTTTTAACTCATGGTGACATTTTTGGACCCATTCATAAAACTTGATATAGAAATTGTCAACCAATTTTCAGTTGCATAACATTATCCACAATTTTTCAGACTACAATTCATTCACTATCATATACTGAATGATTTTCTGTGAGAGTAGACACATTTTAAGATTGTATTAGGTAACATATTATAATTTTTGCATATATAAATTTGTTTAAACCAAAATATTAAACAGAACACTTAACAATGAAACCAATGCACTAATAGCATTGGTACTTCAAAATTTCTTATATTGCATATAGGAAATAAACTAGTGGCTTGCATTAATTGCTGATTTGCAAAAGAATTAAACGATTATTAAACAAATACACTGCAAACAAAAGGTTATTTTAAGGAAAGCACACTTTACATTTTTCAAGTCCTCATTGACATGAACCACTTAAAGAAGGTTAAAATTAAAATGTAAAATAATACTCTTAGACATTGCTTTAATTGCTATATCATAAGAAACATTCTGATTCAGGAATGTTGAAACATCAATGCGTATTCTTTCAAGGATATTAAACATTATACAAACTTAGTTTTAAATAACCATAGTTGATTTTAAAGTGTGTAATCAGCCACTCTGAATGAGCCCTCTTCTACCACTTCTTTATTAAGAAGTAGGACAGTCATCAAAAGCTAACAACATCTGCATGAAACAGAGTTGCTAACTGCCTTCATGCTGAGAAGAGAGCTCTTAAACTCATCATGGTGGTTGGCGAGTTTGGACACTTTCAAGCACATTTCTCCCATCATTGCCTATAGAAATGATCCCTGAAAGTATAGTCTTAAATACATTTTGTTGATGGTTTAGATAGGCCATATGAATTCCTCTTTTAACTCATGGTGACATTTTTGGACCAATTCATAAAACTTGATATAGAAATTGTCAACCAATTTTCAGTTGCATAACATTCTCCACAAATTTTCAGACTACAATTCATTCACTATCATATACTGAATGATTTTCTGTGAGAGTAGACACATTTTAAGATTGTATTAGGTAACATGTTGTACTTTTTGCATATATAAACTTGTTTAAGCCAAAATATTAATCAGAACACTTAACAATGAAACCAATGCACTAATAGCATTGGTACTTCAAAATTTCTTATATTGCATATAGGAAATAAACTAGTGGCTTGCATTAATTGCTGATTTGCTAAAGAATTAAACAATTATTAAACAAATACACTGCAAACAAAAGGTTCTTTTAAGGAAAGCACACTTTACATTTTTCAAGTCCTCATTGACATGAACCACTTAAAGAAGGTTACAATTAAAATGTAAAATAATACTCTTAGACATTGCTTTTATTCCTATATCATAAAAAAAACATTCTGATTCAGGAATGTTGAAACATCAATGCGTATTCTTTCAAGGATATTAAACATTATACAAACTTAGTTTTAAATAACCATAGTTGATTTTAAAGTGTGTAATCAGCCACTCTGAATGAGCCCTATTCTACCACTTCTTTATTAAGAAGTAGGACAGTCATCAAAAGCTAACAACATCTGCATGAAACAGAGTTGCTAACTGCCTTCATGCTGAGAAGAGAGCTCTTAATCTTATCATGGTGGTTGGCGAGTTTGGACACTTTCAAGCACATTTCTCCCATCATTGCCTATAGAAATGATCCCTGAAAGTATAGTCTTAAATACATTTTGTTGATGGTTTAGATAGGCCATATGAATTCCTCTTTTAACTCATGGTGACATTTTTGGACCCATTCATAAAACTTGATATAGAAATTGTCAACCAATTTTCAGTTGCATAACATTCTCCACACATTTTCAGACTACAATTCATTCACTATCATATACTGAATGATTTTCTGTGAGAGTAGACACATTTTAAGATTGTATTAGTTAACATGTTTTCATTTTTGCATATATAAACTTGTTTGAGCCAAAATATTAAACAGAACACTTAACAATGAAACCAATGCACTAATAGCATTGGTACTTCAAAATTTCTTAAATTGCATATAGGAAATAAACTAGTGGCTTGCATTAATTGCTGATTTGCTAAAGAATTAAACAATTATTAAACAAATACACTGCAAACAAAAGGTTCTTTTAAGGAAAGCACACTTTACATTTTTCAAGTCCTCATTGACATGAACCACTTAAAGAAGGTTAAAATTAAAATGTAAAATAATACTCTTAGACATTGCTTTAATTGCTATATCATAAAAAACATTCTGATTCAGGAATGTTGAAACATCAATGCGTATTCTTTCAAGGATATTAAACATTATACAAACTTCGTTTTAAATAACCATAGTTGATTTTAAAGTGTGTAATCAGCCACTCTGAATGAGCCCTCTTCTACCACTTCTTTATTAAGAAGTAGGACAGTCATCAAAAGCTAACAACATCTGCATGAAACAGAGTTGCTAACTGCCTTCATGCTGAGAAGAGAGCTCTTAAACTCATCATGGTGGTTGATGAGTTTGGACACTTTCAAGCACATTTCTCCCATCATTGCCTATAGAAATGATCCCTGAAAGTATAGCCTTAAATACATTTTGTTGATGGTTTAGATAGGCCATATGAATTCCTCTTTTAACTCATGGAGACATTTTTGGACCCATTCATAAAACTTGATATAGAAATTGTCAACCAATTTTCAGTTGCATAACATTCTCCACAAATTTTCAGACTACAATTCATTCACTATCATATACTGAATGATTTTCTGGGAGAGTAGACACATTTTAAGATTGTATTAGGTAACATGTTATACTTTTTGCATATATAAACTTGTTTAAGCCAAAATATTAATCAGAACACTTAACAATGAAACCAATGCACTAATAGCATTGGTACTTCAAAATTTCTTATATTGCATATAGGAAATAAACTAGTGGCTTGCATTAATTGCTGATTTGCTAAAGAATTAAACAATTATTAAACAAATACACTGCAAACAAAAGGTTCTTTTAAGGAAAGCACACTTTACATTTTTCAAGTCCTCATTGACATGAACCACTTAAAGAAGGTTACAATTAAAATGTAAAATAATACTCTTAAACATTGCTTTTATTCCTATATCATAAAAAAACATTCTGATTCAGGAATGTTGAAACATCAATGCGTATTCTTTCAAGAATATTAAACATTATACAAACTTAGTTTTAAATAACCATAGTTGATTTTAAAGTGTGTAATCAGCCACTCTGAATGAGCCCTATTCTACCACTTCTTTATTAAGAAGTAGGACAGTCATCAAAAGCTAACAACATCTGCATGAAACAGAGTTGCTAACTGCCTTCATGCTGAGAAGAGAGCTCTTAATCTCATCATGGTGGTTGGCGAGTTTTGACACTTTCAAGCACATTTCTCCCATCATTGCCTATAGAAATGATCCCTGAAAGTATAATCTTAGCTACATTTTGTTGATGGTTTAGATAGGCCATATGAATTCCTCTTTTAACTCATGGTGACATTTTTGGACCCATTCATAAAACTTGATATAGAAATTGTCAACCAATTTTCAGTTGCATAACATTATCCACAATTTTTCAGACTACAATTCATTCACTATCATATACTGAATGATTTTCTGTGAGAGTAGACACATTTTAAGATTGTATTAGGTAACATATTATAATTTTTGCACATATAAATTTGTTTAAACCAAAATATTAAACAGAACACTTAACAATGAAACCAATGCACTAATAGCATTGGTACTTCAAAATTTCTTATATTGCATATAGGAAATAAACTAGTGGCTTGCATTAATTGCTGATTTGCAAAAGAATTAAACGATTATTAAACAAATACACTGCAAACAAAAGGTTATTTTAAGGAAAGCACACTTTACATTTTTCAAGTCCTCATTGACATGAACCACTTAAAGAAGGTTAAAATTAAAATGTAAAATAATACTCTTAGACATTGCTTTAATTGCTATATCATAAGAAACATTCTGATTCAGGAATGTTGAAACATCAATGCGTATTCTTTCAAGGATATTAAACATTATACAAACTTAGTTTTAAATAACCATAGTTGATTTTAAAGTGTGTAATCAGCCACTCTGAATGAGCCCTCTTCTACCACTTCTTTATTAAGAAGTAGGACAGTCATCAAAAGCTAACAACATCTGCATGAAACAGAGTTGCTAACTGCCTTCATGCTGAGAAGAGAGCTCTTAAACTCATCATGGTGGTTGGCGAGTTTGGACACTTTCAAGCACATTTCTCCCATCATTGCCTATAGAAATGATCCCTGAAAGTATAGTCTTAAATACATTTTGTTGATGGTTTAGATAGGCCATATGAATTCCTCTTTTAACTCATGGTGACATTTTTGGACCAATTCATAAAACTTGATATAGAAATTGTCAACCAATTTTCAGTTGCATAACATTCTCCACAAATTTTCAGACTACAATTCATTCACTATCATATACTGAATGATTTTCTGTGAGAGTAGACACATTTTAAGATTGTATTAGGTAACATATTATAATTTTTGCATATATAAATTTGTTTAAACCAAAATATTAAACAGAACACTTAACAATGAAACCAATGCACTAATAGCATTGGTACTTCAAAATTTCTTATATTGCATATAGGAAATAAACTAGTGGCTTGCATTAATTGCTGATTTGCAAAAGAATTAAACAATTATTAAACAAATACACTGCAAACAAAAGGTTCTTTTAAGGAAAGCACACTTTACATTTTTCAAGTCCTCATTGACATGAACCACTTAAAGAAGGTTAAAATTAAAATGTAAAATAATACTCTTAGACATTGCTTTAATTGCTATATCATAAAAAACATTCTGATTCAAGAATGTTGAAACATCAATGCGTATTCTTTCAAGGATATTAAACATTATACAAACTTAGTTTTAAATAACCATAGTTGATTTTAAAGTGTGTAATCAGCCACTCTGAATGAGCCCTCTTCTACCACTTATTTATTAAGAAGTAGGACAGTCATCAAAAGCTAACAACATCTGCATGAAACAGAGTTGCTAACTGCCTTCATGCTGAGAAGAGAGCTCTTAAACTCATCATGGTGGTTGAAGAGTTTGGACACTTTCAAACACATTTCTCCCATCATTGCCTATAGAAATGATCCCTGAAAGTATAGTCTTAAATACATTTTGTTGATGGTTTAGATAGGCCATATGAATTCCTCTTTTAACTCATGGAGACATTTTTGGACCCATTCATAAAACTTGATATAGAAATTGTCAACCAATTTTCAGTTGCATAACATTCTCCACAAATTTTCAGACTACAATTCATTCACTATCATATACTGAATGATTTTCTGTGAGAGTAGACACATTTTAAGATTGTATTAGGTAACATATTATAATTTTTGCATATATAAATTTGTTTAAACCAAAATATTAAACAGAACACAACAATGAAACCAATGCACTAATAGCATTGGTACTTCAAAATTTCTTATATTGCATATAGGAAATAAACTAGTGGCTTGCATTAATTGCTGATTTGCAAAAGAATTAAACAATTATTAAACAAATACACTGCAAACAAAAGGTTCTTTTAAGGAAAGCACACTTTACATTTTTCAAGTCCTCATTGACATGAACCACTTAAAGAAGGTTACAATTAAAATGTAAAATAATACTCTTAGACATTGCTTTTATTCCTATATCATAAAAAAAACATTCTGATTCAGGAATGTTGAAACATCAATGCGTATTCTTTCAAGGATATTAAACATTATACAAACTTAGTTTTAAATAACCATAGTTGATTTTAAAGTGTGTAATCAGCCACTCTGAATGAGCCCTCTTCTACCACTTATTTATTAAGAAGTAGGACAGTCATCAAAAGCTAACAACATCTGCATGAAACAGAGTTGCTAACTGCCTTCATGCTGAGAAGAGAGCTCTTAATCTTATCATGGTGGTTGGCGAGTTTGGACACTTTCAAGCACATTTCTCCCATCATTGCCTATAGAAATGATCCCTGAAAGTATAGTCTTAAATACATTTTGTTGATGGTTTAGATAGGCCATATGAATTCCTCTTTTAACTCATGGTGACATTTTTGGACCCATTCATAAAACTTGATATAGAAATTGTCAACCAATTTTCAGTTGCATAACATTCTCCACACATTTTCAGACTACAATTCATTCACTATCATATACTGAATGATTTTCTGTGAGAGTAGACACATTTTAAGATTGTATTAGGTAACATGTTTTCATTTTTGCATATATAAACTTGTTTAAGCCAAAATATTAAACAGAACACTTAACAATGAAACCAATGCACTAATAGTATTGGTACTTCAAAATTTCTTAAATTGCATATAGGAAATAAACTAGTGGCTTGCATTAATTGCTGATTTGCTAAAGAATTAAACAATTATTAAACAAATACACTGCAAACAAAAGGTTCTTTTAAGGAAAGCACACTTTACATTTTTCAAGTCCTCATTGACATGAACCACTTAAAGAAGGTTAAAATTAAAATGTAAAATAATACTCTTAGACATTGCTTTAATTGCTATATCATAAAAAACATTCTGATTCAGGAATGTTGAAACATCAATGCGTATTCTTTCAAGGATATTAAACATTATACAAACTTCGTTTTAAATAACCATAGTTGATTTTAAAGTGTGTAATCAGCCACTCTGAATGAGCCCTCTTCTACCACTTCTTTATTAAGAAGTAGGACAGTCATCAAAAGCTAACAACATCTGCATGAAACAGAGTTGCTAACTGCCTTCATGCTGAGAAGAGAGCTCTTAAACTCATCATGGTGGTTGATGAGTTTGGACACTTTCAAGCACATTTCTCCCATCATTGCCTATAGAAATGATCCCTGAAAGTATAGCCTTAAATACATTTTGTTGATGGTTTAGAAAGGCCATATGAATTCCTCTTTTAACTCATGGAGACATTTTTGGACCCATTCATAAAACTTGATATAGAAATTGTCAACCAATTTTCAGTTGCATAACATTCTCCACAAATTTTCAGACTACAATTCATTCACTATCATATACTGAATGATTTTCTGGGAGAGTAGACACATTTTAAGATTGTATTAGGTAACATGTTATACTTTTTGCATATATAAACTTGTTTAAGCCAAAATATTAATCAGAACACTTAACAATGAAACCAATGCACTAATAGCATTGGTACTTCAAAATTTCTTATATTGCATATAGGAAATAAACTAGTGGCTTGCATTAATTGCTGATTTGCTAAAGAATTAAACAATTATTAAACAAATACACTGCAAACAAAAGGTTCTTTTAAGGAAAGCACACTTTACATTTTTCAAGTCCTCATTGACATGAACCACTTAAAGAAGGTTACAATTAAAATGTAAAATAATACTCTTAGACATTGCTTTTATTCCTATATCATAAAAAACATTCTGATTCAGGAATGTTGAAACATCAATGTGTATTCTTTCAAGGATATTAAACATTATACAAACTTAGTTTTAAATAACCATAGTTGATTTTAAAGTGTATAATCAGTCACTCTGATTACACACTATTCTACCACTTCTTTATTAAGAAGTAGGACAGTCATCAAAAGCTAACAACATCTGCATGAAACAGAGTTGCTAACTGCCTTCATGCTGAGAAGAGAGCTCTTAATCTCATCATGGTGGTTGGCGAGTTTTGACACTTTCAAGCACATTTCTCCCATCATTGCCTATAGAAATGATCCCTGAAAGTATAATCTTAGCTACATTTTGTTGATGGTTTAGATAGGCCATATGAATTCCTCTTTTAACTCATGGTGACATTTTTGGACCCATTCATAAAACTTGATATAGAAATTGTCAACCAATTTTCAGTTGCATAACATTATCCACAATTTTTCAGACTACAATTCATTCACTATCATATACTGAATGATTTTCTGTGAGAGTAGACACATTTTAAGATTGTATTAGGTAACATATTATAATTTTTGCATATATAAATTTGTTTAAACCAAAATATTAAACAGAACACTTAACAATGAAACCAATGCACTAATAGCATTGGTACTTCAAAATTTCTTATATTGCATATAGGAAATAAACTAGTGGCTTGCATTAATTGCTGATTTGCAAAAGAATTAAACGATTATTAAACAAATACACTGCAAACAAAAGGTTCTTTTAAGGAAAGCACACTTTACATTTTTCAAGTCCTCATTGACATGAACCACTTAAAGAAGGTTAAAATTAAAATGTAAAATAATACTCTTAGACATTGCTTTAATTGCTATATCATAAGAAACATTCTGATTCAGGAATGTTGAAACATCAATGCGTATTCTTTCAAGGATATTAAACATTATACAAACTTAGTTTTAAATAACCATAGTTGATTTTAAAGTGTGTAATCAGCCACTCTGAATGAGCCCTCTTCTACCACTTCTTTATTAAGAAGTAGGACAGTCATCAAAAGCTAACAACATCTGCATGAAACAGAGTTGCTAACTGCCTTCATGCTGAGAAGAGAGCTCTTAAACTCATCATGGTGGTTGGCGAGTTTGGACACTTTCAAGCACATTTCTCCCATCATTGCCTATAGAAATGATCCCTGAAAGTATAGTCTTAAATACATTTTGTTGATGGTTTAGATAGGCCATATGAATTCCTCTTTTAACTCATGGTGACATTTTTGGACCAATTCATAAAACTTGATATAGAAATTGTCAACCAATTTTCAGTTGCATAACATTCTCCACAAATTTTCAGACTACAATTCATTCACTATCATATACTGAATGATTTTCTGTGAGAGTAGACACATTTTAAGATTGTATTAGGTAACATATTATAATTTTTGCATATATAAATTTGTTTAAACCAAAATATTAAACAGAACACTTAACAATGAAACCAATGCACTAATAGCATTGGTACTTCAAAATTTCTTATATTGCATATAGGAAATAAACTAGTGGCTTGCATTAATTGCTGATTTGCAAAAGAATTAAACAATTATTAAACAAATACACTGCAAACAAAAGGTTCTTTTAAGGAAAGCACACTTTACATTTTTCAAGTCCTCATTGACATGAACCACTTAAAGAAGGTTAAAATTAAAATGTAAAATAATACTCTTAGACATTGCTTTAATTGCTATATCATAAAAAACATTCTGATTCAAGAATGTTGAAACATCAATGCGTATTCTTTCAAGGATATTAAACATTATACAAACTTAGTTTTAAATAACCATAGTTGATTTTAAAGTGTGTAATCAGCCACTCTGAATGAGCCCTCTTCTACCACTTATTTATTAAGAAGTAGGACAGTCATCAAAAGCTAACAACATCTGCATGAAACAGAGTTGCTAACTGCCTTCATGCTGAGAAGAGAGCTCTTAAACTCATCATGGTGGTTGATGAGTTTGGACACTTTCAAACACATTTCTCCCATCATTGCCTATAGAAATGATCCCTGGAAGTATAGTCTTAATTACATTTTGTAGATGGTTTAGATTAGCCATATGAATTCCTCTTTTAACTCATGGAGACATTTTTGGACCCATTCATAAAACTTGATATAGAAATTGTCAACCAATTTTCAGTTGCATAACATTCTCCACAAATTTTCAGACTACAATTCATTCACTATCATATACTGAATGATTTTCTGTGAGAGTAGACACATTTTAAGATTGTATTAGGTAACATATTATAATTTTTGCATATATAAATTTGTTTAAACCAAAATATTAAACAGAACACTTAACAATGAAACCAATGCACTAATAGCATTGGTACTTCAAAATTTCTTATATTGCATATAGGAAATAAACTAGTGGCTTGCATTAATTGCTGATTTGCAAAAGAATTAAACAATTATTAAACAAATACACTGCAAACAAAAGGTTCTTTTAAGGAAAGCACACTTTACATTTTTCAAGTCCTCATTGACATGAACCACTTAAAGAAGGTTACAATTAAAATGTAAAATAATACTCTTAGACATTGCTTTTATTCCTATATCATAAAAAAAACATTCTGATTCAGGAATGTTGAAACATCAATGCGTATTCTTTCAAGGATATTAAACATTATACAAACTTAGTTTTAAATAACCATAGTTGATTTTAAAGTGTGTAATCAGCCACTCTGAATGAGCCCTCTTCTACCACTTATTTATTAAGAAGTAGGACAGTCATCAAAAGCTAACAACATCTGCATGAAACAGAGTTGCTAACTGCCTTCATGCTGAGAAGAGAGCTCTTAATCTTATCATGGTGGTTGGCGAGTTTGGACACTTTCAAGCACATTTCTCCCATCATTGCCTATAGAAATGATCCCTGAAAGTATAGTCTTAAATACATTTTGTTGATGGTTTAGATAGGCCATATGAATTCCTCTTTTAACTCATGGTGACATTTTTGGACCCATTCATAAAACTTGATATAGAAATTGTCAACCAATTTTCAGTTGCATAACATTCTCCACACATTTTCAGACTACAATTCATTCACTATCATATACTGAATGATTTTCTGTGAGAGTAGACACATTTTAAGATTGTATTAGGTAACATGTTTTCATTTTTGCATATATAAACTTGTTTAAGCCAAAATATTAAACAGAACACTTAACAATGAAACCAATGCACTAATAGTATTGGTACTTCAAAATTTCTTAAATTGCATATAGGAAATAAACTAGTGGCTTGCATTAATTGCTGATTTGCTAAAGAATTAAACAATTATTAAACAAATACACTGCAAACAAAAGGTTCTTTTAAGGAAAGCACACTTTACATTTTTCAAGTCCTCATTGACATGAACCACTTAAAGAAGGTTAAAATTAAAATGTAAAATAATACTCTTAGACATTGCTTTAATTGCTATATCATAAAAAACATTCTGATTCAGGAATGTTGAAACATCAATGCGTATTCTTTCAAGGATATTAAACATTATACAAACTTCGTTTTAAATAACCATAGTTGATTTTAAAGTGTGTAATCAGCCACTCTGAATGAGCCCTCTTCTACCACTTCTTTATTAAGAAGTAGGACAGTCATCAAAAGCTAACAACATCTGCATGAAACAGAGTTGCTAACTGCCTTCATGCTGAGAAGAGAGCTCTTAAACTCATCATGGTGGTTGATGAGTTTGGACACTTTCAAGCACATTTCTCCCATCATTGCCTATAGAAATGATCCCTGAAAGTATAGCCTTAAATACATTCTGTTGATGGTTTAGAAAGGCCATATGAATTCCTCTTTTAACTCATGGAGACATTTTTGGACCCATTCATAAAACTTGATATAGAAATTGTCAACCAATTTTCAGTTGCATAACATTCTCCACAAATTTTCAGACTACAATTCATTCACTATCATATACTGAATGATTTTCTGGGAGAGTAGACACATTTTAAGATTGTATTAGGTAACATGTTATACTTTTTGCATATATAAACTTGTTTAAGCCAAAATATTAATCAGAACACTTAACAATGAAACCAATGCACTAATAGCATTGGTACTTCAAAATTTCTTATATTGCATATAGGAAATAAACTAGTGGCTTGCATTAATTGCTGATTTGCTAAAGAATTAAACAATTATTAAACAAATACACTGCAAACAAAAGGTTCTTTTAAGGAAAGCACACTTTACATTTTTCAAGTCCTCATTGACATGAACCACTTAAAGAAGGTTACAATTAAAATGTAAAATAATACTCTTAGACATTGCTTTTATTCCTATATCATAAAAAACATTCTGATTCAGGAATGTTGAAACATCAATGTGTATTCTTTCAAGGATATTAAACATTATACAAACTTAGTTTTAAATAACCATAGTTGATTTTAAAGTGTATAATCAGTCACTCTGATTACACACTATTCTACCACTTCTTTATTAAGAAGTAGGACAGTCATCAAAAGCTAACAACATCTGCATGAAACAGAGTTGCTAACTGCCTTCATGCTGAAAAGAGAGCTCTTAATCTCATCATGGTGGTTGGCGAGTTTTGACACATTCAAGCACATTTCTCCCATCATTGCCTATAGAAATGATCCCTGAAAGTATAATCTTAGCTACATTTTGTTGATGGTTTAGATAGGCCATATGAATTCCTCTTTTAACTCATGGTAAAATTTTTGGACCCATTCATAAAACTTGATATAGAAATTGTCAACCAATTTTCAGTTGCATAACATTATCCACAAATTTTCAGACTACAATTCATTCACTATCATATACTGAATGATTTTCTGTGAGAGTAGACACATTTTAAGATTGTATTAGGTAACATATTATAATTTTTGCATATATAAACTTGTTTAAGCCAAAATATTAAACAGAACACTTAACAATGAAACCAATGCACTAAAAGCATTGGTACTTCAAAATTTCTTATATTGCATATAGGAAATAAACTAGTGGCTTGCATTAATTGCTGATTTGCTAAAGAATTAAACAATTATTAAACAAATACACTGCAAACAAAATGTTCTTTTAAGGAAAGCACACTTTACATTTTTCAAGTTTTCATTGACATGAACCAATAAAAGAAGGTTACAATTAAAATGTAAAATAATACTCTTAGACATTGCTTTTATTCCTATATCATAAAAAACATTCTGATTCAGGAATGTTGAAACATCAATGTGTATTCTTTCAAGGATATTAAACATTATACAAACTTAGTTTTAAATAACCATAGTTGATTTTAAAGTGTGTAATCAGCCACTCTGAATGAGCACTTTTCTACCACTGCTTTATTAAGAAGTAGGACAGTCATCAAAAGCTAACAACATCTGCATGACACAGAATTGCTAACTGCCTTCATGCTGAGAAGAGAGCTCTTAAACTCATCATGGTGGTTGGCGAGTTTGGACACTTTCAAGCACATTTCTCCCATCATTGCCTATAGAAATGATCCCTGAAAGTATAATCTTAGCCACATTTGGTTGATGGTTTAGATAGGCCATATGAATTCCTCTTTTAACTCATGGTGACATTTTTGGACCCATTCATAAAACTTGATATAGAAATTGTCAACCAATTTTCAGTTGCATAACATTCTCCACAAATTTTCAGACTACAATTCATTCACTATAATATACTGAATGATTTTCTGTGAGAGTAGACACATTTTAAGATTGTATTAGGTAACATGTTATCATTTTTGCATATATAAACTTGTTTAAGCCAAAATATTAAACAGAACACTTAACAATGAAACCAATGCACTAATAGCATTGGTACTTCAAAATTTCTTATATTGCATATAGGAAATAAACTAGTGGCTTGCATTAATTGCTGATTTGCAAAAGAATTAAACAATTATTAAACAAATACACTGCAAACAAAAGGTTCTTTTAAGGAAAGCACACTTTACATTTTTTCAAGTCCTCATTGACATGAACCACTTAAAGAAGGTTAAAATTAAAATGTAAAATAATACTCTTAGACATTGCTTTAATTGCTATATCATAAAAAACATTCTGATTCAGGAATGTTGAAACATCAATGCGTATTCTTTCAAGGATATTAAACATTATACAAACTTAGTTTTAAATAACCATAGTTGATTTTAAAGTGTGTAATCAGCCACTCTGAATGAGCCCTCTTCTACCACTTCTTTATTAAGAAGTAGGACAGTCATCAAAAGCTAACAACATCTGCATGAAACAGAGTTGCTAACTGCCTTCATGCTGAGAAGAGAGCTCTTAAACTCATTATGGTGGTTAGCGAGTTTGGACACTTTCAAGCACATTTCTCCCATCATTGCCTATAGAAATGATCCCTGAAAGTATAGTCTTAAATACATTTTGTTGATGGTTTAGATAGGCCATATGAATTCCTCTTTTAACTCATGGTGACATTTTTTGACCCATTCATAAAACTTGATATAGAAATTGTCAACCAATTTTCAGTTGCATAACATTCTCCACAAATTTTCAGACTACAATTCATTCACTATCATATACTGAATGATTTTCTGTGAGAGTAGACACATTTTAAGATTGTATTAGGTAACATGTTATCATTTTTGCATATATAAACTTGTTTAAGCCAAAATATTAAACAGAACACTTAACAATGAAACCAATGCACTAATAGCATTGGTACTTCAAAATTTCTTATATTGCATATAGGAAATAAACTAGTGGCTTGCATTAATTGCTGATTTGCTAAAGAATTAAACAATTATTAAACAAATACACTGCAAACAAAATGTTCTTTTAAGGAAAGCACACTTTACATTTTTCAAGTCCTCATTGACATGAACCACTTAAAGAAGGTTACAATTAAAATGTAAAATAATACTCTTAGACATTGCTTTTATTCCTATATCATAAAAAAACATTCTGATTTAGGAATGTTGAAACATCAATGCGTATTCTTTCAAGGATATTAAACATTATACAAACTTACTTTTAAATAACCATAGTTGATTTTAAAGTGTGTAATCAGCCACTCTGAATGAGCCCTCTTCTACCACTTATTTATTAAGTAGTAGGACAGTCATCAAAAGCTAACAACATCTGCATGAAACAGAGTTACTAACTGCCTTCATGCTGAGAAGAGAGCTCTTAATCTTATCATGGTGGTTGGCAAGTTTGGACACTTTCAAGCACATTTCTCCCATCATTGCCTATAGAAATGATCCCTGAAAGTATAAACTTAGCTACATTTTGTTGACGGTTTAGATAGGCCATATAAATTCCTCTTTTAACTCATGGTGACATTTTAGGACCCATGCATAAAACTTGATATAGAAATTGTCAACCAATTTGCAGTTGCATAACATTCTCCACAAATTTTCAGACTACAATTCATTCACTATCATGTACTGAATGATTTTCTGTGAGAGTAGACACATTTTAAGATTGTATTAGGTAACATATTATAATTTTTGCATTTATAAATTTGTTTAAACCAAAATATTAAACAGAACACTTAACAATGAAACCAATGCACTAATAGCATTGGTACTTCAAAATTTCTTATATTGCATATAGGAAATAAACTAGTGGCTTGCATTAATTGCTGATTTGCAAAAGAATTAAACAATTATTAAACAAATACACTGCAAACAAAAGGTTCTTTTAAGGAAAGCACACTTTACATTTTTCAAGTCATCATTGACATCAACCACTTAAAGAAGGTTAAAATTAAAATGTAAAATAATACTCTTAGACATTGCTTTTATTCCTATATCATAAAAAACATTCTGATTCAGGAATGTTGAAACATCAATGCGTATTCTTTCAAGGATATTAAACGTTATACAAACTTAGTTTTAAATAACCATAGTTGATTTTAAAGTGTGTAATCAGCCACTCTGAATGAGCCCTCTTCTACCACTTCTTTATTAAGAAGTAGGACAGTCATCAAAAGCTAACAACATCTGCATGACACAGAATTGCTAACTGCCTTCATGCTGAGAAGAGAGCTCTTAAACTCATCATGGTGGTTGGCGAGTTTGGACACTTTCAAGCACATTTCTCCCATCATTGCCTATAGAAATGATCCCTGAAAGTATAATCTTAGCTACATTTGGTTGATGGTTTAGATAGGCCATATAAATTCCTCTTTTAACTCATGGTGACATTTTAGGACCCATGCATAAAACTTGATATAGAAATTGTCAACCAATATTCAGTTGCATAACATTCTCCACAAATTTTCAGACTACAATTCATTCACTATCATATACTGAATGATTTTCTGTGAGAGTAGACACATTTTAAGATTGTATTAGGTAACATATTATAATTTTTGCATATATAAATTTGTTTAAACCAAAATATTAAACAGAACACTTAACAATGAAACCAATGCACTAATAGCATTGGTACTTCAAAATTTCTTATATTGCATATAGGAAATAAACTAGTGGCTTGCATTAATTGCTGATTTGCAAAAGAATTAAACAATTATTAAACAAATACAGTGCAAACAAAAGGTTCTTTTAAGGAAAGCACACTTTACATTTTTCAAGTCCTCATTGACATGAACCACTTAAAGAAGGTTAAAATTAAAATGTAAAATAATACTCTTAGACATTGCTTTAATTGCTATATCATAAAAAACATTCTGATTCAGGAATGTTGAAACATCAATGCGTATTCTTTCAAGGATATTAAACATTATACAAACTTAGTTTTAAATAACCATAGTTGATTTTAAAGTGTGTAATCAGCCACTCTGAATGAGCCCTCTTCTACCACTTCTTTATTAAGAAGTAGGACAGTCATCAAAAGCTAACAACATCTGCATGAAACAGAGTTGCTAACTGCCTTCATGCTGAGAAGAGAGCTCTTAAACTCATCATGGTGGTTGGCGAGTTTGGACACTTTAGAGCACATTTCTCCCATCATTGCCTATAGAAATGATCCCTGAAAGTATAGTCTTAAATACATTTTGTTGATGGTTTAGATAGGCCATATGAATTCCTCTTTTAACTCATGGTGACATTTTTGGACCCATTCATAAAACTTGATATAGAAATTGTCAACCAATTTTCAGTTGCATAACATTCTCCACAAATTTTCAGACTACAATTCATTCACTATCATATACTGAATGATTTTCTGTGAGAGTAGACACATTTTAAGATTGTATTAGGTAACATGTTATCATTTTTGCATATATAAACTTGTTTAAGCCAAAATATTAAACAGAACACTTAACAATGAAAACAATGCACTAATAGCATTGGTACTTCAAAATTTCTTATATTGCATATAGGAAATAAACTAGTGGCTTGCATTAATTGCTGATTTGCTAAAGAATTAAACAATTATTAAACAAATACACTGCAAACAAAATGTTCTTTTAAGGAAAGCACACTTTACATTTTTCAAGTCCTCATTGACATGAACCACTTAAAGAAGGTTACAATTAATATGTAAAATAATACTCTTAGACATTGCTTTTATTCCTATATCATAAAAAAACATTCTGATTTAGGAATGTTGAAACATCAATGCGTATTCTTTCAAGGATATTAAACATTATACAAACTTACTTTTAAATAACCATAGTTGATTTTAAAGTGTGTAATCAGCCACTCTGAATGACCCCTCTTCTACCACTTATTTATTAAGAAGTAGGATAGTCATCAAAAGCTAACAACATCTGCATGAAACAGAGTTGCTAACTGCCTTCATGCTGAGAAGAGAGCTCTTAATCTTATCATGGTGGTTGGCGAGTTTGGACACTTTCAAGCACATTTCTCCCATCATTGCCTATAGAAACGATCCCTGAAAGTATAATCTTAGCTACATTTTGTTGATGGTTTAGATAGGCCATATAAATTCCTCTTTTAACTCATGGTGACATTTTAGGACCCATGCATAAAACTTGATATAGAAATTGTCAACCAATTTTCAGTTGCATAACATTCTCCACAAATTTTCAGACTACAATTCATTCACTATCATATACTGAATGATTTTCTGTGAGAGTAGACACATTTTAAGATTGTATTAGGTAACATATTATAATTTTTGCATATATAAATTTGTTTAAACCAAAATATTAAACAGAACACTTAACAATGAAACCAATGCACTAATAGCATTGGTACTTCAAAATTTCTTATATTGCATATAGGAAATAAACTAGTGGCTTGCATTAATTGCTGATTTGCAAAAGAATTAAACAATTATTAAACAAATACACTGCAAACAAAAGGTTCTTTTAAGGAAAGCACACTTTACATTTTTCAAGTCCTCATTGACATGAACCACTTAAAGAAGGTTAAAATTAAAATGTAAAATAATACTCTTAGACATTGCTTTAATTGCTTTATCATAAAAAACATTCTGATTCAGGAATGTTGAAACATCAATGCGTATTCTTTCAAGGATATTAAACATTAGACAAACTTAGTTTTAAATAACCATAGTTGATTTTAAAGTGTGTAATCAGCCATTTTGAATGAGCCCTCTTCTACTACTTCTTTATTAAGAAGTAGGACAGTCATCAAAAGCTAACAACATCTGCATGAAACAGAGTTGCTAACTGCCTGCATGCTGAGAAGAGAGCTCTTAAACTCATCATGGTGGTTGGCAAGTTTGGACACTTTCAAGCACATTTCTCCCATCATTGCCTATAGAAATGATCCCTGAAAGTATAGTCTTAAATACATTTTGTTGATGGTTTAGATAGGCCATATGAATTCCTCTTTTAACTCATGGAGACATTTTTGGACCCATTCATAAAACTTGATATAGAAATTGTCAACCAATTTTCAGTTGCATAACATTCTCCACAAATTTTCAGACTACAATTCATTCACTATCACATACTGAATGATTTTCTGTGAGAGTAGACACATTTTAAGATTGTATTAGGTAACATGTTATACTTTTTGCATATATAAACTTGTTTAAGCCAAAATATTAATCAGAACACTTAACAATGAAACCAATGCACTAATAGCATTGCTACTACAAAATTTCTTATATTGCATATAGGAAATAAACTAGTGGCTTGCATTAATTGCTGATTTGCTAAAGAATTAAACAATTATTAAACAAATACACTGCAAACAAAAGGTTCTTTTAAGGAAAGCACACTTTACATTTTTCAAGTCCTCATTGACATGAACCACTTAAAGAAGGTTACAATTAAAATGTAAAATAATACTCTTAGACATTGCTTTTATTCCTATATCATAAAAAAAACATTCTGATTCAGGAATGTTGAAAAATCAATGCGTATTCTTTCAAGGATATTAAACAATATACAAACTTAGTTTTAAATAACCATAGTTGATTTTAAAGTGTGTAATCAGCCACTCTGAATGAGCCCTCTTCTACCACTTCTTTATTAAGAAGTAGGACAGTCAACAAAAGCTAACAACATCTGCATGAAACAGAGTTGCTAACTGCCTTCATGCTGAGAAGAGAGCTCTTAAACTCATCATGATGGTTGGCGAGTTTGGACACTTTCAAGCACATTTCTCCCATCATTGTCTATAGAAATGATCCCTGAAAGTATAATCTTAGCTACATTTGGTTGATGGTTTAGATAGGCCATATAAATTCCTCTTTTAACTCATGGTGACATTTTAGGACCCATGCATAAAACTTGATATAGAAATTGTCAACCAATATTCAGTTGCATAACATTCTCCACAAATTTTCAGACTACAATTCATTCACTATCATATACTGAATGATTTTCTGTGAGAGTAGACACATTTTAAGATTGTATTAGGTAACATATTATAATTTTTGCATTTATAAATTTGTTTAAACCAAAATATTAAACAGAACACTTAACAATGAAACCAATGCACTAATAGCATTGGTACTTCAAAATTTCTTATATTGCATATAGGAAATAAACTAGTGGCTTGCATTAATTGCTGATTTGCAAAAGAATTAAACAATTATTAAACAAATACACTGCAAACAAAAGGTTCTTTTAAGGAAAGCACACTTTACATTTTTCAAGTCCTCATTGACATGAACCACTTAAAGAAGGTTAAAATTAAAATGTAAAATAATACTCTTAGACATTGCTTTAATTGCTATATCATAAAAAACATTCTGATTCAGGAATGTTGAAACATCAATGCGTATTCTTTCAAGGATATTAAACATTATACAAACTTAGTTTTAAATAACCATAGTTGATTTTAAAGTGTGTAATCAGCCACTCTGAATGAGCCCTCTTCTACCACTTCTTTATTAAGAAGTAGGACAGTCATCAAAAGCTAACAACATCTGCATGAAACAGAGTTGCTAACTGCCTTCATGCTGAGAAGAGAGCTCTTAAACTCATCATGGTGGTTGGCGAGTTTGGACACTTTCAAGCACATTTCTCCCATCATTGCCTTTAGAAATGATCCCTGAAAGTATAGTCTTAAATACATTTTGTTGATGGTTTAGATAGTCCACATGAATTCCTCTTTTAACTCATGGTGACATTTTTGGACCCATTCATAAAACTTGATATAGAAATTGTCAGCCAATTTTCAGTTGCATAACATTCTCCACAAATTTTCAGACTACAATTCATTCACTGTCACATACTGAATGATTTTCTGTGAGAGTAGACACATTTTAAGATTGTATTAGGTAACATGTTATACTTTTTGCATATATAAACTTGTTTAAGCCAAAATATTAATCAGAACACTTAACAATGAAACCAATGCACTAATAGCATTGCTACTACAAAATTTCTTATATTGCATATAGGAAATAAACTAGTGGCTTGCATTAATTGCTGATTTGCTAAAGAATTAAACAATTATTAAACAAATACACTGCAAACAAAAGGTTCTTTTAAGGAAAGCACACTTTACATTTTTCAAGTCCTCATTGACATGAACCACTTAAAGAAGGTTACAATTAAAATGTAAAATAATACTCTTAGACATTGCTTTTATTCCTATTTCATAAAAAAACATTCTGATTCAGGAATGTTGAAACATCAATGCGTATTCTTTCAAGGATATTAAACATTATACAAACTTAGTTTTAAATAACCATAGTTGATTTTAAAGTGTGTAATCAGCCACTCTGAATGAGCCCTCTTCTACCACTTCTTTATTAAGAAGTAGGACAGTCAACAAAAGCTAACAACATCTGCATGAAACAGAGTTGCTAACTGCCTTCATGCTGAGAAGAGAGCTCTTAAACTCATCATGATGGTTGGCGAGTTTGGACACTTTCAAGCACATTTCTCCCATCATTGTCTATAGAAATGATCCCTGAAAGTATAATCTTAGCTACATTTGGTTGATGGTTTAGATAGGCCATATAAATTCCTCTTTTAACTCATGGTGACATTTTAGGACCCATGCATAAAACTTGATATAGAAATTGTCAACCAATATTCAGTTGCATAACATTCTCCACAAATTTTCAGACTACAATTCATTCACTATCATATACTGAATGATTTTCTGTGAGAGTAGACACATTTTAAGATTGTATTAGGTAACATATTATAATTTTTGCATTTATAAATTTGTTTAAACCAAAATATTAAACAGAACACTTAACAATGAAACCAATGCACTAATAGCATTGGTACTTCAAAATTTCTTATATTGCATATAGGAAATAAACTAGTGGCTTGCATTAATTGCTGATTTGCAAAAGAATTAAACAATTATTAAACAAATACACTGCAAACAAAAGGTTCTTTTAAGGAAAGCACACTTTACATTTTTCAAGTCATCATTGACATCAACCACTTAAAGAAGGTTAAAATTAAAATGTAAAATAATACTCTTAGACATTGCTTTTATTCCTATATCATAAAAAACATACTGATTCAGGAATGTTGAAACATCAATGCGTATTCTTTCAAGGATATTAAACGTTATACAAACTTAGTTTTAAATAACCATAGTTGATTTTAAAGTGTGTAATCAGCCACTCTGAATGAGCCCTATTCTACCACTTCTTTATTAAGAAGTAGGACAGTCATCAAAAGCTAACAACATCTGCATGAAACAGAATTGCTAACTGCCTTCATGCTGAGAAGAGAGCTCTTAAACTCATCATGGTGGTTGGCGAGTTTGGACACTTTCAAGCACATTTCTCCCATCATTGCCTATAGAAATGATCCCTGAAAGTATAATCTTAGCTACATTTGGTTGATGGTTTAGATAGGCCATATAAATTCCTCTTTTAACTCATGGTGACATTTTAGGACCCATGCATAAAACTTGATATATAAATTGTCAACCAATATTCAGTTGCATAACATTCTCCACAAATTTTCAGACTACAATTCATTCACTATCATATACTGAATGATTTTCTGTGAGAGTAGACACATTTTAAGATTGTATTAGGTAACATATTATAATTTTTGCATATATAAATTTGTTTAAACCAAAATATTAAACAGAACACTTAACAATGAAACCAATGCACTAATAGCATTGGTACTTCAAAATTTCTTATATTGCATATAGGAAATAAACTAGTGGCTTGCATTAATTGCTGATTTGCAAAAGAATTAAACAATTATTAAACAAATACAGTGCAAACAAAAGGTTCTTTTAAGGAAAGCACACTTTACATTTTTCAAGTCCTCATTGACATGAACCACTTAAAGAAGGTTAAAATTAAAATGTAAAATAATACTCTTAGACATTGCTTTAATTGCTATATCATAAAAAACATTCTGATTCAGGAATGTTGAAACATCAATGTGTATTCTTTCAAGGATATTAAACATTATACAAACTTAGTTTTAAATAACCATAGTTGATTTTAAAGTGTGTAATCAGCCACTCTGAATGAGCCCTCTTCTACCACTTCTTTATTAAGAAGTAGGACAGTCATCAAAAGCTAACAACATCTGCATGAAACAGAGTTGCTAACTGCCTTCATGCTGAGAAGAGAGCTCTTAAACTCATCATGGTGGTTGGCGAGTTTGGACACTTTCAAGCACATTTCTCCCATCATTGCCTATAGAAATGATCCCTGAAAGTATAGTCTTAAATACATTTTGTTGATGGTTTAGATAGGCCATATGAATTCCTCTTTTAACTCATGGTGACATTTTTGGACCCATTCATAAAACTTGATATAGAAATTGTCAACCAATTTTCAGTTGCATAACATTCTCCACCATTTTTCAGACTACAATTCATTCACTATCACATACTGAATGATTTTCTGTGAGAGTAGACACATTTTAAGATTGTATTAGGTAACATGTTATACTTTTTGCATATATAAACTTGTTTAAGCCAAAATATTAATCAGAACACTTAACAATGAAACCAATGCACTAATAGCATTGCTACTACAAAATTTCTTATATTGCATATAGGAAATAAACTAGTGGCTTGCATTAATTGCTGATTTGCTAAAGAATTAAACAATTATTAAACAAATACACTGCAAACAAAAGGTTCTTTTAAGGAAAGCACACTTTACATTTTTCAAGTCCTCATTGACATGAACCACTTAAAGAAGGTTACAATTAAAATGTAAAATAATACTCTTAGACATTGCTTTTATTCCTATTTCATAAAAAAAACATTCTGATTCAGGAATGTTGAAACATCAATGCGTATTCTTTCAAGGATATTAAACATTATACAAACTTAGTTTTAAATAACCATAGTTGATTTTAAAGTGTGTAATCAGCCACTCTGAATGAGCCCTCTTCTACCACTTCTTTATTAAGAAGTAGGACAGTCAACAAAAGCTAACAACATCTGCATGAAAAAGAGTTGCTAACTGCCTTCATGCTGAGAAGAGAGCTCTTAAACTCATCATGGTGGTTGGTGAGTTTGGACACTTTCAAGCACATTTCTCCCATCATTGTCTATAGAAATGATCCCTGAAAGTATAATCTTAGCTACATTTGGTTGATGGTTTAGATAGGCCATATAAATTCCTCTTTTCACTCATGGTGACATTTTAGGACCCATGCATAAAACTTGATATAGAAATTGTCAACCAATATTCAGTTGCATAACATTCTCCACAAATTTTCAGACTACAATTCATTCACTATCATATACTGAATGATTTTCTGTGAGAGTAGACACATTTTAAGATTGTATTAGGTAACATATTATAATTTTTGCATATATAAATTTGTTTAAACCAAAATATTAAACAGAACACTTAACAATGAAACCAATGCACTAATAGCATTGGTACTTCAAAATTTCTTATATTGCATATAGGAAATAAACTAGTGGCTTGCATTAATTGCTGATTTGCAAAAGAATTAAACAATTATTAAACAAATACACTGCAAACAAAATGTTCTTTTAAGGAAAGCACACTTTACATTTTTCAAGTCCTCATTGACATGAACCACTTAAAGAAGGTTAAAATTAAAATGTAAAATAATACTCTTAGACATTGCTTTAATTGCTATATCATAAAAAACATTCTGATTCAGGAATGTTGAAACATCAATGCGTATTCTTTCAAGGATATTAAACATTATACAAACTTAGTTTTAAATAACCATAGTTGATTTTAAAGTGTGTAATCAGCCACTCTGAATGAGCCCTCTTCTACCACTTCTTTATTAAGAAGTAGGACAGTCATCAAAAGCTAACAACATCTGCATGAAACAGAGTTGCTAACTGCCTTCATGCTGAGAAGAGAGCTCTTAAACTCATCATGGTGGTTGGCGAGTTTGGACACTTTCAAGCACATTTCTCCCATCATTGCCTTTAGAAATGATCCCTGAAAGTATAGTCTTAAATACATTTTGTTGATGGTTTAGATAGTCCATATGAATTCCTCTTTTAACTCATGGTGACATTTTTGGACCCATTCATAAAACTTGATATAGAAATTGTCAGCCAATTTTCAGTTGCATAACATTCTCCACAAATTTTCAGACTACAATTCATTCACTGTCACATACTGAATGATTTTCTGTGAGAGTAGACACATTTTAAGATTGTATTAGGTAACATGTTATACTTTTTGCATATATAAACTTGTTTAAGCCAAAATATTAATCAGAACACTTAACAATGAAACCAATGCACTAATAGCATTGCTACTACAAAATTTCTTATATTGCATATAGGAAATAAACTAGTGGCTTGCATTAATTGCTGATTTGCTAAAGAATTAAACAATTATTAAACAAATACACTGCAAACAAAAGGTTCTTTTAAGGAAAGCACACTTTACATTTTTCAAGTCCTCATTGACATGAACCACTTAAAGAAGGTTACAATTAAAATGTAAAATAATACTCTTAGACATTGCTTTTATTCCTATTTCATAAAAAAAACATTCTGATTCAGGAATGTTGAAACATCAATGCGTATTCTTTCAAGGATATTAAACATTATACAAACTTAGTTTTAAATAACCATAGTTGATTTTAAAGTGTGTAATCAGCCACTCTGAATGAGCCCTCTTCTACCACTTCTTTATTAAGAAGTAGGACAGTCAACAAAAGCTAACAACATCTGCATGAAACAGAGTTGCTAACTGCCTTCATGCTGAGAAGAGAGCTCTTAAACTCATCATGATGGTTGGCGAGTTTGGACACTTTCAAGCACATTTCTCCCATCATTGTCTATAGAAATGATCCCTGAAAGTATAATCTTAGCTACATTTGGTTGATGGTTTAGATAGGCCATATAAATTCCTCTTTTAACTCATGGTGACATTTTAGGACCCATGCATAAAACTTGATATAGAAATTGTCAACCAATATTCAGTTGCATAACATTCTCCACAAATTTTCAGACTACAATTCATTCACTATCATATACTGAATGATTTTCTGTGAGAGTAGACACATTTTAAGATTGTATTAGGTAACATATTATAATTTTTGCATTTATAAATTTGTTTAAACCAAAATATTAAACAGAACACTTAACAATGAAACCAATGCACTAATAGCATTGGTACTTCAAAATTTCTTATATTGCATATAGGAAATAAACTAGTGGCTTGCATTAATTGCTGATTTGCAAAAGAATTAAACAATTATTAAACAAATACACTGCAAACAAAAGGTTCTTTTAAGGAAAGCACACTTTACATTTTTCAAGTCATCATTGACATCAACCACTTAAAGAAGGTTAAAATTAAAATGTAAAATAATACTCTTAGACATTGCTTTTATTCCTATATCATAAAAAACATACTGATTCAGGAATGTTGAAACATCAATGCGTATTCTTTCAAGGATATTAAACGTTATACAAACTTAGTTTTAAATAACCATAGTTGATTTTAAAGTGTGTAATCAGCCACTCTGAATGAGCCCTCTTCTACCACTTCTTTATTAAGAAGTAGGACAGTCATCAAAAGCTAACAACATCTGCATGAAACAGAATTGCTAACTGCCTTCTTGCTGAGAAGAGAGCTCTTAAACTCATCATGGTGGTTGGCGAGTTTGGACACTTTCAAGCACATTTCTCCCATCATTGCCTATAGAAATGATCCCTGAAAGTATAATCTTAGCTACATTTGGTTGATGGTTTAGATAGGCCATATAAATTCCTCTTTTAACTCATGGTGACATTTTAGGACCCATGCATAAAACTTGATATATAAATTGTCAACCAATATTCAGTTGCATAACATTCTCCACAAATTTTCAGACTACAATTCATTCACTATCATATACTGAATGATTTTCTGTGAGAGTAGACACATTTTAAGATTGTATTAGGTAACATATTATAATTTTTGCATATATAAATTTGTTTAAACCAAAATATTAAACAGAACACTTAACAATGAAACCAATGCACTAATAGCATTGGTACTTCAAAATTTCTTATATTGCATATAGGAAATAAACTAGTGGCTTGCATTAATTGCTGATTTGCAAAAGAATTAAACAATTATTAAACAAATACAGTGCAAACAAAAGGTTCTTTTAAGGAAAGCACACTTTACATTTTTCAAGTCCTCATTGACATGAACCACTTAAAGAAGGTTAAAATTAAAATGTAAAATAATACTCTTAGACATTGCTTTAATTGCTATATCATAAAAAACATTCTGATTCAGGAATGTTGAAACATCAATGCGTATTCTTTCAAGGATATTAAACATTATACAAACTTAGTTTTAAATAACCATAGTTGATTTTAAAGTGTGTAATCAGCCACTCTGAATGAGCCCTCTTCTACCACTTCTTTATTAAGAAGTAGGACAGTCATCAAAAGCTAACAACATCTGCATGAAACAGAGTTGCTAACTGCCTTCATGCTGAGAAGAGAGCTCTTAAACTCATCATGGTGGTTGGCGAGTTTGGACACTTTCAAGCACATTTCTCCCATCATTGCCTATAGAAATGATCCCTGAAAGTATAGTCTTAAATACATTTTGTTGATGGTTTAGATAGGCCATATGAATTCCTCTTTTAACTCATGGTGACATTTTTGGACCCATTCATAAAACTTGATATAGAAATTGTCAACCAATTTTCAGTTGCATAACATTCTCCACAAATTTTCAGACTACAATTCATTCACTATCACATACTGAATGATTTTCTGTGAGAGTAGACACATTTTAAGATTGTATTAGGTAACATGTTATACTTTTTGCATATATAAACTTGTTTAAGCCAAAATATTAATCAGAACACTTAACAATGAAACCAATGCACTAATAGCATTGCTACTACAAAATTTCTTATATTGCATATAGGAAATAAACTAGTGGCTTGCATTAATTGCTGATTTGCTAAAGAATTAAACAATTATTAAACAAATACACTGCAAACAAAAGGTTCTTTTAAGGAAAGCACACTTTACATTTTTCAAGTCCTCATTGACATGAACCACTTAAAGAAGGTTACAATTAAAATGTAAAATAATACTCTTAGACATTGCTTTTATTCCTATTTCATAAAAAAAACATTCTGATTCAGGAATGTTGAAACATCAATGCGTATTCTTTCAAGGATATTAAACATTATACAAACTTAGTTTTAAATAACCATAGTTGATTTTAAAGTGTGTAATCAGCCACTCTGAATGAGCCCTCTTCTACCACTTCTTTATTAAGAAGTAGGACAGTCAACAAAAGCTAACAACATCTGCATGAAAAAGAGTTGCTAACTGCCTTCATGCTGAGAAGAGAGCTCTTAAACTCATCATGGTGGTTGGCGAGTTTGGACACTTTCAAGCACATTTCTCCCATCATTGTCTATAGAAATGATCCCTGAAAGTATAATCTTAGCTACATTTGGTTGATGGTTTAGATAGGCCATATAAATTCCTCTTTTCACTCATGGTGACATTTTAGGACCCATGCATAAAACTTGATATAGAAATTGTCAACCAATATTCAGTTGCATTACATTCTCCACAAATTTTCAGACTACAATTCATTCACTATCATATACTGAATGATTTTCTGTGAGAGTAGACACATTTTAAGATTGTATTAGGTAACATATTATAATTTTTGCATATATAAATTTGTTTAAACCAAAATATTAAACAGAACACTTAACAATGAAACCAATGCACTAATAGCATTGGTACTTCAAAATTTCTTATATTGCATATAGGAAATAAACTAGTGGCTTGCATTAATTGCTGATTTGCAAAAGAATTAAACAATTATTAAACAAATACACTGCAAACAAAATGTTCTTTTAAGGAAAGCACACTTTACATTTTTCAAGTCCTCATTGACATGAACCACTTAAAGAAGGTTAAAATTAAAATGTAAAATAATACTCTTAGACATTGCTTTAATTGCTATATCATAAAAAACATTCTGATTCAGGAATGTTGAAACATCAATGCGTATTCTTTCAAGGATATTAAACATTATACAAACTTAGTTTTAAATAACCATAGTTGATTTTAAAGTGTGTAATCAGCCACTCTGAATGAGCCCTCTTCTACCACTTCTTTATTAAGAAGTAGGACAGTCATCAAAAGCTAACAACATCTGCATGAAACAGAGTTGCTAACTGCCTTCATGCTGAGAAGAGAGCTCTTAAACTCATCATGGTGGTTGGCGAGTTTGGACACTTTCAAGCACATTTCTCCCATCATTGCCTATAGAAATGATCCCTGAAAGTATAGTCTTAAATACATTTTGTTGATGGTTTAGATAGTCCATATGAATTCCTCTTTTAACTCATGGTGACATTTTTGGACCCATTCATAAAACTTGATATAGAAATTGTCAGCCAATTTTCAGTTGCATAACATTCTCCACAAATTTTCAGACTACAATTCATTCACTGTCACATACTGAATGATTTTCTGTGAGAGTAGACACATTTTAAGATTGTATTAGGTAACATGTTATACTTTTTGCATATATAAACTTGTTTAAGCCAAAATATTAATCAGAACACTTAACAATGAAACCAATGCACTAATAGCATTGCTACTACAAAATTTCTTATATTGCATATAGGAAATAAACTAGTGGCTTGCATTAATTGCTGATTTGCTAAAGAATTAAACAATTATTAAACAAATACACTGCAAACAAAAGGTTCTTTTAAGGAAAGCACACTTTACATTTTTCAAGTCCTCATTGACATGAACCACTTAAAGAAGGTTACAATTAAAATGTAAAATAATACTCTTAGACATTGCTTTTATTCCTATTTCATAAAAAAAAACATTCTGATTCAGGAATGTTGAAACATCAATGCGTATTCTTTCAAGGATATTAAACATTATACAAACTTAGTTTTAAATAACCATAGTTGATTTTAAAGTGTGTAATCAGCCACTCTGAATGAGCCCTCTTCTACCACTTCTTTATTAAGAAGTAGGACAGTCAACAAAAGCTAACAACATCTGCATGAAAAAGAGTTGCTAACTGCCTTCATGCTGAGAAGAGAGCTCTTAAACTCATCACGGTGGTTGGCGAGTTTGGACACTTTCAAGCACATTTCTCCCATCATTGTCTATAGAAATGATCCCTGAAAGTATAATCTTAGCTACATTTGGTTGATGGTTTAGATAGGCCATATAAATTCCTCTTTTAACTCATGGTGACATTTTAGGACCCATGCATAAAACTTGATATAGAAATTGTCAACCAATATTCAGTTGCATAACATTCTCCACAAATTTTCAGACTACAATTCATTCACTATCATATACTGAATGATTTTCTGTGAGAGTAGACACATTTTAAGATTGTATTAGGTAACATATTATAATTTTTGCATTTATAAATTTGTTTAAACCAAAATATTAAACAGAACACTTAACAATGAAACCAATGCACTAATAGCATTGGTACTTCAAAATTTCTTATATTGCATATAGGAAATAAACTAGTGGCTTGCATTAATTGCTGATTTGCAAAAGAATTAAACAATTATTAAACAAATACACTGCAAACAAAAGGTTCTTTTAAGGAAAGCACACTTTACATTTTTCAAGTCATCATTGACATCAACCACTTAAAGAAGGTTAAAATTAAAATGTAAAATAATACTCTTAGACATTGCTTTTATTCCTATATCATAAAAAACATACTGATTCAGGAATGTTGAAACATCAATGCGTATTCTTTCAAGGATATTAAACATTAGACAAACTTAGTTTTAAATAACCATAGTTGATTTTAAAGTGTGTAATCAGCCATTTTGAATGAGCCCTCTTCTACTACTTCTTTATTAAGAAGTAGGACAGTCATCAAAAGCTAACAACATCTGCATGAAACAGAGTTGCTAACTGCCTGCATGCTGAGAAGACAGTTCTTAAACTCATCATGGTGGTTGGCAAGTTTGGACACTTTCAAGCACATTTCTCCCATCATTGCCTATAGAAATGATCCCTGAAAGTATAGTCTTAAATACATTTTGTTGATGGTTTAGATAGGCCATATGAATTCCTCTTTTAACTCATGGAGACATTTTTGGACCCATTCATAAAACTTGATATAGAAATTGTCAACCAATTTTCAGTTGCATAACATTCTCCACAAATTTTCAGACTACAATTCATTCACTATCACATACTGAATGATTTTCTGTGAGAGTAGACACATTTTAAGATTGTATTAGGTAACATGTTATACTTTTTGCATATATAAACTTGTTTAAGCCAAAATATTAATCAGAACACTTAACAATGAAACCAATGCACTAATAGCATTGCTACTACAAAATTTCTTATATTGCATATAGGAAATAAACTAGTGGCTTGCATTAATTGCTGATTTGCTAAAGAATTAAACAATTATTAAACAAATACACTGCAAACAAAAGGTTCTTTTAAGGAAAGCACACTTTACATTTTTCAAGTCCTCATTGACATGAACCACTTAAAGAAGGTTACAATTAAAATGTAAAATAATACTCTTAGACATTGCTTTTATTCCTATATCATAAAAAAAACATTCTGATTCAGGAATGTTGAAAAATCAATGCGTATTCTTTCAAGGATATTAAACGTTATACAAACTTAGTTTTAAATAACCATAGTTGATTTTAAAGTGTGTAATCAGCCACTCTGAATGAGCCCTCTTCTACCACTTCTTTATTAAGAAGTAGGACAGTCATCAAAAGCTAACAACATCTGCATGAAACAGAATTGCTAACTGCCTTCTTGCTGAGAAGAGAGCTCTTAAACTCATCATGGTGGTTGGCGAGTTTGGACACTTTCAAGCACATTTCTCCCATCATTGCCTATAGAAATGATCCCTGAAAGTATAATCTTAGCTACATTTGGTTGATGGTTTAGATAGGCCATATAAATTCCTCTTTTAACTCATGGTGACATTTTAGGACCCATGCATAAAACTTGATATAGAAATTGTCAACCAATATTCAGTTGCATAACATTCTCCACAAATTTTCAGACTACAATTCATTCACTATCATATACTGAATGATTTTCTGTGAGAGTAGACACATTTTAAGATTGTATTAGGTAACATATTATAATTTTTGCATATATAAATTTGTTTAAACCAAAATATTAAACAGAACACTTAACAATGAAACCAATGCACTAATAGCATTGGTACTTCAAAATTTCTTATATTGCATATAGGAAATAAACTAGTGGCTTGCATTAATTGCTGATTTGCAAAAGAATTAAACAATTATTAAACAAATACAGTGCAAACAAAAGGTTCTTTTAAGGAAAGCACACTTTACATTTTTCAAGTCCTCATTGACATGAACCACTTAAAGAAGGTTAAAATTAAAATGTAAAATAATACTCTTAGACATTGCTTTAATTGCTATATCATAAAAAACATTCTGATTCAGGAATGTTGAAACATCAATGTGTATTCTTTCAAGGATATTAAACATTATACAAACTTAGTTTTAAATAACCATAGTTGATTTTAAAGTGTGTAATCAGCCACTCTGAATGAGCCCTCTTCTACCACTTCTTTATTAAGAAGTAGGACAGTCATCAAAAGCTAACAACATCTGCATGAAACAGAGTTGCTAACTGCCTTCATGCTGAGAAGAGAGCTCTTAAACTCATCATGGTGGTTGGCGAGTTTGGACACTTTCAAGCACATTTCTCCCATCATTGCCTATAGAAATGATCCCTGAAAGTATAGTCTTAAATACATTTTGTTGATGGTTTAGATAGGCCATATGAATTCCTCTTTTAACTCATGGTGACATTTTTGGACCCATTCATAAAACTTGATATAGAAATTGTCAACCAATTTTCAGTTGCATAACATTCTCCACAAATTTTCAGACTACAATTCATTCACTATCACATACTGAATGATTTTCTGTGAGAGTAGACACATTTTAAGATTGTATTAGGTAACATGTTATACTTTTTGCATATATAAACTTGTTTAAGCCAAAATATTAATCAGAACACTTAACAATGAAACCAATGCACTAATAGCATTGCTACTACAAAATTTCTTATATTGCATATAGGAAATAAACTAGTGGCTTGCATTAATTGCTGATTTGCTAAAGAATTAAACAATTATTAAACAAATACACTGCAAACAAAAGGTTCTTTTAAGGAAAGCACACTTTACATTTTTCAAGTCCTCATTGACATGAACCACTTAAAGAAGGTTACAATTAAAATGTAAAATAATACTCTTAGACATTGCTTTTATTCCTATTTCATAAAAAAAACATTCTGATTCAGGAATGTTGAAACATCAATGCGTATTCTTTCAAGGATATTAAACATTATACAAACTTAGTTTTAAATAACCATAGTTGATTTTAAAGTGTGTAATCAGCCACTCTGAATGAGCCCTCTTCTACCACTTCTTTATTAAGAAGTAGGACAGTCAACAAAAGCTAACAACATCTGCATGAAAAAGAGTTGCTAACTGCCTTCATGCTGAGAAGAGAGCTCTTAAACTCATCATGGTGGTTGGCGAGTTTGGACACTTTCAAGCACATTTCTCCCATCATTGTCTATAGAAATGATCCCTGAAAGTATAATCTTAGCTACATTTGGTTGATGGTTTAGATAGGCCATATAAATTCCTCTTTTCACTCATGGTGACATTTTAGGACCCATGCATAAAACTTGATATAGAAATTGTCAACCAATATTCAGTTGCATAACATTCTCCACAAATTTTCAGACTACAATTCATTCACTATCATATACTGAATGATTTTCTGTGAGAGTAGACACATTTTAAGATTGTATTAGGTAACATATTATAATTTTTGCATATATAAATTTGTTTAAACCAAAATATTAAACAGAACACTTAACAATGAAACCAATGCACTAATAGCATTGGTACTTCAAAATTTCTTATATTGCATATAGGAAATAAACTAGTGGCTTGCATTAATTGCTGATTTGCAAAAGAATTAAACAATTATTAAACAAATACACTGCAAACAAAATGTTCTTTTAAGGAAAGCACACTTTACATTTTTCAAGTCCTCATTGACATGAACCACTTAAAGAAGGTTAAAATTAAAATGTAAAATAATACTCTTAGACATTGCTTTAATTGCTATATCATAAAAAACATTCTGATTCAGGAATGTTGAAACATCAATGCGTATTCTTTCAAGGATATTAAACATTATACAAACTTAGTTTTAAATAACCATAGTTGATTTTAAAGTGTGTAATCAGCCACTCTGAATGAGCCCTCTTCTACCACTTCTTTATTAAGAAGTAGGACAGTCATCAAAAGCTAACAACATCTGCATGAAACAGAGTTGCTAACTGCCTTCATGCTGAGAAGAGAGCTCTTAAACTCATCATGGTGGTTGGCGAGTTTGGACACTTTCAAGCACATTTCTCCCATCATTGCCTATAGAAATGATCCCTGAAAGTATAGTCTTAAATACATTTTGTTGATGGTTTAGATAGTCCATATGAATTCCTCTTTTAACTCATGGTGACATTTTTGGACCCATTCATAAAACTTGATATAGAAATTGTCAGCCAATTTTCAGTTGCATAACATTCTCCACAAATTTTCAGACTACAATTCATTCACTGTCACATACTGAATGATTTTCTGTGAGAGTAGACACATTTTAAGATTGTATTAGGTAACATGTTATACTTTTTGCATATATAAACTTGTTTAAGCCAAAATATTAATCAGAACACTTAACAATGAAACCAATGCACTAATAGCATTGCTACTACAAAATTTCTTATATTGCATATAGGAAATAAACTAGTGGCTTGCATTAATTGCTGATTTGCTAAAGAATTAAACAATTATTAAACAAATACACTGCAAACAAAAGGTTCTTTTAAGGAAAGCACACTTTACATTTTTCAAGTCCTCATTGACATGAACCACTTAAAGAAGGTTACAATTAAAATGTAAAATAATACTCTTAGACATTGCTTTTATTCCTATTTCATAAAAAAAAACATTCTGATTCAGGAATGTTGAAACATCAATGCGTATTCTTTCAAGGATATTAAACATTATACAAACTTAGTTTTAAATAACCATAGTTGATTTTAAAGTGTGTAATCAGCCACTCTGAATGAGCCCTCTTCTACCACTTCTTTATTAAGAAGTAGGACAGTCAACAAAAGCTAACAACATCTGCATGAAAAAGAGTTGCTAACTGCCTTCATGCTGAGAAGAGAGCTCTTAAACTCATCACGGTGGTTGGCGAGTTTGGACACTTTCAAGCACATTTCTCCCATCATTGTCTATAGAAATGATCCCTGAAAGTATAATCTTAGCTACATTTGGTTGATGGTTTAGATAGGCCATATAAATTCCTCTTTTAACTCATGGTGACATTTTAGGACCCATGCATA
This sequence comes from Pseudophryne corroboree, assembly GCF_028390025.1. Taxonomy (NCBI): domain Eukaryota; kingdom Metazoa; phylum Chordata; class Amphibia; order Anura; family Myobatrachidae; genus Pseudophryne; species Pseudophryne corroboree. Next base: position 801,705,594 of record NC_086445.1, read on the forward strand.
AAACTTGATATAGAAATTGTCAACCAATATTCAGTTGCATAACATTCTCCACAAATTTTCAGACTACAATTCATTCACTATCATATACTGAATGATTTTCTGTGAGAGTAGACACATTTTAAGATTGTATTAGGTAACATATTATAATTTTTGCATTTATAAATTTGTTTAAACCAAAATATTAAACAGAACACTTAACAATGAAACCAATGCACTAATAGCATTGGTACTTCAAAATTTCTTATATTGCATATAGGAAATAAACTAGTGGCTTGCATTAATTGCTGATTTGCAAAAGAATTAAACAATTATTAAACAAATACACTGCAAACAAAAGGTTCTTTTAAGGAAAGCACACTTTACATTTTTCAAGTCATCATTGACATCAACCACTTAAAGAAGGTTAAAATTAAAATGTAAAATAATACTCTTAGACATTGCTTTTATTCCTATATCATAAAAAACATACTGATTCAGGAATGTTGAAACATCAATGCGTATTCTTTCAAGGATATTAAACATTAGACAAACTTAGTTTTAAATAACCATAGTTGATTTTAAAGTGTGTAATCAGCCATTTTGAATGAGCCCTCTTCTACTACTTCTTTATTAAGAAGTAGGACAGTCATCAAAAGCTAACAACATCTGCATGAAACAGAGTTGCTAACTGCCTGCATGCTGAGAAGACAGTTCTTAAACTCATCATGGTGGTTGGCAAGTTTGAACACTTTCAAGCACATTTCTCCCATCATTGCCTATAGAAATGATCCCTGAAAGTATAGTCTTAAATACATTTTGTTGATGGTTTAGATAGGCCATATGAATTCCTCTTTTAACTCATGGAGACATTTTTGGACCCATTCATAAAACTTGATATAGAAATTATCAACCAATTTTCAGTTGCATAACATTCTCCACAAATTTTCAGACTACAATTCATTCACTATCACATACTGAATGATTTTCTGTGAGAGTAGACACATTTTAAGATTGTATTAGGTAACATGTTATACTTTTTGCATATATAAACTTGTTTAAGCCAAAATATTAATCAGAACACTTAACAATGAAACCAATGCACTAATAGCATTGCTACTACAAAATTTCTTATATTGCATATAGGAAATAAACTAGTGGCTTGCATTAATTGCTGATTTGCTAAAGAATTAAACAATTATTAAACAAATACACTGCAAACAAAAGGTTCTTTTAAGGAAAGCACACTTTACATTTTTCAAGTCCTCATTGACATGAACCACTTAAAGAAGGTTACAATTAAAATGTAAAATAATACTCTTAGACATTGCTTTTATTCCTATATCATAAAAAAAACATTCTGATTCAGGAATGTTGAAAAATCAATGCGTATTCTTTCAAGGATATTAAACAATATACAAACTTAGTTTTAAATAACCATAGTTGATTTTAAAGTGTGTAATCAGCCACTCTGAATGAGCCCTCTTCTACCACTTCTTTATTAAGAAGTAGGACAGTCAACAAAAGCTAACAACATCTGCATGAAACAGAGTTGCTAACTGCCTTCATGCTGAGAAGAGAGCTCTTAAACTCATCATGATGGTTGGCGAGTTTGGACACTTTCAAGCACATTTCTCCCATCATTGTCTATAGAAATGATCCCTGAAAGTATAATCTTAGCTACATTTGGTTGATGGTTTAGATAGGCCATATAAATTCCTCTTTTAACTCATGGTGACATTTTAGGACCCATGCATAAAACTTGATATAGAAATTGTCAACCAATATTCAGTTGCATAACATTCTCCACAAATTTTCAGACTACAATTCATTCACTATCATATACTGAATGATTTTCTGTGAGAGTAGACACATTTTAAGATTGTATTAGGTAACATATTATAATTTTTGCATTTATAAATTTGTTTAAACCAAAATATTAAACAGAACACTTAACAATGAAACCAATGCACTAATAGCATTGGTACTTCAAAATTTCTTATATTGCATATAGGAAATAAACTAGTGGCTTGCATTAATTGCTGATTTGCAAAAGAATTAAACAATTATTAAACAAATACACTGCAAACAAAAGGTTCTTTTAAGGAAAGCACACTTTACATTTTTCAAGTCATCATTGACATCAACCACTTAAAGAAGGTTAAAATTAAAATGTAAAATAATACTCTTAGACATTGCTTTTATTCCTATATCATAAAAAACATACTGATTCAGGAATGTTGAAACATCAATGCGTATTCTTTCAAGGATATTAAACGTTATACAAACTTAGTTTTAAATAACCATAGTTGATTTTAAAGTGTGTAATCAGCCACTCTGAATGAGCCCTCTTCTACCACTTCTTTATTAAGAAGTAGGACAGTCATCAAAAGCTAACAACATCTGCATGAAACAGAATTGCTAACTGCCTTCTTGCTGAGAAGAGAGCTCTTAAACTCATCATGGTGGTTGGCGAGTTTGGACACTTTCAAGCACATTTCTCCCATCATTGCCTATAGAAATGATCCCTGAAAGTATAATCTTAGCTACATTTGGTTGATGGTTTAGATAGGCCATATAAATTCCTCTTTTAACTCATGGTGACATTTTAGGACCCATGCATAAAACTTGATATAGAAATTGTCAACCAATATTCAGTTGCATAACATTCTCCACAAATTTTCAGACTACAATTCATTCACTATCATATACTGAATGATTTTCTGTGAGAGTAGACACATTTTAAGATTGTATTAGGTAACATATTATAATTTTTGCATATATAAATTTGTTTAAACCAAAATATTAAACAGAACACTTAACAATGAAACCAATGCACTAATAGCATTGGTACTTCAAAATTTCTTATATTGCATATAGGAAATAAACTAGTGGCTTGCATTAATTGCTGATTTGCAAAAGAATTAAACAATTATTAAACAAATACAGTGCAAACAAAAGGTTCTTTTAAGGAAAGCACACTTTACATTTTTCAAGTCCTCATTGACATGAACCACTTAAAGAAGGTTAAAATTAAAATGTAAAATAATACTCTTAGACATTGCTTTAATTGCTATATCATAAAAAACATTCTGATTCAGGAATGTTGAAACATCAATGTGTATTCTTTCAAGGATATTAAACATTATACAAACTTAGTTTTAAATAACCATAGTTGATTTTAAAGTGTGTAATCAGCCACTCTGAATGAGCCCTCTTCTACCACTTCTTTATTAAGAAGTAGGACAGTCATCAAAAGCTAACAACATCTGCATGAAACAGAGTTGCTAACTGCCTTCATGCTGAGAAGAGAGCTCTTAAACTCATCATGGTGGTTGGCGAGTTTGGACACTTTCAAGCACATTTCTCCCATCATTGCCTATAGAAATGATCCCTGAAAGTATAGTCTTAAATACATTTTGTTGATGGTTTAGATAGGCCATATGAATTCCTCTTTTAACTCATGGTGACATTTTTGGACCCATTCATAAAACTTGATATAGAAATTGTCAACCAATTTTCAGTTGCATAACATTCTCCACAAATTTTCAGACTACAATTCATTCACTATCACATACTGAATGATTTTCTGTGAGAGTAGACACATTTTAAGATTGTATTAGGTAACATGTTATACTTTTTGCATATATAAACTTGTTTAAGCCAAAATATTAATCAGAACACTTAACAATGAAACCAATGCACTAATAGCATTGCTACTACAAAATTTCTTATATTGCATATAGGAAATAAACTAGTGGCTTGCATTAATTGCTGATTTGCTAAAGAATTAAACAATTATTAAACAAATACACTGCAAACAAAAGGTTCTTTTAAGGAAAGCACACTTTACATTTTTCAAGTCCTCATTGACATGAACCACTTAAAGAAGGTTACAATTAAAATGTAAAATAATACTCTTAGACATTGCTTTTATTCCTATTTCATAAAAAAAACATTCTGATTCAGGAATGTTGAAACATCAATGCGTATTCTTTCAAGGATATTAAACATTATACAAACTTAGTTTTAAATAACCATAGTTGATTTTAAAGTGTGTAATCAGCCACTCTGAATGAGCCCTCTTCTACCACTTCTTTATTAAGAAGTAGGACAGTCAACAAAAGCTAACAACATCTGCATGAAAAAGAGTTGCTAACTGCCTTCATGCTGAGAAGAGAGCTCTTAAACTCATCATGGTGGTTGGCGAGTTTGGACACTTTCAAGCACATTTCTCCCATCATTGTCTATAGAAATGATCCCTGAAAGTATAATCTTAGCTACATTTGGTTGATGGTTTAGATAGGCCATATAAATTCCACTTTTCACTCATGGTGACATTTTAGGACCCATGCATAAAACTTGATATAGAAATTGTCAACCAATATTCAGTTGCATAACATTCTCCACAAATTTTCAGACTACAATTCATTCACTATCATATACTGAATGATTTTCTGTGAGAGTAGACACATTTTAAGATTGTATTAGGTAACATATTATAATTTTTGCATATATAAATTTGTTTAAACCAAAATATTAAACAGAACACTTAACAATGAAACCAATGCACTAATAGCATTGGTACTTCAAAATTTCTTATATTGCATATAGGAAATAAACTAGTGGCTTGCATTAATTGCTGATTTGCAAAAGAATTAAACAATTATTAAACAAATACACTGCAAACAAAATGTTCTTTTAAGGAAAGCACACTTTACATTTTTCAAGTCCTCATTGACATGAACCACTTAAAGAAGGTTAAAATTAAAATGTAAAATAATACTCTTAGACATTGCTTTAATTGCTATATCATAAAAAACATTCTGATTCAGGAATGTTGAAACATCAATGCGTATTCTTTCAAGGATATTAAACATTATACAAACTTAGTTTTAAATAACCATAGTTGATTTTAAAGTGTGTAATCAGCCACTCTGAATGAGCCCTCTTCTACCACTTCTTTATTAAGAAGTAGGACAGTCATCAAAAGCTAACAACATCTGCATGAAACAGAGTTGCTAACTGCCTTCATGCTGAGAAGAGAGCTCTTAAACTCATCATGGTGGTTGGCGAGTTTGGACACTTTCAAGCACATTTCTCCCATCATTGCCTATAGAAATGATCCCTGAAAGTATAGTCTTAAATACATTTTGTTGATGGTTTAGATAGTCCATATGAATTCCTCTTTTAACTCATGGTGACATTTTTGGACCCATTCATAAAACTTGATATAGAAATTGTCAGCCAATTTTCAGTTGCATAACATTCTCCACAAATTTTCAGACTACAATTCATTCACTGTCACATACTGAATGATTTTCTGTGAGAGTAGACACATTTTAAGATTGTATTAGGTAACATGTTATACTTTTTGCATATATAAACTTGTTTAAGCCAAAATATTAATCAGAACACTTAACAATGAAACCAATGCACTAATAGCATTGCTACTACAAAATTTCTTATATTGCATATAGGAAATAAACTAGTGGCTTGCATTAATTGCTGATTTGCTAAAGAATTAAACAATTATTAAACAAATACACTGCAAACAAAAGGTTCTTTTAAGGAAAGCACACTTTACATTTTTCAAGTCCTCATTGACATGAACCACTTAAAGAAGGTTACAATTAAAATGTAAAATAATACTCTTAGACATTGCTTTTATTCCTATTTCATAAAAAAAACATTCTGATTCAGGAATGTTGAAACATCAATGCGTATTCTTTCAAGGATATTAAACATTATACAAACTTAGTTTTAAATAACCATAGTTGATTTTAAAGTGTGTAATCAGCCACTCTGAATGAGCCCTCTTCTACCACTTCTTTATTAAGAAGTAGGACAGTCAACAAAAGCTAACAACATCTGCATGAAACAGAGTTGCTAACTGCCTTCATGCTGAGAAGAGAGCTCTTAAACTCATCATGATGGTTGGCGAGTTTGGACACTTTCAAGCACATTTCTCCCATCATTGTCTATAGAAATGATCCCTGAAAGTATAATCTTAGCTACATTTGGTTGATGGTTTAGATAGGCCATATAAATTCCTCTTTTAACTCATGGTGACATTTTAGGACCCATGCATAAAACTTGATATAGAAATTGTCAACCAATATTCAGTTGCATAACATTCTCCACAAATTTTCAGACTACAATTCATTCACTATCATATACTGAATGATTTTCTGTGAGAGTAGACACATTTTAAGATTGTATTAGGTAACATATTATAATTTTTGCATTTATAAATTTGTTTAAACCAAAATATTAAACAGAACACTTAACAATGAAACCAATGCACTAATAGCATTGGTACTTCAAAATTTCTTATATTGCATATAGGAAATAAACTAGTGGCTTGCATTAATTGCTGATTTGCAAAAGAATTAAACAATTATTAAACAAATACACTGCAAACAAAAGGTTCTTTTAAGGAAAGCACACTTTACATTTTTCAAGTCATCATTGACATCAACCACTTAAAGAAGGTTAAAATTAAAATGTAAAATAATACTCTTAGACATTGCTTTTATTCCTATATCATAAAAAACATACTGATTCAGGAATGTTGAAACATCAATGCGTATTCTTTCAAGGATATTAAACGTTATACAAACTTAGTTTTAAATAACCATAGTTGATTTTAAAGTGTGTAATCAGCCACTCTGAATGAGCCCTCTTCTACCACTTCTTTATTAAGAAGTAGGACAGTCATCAAAAGCTAACAACATCTGCATGAAACAGAATTGCTAACTGCCTTCATGCTGAGAAGAGAGCTCTTAAACTCATCATGGTGGTTGGCGAGTTTGGACACTTTCAAGCACATTTCTCCCATCATTGCCTATAGAAATGATCCCTGAAAGTATAATCTTAGCTACATTTGGTTGATGGTTTAGATAGGCCATATAAATTCCTCTTTTAACTCATGGTGACATTTTAGGACCCATGCATAAAACTTGATATAGAAATTGTCAACCAATATTCAGTTGCATAACATTCTCCACAAATTTTCAGACTACAATTCATTCACTATCATATACTGAATGATTTTCTGTGAGAGTAGACACATTTTAAGATTGTATTAGGTAACATATTATAATTTTTGCATATATAAATTTGTTTAAACCAAAATATTAAACAGAACACTTAACAATGAAACCAATGCACTAATAGCATTGGTACTTCAAAATTTCTTATATTGCATATAGGAAATAAACTAGTGGCTTGCATTAATTGCTGATTTGCAAAAGAATTAAACAATTATTAAACAAATACAGTGCAAACAAAAGGTTCTTTTAAGGAAAGCACACTTTACATTTTTCAAGTCCTCATTGACATGAACCACTTAAAGAAGGTTAAAATTAAAATGTAAAATAATACTCTTAGACATTGCTTTAATTGCTATATCATAAAAAACATTCTGATTCAGGAATGTTTTAACATCAATGTGTATTCTTTCAAGGATATTAAACATTATACAAACTTAGTTTTAAATAACCATAGTTGATTTTAAAGTGTGTAATCAGCCACTCTGAATGAGCCCTCTTCTACCACTTCTTTATTAAGAAGTAGGACAGTCATCAAAAGCTAACAACATCTGCATGAAACAGAGTTGCTAACTGCCTTCATGCTGAGAAGAGAGCTCTTAAACTCATCATGGTGGTTGGCGAGTTTGGACACTTTCAAGCACATTTCTCCCATCATTGCCTATAGAAATGATCCCTGAAAGTATAGTCTTAAATACATTTTGTTGATGGTTTAGATAGGCCATATGAATTCCTCTTTTAACTCATGGTGACATTTTTGGACCCATTCATAAAACTTGATATAGAAATTGTCAACCAATTTTCAGTTGCATAACATTCTCCACAAATTTTCAGACTACAATTCATTCACTATCACATACTGAATGATTTTCTGTGAGAGTAGACACATTTTAAGATTGTATTAGGTAACATGTTATACTTTTTGCATATATAAACTTGTTTAAGCCAAAATATTAATCAGAACACTTAACAATGAAACCAATGCACTAATAGCATTGCTACTACAAAATTTCTTATATTGCATATAGGAAATAAACTAGTGGCTTGCATTTATTGCTGATTTGCTAAAGAATTAAACAATTATTAAACAAATACACTGCAAACAAAAGGTTCTTTTAAGGAAAGCACACTTTACATTTTTCAAGTCCTCATTGACATGAACCACTTAAAGAAGGTTACAATTAAAATGTAAAATAATACTCTTAGACATTGCTTTTATTCCTATTTCATAAAAAAAACATTCTGATTCAGGAATGTTGAAACATCAATGCGTATTCTTTCAAGGATATTAAACATTATACAAACTTAGTTTTAAATAACCATAGTTGATTTTAAAGTGTGTAATCAGCCACTCTGAATGAGCCCTCTTCTACCACTTCTTTATTAAGAAGTAGGACAGTCAACAAAAGCTAACAACATCTGCATGAAAAAGAGTTGCTAACTGCCTTCATGCTGAGAAGAGAGCTCTTAAACTCATCATGGTGGTTGGCGAGTTTGGACACTTTCAAGCACATTTCTCCCATCATTGTCTATAGAAATGATCCCTGAAAGTATAATCTTAGCTACATTTGGTTGATGGTTTAGATAGGCCATATAAATTCCTCTTTTAACTCATGGTGACATTTTAGGACCCATGCATAAAACTTGATATAGAAATTGTCAACCAATATTCAGTTGCATAACATTCTCCACAAATTTTCAGACTACAATTCATTCACTATCATATACTGAATGATTTTCTGTGAGAGTAGACACATTTTAAGATTGTATTAGGTAACATATTATAATTTTTGCATATATAAATTTGTTTAAACCAAAATTTTAAACAGAACACTTAACAATGAAACCAATGCACTAATAGCATTGGTACTTCAAAATTTCTTATATTGCATATAGGAAATAAACTAGTGGCTTGCATTAATTGCTGATTTGCAAAAGAATTAAACAATTATTAAACAAATACACTGCAAACAAAATGTTCTTTTAAGGAAAGCACACTTTACATTTTTCAAGTCCTCATTGACATGAACCACTTAAAGAATGTTAAAATTAAAATGTAAAATAATACTCTTAGACATTGCTTTAATTGCTATATCATAAAAAACATTCTGATTCAGGAATGTTGAAACATCAATGCGTATTCTTTCAAAGATATTAAACATTATACAAACTTAGTTTTAAATAACCATAGTTGACTTTAAAGTGTGTAATCAGCCACTCTGAATGAGCCCTCTTCTACCACTTCTTTATTAAGAAGTAGGACAGTCATCAAAAGCTAACAACATCTGCATGAAACAGAGTTGCTAACTGCCTTCATGCTGAGAAGAGAGCTCTTAAACTCATCATGGCGGTTGGCGAGTTTGGACACTTTCAAGCACATTTCTCCCATCATTGCCTATAGAAATGATCCCTGAAAGTATAGTCTTAAATACATTTTGTTGATGGTTTAGATAGGCCATATGAATTCCTCTTTTAACTCATGGAGACATTTTTGGACCCATTCATAAAACTTGATATAGAAATTGTCAACCAATTTTCAGTTGCATAACATTCTCCACAAATTTTCAGACTACAATTCATTCACTATCATATACTGAATGATTTTCTGTGAGAGTAGACACATTTTAAGATTGTATTTGGTAACATGTTATACTTTTTGCATATATAAACTTGTTTAAGCCAAAATATTAATCAGAACACTTAACAATGAAACCAATGCACTAATAGCATTGCTACTACAAAATTTCTTATATTGCATATAGGAAATAAACTAGTGGCTTGCATTAATTGCTGATTTGCTAAAGAATTAAACAATTATTAAACAAATACACTGCAAACAAAAGGTTCTTTTAAGGAAAGCACACTTTACATTTTCCAAGTCCTCATTGACATGAACCACTTAAAGAAGGTTACAATTAAAATGTAAAATAATACTCTTAGACATTGCTTTTATTCCTATATCATAAAAAAAAACATTCTGATTCAGGAATGTTGAAACATCAATGCGTATTCTTTCAAGGATATTAAACATTATACAAACTTAGTTTTAAATAACCATAGTTGATTTTAAAGTGTGTAATCAGCCACTCTGAATGAGCCCTCTTCTACCACTTCTTTATTAAGAAGTAGGACAGTCATCAAAAGCTAACAACATCTGCATGAAACAGAGTTGCTAACTGCCTTCATGCTGAGAAGAGAGCTCTTAAACTCATCATGGTGGTTGGCGACTTTGGACACTTTCAAGCACATTTCTCCCATCATTGCCTATAGAAATGATCCCTGAAAGTATAATCTTAGCTACATTTGGTTGATGGTTTAGATAGGCCATATAAATTCCTCTTTTAACTCATAGTGACATTTTAGGACCCATGCATAAAACTTGATATAGAAATTGTCAACCAATATTCAGTTGCATAACATTCTCCACAAATTTTCAGACTACAATTCATTCACTATCATATACTGAATGATTTTCTGTGAGAGTAGACACATTTTAAGATTGTATTAGGTAACATATTATAATTTTTGCATATATAAATTTGTTTAAACCAAAATATTAAACAGAACACTTAACAATGAAACCAATGCACTAATAGCATTGGTACTTCAAAATTTCTTATATTGCATATAGGAAATAAACTAGTGGCTTGCATTAATTGCTGATTTGCTAAAGAATTAAACAATTATTAAACAAATACACTGCAAACAAAAGGTTCTTTTAAGGAAAGCACACTTTACATTTTTCAAGTCATCATTGACATGAACCACTTAAAGAAGGTTAAAATTAAAATGTAAAATAATACTCTAAGACATTGCTTTAATTGCTATATCATAAAAAACATTCTGATTCAGGAATGTTGAAACATCAATGCGTATTCTTTCAAGGATATTAAACATTATACAAACTTAGTTTTAAATAACCATAGTTGATTTTAAAGTGTGTAATCAGCCACTCTGAATGAGCCCTCTTCTACCACTTCTTTATTAAGAAGTAGGACAGTCATCAAAAGCTAACAACATCTGCATGAAACAGAGTTGCTAACTGCCTTCATGCTGAGAAGAGAGCTCTTAAACTCATCATGGTGGTTGGCGAGTTTGGACACTTTCAAGCACATTTCTCCCATCATTGCCTATAGAAATGATCCCTGCAAGTATAGTCTTAAATACATTTTGTTGATGGTTTAGATAGGCCATATGAATTCCTCTTTTAACTCATGGTGACATTTTTGGACCCATTCATAAAACTTGATATAGAAATTGTCCACCAATTTTCAGTTGCATAACATTCTCCACAAATTTTCAGACTACAATTCATTCACTATCATATACTGAATGATTTTCTGTGAGAGTAGACACATTTTAAGATTGTATTAGGTAACATATTATCATTTTTGCATATATAAACTTGTTTAAGCCAAAATATTAAACAGAACACTTAACAATGAAACCAATGCACTAATAGCATTGGTACTTCAAAATTTCTTATATTGCATATAGGAAATAAACTAGTGGCTTGCATTAATTGCTGATTTGCTAAATAATTAAACAATTATTAAACAAATACACTGCAAACAAAAGGTTCTTTTAAGGAAAGCACACTTTACATTTTTCAAGTCATCATTGACATGAACCACTTAAAGAAGGTTAAAATTAAAATGTAAAATAATACTCTTAGACATTGCTTTTATTCCTATATCATAAAAAACATTCTGATTCAGGAATGTTGAAACATCAATGCGTATTCTTTCAAAGATATTAAACATTATACAAACTTAGTTTTAAATAACCATAGTTGATTTTAAAGTGTGTAATCAGCCACTCTGAATGAGCCCTCTTCTACCACTTCTTTATTAAGAAGTAGGACAGTCATCAAAAGCTAACAACATCTGCATGAAACAGAGTTGCTAACTGCCTTCATGCTGAGAAGAGAGCTCTTAAACTCATCATGGTGGTTGGCGAGTTTGGACACTTTCAAACACATTTCTCCCATCATTGCCTATAGAAATGATCCCTGGAAGTATAGTCTTAATTACATTTTGTTGATGGTTTAGATTAGCCATATGAATTCCTCTTTTAACTCATGGTGACATTTTTGGACCAATTCATAAAACTTGATATAGAAATTGTCAACCAATTTTCAGTTGCATAACATTATCCACAAATTTTCAGACTACAATTCATTCACTATCATATACTGAATGATTTTCTGTGAGAGTAGACACATTTTAAGATTGTATTAGGTAACATATTATAATTTTTGCATATATAAACTTGTTTAAGCCAAAATATTAAACAGAACACTTAACAATGAAACCAATGCACTAATAGCATTGGTACTTCAATATTTCTTATATTGCATATAGGAAATAAACTAGTGGCTTGCATTAATTGCTGATTTGCTAAAGAATTAAACAATTATTAAACAAATACACTGCAAACAAAAGGTTCTTTTAAGGAAAGCACACTTTACATTTTTCAAGTCCTCATTGACATGAACCACTTAAAGAAGGTTACAATTAATATGTAAAATAATACTCTTAGACATTGCTTTAATTGCTATATCATAAAAAACATTCTGATTCAGGAATGTTGAAACATCAATGCGTATTCTTTCAAAGATATTAAACATTATACAAACTTAGTTTTAAATAACCATAGTTGATTTTAAAGTGTGTAATCAGCCACTCTGAATGAGCCCTCTTCTACCACTTCTTTATTAAGAAGTAGGACAGTCATCAAAAGCTAACAACATCTGCATGAAACAGAGTTGCTAACTGCCTTCATGCTGAGAAGAGAGCTCTTAAACTCATCATGGTGGTTGGCGAGTTTGGACACTTTCAAGCACATTTCTCCCATCATTGCCTATAGAAATGATCCCTGAAAGTATAGTCTTAAATACATTTTGTTGATGGTTTAGATAGGCCATATGAATTCCTCTTTTAACTCATGGTGACATTTTTGGACCCATTCATAAAACTTGATATAGAAATTGTCAACCAATTTTCAGTTGCATAACATTCTCCACAAATTTTCAGACTACAATTCATTCACTATCATATACTGAATGATTTTCTGTGAGAGTAGACACATTTTAAGATTGTATTAGGTAACATGTTATCATTTTTGCATATATAAACTTGTTTTAAGCCAAAATATTAAACAGAACACTTAACAATGAAACCAATGCACTAATAGCATTGGTACTTCAAAATTTCTTATATTGCATATAGGAAATAAACTAGTGGCTTGCATTAATTGCTGATTTGCTAAAGAATTAAACAATTATTAAACAAATACACTGCAAACAAAATGTTCTTTTAAGGAAAGCACACTTTACATTTTTCAAGTCCTCATTGACATGAACCACTTAAAGAAGGTTACAATTAAAATGTAAAATAATACTCTTAGACATTGCTTTTATTCCTATATCATAAAAAAAACATTCTGATTTAGGAATGTTGAAACATCAATGCGTATTCTTTCAAGGATATTAAACATTATACAAACTAACTTCTAAATAACCATAGTTGATTTTAAAGTGTGTAATCAGCCACTCTGAATGAGCCCTCTTCTACCACTTCTTTATTAAGAAGTAGGACAGTCATCAAAAGCTAACAACATCTGCATGAAACAGAGTTGCTAACTGCCTTCATGCTGAGAAGAGAGCTCTTAAACTCATCATGGTGGTTGGCGAGTTTGGACACTTTCAAGCACATTTCTCCCATCATTGCCTATAGAAATGATCCCTGAAAGTATAGTCTTAAATACATTTTGTTGATGGTTTAGATAGGCCATATGAATTCCTCTTTTAACTCATGGAGACATTTTTGGACCCATTCATAAAACTTGATATAGAAATTGTCAACCAATTTTCAGTTGCATAACATTCTCCACAAATTTTCAGACTACAATCCATTCACTATCATATACTGAATGATTTTCTGTGAGAGTAGACACATTTTAAGATTGTATTAGGTAACATGTTATACTTTTTGCATATATAAACTTATTTAAGCCAAAATATTAATCAGAACACTTAACAATGAAACCAATGCACTAATAGCATTGCTACTACAAAATTTCTTATATTGCATATAGGAAATAAACTAGTGGCTTGCATTAATTGCTGATTTGCTAAAGAATTAAACAATTATTAAACAAATACACTGCAAACAAAAGGTTCTTTTAAGGAAAGCACACTTTACATTTTTCAAGTCATCATTGACATGAACCACTTAAAGAAGGTTAAAATTAAAATGTAAAATAATACTCTTAGACATTGCTTTAATTGCTATATCATAAAAAACATTCTGATTCAGGAATGTTGAAACATCAATGCGTATTCTTTCAAGGATATTAAACATTATACAAACTTAGTTTTAAATAACCATAGTTGATTTTAAAGTGTGTAATCAGCCACTCTGAATGAGCCCTCTTCTACCACTTCTTTATTAAGAAGTAGGACAGTCATCAAAAGCTAACAACATCTGCATGAAACAGAGTTGCTAACTGCCTTCATGCTGAGAAGAGAGCTCTTAAACTCATCATGGTGGTTGGCGAGTTTGGACACTTTCAAGCACATTTCTCCCATCATTGCCTATAGAAATGATCCCTGAAAGTATAATCTTAGCTACATTTGGTTGATGGTTTAGATAGGCCATATAAATTCCTCTTTTAACTCATAGTGACATTTTAGGACCCATGCATAAAACTTGATATAGAAATTGTCAACCAATATTCAGTTGCATAACATTCTCCACAAATTTTCAGACTACAATTCATTCACTATCATATACTGAATGATTTTCTGTGAGAGTAGACACATTTTAAGATTGTATTAGGTAACATATTATAATTTTTGCATATATAAATTTGTTTAAACCAAAATATTAAACAGAACACTTAACAATGAAACCAATGCACTAATAGCATTGGTACTTCAAAATTTCTTATATTGCATATAGGAAATAAACTAGTGGCTTGCATTAATTGCTGATTTGCTAAAGAATTAAACAATTATTAAACAAATACACTGCAAACAAAAGGTTCTTTTAAGGAAAGCACACTTTACATTTTTCAAGTCATCATTGACATGAACCACTTAAAGAAGGTTAAAATTAAAATGTAAAATAATACTCTTAGACATTGCTTTTATTCCTATATCATAAAAAACATTCTGATTCAGGAATGTTGAAACATCAATGCGTATTCTTTCAAAGATATTAAACATTATACAAACTTAGTTTTAAATAACCATAGTTGATTTTAAAGTGTGTAATCAGCCACTCTGAATGAGCCCTCTTCTACCACTTCTTTATTAAGAAGTAGGACAGTCATCAAAAGCTAACAACATCTGCATGAAACAGAGTTGCTAACTGCCTTCATGCTGAGAAGAGAGCTCTTAAACTCATCATGGTGGTTGGCGAGTTTGGACACTTTCAAACACATTTCTCCCATCATTGCCTATAGAAATGATCCCTGGAAGTATAGTCTTAATTACATTTTGTTGATGGTTTAGATAGGCCATATGAATTCCTCTTTTAACTCATGGTGACATTTTTGGACCAATTCATAAAACTTGATATAGAAATTGTCAACCAATTTTCAGTTGCATAACATTATCCACAAATTTTCAGACTACAATTCATTCACTATCATATACTGAATGATTTTCTGTGAGAGTAGACACATTTTAAGATTGTATTAGGTAACATATTATAATTTTTGCATATATAAACTTGTTTAAGCCAAAATATTAAACAGAACACTTAACAATGAAACCAATGCACTAATAGCATTGGTACTTCAATATTTCTTATATTGCATATAGGAAATAAACTAGTGGCTTGCATTAATTGCTGATTTGCTAAAGAATTAAACAATTATTAAACAAATACACTGCAAACAAAAGGTTCTTTTAAGGAAAGCACACTTTACATTTTTCAAGTCCTCTTTGACATGAACCACTTAAAGAAGGTTACAATTAATATGTAAAATAATACTCTTAGACATTGCTTTAATTGCTATATCATAAAAAACATTCTGATTCAGGAATGTTGAAACATCAATGCGTATTCTTTCAAAGATATTAAACATTATACAAACTTAGTTTTAAATAACCATAGTTGATTTTAAAGTGTGTAATCAGCCACTCTGAATGAGCCCTCTTCTACCACTTCTTTATTAAGAAGTAGGACAGTCATCAAAAGCTAACAACATCTGCATGAAACAGAGTTGCTAACTGCCTTCATGCTGAGAAGAGAGCTCTTAAACTCATCATGGTGGTTGGCGAGTTTGGACACTTTCAAGCACATTTCTCCCATCATTGCCTATAGAAATGATCCCTGAAAGTATAGTCTTAAATACATTTTGTTGATGGTTTAGATAGGCCATATGAATTCCTCTTTTAACTCATGGTGACATTTTTGGACCCATTCATAAAACTTGATATAGAAATTGTCAACCAATTTTCAGTTGCATAACATTCTCCACAAATTTTCAGACTACAATTCATTCACTATCATATACTGAATGATTTTCTGTGAGAGTAGACACATTTTAAGATTGTATTAGGTAACATATTATAATTTTTGCATATATAAATTTGTTTAAACCAAAATATTAAACAGAACACTTAACAATGAAACCAATGCACTAATAGCATTGGTACTTCAAAATTTCTTATATTGCATATAGGAAATAAACTAGTGGCTTGCATTAATTGCTGATTTGCTAAAGAATTAAACAATTATTAAACAAATACACTGCAAACAAAAGGTTCTTTTAAGGAAAGCACACTTTACATTTTTCAAGTCATCATTGACATCAACCACTTAAAGAAGGTTAAAATTAAAATGTAAAATAATACTCTTAGACATTGCTTTTATTCCTATATCATAAAAAACATTCTGATTCAGGAATGTTGAAACATCAATGCGTATTCTTTCAAGGATATTAAACATTATACAAACTTAGTTTTAAATAACCATAGTTGATTTTAAAGTGTGTAATCAGCCACTCTGAATGAGCCCTCTTCTACCACTTCTTTATTAAGAAGTGGGACAGTCATCAAAAGCTAACAACATCTGCATGAAACAGAATTGCTAACTGCCTTCATGCTGAGAAGAGAGCTCTTAAACTCATCATGGTGGTTGGCGAGTTTGGACACTTTCAAGCACATTTCTCCCATCATTGCCTATAGAAATGATCCCTGAAAGTATAATCTTAGCTACATTTGGTTGATGGTTTAGATAGGCCATATAAATTCCTCTTTTAACTCATGGTGACATTTTAGGACCCATGCATAAAACTTGATATAGAAATTGTCAACCAATTTTCAGTTGCATAACATTCTCCACAAATTTTCAGACTACAATTCATTCACTATCATATACTGAATGATTTTCTGTGAGAGTAGACACATTTTAAGATTGTATTAGGTAACATATTATAATTTTTGCATATATAAATTTGTTTAAACAAAAATATTAAACAGAACACTTAACAATGAAACCAATGCACTAATAGCATTGGTACTTCAAAATTTCTTATATTGCATATAGGAAATAAACTAGTGGCTTGCATTAATTGCTGATTTGCAAAAGAATTAAACAATTATTAAACAAATACACTGCAAACAAAAGGTTATTTTAAGGAAAGCACACTTTACATTTTTCAAGTCATCATTGACATCAACCACTTAAAGAAGGTTAAAATTAAAATGTAAAATAATACTCTTAGACATTGCTTTTATTCCTATATCATAAAAAACATTCTGATTCAGGAATGTTGAAACATCAATGCGTATTCTTTCAAGGATATTAAACATTATACAAACTTAGTTTTAAATAACCATAGTTGATTTTAAAGTGTGTAATCAGCCACTCTGAATGAGCCCTCTTCTACCACTTCTTTATTAAGAAGTGGGACAGTCATCAAAAGCTAACAACATCTGCATGAAACAGAATTGCTAACTGCCTTCATGCTGAGAAGAGAGCTCTTAAACTCATCATGGTGGTTGGCGAGTTTGGACACTTTCAAGCACATTTCTCCCATCATTGCCTATAGAAATGATCCCTGAAAGTATAATCTTAGCTACATTTGGTTGATGGTTTAGATAGGCCATATAAATTCCTCTTTTAACTCATGGTGACATTTTAGGACCCATGCATAAAACTTGATATAGAAATTGTCAACCAATTTTCAGTTGCATAACATTCTCCACAAATTTTCAGACTACAATTCATTCACTATCATATACTGAATGATTTTCTGTGAGAGTAGACACATTTTAAGATTGTATTAGGTAACATATTATAATTTTTGCATATATAAATTTGTTTAAACAAAAATATTAAACAGAACACTTAACAATGAAACCAATGCACTAATAGCATTGGCACTTCAAAATTTCTTATATTGCATATAGGAAATAAACTAGTGGCTTGCATTAATTGCTGATTTGAAAAAGAATTAAACAATTATTAAACAAATACACTGCAAACAAAAGGTTCTTTTAAGGAAAGCACACTTTACATTTTTCAAGTCCTCATTGACATGAACCACTTAAAGAAGGTTAAAATTAAAATGTAAAATAATACTCGTAGACATTGCTTTAATTGCTATATAATAAAAAACATTCTGATTCAGGAATGTTGAAACATCAATGCGTATTCTTTCAAGGATATTAAACATTATACAAACTTAGTTTTAAATAACCATAGTTGATTTTAAAGTGTGTAATCAGCCACTCTGAATGAGCCCTCTTCTACCACTTCTTTATTAAGAAGTAGGACAGTCATCAAAAGCCAACAACATCTGCATGAAACAGAGTTGCTAACTGCCTTCATGCTGAGAAGAGAGCTCTTAAACTCATCATGGTGGTTGGCGAATTTGGACACTTTCAAGCACATTTCTCCCATCATTGCCTATAGAAATGATCCCTGAAAGTATAGTCTTAAATACATTTTGTTGATGGTTTAGATAGGCCATATGAATTCCTCTTTTAACTCATGGTGACATTTTTGGACCCATTCATAAAACTTGATATAGAAATTGTCAACCAATTTTCAGTTGCATAACATTCTCCACAAATTTTCAGACTACAATTCATTCACTATCATATACTGAATGATTTTCTGTGAGAGCAGACACATTTTAATATTGTATTAGGTAACATGTTATCATTTTTGCATATATAAACTTGTTTAAGCCAAAATATTAAACAGAACACTTAACAATGAAACCAATGCACTAATAGCATTGGTACTTCAAAATTTCTTATATTGCATATAGGAAATAAACTAGTGGCTTGCATTAATTGCTGATTTGCTAAAGAATTAAACAATTATTAAACAAATACACTGCAAACAAAATGTTCTTTTAAGGAAAGCACACTTTACATTTTTCAAGTCCTCATTGACATGAACCACTTAAAGAAGGTTACAATTAAAATGTAAAATAATACTCTTAGACATTGCTTTTATTCCTATATCATAAAAAACATTCTGATTTAGGAATGTTGAAACATCAATGCGTATTCTTTCAAGGATATTAAACATTATACAAACTTACTTTTAAATAACCATAGTTGATTTTAAAGTGTGTAATCAGCCACTCTGAATGAGCCCTCTTCTACCACTTATTTATTAAGAAGTAGGACAGTCATCAAAAGCTAACAACATCTGCATGAAACAGAGTTGCTAACTGCCTTCATGCTGAGAAGAGAGCTCTTAATCTTATCATGGTGGTTGGCAAATTTGGACACTTTCAAGCACATTTCTCCCATCATTGCCTATAGAAATGATCCCTGAAAGTATAATCTTAGCTACATTTTGTTGATGGTTTAGATAGGCCATATAAATTCCTCTTTTAACTCATGGTGACATTTTAGGACCCATGCATAAAACTTGATATAGAAATTGTCAACCAATATTCAGTTGCATAACATTCTCCACAAATTTTCAGACTACAATTCATTCACTATCATATACTGAATGATTTTCTGTGAGAGTAGACACATTTTAAGATTGTATTAGGTAACATATTATAATTTTTGCATATATAAATTTGTTTAAACCAAAATATTAAACAGAACACTTAACAATGAAACCAATGCACTAATAGCATTGGTACTTCAAAATTTCTTATATTGCATATAGGAAATAAACTAGTGGCTTGCATTCATTGCTTATTTGCAAAAGAATTAAACAATTATTAAACAAATACACTGCAAACAAAAGGTTCTTTTAAGGAAAGCACACTTTACATTTTTCAAGTCATCATTGACATCAACCACTTAAAGAAGGTTAAAATTAAAATGTAAAATAATACTCTTAGACATTGCTTTTATTCCTATATCATAAAAAACATTCTGATTCAGGAATGTTGAAACATCAATGCGTATTCTTTCAAGGATATTAAACATTATACAAACTTAGTTTTAAATAACCATAGTTGATTTTAAAGTGTGTAATCAGCCACTCTGAATGAGCCCTCTTCTACAACTTCTTTATTAAGAAGTAGGACAGTCATCAAAAGCTAACAACATCTGCATGAAACAGAATTGCTAACTGCCTTCATGCTGAGAAGAGAGCTCTTAAACTCATCATGGTGGTTGGCGAGTTTGGACACTTTCAAGCACATTTCTCCCATCATTGCTTATAGAAATGATGCCTGAAAGTATAATCTTAGCTACATTTGGTTGATGGTTTAGATAGGCCATATAAATTCCTCTTTTAACTCATGGTGACATTTTAGGACCCATGCATAAAACTTGATATAGAAATTGTCAACCAATATTCAGTTGCATAACATTCTCCACAAATTTTCAGACTACAATTCATTCACTATCATATACTGAATGATTTTCTGTGAGAGTAGACACATTTTAAGATTGTATTAGGTAACATATTATAATTTTTGCATATATAAATTTGTTTAAACAAAAATATTAAACAGAACACTTAACAATGAAACCAATGCACTAATAGCATTGGTACTTCAAAATTTCTTATATTGCATATAGGAAATAAACTAGTGGCTTGCATTAATTGCTGATTTGCAAAAGAATTAAACAATTATTAAACAAATACACTGCAAACAAAAGGTTCTTTTAAGGAAAGCACACTTTACATTTTTCAAGTCCTCATTGACATGAACCACTTAAAGAAGGTTAAAATTAAAATGTAAAATAATACTCTTAGACATTGCTTTAATTGCTATATCATAAAAAAACATTCTGATTCAGGAATGTTGAAACATCAATGCGTATTCTTTCAAGGATATTAAACATTATACAAACTTACTTTTAAATAACCATAGTTAATTTTAAAGTGTGTAATCAGCCACTCTGAATGAGCCCTCTTCTACCACTTCTTTATTAAGAAGTAGGACAGTCATCAAAAGCCAACAACATCTGCATGAAACAGAGTTGCTAACTGCCTTCATGCTGAGAAGAGAGCTCTTAAACTCATCATGGTGGTTGGCGAGTTTGGACACTTTCAAGCACATTTCTCCCATCATTGCCTATAGAAATGATCCCTGAAAGTATAATCTTAAATACATTTTGTTGATGGTTTAGATAGGCCATATGAATTCCTCTTTTAACTCATGGTGACATTTTTGGACCCATTCATAAAACTTGATATAGAAATTGTCAACCAATTTTCAGTTGCATAACATTCTCCACAAATTTTCAGACTACAATTCATTCACTATCATATACTGAATGATTTTCTGTGAGAGTAGACACATTTTAAGATTGTATTAGGTAACATGTTATACTTTTTGCATATATAAACTTGTTTAAGCCAAAATATTAATCAGAACACTTAACAATGAAACCAATGCACTAATAGCATTGCTACTACAAAATTTCTTATATTGCATATAGGAAATAAACTAGTGGCTTGCATTAATTGCTGATTTGCTAAAGAATTAAACAATTATTAAACAAATACACTGCAAACAAAAGGCTCTTTTAAGGAAAGCACACTTTACATTTTTCAAGTCCTCATTGACATGAACCACTTAAAGAAGGTTACAATTAAAATGTAAAATAATACTCTTAGACATTGCTTTTATTCCTATATCATAAAAAAAACATTCTGATTCAGGAATGTTGAAACATCAATGCGTATTCTTTCAAGGATATTAAACATTATACAAACTTAGTTTTAAATAACCATAGTTGATTTTAAAGTGTGTAATCAGCCACTCTGAATGAGCCCTCTTCTACCACTTCTTTATTAAGAAGTAGGACAGTCATCAAAAGCTAACAACATCTGCATGAAACAGAGTTGCTAACTGCCTTCATGCTGAGAAGAGAGCTCTTAAACTCATCATGGTGGTTGGCGAGTTTGGACACTTTCAAGCACATTTCTCCCATCATTGCCTATAGAAATGATCCCTGAAAGTATAATCTTAGCTACAGCTGGTTGATGGTTTAGATAGGCCATATAAATTCCTCTTTTAACTCATGGTGACATTTTAGGACCCATGCATAAAACTTGATATAGAAATTGTCAACCAATATTCAGTTGCATAACATTCTCCACAAATTTTCAGACTACAATTCATTCACTATCATATACTGAATGATTTTCTGTGAGAATAGACACATTTTAAGATTGTATTAGGTAACATATTATAATTTTTGCATATATAAATTTGTTTAAACCAAAATATTAAACAGAACACTTAACAATGAAACCAATGCACTAATAGCATTGGCACTTCAAAATTTCTTATATTGCATATAGGAAATAAACTAGTGGCTTGCATTAATTGCTGATTTGCAAAAGAATTAAACAATTATTAAACAAATACACTGCAAACAAAAGGTTCTTTTAAGGAAAGCACACTTTACATTTTTTAAGTCATCATTGACATCAACCACTTAAAGAAGGTTAAAATTAAAATGTAAAATAATACTCTTAGACATTGCTTTTATTCCTATATCATAAAAAACATTCTGATTCAGGAATGTTGAAACATCAATGCGTATTCTTTCAAGGATATTAAACGTTATACAAACTTAGTTTTAAATAACCATAGTTGATTTTAAAGTGTGTAATCAGCCACTCTGAATGAGCCCTCTTCTACCACTTATTTATTAAGAAGTAGGACAGTCATCAAAAGCTAACAACATCTGCATGAAACAGAGTTGCTAACTGCCTTCATGCTGAGAAGAGAGCTCTTAAACTCATCATGGTGGTTGGCGAGCTTGGACACTTTCAAACACATTTCTCCCATCATTGCCTATAGAAATGATCCCTGGAAGTATAGTCTTAATTACATTTTGTTGATGGTTTAGATTAGCCATATGAATTCCTCTTTTAACTCACGGTGACATTTTTGGATCAATTCATAAAACTTGATATAGAAATTGTCAACCAATTTTCAGTTGCATAACATTATCCACAAATTTTCAGACTACAATTCATTCACTATCATATACTGAATGATTTTCTGTGAGAGTAGACACATTTTAAGATTGTATTAGGTAACATATTATAATTTTTGCATATATAAACTTGTTTAAGCCAAAATATTAAACAGAACACTTAACAATGAATCCAATGCACTAATAGCATTGGTACTTCAATATTTCTTATATTGCATATAGGAAATAAACTAGTGGCTTGCATTAATTGCTGATTTGCTAAAGAATTAAACAATTATTAAACAAATACACTGCAAACAAAAGGTTCTTTTAAGAAAAGCACACTTTACATTTTTCAAGTCCTCATTGACATGAACCACTTAAAGAAGGTTACAATTAATATGTAAAATAATACTCTTAGACATTGCTTTAATTGCTATATCATAAAAAACATTCTGATTCAGGAATGTTGAAACATCAATGCGTATTCTTTCAAAGATATTAAACATTATACAAACTTAGTTTTAAATAACCATAGTTGACTTTAAAGTGTGTAATCAGCCACTCTGAATGAGCCCTCTTCTACCACTTCTTTATTAAGAAGTAGGACAGTCATCAAAAGCTAACAACATCTGCATGAAACAGAGTTGCTAACTGCCTTCATGCTGAGAAGAGAGCTCTTAAACTCATCATGGCGGTTGGCGAGTTTGGACACTTTCAAGCACATTTCTCCCATCATTGCCTATAGAAATGATCCCTGAAAGTATAGTCTTAAATACATTTTGTTGATGGTTTAGATAGGCCATATGAATTCCTCTTTTAACTCATGGAGACATTTTTGGACCCATTCATAAAACTTGATATAGAAATTGTCAACCAATTTTCAGTTGCATAACATTCTCCACAAATTTTCAGACTACAATTCATTCACTATCATATACTGAATGATTTTCTGTGAGAGTAGACACATTTTAAGATTGTATTTGGTAACATGTTATACTTTTTGCATATATAAACTTGTTTAAGCCAAAATATTAATCAGAACACTTAACAATGAAACCAATGCACTAATAGCATTGCTACTACAAAATTTCTTATATTGCATATAGGAAATAAACTAGTGGCTTGCATTAATTGCTGATTTGCTAAAGAATTAAACAATTATTAAACAAATACACTGCAAACAAAAGGTTCTTTTAAGGAAAGCACACTTTACATTTTCCAAGTCCTCATTGACATGAACCACTTAAAGAAGGTTACAATTAAAATGTAAAATAATACTCTTAGACATTGCTTTTATTCCTATATCATAAAAAAAAACATTCTGATTCAGGAATGTTGAAACATCAATGCGTATTCTTTCAAGGATATTAAACATTATACAAACTTAGTTTTAAATAACCATAGTTGATTTTAAAGTGTGTAATCAGCCACTCTGAATGAGCCCTCTTCTACCACTTCTTTATTAAGAAGTAGGACAGTCATCAAAAGCTAACAACATCTGCATGAAACAGAGTTGCTAACTGCCTTCATGCTGAGAAGAGAGCTCTTAAACTCATCATGGTGGTTGGCGAGTTTGGACACTTTCAAGCACATTTCTCCCATCATTGCCTATAGAAATGATCCCTGAAAGTATAATCTTAGCTACATTTGGTTGATGGTTTAGATAGGCCATATAAATTCCTCTTTTAACTCATAGTGACATTTTAGGACCCATGCATAAAACTTGATATAGAAATTGTCAACCAATATTCAGTTGCATAACATTCTCCACAAATTTTCAGACTACAATTCATTCACTATCATATACTGAATGATTTTCTGTGAGAGTAGACACATTTTAAGATTGTATTAGGTAACATATTATAATTTTTGCATATATAAATTTGTTTAAACCAAAATATTAAACAGAACACTTAACAATGAAACCAATGCACTAATAGCATTGGTACTTCAAAATTTCTTATATTGCATATAGGAAATAAACTAGTGGCTTGCATTAATTGCTGATTTGCTAAAGAATTAAACAATTATTAAACAAATACACTGCAAACAAAAGGTTCTTTTAAGGAAAGCACACTTTACATTTTTCAAGTCATCATTGACATGAACCACTTAAAGAAGGTTAAAATTAAAATGTAAAATAATACTCTTAGACATTGCTTTAATTGCTATATCATAAAAAACATTCTGATTCAGGAATGTTGAAACATCAATGCGTATTCTTTCAAGGATATTAAACATTATACAAACTTAGTTTTAAATAACCATAGTTGATTTTAAAGTGTGTAATCAGCCACTCTGAATGAGCCCTCTTCTACCACTTCTTTATTAAGAAGTAGGACAGTCATCAAAAGCTAACAACATCTGCATGAAACAGAGTTGCTAACTGCCTTCATGCTGAGAAGAGAGCTCTTAAACTCATCATGGTGGTTGGCGAGTTTGGACACTTTCAAGCACATTTCTCCAAACATTGCCTATAGAAATGATCCCTGCAAGTATAGTCTTAAATACATTTTGTTGATGGTTTAGATAGGCCATATGAATTCCTCTTTTAACTCATGGTGACATTTTTGGACCCATTCATAAAACTTGATATAGAAATTGTCCACCAATTTTCAGTTGCATAACATTCTCCACAAATTTTCAGACTACAATTCATTCACTATCATATACTGAATGATTTTCTGTGAGAGTAGACACATTTTAAGATTGTATTAGGTAACATATTATCATTTTTGCATATATAAACTTGTTTAAGCCAAAATATTAAACAGAACACTTAACAATGAAACCAATGCACTAATAGCATTGGTACTTCAAAATTTCTTATATTGCATATAGGAAATAAACTAGTGGCTTGCATTAATTGCTGATTTGCTAAAGAATTAAACAATTATTAAACAAATACACTGCAAACAAAAGGTTCTTTTAAGGATAGCACACTTTACATTTTTCAAGTCATCATTGACATGAACCACTTAAAGAAGGTTAAAATTAAAATGTAAAATAATACTCTTAGACATTGCTTTTATTCCTATATCATAAAAAACATTCTGATTCAGGAATGTTGAAACATCAATGCGTATTCTTTCAAAGATATCAAACATTATACAAACTTAGTTTTAAATAACCATAGTTGATTTTAAAGTGTGTAATCAGCCACTCTGAATGAGCCCTCTTCTACCACTTCTTTATTAAGAAGTAGGACAGTCATCAAAAGCTAACAACATCTGCATGAAACAGAGTTGCTAACTGCCTTCATGCTGAGAAGAGAGTTCTTAAACTCATCATGGTGGTTGGCGAGTTTGGACACTTTCAAGCACATTTCTCCCATCATTGCCTATAGAAATGATCCCTGAAAGTATAGTCTTAAATACATTTTGTTGATGGTTTAGATAGGCCATATGAATTCCTCTTTTAACTCATGGTGACATTTTTGGACCCATTCATAAAACTTGATATAGAAATTGTCAACCAATTTTCAGTTGCATAACATTCTCCACAAATTTTCAGACTACAATTCATTCACTATCACATACTGAATGATTTTCTGTGAGAGTAGACACATTTTAAGATTGTATTAGGTAACATGTTATCATTTTTGCATATATAAACTTGTTTTAAGCCAAAATATTAAACAGAACACTTAACAATGAAACCAATGCACTAATAGCATTGGTACTTCAAAATTTCTTATATTGCATATAGGAAATAAACTAGTGGCTTGCATTAATTGCTGATTTGCTAAAGAATTAAACAATTATTAAACAAATACACTGCAAACAAAATGTTCTTTTAAGGAAAGCACACTTTACATTTTTCAAGTCCTCATTGACATGAACCACTTAAAGAAGGTTACAATTGAAATGTAAAATAATACTCTTAGACATTGCTTTTATTCCTATATCATAAAAAAAACATTCTGATTTAGGAATGTTGAAACATCAATGCGTATTCTTTCAAGGATATTAAACATTATACAAACTAACTTCTAAATAACCATAGTTGATTTTAAAGTGTGTAATCAGCCACTCTGAATGAGCCCTCTTCTACCACTTCTTTATTAAGAAGTAGGACAGTCATCAAAAGCTAACAACATCTGCATGAAACAGAGTTGCTAACTGCCTTCATGCTGAGAAGAGAGCTCTTAAACTCATCATGGTGGTTGGCGAGTTTGGACACTTTCAAGCACATTTCTCCCATCATTGCCTATAGAAATGATCCCTGAAAGTATAGTCTTAAATACATTTTGTTGATGGTTTAGATAGGCCATATGAATTCCTCTTTTAACTCATGGAGACATTTTTGGACCCATTCATAAAACTTGATATAGAAATTGTCAACCAATTTTCAGTTGCATAACATTCTCCACAAATTTTCAGACTACAATCCATTCACTATCATATACTGAATGATTTTCTGTGAGAGTAGACACATTTTAAGATTGTATTAGGTAACATGTTATACTTTTTGCATATATAAACTTATTTAAGCCAAAATATTAATCAGAACACTTAACAATGAAACCAATGCACTAATAGCATTGCTACTACAAAATTTCTTATATTGCATATAGGAAATAAACTAGTGGCTTGCATTAATTGCTGATTTGCTAAAGAATTAAACAATTATTAAACAAATACACTGCAAACAAAAGGTTCTTTTAAGGAAAGCACACTTTACATTTTTCAAGTCATCATTGACATGAACCACTTAAAGAAGGTTAAAATTAAAATGTAAAATAATACTCTTAGACATTGCTTTAATTGCTATATCATAAAAAACATTCTGATTCAGGAATGTTGAAACATCAATGCGTATTCTTTCAAGGATATTAAACATTATACAAACTTAGTTTTAAATAACCATAGTTGATTTTAAAGTGTGTAATCAGCCACTCTGAATGAGCCCTCTTCTACCACTTCTTTATTAAGAAGTAGGACAGTCATCAAAAGCTAACAACATCTGCATGAAACAGAGTTGCTAACTGCCTTCATGCTGAGAAGAGAGCTCTTAAACTCATCATGGTGGTTGGCGAGTTTGGACACTTTCAAGCACATTTCTCCCATCATTGCCTATAGAAATGATCCCTGAAAGTATAATCTTAGCTACATTTGGTTGATGGTTTAGATAGGCCATATAAATTCCTCTTTTAACTCATAGTGACATTTTAGGACCCATGCATAAAACTTGATATAGAAAATGTCAACCAATATTCAGTTGCATAACATTCTCCACAAATTTTCAGACTACAATTCATTCACTATCATATACTGAATGATTTTCTGTGAGAGTAGACACATTTTAAGATTGTATTAGGTAACATATTATAATTTTTGCATATATAAATTTGTTTAAACCAAAATATTAAACAGAACACTTAACAATGAAACCAATGCACTAATAGCATTGGTACTTCAAAATTTCTTATATTGCATATAGGAAATAAACTAGTGGCTTGCATTAATTGCTGATTTGCTAAAGAATTAAACAATTATTAAACAAATACACTGCAAACAAAAGGTTCTTTTAAGGAAAGCACACTTTACATTTTTCAAGTCATCATTGACATGAACCACTTAAAGAAGGTTAAAATTAAAATGTAAAATAATACTCTTAGACATTGCTTTAATTGCTATATCATAAAAAACATTCTGATTCAGGAATGTTGAAACATCAATGCGTATTCTTTCAAGGATATTAAACATTATACAAACTTAGTTTTAAATAACCATAGTTGATTTTAAAGTGTGTAATCAGCCACTCTGAATGAGCCCTCTTCTACCACTTCTTTATTAAGAAGTAGGACAGTCATCAAAAGCTAACAACATCTGCATGAAACAGAGTTGCTAACTGCCTTCATGCTGAGAAGAGAGCTCTTAAACTCATCATGGTGGTTGGCGAGTTTGGACACTTTCAAGCACATTTCTCCCATCATTGCCTATAGAAATGATCCCTGCAAGTATAATCTTAAATACATTTTGTTGATGGTTTAGATAGGCCATATGAATTCCTCTTTTAACTCATGGTGACATTTTTGGACCCATTCATAAAACTTGATATAGAAATTGTCAACCAATTTTCAGTTGCATAACATTCTCCACAAATTTTCAGACTACAATTCATTCACTATCATATACTGAATGATTTTCTGTGAGAGTAGACACATTTTAAGATTGTATTAGGTAACATATTATAATTTTTGCATATATAAACTTGTTTAAGCCAAAATATTAAACAGAACACTTAACAATGAAACCAATGCACTAATAGCATTGGTACTTCAATATTTCTTATATTGCATATAGGAAATAAACTAGTGGCTTGCATTAATTGCTGATTTGCTAAAGAATTAAACAATTATTAAACAAATACACTGCAAACAAAAGGTTCTTTTAAGGAAAGCACACTTTACATTTTTCAAGTCCTCATTGACATGAACCACTTAAAGAAGGTTACAATTAATATGTAAAATAATACTCTTAGACATTGCTTTAATTGCTATATCATACAAAACATTCTGATTCAGGAATGTTGAAACATCAATGCGTATTCTTTCAAAGATATTAAACATTATACAAACTTAGTTTTAAATAACCATAGTTGATTTTAAAGTGTGTAATCAGCCACTCTGAATGAGCCCTCTTCTACCACTTCTTTATTAAGAAGTAGGACAGTCATCAAAAGCTAACAACATCTGCATGAAACAGAGTTGCTAACTGCCTTCATGCTGAGAAGAGAGCTCTTAATCTCATCATGGTGGTTGGCGAGTTTGGACACTTTCAAGCACATTTCTCCCATCATTGCCTATAGAAATGATCCCTGAAAGTATAGTCTTAAATACATTTTGTTGATGGTTTAGATAGGCCATATGAATTCCTCTTTTAACTCATGGTGACATTTTTGGACCCATTCATAAAACTTGATATAGAAATTGTCAACCAATTTTCAGTTGCATAACATTCTCCACAAATTTTCAGACTACAATTCATTCACTATCATATACTGAATGATTTTCTGTGAGAGTAGACACATTTTAAGATTGTATTAGGTAACATGTTATCATTTTTGCATATATAAACTTGTTTTAAGCCAAAATATTAAACAGAACACTTAACAATGAAACCAATGCACTAATAGCATTGGTACTTCAAAATTTCTTATATTGCATATAGGAAATAAACTAGTGGCTTGCATTAATTGCTGATTTGCTAAAGAATTAAACAATTATTAAACAAATACACTGCAAACAAAATGTTCTTTTAAGGAAAGCACACTTTACATTTTTCAAGTCCTCATTGACATGAACCACTTAAAGAAGGTTACAATTAAAATGTAAAATAATACTCTTAGACATTGCTTTTATTCCTATATCATAAAAAAAACATTCTGATTCAAGAATGTTGAAACATCAATGCGTATTCTTTCAAGGATATTAAACATTATACAAACTAACTTTTAAATAACCATAGTTGATTTTAAAGTGTGTAATCAGCCACTCTGAATGAGCCCTCTTCTACCACTTCTTTATTAAGAAGTAGGACAGTCATCAAAAGCTAACAACATCTGCATGAAACAGAGTTGCTAACTGCCTTCATGCTGAGAAGAGAGCTCTTAAACTCATCATGGTGGTTGGCGAGTTTGGACACTTTCAAGCACATTTCTCCCATCATTGCCTATAGAAATGATCCCTGAAAGTATAGTCTTAAATACACTTTGTTGATGGTTTAGATAGGCCATATGAATTCCTCTTTTAACTCATGGAGACATTTTTGGACCCATTCATAAAACTTGATATAGAAATTGTCAACCAATTTTCAGTTGCATAACATTCTCCACAAATTTTCAGACTACAATCCATTCACTATCATATACTGAATGATTTTCTGTGAGAGTAGACACATTTTAAGATTGTATTAGGTAACATGTTATACTTTTTGCATATATAAACTTATTTAAGCCAAAATATTAATCAGAACACTTAACAATGAAACCAATGCACTAATAGCATTGCTACTACAAAATTTCTTATATTGCATATAGGAAATAAACTAGTGGCTTGCATTAATTGCTGATTTGCTAAAGAATTAAACAATTATTAAACAAATACATTGCAAACAAAAGGTTCTTTTAAGGAAAGCACACTTTACATTTTTCAAGTCATCATTGACATCAACCACTTAAAGAAGGTTAAAATTAAAATGTAAAATAATACTCTTAGACATTGCTTTTATTCCTATATCATAAAAAACATTCTGATTCAGGAATGTTGAAACATCAATGCGTATTCTTTCAAGGATATTAAACGTTATATAAACTTAGTTTTAAATAACCATAGTTGATTTTAAAGTGTGTAATCAGCCACTCTGAATGAACCCTCTTCTACCACTTATTTATTAAGAAGTAGGACAGTCATCAAAAGCTAACAACATCTGCATGAAACAGAGTTGCTAACTGCCTTCATGCTGAGAAGAGAGCTCTTAAACTCATCATGGTGGTTGGCGAGTTTGAACACTTTCAAACACATTTCTCCCATCATTGCCTATAGAAATGATCCCTGGAAGTATAGTCTTAATTACATTTTGTTGATGGTTTAGATTAGCCATATGAATTCCTCTTTTAACTCATGGTGACATTTTTGGACCAATTCATAAAACTTGATATAGAAATTGTCAACCAATTTTCAGTTGCATAACATTATCCACAAATTTTTAGACTACAATTCATTCACTATCATATACTGAATGATTTTCTGTGAGAGTAGACACATTTTAAGATTGTATTAGGTAACATATTATAATTTTTGCATATATAAACTTGTTTAAGCCAAAATATTAAACAGAACACTTAACAATGAAACCAATGCACTAATAGCATTGGTACTTCAATATTTCTTATATTGCATATAGGAAATAAACTAGTGGCTTGCATTAATTGCTGATTTGCTAAAGAATTAAACAATTATTAAACAAATACACTGCAAACAAAAGGTTCTTTTAAGGAAAGCACACTTTACATTTTTCAAGTCCTCATTGACATGAACCACTTAAAGAAGGTTACAATTAATATGTAAAATAATACTCTTAGACATTGCTTTAATTGCTATATCATAAAAAACATTCTGATTCAGGAATGTTGAAACATCAATGCGTATTCTTTCAAAGATATTAAACATTATACAAACTTAGTTTTAAATAACCATAGTTGATTTTAAAGTGTGTAATCAGCCACTCTGAATGAGCCCTCTTCTACCACTTCTTTATTAAGAAGTAGGACAGTCATCAAAAGCTAACAACATCTGCATGAAACAGAGTTGCTAACTGCCTTCATGCTGAGAAGAGAGCTCTTAAACTCATCATAGTGGTTGGCGAGTTTGGACACTTTCAAGCACATTTCTCCCATCATTGCCTATAGAAATGATCCCTGAAAGTATAGTCTTAAATACATTTTGTTGATGGTTTAGATAGGCCATATGAATTCCTCTTTTAACTCATGGTGACATTTTTGGACCCATTCATAAAACTTGATATAGAAATTGTCAACCAATTTTCAGTTGCATAACATTCTCCACAAATTTTCAGACTACAATTCATTCACTATCATATACTGAATGATTTTCTGTGAGAGTAGACACATTTTAAGATTGTATTAGGTAACATGTTATCATTTTTGCATATATAAACTTGTTTTAAGCCAAAATATTAAACAGAACACTTAACAATGAAACCAATGCACTAATAGCATTGGTACTTCAAAATTTCTTATATTGCATATAGGAAATAAACTAGTGGCTTGCATTAATTGCTGATTTGCTAAAGAATTAAACAATTATTAAACAAATACACTGCAAACAAAATGTTCTTTTAAGGAAAGCACACTTTTACATTTTTCAAGTCCTCATTGACATGAACCACTTAAAGAAGGTTACAATTAAAATGTAAAATAATACTCTTAGACATTGCTTTTATTCCTATATCATAAAAAAAACATTCTGATTTAGGAATGTTGAAACATCAATGCGTATTCTTTCAAGGATGTTAAACATTATACAAACTAACTTCTAAATAACCATAGTTGATTTTAAAGTGTGTAATCAGCCACTCTGAATGAGCCCTCTTCTACCACTTCTTTATTAAGAAGTAGGACAGTCATCAAAAGCTAACAACATCTGCATGAAACAGAGTTGCTAACTGCCTTCATGCTGAGAAGAGAGCTCTTAAACTCATCATGGTGGTTGGCGAGTTTGGACACTTTCAAGCACATTTCTCCCATCATTGCCTATAGAAATGATCCCTGAAAGTATAGTCTTAAATACATTTTGTTGATGGTTTAGATAGGCCATATGAATTCCTCTTTTAACTCATGGAGACATTTTTGGACCCATTCATAAAACTTGATATAGAAATTGTCAACCAATTTTCAGTTGCATAACATTCTCCACAAATTTTCAGACTACAATCCATTCACTATCATATACTGAATGATTTTCTGTGAGAGTAGACACATTTTAAGATTGTATTAGGTAACATGTTATACTTTTTGCATATATAAACTTATTTAAGCCAAAATATTAATCAGAACACTTAACAATGAAACCAATGCACTAATAGCATTGCTACTACAAAATTTCTTATATTGCATATAGGAAATAAACTAGTGGCTTGCATTAATTGCTGATTTGCTAAAGAATTAAACAATTATTAAACAAATACACTGCAAACAAAAGGTTATTTTAAGGAAAGCACACTTTACATTTTTCAAGTCCTCATTGACATGAACCACTTAAAGAAGGTTAAAATTAAAATGTAAAATAATACTCTTAGACATTGCTTTAATTGCTATATCATAAAAAACATTCTGATTCAGGAATGTTGAAACATCAATGCGTATTCTTTCAAGGATATTAAACATTATACAAACTTAGTTTTAAATAACCATAGTTGATTTTAAAGTGTGTAATCAGCCACTCTGAATGAGCCCTCTTCTACCACTTCTTTATTAAGAAGTAGGACAGTCATCAAAAGCTAACAACATCTGCATGAAACAGAGTTGCTAACTGCCTTCATGCTGAGAAGAGAGCTCTTAAACTCATCATGGTGGTTGGCGAGTTTGGACACTTTCAAGCACATTTCTCCCATCATTGCCTATAGAAATGATCCCTGAAAGTATAATCTTAGCTACATTTGGTTGAT
Source organism: Pseudophryne corroboree (assembly GCF_028390025.1). Lineage (NCBI taxonomy): Eukaryota > Metazoa > Chordata > Amphibia > Anura > Myobatrachidae > Pseudophryne > Pseudophryne corroboree. The sequence goes on from NC_086445.1 coordinate 801,740,201, forward strand.
GGTTTAGATAGGCCATATAAATTCCTCTTTTAACTCATAGTGACATTTTAGGACCCATGCATAAAACTTGATATAGAAATTGTCAACCAATATTCAGTTGCATAACATTCTCCACAAATTTTCAGACTACAATTCATTCACTATCATATACTGAATGATTTTCTGTGAGAGTAGACACATTTTAAGATTGTATTAGGTAACATATTATAATTTTTGCATATATAAATTTGTTTAAACCAAAATATTAAACAGAACACTTAACAATGAAACCAATGCACTAATAGCATTGGTACTTCAAAATTTCTTATATTGCATATAGGAAATAAACTAGTGGCTTGCATTAATTGCTGATTTGCTAAAGAATTAAACAATTATTAAACAAATACACTGCAAACAAAAGGTTCTTTTAAGGAAAGCACACTTTACATTTTTCAAGTCATCATTGACATGAACCACTTAAAGAAGGTTAAAATTAAAATGTAAAATAATACTCTTAGACATTGCTTTAATTGCTATATCATAAAAAACATTCTGATTCAGGAATGTTGAAACATCAATGCGTATTCTTTCAAGGATATTAAACATTATACAAACTTAGTTTTAAATAACCATAGTTGATTTTAAAGTGTGTAATCAGCCACTCTGAATGAGCCCTCTTCTACCACTTCTTTATTAAGAAGTAGGACAGTCATCAAAAGCTAACAACATCTGCATGAAACAGAGTTGCTAACTGCCTTCATGCTGAGAAGAGAGCTCTTAAACTCATCATGGTGGTTGGCGAGTTTGGACACTTTCAAGCACATTTCTCCCATCATTGCTTATATAGAAATGATCCCTGAAAATATAGTCTAAAATACATTTTGTTGATGGTTTAGATAGGCCATATGAATTCCTCTTTTAACTCATGGAGACATTTTTGGACCCATTCATAAAACTTGATATAGAAATTGTCAACCAATTTTCAGTTGCATAACATTCTCCACAAATTTTCAGACTACAATCCATTCACTATCATATACTGAATGATTTTCTGTGAGAGTAGACACATTTTAAGATTGTATTAGGTAACATGTTATACTTTTTGCATATATAAACTTATTTAAGCCAAAATATTAATCAGAACACTTAACAATGAAACCAATGCACTAATAGCATTGCTACTACAAAATTTCTTATATTGCATATAGGAAATAAACTAGTGGCTTGCATTAATTGCTGATTTGCTAAAGAATTAAACAATTATTAAACAAATACACTGCAAACAAAAGGTTCTTTTAAGGAAAGCACACTTTACATTTTTCAAGTCATCATTGACATCAACCACTTAAAGAAGGTTAAAATTAAAATGTAAAATAATACTCTTAGACATTGCTTTTATTCCTATATCATAAAAAACATTCTGATTCAGGAATGTTGAAACATCAATGCGTATTCTTTCAAGGATATTAAACGTTATATAAACTTAGTTTTAAATAACCATAGTTGATTTTAAAGTGTGTAATCAGCCACTCTGAATGAACCCTCTTCTACCACTTATTTATTAAGAAGTAGGACAGTCATCAAAAGCTAACAACATCTGCATGAAACAGAGTTGCTAACTGCCTTCATGCTGAGAAGAGAGCTCTTAAACTCATCATGGTGGTTGGCGAGTTTGGACACTTTCAAACACATTTCTCCCATCATTGCCTATAGAAATGATCCCTGGAAGTATAGTCTTAATTACATTTTGTTGATGGTTTAGATTAGCCATATGAATTCCTCTTTTAACTCATGGTGACATTTTTGGACCAATTCATAAAACTTGATATAGAAATTGTCAACCAATTTTCAGTTGCATAACATTATCCACAAATTTTTAGACTACAATTCATTCACTATCATATACTGAATGATTTTCTGTGAGAGTAGACACATTTTAAGATTGTATTAGGTAACATATTATAATTTTTGCATATATAAACTTGTTTAAGCCAAAATATTAAACAGAACACTTAACAATGAAACCAATGCACTAATAGCATTGGTACTTCAATATTTCTTATATTGCATATAGGAAATAAACTAGTGGCTTGCATTAATTGCTGATTTGCTAAAGAATTAAACAATTATTAAACAAATACACTGCAAACAAAAGGTTCTTTTAAGGAAAGCACACTTTACATTTTTCAAGTCCTCATTGACATGAACCACTTAAAGAAGGTTACAATTAATATGTAAAATAATACTCTTAGACATTGCTTTAATTGCTATATCATAAAAAACATTCTGATTCAGGAATGTTGAAACATCAATGCGTATTCTTTCAAAGATATTAAACATTATACAAACTTAGTTTTAAATAACCATAGTTGATTTTAAAGTGTGTAATCAGCCACTCTGAACGAGCCCTCTTCTACCACTTCTTTATTAAGAAGTAGGACAGTCATCAAAAGCTAACAACATCTGCATGAAACAGAGTTGCTAACTGCCTTCATGCTGAGAAGAGAGCTCTTAAACTCATCATGGTGGTTGGCGAGTTTGGACACTTTCAAGCACATTTCTCCCATCATTGCCTATAGAAATGATCCCTGAAAGTATAGTCTTAAATACATTTTGTTGATGGTTTAGATAGGCCATATGAATTCCTCTTTTAACTCATGGTGACATTTTTGGACCCATTCATAAAACTTGATATAGAAATTGTCAACCAATTTTCAGTTGCATAACATTCTCCACAAATTTTCAGACTACAATTCATTCACTATCATATACTGAATGATTTTCTGTGAGAGTAGACACATTTTATGATTGTATTAGGTAACATGTTATCATTTTTGCATATATAAACTTGTTTTAAGCCAAAATATTAAACAGAACACTTAACAATGAAACCAATGCACTAATAGCATTGGTACTTCAAAATTTCTTATATTGCATATAGGAAATAAACTAGTGGCTTGCATTAATTGCTGATTTGCTAAAGAATTAAACAATTATTAAACAAATACACTGCAAACAAAATGTTCTTTTAAGGAAAGCACACTTTACATTTTTCAAGTCCTCATTGACATGAACCACTTAAAGAAGGTTACAATTAAAATGTAAAATAATACTCTTAGACATTGCTTTTATTCCTATATCATAAAAAAAACATTCTGATTTAGGAATGTTGAAACATCAATGCGTATTCTTTCAAGGATATTAAACATTATACAAACTAACTTCTAAATAACCATAGTTGATTTTAAAGTGTGTAATCAGCCACTCTGAATGAGCCCTCTTCTACCACTTCTTTATTAAGAAGTAGGACAGTCATCAAAAGCTAACAACATCTGCATGAAACAGAGTTGCTAACTGCCTTCATGCTGAGAAGAGAGCTCTTAAACTCATCATGGTGGTTGGCGAGTTTGGACACTTTCAAGCACATTTCTCCCATCATTGCCTATAAAAATGATCCCTGAAAGTATACTCTTAAATACATTTTGTTGATGGTTTAGATAGGCCATATGAATTCCTCTTTTAACTCATGGAGACATTTTTGGACCCATTCATAAAACTTGATATAGAAATTGTCAACCAATTTTCAGTTGCATAACATTCTCCACAAATTTTCAGACTACAATCCATTCACTATCATATACTGAATGATTTTCTGTGAGAGTAGACACATTTTAAGATTGTATTAGGTAACATATTATAATTTTTGCATATATAAATTTGTTTAAACCAAAATATTAAACAGAACACTTAACAATGAAACCAATGCACTAATAGCATTGGTACTTCAAAATTTCTTATATTGCATATAGGAAATAAACTAGTGGCTTGCATTAATTGCTGATTTGCTAAAGAATTAAACAATTATTAAACAAATACACTGCAAACAAAAGGTTCTTTTAAGGAAAGCACACTTTACATTTTTCAAGTCATCATTGACATGAACCACTTAAAGAAGGTTAAAATTAAAATGTAAAATAATACTCTTAGACATTGCTTTAATTGCTATATCATAAAAAACATTCTGATTCAGGAATGTTGAAACATCAATGCGTATTCTTTCAAGGATATTAAACATTATACAAACTTAGTTTTAAATAACCATAGTTGATTTTAAAGTGTGTAATCAGCCACTCTGAATGAGCCCTCTTCTACCACTTCTTTATTAAGAAGTAGGACAGTCATCAAAAGCTAACAACATCTGCATGAAACAGAGTTGCTAACTGCCTTCATGCTGAGAAGAGAGCTCTTAAACTCATCATGGTGGTTGGCGAGTTTGGACACTTTCAAGCACATTTCTCCCATCATTGCCTATAGAAATGATCCCTGCAAGTATAGTCTTAAATACATTTTGTTGATGGTTTAGATAGGCCATATGAATTCCTCTTTTAACTCATGGTGACATTTTTGGACCCATTCATAAAACTTGATATAGAAATTGTCCACCAATTTTCAGTTGCATAACATTCTCCACAAATTTTCAGACTACAATTCATTCACTATCATATACTGAATGATTTTCTGTGAGAGTAGACACATTTTAAGATTGTATTAGGTAACATATTATCATTTTTGCATATATAAACTTGTTTAAGCCAAAATATTAAACAGAACACTTAACAATGAAACCAATGCACTAATAGCATTGGTACTTCAAAATTTCTTATATTGCATATAGGAAATAAACTAGTGGCTTGCATTAATTGCTGATTTGCTAAAGAATTAAACAATTATTAAACAAATACACTGCAAACAAAAGGTTCTTTTAAGGAAAGCACACTTTACATTTTTCAAGTCATCATTGACATGAACCACTTAAAGAAGGTTAAAATTAAAATGTAAAATAATACTCTTAGACATTGCTTTTATTCCTATATCATAAAAAACATTCTGATTCAGGAATGTTGAAACATCAATGCGTATTCTTTCAAAGATATTAAACATTATACAAACTTAGTTTTAAATAACCATAGTTGATTTTAAAGTGTGTAATCAGCCACTCTGAATGAGCCCTCTTCTACCACTTCTTTATTAAGAAGTAGGACAGTCATCAAAAGCTAACAACATCTGCATGAAACAGAGTTGCTAACTGCCATCATGCTGAGAAGAGAGCTCTTAAACTCATCATGGTGGTTGGCGAGTTTGGACACTTTCAAACACATTTCTCCCATCATTGCCTATAGAAATGATCCCTGGAAGTATAGTCTTAATTACATTTTGTTGATGGTTTAGATTAGCCATATGAATTCCTCTTTTAACTCATGGTGACATTTTTGGACCAATTCATAAAACTTGATATAGAAATTGTCAACCAATTTTCAGTTGCATAACATTATCCACAAATTTTCAGACTACAATTCATTCACTATCATATACTGAATGATTTTCTGTGAGAGTAGACACATTTTAAGATTGTATTAGGTAACATATTATAATTTTTGCATATATAAACTTGTTTAAGCCAAAATATTAAACAGAACACTTAACAATGAAACCAATGCACTAATAGCATTGGTACTTCAATATTTCTTATATTGCATATAGGAAATAAACTAGTGGCTTGCATTAATTGCTGATTTGCTAAAGAATTAAACAATTATTAAACAAATACACTGCAAACAAAAGGTTCTTTTAAGGAAAGCACACTTTACATTTTTCAAGTCCTCATTGACATGAACCACTTAAAGAAGGTTACAATTAATATGTAAAATAATACTCTTAGACATTGCTTTAATTGCTATATCATAAAAAACATTCTGATTCAGGAATGTTGAAACATCAATGCGTATTCTTTCAAAGATATTAAACATTATACAAACTTAGTTTTAAATAACCATAGTTGATTTTAAAGTGTGTAATCAGCCACTCTGAATGAGCCCTCTTCTACCACTTCTTTATTAAGAAGTAGGACAGTCATCAAAAGCTAACAACATCTGCATGAAACAGAGTTGCTAACTGCCTTCATGCTGAGAAGAGAGCTCTTAAACTCATCATGGTGGTTGGCGAGTTTGGACACTTTCAAGCACATTTCTCCCATCATTGCCTATAGAAATGATCCCTGAAAGTATAGTCTTAAATACATTTTGTTGATGGTTTAGATAGGCCATATGAATTCCTCTTTTAACTCATGGTGACATTTTTGGACCCATTCATAAAACTTGATATAGAAATTGTCCACCAATTTTCAGTTGCATAACATTCTCCACAAATTTTCAGACTACAATTCATTCACTATCATATACTGAATGATTTTCTGTGAGAGTAGACACATTTTAAGATTGTATTAGGTAACATATTATCATTTTTGCATATATAAACTTGTTTAAGCCAAAATATTAAACAGAACACTTAACAATGAAACCAATGCACTAATAGCATTGGTACTTCAAAATTTCTTATATTGCATATAGGAAATAAACTAGTGGCTTGCATTAATTGCTGATTTGCTAAAGAATTAAACAATTATTAAACAAACACTGCAAACAAAAGGTTCTTTTAAGGAAAGCACACTTTACATTTTTCAAGTCCTCATTGACATGAACCACTTAAAGAAGGTTACAATTAATATGTAAAATAATACACTTAGACATTGCTTTAATTGCTATATCATAAAAAACATTCTGATTCAGGAATGTTGAAACATCAATGCGTATTCTTTCAAAGATATTAAACATTATACAAACTTAGTTTTAAATAACCATAGTTGATTTTAAAGTGTGTAATCAGCCACTCTGAATGAGCCCTCTTCTACCACTTCTTTATTAAGAAGTAGGACAGTCATCAAAAGCTAACAACATCTGCATGAAACAGAGTTGCTAACTGCCTTCATGCTGAGAAGAGAGCTCTTAAACTCATCATGGTGGTTGGCGAGTTTGGACACTTTCAAGCACATTTCTCCCATCATTGCCTATAGAAATGATCCCTGAAAGTATAGTCTTAAATACATTTTGTTGATGGTTTAGATAGGCCATATGAATTCCTCTTTTAACTCATGGTGACATTTTTGGACCCATTCATAAAACTTGATATAGAAATTGTCAACCAATTTTCAGTTGCATAACATTCTCCACAAATTTTCAGACTACAATTCATTCACTATCATATACTGAATGATTTTCTGTGAGAGTAGACACATTTTAAGATTGTATTAGGTAACATGTTATCATTTTTGCATATATAAACTTGTTTTAAGCCAAAATATTAAACAGAACACTTAACAATGAAACCAATGCACTAATAGCATTGGTACTTCAAAATTTCTTATATTGCATATAGGAAATAAACTAGTGGCTTGCATTAATTGCTGATTTGCTAAAGAATTAAACAATTATTAAACAAATACACTGCAAACAAAATGTTCTTTTAAGGAAAGCACACTTTACATTTTTCAAGTCCTCATTGACATGAACCACTTAAAGAAGGTTACAATTAAAATGTAAAATAATACTCTTAGACATTGCTTTTATTCCTATATCATAAAAAAAACATTCTGATTCAAGAATGTTGAAACATCAATGCGTATTCTTTCAAGGATATTAAACATTATACAAACTAACTTTTAAATAACCATAGTTGATTTTAAAGTGTGTAATCAGCCACTCTGAATGAGCCCTCTTCTACCACTTCTTTATTAAGAAGTAGGACAGTCATCAAAAGCTAACAACATCTGCATGAAACAGAGTTGCTAACTGCCTTCATGCTGAGAAGAGAGCTCTTAAACTCATCATGGTGGTTGGCGAGTTTGGACACTTTCAAGCACATTTCTCCCATCATTGCCTATAGAAATGATCCCTGAAAGTATAGTCTTAAATACATTTTGTTGATGGTTTAGATAGGCCATATGAATTCCTCTTTTAACTCATGGAGACATTTTTGGACCCATTCATAAAACTTGATATAGAAATTGTCAACCAATTTTCAGTTGCATAACATTCTCCACAAATTTTCAGACTACAATCCATTCACTATCATATACTGAATGATTTTCTGTGAGAGTAGACACATTTTAAGATTGTATTAGGTAACATGTTATACTTTTTGCATATATAAACTTATTTAAGCCAAAATATTAATCAGAACACTTAACAATGAAACCAATGCACTAATAGCATTGCTACTACAAAATTTCTTATATTGCATATAGGAAATAAACTAGTGGCTTGCATTAATTGCTGATTTGCTAAAGAATTAAACAATTATTAAACAAATACACTGCAAACAAAAGGTTCTTTTAAGGAAAGCACACTTTACATTTTTCAAGTCATCATTGACATCAACCACTTAAAGAAGGTTAAAATTAAAATGTAAAATAATACTCTTAGACATTGCTTTTATTCCTATATCATAAAAAACATTCTGATTCAGGAATGTTGAAACATCAATGCGTATTCTTTCAAGGATATTAAACGTTATATAAACTTAGTTTTAAATAACCATAGTTGATTTTAAAGTGTGTAATCAGCCACTCTGAATGAACCCTCTTCTACCACTTATTTATTAAGAAGTAGGACAGTCATCAAAAGCTAACAACATCTGCATGAAACAGAGTTGCTAACTGCCTTCATGCTGAGAAGAGAGCTCTTAAACTCATCATGGTGGTTGGCGAGTTTGGACACTTTCAAACACATTTCTCCCATCATTGCCTATAGAAATGATCCCTGGAAGTATAATCTTAATTACATTTTGTTGATGGTTTAGATTAGCCATATGAATTCCTCTTTTAACTCATGGTGACATTTTTGGACCAATTCATAAAACTTGATATAGAAATTGTCAACCAATTTTCAGTTGCATAACATTATCCACAAATTTTTAGACTACAATTCATTCACTATCATATACTGAATGATTTTCTGTGAGAGTAGACACATTTTAAGATTGTATTAGGTAACATATTATAATTTTTGCATATATAAACTTGTTTAAGCCAAAATATTAAACAGAACACTTAACAATGAAACCAATGCACTAATAGCATTGGTACTTCAATATTTCTTATATTGCATATAGGAAATAAACTAGTGGCTTGCATTAATTGCTGATTTGCTAAAGAATTAAACAATTATTAAACAAATACACTGCAAACAAAAGGTTCTTTTAAGGAAAGCACACTTTACATTTTTCAAGTCCTCATTGACATGAACCACTTAAAGAAGGTTACAATTAATATGTAAAATAATACTCTTAGACATTGCTTTAATTGCTATATCATAAAAAACATTCTGATTCAGGAATGTTGAAACATCAATGCGTATTCTTTCAAAGATATTAAACATTATACAAACTTAGTTTTAAATAACCATAGTTGATTTTAAAGTGTGTAATCAGCCACTCTGAATGAGCCCTCTTCTACCACTTCTTTATTAAGAAGTAGGACAGTCATCAAAAGCTAACAACATCTGCATGAAACAGAGTTGCTAACTGCCTTCATGCTGAGAAGAGAGCTCTTAAACTCATCATGGTGGTTGGCGAGTTTGGACACTTTCAAGCACATTTCTCCCATCATTGCCTATAGAAATGATCCCTGAAAGTATAGTCTTAAATACATTTTGTTGATGGTTTAGATAGGCCATATGAATTCCTCTTTTAACTCATGGTGACATTTTTGGACCCATTCATAAAACTTGATATAGAAATTGTCAACCAATTTTCAGTTGCATAACATTCTCCACAAATTTTCAGACTACAATTCATTCACTATCATATACTGAATGATTTTCTGTGAGAGTAGACACATTTTAAGATTGTATTAGGTAACATATTATAATTTTTGCATATATAAACTTGTTTAAGCCAAAATATTAAACAGAACACTTAACAATGAAACCAATGCACTAATAGCATTGGTACTTCAATATTTCTTATATTGCATATAGGAAATAAACTAGTGGCTTGCATTAATTGCTGATTTGCTAAAGAATTAAACAATTATTAAACAAATACACTGCAAACAAAAGGTTCTTTTAAGGAAAGCACACTTTACATTTTTCAAGTCCTCATTGACATGAACCACTTAAAGAAGGTTACAATTAATATGTAAAATAATACTCTTAGACATTGCTTTAATTGCTATATCATAAAAAACATTCTGATTCAGGAATGTTGAAACATCAATGCGTATTCTTTCAAAGATATTAAACATTATACAAACTTAGTTTTAAATAACCATAGTTGATTTTAAAGTGTGTAATCAGCCACTCTGAATGAGCCCTCTTCTACCACTTCTTTATTAAGAAGTAGGACAGTCATCAAAAGCTAACAACATCTGCATGAAACAGAGTTGCTAACTGCCTTCATGCTGAGAAGAGAGCTCTTAAACTCATCATGGTGGTTGGCGAGTTTGGACACTTTCAAGCACATTTCTCCCATCATTGCCTATAGAAATGATCCCTGAAAGTATAGTCTTAAATACATTTTGTTGATGGTTTAGATAGGCCATATGAATTCCTCTTTTAACTCATGGTGACATTTTTGGACCCATTCATAAAACTTGATATAGAAATTGTCAACCAATTTTCAGTTGCATAACATTCTCCACAAATTTTCAGACTACAATTCATTCACTATCATATACTGAATGATTTTCTGTGAGAGTAGACACATTTTAAGATTGTATTAGGTAACATGTTATCATTTTTGCATATATAAACTTGTTTAAGCCAAAATATTAAACAGAACACTTAACAATGAAACCAATGCACTAATAGCATTGGTACTTCAAAATTTCTTATATTGCATATAGGAAATAAACTAGTGGCTTGCATTAATTGCTGATTTGCTAAAGAATTAAACAATTATTAAACAAATACACTGCAAACAAAATGTTCTTTTAAGGAAAGCACACTTCACATTTTTCAAGTCATCATTGACATGAACCACTTAAAGAAGGTTACAATTAAAATGTAAAATAATACTCTTAGACATTGCTTTTATTCCTATATCATAAAAAAACATTCTGATTTAGGAATGTTGAAACATCAATGCGTATTCTTTCAAGGATATTAAACATTATACAAACTTACTTTTAAATAACCATAGTTGATTTTAAAGTGTGTAATCAGCCACTCTGAACGAGCCCTCTTCTACCACTTCTTTATTAAGAAGTAGGACAGTCATCAAAAGCTAAAAACATCTGCATGAAACAGAGTTGCTAACTGCCTTCATGCTGAGAAGAGAGCTCTTAAACTCATCATGGTGGTTGGCAAGTTTGGACACTTTCAAACACATTTCTCCCATCATTGCCTATAGAAATGATCCCTGAAAGTATAGTCTTAAATACATGTTGTTGATGGTTTAGATAGGCCATATGAATTCCTCTTTTAACTCATGGAGACATTTTTGGACCCATTCATAAAACTTGATATAGAAATTGTCAACCAATTTTCAGTTGCATAACATTCTCCACAAATTTTCAGACTACAATTCATTCACTATCATATACTGAATGATTTTCTGTGAGAGTAGACACATTTTAAGATTGTATTAGGTAACATGTTATACTTTTTGCATATATAAACTTGTTTAAGCCAAAATAATAATAAGAACACTTAACAATGAAACCAATGCACTAATAGCATTGCTACTACAAAATTTCTTGTATTGCATATAGGAAATAAACTAGTGGCTTGCATTAATTGCTGATTTGCTAAAGAATTAAACAATTATTAAACAAATACACTGCAAACAAAAGGTTCTTTTAAGGAAAGCACACTTTACATTTTCCAAGTCCTCATTGACATGAACCACTTAAAGAAGGTTACAATTAAAATGTAAAATAATACTCTTAGACATTGCTTTTATTCCTATATCATAAAAAAAACATTCTGATTCAGGAATGTTGAAACATCAATGCGTATTCTTTCAAGGATATTAAACATTATACAAACTTAGTTTTAAATAACCATAGTTGATTTTAAAGTGTGTAATCAGCCACTCTGAATGAGCCCTCTTCTACCACTTCTTTATTAAGAAGTAGGACAGTCATCAAAAGCTAACAACATCTGCATGAAACAGAGTTGCTAACTGCCTTCATGCTGAGAAGAGAGCTCTTAAACTCATCATGGTGGTTGGCGAGTTTGGACACTTTCAAGCACATTTCTCCCATCATTGCCTATAGAAATGATCCCTGAAAGTATAATCTTAGCTACATTTGGTTGATGGTTTAGATAGGCCATATAAATTCCTCTTTTAACTCATAGTGACATTTTAGGACCCATGCATAAAACTTGATATAAAAATTGTCAACCAATATTCAGTTGTTTAACATTATCCACAAATTTTCAGACTACAATTCATTCACTATCATATACTGAATGATTTTCTGTGAGAGTAGACACATTTAAGATTGTATTAGGTAACATATTATAATTTTTGCATATATAAACTTGTTTAAGCCAAAATATTAAACAGAACACTTAACAATGAAACCAATGCACTAATAGCATTGGTACTTCAATATTTCTTATATTGCATATAGGAAATAAACTAGTGGCTTGCATTAATTGCTGATTTGCTAAAGAATTAAACAATTATTAAACAAATACACTGCAAACAAAAGGTTCTTTTAAGGAAAGCACACTTTACATTTTTCAAGTCCTCATTGACATGAACCACTTAAAGAAGGTTACAATTAATATGTAAAATAATACTCTTAGACATTGCTTTAATTGCTATATCATAAAAAACATTCTGATTCAGGAATGTTGAAACATCAATGCGTATTCTTTCAAAGATATTAAACATTATACAAACTTAGTTTTAAATAACCATAGTTGATTTTAAAGTGTGTAATCAGCCACTCTGAATGAGCCCTCTTCTACCACTTCTTTATTAAGAAGTAGGACAGTCATCAAAAGCTAACAACATCTGCATGAAACAGAGTTGCTAACTGCCTTCATGCTGAGAAGAGAGCTCTTAAACTCATCATGGTGGTTGGCGAGTTTGGACACTTTCAAGCACATTTCTCCCATCATTGCCTATAGAAATGATCCCTGAAAGTATAGTCTTAAATACATTTTGTTGATGGTTTAGATAGGCCATATGAATTCCTCTTTTAACTCATGGTGACATTTTTGGACCCATTCATAAAACTTCATATAGAAATTGTCAACCAATTTTCAGTTGCATAACATTCTCCACAAATTTTCAGACTACAATTCATTCACTATCATATACTGAATGATTTTCTGTGAGAGTAGACACATTTTAAGATTGTATTAGGTAACATGTTATCATTTTTGCATATATAAACTTGTTTAAGCCAAAATATTAAACAGAACACTTAACAATGAAACCAATGCACTAATAGCATTGGTACTTCAAAATTTCTTATATTGCATATAGGAAATAAACTAGTGGCTTGCATTAATTGCTGATTTGCTAAAGAATTAAACAATTATTAAACAAATACACTGCAAACAAAATGTTCTTTTAAGGAAAGCACACTTCACATTTTTCAAGTCCTCATTGACATGAACCACTTAAAGAAGGTTACAATTAAAATGTAAAATAATACTCTTAGACATTGCTTTTATTCCTATATCATAAAAAAACATTCTGATTTAGGAATGTTGAAACATCAATGCGTATTCTTTCAAGGATATTAAACAGTATACAAACTTACTTTTAAATAACCATAGTTGATTCTAAAGTGTGTAATCAGCCACTCTGAATGAGCCCTCTTCTACCACTTCTTTATTAAGAAGTAGGACAGTCATCAAAAGCTAAAAACATCTGCATGAAACAGAGTTGCTAACTGCCTTCATGCTGAGAAGAGAGCTCTTAAACTCATCATGGTGGTTGGCGAGTTTGGACACTTTCAAGCACATTTCTCCCATCATTGCCTATAGAAATGATCCCTGAAAGTATAGTCTTAAATACATTTTGTTGATGTTTTAGATAGGCCATATGAATTCCTCTTTTAACTCATGGAGACATTTTTGGACCCATTCATAAAACTTGATATAGAAATTGTCAACCAATTTTCAGTTGCATAACATTCTCCACAAATTTTCAGACTACAATTCATTCACTATCATATACTGAATGATTTTCTGTGAGAGTAGACACATTTTAAGATTGTATTAGGTAACATGTTATACTTTTTGCATATATAAACTTGTTTAAGCCAAAATATTAATCAGAACACTTAACAATGAAACCAATGCACTAATAGCATTGCTACTACAAAATTTCTTATATTGCATATAGGAAATAAACTAGTGGCTTGCATTAATTGCTGATTTGCTAAAGAATTAAACAATTATTAAACAAATACACTGCAAACAAAAGGTTCTTTTAAGGAAAGCACACTTTACATTTTCCAAGTCCTCATTGACATGAACCACTTAAAGAAGGTTACAATTAAAATGTAAAATAATACTCTTAGACATTGCTTTTATTCCTATATCATAAAAAAAACATTCTGATTCAGGAATGTTGAAACATCAATGCGTATTCTTTCAAGGATATTAAACATTATACAAACTTAGTTTTAAATAACCATAGTTGATTTTAAAGTGTGTAATCAGCCACTCTGAATGAGCCCTCTTCTACCACTTCTTTATTAAGAAGTAGGACAGTCATCAAAAGCTAACAACATCTGCATGAAACAGAGTTGCTAACTGCCTTCATGCTGAGAAGAGAGCTCTTAAACTCATCATGGTGGTTGGCGAGTTTGGACACTTTCAAGCACATTTCTCCCATCATTGCCTATAGAAATGATCCCTGAAAGTATAATCTTAGCTACATTTGGTTGATGGTTTAGATAGGCCATATAAATTCCTCTTTTAACTCATAGTGACATTTTAGGACCCATGCATAAAACTTGATATAGAAATTGTCAACCAATATTCAGTTGCATAACATTATCCACAAATTTTCAGACTACAATTCATTCACTATCATATACTGAATGATTTTCTGTGAGAGTAGACACATTTTAAGATTGTATTAGGTAACATATTATAATTTTTGCATATATAAACTTGTTTAAGACAAAATATTAAACAGAACACTTAACAATGAAACCAATGCACTAATAGCATTGGTACTTCAATATTTCTTATATTGCATATAGGAAATAAACTAGTGGCTTGCATTAATTGCTGATTTGCTAAAGAATTAAACAATTATTAAACAAATACACTGCAAACAAAAGGTTCTTTTAAGGAAAGCACACTTTACATTTTTCAAGTCCTCATTGACATGAACCACTTAAAGAAGGTTACAATTAATATGTAAAATAATACTCTTAGACATTGCTTTAATTGCTACATCATAAAAAACATTCTGATTCAGGAATGTTGAAACATCAATGCGTATTCTTTCAAAGATATTAAACATTATACAAACTTAGTTTTAAATAACCATAGTTGATTTTAAAGTGTGTAATCAGCCACTCTGAATGAGCCCTCTTCTACCACTTCTTTATTAAGAAGTAGGACAGTCATCAAAAGCTAACAACATCTGCATGAAACAGAGTTGCTAACTGCCTTCATGCTGAGAAGAGAGCTCTTAAACTCATCATGGTGGGTGGCGAGTTTGGACACTTTCAAGCACATTTCTCCCATCATTGCCTATAGAAATGATCCCTGAAAGTATAGTCTTAAATACATTTTGTTGATGGTTTAGATAGGCCATATGAATTCCTCTTTTAACTCATGGTGACATTTTTGGACCCATTCATAAAACTTGATATAGAAATTGTCAACCAATTTTCAGTTGCATAACATTCTCCACAAATTTTCAGACTACAATTCATTCACTATCATATACTGAATGATTTTCTGTGAGAGTAGACACATTTTAAGATTGTATTAGGTAACATGTTATACTTTTTGCATATATAAACTTGTTTAAGCCAAAATATTAATCAGAACACTTAACAATGAAACCAATGCACTAATAGCATTGCTACTACAAAATTTCTTATATTGCATATAGGAAATAAACTAGTGGCTTGCATTAATTGCTGATTTGCTAAAGAATTAAACAATTATTAAACAAATACACTGCAAACAAAAGGTTCTTTTAAGGAAAGCACACTTTACATTTTCCAAGTCCTCATTGACATGAACCACTTAAAGAAGGTTACAATTAAAATGTAAAATAATACTCTTAGACATTGCTTTTATTCCTATATCATAAAAAAAACATTCTGATTCAGGAATGTTGAAACATCAATGCGTATTCTTTCAAGGATATTAAACATTATACAAACTTAGTTTTAAATAACCATAGTTGATTTTAAAGTGTGTAATCAGCCACTCTGAATGAGCCCTCTTCTACCACTTCTTTATTAAGAAGTAGGACAGTCATCAAAAGCTAACAACATCTGCATGAAACAGAGTTGCTAACTGCCTTCATGCTGAGAAGAGAGCTCTTAAACTCATCATGGTGGTTGGCGAGTTTGGACACTTTCAAGCACATTTCTCCCATCATTGCCTATAGAAATGATCCCTGAAAGTATAATCTTAGCTACATTTGGTTGATGGTTTAGATAGGCCATATAAATTCCTCTTTTAACTCATAGTGACATTTTAGGACCCATGCATAAAACTTGATATAGAAATTGTCAACCAATATTCAGTTGCATAACATTCTCCACAAATTTTCAGACTACAATTCATTCACTATCATATACTGAATGATTTTCTGTGAGAGTAGACACATTTTAAGATTGTATTAGGTAACATATTATAATTTTTGCATATATAAATTTGTTTAAACCAAAATATTAAACAGAACACTTAACAATGAAACCAATGCACTAATAGCATTGGTACTTCAATATTTCTTATATTGCATATAGGAAATAAACTAGTGGCTTGCATTAATTGCTGATTTGCTAAAGAATTAAACAATTATTAAACAAATACACTGCAAACAAAAGGTTCTTTTAAGAAAAGCACACTTTACATTTTTCAAGTCCTCATTGACATGAACCACTTAAAGAAGGTTACAATTAATATGTAAAATAATACTCTTAGACATTGCTTTAATTGCTATATCATAAAAAACATTCTGATTCAGGAATGTTGAAACATCAATGCGTATTCTTTCAAAGATATTAAACATTATACAAACTTAGTTTTAAATAACCATAGTTGACTTTAAAGTGTGTAATCAGCCACTCTGAATGAGCCCTCTTCTACCACTTCTTTATTAAGAAGTAGGACAGTCATCAAAAGCTAACAACATCTGCATGAAACAGAGTTGCTAACTGCCTTCATGCTGAGAAGAGAGCTCTTAAACTCATCATGGCGGTTGGCGAGTTTGGACACTTTCAAGCACATTTCTCCCATCATTGCCTATAGAAATGATCCCTGAAAGTATAGTCTTAAATACATTTTGTTGATGGTTTAGATAGGCCATATGAATTCCTCTTTTAACTCATGGAGACATTTTTGGACCCATTCATAAAACTTGATATAGAAATTGTCAACCAATTTTCAGTTGCATAACATTCTCCACAAATTTTCAGACTACAATTCATTCACTATCATATACTGAATGATTTTCTGTGAGAGTAGACACATTTTAAGATTGTATTAGGTAACATGTTATACTTTTTGCATATATAAACTTGTTTAAGCCAAAATATTAATCAGAACACTTAACAATGAAACCAATGCACTAATAGCATTGCTACTACAAAATTTCTTATATTGCATATAGGAAATAAACTAGTGGCTTGCATTAATTGCTGATTTGCTAAAGAATTAAACAATTATTAAACAAATACACTGCAAACAAAAGGTTCTTTTAAGGAAAGCACACTTTACATTTTCCAAGTCCTCATTGACATGAACCACTTAAAGAAGGTTACAATTAAAATGTAAAATAATACTCTTAGACATTGCTTTTATTCCTATATCATAAAAAAAACATTCTGATTCAGGAATGTTGAAACATCAATGCGTATTCTTTCAAGGATATTAAACATTATACAAACTTAGTTTTAAATAACCATAGTTGATTTTAAAGTGTGTAATCAGCCACTCTGAATGAGCCCTCTTCTACCACTTCTTTATTAAGAAGTAGGACAGTCATCAAAAGCTAACAACATCTGCATGAAACAGAGTTGCTAACTGCCTTCATGCTGAGAAGAGAGCTCTTAAACTCATCATGGTGGTTGGCGAGTTTGGACACTTTCAAGCACATTTCTCCCATCATTGCCTATAGAAATGATCCCTGAAAGTATAATCTTAGCTACATTTGGTTGATGGTTTAGATAGGCCATATAAATTCCTCTTTTAACTCATAGTGACATTTTAGGACCCATGCATAAAACTTGATATAGAAATTGTCAACCAATATTCAGTTGCATAACATTCTCCACAAATTTTCAGACTACAATTCATTCACTATCATATACTGAATGATTTTCTGTGAGAGTAGACACATTTTAAGATTGTATTAGGTAACATATTATAATTTTTGCATATATAAATTTGTTTAAACCAAAATATTAAACAGAACACTTAACAATGAAACCAATGCACTAATGGCATTGGTACTTCAAAATTTCTTATATTGCATATAGGAAATAAACTAGTGGCTTGCATTAATTGCTGATTTGCTAAAGAATTAAACAATTATTAAACAAATACACTGCAAACAAAAGGTTCTTTTAAGGAAAGCACACTTTACATTTTTCAAGTCATCATTGACATGAACCACTTAAAGAAGGTTAAAATTAAAATGTAAAATAATACTCTTAGACATTGCTTTAATTGCTATATCATAAAAAACATTCTGATTCAGGAATGTTGAAACATCAATGCGTATTCTTTCAAGGATATTAAACATTATACAAACTTAGTTTTAAATAACCATAGTTGATTTTAAAGTGTGTAATCAGCCACTCTGAATGAGCCCTCTTCTACCACTTCTTTATTAAGAAGTAGGACAGTCATCAAAAGCTAACAACATCTGCATGAAACAGAGTTGCTAACTGCCTTCATGCTGAGAAGAGAGCTCTTAAACTCATCATGGTGGTTGGCGAGTTTGGACACTTTCAAGCACATTTCTCCCATCATTGCCTATAGAAATGATCCCTGCAAGTATAGTCTTAAATACATTTTGTTGATGGTTTAGATAGGCCATATGAATTCCTCTTTTAACTCATGGTGACATTTTTGGACCCATTCATAAAACTTGATATAGAAATTGTCCACCAATTTTCAGTTGCATAACATTCTCCACAAATTTTCAGACTACAATTCATTCACTATCATATACTGAATGATTTTCTGTGAGAGTAGACACATTTTAAGATTGTATTAGGTAACATATTATCATTTTTGCATATATAAACTTGTTTAAGCCAAAATATTAAACAGAACACTTAACAATAAAACCAATGCACTAATAGCATTGGTACTTCAAAATTTCTTATATTGCATATAGGAAATAAACTAGTGGCTTGCATTAATTGCTGATTTGCTAAAGAATTAAACAATTATTAAACAAATACACTGCAAACAAAAGGTTCTTTTAAGGAAAGCACACTTTACATTTTTCAAGTCATCATTGACATGAACCACTTAAAGAAGGTTAAAATTAAAATGTAAAATAATACTCTTAGACATTGCTTTTATTCCTATATCATAAAAAACATTCTGATTCAGGAATGTTGAAACATCAATGCGTATTCTTTCAAAGATATTAAACATTATACAAACTTAGTTTTAAATAACCATAGTTGATTTTAAAGTGTGTAATCAGCCACTCTGAATGAGCCCTCTTCTACCACTTCTTTATTAAGAAGTAGGACAGTCATCAAAAGCTAACAACATCTGCATGAAACAGAGTTGCTAACTGCCTTCATGCTGAGAAGAGAGCTCTTAAACTCATCATGGTGGTTGGCGAGTTTGGACACTTTCAAACACATTTCTCCCATCATTGCCTATAGAAATGATCCCTGGAAGTATAGTCTTAATTACATTTTGTTGATGGTTTAGATTAGCCATATGAATTCCTCTTTTAACTCATGGTGACATTTTTGGACCAATTCATAAAACTTGATATAGAAATTGTCAACCAATTTTCAGTTGCATAACATTATCCACAAATTTTCAGACTACAATTCATTCACTATCATATACTGAATGATTTTCTGTGAGAGTAGACACATTTTAAGATTGTATTAGGTAACATATTATAATTTTTGCATATATAAACTTGTTTAAGCCAAAATATTAAACAGAACACTTAACAATGAAACCAATGCACTAATAGCATTGGTACTTCAATATTTCTTATATTGCATATAGGAAATAAACTAGTGGCTTGCATTAATTGCTGATTTGCTAAAGAATTAAACAATTATTAAACAAATACACTGCAAACAAAAGGTTCTTTTAAGGAAAGCACACTTTACATTTTTCAAGTCCTCATTGACATGAACCACTTAAAGAAGGTTACAATTAATATGTAAAATAATACTCTTAGACATTGCTTTAATTGCTATATCATAAAAAACATTCTGATTCAGGAATGTTGAAACATCAATGCGTATTCTTTCAAAGATATTAAACATTATACAAACTTAGTTTTAAATAACCATAGTTGATTTTAAAGTGTGTAATCAGCCACTCTGAATGAGCCCTCTTCTACCACTTCTTTATTAAGAAGTAGGACAGTCATCAAAAGCTAACAACATCTGCATGAAACAGAGTTGCTAACTGCCTTCATGCTGAGAAGAGAGCTCTTAAACTCATCATGGTGGTTGGCGAGTTTGGACACTTTCAAGCACATTTTTCCCATAATTACCTATAGAAATAATCCCTGAAAGTATAGTCTTAAATACATTTTGTTGATGGTTTAGATAGGCCATATGAATTCCTCTTTTAACTCATGGTGACATTTTTGGACCCATTCATAAAACTTGATATAGAAATTGTCAACCAATTTTCAGTTGCATAACATTCTCCACAAATTTTCAGACTACAATTCATTCACTATCATATACTGAATGATTTTCTGTGAGAGTAGACACATTTTAAGATTGTATTAGGTAACATGTTATCATTTTTGCATATATAAACTTGTTTTAAGCCAAAATATTAAACAGAACACTTAACAATGAAACCAATGCACTAATAGCATTGGTACTTCAAAATTTCTTATATTGCATATAGGAAATAAACTAGTGGCTTGCATTAATTGCTGATTTGCTAAAGAATTAAACAATTATTAAACAAATACACTGCAAACAAAATGTTCTTTTAAGGAAAGCACACTTTACATTTTTCAAGTCCTCATTGACATGAACCACTTAAAGAAGGTTACAATTAAAATGTAAAATAATACTCTTAGACATTGCTTTTATTCCTATATCATAAAAAAAACATTCTGATTTAGGAATGTTGAAACATCAATGCGTATTCTTTCAAGGATATTAAACATTATACAAACTAACTTTTAAATAACCATAGTTGATTTTAAAGTGTGTAATCAGCCACTCTGAATGAGCCCTCTTCTACCACTTCTTTATTAAGAAGTAGGACAGTCATCAAAAGCTAACAACATCTGCATGAAACAGAGTTGCTAACTGCCTTCATGCTGAGAAGAGAGCTCTTAAACTCATCATGGTGGTTGGCGAGTTTGGACACTTTCAAGCACATTTCTCCCATCATTGCCTATAGAAATGATCCCTGAAAGTATAGTCTTAAATACATTTTGTTGATGGTTTAGATAGGCCATATGAATTCCTCTTTTAACTCATGGAGAAATTTTTGGACCCATTCATAAAACTTGATATAGAAATTGTCAACCAATTTTCAGTTGCATAACATTCTCCACAAATTTTCAGACTACAATCCATTCACTATCATATACTGAATGATTTTCTGTGAGAGTAGACACATTTTAAGATTGTATTAGGTAACATGTTATACTTTTTGCATATATAAACTTATTTAAGCCAAAATATTAATCAGAACACTTAACAATGAAACCAATGCACTAATAGCATTGCTACTACAAAATTTCTTATATTGCATATAGGAAATAAACTAGTGGCTTGCATTAATTGCTGATTTGCTAAAGAATTAAACAATTATTAAACAAATACACTGCAAACAAAAGGTTCTTTTAAGGAAAGCACACTTTACATTTTTCAAGTCCTCATTGACATGAACCACTTAAAGAAGGTTAAAATTAAAATGTAAAATAATACTCTTAGACATTGCTTTAATTGCTATATCATAAAAAACATTCTGATTCAGGAATGTTGAAACATCAATGCGTATTCTTTCAAGGATATTAAACATTATACAAACTTAGTTTTAAATAACCATAGTTGATTTTAAAGTGTGTAATCAGCCACTCTGAATGAGCCCTCTTCTACCACTTCTTTATTAAGAAGTAGGACAGTCATCAAAAGCTAACAACATCTGCATGAAACAGAGTTGCTAACTGCCTTCATGCTGAGAAGAGAGCTCTTAAACTCATCATGGTGGTTGGCGAGTTTGGACACTTTCAAGCACATTTCTCCCATCATTGCCTATAGAAATGATCCCTGAAAGTATAATCTTAGCTACATTTGGTTGATGGTTTAGATAGGCCATATAAATTCCTCTTTTAACTCATAGTGACATTTTAGGACCCATGCATAAAACTTGATATAGAAATTGTCAACCAATATTCAGTTGCATAACATTCTCCACAAATTTTCAGACTACAATTCATTCACTATCATATACTGAATGATTTTCTGTGAGAGTAGACACATTTTAAGATTGTATTAGGTAACATGTTATACTTTTTGCATATATAAACTTATTTAAGCCAAAATATTAATCAGAACACTTAACAATGAAACCAATGCACTAATAGCATTGCTACTACAAAATTTCTTATATTGCATATAGGAAATAAACTAGTGGCTTGCATTAATTGCTGATTTGCTAAAGAATTAAACAATTATTAAACAAATACACTGCAAACAAAAGGTTCTTTTAAGGAAAGCACACTTTACATTTTTCAAGTCCTCATTGACATGAACCACTTAAAGAAGGTTAAAATTAAAATGTAAAATAATACTCTTAGACATTGCTTTAATTGCTATATCATAAAAAACATTCTGATTCAGGAATGTTGAAACATCAATGCGTATTCTTTCAAGGATATTAAACATTATACAAACTTAGTTTTAAATAACCATAGTTGATTTTAAAGTGTGTAATCAGGCACTCTGAATGAGCCCTCTTCTACCACTTCTTTATTAAGAAGTAGGACAGTCATCAAAAGCTAACAACATCTGCATGAAACAGAGTTGCTAACTGCCTTCATGCTGAGAAGAGAGCTCTTAAACTCATCATGGTGGTTGGCGAGTTTGGACACTTTCAAGCACATTTCTCCCATCATTGCCTATAGAAATGATCCCTGAAAGTATAATCTTAGCTACATTTGGTTGATGGTTTAGATAGGCCATATAAATTCCTCTTTTAACTCATAGTGACATTTTAGGACCCATGCATAAAACTTGATATAGAAATTGTCAACCAATATTCAGTTGCATAACATTCTCCACAAATTTTCAGACTACAATTCATTCACTATCATATACTGAATGATTTTCTGTGAGAGTAGACACATTTTAAGATTGTATTAGGTAACATATTATAATTTTTGCATATATAAATTTGTTTAAACCAAAATATTAAACAGAACACTTAACAATGAAACCAATGCACTAATAGCATTGGTACTTCAAAATTTCTTATATTGCATATAGGAAATAAACTAGTGGCTTGCATTAATTGCTGATTTGCTAAAGAATTAAACAATTATTAAACAAATACACTGCAAACAAAAGGTTCTTTTAAGGAAAGCACACTTTACATTTTTCAAGTCATCATTGACATCAACCACTTAAAGAAGGTTAAAATTAAAATGTAAAATAATACTCTTAGACATTGCTTTTATTGCTATATAATAAAAAACATTCTGATTCAGGAATGTTGAAACATCAATGCGTATTCTTTCAAGGATATTAAACATTATACAAACTTAGTTTTAAATAACCATAGTTGATTTTAAAGTGTGTAATCAGCCACTCTGAATGAGCTCTCTTCTACCACTTCTTTATTAGGAAGTAGGACAGTCATCAAAAGCTAACAACATCTGCATGAAACAGAGTTGCTAACTGCCTTCATGCTGAGAAGAGAGCTCTTAATCTCATCATGGTGGTTGATGAGTTTGGACACTTTCAAGCACATTTCTCCCATCATTGCCTATAGAAATGATCCCTGAAAGTATAACCTTAGCTACATTTTGTTGATGGTTTAGATAGGCCATATGAATTCCTCTTTTAACTCATGGTGACATTATTGGACCCATTCATAAAACTTGATATAGAAATTGTCAACCAATTTTCAGTTGCATAACATTATCCACAAATTTTCAGACTACAATTCATTCACTATCATATACTGAATGATTTTCTGTGAGAGTAGACACATTTTAAGATTGTATTAGGTAACATATTATAATTTTTGCATATATAAACTTGTTTAAGCCAAAATATTAAACAGAACACTTAACAATGAAACCAATGCACTAATAGCATTGGTACTTCAAAATTTCTTATATTGCATATAGGAAATAAACTAGTGGCTTGCATTAATTGCTGATTTGCTAAAGAATTAAACAATTATTAAACAAATACACTGCAAACAAAAGGTTCTTTTAAGGAAAGCACACTTTACATTTTTCAAGTCATCATTGACATGAACCACTTAAAGAAGGTTAAAATTAAAATGTAAAATAATACTCTTAGACATTGCTTTTATTCCTATATCATAAAAAACATTCTGATTCAGGAATGTTGAAACATCAATGCATATTCTTTCAAGCATATTAAACATTATACAAACTTAGTTTTAAATAACCATAGTTGATTTTAAAGTGTGTAATCAGCCACTCTGAATGAGCCCTCTTCTACCACTTCTTTATTAAGAAGTAGGACAGTCATCAAAAGCTAACAACATCTGCATGAAACAGAGTTGCTAACTGCCTTCATGCTGAGAAGAGAGCTTTTAAACTCATCATGGTGGTTGGCGAGTTTGGACACTTTCAAGCACATTTCTCCCATCTTTGCCTATAGAAATGATCCCTGAAAGTACAGTCTTAATTACATTTTGTTGATGGTTTAGATAGGCCATATGAATTCCTCTTTTAACTCATGGTGACATTTTTGGACCCATTCATAAAACTTGATATAGAAATTGTCAACCAATTTTCAGTTGCATAACATTCTCCACAAATTTTCAGACTACAATTCATTCACTATCATATACTGAATGATTTTCTGTGAGAGTAGACACATTTTAAGATTGTATTAGGTAACATGTTATCATTTTTGCATATATAAACTTGTTTAAGCCAAAATATTAAACAGAACACTTAACAATGAAACCAATGCACTAATAGCATTGGTACTTCAAAATTTCTTATATTGCATATAGGAAATAAACTAGTGGCTTGCATTAATTGCTGATTTGCTAAAGAATTAAACAATTATTAAACAAATACACTGCAAACAAAAGGTTCTTTTAAGGAAAGCACACTTTACATTTTTCAAGTCATCATTGACATGAACCACTTAAAGAAGGTTAAAATTAAAATGTAAAATAATACTCTTAGACATTGCTTTTATTCCTATATCATAAAAAACATTCTGATTCAGGAATGTTGAAACATCAATGCGTATTCTTTCACAGATATTAAACATTATACAAACTTAGTTTTAAATAACCATAGTTGATTTTAAAGTGTGTAATCAGCCACTCTGAATGAGCCCTCTTCTACCACTTCTTTATTAAGAAGTAGGACAGTCATCAAAAGCTAACAACATCTGCATGAAACAGAGTTGCTAACTGCCTTCATGCTGAGAAGAGAGCTCTTAAACTCATCATGGTGGTTGGCGAGTTTGGACACTTTCAAACACATTTCTCCCATCATTGCCTATAGAAATGATCACTGGAAGTATAGTCTTAATTACATTTTGTTGATGGTTTAGATTAGCCATATGAATTCCTCTTTTAACTCATGGTGACATTTTTGGACCAATTCATAAAACTTGATATAGAAATTGTCAACCAATTTTCAGTTGCATAACATTCTCCACAAATTTTCAGACTACAATTCATTCACTATCATATACTGAATGATTTTCTGTGAGAGTAGACACATTTTAAGATTGTATTAGGTAACATATTATAATTTTTGCATATATAAACTTGTTTAAGCCAAAATATTAAACAGAACACTTAACAATGAAACCAATGCACTAATAGCATTGGTACTTCAAAATTTCTTATATTGCATATAGGAAATAAACTAGTGGCTTGCATTAATTGCTGATTTGCTAAAGAATTAAACAATTATTAAACAAATACACTGCAAACAAAAGGTTCTTTTAAGGAAAGCACACTTTACATTTTTCAAGTCCTCATTGACATGAACCACTTAAAGAAGGTTACAATTAATATGTAAAATAATACTCTTAGACATTGCTTTAATTGCTATATCATAAAAAACATTCTGATTCAGGAATGTTGAAACATCAATGCGTATTCTTTCAAAGATATTAAACATTATACAAACTTAGTTTTAAATAACCATAGTTGATTTTAAAGTGTGTAATCAGCCACTCTGAATGAGCCCTCTTCTACCACTTCTTTATTAAGAAGTAGGACAGTCATCAAAAGCTAACAACATCTGCATGAAACAGAGTTGCTAACTGCCTTCATGCTGAGAAGAGAGCTCTTAAACTCATCATGGTGGTTGACGAGTTTGGACACTTTCAAGCACATTTCTCCCATCATTGCCTATAGAAATAATCCCTGAAAGTATAGTCTTAAATACATTTTGTTGATGGTTTAGATAGGCCATATGAATTCCTCTTTTAACTCATGGAGACATTTTTGGACCCATTCATAAAACTTGATATAGAAATTGTCAACCAATTTTCAGTTGCATAACATTCTCCACAAATTTTCAGACTACAATTCATTCACTATCATATACTGAATGATTTTCTGTGAGAGTAGACACATTTTAAGATTGTATTAGGTAACATGTTATACTTTTTGCATATATAAACTTGTTTAAGCCAAAATAATAATAAGAACACTTAACAATGAAACCAATGCACTAATAGCATTGCTACTACAAAATTTCTTATATTGCATATAGGAAATAAACTAGTGGCTTGCATTAATTGCTGATTTGCTAAAGAATTAAACAATTATTAAACAAATACACTGCAAACAAAAGGTTCTTTTAAGGAAAGCACACTTTACATTTTCCAAGTCCTCATTGACATGAACCACTTAAAGAAGGTTACATTTAAAATGTAAAATAATACTCTTAGACATTGCTTTTATTCCTATATCATAAAAAAAACATTCTGATTCAGGAATGTTGAAACATCAATGCGTATTCTTTCAAGGATATTAAACATTATACAAACTTAGTTTTAAATAACCATAGTTGATTTTAAAGTGTGTAATCAGCCACTCTGAATGAGCCCTCTTCTACCACTTCTTTATTAAGAAGTAGGACAGTCATCAAAAGCTAACAACATCTGCATGAAACAGAGTTGCTAACTGCTTTCATGCTGAGAAGAGAGCTCTTAAACTCATCATGGTGGTTGGCGAGTTTGGACACTTTCAAGCACATTTCTCCCATCATTGCCTATAGAAATGATCCCTGAAAGTATAATCTTAGCTACATTTGGTTGATGGTTTAGATAGGCCATATAAATTCCTATTTTAACTCATAGTGACATTTTAGGACCCATGCATAAAACTTGATATAGAAATTGTCAACCAATATTCAGTTGCATAACATTATCCACAAATTTTCAGACTACAATTCATTCACTATCATATACTGAATGATTTTCTGTGAGAGTAGACACATTTTAAGATTGTATTAGGTAACATATTATAATTTTTGCATATATAAACTTGTTTAAGCCAAAATATTAAACAGAACACTTAACAATGAAACCAATGCACTAATAGCATTGGTACTTCAATATTTCTTATATTGCATATAGGAAATAAACTAGTGGCTTGCATTAATTGCTGATTTGCTAAAGAATTAAACAATTATTAAACAAATACACTGCAAACAAAAGGTTCTTTTAAGGAAAGCACACTTTACATTTTTCAAGTCCTCATTGACATGAACCACTTAAAGAAGGTTACAATTAATATGTAAAATAATACTCTTAGACATTGCTTTAATTGCTATATCATAAAAAACATTCTGATTCAGGAATGTTGAAACATCAATGCGTATTCTTTCAAAGATATTAAACATTATACAAACTTAGTTTTAAATAACCATAGTTGATTTTAAAGTGTGTAATCAGCCACTCTGAATGAGCCCTCTTCTACCACTTCTTTATTAAGAAGTAGGACAGTCATCAAAAGCTAACAACATCTGCATGAAACAGAGTTGCTAACTGCCTTCATGCTGAGAAGAGAGCTCTTAAACTCATCATGGTGGTTGGCGAGTTTGGACACTTTCAAGCACATTTCTCCCATCATTGCCTATAAAAATGATCCCTGAAAGTATAGTCTTAAATACATTTTGTTGATGGTTTAAATAGGCCATATGAATTCCTCTTTTAACTCATGGTGACATTTTTGGACCCATTCATAAAACTTGATATAGAAATTGTCAACCAATTTTCAGTTGCATAACATTCTCCACAAATTTTCAGACTACAATTCATTCACTATCATATACTGAATGATTTTCTGTGAGAGTAGACACATTTTAAGATTGTATTAGGTAACATATTATAATTTTTGCATATATAAATTTGTTTAAACCAAAATATTAAACAGAACACTTAACAATGAAACCAATGCACTAATAGCATTGGTACTTCAAAATTTCTTATATTGCATATAGGAAATAAACTAGTGGCTTGCATTAATTGCTGATTTGCTAAAGAATTAAACAATTATTAAACAAATACACTGCAAACAAAAGGTTCTTTTAAGGAAAGCACACTTTACATTTTTCAAGTCCTCATTGACATGAACCACTTAAAGAAGGTTAAAATTAAAATGTAAAATAATACTCTTAGACATTGCTTTAATTGCTATATCATAAAAAACATTCTGATTCAGGAATGTTGAAACATCAATGCGTATTCTTTCAAGGATATTAAACATTATACAAACTTAGTTTTAAATAACCATAGTTGATTTTAAAGTGTGTAATCAGCCACTCTGAATGAGCCCTCTTCTACCACTTCTTTATTAAGAAGTAGGACAGTCATCAAAAGCTAACAACATCTGCATGAAACAGAGTTGCTAACTGCCTTCATGCTGAGAAGAGAGCTCTTAAACTCATCATGGTGGTTGGCGAGTTTGGACACTTTCAAGCACATTTCTCCCATCATTGCCTATAGAAATGATCCCTGCAAGTATAGTCTTAAATACATTTTGTTGATGGTTTAGATAGGCCATATGAATTCCTCTTTTAACTCATGGTGACATTTTTGGACCCATTCATAAAACTTGATATAGAAATTGTCCACCAATTTTCAGTTGCATAACATTCTCCACAAATTTTCAGACTACAATTCATTCACTATCATATACTGAATGATTTTCTGTGAGAGTAGACACATTTTAAGATTGTATTAGGTAACATATTATCATTTTTGCATATATAAACTTGTTTAAGCCAAAATATTAAACAGAACACTTAACAATGAAACCAATGCACTAATAGCATTGGTACTTCAAAATTTCTTATATTGCATATAGGAAATAAACTAGTGGCTTGCATTAATTGCTGATTTGCTAAAGAATTAAACAATTATTAAACAAATACACTGCAAACAAAAGGTTCTTTTAAGGAAAGCACACTTTACATTTTTCAAGTCATCATTGACATGAACCACTTAAAGAAGGTTACAATTAAAATGTAAAATAATACTCTTAGACATTGCTTTTATTCCTATATCATAAAAAACATTCTGATTCAGGAATGTTGAAACATCAATGCGTATTCTTTCAAAGATATTAAACATTATACAAACTTAGTTTTAAATAACCATAGTTGATTTTAAAGTGTGTAATCAGCCACTCTGAATGAGCCCTCTTCTACCACTTCTTTATTAAGAAGTAGGACAGTCATCAAAAGCTAACAACATCTGCATGAAACAGAGTTGCTAACTGCCTTCATGCTGAGAAGAGAGCTCTTAAACTCATCATGGTGGTTGGCGAGTTTGGACACTTTCAAGCACATTTCTCCCATCATTGCCTATAGAAATGATCCCTGAAAGTATAGTCTTAAATACATTTTGTTGATGGTTTAGATAGGCCATATGAATTCCTCTTTTAACTCATGGTGACATTTTTGGACCCATTCATAAAACTTGATATAGAAATTGTCAACCAATTTTCAGTTGCATAACATTCTCCACAAATTTTCAGACTACAATTCATTCACTATCATATACTGAATGATTTTCTGTGAGAGTAGACACATTTTAAGATTGTATTAGGTAACATGTTATCATTTTTGCATATATAAACTTGTTTAAGCCAAAATATTAAACAGAACACTTAACAATGAAACCAATGCACTAATAGCATTGGTACTTCAAAATTTCTTATATTGCATATAGGAAATAAACTAGTGGCTTGCATTAATTGCTGATTTGCTAAAGAATTAAACAATTATTAAACAAATACACTGCAAACAAAATGTTCTTTTAAGGAAAGCACACTTCACATTTTTCAAGTCCTCATTGACATGAACCACTTAAAGAAGGTTACAATTAAAATGTAAAATAATACTCTTAGACATTGCTTTTATTCCTATATCATAAAAAAACATTCTGATTTAGGAATGTTGAAACATCAATGCGTATTCTTTCAAGGATATTAAACATTATACAAACTTACTTTTAAATAACCATAGTTGATTTTAAAGTGTGTAATCAGCCACTCTGAATGAGCCCTCTTCTACCACTTCTTTATTAAGAAGTAGGACAGTCATCAAAAGCTAAAAACATCTGCATGAAACAGAGTTGCTAACTGCCTTCATGCTGAGAAGAGAGCTCTTAAACTCATCATGGTGGTTGGCGAGTTTGGACACTTTCAAGCACATTTCTCCCATCATTGCCTATAGAAATGATCCCTGAAAGTATAGTCTTAAATACATTTTGTTGATGTTTTAGATAGGCCATATGAATTCCTCTTTTAACTCATGGAGACATTTTTGGACCCATTCATAAAACTTGATATAGAAATTGTCAACCAATTTTCAGTTGCATAACATTTTCCACAAATTTTCAGACTACAATTCATTCACTATCATATACTGAATGATTTTCTGTGAGAGTAGACACATTTTAAGATTGTATTAGGTAACATGTTATACTTTTTGCATATATAAACTTGTTTAAGCCAAAATATTAATCAGAACACTTAACAATGAAACCAATGCACTAATAGCATTGCTACTACAAAATTTCTTATATTGCATATAGGAAATAAACTAGTGGCTTGCATTAATTGCTGATTTGCTAAAGAATTAAACAATTATTAAACAAATACACTGCAAACAAAAGGTTCTTTTAAGGAAAGCACACTTTACATTTTCCAAGTCCTCATTGACATGAACCACTTAAAGAAGGTTACAATTAAAATGTAAAATAATACTCTTAGACATTGCTTTTATTCCTATATCATAAAAAAAACATTCTGATTCAGGAATGTTGAAACATCAATGCGTATTCTTTCAAGGATATTAAACATTATACAAACTTAGTTTTAAATAACCATAGTTGATTTTAAAGTGTGTAATCAGCCACTCTGAATGAGCCCTCTTCTACCACTTCTTTATTAAGAAGTAGGACAGTCATCAAAAGCTAACAACATCTGCATGAAACAGAGTTGCTAACTGCCTTCATGCTGAGAAGAGAGCTCTTAAACTCATCATGGTGGTTGGCGAGTTTGGACACTTTCAAGCACATTTCTCCCATCATTGCCTATAGAAATGATCCCTGAAAGTATAATCTTAGCTACATTTGGTTGATGGTTTAGATAGGCCATATAAATTCCTCTTTTAACTCATAGTGACATTTTAGGACCCATGCATAAAACTTGATATAAAAATTGTCAACCAATATTCAGTTGCATAACATTATCCACAAATTTTCAGACTACAATTCATTCACTATCATATACTGAATGATTTTCTGTGAGAGTAGACACATTTTAAGATTGTATTATGTAACATATTATAATTTTTGCATATATAAACTTGTTTAAGCCAAAATATTAAACAGAACACTTAACAATGAAACCAATGCACTAATAGCATTGGTACTTCAATATTTCTTATATTGCATATAGGAAATAAACTAGTGGCTTGCATTAATTGCTGATTTGCTAAAGAATTAAACAATTATTAAACAAATACACTGCAAACAAAAGGTTCTTTTAAGGAAAGCACACTTTACATTTTTCAAGTCCTCATTGACATGAACCACTTAAAGAAGGTTACAATTAATATGTAAAATAATACTCTTAGACATTGCTTTAATTGCTATATCATAAAAAACATTCTGATTCAGGAATGTTGAAAAATCAATGCGTATTCTTTCAAAGATATTAAACATTATACAAACTTAGTTTTAAATAACCATAGTTGATTTTAAAGTGTGTAATCAGCCACTCTGAATGAGCCCTCTTCTACCACTTCTTTATTAAGAAGTAGGACAGTCATCAAAAGCTAACAACATCTGCATGAAACAGAGTTGCTAACTGCCTTCATGCTGAGAAGAGAGCTCTTAAACTCATCATGGTGGTTGGCGAGTTTGGACACTTTCAAGCACATTTCTCCCATCATTGCCTATAGAAATGATCCCTGAAAGTATAGTCTTAAATACATTTTGTTGATGGTTTAGATAGGCCATATGAATTCCTCGTTTAACTCATGGTGACATTTTTGGACCCATTCATAAAACTTGATATAGAAATTGTCAACCAATTTTCAGTTGCATAACATTCTCCACAAATTTTCAGACTACAATTCATTCACTATCATATACTGAATGATTTTCTGTGAGAGTAGACACATTTTAAGATTGTATTAGGTAACATATTATAATTGTTGCATATATAAATTTGTTTAAACCAAAATATTAAACAGAACACTTAACAATGAAACCAATGCACTAATAGCATTGGTACTTCAAAATTTCTTATATTGCATATAGGAAATAAACTAGTGGCTTGCATTAATTGCTGATTTGCTAAAGAATTAAACAATTATTAAACAAATACACTGCAAACAAAAGGTTCTTTTAAGGAAAGCACACTTTACATTTTTCAAGTCCTCATTGACATGAACCACTTAAAGAAGGTTAAAATTAAAATGTAAAATAATACTCTTAGACATTGCTTTAATTGCTATATCATAAAAAACATTCTGATTCAGGAATGTTGAAACATCAATGCGTATTCTTTCAAGGATATTAAACATTATACAAACTTAGTTTTAAATAACCATAGTTGATTTTAAAGTGTGTAATCAGCCACTCTGAATGAGCCCTCTTCTACCACTTCTTTATTAAGAAGTAGTACAGTCATCAAAAGCTAACAACATCTGCATGAAACAGAGTTGCTAACTGCCTTCATGCTGAGAAGAGAGCTCTTAAACTCATCATGGTGGTTGGCGAGTTTGGACACTTTCAAGCACATTTCTCCCATCATTGCCTATAGAAATGATCCCTGAAAGTATAATCTTAGCTACATTTGGTTGATGGTTTAGATAGGCCATATAAATTCCTCTTTTAACTCATAGTGACATTTTAGGACCCATGCATAAAACTTGATATAGAAATTGTCAACCAATATTCAGTTGCATAACATTCTCCACAAATTTTCAGACTACAATTCATTCACTATCATATACTGAATGATTTTCTGTGAGAGTAGACACATTTTAAGATTGTATTAGGTAACATATTGTAATTTTTGCATATATAAATTTGTTTAAACCAAAATATTAAACAGAACACTTAACAATGAAACCAATGCACTAATAGCATTGGTACTTCAAAATTTCTTATATTGCATATAGGAAATAAACTAGTGGCTTGCATTAATTGCTGATTTGCTAAAGAATTAAACAATTATTAAACAAATACACTGCAAACAAAAGGTTCTTTTAAGGAAAGCACACTTTACATTTTTCAAGTCCTCATTGACATGAACCACTAAAAGAAGGTTACAATTAAAATGTAAAATAATACTCTTAGACATTGCTTTTATTCCTATATCATAAAAAACATTCTGATTAAGGAATGTTGAAACATCAATGTGTATTCTTTCAAGGATATTAAACATTATACAAACTTAGTTTTAAATAACCATAGTTGATTTTAAAGTGTGTAATCAGCCACTCTGAATGAGCCCTCTTCTACCACTTCTTTATTAAGAAGTAGGACAGTCATCAAAAGCTAACAACATCTGCATGAAACAGAGTTGCTAACTGCCTTCATGCTGAGAAGAGAGCTCTTAAACTCATCATGGTGGTTGGCGAGTTTGGACACTTTCAAGCACATTTCTCCCATCATTGCCTATAGAAATGATCCCTGCAAGTATAGTCTTAAATACATTTTGTTGATGGTTTAGATAGGCCATATGAATTCCTCTTTTAACTCATGGTGACATTTTTGGACCCATTCATAAAACTTGATATAGAAATTGTCAACCAATTTTCAGTTGCATAACATTCTCCACAAATTTTCAGACTACAATTCATTCACTATCATATACTGAATGATTTTCTGTGAGAAGAGACACATTTTAAGATTGTATTAGGTAACATATTATCATTTTTGCATATATAAACTTGTTTAAGCCAAAATATTAAACAGAACACTTAACAATGAAACCAATGCACTAATAGCATTGGTACTTCAAAATTTCTTATATTGCATATAGGAAATAAACTAGTGGCTTGCATTAATTGCTGATTTGCTAAAGAATTAAACAATTATTAAACAAATACACTGCAAACAAAAGGTTCTTTTAAGGAAAGCACACTTTACATTTTTCAAGTCATCATTGACATGAACCACTTAAAGAAGGTTAAAATTAAAATGTAAAATAATACTCTTAGACATTGCTTTTATTCCTATATCATAAAAAAAACATTCTGATTCAGGAATGTTGAAACATCAATGCGTATTCTTTCAAGGATATTAAACATTATACAAACTTAGTTTTAAATAACCATAGTTGATTTTAAAGTGTGTAATCAGCCACTCTGAATGAGCCCTCTTCTACCACTTCTTTATTAAGAAGTAGGACAGTCATCAAAAGCTAACAACATCTGCATGAAACAGAGTTGCTAACTGCCTTCATGCTGAGAAGAGAGCTCTTAAACTCATCATGGTGGTTGGCGAGTTTGGACACTTTTAAGCACATTTCTCCCATCATTGCCTATAGAAATGATCCCTGCAAGTATAGTCTTAAATACATTTTGTTGATGGTTTAGATAGGCCATATGAATTCCTCTTTTAACTCATGGTGACATTTCTGGACCCATTCATAAAACTTGATATAGAAATTGTCCACCAATTTTCAGTTGCATAACATTCACCACAAATTTTCAGACTACAATTCATTCACTATCATATACTGAATGATTTTCTGTGAGAGTAGACACATTTTAAGATTGTATTAGGTAACATATTATCATTTTTGCATATATAAACTTGTTTAAGCCAAAATATTAAACAGAACACTTAACAATGAAACCAATGCACTAATAGCATTGGTACTTCAAAATTTCTTATATTGCATATAGGAAATAAACTAGTGGCTTGCATTAATTGCTGATTTGCTAAATAATTAAACAATTATTAAACAAATACACTGCAAACAAAAGGTTCTTTTAAGGAAAGCACACTTTACATTTTTCAAGTCATCATTGACATGAACCACTTAAAGAAGGTTAAAATTAAAATGTAAAATAATACTCTTAGACATTGCTTTTATTCCTATATCATAAAAAACATTCTGATTCAGGAATGTTGAAACATCAATGCGTATTCTTTCAAAGATATTAAACATTATACAAACTTAGTTTTCAATAACCATAGTTGATTTTAAAGTGTGTAATCAGCCACTCTGAATGAGCCCTCTTCTACCACTTCTTTATTAAGAAGTAGGACAGTCATCAAAAGCTAACAACATCTGCATGAAACAGAGTTGCTAACTGCCTTCATGCTGAGAAGAGAGCTCTTAAACTCATCATGGTGGTTGGCGAGTTTGGACACTTTCAAGCACATTTCTCCCATCATTGCCTATAGAAATGATCCCTGAAATTATAGTCTTAAATACATTTTGTTGATGGTTTAGATAGGCCATATGAATTCCTCTTTTAACTCATGGTGACATTTTTGGACTCATTCATAAAACTTGATATAGAAATTGTCAACCAATTTTCAGTTGCATAACATTATCCACAAATTTTCAGACTACAATTCATTCACTATCATATACTGAATGATTTTCTGTGAGAGTAGACACATTTTAAGATTGTATTAGGTAACATATTATCATTTTTGCATATATAAATTTGTTTAAACCAAAATATTAAACAGAACACTTAACAATGAAACCAATGCACTAATAGCATTGGTACTTCAAAATTTCTTATATTGCATATAGGAAATAAACTAGTGGCTTGCATTAATTGCTGATTTGCTAAAGAATTAAACAATTATTAAACAAATACACTGCAAACAAAAGGTTCTTTTAAGGAAAGCACACTTTACATTTTCCAAGTCCTCATTGACATGAACCACTTAAAGAAGGTTACAATTAAAATGTAAAATAATACTCTTAGACATTGCTTTTATTCCTATATCATAAAAAAAACATTCTGATTCAGGAATGTTGAAACATCAATGCGTATTCTTTCAAGGATATTAAACATTATACAAACTTAGTTTTAAATAACCATAGTTGATTTTAAAGTGTGTAATCAGCCACTCTGAATGAGCCCTCTTCTACCACTTCTTTATTAAGAAGTAGGACAGTCATCAAAAGCTAACAACATCTGCATGAAACAGAGTTGCTAACTGCCTTCATGCTGAGAAGAGAGCTCTTAAACTCATCATGGTGGTTGGCGAGTTTGGACACTTTCAAGCACATTTCTCCCATCATTGCCTATAGAAATGATCCCTGAAAGTATAATCTTAGCTACATTTGGTTGATGGTTTAGATAGGCCATATAAATTCCTCTTTTAACTCATAGTGACATTTTAGGACCCATGCATAAAACTTGATATAGAAATTGTCAACCAATATTCAGTTGCATAACATTCTCCACAAATTTTCAGACTACAATTCATTCACTATCATATACTGAATGATTTTCAGTGAGAGTAGACACATTTTAAGATTGTATTAGGTAACATATTATCATTTTTGCATATATAAATTTGTTTAAACCAAAATATTAAACAGAACACTTAACAATGAAACCAATGCACTAATAGCATTGGTACTTCAAAATTTCTTATATTGCATATAGGAAATAAACTAGTGGCTTGCATTAATTGCTGATTTGCTAAAGAATTAAACAATTATTAAACAAATACACTGCAAACAAAATGTTCTTTTAAGGAAAGCACACTTTACATTTTTCAAGTCCTCATTGACATGAACCACTTAAAGAAGGTTAAAATTAAAATGTAAAATAATACTCTTAGACATTGCTTTTATTCCTATATCATAAAAAACATTCTGATTCAGGAATGTTGAAACATCAATGCGTATTCTTTCAAAGATATTAAACATTATACAAACTTAGTTTTAAATAACCATAGTTGATTTTAAAGTGTGTAATCAGCCACTCTGAATGAGCCCTCTTCTACCACTTCTTTATTAAGAAGTAGGACAATCATCAAAAGCTAACAACATCTGCATGAAACAGAGTTGCTAACTGCCTTCATGCTGAGAAGAGAGCTCTTAAACTCATCATGGTGGTTGGCGAGTTTGGACACTTTCAAACACATTTCTCCCATCATTGCCTATAGAAATGATCCCTGGAAGTATAGTCTTAATTACATTTTGTTGATGGTTTAGATTAGCCATATGAATTCCTCTTTTAACTCATGGTGACATTTTTGGACCAATTCATAAAACTTGATATAGAAATTGTCAACCAATTTTCAGTTGCATAACATTATCCACAAATTTTCAGACTACATTTCATTCACTATCATATACTGAATGATTTTCTGTGAGAGTAGACACATTTTAAGATTGTATTAGGTAACATATTATAATTTTTGCATATATAAACTTGTTTAAGCCAAAATATTAAACAGAACACTTAACAATGAAACCAATGCACTAATAGCATTGGTACTTCAATATTTCTTATATTGCATATAGGAAATAAACTAGTGGCTTGCATTAATTGCTGATTTGCTAAAGAATTAAACAATTATTAAACAAATACACTGCAAACAAAAGGTTCTTTTAAGGAAAGCACACTTTACATTTTTCAAGTCCTCATTGACATGAACCACTTAAAGAAGGTTACAATTAATATGTAAAATAATACTCTTAGACATTGCTTTAATTGCTATATCATAAAAAACATTCTGATTCAGGAATGTTGAAACATCAATGCGTATTCTTTCAAAGATATTAAACATTATACAAACTTAGTTTTAAATAACCATAGTTGATTTTAAAGTGTGTAATCAGCCACTCTGAATGAGCCCTCTTCTACCACTTCTTTATTAAGAAGTAGGACAGTCATCAAAAGCTAACAACATCTGCATGAAACAGAGTTGCTAACTGCCTTCATGCTGAGAAGAGAGCTCTTAAACTCATCATGGTGGTTGGCGAGTTTGGACACTTTCAAGCACATTTCTCCCATCATTGCCTATAGAAATGATCCCTGAAAGTATAGTCTTAAATACATTTTGTTGATGGTTTAGATAGGCCATATGAATTCCTCTTTTAACTCATGGTGACATTTTTGGACCCATTCATAAAACT
Organism: Pseudophryne corroboree; assembly: GCF_028390025.1. NCBI lineage: Eukaryota > Metazoa > Chordata > Amphibia > Anura > Myobatrachidae > Pseudophryne > Pseudophryne corroboree. The sequence continues at coordinate 801,779,266 of NC_086445.1, forward strand.
TGATATAGAAATTGTCAACCAATTTTCAGTTGCATAACATTCTCCACAAATTTTCAGACTACAATTCATTCACTATCATATACTGAATGATTTTCTGTGAGAGTAGACACATTTTAAGATTGTATTAGGTAACATATTATCATTTTTGCATATATAAACTTGTTTAAGCCAAAATATTAAACAGAACACTTAACAATGAAACCAATGCACTAATAGCATTGGTACTTCAAAATTTCTTATATTGCATATAGGAAATAAACTAGTGGCTTGCATTAATTGCTGATTTGCTAAAGAATTAAACAATTATTAAACAAATACACTGCAAACAAAAGGTTCTTTTAAGGAAAGCACACTTTACATTTTTCAAGTCATCATTGACATGAACCACTTAAAGAAGGTTAAAATTAAAATGTAAAATAATACTCTTAGACATTGCTTTTATTCCTATATCATAAAAAAAACATTCTGATTCAGGAATGTTGAAACATCAATGCATATTCTTTCAAGGATATTAAACATTATACAAACTTAGTTTTAAATAACCATAGTTGATTTTAAAGTGTGTAATCAGCCACTCTGAATGAGCCCTCTTCTACCACTTCTTTATTAAGAAGTAGGACAGTCATCAAAAGCTAACAACATCTGCATGAAACAGAGTTGCTAACTGCCTTCATGCTGAGAAGAGAGCTCTTAAACTCATCATGGTGGTTGGCGAGTTTGGACACTTTCAAACACATTTCTCCCATCATTGCCTATAGAAATGATCCCTGCAAGTATAGTCTTAAATACATTTTGTTGATGGTTTAGATAGGCCATATGAATTCCTCTTTTAACTCATGGTGACATTTTTGGACCCATTCATAAAACTTGATATAGAAATTGTCCACCAATTTTCAGTTGCATAACATTCACCACAAATTTTCAGACTACAATTCATTCACTATCATATACTGAATGATTTTCTGTGAGAGTAGACACATTTTAAGATTGTATTAGGTAACATATTATCATTTTTGCATATATAAACTTGTTTAAGCCAAAATATTAAACAGAACACTTAACAATGAAACCAATGCACTAATAGCATTGGTACTTCAAAATTTCTTATATTGCATATAGGAAATAAACTAGTGGCTTGCATTAATTGTTGATTTGCTAAATAATTAAACAATTATTAAACAAATACACTGCAAACAAAAGGTTCTTTTAAGGAAAGCACACTTTACATTTTTCAAGTCATCATTGACATGAACCACTTAAAGAAGGTTAAAATTAAAATGTAAAATAATACTCTTAGACATTGCTTTTATTCCTATATCATAAAAAACATTCTGATTCAGGAATGTTGAAACATCAATGCGTATTCTTTCAAAGATATTAAACATTATACAAACTTAGTTTTAAATAACCATAGTTGATTTTAAGGTGTGTAATCAGCCACTCTGAATGAGCCCTCTTCTACCACTTCTTTATTAAGAAGTAGGACAGTCATCAAAAGCTAACAACATCTGCATGAAACAGAGTTGCTAACTGCTTTCATGCTGAGAAGAGAGCTCTTAAACTCATCATGGTGGTTGGCGAGTTTGGACACTTTCAAGCACATTTCTCCCATCATTGCCTATAGAAATGATCCCTCAAAGTATAATTTTAGCTACATTTGGTTGATGGTTTAGATAGGCCATATAAATTCCTCTTTTAACTCATGGTGACATTTTAGGACCCATGCATAAAACTTGATATAGAAATTGTCAACCAATTTTCAGTTGCATAACATTCTCCACAAATTTTCAGACTACAATTCATTCACTATCATATACTGAATGATTTTCTGTGAGAGTAGACACATTTTAAGATTGTATTAGGCAACATATTATAATTTTTGCATATATAAATTTGTTTAAACCAAAATATTAAACAGAACACTTAACAATGAAACCAATGCACTAATAGCATTGGTACTTCAAAATTTCTTATATTGCATATAGGAAATAAACTAGTGGCTTGCATTAATTGCTGATTTGCTGAAGAATTAAACAATTATTCAACAAATACACTGCAAACAAAAGGTTCTTTTAAGGAAAGCACACTTTACATTTTTCAAGTCATCATTGACATGAACCACTTAAAGAAGGTTAAAATTAAAATGTAAAATAATACTCTTAGACATTGCTTTTATTCCTATATCATAAAAAACATACTGATTCAGGAATGTTGAAACATCAATGCGTATTCTTTCAAGGATATTAAACATTATACAAACTTAGTTTTAAATAACCATAGTTGATTTTAAAGTGTGTAATCAGCCACTCTGAATGAGCCCTCTTCTACCACTTCTTTATTAAGAAGTAGGACAGTCATCAAAAGCTAACAACATCTGCATGAAACAGAGTTACTAACTGCCTTCATGCTGAGAAGAGAGCTCTTAAACTCATCATGGTGGTTGGCGAGTTTGGACACTTTCAAACACATTTCTCCCATCATTGCCTATAGAAATGATCCCTGGAAGTATAGTCTTAATTACATTTTGTTGATGGTTTAGATTAGCCATATGAATTCCTCTTTTAACTCATGGTGACATTTTTGGACTCATTCATAAAACTTGATATAGAAATTGTCAACCAATTTTCAGTTGCATAACATTATCCACAAAATTTCAGACTACAATTCATTCACTATCATATACTGAATGATTTTCTGTGAGAGTAGACACATTTTAAGATTGTATTAGGTAACATATTATAATTTTTGCATATATAAACTTGTTTAAGCCAAAATATTTAACAGAACACTTAACAATGAAACCAATGCACTAACAGCATTGGTACTTCAAAATTTCTTATATTGCATATAGGAAATAAACTAGTGGCTTGCATTAATTGCTGATTTGCTAAAGAATTAAACAATTATTAAACAAATACACTGCAAACAAAATGTTCTTTTAAGGAAAGCACACTTTAAATTTTTCAAGTCCTCATTGACATGAACCACTAAAAGAAGGTTACATTAAAATGTAGAATAATACTCTTAGACATTGCTTTTATTCCTATATCATAAAAAACATTCTGATTCAAGAATGTTGAAACATCAATATGTATTCTTTCAAGGATATTAAACATTATACAAACTTAGTTTTAAATAACCATAGTTGATTTTAAAGTGTGTAATCAGCCACTCTGAATGAGCCCTCTTCTACCACTTCTTTATTAAGAAGTAGGACAGTCATCAAAAGCTAACAACATCTGCATGAAACAGAGTTGCTAACTGCCTTCATGCTGAGAAGAGAGCTCTTAAACTCATCATGGTGGTTGGCGAGTTTGGACACTTTCAAGCACATTTCTCCCATCATTGCCTATAGAAATGATCCCTGAAAGTATAGTCTTAAATACATTTTGTTGATGGTTTAGATAGGCCATATGAATTCCTCTTTTAACTCATGGTGACATTTTTGGACTCATTCATAAAACTTGATATAGAAATTGTCAACCAATTTTCAGTTGCATAACATTATCCACAAATTTTCAGACTACAATTCATTCACTATCATATACTGAATGATTTTCTGTGAGAGTAGACACATTTTAAGATTGTATTAGGTAACATATTATAATTTTTCATATATAAACTTGTTTAAGCCAAAATATTAAACAGAACACTTAACAATGAAACCAATGCACTAACAGCATTGGTACTTCAAAATTTCTTATAATGCATATAGGAAATAAACTAGTGGCTTGCATTAATTGCTGATTTGCTAAAGAATTAAACAATTATTAAACAAATACACTGCAAACAAAATGTTCTTTTAAGGAAAGCACACTTTACATTTTTCAAGTCCTCATTGACATGAACCACTAAAAGAAGGTTACAATTAAAATGTAAAATAATACTCTTAGACATTGCTTTTATTCCTATATCATAAAAAACATTCTGATTAAGGAATGTTAAAACATCAATGTGTATTCTTTCAAGGATATTAAACATTATACAAACTTAGTTTTAAATAACCATAGTTGATTTTAAAGTGTGTAATCAGCCACTCTGAATGAGCCCTCTTCTACCACTTCTTTATTAAGAAGTAGGACAGTCATCAAAAGCTAACAACATCTGCATGAAACAGAGTTGCTAACTGCCTTCATGCTGAGAAGAGAGCTCTTAAACTCATCATAGTGGTTGGCGAGTTTGGACACTTTCAAACACATTTCTCCCATCATTGCCTATAGTAATGATCCCTGAAAGTATAATCTTAGCTACATTTGGTTGATGGTTTAGATAGGCCATATAAATTCCTCTTTTAACTCATGGTGACATTTTAGGACCCATGCATAAAACTTGATATAGAAATTGTCAACCAATTTTCAGTTGCATAAAATTCTCCACAAATTTTCAGACTACAATTCATTCACTATCATATACTGAATGATTTTCTGTGAGAGTAGACACATTTTAAGATTGTATTAGGTAACATATTATAATTTTTGCATATATAAATTTGTTTAAACCAAAATATTAAACAGAACACTTAACAATGAAACCAATGCACTAATAGCATTGGTACTTCAAAATTTCTTATATTGCATATAGGAAATAAACTAGTGGCTTGCATTAATTGCTGATTTGCAAAAGAATTAAACAATTATTAAACAAATACACTGCAAACAAAATGTTCTTTTAAGGAAAGCACACTTTACATTTTTCAAGTCCTCATTGACATGAACCACTTAAAGAAGGTTAAAATTAAAATGTAAAATAATACTCTTAGACATTGCTTTAATTGCTATATCATAAAAAACATTCTGATTCAGGAATGTTGAAACATCAATGCGTATTCTTTCAAGGATATTAAACATTATACAAACTTAGTTTTAAATAACCATAGTTGATTTTAAAGTGTGTAATCAGCCACTCTGAATGAGCCCTCTTCTACCACTTCTTTATTAAGAAGTAGGACAGTCATCAAAAGCTAACAACATCTGCATGAAACAGAGTTGCTAACTGCCTTCATGCTGAGAAGAGAGCTCTTAAACTCAACATGGTGGTTGGCGAGTTTGGACAATTTCAAGCACATTTCTCCCATCATTGCCTATAAAAAAATAATCCCTGAAAGTATAGTCTTAAATACATTTTGTTGATGGTTTAGATAGGCCATATGAATTCCTCTTTTAACTCATGGTGACATTTTTGGACCCATTCATAAAACTTGATATAGAAATTGTCAACCAATTTTCAGTTGCATAACATTATCCACAAATTTTCAGACTACAATTCAATCACTATCATATACTGAATGATTTTCTGTGAGAGTAGACACATTTTAAGATTGTATTAGGTAACATGTTATACTTTTTGCATATATAAACTTGTTTAAGCCAAAATATTAAACAGAACACTTAACAATGAAACCAATGCACTAATAGCATTGGTACTTCAAAATTTCTTATATTGCATATAGGAAATAAACTAGTGGCTTGCATTAATTGCTGATTTGCTAAAGAATTAAACAATTATTAAACAAATACACTGCAAACAAAATGTTCTTTTAAGGAAAGCACACTTTACATTTTTCAAGTCCTCATTGACATGAACCACTTAAAGAAGGTTACAATTAAAATGTAAAATAATACTCTTAGACATTGCTTTTATTCCTATATCATAAAAACATTCTGATTCAGGAATGTTGAAACATCAATATGTATTCTTTCAAGGATATTAAACATTATACAAACTTAGTTTTAAAAAACCATAGTTGATTTTAAAGTGTGTAATCAGCCACTCTGAATGAGCCCTCTTCTACCACTTCTTTATTAAGAAGTAGGACAGTCATCAAAAGCTAACAACATCTGCATGAAACAGAGTTGCTAACTGCCTTCATGCTGAGAAGAGAGCTCTTAAACTCATCATGGTGGTTGGCGAGTTTAGACACTTTCAAGCACATTTCTCCCATCATTGCCTATAGAAATGATCCCTGAAAGTATAATCTTAGCTACATTTTGTTGATGGTTTAGATAGGCCATATAAATTCCTCTTTTAACTCATGTTGACATTTTAGGACCCATGCATAAAACTTGATATAGAAATTGTCAACCAATTTTCAGTTGCATAACATTCTCCACAAATTTTCAGACTACAATTCATTCACTATCATATACTGAATGATTTTCTGTGAGAGTAGACACATTTTAAGATTGTATTAGGTAACATATTATAATTTTTGCATATATAAATTTGTTTAAACCAAAATATTAAACAGAACACTTAACAATGAAACCAATGCACTAATAGCATTGGTACTTCAAAATTTCTTATAGTGCATATAGGAAATAAACTAGTGGCTTGCATTAATTGCTGATTTGCTAAAGAATTAAACAATTATTAAACAAATACACTGCAAACAAAAGGTTCTTTTAAGGAAAGCACACTTTACATTTTTCAAGTCCTCATTGACATGAACCACTTAAAGAAGGTTACAATTAAAATGTAAAATAATACTCTTAGACATTGCTTTAATTGCTATATCATAAAAAACAATCTGATTCAGGAATGTTGAAACATCAATGCGTATTCTTTCAAGGATATTAAACATTATACAAACTTAGTTTTAAATAACCATAGTTGATTTTAAAGTGTGTAATCAGCCACTCTGAATGAGCCCTCTTCTACCACTTCTTTATTAAGAAGTAGGACAGTCATCAAAAGCTAACAACATCTGCATGAAATAGAGTTGCTAACTGCCTTCATACTGAGAAGAGAGCTCTTAATCTCATCATGGTGGTTGGCGAGTTTGGACACTTTCAAGCACATTTCTCCCATCATTGCCTATACAAATGATCCCTGAAAGTATAATCTTAGCTACGTTTTGTTGATGGTTTAGATAGGCCATATGAATTCCTCTTTTAACTCATGGTGACATTTTTGGACCCATTCATAAAACTTGATATAGAAATTGTCAACCAATTTTCAGTTGCATAACATTATCCACAAATTTTCAGACTACAATTCAATCACTATCATATACTGAATGATTTTCTGTGAGAGTAGACACATTTTAAGATTGTATTAGGCAACATGTTATACTTTTTGCATATATAAACTTGTTTAAGCCAAAATATTAAACAGAACACTTAACAATGAAACCAATGCACTAATAGCATTGGTACTTCAAAATTTCTTATATTGCATATAGGAAATAAACTAGTGGCTTGCATTAATTGCTGATTTGCTAAAGAATTAAACAATTATTAAACAAATACACTGCAAACAAAAGGTTCTTTTAAGGAAAGCACACTTTACATTTTTCAAGTCATCATTGACATGAACCACTTAAAGAAGGTTAAAATTAAAATGTAAAATAATACTCTTAGACATTGCCTTTATTCCTATATCATAAAAACATTCTGATTCAGGAATGTTGAAACATCAATGCGTATTCTTTCAAGGATATTAAACATTATACAAACTTAGTTTTAAATAACCATAGTTGATTTTAAAGTGTGTAATCAGCCACTCTGAATGAGCCCTCTTCTACCACTTCTTTATTAAGAAGTAGGACAGTCATCAAAAGCTAACAACATCTGCATGAAACAGAGTTGCTAACTGCCTTCATGCTGAGAAGAGAGCTCTTAAACTCATCATGGTGGTTGGCGAGTTTGGACACTTTCAAACACATTTCTCCCATCATTGCCTATAGAAATGATCCCTGGAAGTATAGTCTTAATTACATTTTGTTGATGGTTTAGATTAGCCATATGAATTCCTCTTTTAACTCATGGTGACATTTTTGGACTCATTCATAAAACTTGATATAGAAATTGTCAACCATTTTTCAGTTGCATAACATTATCCACAAATTTTCAGACTACAATTCATTCACTATCATATACTGAATGATTTTCTGTGAGAGTAGACACATTTTAAGATTGTATTAGGTAACATATTATAATTTTTGCATATATAAATTTGTTTAAACCAAAATATTAAACAGAACACTTAACAATGAAACCAATGCACTAATAGCATTGGTACTTCAAAATTTCTTATATTGCATATAGGAAATAAACTAGTGGCTTGCATTAATTGCTGATTTGCAAAATAATTAAACAATTATTAAACAAATACACTGCAAACAAAATGTTCTTTTAAGGAAAGCACACTTTACATTTTTCAAGTCCTCATTGACATGAACCACTTAAAGAAGGTTAAAATTAAAATGTAAAATAATACTCTTAGACATTGCTTTAATTGCTATATCATAAAAAACATTCTGATTCAGGAATGTTGAAACATCAATGCGTATTCTTTCAAGGATATTAAACATTATACAAACTTAGTTTTAAATAACCATAGTTGATTTTAAAGTGTGTAATCAGCCACTCTGAATGAGCCCTCTTCTACCACTTCTTTATTAAGAAGTAGGACAGTCATCAAAAGCTAACAACATCTGCATGAAACAGAGTTGCTAACTGCCTTCATGCTGAGAAGAGAGTTCTTAAACTCATCATGGTGGTTGGCGAGTTTGGACACTTTCAAACACATTTCTCCCATCATTGCCTATAGAAATGATCCCTGGAAGTATAGTCTTAATTACATTTTGTTGATGGTTTAGATTAGCCATATGAATTCCTCTTTTAACTCATGGTGACATTTTTGGACTCATTCATAAAACTTGATATAGAAATTGTCAACCAATTTTCAGTTGCATAACATTATCCACAAATTTTCAGACTACAATTCATTCACTATCATATACTGAATGATTTTCTGTGAGAGTAGACACATTTTAAGATTGTATTAGGTAACATATTATAATTTTTGCATATATAAACTTGTTTAAGCCAAAATATTAAACAGAACACTTAACAATGAAACCAATGCACTAACAGCATTGGTACTTCAAAATTTCTTATATTGCATATAGGAAATAAACTAGTGGCTTGCATTAATTGCTGATTTGCTAAAGAATTAAACAATTATTAAACAAATACACTGCAAACAAAATGTTCTTTTAAGGAAAGCACACTTTACATTTTTCAAGTCCTCATTGACATGAACCACTAAAAGAAGGTTACAATTAAAATGTAAAATAATACTCTTAGACATTGCTTTTATTCCTATATCATAAAAAACATTCTGATTCAGGAATGTTGAAACAGCAATGTGTATTCTTTCAAGGATATTAAACATTATACAAACTTAGTTTTAAATAACCATAGTTGATTTTAAAGTGTGTAATCAGCCACTCTGAATGAGCCCTCTTCTACCACTTCTTTATTAAGAAGTAGGACAGTCATCAAAAGCTAACAACATCTGCATGAAACAGAGTTGCTAACTGCCTTCATGCTGAGAAGAGAGCTCTTAAACTCATCATGGTGGTTGGCGAGTTTGGTCAATTTCAAGCACATTTCTCCCATCATTGCCTATAAAAAATAATCCCTGAAAGTATAGTCTTAAATACATTTTGTTGATGGTTTAGATAGGCCATATGAATTCCTCTTTTAACTCATGGTGACATTTTTGGACCCATTCATAAATCTTGATATAGAAATTGTCAACCAATTTTCAGTTGCATAACATTATCCACAAATTTTCAGACTACAATTCAATCACTATCATATACTGAATGATTTTCTGTGAGAGTAGACACATTTTAAGATTGTATTAGGTAACATGTTATACTTTTTGCATATATAAACTTGTTTAAGCCAAAATATTAAACAGAACACTTAACAATGAAACCAATGCACTAATAGCATTGGTACTTCAAAATTTCTTATATTGCATATAGGAAATAAACTAGTGGCTTGCATTAATTGCTGATTTGCTAAAGAATTAAACAATTATTAAACAAATACACTGCAAACAAAATGTTCTTTTAAGGAAAGCACACTTTACATTTTTCAAGTCCTCATTGACATGAACCACTTAAAGAAGGTTAAAATTAAAATGTAAAATAATACTCTTAGACATTGCTTTTATTCCTATATCATAAAAACATTCTGATTCAGGAATGTTGAAACATCAATGCGTATTCTTTCAAGGATATTAAACATTATACAAACTTAGTTTTAAATAACCATAGTTGATTTTAAAGTGTGTAATCAGCCACTCTGAATGAGCCCTCTTCTACCACTTCTTTATTAAGAAGTAGGACAGTCATCAAAAGCTAACAACATCTGCATGAAACAGAGTTGCTAACTGCCTTCATGCTGAGAAGAGAGCTCTTAAACTCATCATGGTGGTTGGCGAGTTTGGACACTTTCAAACACATTTCTCCCATCATTGCCTATAGAAATGATCCCTGTAAGTATAGTCTTAATTACATTTTGTTGATGGTTTAGATTAGCCATATGAATTCCTCTTTTAACTCATGGTGACATTTTTGGACTCATTCATAAAACTTGATATAGAAATTGTCAACCAATTTTCAGTTGCATAACATTATCCACAAATTTTCAGACTACAATTCATTCACTATCATATACTGAATGATTTTCTGTGAGAGTAGACACATTTTAAGATTGTATTAGGTAACATATTATAATTTTTGCATATATAAACTTGTTTAAGCCAAAATATTAAACAGAACACTTAACAATGAAACCAATGCACTAACAGCATTGGTACTTCAAAATTTCTTATATTGCATATAGGAAATAAACTAGTGGCTTGCATTAATTGCTGATTTGCTAAAGAATTAAACAATTATTAAACAAATACACTGCAAACAAAATGTTCTTTTAAGGAAAGCACACTTTACATTTTTCAAGTCCTCATTGACATGAACCACTAAAAGAAGGTTACAATTAAAATGTAAAATAATACTCTTAGACATTGCTTTTATTTCTATATCATAAAAAACATTCTGATTCAGGAATGTTGAAACATCAATGCGTATTCTTTCAAGGATATTAAACATTATACAAACTTAGTTTTAAATAACCATAGTTGATTTTAAAGTGTGTAATCAGCCACTCTGAATGAGCCCTCTTCTACCACTTCTTTATTAAGAAGTAGGACAGTCATCAAAAGCTAACAACATCTGCATGAAACAGAGTTGCTAACTGCCTTCATGCTGAGAAGAGAGCTCTTAAACTCATCATGGTGGTTGGCGAGTTTGGACAATTTCAAGCACATTTCTCCCATCATTGCCTATAAAAAATAATCCCTGAAAGTATAGTCTTAAATACATTTTGTTGATGGTTTAGATAGGCCATATGAATTCCTCTTTTAACTCATGGTGACATTTTTGGACCCATTCATAAAACTTGATATAGAAATTGTCAACCAATTTTCAGTTGCATAACATTATCCACAAATTTTCAGACTACAATTCAATCACTATCATATACTGAATGATTTTCTGTGAGAGTAGACACATTTTAAGATTGTATTAGGTAACATGTTATACTTTTTGCATATATAAACTTGTTTAAGCCAAAATATTAAACAGAACACTTAACAATGAAACCAATGCACTAATAGCATTGGTACTTCAAAATTTCTTATATTGCATATAGGAAATAAACTAGTGGCTTGCATTAATTGCTGATTTGCTAAAGAATTAAACAATTATTAAACAAATACACTGCAAACAAAATGTTCTTTTAAGGAAAGCACACTTTACATTTTTCAAGTCCTCATTGACATGAACCACTTAAAGAAGGTTACAATTAAAATGTAAAATAATACTCTTAGACATTGCTTTTATTCCTATATCATAAAAACATTCTGATTCAGGAATGTTGAAACATCAATGTGTATTCTTTCAAGGATATTAAACATTATACAAACTTAGTTTTAAATAACCATAGTTGATTTTAAAGTGTGTAATCAGCCACTCTGAATGAGCCCTCTTCTACCACCTCTTTATTAAGAAGTAGGACAGTCATCAAAAGCTAACAACATCTGCATGAAACAGAGTTGCTAACTGCCTTCATGCTGAGAAGAGAGCTCTTAAACTCATCATGGTGGTTGGCGAGTTTGGTCAATTTCAAGCACATTTCTCCCATCATTGCCTATAAAAAATAATCCCTGAAAGTATAGTCTTAAATACATTTTGTTGATGGTTTAGATAGGCCATATGAATTCCTCTTTTAACTCATGGTGACATTTTTGGACCCATTCATAAATCTTGATATAGAAATTGTCAACCAATTTTCAGTTGCATAACATTATCCACAAATTTTCAGACTACAATTCAATCACTATCATATACTGAATGATTTTCTGTGAGAGTAGACACATTTTAAGATTGTATTAGGTAACATGTTATACTTTTTGCATATATAAACTTGTTTAAGCCAAAATATTAAACAGAACACTTAACAATGAAACCAATGCACTAATAGCATTGGTACTTCAAAATTTCTTATATTGCATATAGGAAATAAACTAGTGGCTTGCATTAATTGCTGATTTGCTAAAGAATTAAACAATTATTAAACAAATACACTGCAAACAAAATGTTCTTTTAAGGAAAGCACACTTTACATTTTTCAAGTCCTCATTGACATGAACCACTTAAAGAAGGTTAAAATTAAAATGTAAAATAATACTCTTAGACATTGCTTTTATTCCTATATCATAAAAACATTCTGATTCAGGAATGTTGAAACATCAATGCGTATTCTTTCAAGGATATTAAACATTATACAAACTTAGTTTTAAATAACCATAGTTGATTTTAAAGTGTGTAATCAGCCACTCTGAATGAGCCCTCTTCTACCACTTCTTTATTAAGAAGTAGGACAGTCATCAAAAGCTAACAACATCTGCATGAAACAGAGTTGCTAACTGCCTTCATGCTGAGAAGAGAGCTCTTAAACTCATCATGGTGGTTGGCGAGTTTGGACACTTTCAAACACATTTCTCCCATCATTGCCTATAGAAATGATCCCTGTAAGTATAGTCTTAATTACATTTTGTTGATGGTTTAGATTAGCCATATGAATTCCTCTTTTAACTCATGGTGACATTTTTGGACTCATTCATAAAACTTGATATAGAAATTGTCAACCAATTTTCAGTTGCATAACATTATCCACAAATTTTCAGACTACAATTCATTCACTATCATATACTGAATGATTTTCTGTGAGAGTAGACACATTTTAAGATTGTATTAGGTAACATATTATAATTTTTGCATATATAAACTTGTTTAAGCCAAAATATTAAACAGAACACTTAACAATGAAACCAATGCACTAACAGCATTGGTACTTCAAAATTTCTTATATTGCATATAGGAAATAAACTAGTGGCTTGCATTAATTGCTGATTTGCTAAAGAATTAAACAATTATTAAACAAATACACTGCAAACAAAATGTTCTTTTAAGGAAAGCACACTTTACATTTTTCAAGTCCTCATTGACATGAACCACTAAAAGAAGGTTACAATTAAAATGTAAAATAATACTCTTAGACATTGCTTTTATTTCTATATCATAAAAAACATTCTGATTCAGGAATGTTGAAACATCAATGCGTATTCTTTCAAGGATATTAAACATTATACAAACTTAGTTTTAAATAACCATAGTTGATTTTAAAGTGTGTAATCAGCCACTCTGAATGAGCCCTCTTCTACCACTTCTTTATTAAGAAGTAGGACAGTCATCAAAAGCTAACAACATCTGCATGAAACAGAGTTGCTAACTGCCTTCATGCTGAGAAGAGAGCTCTTAAACTCATCATGGTGGTTGGCGAGTTTGGACAATTTCAAGCACATTTCTCCCATCATTGCCTATAAAAAATAATCCCTGAAAGTATAGTCTTAAATACATTTTGTTGATGGTTTAGATAGGCCATATGAATTCCTCTTTTAACTCATGGTGACATTTTTGGACCCATTCATAAAACTTGATATAGAAATTGTCAACCAATTTTCAGTTGCATAACATTATCCACAAATTTTCAGACTACAATTCAATCACTATCATATACTGAATGATTTTCTGTGAGAGTAGACACATTTTAAGATTGTATTAGGTAACATGTTATACTTTTTGCATATATAAACTTGTTTAAGCCAAAATATTAAACAGAACACTTAACAATGAAACCAATGCACTAATAGCATTGGTACTTCAAAATTTCTTATATTGCATATAGGAAATAAACTAGTGGCTTGCATTAATTGCTGATTTGCTAAAGAATTAAACAATTATTAAACAAATACACTGCAAACAAAATGTTCTTTTAAGGAAAGCACACTTTACATTTTTCAAGTCCTCATTGACATGAACCACTTAAAGAAGGTTACAATTAAAATGTAAAATAATACTCTTAGACATTGCTTTTATTCCTATATCATAAAAACATTCTGATTCAGGAATGTTGAAACATCAATGTGTATTCTTTCAAGGATATTAAACATTATACAAACTTAGTTTTAAATAACCATAGTTGATTTTAAAGTGTGTAATCAGCCACTCTGAATGAGCCCTCTTCTACCACCTCTTTATTAAGAAGTAGGACAGTCATCAAAAGCTAACAACATCTGCATGAAACAGAGTTGCTAACTGCCTTCATGCTGAGAAGAGAGCTCTTAAACTCATCATGGTGGTTGGCGAGTTTGGACACTTTCAAGCACATTTCTCCCATCATTGCCTATAGAAATGATCCCTGAAAGTATAATCTTAGCTACATTTTGTTGATGGTTTAGATAGGCCATATAAATTCCTCTTTTAACTCATGTTGACATTTTTGGACCCATGCATAAAACTTGATATAGAAATTGTCAACCAATTTTCAGTTGCATAACATTCTCCACAAATTTTCAGACTACAATTCAATCACTATCATATACTGAATGATTTTCTGTGAGAGTAGACACATTTTAAGATTGTATTAGGCAACATGTTATACTTTTTGCATATATAAACTTGTTTAAGCCAAAATATTAAACAGAACACTTAACAATGAAACCAATGCACTAATAGCATTGGTACTTCAAAATTTCTTACATTGCATATAGGAAATAAACTAGTGGCTTGCATTAATTGCTGATTTGCTAAAGAATTAAACAATTATTAAACAAATACACTGCAAACAAAAGGTTCTTTTAAGGAAAGCACACTTTACATTTTTCAAGTCATCATTGACATGAACCACTTAAAGAAGGTTAAAATTAAAATGTAAAATAATACTCTTAGACATTGCTTTTATTCCTATATCATAAAAAACATTCTGATTCAGGAATGTTGAAACATCAATGCGTATTCTTTCAAGGATATTAAACATTATACAAACTTAGTTTTAAATAACCATAGTTGATTTTAAAGTGTGTAATCAGCCACTCTGAATGAGCCCTCTTCTACCACTTCTTTATTAAGAAGTAGGACAGTCATCAAAAGCTAACAACATCTGCATGAAACAGAGTTGCTAACTGCCTTCATGCTGAGAAGAGAGCTCTTAAACTCATCATGGTGGTTGGCGAGTTTGGACACTTTCAAACACATTTCTCCCATCATTGCCTATAGAAATGATCCCTGGAAGTATAGTCTTAATTATATTTTGTTGATGGTTTAGATTAGCCATGTGTATTCCTCTTTTAACTCATGGTGACATTTTTGGACTCATTCATAAAACTTGATATAGAAATTGTCAACCAATTTTCAGTTGCATAACATTATCCACAAATTTTCAGACTACAATTCATTCACTATCATATACTGAATGATTTTCTGTGAGAGTAGACACATTTTAAGATTGTATTAGGTAACATATTATAATTTTTGCATATATAAACTTGTTTAAGCCAAAATATTAAACAGAACACTTAACAATGAAACCAATGCACTAACAGCATTGGTACTTCAAAATTTCTTATATTGCATATAGGAAATAAACTAGTGGCTTGCATTAATTGCTGATTTGCTAAAGAATTAAACAATTATTAAACAAATACACTGCAAACAAAATGTTCTTTTAAGGAAAGCACACTTTACATTTTTCAAGTCCTCATTGACATGAACCACTAAAAGAAGGTTACAATTAAAATGTAAAATAATACTCTTAGACATTGCTTTTATTCCTATATCATAAAAAACATTCTGATTCAAGAATGTTGAAACATCAATGTGTATTCTTTCAAGGATATTAAACATTATACAAACTTAGTTTTAAATAACCATAGTTGATTTTAAAGTGTGTAATCAGCCACTCTGAATGAGCCCTCTTCTACCACTTCTTTATTAAGAAGTAGGACAGTCATCAAAAGCTAACAACATCTGCATGAAACAGAGTTGCTAACTGCCTTCATGCTGAGAAGAGAGCTCTTAAACTCATCATGGTGGTTGGCGAGTTTGGACACTTTCAAGCACATTTCTCCCATCATTGCCTATAGAAATGATCCCTGCAAGTATAGTCTTAAATACATTTTGTTGATGGTTTAGATAGGCCATATGAATTCCTCTTTTAACTCATGGTGACATTTTTGGACTCATTCATAAAACTTGATAATGAAATTGTCAACCAATTTTCAGTTGCATAACATTATCCACAAATTTTCAGACTACAATTCATTCACTATCATATACTGAATGATTTTCTGTGAGAGTAGACACATTTTAAGATTGTATTAGGTAACATATTATAATTTTTGCATATATAAATTTGTTTAAACCAAAATATTAAACAGAACACTTAACAATGAAACCAATGCACTAATAGCATTGGTACTTCAACATTTCTTATATTGCATATAGGAAATAAACTAGTGGCTTGCATTAATTGCTGATTTGCTAAAGAATTAAACAATTATTAAACAAATACACTGCAAACAAAATGTTCTTTTAAGGAAAGCACACTTTACATTTTTCAAGTCCTCATTGACATGAACCACTTAAAGAAGGTTACAATTAAAATGTAAAATAATACTCTTAGACATTGCTTTTATTCCTATATCATAAAAACATTCTGATTCAGGAATGTTGAAACATCAAAGCGTATTCTTTCAAGGATATTAAACATTATACAAACTTAGTTTTAAATAACCATAGTTGATTTTAAAGTGTGTAATCAGCCACTCTGAATGAGCCCTCTTCTACCACTTCTTTATTAAGAAGTAGGACAGTCATCAAAAGCTAACAACATCTGCATTAAACAGAGTTGCTAACTGCCTTCATGCTGAGAAGAGAGCTCTTAAACTCATCATAGTGGTTGGCGAGTTTGGACACTTTCAAGCACATTTCTCCCATCATTGCCTATAGAAATGATCCCTGCAAGTATAGTCTTAAATACATTTTGTTGATGGTTTAGATAGGCCATATAAATTCCTCTTTTAACTCATGGTGACATTTTAGGACCCATGCATAAAACTTGATAATGAAATTGTCAACCAATTTTCAGTTGCATAACATTCTCCACAAATTTTCAGACTACAATTCATTCACTATCATATACTGAATGATTTTCTGTGAGAGTAGACACATTTTAAGATTGTATTAGGTAACATATTATAATTTTTGCATATATAAATTTGTTTAAACCAAAATATTAAACAGAACACTTAACAATGAAACCAATGCACTAACAGCATTGGTACTTCAAAATTTCTTATATTGCATATAGGAAATAAACTAGTGGCTTGCATTAATTGCTGATTTGCTAAAGAATTAAACAATTATTAAACAAATACACTGCAAACAAAATGTTCTTTTAAGGAAAGCACACTTTACATTTTTCAAGTCCTCATTGACATGAACCACTAAAAGAAGGTTACAATTAAAATGTAAAATAATACTCTTAGACATTGCTTTTATTCCTATATCATAAAAAACATTCTGATTCAAGAATGTTGAAACATCAATGTGTATTCTTTCAAGGATATTAAACATTATACAAACTTAGTTTTAAATAACCATAGTTGATTTTAAAGTGTGTAATCAGCCACTCTGAATGAGCCCTCTTCTACCACTTCTTTATTAAGAAGTAGGACAGTCATCAAAAGCTAACAACATCTGCATGAAACAGAGTTGCTAACTGCCTTCATGCTGAGAAGAGAGCTCTTAAACTCATCATGGTGGTTGACGAGTTTGGACACTTTCAAGCACATTTCTCCCATCATTGCCTATAGAAATGATCCCTGCAAGTATAGTCTTAAATACATTTTGTTGATGGTTTAGATTAGCCATATGAATTCCTCTTTTAACTCATGGTGACATTTTTGAACTCATTCATAAAACTTGATATAGAAATTGTCAACCAATTTTCAGTTGCATAACATTATCCACAAATTTTCAGACTACAATTCATTCACTATCATATACTGAATGATTTTCTGTGAGAGTAGACACATTTTAAGATTGTATTAGGTAACATATTATAATTTTTGCATATATAAACTTGTTTAAGCCAAAATATTAAACAGAACACTTAACAATGAAACCAATGCACTAATAGCATTGGTACTTCAAAATTTCTTATATTGCATATAGGAAATAAACTAGTGGCTTGCATTAATTGCTGATTTGCTAAAGAATTAAACAATTATTAAACAAATACACTGCAAACAAAATGTTCTTTTAAGGAAAGCACACTTTACATTTTTCAAGTCCTCATTGACATGAACCACTTAAAGAAGGTTACAATTAAAATGTAAAATAATACTCTTAGACATTGCTTTTATTCCTATATCATAAAAACATTCTGATTCAGGAATGTTGAAACATCAATGTGTATTCTTTCAAGGATATTAAACATTATACAAACTTAGTTTTAAATAACCATAGTTGATTTTAAAGTGTGTAATCAGCCACTCTGAATGAGCCCTCTTCTACCACCTCTTTATTAAGAAGTAGGACAGTCATCAAAAGCTAACAACATCTGCATGAAACAGAGTTGCTAACTGCCTTCATGCTGAGAAGAGAGCTCTTAAACTCATCATGGTGGTTGGCGAGTTTGGACACTTTCAAGCACATTTCTCCCATCATTGCCTATAGAAATGATCCCTGAAAGTATAATCTTAGCTACATTTTGTTGATGGTTTAGATAGGTCATATAAATTCCTCTTTTAACTCATGTTGACATTTTAGGACCCATGCATAAAACTTGATATAGAAATTGTCAACCAATTTTCAGTTGCATAACATTCTCCACAAATTTTCAGACTACAATTCATTCACTATCATATACTGAATGATTTTATGTGAGAGTAGACACATTTTAAGATTGTATTAGGTAACATATTATAATTTTTGCATATATAAATTTGTTTAAACCAAAATATTAAACAGAACACTTAACAATGAAACCAATGCACTAATAGCATTGGTACTTCAAAATTTCTTATATTGCATATAGGAAATAAACTAGTGGCTTGCATTAATTGCTGATTTGCTAAAGAATTAAACAATTATTAAACAAATACACTGCAAACAAAAGGTTCTTTTAAGGAAAGCACACTTTACATTTTTCAAGTCCTCATTGACATGAACCACTTAAAGAAGGTTAAAATTAAAATGTAAAATAATACTCTTAGACATTGCTTTTATTCCTATATCATAAAAACATTCTGATTCAGGAATGTTGAAACATCAATGCGTATTCTTTCAAGGATATTAAACATTATACAAACTTAGTTTTAAATAACCATAGTTGATTTTAAAGTGTGTAATCAGCCACTGTGAATGAGCCCTCTTCTACCACTTCTTTATTAAGAAGTAGGACAGTCATCAAAAGCTAACAACATCTGCATGAAATAGAGTTGCTAACTGCCTTCATGCTGAGAAGAGAGCTCTTAATCTCATCATGGTGGTTGGCGAGTTTGGACACTTTCAAGCACATTTCTCCCATCATTGCCTATAGAAATGATCCCTGGAAGTATAGTCTTAATTATATTTAGTTGATGGTTTAGATTAGCCATGTGTATTCCTCTTTTAACTCATGGTGACATTTTTGGACTCATTCATAAAACTTGATATAGAAATTGTCAACCAATTTTCAGTTGCATAACATTATCCACAAATTTTCAGACTACAATTCATTCACTATCATATACTGAATGATTTTCTGTGAGAGTAGACACATTTTAAGATTGTATTAGGTAACATATTATAATTTTTGCATATATAAACTTGTTTAAGCCAAAATATTAAACAGAACACTTAACAATGAAACCAATGCACTAACAGCATTGGTACTTCAAAATTTCTTATATTGCATATAGGAAATAAACTAGTGGCTTGCATTAATTGCTGATTTGCTAAAGAATTAAACAATTATTAAACAAATACACTGCAAACAAAATGTTCTTTTAAGGAAAGCACACTTTACATTTTTCAAGTCCTCATTGACATGAACCACTAAAAGAAGGTTACAATTAAAATGTAAAATAATACTCTTAGACATTGCTTTTATTCCTATATCATAAAAAAACATTCTGATTCAAGAATGTTGAAACATCAATGTGTATTCTTTCAAGGATATTAAACATTATACAAACTTAGTTTTAAATAACCATAGTTGATTTTAAAGTGTGTAATCAGCCACTCTGAATGAGCCCTCTTCTACCACTTCTTTATTAAGAAGTAGGACAGTCATCAAAAGCTAACAACATCTGCATGAAACAGAGTTGCTAACTGCCTTCATGCTGAGAAGAGAGCTCTTAAACTCATCATGGTGGTTGGCGAGTTTGGACACTTTCAAGCACATTTCTCCCATCATTGCCTATAGAAATGATCCCTGCAAGTATAGTCTTAAATACATTTTGTTGATGGTTTAGATAGGCCATATGAATTCCTCTTTTAACTCATGGTGACATTTTTGGACTCATTCATAAAACTTGATAATGAAATTGTCAACCAATTTTCAGTTGCATAACATTATCCACAAATTTTCAGACTACAATTCATTCACTATCATATACTGAATGATTTTCTGTGAGAGTAGACACATTTTAAGATTGTATTAGGTAACATATTATAATTTTTGCATATATAAATTTGTTTAAACCAAAATATTAAACAGAACACTTAACAATGAAACCAATGCACTAATAGCATTGGTACTTCAACATTTCTTATATTGCATATAGGAAATAAACTAGTGGCTTGCATTAATTGCTGATTTGCTAAAGAATTAAACAATTATTAAACAAATACACTGCAAACAAAATGTTCTTTTAAGGAAAGCACACTTTACATTTTTCAAGTCCTCATTGACATGAACCACTTAAAGAAGGTTACAATTAAAATGTAAAATAATACTCTTAGACATTGCTTTTATTCCTATATCATAAAAACATTCTGATTCAGGAATGTTGAAACATCAAAGCGTATTCTTTCAAGGATATTAAACATTATACAAACTTAGTTTTAAATAACCATAGTTGATTTTAAAGTGTGTAATCAGCCACTCTGAATGAGCCCTCTTCTACCACTTCTTTATTAAGAAGTAGGACAGTCATCAAAAGCTAACAACATCTGCATGAAACAGAGTTGCTAACTGCCTTCATGCTGAGAAGAGAGCTCTTAAACTCATCATAGTGGTTGGCGAGTTTGGACACTTTCAAGCACATTTCTCCCATCATTGCCTATAGAAATGATCCCTGCAAGTATAGTCTTAAATACATTTTGTTGATGGTTTAGATAGGCCATATAAATTCCTCTTTTAACTCATGGTGACATTTTAGGACCCATGCATAAAACTTGATAATGAAATTGTCAACCAATTTTCAGTTGCATAACATTCTCCACAAATTTTCAGACTACAATTCATTCACTATCATATACTGAATGATTTTCTGTGAGAGTAGACACATTTTAAGATTGTATTAGGTAACATATTATAATTTTTGCATATATAAATTTGTTTAAACCAAAATATTAAACAGAACACTTAACAATGAAACCAATGCACTAACAGCATTGGTACTTCAAAATTTCTTATATTGCATATAGGAAATAAACTAGTGGCTTGCATTAATTGCTGATTTGCTAAAGAATTAAACAATTATTAAACAAATACACTGCAAACAAAATGTTCTTTTAAGGAAAGCACACTTTACATTTTTCAAGTCCTCATTGACATGAACTACTAAAAGAAGGTTACAATTAAAATGTAAAATAATACTCTTAGACATTGCTTTTATTCCTATATCATAAAAAACATTCTGATTCAAGAATGTTGAAACATCAATGTGTATTCTTTCAAGGATATTAAACATTATACAAACTTAGTTTTAAATAACCATAGTTGATTTTAAAGTGTGTAATCAGCCACTCTGAATGAGCCCTCTTCTACCACTTCTTTATTAAGAAGTAGGACAGTCATCAAAAGCTAACAACATCTGCATGAAACAGAGTTGCTAACTGCCTTCATGCTGAGAAGAGAGCTCTTAAACTCATCATGGTGGTTGACGAGTTTGGACACTTTCAAGCACATTTCTCCCATCATTGCCTATAGAAATGATCCCTGCAAGTATAGTCTTAAATACATTTTGTTGATGGTTTAGATTAGCCATATGAATTCCTCTTTTAACTCATGGTGACATTTTTGAACTCATTCATAAAACTTGATATAGAAATTGTCAACCAATTTTCAGTTGCATAACATTATCCACAAATTTTCAGACTACAATTCATTCACTATCATATACTGAATGATTTTCTGTGAGAGTAGACACATTTTAAGATTGTATTAGGTAACATATTATAATTTTTGCATATATAAATTTGTTTAAACCAAAATATTAAACAGAACACTTAACAATGAAACCAATGCACTAATAGCATTGGTACTTCAAAATTTCTTATATTGCATATAGGAAATAAACTAGTGGCTTGCATTAATTGCTGATTTGCTAAAGAATTAAACAATTATTAAACAAATACACTGCAAACAAAAGGTTCTTTTAAGGAAAGCACACTTTACATTTTTCAAGTCCTCATTGACATGAACCACTTAAAGAAGGTTACAATTAAAATGTAAAATAATACTCTTAGACATTGCTTTAATTGCTATATCATAAAAAAACATTCTGATTCAGGAATGTTGAAACATCAATGCGTATTCTTTCAAGGATATTAAACATTATACAAACTTAGTTTTAAATAACCATAGTTGATTTTAAAGTGTGTAATCAGCCACTCTGAATGAGCCCTCTTCTACCACTTCTTTATTAAGAAGTAGGACAGTCATCAAAAGCTAACAACATCTGCATGAAATAGAGTTGCTAACTGCCTTCATGCTGAGAAGAGAGCTCTTAATCTCATAATGGTGTTTGGCGAGTTTGGACACTTTCAAGCACATTTCTCCCATCATTGCCTATAGAAATGATCCCTGAAAGTATAATCTTAGCTATGTTTTGTTGATGGTTTAGATAGGCCATATGAATTCCTCTTTTAACTCATGGTGACATTTTTGGACCCATTCATAAAACTTGATATAGAAATTGTCAACCAATTTTCAGTTGAATAACATTATCCACAAATTTTCAGACTACAATTCAATCACTATCATATACTGAATGATTTTCTGTGAGAGTAGACACATTTTAAGATTGTATTAGGCAACATGTTATACTTTTTGCATATATAAACTTGTTTAAGCCAAAATATTAAACAGAACACTTAACAATGAAACCAATGCACTAATAGCATTGGTACTTCAAAATTTCTTATATTGCATATAGGAAATAAACTAGTGGCTTGCATTAATTGCTGATTTGCTAAAGAATTAAACAATTATTAAACAAATACACTGCAAACAAAAGGTTCTTTTA
This sequence comes from Pseudophryne corroboree, assembly GCF_028390025.1. Classification (NCBI taxonomy): domain Eukaryota; kingdom Metazoa; phylum Chordata; class Amphibia; order Anura; family Myobatrachidae; genus Pseudophryne; species Pseudophryne corroboree. The sequence goes on from NC_086445.1 coordinate 801,802,987, forward strand.
AGGAAAGCACACTTTACATTTTTCAAGTCATCATTGACATGAACCACTTAAAGAAGGTTAAAATTAAAATGTAAAATAATACTCTTAGACATTGCTTTTATTCCTATATCATAAAAAACATTCTGATTCAGGAATGTTGAAACATCAATGCGTATTCTTTCAAGGATATTAAACATTATACAAACTTAGTTTTAAATAACCATAGTTGATTTTAAAGTGTGTAATCAGCCACTCTGAATGAGCCCTCTTCTACCACTTCTTTATTAAGAAGTAGGACAGTCACCAAAAGCTAACAACATCTGCATGAAACAGAGTTGCTAACTGCCTTCATGCTGAGAAGAGAGCTCTTAAACTCATCATGGTGGTTGGCGAGTTTGGACACTTTCAAACACATTTCTCCCATCATTGCCTATAGAAATGATCCCTGGAAGTATAGTCTTAATTACATTTTGTTGATGGTTTAGATTAGCCATATGAATTCCTCTTTTAACTCATGGTGACATTTTTGGACTCATTCATAAAACTTGATATAGAAATTGTCAACCAATTTTCAGTTGCATAACATTATCCACAAATTTTCAGACTACAATTCATTCACTATCATATACTGAATGATTTTCTGTGAGAGTAGACACATTTTCAGATTGTATTAGGTAACATATTATAATTTTTGCATATATAAACTTGTTTAAGCCAAAATATTAAACAGAACACTTAACAATGAAACCAATGCACTAACAGCATTGGTACTTCAAAATTTCTTATATTGCATATAGGAAATAAACTAGTGGCTTGCATTAATTGCTGATTTGCTAAAGAATTAAACAATTATTAAACAAATACACTGCAAACAAAATGTTCTTTTAAGGAAAGCACACTTTACATTTTTCAAGTCCTCATTGACATGAACCACTAAAAGAAGGTTACAATTAAAATATAAAATAATACTCTTAGACATTGCTTTTATTCCTATATCATAAAAAACATTCTGATTCAAGAATGTTGAAACATCAATGTGTATTCTTTCAAGGATATTAAACATTATACAAACTTAGTTTTAAATAACCATAGTTGATTTTAAAGTGTGTAATCAGCCACTCTGAATGAGCCCTCTTCTACCACTTCTTTATTAAGAAGTAGGACAGTCATCAAAAGCTAACAACATCTGCATGAAACAGAGTTGCTAACTGCCTTCATGCTGAGAAGAGAGCTCTTAAACTCATCATGGTGGTTGGCGAGTTTGGACACTATCAAGCACATTTCTCCCATCATTGCCTATAGGAATGATCCCTGCAAGTATAGTCTTAAATACATTTTGTTGATGGTTTAGATAGGCCATATGAATTCCTCTTTTAACTCATGGTGACATTTTTGGACTCATTCATAAAACTTGATAATGAAATTGTCAACCAATTTTCAGTTGCATAACATTATCCACAAATTTTCAGACTACAATTCATTCACTATCATATACTGAATGATTTTCTGTGAGAGTAGACACATTTTAAGATTGTATTAGGTAACATATTATAATTTTTGCATATATAAATTTGTTTAAACCAAAATATTAAACAGAACACTTAACAATGAAACCAATGCACTAATAGCATTGGTACTTCAACATTTCTTATATTGCATATAGGAAATAAACTAGTGGCTTGCATTAATTGCTGATTTGCTAAAGAATTAAACAATTATTAAACAAATACACTGCAAACAAAAGGTTCTTTTAAGGAAAGCACACTTTACATTTTTCAAGTCCTCATTGACATGAACCACTTAAAGAAGGTTAAAATTAAAATGTAAAATTATACTCTTAGACATAGCTTTAATTGCTATATCATAAAAAACATTCTGATTCAGGAATGTTGAAACATCAAAGCGTATTCTTTCAAGAATATTAAACATTATACAAACTTAGTTTTAAATAACCATAGTTGATTTTAAAGTGTGTAATCAGCCACTCTGAATGAGCCCTCTTCTACCACTTCTTTATTAAGAAGTAGGACAGTCATCAAAAGCTAACAACATCTGCATGAAACAGAGTTGCTAACTCTTTTCATGCTGAGAAGAGAGCTCTTAAGCTCATCATGGTGGTTGGTGAGTTAGGACACTTTCAAGCACATTTCTCCCATTATTGCCTATAGAAATGATCCCTGAAAGTATATTCTTAGCTACATTTTGTTGATGGTTTAGATAGGCCATATGAATTCCTCTTTTAACTCATGGTGACATTTTTGGACCCATTCATAAAACTTGATATAGAAATTGTCAACCAATTTTCAGTAGCATAACATTATCCACAAATTTTCAGACTACAATTCAATCACTATCATATACTGAATGATTTTCTGTGAGAGTAGACACATTTTCAGATTGTATTAGGTAACATGTTGTACTTTTTGCATATATAAACTTGTTTAAGCCAAAATATTAAACAGAACACTTAACAATGAAACCAATGCACTAATAGCATTGGTACTTCAAAATTTCTTATATTGCATATAGGAAATAAACTAGTGGCTTGCATTAATTGCTGATTTGCTAAAGAATTAAACAATTATTAAACAAATACACTGCAAACAAAATGTTCTTTTAAGGAAAGCACACTTTACATTTTTCAAGTCCTCATTGACATGAACCACTTAAAGAAGGTTACAATTAAAATGTAAAATAATACTCTTAGACATTGCTTTTATTCCTATATCATAAAAACATTCTGATTCAGGAATGTTGAAACATCAAAGCGTATTCTTTCAAGGATATTAAACATTATACAAACTTAGTTTTAAATAACCATAGTTGATTTTAAAGTGTGTAATCAGCCACTCTGAATGAGCCCTCTTCTACCACTTCTTTATTAAGAAGTAGGACAGTCATCAAAAGCTAACAACATCTGCATTAAACAGAGTTGCTAACTGCCTTCATGCTGAGAAGAGAGCTCTTAAACTCATCATAGTGGTTGGCGAGTTTGGACACTTTCAAGCACATTTCTCCCATCATTGCCTATAGAAATGATCCCTGGAAGTATAGTCTTAAATACATTTTGTTGATGGTTTAGATAGGCCATATGAATTCCTCTTTTAACTCATGGTGACATTTTTGGACCCATTCATAAAACTTGATATAGAAATTGTCAACCAATTTTCAGTTGCATAACATTCTCCACAAATTTCCAGACTACAATTCATTCACTATCATATACTGAATGATTTTCTGTGAGAGTAGACACATTTTAAGATTGTATTAGGTAACATGTTGTACTTTTTGCATATATAAACTTGTTTAAGCCAAAATATTAAACAGAACACTTAACAATGAAACCAATGCACTAATAGCATTGGTACTTCAAAATTTCTTATATTGCATATAGGAAATAAACTAGTGGCTTGCTAAAGAATTAAACAATTATTAAACAAATACACTGCAAACAAAAGGTTCTTTTAAGGAAAGCACACTTTACATTTTTCAAGTCATCATTGACATGAACCACTTAAAGAAGGTTAAAATTAAAATGTAAAATAATACTCTTAGACATTGCTTTAATTGCTATATCATAAAAAACATTCTGATTCAGGAATGTTGAAACATCAAAGCGTATTCTTTCAAGGATATTAAACATTATACAAACTTAGTTTTAAATAACCATAGTTGATTTTAAAGTGTGTAATCAGCCACTCTGAATGAGCCCTCTACTACCACTTCTTTATTAAGAAGTAGGACAGTCATCAAAAGCTAACAACATCTGCATGAAACAGAGTTGCTAACTGCCTTCATGCTGAGAAGAGAGCTCTTAAACTCATCATGGTGGTTGGTGAGTTTGGACACTATCAAGCACATTTCTCCCATCATTGCCTATAGAAATGATCCCTGCAAGTATAGTCTTAAATACATTTTGTTGATGGTTTAGATAGGCCATATGAATTCCTCTTTTAACTCATGGTGACATTTTTGGACCCATTCATAAAACTTGATATAGAAATTGTCAACCAATTTTCAGTTGCATAACATTATCCACAAATTTTCAGACTACAATTCAATCACTATCATATACTGAATGATTTTCTGTGAGAGTAGACACATTTTAAGATTGTATTAGGTAATATGTTATACTTTTTGCATATATAAACTTGTTTAAGCCAAACTATTAAACAGAACACTTAACAATGAAACCAATGCACTAATAGCATTGGTACTTCAAAATTTCTTATATTGCATATAGGAAATAAACTAGTGGCTTGCATTAATTGCTGATTTGCTGAAGAATTAAACAATTATTAAACAAATACACTGCAAACAAAAGGTTCTTTTAAGGAAAGCACACTTTACATTTTTCAAGTCATCATTGACATGAACCACTTAAAGAAGGTTAAAATTAAAATGTAAAATAATACTCTTAGACATTGCTTTAATTGCTATATCATAAAAAACATTCTGATTCAGGAATGTTGAAACATCAAAGCATATTCTTTCAAGGATATTAAACATTATACAAACTTAGTTTTAAATAACCATAGTTGATTTTAAAGTGTGTAATCAGCCACTCTGAATGAGCCCTCTACTACCACTTCTTTATTAAGAAGTAGGACAGTCATCAAAAGCTAACAACATCTGCATGAAACAGAGTTGCTAACTGCCTTCATGCTGAGAAGAGAGCTCTTAAACTCATCATGGTGGTTGGCGAGTTTGGACACTTTCAAGCACATTTCTCCCATCATTGCCTATAGAAATGATCCCTGCAAGTATAGTCTTAAATACATTTTGTTGATGGTTTAGATAGGCCATATGAATTCCTCTTTTAACTCATGGTGACATTTTTGGACCCATTCATAAAACTTGATATAGAAATTGTCAACCAATTTTCAGTTGCATAACATTCTCCACAAATTTTCAGACTACAATTCATTCACTATCATATACTGAATGATTTTCTGTGAGAGTAGACACATTTTAAGATTGTATTAGGTAACATGTTATCATTTTTGCATATATAAACTTGTTTAAGCCAAAATATTAAACAGAACACTTAACAATGAAACCAATGCACTAATAGCATTGGTACTTCAAAATTTCTTATATTGCATATAGGAAATAAACTAGTGGCTTGCATTAATTGCTGATTTGCTAAAGAATTAAACAATTATTAAACAAATACACTGCAAACAAAAGGTTCTTTTAAGGAAAGCACACTTTACATTTTTCAAGTCATCATTGACATGAACCACTTAAAGAAGGTTAAAATTAAAATGTAAAATAATACTCTTAGACATTGCTTTTATTCCTATATCATAAAAAACATTCTGATTCAGGAATGTTGAAACATCAATGCGTATTCTTTCAAGGATATTAAACATTATACAAACTTAGTTTTAAATAACCATAGTTGATTTTAAAGTGTGTAATCAGCCACTCTGAATGAGCCCTCTTCTACCACTTCTTTATTAAGAAGTAGGACAGTCATCAAAAGCTAACAACATCTGCATGAAACAGAGTTGCTAACTGCCTTCTTGCTGAGATGAGAGCTCTTAAACTCATCATGGTGGTTGGCGAGTTTGGAGACTTTCAAACACATGTCTCCCATCATTGCCTATAGAAATGATCCCTGGAAGTATAGTCTTAATTAAATTTTGTTGATGGTTTAGATTAGCCATATGAATTCCTCTTTTAACTCATGGTGACATTTTTGGACCCATTCATAAAACTTGATATAGAAATTGTCAACCAATTTTCAGTTGCATAACATTATCCACAAATTTTCAGACTACAATTCATTCACTATCATATACTGAATGATTTTCTGTGAGAGTAGACACATTTTAAGATTGTATTAGGTAACATATTATAATTTTTGCATATATAAACTTGTTTAAGCCAAAATATTAAACAGAACACTTAACAATGAAACCAATGCACTAATAGCATTGGTACTTCAAAATTTCTTATATTGCATATAGGAAATAAACTAGTGGCTTGCATTAATTGCTGATTTGCTAAAGAATTAAACAATTATTAAACAAATACACTGCAAACAAAAGGTTCTTTTAAGGAAAGCACACTTTACATTTTTCAAGTCCTCATTGACATGAACCACTTAAAGAAGGTTACAATTAAAATGTAAAATAATACTCTTAGACATTGCTTTAATTGCTATATCATAAAAAACATTCTGATTCAGGAATGTTGAAACATCAATGCGTATTCTTTCAAGGATATTAAACATTATACAAACTTAGTTTTAAATAACCATAGTTGATTTTAAAGTGTGTAATCAGCCACTCTGAAAGAGCCCTCTTCTACCACTTCTTTATTAAGAAGTAGGACAGTCATCAAAAGCTAACAACATCTGTATGAAACAGAGTTGCTAACTGCCTTCATGCTGAGAAGAGAGCTCTTAAACTCATCATGGTGGTTGGCGAGTTTGGACACTTTCAAGCACATTTCTCCCATTATTGCCTATAGAAATGATCCCTGAAAGTATAGTCTTAAATACATTTTGTTGATGGTTTAGATAGGCCATATGAATTCCTCTTTTAACTCATGGTGACATTTTTGGACCCATTCATAAAACTTGATATAGAAATTGTCAACCAATTTTCAGTTGCATAACATTCTCCACAAATTTTCAGACTACAATTCATTCACTATCATATACTGAATGATTTTCTGTGAGAGTAGACACATTTTAAGATTGTATTAGGTAACATGTTATAATTTTTGCATATATAAACTTGTTTAAGCCAAAATATTAATCAGAACACTTAACAATGAAACCAATGCACTAATAGCATTGGTACTTCAAAATTTCTTATATTGCATATAGGAAATAAACTAGTGGCTTGCATTAATTGCTGATTTGCTAAAGAATTAAACAATTATTAAACAAATACACTGCAAACAAAAGGTTCTTTTAAGGAAAGCACACTTTAAATTTTTCAAGTCCTCATTGACATGAACCACTTAAAGAAGGTTACAATTAAAATGTAAAATAATACTCTTAGACATTGCTTTAATTGCTATATCATAAAAAACATTCTGATTCAGGAATGTTGAAACATCAATTCGTATTCTTTCAAGGATATTAAACATTATACAAACTTAGTTTTAAATAACCATAGTTGATTTTAAAGTGTGTAATCAGCCACTCTGAAAGAGCCCTCTTCTACCACTTCTTTATTAAGAAGTAGGACAGTCATCAAAAGCTAACAACATCTGCATGAAACAGAGTTGCTAACTGCCTTCATGCTGAGAAGAGAGCTCTTAAACTCATCATGGTGGTTGGCGAGTTTGGACACTTTCAAGCACATTTCTCCCATTATTGCCTATAGAAATGATCCCTGAAAGTATAGTCTTAAATACATTTTGTTGATGGTTTAGATAGGCCATATGAATTCCTCTTTTAACTCATGGTGACATTTTTGGACCCATTCATAAAACTTGATATAGAAAATGTCAACCAATTTTCAGTTGCATAACATTCTCCACAAATTTTCAGACTACAATTCATTCACTATCATATACTGAATGATTTTCTGTGAGAGTAGACACATTTTAAGATGTATTAGGTAACATGTTATAATTTTTGCATATATAAACTTGTTTAAGCCAAAATATTAATCAGAACACTTAACAATGAAACCAATGCACTAATAGCATTGGTACTTCAAAATTTCTTATATTGCATATAGGAAATAAACTAGTGGCTTGCATTAATTGCTGATTTGCTAAAGAATTAAACAATTATTAAACAAATACACTGCAAACAAAAGGTTCTTTTAAGGAAAGCACACTTTACATTTTTCAAGTCCTCATTGACATGAACCACTTAAAGAAGGTTAAAATTAAAATGTAAAATAATACTCTTAGACATTGCTTTTATTCCTATATCATAAAAAACATTCTGATTCAGGAATGTTGAAACATCAATGCGTATTCTTTCAAGGATATTAAACATTATACAAACTTAGTTTTAAATAACCATAGTTGATTTTAAAGTGTGTAATCAGCCACTCTGAATGAGCCCTCTTCTACCACTTATTTATTAAGAAGTAGGACAGTCATCAAAAGCTAACAACATCTGCATGAAACAGAGTTGCTAACTGCCTTCATGCTGAGAAAAGAGCTCTTAATCTCATCATGGTGGTTGGCGAGTTTGGACACTTTCAAGCACATTTTTCCCATCATTGCCTATAGAAATGATCCCTGAAAGTATAATCTTAGCTACATTTTGTTGATGGTTTAGATAGGCCATATGAATTCCTCTTTTAACTCATGGTGACATTTTTGGACCCATTCATAAAACTTGATATAGAAATTGTCAACCAATTTTCAGTTGCATAACATTATCCACAAATTTTCAGACTACAATTCAATCACTATCATATACTGAATGATTTTCTGTGAGAGTAGACACATTTTAAGATTGTATTAGGTAACATGTTATACTTTTTGCATATACAAACTTGTTTAAGCCAAAATATTAAACAGAACACTTAACAATGAAACCAATGCACTAATAGCATTGGTACTTCAAAATTTCTTATATTGCATATAGGAAATAAACTAGTGGCTTGCATTAATTGCTGATTTGCTAAAGAATTAAACAATTATTAAACAAATACACTGCAAACAAAATGTTCTTTTAAGGAAAGCACACTTTACATTTTTCAAGTCCTCATTGACATGAATTACTTAAAGAAGGTTACAATTAAAATGTAAAATAATACTCTTAGACATTGCTTTTATTCCTATATCATAAAAACATTCTGATTCAGGAATGTTAAAACATCAATGTGTATTCTTTCAAGGATATTAAACATTATACAAACTTAGTTTTAAATAACCATAGTTGATTTTAAAGTGTGTAATCAGCCACTCTGAATGAGCCCTCTACTACCACTTCTTTATTAAGAAGTAGGACAGTCATCAAAAGCTAACAACATCTGCATGAAACAGAGTTGCTAACTGCCTTCATGCTGAGAAGAGAGCTCTTAAACTCATCATGGTGGTTGGCGAGTTTGGACACTTTCAAGCACATTTCTCCCATCATTGCCTATAGAAATGATCCCTGCAAGTATAGTCTTAAATACATTTTGTTGATGGTTTAGATAGGCCATATGAATTCCTCTTTTAACTCATGGTGACATTTTTGGACCCATTCATAAAACTTGATATAGAAATTGTCAACCAATTTTCAGTTGCATAACATTATCCACAAATTTTCAGACTACAATTCAATCACTATCATATACTGAATGATTTTCTGTGAGAGTAGACACATTTTAAGATTGTATTAGGTAATATGTTATACTTTTTGCATATATAAACTTGTTTAAGACAAAATATTAAACAGAACACTTAACAATGAAACCAATGCACTAATAGCATTGGTACTTCAAAATTTCTTATATTGCATATAGGAAATAAACTAGTGGCTTGCATTAATTGCTGATTTGCTAAAGAATTAAACAATTATTAAACAAATACACTGCAAACAAAAGGTTCTTTTAAGGAAAGCACACTTTACATTTTTCAAGTCATCATTGACATGAACATCTTAAAGAAGGTTAAAATTAAAATGTAAAATAATACTCTTAGACATTGCTTTTATTCCTATATCATAAAAAACATTCTGATTCAGGAATGTTGAAACATCAATGCGTATTCTTTCAAGGATATTAAACATTATACAAACTTAGTTTTAAATAACCATAGTTGATTTTAAAGTGTGTAATCAGCCACTCTGAATGAGCCCTCTTCTACCACTTCTTTATTAAGAAGTAGGACAGTCATCAAAAGCTAACAACATCTGCATGAAACAGAGTTGCTAACTGCCTTCATGCTGAGAAGAGAGCTCTTAAACTCATCATGGTGGTTGGCGAGTTTGGAGACTTTCAAACACATGTCTCCCATCATTGCCTATAGAAATGATCCCTGGAAGTATAGTCTTAATTAAATTTTGTTGATGGTTTAGATTAGCCATATGAATTCCTCTTTTAACTCATGGTGACATTTTTGGACCCATTCATAAAACTTGATATAGAAATTGTCAACCAATTTTCAGTTGCATAACATTCTCCACAAATTTTCAGACTACAATTCATTCACTATCATATACTGAATGATTTTCATGTGAGAGTAGACACATTTTAAGATTGTATTAGGTAACATGTTATCATTTTTGCATATATAAACTTGTTTAAGCCAAAATATTAAACAGAACACTTAACAATGAAACCAATGCACTAATAGCATTGGTACTTCAAAATTTCTTATATTGCATATAGGAAATATACTAGTGGCTTGCATTAATTGCTGATTTGCTAAAGAATTAAACAATTATTAAACAAATACACTGCAAACAAAAGGTTCTTTTAAGGAAAGCACACTTTACATTTTTCAAGTCCTCATTGACATGAACCACTTAAAGAAGGTTACAATTAAAATGTAAAATAATACTCTTAGACATTTCTTTTATTCCTATATCATAAAAAACATTCTGATTCAGGAATGTTGAAACATCAATGCATATTCTTTCAAGGATATTAAACATTATACAAACTTAGTTTTAAATAACCATAGTTGATTTTAAAGTGTGTAATCAGCCACTCTGAATGAGCCCTCTTCTACCACTTCTTTATTAAAAAGTAGGACAGTCATCAAAAGCTAACAACATCTGCATGAAACAGAGTTGCTAACTGCCTTCATGCTGAGAAGAGAGCTCTTAATCTCATCATGGTGGTTGGCGAGTTTGGACACTTTCAAGCACATTTCTCCCATCATTGCCTATAGAAATGATCTCTAGAAGTATAATCTTTGCTACATTTCGTTGATGGTTTAGATAGGCCATATGAATTCCTCTTTTAATTTATGGTGACATTTAGGACCCATTCATAAAACTTGATATAGAAATTGTCAACCAATTTTCAGTTGCATAACATTCTCAACAAATTTTCAGACTACAATTCATTCACTATCATATACTGAATGATTTTCTGTGAGAGTAGACACATTTTAAGATTGTATTAGGTAACATATTATAATTTTTGCATATATAAATTTGTTTAAACCAAAATATTAAACAGAACACTTAACAATGAAACCAATGCACTAATAGCATTGGTACTTCAAAATTTCTTATATTGCATATAGGAAATAAACTAGTGGCTTGCATTAGTTGCTGATTTGCAAAAGAATTAAACAATTATTAAACAAATACACTGCAAACAAAAGGTTCTTTTAAGGAAAGCACACTTTACATTTTTCAAGTCCTCATTGACATGAACCACTTAAAGAAGGTTAAAATTAAAATGTAAAATAATACTCTTAGACATTGCTTTAATTGCTATATCATAAAAAACATTCTGATTCAGGAATGTTGAAACATCAATGCGTATTCTTTCAAAGATATTAAACCTTATACAAACTTAGTTTTAAATAACCATAGTTGATTTTAAAGTGTGTAATCAGCCACTCTGAATGAGCCCTCTTCTACCACTTCTTTATTAAGAAGTAGGACAGTCATCAAAAGCTAACAACATCTGCATGAAACAGAGTTGCTAACTGCCTTCTTGCTGAGAAGAGAGCTCTTAATCTCATCATGGTGGTTGGCGAGTTTGGACACTTTCAAGCACATTTCTCCCATCATTGCCTATAGAAATGATCCCTGAAAGTATAATCTTAGCTACATTTTGTTGATGGTTTAGATAGGCCATATAAATTCCTCTTTTAACTCATGGTGACATTTTAGGACCCATGCATAAAACTTGATATAGAAATTGTCAACCAATTTTCAGTTGCATAACATTCTCCACAAATTTTCAGACTACAATTCATTCACTATCATATACTGAATGATTTTCTGTGGGAGTAGACACATTTTAAGATTGTATTAGGTAACATATTATAATTTTTGCATATATAAATTTGTTTAAACCAAAATATTAAACAGAACACTTAACAATGAAACCAATGCACTAATAGCATTGGTACTTCAAAATTTCTTATATTGCATATAGGAAATAAACTAGTGGCTTGCATTAATTGCTGATTTGCTAAAGAATTAAACAATTATTAAACAAATACACTGCAAACAAAAGGTTCTTTTAAGGAAAGCACACTTTACATTTTTCAAGTCATCATTGACATGAACCACTTAAAGAAGGTTAAAATTAAAATGTAAAATAATACTCTTAGACATTGCTTTTATTCCTATATCATAAAAAACATTCTGATTTAGGAATGTTGAAACATCAATGCATATTCTTTCAAGGATATTAAACATTATACAAACTTACTTTTAAATAACCATAGTTGATTTTAAAGTGTGTAATCAGCCACTCTGAATGAGCCCTCTTCTACCACTTCTTTATTAAGAAGTAGGACAGTCATCAAAAGCTAACAACATCTGCATGAAACAGAGTTGCTAACTGCCTTCATGCTGAGAAGAGAGCTCTTAAACTCATCATGGTGGTTGGCGAGTTTGGACACTTTCAAACACATTTCTCCCTCATTGCCTATAGAAATGATCCCTGGAAGTACAGTCTTAATTACATTTTGTTGCTGGTTTAGATTAGCCATATGAATTCCTCTTTTAACTCATGGTGACATTTTTGGACCCATTCATAAAACTTGATATAGAAATTGTCAACCAATTTTCAGTTGCATAACATTATCCACAAATTTTCAGACAATTCATTCACTATCATATACTGAATGATTTTCTGTGAGAGTAGACACATTTTAAGATTGTATTAGGTAACATATTATAATTTTTGCATATATAAACTTGTTTAAGCCAAAATATTAAACAGAACACTTAACAATGAAACCAATGCACTAATAGCATTGGTACTTCAAAATTTCTTATATTGCATATAGGAAATAAACTAGTGGCTTGCATTAATTGCTGATTTGCTAAAGAATTAAACAATTATTAAACAAATACACTGCAAACAAAAGGTTCTTTTAAGGAAAGCACACTTTACATTTTTCAAGTCCTCATTGACATGAACCACTTAAAGAAGGTTAAAATTAAAATGTAAAATAATACTCTTAGACATTGCTTTAATTGCTATATCATAAAAAATATTCTGAATCAGGAATGTTGAAACATCAATGCGTATTCTTTCAAGGATATTAAACATTATACAAACTTAGTTTTAAATAACCATAGTTGGTTTTAAAGTGTGTAATCAGCCACTTCGAATGAGCCCTCTTCTTCCACTTCTTTATTAAGAAGTAGGACAGTCATCAAAAGCTAACAACATCTGCATGAATCAGAGTTGCTAACTGCCTTCATGCTGAGAAGAGAGCTCTTTAACTCATCATGGTGGTTGGCGAGTTTGGACACTTTCAAGCACATTTCTCCCATCATTGCCTATAGAAATTATCCCTGAAAGTACAATCTTAATTACATTTTGTTGATGGTTTAGATAGGCCATATGAATTCCTCTTTTAACTCATGGTGACATTTTTGGACCCATTCATAAAACCTGATATAGAAATTGTCAACCAATTTTCAGTTGCATAACATTATCCACAAATTTTCAGACTACAATTCATTCACTATCATATACTGAATGATTTTCTGTGAGAGTAGACACATTTTAAGATTGTATTAGGTAACATATTATAATTTTTGCATATATAAAATTGTTTAAGCCAAAATATTAAACAGAACACTTAACAATGAAACCAATGCACTAATAGCATTGGTACTTCAAAATTTCTTATATTGCATATAGGAAATAAACTAGTGGCTTGCATTAGTTGCTGATTTGCAAAATAATTAAACAATTATTAAATAAATACACTGCAAACAAAAGGTTCTTTTAAGGAAAGCACAGTTTAAATTTTTCAAGTCCTCATTGATATGTACAACTTAAAGAAGGTTAAAATTAAAATGTAAAATAATACTCTTAGACATTGCTTTTATTGCTATATAATAAAAAAACATTCTGATTCAGGAATGTTAAAACATTAATGCTTGTTCTTTCCAGCATATTAAACATTATACAAACTTAGTTTTTAATAACCATATTTGATTTTAAAGTGTGTAATCAGCCACTCTGAATGAGCCCTCTTCTACCACTTCTTTATTAAGAAGTAGGACAGTCATCAAAAGCTAACAACATCTGCATGAAACAGAGTTGCTAACTGCCTTCATGCTGAGAAAATAGCTCTTAAACTCATCATGGTGGTTGGTGAATTTGGACACTTTCAAGCACATTTCTCCAATCATTGCCTATAGAAATGATCCCTGAAAGTATAGTCTTAAATACATTTTGTTGATGGTTTAGATAGGCCATATGAATTCCTCTTTTAACTTATGGTGACATTTTAGGACCCATTCATAAAACTTGATATAGAAATTGTCAACCAATTTTCAGTTGCATAACATTCTCAACAAATTTTCAGACTACAATTCATTCACTATCATATACTGAATGATTTTCTGTGAGAGTAGACACATTTTAAGATTGTATTAGGTAACATATTATAATTTTTGCATATATAAATTTGTTTAAACCAAAATATTAAACAGAACACTTAACAATGAAACCAATGCACTAATAGCATTGGTACTTCAAAATTTCTTATATTGCATATAGGAAATAAACTAGTGGCTTGCATTAGTTGCTGATTTGCAAAATAATTAAACAATTATTAAACAAATACACTGCAAACAAAAGGTTCTTTTAAGGAAAGCACACTTTACATTTTTCAAGTCCTCATTGACATGAACCACTTAAAGAAGGTTAAAATTAAAATGTAAATAATACTCTTAAACATTGCTTTTATTCCTATATCATAAAAAACATTCTGATTCAGGAATGTTGAAACATCAATGCGTATTCTTTCAAGGATATTAAACATTATACAAACTTAGTTTTAAATAACCATAGTTGATTTTAAAGTGTGTAATCAGCCACTCTGAATAAGCCCTCTTCTACCACTTCTTTATTAAGAAGTAGGACAGTCATCAAAAGCTAACAACATCTGCATGAAACAGAGTTGCTAACTGCCTTCATGCTGAAAAGAAAGCTCTTAAACTCATCATGGTGGTTGGCGAGTTTGGACACTTTCAAGCACATTTCTCCCATCATTGCCTATAGAAATGATCCCTGAAAGTATAGTCTTAGTTTCTTTTTGTTGATGGTTTAGATAGGCCATATGAATTCCTCTTTTAACTTATGGTGACATTTTAGGACCCATTCATAAAACTTGATATAGAAATTGTCAACCAATTTTCAGTTGCATAACATTCTCAACAAATTTTCAGACTACAATTCATTCACTATCATATACTGAATGATTTTCTGTGAGAGTAGACACATTTTAAGATTGTATTAGGTAACATATTATAATTTTTGCATATATAAATTTGTTTAAACCAAAATATTAAACAGAACACTTAACAATGAAACCAATGCACTAATAGCATTGGTACTTCAAAATTTCTTATATTGCATATAGGAAATAAACTAGTGGCTTGCATTAGTTGCTGATTTGCAAAATAATTAAACAATTATTAAACAAATACACTGCAAACAAAAGGTTCTTTTAAGGAAAGCACACTTTACATTTTTCAAGTCCTCATTGACATGAACCACTTAAAGAAGGTTAAAATTAAAATGTAAATAATACTCTTAAACATTGCTTTTATTCCTATATCATAAAAAACATTCTGATTCAGGAATGTTGAAACATCAATGCGTATTCTTTCAAGGATATTAAACATTATACAAACTTAGTTTTAAATAACCATAGTTGATTTTAAAGTGTGTAATCAGCCACTCTGAATAAGCCCTCTTCTACCACTTCTTTATTAAGAAGTAGGACAGTCATCAAAAGCTAACAACATCTGCATGAAACAGAGTTGCTAACTGCCTTCATGCTGAAAAGAAAGCTCTTAAACTCATCATGGTGGTTGGCGAGTTTGGACACTTTCAAGCACATTTCTCCCATCATTGCCTATAGAAATGATCCCTGAAAGTATAGTCTTAATTTCTTTTTGTTGATGGTTTAGATAGGCCATATGAATTCCTCTTTTAACTTATGGTGACATTTTAGGACCCATTCATAAAACTTGATATAGAAATTGTCAACCAATTTTCAGTTGCATAACATTATCCACAAATTTTCAGACTACAATTCATTCACTATCATATACTGAATGATTTTCTGTGAGAGTAGACACATTTTAAGATTGTATTAGGTAACATATTATAATTTTTGCATATATAAAATTGTTTAAGCCAAAATATTAAACAGAACACTTAACAATGAAACCAATGCACTAATAGCATTGGTACTTCAAAATTTCTTATATTGCATATAGGAAATAAACTAGTGGCTTGCATTAGTTGCTGATTTGCAAAATAATTAAACAATTATTAAATAAATACACTGCAAACAAAAGGTTCTTTTAAGGAAAGCACAGTTTAAATTTTTCAAGTCCTCATTGATATGTACAACTTAAAGAAGGTTAAAATTAAAATGTAAAATAATACTCTTAGACATTGCTTTTATTGCTATATAATAAAAAAACATTCTGATTCAGGAATGTTAAAACATTAATGCTTGTTCTTTCCAGCATATTAAACATTATACAAACTTAGTTTTTAATAACCATATTTGATTTTAAAGTGTGTAATCAGCCACTCTGAATGAGCCCTCTTCTACCACTTCTTTATTAAGAAGTAGGACAGTCATCAAAAGCTAACAACATCTGCATGAAACAGAGTTGCTAACTGCCTTCATGCTGAGAAAATAGCTCTTAAACTCATCATGGTGGTTGGTGAATTTGGACACTTTCAAGCACATTTCTCCAATCATTGCCTATAGAAATGATCCCTGAAAGTATAGTCTTAAATACATTTTGTTGATGGTTTAGATAGGCCATATGAATTCCTCTTTTAACTTATGGTGACATTTTAGGACCCATTCATAAAACTTGATATAGAAATTGTCAACCAATTTTCAGTTGCATAACATTCTCAACAAATTTTCAGACTACAATTCATTCACTATCATATACTGAATGATTTTCTGTGAGAGTAGACACATTTTAAGATTGTATTAGGTAACATATTATAATTTTTGCATATATAAATTTGTTTAAACCAAAATATTAAACAGAACACTTAACAATGAAACCAATGCACTAATAGCATTGGTACTTCAAAATTTCTTATATTGCATATAGGAAATAAACTAGTGGCTTGCATTAGTTGCTGATTTGCAAAATAATTAAACAATTATTAAACAAATACACTGCAAACAAAAGGTTCTTTTAAGGAAAGCACACTTTACATTTTTCAAGTCCTCATTGACATGAACCACTTAAAGAAGGTTAAAATTAAAATGTAAATAATACTCTTAAACATTGCTTTTATTCCTATATCATAAAAAACATTCTGATTCAGGAATGTTGAAACATCAATGCGTATTCTTTCAAGGATATTAAACATTATACAAACTTAGTTTTAAATAACCATAGTTGATTTTAAAGTGTGTAATCAGCCACTCTGAATAAGCCCTCTTCTACCACTTCTTTATTAAGAAGTAGGACAGTCATCAAAAGCTAACAACATCTGCATGAAACAGAGTTGCTAACTGCCTTCATGCTGAAAAGAAAGCTCTTAAACTCATCATGGTGGTTGGCGAGTTTGGACACTTTCAAGCACATTTCTCCCATCATTGCCTATAGAAATGATCCCTGAAAGTATAGTCTTAGTTTCTTTTTGTTGATGGTTTAGATAGGCCATATGAATTCCTCTTTTAACTTATGGTGACATTTTAGGACCCATTCATAAAACTTGATATAGAAATTGTCAACCAATTTTCAGTTGCATAACATTCTCAACAAATTTTCAGACTACAATTCATTCACTATCATATACTGAATGATTTTCTGTGAGAGTAGACACATTTTAAGATTGTATTAGGTAACATATTATAATTTTTGCATATATAAATTTGTTTAAACCAAAATATTAAACAGAACACTTAACAATGAAACCAATGCACTAATAGCATTGGTACTTCAAAATTTCTTATATTGCATATAGGAAATAAACTAGTGGCTTGCATTAGTTGCTGATTTGCAAAATAATTAAACAATTATTAAACAAATACACTGCAAACAAAAGGTTCTTTTAAGGAAAGCACACTTTACATTTTTCAAGTCCTCATTGACATGAACCACTTAAAGAAGGTTAAAATTAAAATGTAAATAATACTCTTAAACATTGCTTTTATTCCTATATCATAAAAAACATTCTGATTCAGGAATGTTGAAACATCAATGCGTATTCTTTCAAGGATATTAAACATTATACAAACTTAGTTTTAAATAACCATAGTTGATTTTAAAGTGTGTAATCAGCCACTCTGAATAAGCCCTCTTCTACCACTTCTTTATTAAGAAGTAGGACAGTCATCAAAAGCTAACAACATCTGCATGAAACAGAGTTGCTAACTGCCTTCATGCTGAAAAGAAAGCTCTTAAACTCATCATGGTGGTTGGCGAGTTTGGACACTTTCAAGCACATTTCTCCCATCATTGCCTATAGAAATGATCCCTGAAAGTATAGTTTTAATTTCTTTTTGTTGATGGTTTAGATAGGCCATATGAATTCCTCTTTTAACTTATGGTGACATTTTAGGACCCATTCATAAAACTTGATATAGAAATTGTCAACCAATTTTCAGTTGCATAACATTCTCAACAAATTTTCAGACTACAATTCATTCACTATCATATACTGAATGATTTTCTGTGAGAGTAGACACATTTTAAGATTGTATTAGGTAACATATTATAATTTTTGCATATATAAATTTGTTTAAACCAAAATATTAAACAGAACACTTAACAATGAAACCAATGCACTAATAGCATTGGTACTTCAAAATTTCTTATATTGCATATAGGAAATAAACTAGTGGCTTGCATTAGTTGCTGATTTGCAAAAGAATTAAACAATTATTAAACAAATACACTGCAAACAAAAGGTTCTTTTAAGGAAAGCACACTTTACATTTTTCAAGTCCTCATTGACATGAACCACTTAAAGAAGGTTAAAATTAAAATGTAAAATAATACTCTTAGACATTGCTTTAATTGCTATATCATAAAAAACATTCTGATTCAGGAATGTTGAAACATCAATGCGTATTCTTTCAAGGATATTAAACATTATACAAACTTAGTTTTAATATAACCATAGTTGATTTTAAAGTGTGTAATCAGCCACTCCGAATGAGCTCACCTCTATCACTTCTTTATTAAAAAGTAGGACAGTCATCAAAAGCTAACAACACCTGCATGAAACAGAGTTGCTAACTGCCTTCATGCTGAGAAGAGAGCTCTTTATCCCATCATGGTGGTTGGCGAGTTTGGACACTTTCAAGCACATTTCTCCCATCATTGCCTATAGAAATGATCCCTGGAAGTATAATCTTAGCTACATTTTGTTGATGGTTTAGATAGGCCATATGAATTCCTCTTTTAACTCATGGTGACATTTTTGGACCCATTCATAAAACTTGATATAGAAATTGTCAACCAATTTTCAGTTGCATAACATTATCCACAAATTTTCAGACTACAATTCAATCACTATCATATACTAAATGATTTTCTGTGAGAGTAGACACATTTTAAGATTGTATTAGGTAACATGTTATACTTTTTGCATATATATACTTGTTTAAGCCAAAATATTAAACAGAACACTTAACAATGAAACCAATGCACTAATAGCATTGGTACTTTAAAATTTCTTATATTGCATACAGGGGGGTATATGCAATTGCGGTCGAATTCCCGAAATTGTCGAATTTCGGGTCATTTTCGGCCAAAAAAAAATTCGCCTATGCAATTCAGTGCTTTCCGACCAAAAAACGGACTTTCAAAATTCGACTTTTTGAAATTCGAATTTTTGCAAATTAGACTTTTCTGCAATGATATAAGTGCTGCAATTCGACCAAAGCATATTCAATTCAAGTTTGGAAATTCGACAGCAGTGCTTTTAGACAGCAAATTCGTCATTTTCAATCCGCCACACTTTGGAGGGTGAAAACAAATAAAAATAATTTAAACATGTTTTTTTTTGTGTTTTTTTTTTGGGAATAGCAGATCTATTTATATTAGAAGGGATTAGGTACTTTTTTTTTTTTTTTTTTGGAGGCACAAATATTATTTATAATTTTTTTAAAATATTATTATTATTATTATTTTTTTTTATTGCTGGAACGGTATAATCCGAAAAAAAAATTGCGTGGGGTCCCCCCTCCAAAGCATAACCAGCCTCGGGCTCTTCGAGCTGGTCCTGGTTCTAAAAATGCGGGGAAAAAATTGACAGGAGATCCCCCGTATTTTTAAAACCAGCACCGGGCTCTGCGCCTGGTGCTGGTGCCAAAAATACGGGGGACAAAAAGAGTAGGGGTCCCCCATATTTTTAACACCAGCATCGGGCTCCACTAGCTGGACAGATAATGCCACAGCCGGGGGTCACTTTTATGCCGTGCCCTGCGGCCGTGGCATTAAATATCCAACTAGTCACCCCTGGCCGGGGTACCCTGGGGGAGTGGGGACCCCTTCAATCAAGGGGTCCCCCCCCAGCCACCCAACGGCCAGGGGTGAAGCCCGAGGCTGTCCCCCCCATCCAATGGGCTGCGGATGGGAGGGCTGATAGCCTTTTGTGATAATTAAAAGATATTGTTTTTTCCAGTAGTACTACAAGTCCCAGCAAGCCTCCCCCGCAAGCTGGTACTTGGAGAACCACAAGTACCAGCATGCGGGAGAAAAACGGGCCCACTGGTACCTGTAGTACTACTGGAAAAAAAATACCCAAATAAAAACAGGACACACACACCGTGAAAGTAAAACTTTATTTCTTACGTCGACACACACATACTTACCTATGTTCACACGCCGACATCGGTCCTCTTCTCCATGTAGAATCCAGGGGTACCTGAAAAAAAAGATCAATATACTCACCTCAGCCATGGTCCAGAGATACATCCACGTACTTGTAGAAAAAAACAAACCGCAAATACCCGACCAAACGGACTGAAAGGGGTCCCATGCTGACACATGGGACCCCTATCCCCGAATGCAGAGAGACCTGTCAGTGACAGCTGTCACAGAAAGGTCTCTATAGCCAATCAGGAAGCGCAACTTCGTTGCGCTCATCTGATTGGCTCTGTGCGTCTGAGCAGACAGCGCATCGCACAGCCCAGTCCATTATATTCAATGGTGGGAACTTAGCGGCTAGCGGTGAGGTCACCCGCCGGTCAGCGGCTGACCGGCGGGTGACCCCCCTGCTAGCCGCTAAGTTCCCACCATTGAAAGTAATGGAGCGGCTTTGCGATGCGCTGTCACATCACAGACAGCGCACAGCCAATCAGATGAGCGCCACGGAAGTAGCGCTTCCTGATTGGCTGAAGGGACTTCAGTGACAGGAGTCACGTGATGTCCCGGCATTCGGGAGAAAGGGGTCTGATGTGAAAGCATTGGACCCCTTTCTAGTCCGGTATGGATCGGTGTTCGTTTTTTTGTTTTGCCAAGTACGTGGATTATCTCTGGACCTGGATGTACCTCTGGACGCTGGAAGGTGAGTATAATTTTTTCACAGGTACCTCGGATCGTCGGAGACCGTGGCAGTCGGCGTGTCAACATAGGTAAGTATGTGTGTGTCGGCGTATGAAATAAAGTTTTACTTTCACGGTGTGTGTGTCCTGTTTTTATTTGGGTATTTTTTTTCCAGTAGTACTACAGGTACCAGCGGGCCCGTTTTTCTCCCGCATGCAGGTACTTGTGGTTCTCCAAGTACCAGCTTGCGGGGGAGGCTTGCTGGGACTTGTAGTACTAATGGAAAAAACAATATCTTTTTATTATCACAAAAGGCTATCAGCCCCCCCATCCGCAGCCCATTGGATGGGGGGGACAGCCTCGGGCTTCACCCCTGGCCCTTGGGTGGCTGGGGGGGGGACCCCTTGATTGTAGGGGTCCCCACTCCCCCAGGGTACCCTCGCCAGGGGTGACTAGTTGGGTAGTTAATGCCACGGCCGCAGGGCACGGCATAAAAGTGACCCCCGGCTGTGGCATTATCTGTCCAGCTAGTGGAGCCCGATGCTGGTGTTAAAAATACGGGGGACCCCTACTCTTTTTGTCCCCCGTATTTTTGGCACCAGCACCAGGCGCAGAGCCCGGTGCTGGTTTTAAAAATACGGGGGATCCCTGCCAAATTTTTCCCCTGCATTTTTAGAACCAGGAACAGCTCGAAGAGCCCGAGGCTGGTTATGCTTTGGAGGGGGGACCCCACGCCATTTTTTTTTCCGGGTTTTTCCCGTTTTTCCCCGTTTTTTAAAATCGCTGCAAAATCCTCCAAATCGGCCGATTTTCGCCCGCGATTCTGGCGAATCCGTTTTTCATTGAATATGGTGAATTCCGGAAGCCACCTTCCGGAATTCACCTGGCGAATTTAGTCGAATTAAAAAACGGCGAAAAATTGCCGCGATTCGCCGTGAATTGCATATACCCCAGGAAATCAACTAGTGGCTTGCATTAATTGCTGATTTGCTAAAGAATTAAACAATTATTAAACATATACACTGCAAACAAAAGGTTCTTTTAAGGAAAGCACACTTTACATTTTTCAAGTCCTCATTGACATGAACCACTTAAAGAAGGTTAAAATTAAAATGTAAAATAATACTCTTAGACATTGCTTTTATTGCTATATTATAAAAAACATTCTGATTTAGGAATGTTGAAACATCAATGCGTATTCTTTCAAGGATATTAAACATTATACAAACTTAGTTTTAAATAACCATAGTTGATTTTAAAGTGTGTAATCAGTAACTCTGAATGAGCCCTCTTCTACCACTTCTTTATTAAGAAGTAGGACAGTCATCAAAAGCTAGCAACATCTGCATGAAACAGAGTTGCTAATTGCCTTCATGCTGAGAAGAGAGCTCTTAAACTCATCATGGTGGTTGGCGAGTTTGGACATTTCCAAGCACATTTCTCCCATCATTGCCTATAGAAATAATCCCTGAAAGTATAGTCTTAATTACATTTTGTTGATGGTTTAGATAGGCCATATGAATTCCTCTTTTAACTCATGGTGACATTTTTGGACCCATTCATAAAACTTGATATAGAAATTGTCAACCGATTTTCAGTTGCATAACATTCTCCACAAATTTTCAGACTACAATTCATTCACTATCATATACTGAATGATTTTCTGTGAGAGTAGACACATTTTAAGATTGTATTAGGTAACATGTTATACTTTTTGCATATATAAACTTGTTTAAGCCAAAATATTAAACAGAACACTTAACAATGAAACCAATGCACTAATAGCATTGGTACTTCAAAATTTCTTATATTTCATATAGGAAATAAACTAGTGGCTTGCATTAATTGCTGATTTGCTAAAGAATTAAACAATTATTAAACAAATACACTGCAAACAAAAGGTTCTTTTAAGGAAAGCACACTTTACATTTTTCAAGTCCTCATTGACATGAATCACTTAAAGAAGGTTAAAATTAAAATGTAAAATAATACTCTTAGACATTGCTTTTATTCCTATATCATAAAAAACATTCTGATTCAGGAATGATGAAACATCAATGCGTATTCTTTCAAGGATATTAAACATTATACAAACTTAGTTTTAAATAACCATAGTTGATTTTAAAGTGTGTAATCAGCCACTCTGAATAAGCCCTCTTCTTCCACTTCTTTATTAAGAAGTAGGACAGTCATCAAAAGCTAACAACATCTTCATGAAACAGAGTTGCTAACTGCCTTCATGCTGAGAAGAGAGCTCTTAAACTCATCATGGTGGTTGGTGAGTTTGGACACTTTCAAGCACATTTCTCCCATCATTGCCTATAGAAATGATCCCTGAAAGTATAGTCTTAATTACATTTTGTTGATGTTTAGATAGGCCATTTGAATTCCTCTTTTAACTCATGGTGACATTTTTGGACCCATTCATAAAACCTGATATAGAAATTGTCAACCAATTTTCAGTTGCATAACATTCTCCACAAATTTTCAGACTTCAATTCATTCACTATCATATACTGAATGATTTTCTGTGAGAGTAGACACATTTTAAGATTGTATTAGGTAACATATTATAATTTTTACATATATAAATTTGTTTAAGCCAAAATATTAAACATAACACTTAACAATGAAACCAATGCACTAATAGCATTGGTACTTCAAAATTTCTTATATTGCATATAGGAAATAAACTAGTGGCTTGCATTAGTTGCTGATTTGCAAAAGAATTAAACAATTATTAAACAAATACACTGCAAACAAAAGGTTCTTTTAAGGAAAGCACACTTTACATTTTTCAAGTCCTCATTGACATGAACCACTTAAAGAAGGTTAAAATTAAAATGTAAAATAATACTCTTAGACATTGCTTTAATTGCTATATCATAAAAAACATTCTGATTCAGGAATGTTGAAATATCAATGCGTATTCTTTCAAGGATATTAAACATTATACAAACGTAGTTTTAAATAACCATAGTTGATTTTAAAGTGTGTAATCAGCCACTCTGAATGAGCCCTCTTCTACCACTTCTTTATTAAGAAGTAGGACAGTCATCAAAAGCTAGCAACATCTGCATGAAACAGAGTTGCTAATTGCCTTCATGCTGAGAAGAGAGCTCTTAAACTCATCATGGTGGTTGGCGAGTATGGACACTTTCAAGCACATTTCTCCCATCATTGCTTATAGAAATGATCCCTGAAAGTATAGTCTTAATTACATTTTGTTGATGGTTTAGATAGGCCATATGAATTCCTCTTTTAACTCATGGTGACATTTTTGGACCCATTCATAAAACTTGATATAGAAATTGTCAACCAATTTTCAGTTGCATAACATTCTCCACAAATGTTTAGACTACAATTCATTCACTATCATATACTGAATGATTTTCTGTGAGAGTAGACACATTTTAAGATTGTATTACATAACATGTTATCATTTTTGTATATATAAACTTGTTTAAGCCAAAATATTAAACAGAACACTTAACAATGAAACCAATGCACTAATAGCATTGGTACTTTAAAATTTCTTATATTTCATATAGGAAATAAACTAGTGGCTTGCATTAATTGCTGATTTGCTAAAGAATTAAACAATTATTAAACAAACACACTGCAAACAAAAGATTCTTTTAAGGAAAGCACACTTTACATTTTTCAAGTCCTCTTTGACATGAATCACTTAAAGAAGGTTAAAATTAAAATGTAAAATAATACTCTTAGACATTGCTTTTATTCCTATATCATAAAAAACATTCTGATTTAGGAATGTTGAAACATCAATGCGTATTCTTTCAAGGATATTAAACATTATACAAACTTAGTTTTAAATAACCATAGTTGATTTTAAAGTGTGTAATCAGCCACTCTGAATAAGCCCTCTTCTACCACTTCTTTATTAAGAAGTAGGACAGTCATCAAAAGCTAACAACAACTGCATGAAACAGAGTTGCTAACTGCCTTCATGCTGAAAAGAGAGCTCTTAAACTCATCATGGTGGTTGGCGAGTTTGGACACTTTCAAGCACATTTCTCCCATCATTGCCTATAGAAATGATCCCTGAAAGTATAGTCTTAATTACATTTTGTTGATGGTTTAGATAGGCCATATGAATTCCTCTTTTAACTTATGGTGACATTTTAGGACCCATTCATAAAACTTGATATAGAAATTGTCAACCAATTTTCAGTTGCATAACATTCTCAACAAATTTTCAGACTACAATTCATTCACTATCATATACTGAATGATTTTCTGTGAGAGTAGACACATTTTAAGATTGTATTAGGTAACATATTATAATTTTTGCATATATAAATTTGTTTAAACCAAAATATTAAACAGAACACTTAACAATGAAACCAATGCACTAATAGCATTGGTACTTCAAAATTTCTTATATTGCATATAGGAAATAAACTAGTGGCTTGCATTAGTTGCTGATTTGCAAAAGAATTAAACAATTATTAAACAAATACACTGCAAACAAAAGGTTCTTTTAAGGAAAGCACACTTTACATTTTTCAAGTCCTCATTGACATGAACCACTTAAAGAAGGTTAAAATTAAAATGTAAAATAATACTCTTAGACATTGCTTTAATTGCTACAGATGTAGCCACCTTTATCTTGAGTGGCTGCGGCGTTTGTCCCGTTCGACCATACGCAGCGTACTGGGGCGTAGCGAGGCGCGCCTAGTCACAGAGAGGCTATCTAATCGCACGGAGACAGACATTTGACGTTTGGCGTTACCTTTACGTGTAATACCTGCGATCAGCCACCAGATGTCGCTTTTTACAATCACCACTGCGCATGCGTGTGGTCTCCCGTAAAATACAATACTGAAATACATAATAAGGACTACTTTACTAAGGCGTCTCATTACGCTGCATACAGTAAATACTCATTACGCTG
Source organism: Pseudophryne corroboree (assembly GCF_028390025.1). Taxonomy (NCBI): domain Eukaryota; kingdom Metazoa; phylum Chordata; class Amphibia; order Anura; family Myobatrachidae; genus Pseudophryne; species Pseudophryne corroboree. The sequence continues at coordinate 801,829,506 of NC_086445.1, forward strand.
CATTATTTAATACAGTACTGTATATACGACACCGACGCAAATAGTACAGCATACAGTACTGTATATGATCCATCTACAATACTTTATGAATACTGTATGTGAGCGTCCAAGTCCCGCAGACAAAACATACAGTACTGTAAAACCAGTAGTGTACACTGTCGCAAATGGATGTGTGTTACAAGTTCACTATTACCTCTCAAGATTAGGAATTTTGTACAGTATGTTATCGTCCTAATCCCGTAGCCATTACAGCATAATCAAAACCAACGGATTTATACATTTGTCTGCGGCGAAGTGGTGAAGTGTTTCGCTTCCTATACTCAGAGTCCAGGGTTCGATTCCTTAAGTACGAATGCATGTTAGTTTTTTTCAGACACTTTATTATTATTTTTATTAACATAAACCAGGGCAAAGCTGCATGAGCGGTTCTATGCGATCGAGTCCGGTGTACCATAATGTGCAGGTTCTATGCAGGTTAAGGTTCTATGCTCCGTACAGTACACATACAATTCTGTAGCTGGGCAGACTGAATAGAAATGGCTACCACCTATGACTCCTTGCCCCACAGAGGCCCTAGGCTACGGAGCAAGTAATAGTCCAGATTGTACAGACTATGGGGCAATGCTGAAGGAGCGTCACAATCCCCTAGCTAAAATACACAGTATGCACATTATGGTACACCGGACTCGATCACATACTGTAGCACACTGGCAAAATGGCCGCCGCCCCTGAACCCTTGTGCAGGTTATGGGGCAATGCTGAAGGAGCGTCACAATCCCCTAACCAAAATACACAGGGGAGATAGGGATAAGCTACTGTAGGATTGCATACAGTATTACGGTACACCGGACTCAATCGCATAGCACACTGTCAAAACGACCACTACCCATGAACCCCCACCTCCTGAACCCCCACCTCGTGGCAGGCAGCAGTTGGGTATGGAATGAGAAATGGCATAAGCTGTGCAGGCTACGGGGCGATGCTGAAGGAGCGTCACAATCCCCTAGCCAAAATACACAGAGATAAGCGAGGTCTATGCACATTACAGTACGTTACACCGGGCTCGGTCGCATAGCAAACTGACAAAACACAAGTTTTACAGTACATACAGTAAAGCAGGCCAAAGCTGCAGGAGAGTTTCTACTGTAAAGGTTCTATGCACCGTACGGTAATGTACACATACAATTCTATAGCAGGGCAGACTCAATTGAAATGGCTACCGCCTGTGACTCCTAGCTCCTAGGAGGCACTCAGCTATGGAGCAAATAACAGCACAGATTTTGCAGGCTACGGGGCAATGCTGAAGGAGCGTCACAATCCCCTAGCTACAATACACAGGGGTGATAGAGATAATCGAGTGGCAGGAGGGGGGGTCCCCTTGATTTAAGGGGCCCCCACTCCACCAGGGTACCCCGGCCAGGTGTGACTAGTTGGGTATTTAATTCCATGGCCGCAGGGACCGGTATAAAAGTGTCTCCCGGCTGTGCATTATCTGTCCAGCTAGTGGAGCCCAGTGCTGATTCAAAAAATATGGGGAACCCCTACGCTTTTTTGTCCCCCTTATTTTTTGCACCAGGACCAGGCGCAGAGCCCGGTGCTGGTTCTAAAAAGATGGGGGATCCCGTGTCCATTTTTTCCGTATTCCTGCCGGAATTCGACCGCAATTGCATATACAGTACTGTACCCCTTAATGTCACTGCTTACAGTATACAGTATTTAGACATGAGCTTGTGTACAGTATCTGTCATGAGGTGCTTTTTTCACTGACACTATAACTTTTTTCTATTGTAATATACTGTACAGAGGCGGCAAACTAGCCAAACGGGAATAATCAGCTTCTGCTGAATAAAATGAGATGCTACAGTACATGCCTATATTCTGTGAGTGACTGCGGCTCTATGAAATTAAATCAGAAAATTTAAATATGAAATGCATTACTAATGTGTGGCATTACTGTACTGTATGTGTATAAGGTGTACTACAATATTTTCTGGTGTAACATAAGGAAAGGGCACTACTGCATGGTCTAATGCAGTGGTTCTCAAACTTGGTCCTCAGGACCCCACACAGTGCATGTTTTGCAGGTAAACCAGCAAGTGCACAGATGTATTCATTACTAACTGACACATTTTAGAAGGTCCATACAGTAGGTGGAGCTAATTTTTTCACTTGTGATTCTGTGAGACCTGCAAAACCTGCACTGTGTGGGGTCCTGAGGACTGAGTTTGAGAACCTGTGGTCTAATGTAAATAAAGATGAATGTGGTGGGGTGTAATGTGAATAAGGGGCATTACTGTTAGGAGTAATGTGGTACTATGATATGATGTCATGAGAATAAGAGACACCACTGCATGATATAATGTGAATAAAGTTGCAGTACTGTGTTGTGTCATTTCATCTTCGGGTATTATTGTGTTACCATGCCCCTTCCCAGCAAGAACATACTGTACACTGTTTTGGGCTGGCACTAAATGTGCACATTGTTCTTATTTAGATTATAGGGGGTAGGAGCGCCAAAATGGGTGATGGTGCTGGGAAAGGGGTGCAGGGTTAGAGGCGGAACTACGTAGCATCTGTGCAAGAGGGCATCAGCCAAAATCTAGCCTAGGGCATCATGTTGGTCAGGTTTGGCTCTGATAATACTGTATACTGTACTCTTACTGTACTTTGCATTCAATACAGATACTGTTTGCACACAGGTTTTACATGAATCATTGGCAATGCTGCAGGAGTGTCTCATTAGGCAATCTAAAATATACCACGACTATGGGTGGGGATACAGTAGGGAAGTTCTGTCACCATAAGCTGTCTGCTGTGTATAGCATATTTCCATCTGAGATGCATTTGTGTGTTTGTAATAAGAAAAAAAACATTTTACTGTACATTTAGTGGATACAGTATTTCTCCCCCATAATGACGTATCATACTGTACAGGTACCCTCATGTACTGTACCGTACCATACTGTAAAATTGAATATTTATTGGAAAAACATCAATATTAATGTAAAAAAAAAGTATTACAACATCCGATTCCATGTACTGCACTGATCAAAATGTACAGTACTCTTATTCAGGACTTATAAAACTGAAAATAACTGTTCATACACATCAATAACATTACTACTGTATAATATTCTACATTAGTTTATGCAATAATCAGACAAAGGCAATTTTATAATTTTTTTTAATAATGCACCAATTTAAAATTTTAAACAGAAAATACAGTACAGAACTACATATTTGTGGCTTGACCATTTCTTTCGACTACAACAGGTAATACTTTATACAGGTGATTTATATAATTATTACAATGTTCAGGTGTGAGTACTTCTAGCCAAAATTTCTTTATCCCATCCACCAGTTGCTGTTTTGTTGTTGGCTTTGCAACACTCCTAACGTACCTCTTCAATTGAGCCCACACTAATTCGATTGGGTTCATGTCTGGTGATCTATATAAAAATTAAAAAAAAGCGTATAGAAAAAATTAATGACATTACAGTAAATAGAGAAAATTAAACATACAATATTGTACTGTTTATTAAACAAAATTTTTTTTTACAGTACTAGAGTGCTATCCAAAATTTTACTTGTACACTGTTGAAAGAATACTCACTCTGGTGGTGTGCATTCCCAATTCATACCTTTCTCTTCCATAAATTTGGCTGAGGCGGAGTGTTTAGGATCATTGTCTTGGAATATCCTATGGTGAGTTGGGTAATATTTATTCACAAATGGCACCATACATTCCTCTACTATTGTTTCTTGGAAAAATTTATTATCCATGATCCCTACAGAAATAAAAAAATGTTGTTCATTAATAAGCAACTCCTTTTATTGTGCAGTTACACGTACTCTACAGTACAGCATGTATTTTTACAGAACACAGGCACAGAATAAAGTATAGTACTGTACCTTCGAAAAATAATAGGGGACCAGCTCCTAATCGTGATATGCCTCCCCATACATGGACTTTCAATGGATGCTTTGGGCGTGGTTTTAAAGAGATATGGTTACGTTTCCTGAATGACATTCTGGAGAACCGCTCAAGGGCAACAGACGATTCATCTGTGAAAATGTTTCACCACTCTCAATCCATCGCCGTGCCTGTTCCACTCTCTTTTCTTTATTCACATCTCTTATCATTGGAGATATCCTGTGAAGAGCCAAAAATAATGAAATCAGATACAGTTATGAAATTACAGATTTACAGATTACTGTATATACAGTAGACTGTATGTGCAGTATACTGTATTATATACCTACTGTATACATTAAACTGTACATACAGTACATTAAGGTACATACAGAGTAATATATATACATACTGTACATACACACACACACACACACACACACACAGTATACAGTATGTAATCATCACAATAAGCCGGCAATGCTTCATTGTTGTCTCTGAGTGCCTATACAGTAGGTATCTCTTTTGGGATAGAATATATACAGTATATACACACACACATACTGTATATAGTATAAAGCACACACTCTGTATAATGATTTATGGCATTGTTATATCACGTATCAAGGGATTATTAACAGTGCATTTACTGTATGGTTTATACTGCTTTCAGTATTTTACCTTGTTGCGCCAAAGGTCCATCCCATTTTCCGTCGCATCCTTCTGATGCTGGTGGCCGATATGTCCAGGTCATACTTGGAATGGAGAATTCGTTTTATTTGCAAAGCAGTACGCTCATCATCCTCACGAGTTAGTTCCTCCACAATTTGTTGCACTCTCCTACAGTACAATACAGTATGAAAAATATGAATTCATGAACAGCACAATCACAGTTACAATTGATGAAGTTTTTATTTTATTTCCAAAAAATTGTTTATGGTATAAAGCAAGTCATTTAAACATTACAGTAGTGTACAGTACGTACCATGTGCATTTTGTAGGAAATACAAATCTGGGCGTTGTTCTCTCGAATGCATGATAGCGCACCGTTTCTAAAGTGACTATAATGCCACTTTCCTTGAGCCATGCATGGATCTCTTTGATGGTTTTATTTTCTTTTTTCATGTTGGCGATTATCTTGCTCATCGTTTTGTTGATAGTTACTGGCATGTTGTCCAACTATAATTCCTGTATGGAGAAAAAACATTTGTGAATACTGTAGTCTAAAATTTACACATCTGAAAATGCATAAGAGTTTTATGATAGAAGTTAATACTGTACATGTTTACTATCCAGTACCTGATGTTCAAATTTAAGTATTGTATACTGTACAGTACTGAAAATACCACTTCAGTGTTATGGACTGCAATTAGTTTCCTGTATGAAACAGATACAGTAAATAACCCTCCTTGGAAGTGCATGGGCCCTGTGAGACTTACAGTAGTGTACAGCATAAGGGTCGACTGACATGATGTACAAGCATTACATACAGTACATGTCAGTACTGTATGTAAATTCTTCAATTATTGCCTAACAACAATGCTGCTTACTGTATATTAAATACTGTAGGCCTAGAAATGTGCATCTCAATATACAGTAGTAGTTAAAAACACAGGGGCCTATGTGGATAAGCGAGTTCTATGCACACTAAAAATGGCCACCGACCGTGAACCCCCAGCACGTCTCAGTCACCGCCCCGCTACCCACTTTGCAAAGCTGTTTCCTCGTAGGCAGACTTGCTGTCTGGATCTTCTCCGACCTTTCAGAAATCTCCTCATAATTTGCTCTCTGTTTCTGCCTTCGAAAACTTCTGCTAGGCTCACGTGTTCCAGCTCATTGACACAGTTTCGTCATACAGTATTTGACCGGTAATTCTTTCATTTACGGTTTACAATTATTTATATACGTAAATGATGAATGTCCCTGTGCATTGCTCCCTGGCCTGTACAACTTATCCCGGTGTATTTTAAAATGTATACCATCTCTCACTCCATATCCGAGCGCTGCCACGTGCTGGGAGTTCACGGTCGGCGGCCATTTTGTCAGGTTGCTAAGCGATCCAGCTCGGTATACCGTAATGTGCATAGACCTCGCTTATCCCGGTGTAATTAAGCTAGGGGTATTGTGACGCTCCTTCAGCATTGCCCCCTGGACTGTGAAATGTATGCCATACTGTATCTCACTACATATCCGAGCGCTGCCACGTGCTGGGAGTTCACGGTCGGCGGCCATTTTGTCACGTTGCTAAGCGATCCAGCTCGGTATACCGTAATGTGCATAGACCTCGCTTATCCCGGTGTAATTAAGCTAGGGGTATTGTGACGCTCCTTCAGCATTGTCCCCTGGACTGTGAAATGTATGCCATACTGTATCTCACTACATATCCGAGCGCTGCCACGTGCTGGGAGTTCACGGTCGGCGGCCATTTTGTCACGTTGCTAAGTGATCCAGCTCGGTATACCGTAATGTGCATAGACCTCGCTTATCCCGGTGTAATTAAGCTAGGGGTATTGTGACGCTCCTTCAGCATTGCCCCCTGGACTGTGAAATGTATGCCATACTGTATCTCACTACATATCCGAGCGCTGCCACGTGCTGGGAGTTCACGGTCGGCGGCCATTTTGTCACGTTGCTAAGCGATCCAGCTCGGTATACCGTAATGTGCATAGACCTCGCTTATCCCGGTGTAATTAAGCTAGGGGTATTGTGACGCTCCTTCAGCATTGCCCCCTGGACTGTGAAATGTATGCCATACTGTATCTCACTACATATCCGAGCGCTGCCACGTGCTGGGAGTTCACGGTCGGCGGCCATTTTGTCACGTTGCTAAGCGATCCAGCTCGGTATACCGTAATGTGCATAGACCTCGCTTATCCCGGTGTAATTAAGCTAGGGGTATTGTGATGCTCCTTCAGCATTGCCCCCTGGACTGTGAAATGTATGCCATACTGTATCTCACTACATATCCGAGCGCTGCCACGTGCTGGGAGTTCACGGTCGGCGGCCATTTTGTCACGTTGCTAAGCGATCCAGCTCGGTATAACGTAATGTACATAGACCTCGCTTATCCCGGTGTACTATGTGCAGTAGTACTGAATGATTGCTATCACTTGTGGTGAAACACCTATCTTATCAAATACAGTAACTACTGTACAGTATAGTTGTTCGCACAGGTGATGGTAATCATACTGTATATTTAAACTGAAGTCCGTAACAGAGCATTCTGTCCCTCCTGCAGAGGTTCATGTTGGGAGGCACAGGGAAAAAAGTATAATACTGTACAGTATTTGCACTTTACTGTTGTGCACTTTATTTGAAAATGTACAGTTGTTTGCTATTTTTAGCATGCTGTGCTTTACATGTTTTCTTATTGTGGTTTTTATATTTTTAGACAAAAGACAAAGAATGCAGACTACCAGATTTTACGGGAGTGCCAAAACCCACCCATCAGTGGCACAGAAACTTGCTGCAGTAGTCCCACAAAAGAAGAAGAAAACTGCCAAGGCGGCTCAGAAAGAAAATGTGGTGAAACCACGAAAAAATGCCAAGGCAAAGAATAATAAGTTGGAGCTGATATGTGGTGTGGCAAATGATGTAATTGTTCCATCTCCTGCAGATCACAGTGTTCAGCCAATGAATCTGGAAATACCGGTGCTAGAGGACGTGACAAACACGCTGCATCAGGAAGCTTCTTTTTTGGACCATGTAGCCACCCCTGGACAAGAAGACATGACACATTCACCACGAAGAAGGTTGCATTTCACAGATGTGAACACCAAAGTGCAGGACTGCCAGTGTACCTGTCCTGTTTTACTAAAGGAGCTACTCAGTAAGGTGACCAATATGGAGTCAGAAGTTGGTGGACAGGTCAATCAGCTGCAGACCGATGTGGCTGGCCTTAAAGAAGGCATAAAGGAACAGATGGTAGAAGCCATGAAGAAAGTCATTGAACAAACGAGGGAAGAATGGCAAGTTGGAGTTTTCCGCACCATAATTGCAACACACCACCAAGCGGTTCAAGTCAGCGGCCTGGACGACCGAGGCCTGGAGGACCGCAGAGGAGGCCTGGAGGACCGCAGAGGAGGCCTGGAGGACCGCAGCGGACTGGACGAAGTCAGCGGCTTGGACGACCGCAGAGGAGGCCTGGAGGACCGCAGAGGAGACCTGGACGACCGCAGAGGAGACCTGGACGACCGCAGAGGAGACCTGGACGACCGTAGAGGAGGCCTGGACGACCGTAGAGGAGGCCTGGACGACCGTAGAGGAGCCCTGGAGGACCGCAGAGGCCTGGACCACAGCAGCGGACTGGACGGAGTCAGCGGCTTGGACGACCGCAGAGGAGGCCTGGAGGACCGCAGAAGAGACCTGGAGGACCGCAGAGGAAACCTGGAGGACCGCAGAGGAGGCCTGGACGACCGTAGAGGAGCCCTGGAGGACCGCAGAGGCCTGGACCACAGCAGCGGACTGGACGAAGTCAGCGACTTGGACGACCGCAGAGGAGGCCTGGAGGACCGCAGAAGAGACCTGGAGGACCGCAGAGGAAACCTGGAGGACCGCAGAGGAGGCCTGGACGACCGTAGAGGAGGCCTGGACGACCGTAGAGGAGCCCTGGAGGACCGCAGAGGCCTGGACCACAGCAGCGGACTGGACGCAGTCAGAGGAGGCCTGGAGGACCGCAGAAGAGACCTGGAGGACCGCAGTGGAAACCTGGAGGACCGCAGAGGAGGCCTGGACGACCGTAGAGGAGCCCTGGAGGACCGCAGAGGCCTGGACCACAGCAGCGGACTGGACGAAGTCAGCGACTTGGACGACCGCAGAGGAGGCCTGGAGGACCGCAGAAGAGACCTGGAGGACCGCAGAGGAAACCTGGAGGACCGCAGAGGAAACCTGGAGGACCGCAGAGGAGGCCTGGACGACCGTAGAGGAGCCCTGGAGGACCGCAGAGGCCTGGACCACAGCAGCGGACTGGACGCAGTCAGCGGCTTGGACGACCGCAGAGGAGGCCTGGACGACCGCAGAGGAGGCCTGGACGACCGCAGAGGAGGCCTGGACGACCGCAGAGGAGGCCTGGAGGACCACAGAGGCCTGGAGGACCGCAGAGGAAACCTGGAGGACCGCAGAGGCCTGGACCACAGCAGCGGACTGGACGAAGTCAGCGACTTGGACGACCGCAGAGGAGGCCTGGAGGACCGCAGAAGAGACCTGGAGGACCGCAGAAGAGACCTGGACGACCGCAGAGGAGGCCTGGACGACCGCAGAGGAGGCCTGGACGACCGCAGAGGCCTGGACCACAGCAGCGGACTGGACGAAGTCAGCGACTTGGACGACCGCAGAGGAGGCCTGGAGGACCGCAGAAGAGACCTGGACGACCGCAGAGGAGGCCTGGACGACCGCAGAGGAGGCCTGGACGGCCGCAGAGGAGGCCTGGACGGCCGCAGAGGAGGCCTGGACGACCGCAGAGGAGGCCTGGAGGACCGTAGAGGACTGGACCACAGCAGCGGACTGGACGCAGTCAGCGGCTTGGACGACCACAGAGGAGGCCTGGAGGACCGCAGAAGAGACCTGGACGACCGCAGAGGAGGCCTGGACGACCGCAGAGGAGGCCTGGACGACCGCAGAGGAGGCCTGGACGACCGCAGCGGGCTGGAGTACCGCAGAAGGCTGGACGACCGCAGCGGGCTGGACGACCGCAGAGGCCTGGATTCAAGTGTGCTGTTGCCAGGAACACCAATGATGACCAGCACACCTGCTCACAGGCCACTTCTCAATACATTCGGAGGCTCTCTGAACAATATTGCCCTGGCTGTCATCTCAACTTCCCTGGACGACCATCTGTACAGAGCTTCAAATGGACATATTCAGAAATATGCATATTCTCTGTTCCAGCACCATGTACAGTACGACAAATACTTGACGTGGGCCAATCGTGTGAACTTTGATGGTTCCAAGGGCAAACTTCCGCTGCCCAAAAATCTGGTACATGACATCATGGCTAGGTGTGAACGCCGCGTGAGGATTGGTGATCCAGAAAAGAGGAAGATAAGGGATACCATAAACGCTGCGCTGAGAACGAAGAGGAAAATTACTTGGAAGCTCCACTATGATGAAACCAGATCATTACCTACCTCCTAGCTTCAGCACATCAGCTTCACACAGCTGAAGCTAAAAAATTGTGTCAATGTACCTGTATGACCTGTACATTTTCTGGGGCTGCATGCACTGTGCTGAATCCACTTGGAGCAGCTCGGATACTCAAAGGGGAGTGCATGAACTTGGCTCACCACATTCCTGGTAATGTAAGGGCCTGGTACAAGTTGCCCCTTTTATTCCAGTTGATTTTTTGGGCGCTGCTGTATCTATCCAGTAGCAGCCGAGTCCATTGTGCTGTGTCCATCTGGGGCCTTGGGCTGCGTTTCCATCCAGGGGCTGCTGTTGTCAGTCCTCTATTCTGGTGTCCGTATGCGACAGTGTTAAAAAGCAAAAGACAAAAACGAAAAATAATTCAAAAAAGCAAAACCTAAAAATAAAGTACAAAAACCATTACCCCGCACCACCACCACAAAAAAATAAATTATAAAAATGTTAAAGTTGATATTGTTACTGTATTTGTGCTGTTACCTTTTGATTAAAGTACCGTACAGTATGTGTGATGTTGGCTTTCTTATTACAATACAGTATGTGTGATGTTACATGTTCCAAATGATTTTGTCCGTAAATAAAGTGTTTCTTAAAATAAACATGACGTGGTTTCCAATGTTTGTATTCCCAACTTCCTGTACTGTATAAATTAGTACTACTGTATGATGGGAATTCAATTAAGAGTGGTATACTGTATGTAAAACAACTTGGTTAGGCATCTTGCATTTCATATTTTAATAAAAACCACAGGAAACTTCTATTTTTAAAAGTTTATTGAAGAAAAAAAAGGTGTTTTTTTTTTAAATAAAGTTTGAAAGTTAATTAAAACAAAAAAGTAGTTTGTTCTTCGTTACATTCTTTTCTTGTGTATATAGATATCTGTGGGGAAAAAAACAAAGTATTAAAGTAAAGACACTCATGTTCATTTGTTTTCCAAGAAAATTTGTGGAACCACACAGCCCAGCAATAAGTCATGCTGGGCTGTGTGGTTCCACAAAAGGCATGCGGTCCAAAGTGAAATAGTGGTGTCAGTGGTCAGCACTTTGACACGCTAACATTTGTGGAACCACACAGCCCAGCAATAAGTCATGCTGGGCTGTGTGGTTCCACAAAAGGCATGCGGTCCAAAGTGAAATAGTGGTATCAGTGGTCAGCACTTTGACACGCTAACATTTGTGGAACCACACAGCAATGGCTGACACACATAAAATGGCTGACACACACAAAATGCCTGACACACACAAAATGCCTGACACACACAAAATGCCTGACACACACATGCTGGAGGGAAAACACATGTTTGCCAAACAGTCGACAGCACATGTCGGCCAGATGGCCGACCAAACTTGCTCCAAATCACCCCAAACTGGCCAGAAAGCACCCCAGCACACTCAGGAGGTACACCACAGCTAAATTAGGAGAGAATTTAATTACAAACAGCCAGATCTTGCAGATTATCTGCCAGATAATTGTATGGTGTACAGTATGCCTATCTTATACAGTAGAAAAAGATACTATACAATGGAGTACAATAACAAACATATTTATTAAAAAAAAAAAAATGAAAATGCTCTTAATAACAAATTAAAAAAGTGGTCCACTAAGAGGTGGACCACCACCCGCAGGAGCAGAATGGCACGCTGCAACTGTTCTGTGGGAAAAAAAGGACAGTATTACAAAACAAATACTGAATACTTTACAGTGTAGTAATGGCAATACAGTACTTTACTCTATATTAGACAATCTTGTTATTTACAATGTACAGTACTGTATTGTCAGTACAGTAAATCAAACACTACTGTATGCTGTCGAGGTAATTTAAACATTGCTTTAGTTTACCTCTTGTATAAGTGGGCTGCTGCCTGCCCGCTTCTGGGCCAGCCCACCTATCTTGCCCCTGTCTGGGGCCCCCATAAATCATTGGCACTATATTGGAGAAAAAAAAACATTTAGTCACATTCAAATACTAAACAATTATTACTGTATACTGTAGGTACAGTATTATACTGTATTGCTGGTATTTAAAATATAAAGTACTGTACAAGAGTTTAGCTTCAATAGGTCATAAACAAATTGTCAAAGGAATAAAACACCACAGTACAAATACTGTAGACATTTACTGTATGTATTAGCAGTCATGACATTTCATGACCGCTTCAGAAAAAAGAGGGTTACAGTACTGTAGGTGGTGTTGTAGGGAGTACTATCAATAATAGTGGACTGTACTCAGAGCCAGCCATAAATAATATGATTCCCTAGTCAAGTTTTTGGATGCTGCCCCCTTGCACAGATGCTATTTCCGCCTCTGAGCCTGTACCCCTTTCCCAGCACCATCACCCCTCAACCATAGCAGTCCTCATTTTGGTGCTCCTCCAACCTACTGTATGTTTAAAATAGCAACAGTGTGCACATTCGGTGTGCATCCCAAAACGGTGCATGTTCTTGCTGGGAAGGGGCATGGCCACACAGTAATTCCCCAATCTGAAATGACGCCACACAGTACTGCAACTTTATTCACAACATATCATGCAATAGTGTCTCTTATTCTCGTTACATCATATGATAGTACCACATTACTCCTCAAAGTATTCCCACTTATTCACATTGCATCACATCATATTGCTCTTTGTTCACATTAGACCACACAGTAGTGCCCTTGCTACAGTATATGTTACACAACAAAGTACTGTATACACATAATGCTGCACATTAGTAATGCATTTTGTATGCAGATACAGACGCAGTCACACACAGAATATACTGTAGGCATGCTGCATATCATATTAATCAGCAGAAGCTGCTTGTGCCCCTAGGCATTTGGCAAGTATGCCTATGCCTAGGGCAGGCTCAGACTGGAGATCAGTACGTAATCACGCTGGACGGGATCCCGGCAGTCAAAATACAGACGCCGGAATCCCGACCACACAATCCCGACAGGGGCGGCGAGCGGAAAGCAGCCCCTTGCATGCTTGCTTCGCTCGCCACGCGGTGGGCACGGTGCCTCGCTACGCTCTACACACTATTATATCAGTAGTCAGGAAACGCAGCATGCATTTGTGTAGTGAAGAGGGTGAAAAAGGAGAGAAAGTACAGTTTGTACTGTAAGGTTATGTCAGAGGGTGTGAAGATGATCAGCTCAGTGTTATACATGTTACAGTAAGTTAGAATACAGTACAGTGCATTATGTATTTCTATTTTATTACCAGGTGTCTCCTCCACTGGTTGGCGACGGACTGTAAAAAGATAAAATACAGTTAGTCATATCAGTTGGACTTAAAGTAATGTTGGAGAAAAAAAATACTGTAATTGCAGTACCAACTATTGCTACTGTACAGTATATTTATTTACCAAAATGGTATTCTGGCTCGTCGTCTGTGGGTAAAAGAGAAGAATATTATAAGATACAGTATACAGTAAAAAGTATAGTAATAGTACACTAGTGTCCAGGCCTAGTGACAGGTGGGTAAAAAAAAGGTATGCTTGTGACAGCCATGGTGATTCCAAGGGACCCCACCGAGACCATCAGAAAATTTGTGAGTGGCCCGTATGCCGGTGATTATGACTAGACTAAGGTAGCAACTCCTTTTTGCTTTGAATTATGCATACTGTACAGTACTGTACTGTATGTGCATATTGTACAGTACACTTAAAATATTTAGCAGTTACTGTAGTGGTAATTTTTGGGATGACAGTATCAGCATACTGTAAGCATCCAACTGCGGCCCCCAAACAGATGCCGCCCCTAGGTACAGTACGTGCCTCTCGTGCCTAATGGGAAATTCATCACTGACAGTATCTAGAGAGAGAGATGAATGGAGAGACAGTGACATGGGGGGAGAGAGAGAGAGAGAGAGAGAGAGAGAGAGAGAGAGAGAGAGATTTAGTAAGATGGGAGTTTTTTTTAGAACAGGTGATGTTATCCACAGAGGCAGAACTCTGGGAGGCAACGGAGTCATCTGCCGCCGGGCTCCTGCTCTGAAGGAGGGGAACCTCTCCTCCTATTCTGTGACACCATTGAATTAAGTTAATTGATAGCTGTCGCTGTCTTTTTAGTGGCAGACTTCCTCACTGGTCCACGCACCTTACAAGTCACACCCTCTTTATTATACTGAATATACACATTTTACAAGTATCACACCCAGGATTAGAAACCACAACCTATTACACTGGAAGCAGGAACCTCACTGATGAAGCGGTTTGCTCCTGTATAGCAAATATGAGAATTCTAACTACAGTATATGAAGATACTTCTCTGACAATTACAAATATTACCTACTGTACTGCATTATCGTCTGTAAGTGTAACTACTGTAGATAAATGTTAATGTGGAATGTGATTGGTTGCTACTGTATGGGCAATATCACCAGTTCAAACAAAAACAATCATCTAAAGTCCACCATCCACTATTCCGATTTGTGCAATTTTTATCCGATTTCTACGCATTTTCCAGAAAAATCTGATGAAAAGTGCTAATCTGGTGGAATCAAATCAATGTCAGTGATAATTCTTACCACTAAATGCCGCCTCATCATCCTCATCATCCTCCTCCTCGGCGGCCTGTTCCAGTGTAGGGCCTGTGAAAAAACATTAATGAGAAAAAAAAGGTTCATTCCAGGAAATACACTACTTTACTATTTTAAACACAATGTTGTACTGTACTGTACATACAGAAACATTGAATTTGACGACAAATACTGTAAGAACCACTTTGCCCATCTAATCTGCCTCTTTTTTTTAACCATTTTTTACATCAAAGCTTATTTGATCTTTATTTCTTTGTAAGGATATCCTTATGTCTCTTCCATGCATGTTTAAATACTGTAGCTCTACTGTTTTAGGCTCTACCACCTCTGATGGGAGGCTATTCCACTTGTCCACTGCACTTTCTGTGAAGTATTTTTTCTTAAAATTCCCCCTGAACCTTCCCCCCTCCAGTCTCAGTGCACATCCTCGTGTCCTATTGCTTGCAGTACAGTGTCTTCATCAGGAGAATGTTTCCCTCCTGGACTTTATTAAAACTGGAGATGTGCACCGGAAATTTTTCGGGTTTTGTGTTTTGCTTTTGGATTCGGACTTGTTTTGGATCCTGGTGCTTTTTTTCAAAAACCTCTCAAAAACAGCTTAAATCGTAGAATTTAGGGGTATTTTTGATCCTACTGTATAGTGTTATTAACCTCAATGACCATAATTTCTACTAATTTCCAGTCTATTCTGAACACCGAGGTCGCTGGATGACTAAGCTAAGTGACCCAAGTGGTGCAAGATGGAATTGTGCTTGGGCCCTCCCACCCACCCTTATGTTGTATAAACAGGGTCTGCCACACGACTGTGGCTGAAATGACTGGTTGGTTTGGGCTCCCACCTAAAAAAGAAGCAATCAATCTCTCCTTGCTCAAACTGGCTCTACAGAGGCAAGATGTACCGGACTGGACTTACTTAATGGGTGCAGTGTGGTGAGGGACAGAGAGTCCTGGTCCTCCTCCTCCGCCACCGCCTGTGACAGTGTAGGGCCTGTGAAAGCAAAAATTCCATGAAATATACTTTTGTATTCTGTGTTGAATACAGTAAAGCAAAAATTCAGTCAGGAATTGGAGGAGGAGAGTAGATTTCGCACACAGAGACGAGAATGTCGAGGCCAGAATCAGGGGGTAGTGGAGGAGGGTTAGGATACCGTACCTCACCCTGTTGGGATTGCTGCAATCAGGATGCCACTGTCGGTCACCTGACCGCTAGAATCCTGACTGCTGGTCATGCAAACCCAACCCATTGGTTTAACACAATGTACAGTACAGTACAATACTTTAGTTTACTTACCAAGTTGGGGAGAGGGCTTCTTCTCCCCTTCCTCCTCACTGTCAATAATTACTGAGTGGAAAATAAAAAAATATTATAAACAAAATACAGTAGAGTACAGTTACTACAAAATTGCACAGTAGTACAGTGCTACAGGAGGCAGAGATATATTCATAATACAGTAGGAGCAGAATGACTGTCCAGTGGTAGGGGACATACAGTACTGTACTGTGCCTGTATTTAACTCGTGTTGGAGGAGAGGCGATTTCGCACACAGAGGCGAAAAGGGGTCTTCACAGTGAGGGAAATACTGTACAGTACATGTTTGGAATTCCCTGCCTGAAAAGTAATAAAAGTGGACTTGGTCAATACTTTTAAGAATGGGCTTGAGAAAATCCTACTGTACTTACTATACTGTGGCTCCTCCGACTCAGAGTCCACGTAAGTGACATCTGTGTTGAATATAAAAAAAACAAAAAGAAAAGTCAAAGGGATTTCTGCAATCAGGATACCGCTGTCGGTCACTTGACTGCTGGAATCCTGACCACTGGTCACGCAAACCCAAGCCATTGGTACTGTTAATAAATCAATGAATGTAGAATGTAGAGTACTGTACAGTAGATTACAATTCTTACCAGGCTGGCCTGAAGGCTCCCACATTTCCTCCTCCTCCTCCTCTTGCTCCGTATCAATAACGAGGCGGTCTGTGTGTACAAGATAACAAGTATTGTAAAATAAAAAAATTACAGTAATACTGTAGGAAACTAGTGTGTCTGTAACAAAAATAATGATTACCACTTCCGGAGCTCTGCTGGTCAGACGGTGGTGGTGGTGGTGGTGGTACTGTGAGAAAAAACAACAGTGCTGTAAGTGAAGCTGTCAATTTGTAACATGTACTATACAGTATCCAGGACACATGTACAGTAGTGTAATGATGACAGTCGCACCAGAATTCTCGTTACACAATACCTGGCAGTGCAGGTGGTGGTGGTGGTGGTGGTGGTGGTACTGTGAGAAAAAAAACAACAGTGCTGTAAGTGAAGCTGTCAATTTGTAACATGTACTATACAGTATCCAGGACACATGTACAGTAGTGTAACGATGACAGTCGCACCAGAATTCTCGTTACACAATACCTGGCAGTGCAGGTGGTGGTGGTGGTGGTACTGTGAGAAAAAAAACAACAGTGCTGTAAGTGAAGCTGTCAATTTGTAACATGTACTATACAGTATCCAGGACACATGTACAGTAGTGTAACGATGACAGTCGCACCAGAATTCTCGTTACACAATACCTGGAAGCGCAGGTGGTGGTGGTGGTGGTGGTGGTGGTACTGTGAGAAAAAAAACAACAGTGCTGTAAGTGAAGCTGTCAATTTGTAACATGTACTATACAGTATCCAGGACACATGTACAGTAGTGTATTGATGACAGTCACACCAGAATTCTCGTTACACAATACCTGGCAGTGCAGGTGGTGGTGGTGGTGGTGGTGGTGGTGGTGGTGGTGGTACTGTGAGAAAAAAAACAACAGTGCTGTAAGTGAAGCTGTCAATTTGTAACATGTACTATACAGTATCCAGGACACATGTACAGTAGTGTAACGATGACAGTCGCACCAGAATTCTCGTTACACAATACCTGGCAGCGCAGGTGGTGGTGGTGGTGGTGGTGGTGGTGGTGGTGGTGGTGGTGGTGGTACTGCGAGAAAAAAAATAACAGTGCTGTAAGTGAAGCTGTCAAACGTAAATTAACAAACAACTATCACTGTAATTTACCATCCTCATCCCGTAGCGCAGCACGGGTATTCAGCTATCTACAATGTTATTTATACTGTGTGTTTAATATTTACAGTTAGTTTTGTAAACAGACATTCTTAACATCACGGGCAACCAGATCTCACAGGAAGTGTCCCACCCTCTCTCCCATCCGGATTGCAGCGAGTTATCTGTGATGGTCAGGACAGGGGGGTGGGGACTATAGAAATCACTATGTACTGTACACTACTGTATTTGACAATACTTACCAGCTTGGCGGTGCCTGTTCCGCCTCCTGTGCCGTCGTGCTACCAGCCCTGTAAAAATATATATACAGTATAATGGCAGCATACTGTACAGTCAATGAAATTCAACATTGACAGCATCTTTATGACATCACAATCAATGGAATTGTTCATTCTAGTACCCTGCACCTAATCACTCAGGAGGGCATAGTGTACTGTACTGTCTTCAAAACTTAAGGGGGACATTTCTAAATGTGACATACAGTACACTTACAGTATCGCTACAGTACAGTAGGTCCAGGGTATTAGACAGAACACTACCTTTATAGACATTGTAACACACATTAGCATTGCCCTTATAAACATTATGACACACATCAGCATGCAGCCCTCCCACCCTTAACCATCTCAGTACTGTTCATTACAGTATAAATTGATTCCATGACAGATGATGCAGCACTCACCTGAATTCATCTTATTCACGTCATGTCACAGTAGTGCAGTTTATTCACGTCACAGTACTGTCCTTGATTCACGTTGTGTCACACAGTAGAGCACCGTATTCACGTCACAGTACTGTCCTTGATTCACGTTGTGTCACACAGTAGAGCACCTTATTCACGTTACTGTACTGTACGTCACAGTAGTGCAGTAGTATATCCACATTACGTCACAAAGTAGAGATCTGCCACAGTCATGAACCTTATAACACATTATGCAAGAGTAATGCACGTCAGAACACATTAGGCCACTGTAACATCCCTTAGAATAATTTCTGCCAAAGTAACATCCCTTAGAACACTGTACTATCTGAAACACAAATTTCTGCACACTGCACGACACACTGCAATTAAACCACACAATGCACTGCACGACACTGCATAGTGTATGCACTGCGTGATATGACAAACTGCACATTACACTGCACATTTCCCTGCAAAATATGATACAATGTACACTGCACAAAAAACTGCAATTACCACATGTGTATACAGTACACTGCACGACAGTGCTGGCCCTAGCCAGATACAGATACAGCCGCAGTCACGCAAAATATAGGCATGCCGCATATCATTTTAATCAGCAGAAGCTGCTGGTGCCCCTAAGCATAGCAAATGCCCTAGGCATTTGCCTACTGTAGTTTGCCTATGCCTAAGGCCGGCTCTGCTGCACGATGTGATTCACTATGCATTACACTCACTGCACAATACCATATACTGAATGTACACTGCATGACACGCTGCAATTACGCAGCACGATACACTGTGATACATTGCATATACTGTACACTGCATGATACTGTACACTGCACAATCGTAGACCACGTGGATTGTAAAGAACTACTGTATATACACAAGTTTAAAAAAATAACAATTGTTTTTGTAAAACGCATGTCGATCTTTTTCCATGTCAACTTAACGACCATGTCAACCTACAGTAACTGGTGTCAACCAATTTCAAAAGCCGCACCATCTAGGTCGACGCAAAAAAACAAATTGACCTTTTGACCCGGGTTAATGTTTGGTCCTTGTTTAACCATTTGTTTACCACAAATACTGTACAGTGCTGTATAGACCGGATACCTGCTGCTACAGCAGCCCCTGCTATAATGTACTGTACCTGTAACTACAGTAACTTAAAGTACAGTAATCTACAGTAATGTACTGTACTTACAATCCCTTATGGCCTGCAGGCGTCGTGGGGTCCTCCTCACGAGGTCACTCCATCTCCTCTGGAGTGACCTCACCGTTCTCCTCCGGTTGTAAGTCCGGAGGATATCCCTGCTGGCCCTCCTATAAGCTCTCACCTTCTCCTCGTTGCTGGCGAGAGTTCTGTCCCGCCAGCGAACGAGGAGACGCAGCTCACCCAGAGCATAGGGACGGTCCCGTACAGCAGCCATGACCGTCCTTATGCTCAATGAGCGTCTCAGACGTCGTGCGCCTCAGACGTCGTGCGTCTCAGACGTCGTGCGTTCCAGGCATTCAACGTACAGTACTGTAGTTACTGTACTTTGTGACAGTTTCCCTTAGTTTTAAATATGCCCTTTCTTTGACCACAGTATTTTCCACTGTCTTGCCCTACGCCCTTCCCTCCTGGGAGCCTTCACAGGTCTTATGCAATACACAAATACCGAAGATGCACAGTCCGTCAGAATACACTCATTTCATTCCCGCTGTTTAGGTGCATTTAGCGTAAAGAATCGCTCCTGCAGATGTACTTTGATTTATGTGAAACCTGTGTGCATCCTTCCATTGACTGTCTTACAATGTAAATAAAATAATACAGTGCATTATTACAGAAAAAAAAAAAAAAGAAAGAAAGCACATCAGGTCTCGAACCCTGGACCCCCAGCGAGGGAGGTGGGAGCCTTCACCCCTAGCCCACGACGCCTCATGAGAGATTTCCAATTTCATGTGTGAAAGTACTGCAAACAGCGCCCGGCCCCCGCCCCATTGCTGTTGGTTTATGCCTTAGAGGACTCGGACGCTCGCATTTGTAAAGCACGGTGTTTTCCTCCGCCTCCTGCTAGCCTGTTGCCCTTCCCCCATGGGAGCCTGCACAGATCATGCAGTAGACAGGGAGGGAATGCAGGTCATGTGCAATACACAAACGCCCACTGTAGTACTGTTTTGCTCACTTACAGTACTGTACTGTAGGTTGCATTTAGCGTAAAGAATCGCTCCTGCAGATGTACTTTGATTTATGTGAAACCTGTGTGCATCCTTCCATTGGATGTACTGTATTGGAGAGAAAAAAAAAATGTTACAGTGAATGTCACGGGAACACATTAAAAATAAGGTTGGCACTTCCTTCCCATTGGTGTTGGTTTACAGTATGCCGTAGTGTACTCGGACGCTCATGTAATTGCATTTCAAAGGCACAGTATTTTCCATCGTCTCCCCCCTACCCCCATCGCCCTTCCCCCCTGGGGGCCTGCACAGGGAGGAAATTCAGGTCCTGTGCAATACACAAACGCTGAAGATCTACAGTACTGTTTTGCTCAGTTGGTAGCGTCAGAATACACTCATTTCATTCCCGCTGTTTAGGTGCATTTAGCGTAAAGAATCGCTCCTGCAGATGTACTTTGATTTATGTGAAACCTGTGTGCATCCTTCCATTGACTGTCTTACAATGTAAATAAAATAATACAGTGCATTATTACAGAAAAAAAAAAAAAAAAAAAAGAAAGAAAGCACATCAGGTCTCGAACCCTGGACCCCCAGCGAGGGAGGTGGGAGCCTTCACCCCTAGCCCACGATGCCTCATGAGAGATTTCCAATTTCATGTGTGAAAGTACTGCAAACAGCGCCCGGCCCCCGCCCCATTGCTGTTGGTTTATGCCTTAGAGGACTCGGACGCTCGCATTTGTAAAGCACGGTGTTTTCCTCCGCCTCCTGCTAGCCTGTTGCCCTTCCCCCATGGGAGCCTGCACAGATCATGCAGTAGACAGGGAGGGAATACAGGTCATGTGCAATACACAAACGCCCACTGTAGTACTGTTTTGCTCACTTGCAGTACTGTACTGTAGGTTGCATTTAGCGTAAAGAATCGCTCCTGCAGATGTACTTTGATTTATGTGAAACCTGTGTGCATCCTTCCATTGACTGTCTTACAATGTAAATAAAATAATACAGTGCATTATTACAGAAAAAAAAAAAAAGAAAGAAAGCACATCAGGTCTCGAACCCTGGACCCCCAGCGAGGGAGGTGGGAGCCTTCACCCCTAGCCCACGACGCCTCATGAGAGATTTCCAATTTCATGTGTGAAAGTACTGCAAACAGCGCCCAGCCCCCGCCCCATTGCTGTTGGTTTATGCCTTAGAGGACTCGGACGCTCGCATTTGTAAAGCACGGTGTTTTCCTCCGCCTCCTGCTAGCCTGTTGCCCTTCCCCCATGGGAGCCTGCACAGATCATGCAGTAGACAGGGAGGGAATGCAGGTCATGTGCAATACACAAACGCCCACTGTAGTACTGTTTTGCTCACTTACAGTACTGTACTGTAGGTTGCATTTAGCGTAAAGAATCGCTCCTGCAGATGTACTTTGATTTATGTGAAACCTGTGTGCATCCTTCCATTGGATGTACTGTATTGGAGAGAAAAAAAAAATGTTACAGTGAATGTCACGGGAACACATTAAAAATAAGGTTGGCACTTCCTTCCCATTGGTGTTGGTTTACAGTATGCCGTAGTGTACTCGGACGCTCATGTAATTGCATTTCAAAGACACAGTATTTTCCATCGTCTCCCCCCTACCCCCATCGCCCTTCCCCCCTGGGGGCCTGCACAGGGAGGAAATTCAGGTCCTGTGCAATACACAAACGCTGAAGATCTACAGTACTGTTTTGCTCAGTTGGTAGCGTCAGAATACACTCATTTCATTCCCGCTGTTTAGGTGCATTTAGCGTAAAGAATCGCTCCTGCAGATGTACTTTGATTTATGTGAAACCTGTGTGCATCCTTCCATTGACTGTCTTACAATGTAAATAAAATAATACAGTGCATTATTACAGAAAAAAAAAAAAAAAGAAAGAAAGCACATCAGGTCTCGAACCCTGGACCCCCAGCGAGGGAGGTGGGAGCCTTCACCCCTAGCCCACGACGCCTCATGAGAGATTTCCAATTTCATGTGTGAAAGTACTGCAAACAGCGCCCGGCCCCCGCCCCATTGCTGTTGGTTTATGCCTTAGAGGACTCGGACGCTCGCATTTGTAAAGCACGGTGTTTTCCTCCGCCTCCTGCTAGCCTGTTGCCCTTCCCCCATGGGAGCCTGCACAGATCATGCAGTAGACAGGGAGGGAATGCAGGTCATGTGCAATACACAAACGCCCACTGTAGTACTGTTTTGCTCACTTACAGTACTGTACTGTAGGTTGCATTTAGCGTAAAGAATCGCTCCTGCAGATGTACTTTGATTTATGTGAAACCTGTGTGCATCCTTCCATTGACTGTCTTACAATGTAAATAAAATAATACAGTGCATTATTACAGAAAAAAAAAAAAAGAAAGAAAGCACATTAGGTCTCGAACCCTGGACCCCCAGCGAGGGAGGTGGGAGCCTTCACCCCTAGCCCACGACGCCTCATGAGAGATTTCCAATTTCATGTGTGAAAGTACTGCAAACAGCGCCCGGCCCCCGCCCCATTGCTGTTGGTTTATGCCTTAGAGGACTCGGACGCTCGCATTTGTAAAGCACGGTGTTTTCCTCCGCCTTCTGCTAGTCCTCCATTCCCATTATGCATTAGCGAACTCAGACGCTCATATATTTTAAAAGCACGGTGTTTATACATTGTACTGTACATTCTTCCTTTTACACAATTACTGTAGTTGCGTCTCCATACACATACAGTACTCCATACTTTTTCCACCGCCTCCCGTTACGCCTACAGTATTGCCAGAGCTGTAGATCAATCCGCCGCTATACTGTACGATCGAAAGTACTGGATTAGTGGAGCATTAGCCACACAGTGGTGGAGATGTGTAATGCATGATGAGTATCTAGATCGCCTCAACGCGCCTGCCTGTGATTAAACTCAGCTATCGCATTAGCGTGACTAAACGCCCGTCTCGGCGGAGAAACAGTCAAGATAAAGGTGGCTACATCTGTATATCATAAAAAACATTCTGATTCAGGAATGTTGAAGCATCAATGCGTATTCTTTCAAGGATATTAAACATTATACAAACTTAGTTTTAAATAACCATAGTTGATTTTAAAGTGTGTAATCAACCACTCTGAATGAGCCCTCTTCTACCACTTCTTTATTAAGAAGTAGGACAGTCATCAAAAGCTAGCAACATCTGCATGAAACAGAGTTGCTAATTGCCTTCTTGCTGAGAAGAGAGCTCTTAAACTCATCATGGTGGTTGGCGAGTATGGACACTTTCAAGCACATTTCTCCCATCATTGCCTATAGAAATGATCCCTGAAGGTATAGTCTTAATTACATTTTGTTGATGGTTTAGATAGGCCATATGAATTCCTCTTTTAACTCATGGTGACATTTTTGGACCCATTCATAAAACTTGATATAGAAATTGTCAACCAATTTTCAGTTGCATAACATTCTCCACAAATTTTCAGACTACAATTCATTCACTATCATATACTGAATGATTTTCTGTGAGAGTAGACACATTTTAAGATTGTATTAGGTAACATGTTATACTTTTTGCATATATAAACTTGTTTAAGCCAAAATATTAAACAGAACACTTAACAATGAAACCAATGCACTAATAGCATTGGGTACTTCAAAATTTCTTATATTTCATATAGGAAATAAACTAGTGGCTTGCATTAGTTGCTGATTTGCAAAATAATTAAACAATTATTAAATAAATACACTGCAAACAAAAGGTTCTTTTAAGGAAAGCACAGTTTAAATTTTTCAAGTCCTCATTGATATGTACAACTTGAAGAAGGTTAAAATTAAAATGTAAAATAATACTCAGACATTGCTTTTATTGCTATATAATAAAAAACATTCTGATTCAGGAATGTTAAAACATCAATGCTTGTTCTTTCCAGCATATTAAACATTATACAAACTTAGTTTTAAATAATCATAGTTGATTTTAAAGTGTGTAATCAGCCACTCTGAATGAGCCCTCTTCTACCACTTCTTTATTAAGAAGTAGGACAGTCATCAAAAGCTAACAACATCTGCATGAAACAGAGTTCCTTTCTGTCTTCATGCTGAGAAGAGAGCTCTTAAACTCATCATGGTGGTCGGCGAGTTTGGACACTTTCAAGCACATTTCTCCCATCATTGCCTATAGAAATGATCCCTGAAAGTATAGTCTTAATTATATTTTGTTGATGGTTTAGATAGGCCATATGAATTCCTCTTTTAACTCATGGTGACATTTTAGGACCCATTCATAAAACTTGATATAGAAATTGTCAACCAATTTTCAGTTGCATAACATTCTCCACAAATTTTCAGACTACAATTCATTCACTATCATATACTGAATGATTTTCTGTGAGAGTAGACACATTTTAAGATTGTATTAGGTAACATGTTATCATTTTTGCATATATAAACTTGTTTAAGCCAAAATATTAAACAGAACACTTAACAATGAAACCAATGCACTAATAGCATTGGTACTTCAAAATTTCTTATATTGCATATAGGAAATAAACTAGTGGCTTGCATTAATTGCTGATTTGCTAAATAATTAAACAATTATTAAACAAAAACACTGCAAACAAAAGGTTCTTTTAAGGAAAGCACACTTTACATTTTTCAAGTCCTCATTGACATGAACTACTTAAAGAAGGTTACAATTAAAATGTAAAATAATACTCTTAGACATTGCTTTTATTCCTATATCATAAAAAACAATCTGATTCAGGAATGTTGAAACATCAATGCGTATTCTTTCAAGGATATTAAACATTATACAAACTTAGTTTTAAATAACCATAGTTGATTTTAAAGTGTGTAATCAGCCACTCTGAATGAGCCCTCTTCTATCACTTCTTTATTAAAAAGTAGGACAGTCATCAAAAGCTAACAACATCTGCATGAAACAGAGTTGCTAACTGCCTTCATGCTGAGAAGAGAGCTCTTTATCTCATCATGGTGGTTGGCGAGTTTGGACACTTTCAAACAAATTTCTCCCATCATTGCCTATAGAAATGATCACTGGAAGTATAGTCTTAATTACATTTTGTAGATGGTTTAGATTAGCCATATGAATTCCTCTTTTAACTCATGGTGACATTTTTGGACCCATTCATAAAACTTGATATAGAAATTGTCAACCAATTTTCAGTTGCATAACATTATCCACAAATTTTCAGACTACAATTCAATTACTATCATATACTGAATGATTTTCTGTGAGAGTAGACACATTTTAAGATTGTATTAGGTAACATGTTATACTTTTTGCATATATAAACTTGTTTAAACCAAAATATTAAACAGAACACTTAACAATGAAACCAATGCACTAATAGCATTGGTACTTCAAAATTTCTTATATTGCATATAGGAAATAAACTAGTGGCTTGCATTAATTGCTGATTTGCTAAAGAATTAAACAATTATTAAACAAATACACTGCAAACAAAAGGTTCTTTTAAGGAAAGCACACTTTACATTTTTCAAGTCCTCATTGACATGAACCACTTAAAGAAGGTTAAAATTAAAATGTAAAATAATACTCTTAGACATTGCTTTTATTCCTATATCATAAAAAAACTTCTGATTCAGGAATGTTGAAACATCAATGCGTATTCTTTCAAGGATATTAAACATTATACAAACTTAGTTTTAAATAACCATAGTTGATTTTAAAGTGTGTAATCAGCCACTCTGAATGAGCCCTCTTCTACCACTTCTTTATTAAGAAGTAGGACAGTCATCAAAAGCTAGCAACATCTGCAGGAAAAACAGAGTTGCTAATTGCCTTCATGCTGAGAAGAGAGCTCTTAAACTCATCATGGTGGTTGGCGAGTTTGGACACTTTCAAGCACATTTCTCCCATCATTGCCTATAGAAATGATCCCTGAAGGTATAGTCTTAATTACATTTTGTTGATGGTTTAGATAGGCCATATGAATTCCTCTTTTAACTCATGGTGACATTTTTGGACCCATTCATAAAACTTGATATAGAAATTGTCAACCAATTTTCAGTTGCATAACATTCTCCACAAATTTTCAGACTACAATTCATTCACTATCATATACTGAATGATTTTCTGTGAGAGTAGACACATTTTAAGATTGTATTAGGTAACATGTTATACTTTTTGCATATATAAACTTGTTTAAGCCAAAATATTAAACAGAACACTTAACAATGAAACCAATGCACTAATAGCATTGGTACTTCAAAATTTCTTATATTTCATATAGGAAATAAACTAGTGGCTTGCATTAGTTGCTGATTTGCAAAATAATTAAACAATTATTAAATAAATACACTGCAAACAAAAGGTTCTTTTAAGGAAAGCACAGTTTAAATTTTTCAAGTCCTCATTGATATGTACAACTTAAAGAAGGTTAAAATTAAAATGTAAAATAATACTCTTAGACATTGCTTTTATTGCTATATAATAAAAAACATTCTGATTCAGGAATGTTAAAACATCAATGCTTGTTCTTTCCAGCATATTAAACATTATACAAACAGTTTTAAATAATCATAGTTGATTTTAAAGTGTGTAATCAGCCACTCTGAATGAGCCCTCTTCTACCACTTCTTTATTAAGAAGTAGGACAGTCATCAAAAGCTAACAACATCTGCATGAAACAGAGTTCCTTTCTGCCTTCATGCTGAGAAGAGAGCTCTTAAACTCATCATGGTGGTCGGCGAGTTTGGACACTTTCAAGCACATTTCTCCCATCATTGCCTATAGAAATGATTCCTGAAAGTATAGTCTTAATTATATTTTGTTGATGGTTTAGATAGGCCATATGAATTCCTCTTTTAACTCATGGTGACATTTTTGGACCCATTCATAAAACTTGATATAGCAATTGTCAACCAATTTTCAGTTGCATAACATTCTCCACAAATTTTCAGACTACAATTCATTCACTATCATATACTGAATGATTTTCTGTGAGAGTAGACACATTTTAAGATTGTATTAGGTAACATGTTATCATTTTTGCATATATAAACTTGTTTAAGCCAAAATATTAAACAGAACACTTAACAATGAAACCAATGCACTAATAGCATTGGTACTTCAAAATTTCTTATATTGCATATAGGAAATAAACTAGTGGCTTGCATTAATTGCTGATTTGCTAAATAATTAAACAATTATTAAACAAAAACACTGCAAACAAAAGGTTCTTTTAAGGAAAGCACACTTTACATTTTTCAAGTCCTCATTGACACGAACCACTTAAAGAAGGTTACAATTAAAATGTAAAATAATACTCTTAGACATTGCTTTTATTCCTATATCATAAAAAACAATCTGATTCAGGAATGTTGAAACATCAATGCGTATTCTTTCAAGGATATTAAACATTATACAAACTTAGTTTTAAATAACCATAGTTGATTTTAAAGTGTGTAATCAGCCACTCTGAATGAGCCCTCTTCTATCACTTCTTTATTAAAAAGTAGGACAGTCATCAAAAGCTAACAACATCTGCATGAAACAGAGTTGCTAACTGCCTTCATGCTAAGAAGAGAGCTCTTTATCTCATCATGGTGGTTGGCGAGTTTGGACACTTTCAAGCAAATTTCTCCCATCATTGCCTATAGAAATGATCCCTGGAAGTATAGTCTTAATTACATTTTGTAGATGGTTTAGATTAGCCATATGAATTCCTCTTTTAACTCATGGTGACATTTTTGGACCCATTCATAAAACTTGATATAGAAATTGTCAACCAATTTTCAGTTGCATAACATTATCCACAAATTTTCAGACTACAATTCAATTACTATCATATACTGAATGATTTTCTGTGAGAGTAGACACATTTTAAGATTGTATTAGGTAACATGTTATACTTTTTGCATATATAAACTTGTTTAAACCAAAATATTAAACAGAACACTTAACAATGAAACCAATGCACTAATAGCATTGGTACTTCAAAATTTCTTATATTGCATATAGGAAATAAACTAGTGGCTTGCATTAATTGCTGATTTGCTAAATAATTAAACAATTATTAAACAAAAACACTGCAAACAAAAGGTTCTTTTAAGGAAAGCACACTTTACATTTTTCAAGTCCTCATTGACATGAACCACTTAAAGAAGGTTACAATTAAAATGTAAAATAATACTCTTAGACATTGCTTTTATTCCTATATCATAAAAAACAATCTGATTCAGGAATGTTGAAACATCAATGCGTATTCTTTCAAGGATATTAAACATTATACAAACTTAGTTTTAAATAACCATAGTTGATTTTAAAGTGTGTAATCAGCCACTCTGAATGAGCCCTCTTCTACCACTTCTTTATTAAGAAGTAGGACAGTCATCAAAAGCTAGCAACATCTGCAGGAAAAACAGAGTTGCTAATTGCCTTCATGCTGAGAAGAGAGCTCTTAAACTCATCATGGTGGTTGGCGAGTTTGGACACTTTCAAGCACATTTCTCCCATCATTGCCTATAGAAATGATCCCTGAAGGTATAGTCTTAATTACATTTTGTTGATGGTTTAGATAGGCCATATGAATTCCTCTTTTAACTCATGGTGACATTTTTGGACCCATTCATAAAACTTGATATAGAAATTGTCAACCAATTTTCAGTTGCATAACATTCTCCACAAATTTTCAGACTACAATTCATTCACTATCATATACTGAATGATTTTCTGTGAGAGTAGACACATTTTAAGATTGTATTAGGTAACATGTTATACTTTTTGCATATATAAACTTGTTTAAGCCAAAATATTAAACAGAACACTTAACAATGAAACCAATGCACTAATAGCATTGGTACTTCAAAATTTCTTATATTTCATATAGGAAATAAACTAGTGGCTTGCATTAGTTGCTGATTTGCAAAATAATTAAACAATTATTAAATAAATACACTGCAAACAAAAGGTTCTTTTAAGGAAAGCACAGTTTAAATTTTTCAAGTCCTCATTGATATGTACAACTTAAAGAAGGTTAAAATTAAAATGTAAAATAACACTCTTAGACATTGCTTTTATTGCTATATAATAAAAAACATTCTGATTCAGGAATGTTAAAACATCAATGCTTGTTCTTTCCAGCATATTAAACATTATACAAACTTAGTTTTAAATAATCATAGTTGATTTTAAAGTGTGTAATCAGCCACTCTGAATGAGCCCTCTTCTACCACTTCTTTATTAAGAAGTAGGACAGTCATCAAAAGCTAACAACATCTGCATGAAACAGAGTTGCTAACTGCCTTCATGCTAAGAAGAGAGCTCTTTATCTCATCATGGTGGTTGGCGAGTTTGGACACTTTCAAGCAAATTTCTCCCATCATTGCCTATAGAAATGATCCCTGGAAGTATAATCTTAATTACATTTTGTAGATGGTTTAGATTAGCCATATGAATTCCTCTTTTAACTCATGGTGACATTTTTGGACCCATTCATAAAACTTGATATAGAAATTGTCAACCAATTTTCAGTTGCATAACATTATCCACAAATTTTCAGACTACAATTCAATTACTATCATATACTGAATGATTTTCTGTGAGAGTAGACACATTTTAAGATTGTATTAGGTAACATGTTATACTTTTTGCATATATAAACTTGTTTAAACCAAAATATTAAACAGAACACTTAACAATGAAACCAATGCACTAATAGCATTGGTACTTCAAAATTTCTTATATTGCATATAGGAA
The DNA here is from genome assembly GCF_028390025.1 of Pseudophryne corroboree. NCBI lineage: Eukaryota > Metazoa > Chordata > Amphibia > Anura > Myobatrachidae > Pseudophryne > Pseudophryne corroboree. The sequence goes on from NC_086445.1 coordinate 801,859,695, forward strand.
ATAAACTAGTGGCTTGCATTAATTGCTGATTTGCTAAAGAATTAAACAATTATTAAACAAATACACTGCAAACAAAAGGTTCTTTTAAGGAAAGCACACTTTACATTTTTCAAGTCCTCATTGACATGAACCACTTAAAGAAGGTTAAAATTAAAATGTAAAATAATACTCTTAGACATTGCTTTTATTCCTATATCATAAAAAACATTCTGATTCAGGAATGTTGAAACATCAATGCGTATTCTTTCAAGGATATTAAACATTATACAAACTTAGTTTTAAATAACCATAGTTGATTTTAAAGTGTGTAATCAGCCACTCTGAATGAGCCCTCTTCTACCACTTCTTTATTAAGAAGTAGGACAGTCATCAAAAGCTAACAACATCTGCATGAAACAGAGTTGCTAATTGCCTTCATGCTGAGAAGAGAGCTCTTAAACTCATCATGGTGGTTGGCGAGTTTGGACACTTTCAAGCACATTTCTCCCATCATTGCCTATAGAAATGATCCCTGAAAGTATAATCTTAATTACATTTTGTTGATGGTTTAGATAGGCCATATGAATTCCTCTTTTAACTCATGGTGACATTTTTGGACCCATTCATAAAACTTGATATAGAAATTGTCAACCAATTTTCAGTTGCATAACATTCTCCACAAATTTTCAGACTACAATTCATTCACTATCATATACTGAATGATTTTCTGTGAGAGTAGACACATTTTAAGATTGTATTAGGTAACATGTTATCATTTTTGCATATATAAACTTGTTTAAGCCAAAATATTAAACAGAACACTTAACAATGAAACCAATGCACTAATAGCATTGGTACTTCAAAATTTCTTATATTGCATATAGGAAATAAACTAGTGGCTTGCATTAATTGCTGATTTGCTAAATAATTAAACAATTATTAAACAAAAACACTGCAAACAAAAGGTTCTTTTAAGGAAAGCACACTTTACATTTTTCAAATCCTCATTGACATGAACCACTTAAAGAAGGTTACAATTAAAATGTAAAATAATACTCTTAGACATTGCTTTTATTCCTATATCATAAAAAACAATCTGATTCAGGAATGTTGAAACATCAATGCGTATTCTTTCAAGGATATTAAACATTATACAAACTTAGTTTTAAATAACCATAGTTGATTTTAAAGTGTGTAATCAGCCACTCTGAATGAGCCCTCTTCTATCACTTCTTTATTAAAAAGTAGGACAGTCATCAAAAGCTAACAACATCTGCATGAAACAGAGTTGCTAACTGCCTTCATGCTGAGAAGATAGCTCTTTATCTCATCATGGTGGTTGGCGAGTTTGGACACTTTCAAGCAAATTTCTCCCATCATTGCCTATAGAAATGATCCCTGGAAGTATAGTCTTAATTACATTTTGTAGATGGTTTAGATTAGCCATATGAATTCCTCTTTTAACTCATGGTGACATTTTTGGACCCATTCATAAAACTTGATATAGAAATTGTCAACCAATTTTCAGTTGCATAACATTATCCACAAATTTTCAGACTACAATTCAATTACTATCATATACTGAATGATTTTCTGTGAGAGTAGACACATTTTAAGATTGTATTAGGTAACATGTTATACTTTTTGCATATATAAACTTGTTTAAACCAAAATATTAAACAGAACACTTAACAATGAAACCAATGCACTAATAGCATTGGTACTTCAAAATTTCTTATATTGCATATAAGAAATAAACTAGTGGCTTGCATTAATTTCTGATTTGCTAAAGAATTAAACAATTATTAAACAAATACACTGCAAACAAAAGGTTCTTTTAAGGAAAGCACACTTTACATTTTTCAAGTCCTCATTGACATGAACCACTTAAAGAAGGTTAAAATTAAAATGTAAAATAATACTCTTAGACATTGCTTTTATTCCTATATCATAAAAAACATTCTGATTCAGGAATGTTGAAACATCAATGCGTATTCTTTCAAGGATATTAAACATTATACAAACTTAGTTTTAAATAACCATAGTTGATTTTAAAGTGTGTAATCAGCCACTCTGAATGAGCCCTCTTCTACCACTTCTTTATTAAGAAGTAGGACAGTCATCAAAAGCTAGCAACATCTGCAGGAAAAACAGAGTTGCTAATTGCCTTCATGCTGAGAAGAGAGCTCTTAAACTCATCATGGTGGTTGGCGAGTTTGGACACTTTCAAGCACATTTCTCCCATCATTGCCTATAGAAATGATCCCTGGAAGTATAATCTTAATTACATTTAGTTGATGGTTTAGATTAGCCATATGAATTCCTCTTTTAACTCATGGTGACATTTTTGGACCCGTTCATAAAACTTGATATAGAAATTGTCAACCAATTTTCAGTTGCATAACATTATCCACAAATTTTTAGAATACAATTCATTCACTATCATATACTGAATGATTTTCTGTGAGAGTAGACACATTTTAAGATTGTATTAGGTAACATATTATAATTTTTGCATATATAAAATTGTTTAAGCCAAAATATTAAACAGAACACTTAACAATGAAACCAATGCACTAATAGCATTGGTACTTCAAAATTTCTTATATTGCATATAGGAAATAAACTAGTGTTTTGCATTAGTTGCTGATTTGCAAAATAATTAAACAATTATTAAATAAATACACTGCAAACAAAAGGTTCTTTTAAGGAAAGCACAGTTTAAATTTTTCAAGTCCTCATTGATATGTACAACTTAAAGAAGGTTAAAATTAAAATGTAAAATAATACTTTTAGACATTGCTTTTATTGCTATATAATAAAAAACATTCTGATTCAGGAATGTTAAAACATCAATGCTTGTTCTTTTCAGCATATTAAACATTATACAAACTTAGTTTTAAATAATCATAGTTGATTTTAAAGTGTGTAATCAGCCACTCTTAATGAGCCCTCTTCTACCACTTCTTTATTAAGAAGTAGGACAGTCATCAAAAGCTAACAACATCTGCATGAAACAGAGTTCCTAACTGCCTTCATGCTGAGAAGATAGCTCTTAAACTCATCATGGTGGTTGGCGAGTTTGGACATTTTCAAGCACATTTCTCCCATCATTGCCTATAGAAATGATCCCTGAAAGTATAATCTTAATTACATTTTGTTGATGGTTTAGATAGGCCATATGAATTCCTCTTTTAACTCATGGTGACATTTTTGGACCCATTCATAAAACTTGATATAGAAATTGTCAACCAATTTTCAGTTGCATAACATTCTCCACAAATTTTCAGACTACAATTCATTCACTATCATATACTGAATGATTTTCTGTGAGAGTAGACACATTTTAAGATTGTATTAGGTAACATGTTATCATTTTTGCATATATAAACTTGTTTAAGCCAAAATATTAAACAGAACACTTAACAATGAAACCAATGCACTAATAGCATTGGTACTTCAAAATTTCTTATATTGCATATAGGAAATAAACTAGTGGCTTGCATTAATTGCTGATTTGCTAAATAATTAAACAATTATTAAACAAAAACACTGCAAACAAAAGGTTCTTTTAAGGAAAGCACACTTTACATTTTTCAAGTCCTCATTGACACGAACCACTTAAAGAAGGTTACAATTAAAATGTAAAATAATACTCTTAGACATTGCTTATATTCCTATATCATAAAAAACAATCTGATTCAGGAATGTTGAAACATCAATGCGTATTCTTTCAAGGATATTAAACATTATACAAACTTAGTTTTAAATAACCATAGTTGATTTTAAAGTGTGTAATCAGCCACTCTGAATGAGCCCTCTTCTATCACTTCTTTATTAAAAAGTAGGACAGTCATCAAAAGCTAACAACATCTGCATGAAACAGAGTTGCTAACTGCCTTCATGCTAAGAAGAGAGCTCTTTATCTCATCATGGTGGTTGGCGAGTTTGGACACTTTCAAGCAAATTTCTCCCATCATTGCCTATAGAAATGATCCCTGGAAGTATAGTCTTAATTACATTTTGTAGATGGTTTAGATTAGCCATATGAATTCCTCTTTTAACTCATGGTGACATTTTTGGACCCATTCATAAAACTTGATATAGAAATTGTCAACCAATTTTCAGTTGCATAACATTATCCACAAATTTTCAGACTACAATTCAATTACTATCATATACTGAATGATTTTCTGTGAGAGTAGACACATTTTAAGATTGTATTAGGTAACATGTTATACTTTTTGCATATATAAACTTGTTTAAACCAAAATATTAAACAGAACACTTAACAATGAAACCAATGCACTAATAGCATTGGTACTTCAAAATTTCTTATATTGCATATAGGAAATAAACTAGTGGCTTGCATTAATTGCTGATTTGCTAAATAATTAAACAATTATTAAACAAAAACACTGCAAACAAAAGGTTCTTTTAAGGAAAGCACACTTTACATTTTTCAAGTCCTCATTGACATGAACCACTTAAAGAAGGTTACAATTAAAATGTAAAATAATACTCTTAGACATTGCTTTTATTCCTATATCATAAAAAACAATCTGATTCAGGAATGTTGAAACATCAATGCGTATTCTTTCAAGGATATTAAACATTATACAAACTTAGTTTTAAATAACCATAGTTGATTTTAAAGTGTGTAATCAGCCACTCTGAATGAGCCCTCTTCTATCACTTCTTTATTAAAAAGTAGGACAGTCATCAAAAGCTAACAACATCTGCATGAAACAGAGTTGCTAACTGCCTTCATGCTAAGAAGAGAGCTCTTTATCTCATCATGGTGGTTGGCGAGTTTGGACACTTTCAAGCAAATTTCTCCCATCATTGCCTATAAAAATGATCCCTGGAAGTATAGTCTTAATTACATTTTGTAGATGGTTTAGATTAGCCATATGAATTCCTCTTTTAACTCATGGTGACATTTTTGGACCCATTCATAAAACTTGATATAGAAATTGTCAACCAATTTTCAGTTGCATAACATTATCCACAAATTTTCAGACTACAATTCAATTACTATCATATACTGAATGATTTTCTGTGAGAGTAGACACATTTTAAGATTGTATTAGGTAACATGTTATACTTTTTGCATATATAAACTTGTTTAAACCAAAATATTAAACAGAACACTTAACAATGAAACCAATGCACTAATAGCATTGGTACTTCAAAATTTCTTATATTGCATATAGGAAATAAACTAGTGGCTTGCATTAATTGCTGATTTGCTAAATAATTAAACAATTATTAAACAAAAACACTGCAAACAAAAGGTTCTTTTAAGGAAAGCACACTTTACATTTTTCAAGTCCTCATTGACATGAACCACTTAAAGAAGGTTACAATTAAAATGTAAAATAATACTCTTAGACATTGCTTTTATTCCTATATCATAAAAAACAATCTGATTCAGGAATGTTGAAACATCAATGCGTATTCTTTCAAGGATATTAAACATTATACAAACTTAGTTTTAAATAACCATAGTTGATTTTAAAGTGTGTAATCAGCCACTCTGAATGAGCCCTCTTCTATCACTTCTTTATTAAAAAGTAGGACAGTCATCAAAAGCTAACAACATCTGCATGAAACAGAGTTGCTAACTGCCTTCATGCTAAGAAGAGAGCTCTTTATCTCATCATGGTGGTTGGCGAGTTTGGACACTTTCAAGCAAATTTCTCCCATCATTGCCTATAAAAATGATCCCTGGAAGTATAGTCTTAATTACATTTTGTAGATGGTTTAGATTAGCCATATGAATTCCTCTTTTAACTCATGGTGACATTTTTGGACCCATTCATAAAACTTGATATAGAAATTGTCAACCAATTTTCAGTTGCATAACATTATCCACAAATTTTCAGACTACAATTCAATTACTATCATATACTGAATGATTTTCTGTGAGAGTAGACACATTTTAAGATTGTATTAGGTAACATGTTATACTTTTTGCATATATAAACTTGTTTAAACCAAAATATTAAACAGAACACTTAACAATGAAACCAATGCACTAATAGCATTGGTACTTCAAAATTTCTTATATTGCATATAGGAAATAAACTAGTGGCTTGCATTAATTGCTGATTTGCTAAAGAATTAAACAATTATTAAACAAATACACTGCAAACAAAAGGTTCTTTTAAGGAAAGCACACTTTACATTTTTCAAGTCCTCATTGACATGAACCACTTAAAGAAGGTTAAAATTAAAATGTAAAATAATACTCTTAGACATTGCTTTTATTCCTATATCATAAAAAACATTCTGATTCAGGAATGTTGAAACATCAATGCGTATTCTTTCAAGGATATTAAACATTATACAAACTTAGTTTTAAATAACCATAGTTGATTTTAAAGTGTGTAATCAGCCACTCTGAATGAGCCCTCTTCTACCACTTCTTTATTAAGAAGTAGGACAGTCATCAAAAGCTAGCAACATCTGCAGGAAAAACAGAGTTGCTAATTGCCTTCATGCTGAGAAGAGAGCTCTTAAACTCATCATGGTGGTTGGCGAGTTTGGACACTTTTAAGCACATTTCTCCCATCATTGCCTATAGAAATGATCCCTGAAGGTATAGTCTTAATTACATTTTGTTGATGGTTTAGATAGGCCATATGAATTCCTCTTTTAACTCATGGTGACATTTTTGGACCCATTCATAAAACTTGATATAGAAATTGTCAACCAATTTTCAGTTGCATAACATTCTCCACAAATTTTCAGACTACAATTCATTCACTATCATATACTGAATGATTTTCTGTGAGAGTAGACACATTTTAAGATTGTATTAGGTAACATGTTATACTTTTTGCATATATAAACTTGTTTAAGCCAAAATATTAAACAGAACACTTAACAATGAAACCAATGCACTAATAGCATTGGTACTTCAAAATTTCTTATATTTCATATAGGAAATAAACTAGTGGCTTGCATTAGTTGCTGATTTGCAAAATAATTAAACAATTATTAAATAAATACACTGCAAACAAAAGGTTCTTTTAAGGAAAGCACAGTTTAAATTTTTCAAGTCCTCATTGATATGTACAACTTAAAGAAGGTTAAAATTAAAATGTAAAATAATACTCTTAGACATTGCTTTTATTGCTATATAATAAAAAACATTCTGATTCAGGAATGTTAAAACATCAATGCTTGTTCTTTCCAGCATATTAAACATTATACAAACTTAGTTTTAAATAATCATAGTTGATTTTAAAGTGTGTAATCAGCCACTCTGAATGAGCCCTCTTCTACCACTTCTTTATTAAGAAGTAGGACAGTCATCAAAAGCTAGCAACATCTGCAGGAAAAACAGAGTTGCTAATTGCCTTCATGCTGAGAAGAGAGCTCTTAAACTCATCATGGTGGTTGGCGAGTTTGGACACTTTCAAGCACATTTCTCCCATCATTGCCTATAGAAATGATCCCTGGAAGTATAATCTTAATTACATTTAGTTGATGGTTTAGATTAGCCATATGAATTCCTCTTTTAACTCATGGTGACATTTTTGGACCCGTTCATAAAACTTGATATAGAAATTGTCAACCAATTTTCAGTTGCATAACATTATCCACAAATTTTTAGAATACAATTCATTCACTATCATATACTGAATGATTTTCTGTGAGAGTAGACACATTTTAAGATTGTATTAGGTAACATATTATAATTTTTGCATATATAAAATTGTTTAAGCCAAAATATTAAACAGAACACTTAACAATGAAACCAATGCACTAATAGCATTGGTACTTCAAAATTTCTTATATTGCATATAGGAAATAAACTAGTGTTTTGCATTAGTTGCTGATTTGCAAAATAATTAAACAATTATTAAATAAATACACTGCAAACAAAAGGTTCTTTTAAGGAAAGCACAGTTTAAATTTTTCAAGTCCTCATTGATATGTACAACTTAAAGAAGGTTAAAATTAAAATGTAAAATAATACTTTTAGACATTGCTTTTATTGCTATATAATAAAAAACATTCTGATTCAGGAATGTTAAAACATCAATGCTTGTTCTTTTCAGCATATTAAACATTATACAAACTTAGTTTTAAATAATCATAGTTGATTTTAAAGTGTGTAATCAGCCACTCTTAATGAGCCCTCTTCTACCACTTCTTTATTAAGAAGTAGGACAGTCATCAAAAGCTAACAACATCTGCATGAAACAGAGTTCCTAACTGCCTTCATGCTGAGAAGATAGCTCTTTATCTCATCATGGTGGTTGGCGAGTTTGGACACTTTCAAGCAAATTTCTCCCATCATTGCCTATAGAAATGATCCCTGGAAGTATAGTCTTAATTACATTTTGTAGATGGTTTAGATTAGCCATATGAATTCCTCTTTTAACTCATGGTGACATTTTTGGACCCATTCATAAAACTTGATATAGAAATTGTCAACCAATTTTCAGTTGCATAACATTATCCACAAATTTTCAGACTACAATTCAATTACTATCATATACTGAATGATTTTCTGTGAGAGTAGACACATTTTAAGATTGTATTAGGTAACATGTTATACTTTTTGCATATATAAACTTGTTTAAACCAAAATATTAAACAGAACACTTAACAATGAAACCAATGCACTAATAGCATTGGTACTTCAAAATTTCTTATATTGCATATAGGAAATAAACTAGTGGCTTGCATTAATTGCTGATTTGCTAAATAATTAAACAATTATTAAACAAAAACACTGCAAACAAAAGGTTCTTTTAAGGAAAGCACACTTTACATTTTTCAAGTCCTCATTGACATGAACCACTTAAAGAAGGTTACAATTAAAATGTAAAATAATACTCTTAGACATTGCTTTTATTCCTATATCATAAAAAACAATCTGATTCAGGAATGTTGAAACATCAATGCGTATTCTTTCAAGGATATTAAACATTATACAAACTTAGTTTTAAATAACCATAGTTGATTTTAAAGTGTGTAATCAGCCACTCTGAATGAGCCCTCTTCTATCACTTCTTTATTAAAAAGTAGGACAGTCATCAAAAGCTAACAACATCTGCATGAAACAGAGTTGCTAACTGCCTTCATGCTAAGAAGAGAGCTCTTTATCTCATCATGGTGGTTGGCGAGTTTGGACACTTTCAAGCAAATTTCTCCCATCATTGCCTATAAAAATGATCCCTGGAAGTATAGTCTTAATTACATTTTGTAGATGGTTTAGATTAGCCATATGAATTCCTCTTTTAACTCATGGTGACATTTTTGGACCCATTCATAAAACTTGATATAGAAATTGTCAACCAATTTTCAGTTGCATAACATTATCCACAAATTTTCAGACTACAATTCAATTACTATCATATACTGAATGATTTTCTGTGAGAGTAGACACATTTTAAGATTGTATTAGGTAACATGTTATACTTTTTGCATATATAAACTTGTTTAAACCAAAATATTAAACAGAACACTTAACAATGAAACCAATGCACTAATAGCATTGGTACTTCAAAATTTCTTATATTGCATATAGGAAATAAACTAGTGGCTTGCATTAATTGCTGATTTGCTAAAGAATTAAACAATTATTAAACAAATACACTGCAAACAAAAGGTTCTTTTAAGGAAAGCACACTTTACATTTTTCAAGTCCTCATTGACATGAACCACTTAAAGAAGGTTAAAATTAAAATGTAAAATAATACTCTTAGACATTGCTTTTATTCCTATATCATAAAAAACATTCTGATTCAGGAATGTTGAAACATCAATGCGTATTCTTTCAAGGATATTAAACATTATACAAACTTAGTTTTAAATAACCATAGTTGATTTTAAAGTGTGTAATCAGCCACTCTGAATGAGCCCTCTTCTACCACTTCTTTATTAAGAAGTAGGACAGTCATCAAAAGCTAGCAACATCTGCAGGAAAAACAGAGTTGCTAATTGCCTTCATGCTGAGAAGAGAGCTCTTAAACTCATCATGGTGGTTGGCGAGTTTGGACACTTTTAAGCACATTTCTCCCATCATTGCCTATAGAAATGATCCCTGAAGGTATAGTCTTAATTACATTTTGTTGATGGTTTAGATAGGCCATATGAATTCCTCTTTTAACTCATGGTGACATTTTTGGACCCATTCATAAAACTTGATATAGAAATTGTCAACCAATTTTCAGTTGCATAACATTCTCCACAAATTTTCAGACTACAATTCATTCACTATCATATACTGAATGATTTTCTGTGAGAGTAGACACATTTTAAGATTGTATTAGGTAACATGTTATACTTTTTGCATATATAAACTTGTTTAAGCCAAAATATTAAACAGAACACTTAACAATGAAACCAATGCACTAATAGCATTGGTACTTCAAAATTTCTTATATTTCATATAGGAAATAAACTAGTGGCTTGCATTAGTTGCTGATTTGCAAAATAATTAAACAATTATTAAATAAATACACTGCAAACAAAAGGTTCTTTTAAGGAAAGCACAGTTTAAATTTTTCAAGTCCTCATTGATATGTACAACTTAAAGAAGGTTAAAATTAAAATGTAAAATAATACTCTTAGACATTGCTTTTATTGCTATATAATAAAAAACATTCTGATTCAGGAATGTTAAAACATCAATGCTTGTTCTTTCCAGCATATTAAACATTATACAAACTTAGTTTTAAATAATCATAGTTGATTTTAAAGTGTGTAATCAGCCACTCTGAATGAGCCCTCTTGTACCACTTCTTTATTAAGAAGTAGGACAGTCATCAAAAGCTAACAACATCTGCATGAAACAGAGTTGCTAACTGCCTTCATGCTAAGAAGAGAGCTCTTTATCTCATCATGGTGGTTGGCGAGTTTGGACACTTTCAAGCAAATTTCTCCCATCATTGCCTATAGAAATGATCCCTGGAAGTATAATCTTAATTACATTTTGTAGATGGTTTAGATTAGCCATATGAATTCCTCTTTTAACTCATGGTGACATTTTTGGACCCATTCATAAAACTTGATATAGAAATTGTCAACCAATTTTCAGTTGCATAACATTATCCACAAATTTTCAGACTACAATTCAATTACTATCATATACTGAATGATTTTCTGTGAGAGTAGACACATTTTAAGATTGTATTAGGTAACATGTTATACTTTTTGCATATATAAACTTGTTTAAACCAAAATATTAAACAGAACACTTAACAATGAAACCAATGCACTAATAGCATTGGTACTTCAAAATTTCTTATATTGCATATAGGAAATAAACTAGTGGCTTGCATTAATTGCTGATTTGCTAAAGAATTAAACAATTATTAAACAAATACACTGCAAACAAAAGGTTCTTTTAAGGAAAGCACACTTTACATTTTTCAAGTCCTCATTGACATGAACCACTTAAAGAAGGTTAAAATTAAAATGTAAAATAATACTCTTAGACATTGCTTTTATTCCTATATCATAAAAAACATTCTGATTCAGGAATGTTGAAACATCAATGCGTATTCTTTCAAGGATATTAAACATTATACAAACTTAGTTTTAAATAACCATAGTTGATTTTAAAGTGTGTAATCAGCCACTCTGAATGAGCCCTCTTCTACCACTTCTTTATTAAGAAGTAGGACAGTCATCAAAAGCTAGCAACATCTGCAGGAAAAACAGAGTTGCTAATTGCCTTCATGCTGAGAAGAGAGCTCTTAAACTCATCATGGTGGTTGGCGAGTTTGGACACTTTCAAGCACATTTCTCCCATCATTGCCTATAGAAATGATCCCTGGAAGTATAATCTTAATTACATTTAGTTGATGGTTTAGATTAGCCATATGAATTCCTCTTTTAACTCATGGTGACATTTTTGGACCCGTTCATAAAACTTGATATAGAAATTGTCAACCAATTTTCAGTTGCATAACATTATCCACAAATTTTTAGAATACAATTCATTCACTATCATATACTGAATGATTTTCTGTGAGAGTAGACACATTTTAAGATTGTATTAGGTAACATATTATAATTTTTGCATATATAAAATTGTTTAAGCCAAAATATTAAACAGAACACTTAACAATGAAACCAATGCACTAATAGCATTGGTACTTCAAAATTTCTTATATTGCATATAGGAAATAAACTAGTGTTTTGCATTAGTTGCTGATTTGCAAAATAATTAAACAATTATTAAATAAATACACTGCAAACAAAAGGTTCTTTTAAGGAAAGCACAGTTTAAATTTTTCAAGTCCTCATTGATATGTACAACTTAAAGAAGGTTAAAATTAAAATGTAAAATAATACTTTTAGACATTGCTTTTATTGCTATATAATAAAAAACATTCTGATTCAGGAATGTTAAAACATCAATGCTTGTTCTTTTCAGCATATTAAACATTATACAAACTTAGTTTTAAATAATCATAGTTGATTTTAAAGTGTGTAATCAGCCACTCTTAATGAGCCCTCTTCTACCACTTCTTTATTAAGAAGTAGGACAGTCATCAAAAGCTAACAACATCTGCATGAAACAGAGTTCCTAACTGCCTTCATGCTGAGAAGATAGCTCTTTATCTCATCATGGTGGTTGGCGAGTTTGGACACTTTCAAGCAAATTTCTCCCATCATTGCCTATAGAAATGATCCCTGGAAGTATAGTCTTAATTACATTTTGTAGATGGTTTAGATTAGCCATATGAATTCCTCTTTTAACTCATGGTGACATTTTTGGACCCATTCATAAAACTTGATATAGAAATTGTCAACCAATTTTCAGTTGCATAACATTATCCACAAATTTTCAGACTACAATTCAATTACTATCATATACTGAATGATTTTCTGTGAGAGTAGACACATTTTAAGATTGTATTAGGTAACATGTTATACTTTTTGCATATATAAACTTGTTTAAACCAAAATATTAAACAGAACACTTAACAATGAAACCAATGCACTAATAGCATTGGTACTTCAAAATTTCTTATATTGCATATAGGAAATAAACTAGTGGCTTGCATTAATTGCTGATTTGCTAAATAATTAAACAATTATTAAACAAAAACACTGCAAACAAAAGGTTCTTTTAAGGAAAGCACACTTTACATTTTTCAAGTCCTCATTGACATGAACCACTTAAAGAAGGTTACAATTAAAATGTAAAATAATACTCTTAGACATTGCTTTTATTCCTATATCATAAAAAACAATCTGATTCAGGAATGTTGAAACATCAATGCGTATTCTTTCAAGGATATTAAACATTATACAAACTTAGTTTTAAATAACCATAGTTGATTTTAAAGTGTGTAATCAGCCACTCTGAATGAGCCCTCTTCTATCACTTCTTTATTAAAAAGTAGGACAGTCATCAAAAGCTAACAACATCTGCATGAAACAGAGTTGCTAACTGCCTTCATGCTAAGAAGAGAGCTCTTTATCTCATCATGGTGGTTGGCGAGTTTGGACACTTTCAAGCAAATTTCTCCCATCATTGCCTATAAAAATGATCCCTGGAAGTATAGTCTTAATTACATTTTGTAGATGGTTTAGATTAGCCATATGAATTCCTCTTTTAACTCATGGTGACATTTTTGGACCCATTCATAAAACTTGATATAGAAATTGTCAACCAATTTTCAGTTGCATAACATTATCCACAAATTTTCAGACTACAATTCAATTACTATCATATACTGAATGATTTTCTGTGAGAGTAGACACATTTTAAGATTGTATTAGGTAACATGTTATACTTTTTGCATATATAAACTTGTTTAAACCAAAATATTAAACAGAACACTTAACAATGAAACCAATGCACTAATAGCATTGGTACTTCAAAATTTCTTATATTGCATATAGGAAATAAACTAGTGGCTTGCATTAATTGCTGATTTGCTAAAGAATTAAACAATTATTAAACAAATACACTGCAAACAAAAGGTTCTTTTAAGGAAAGCACACTTTACATTTTTCAAGTCCTCATTGACATGAACCACTTAAAGAAGGTTAAAATTAAAATGTAAAATAATACTCTTAGACATTGCTTTTATTCCTATATCATAAAAAACATTCTGATTCAGGAATGTTGAAACATCAATGCGTATTCTTTCAAGGATATTAAACATTATACAAACTTAGTTTTAAATAACCATAGTTGATTTTAAAGTGTGTAATCAGCCACTCTGAATGAGCCCTCTTCTACCACTTCTTTATTAAGAAGTAGGACAGTCATCAAAAGCTAGCAACATCTGCAGGAAAAACAGAGTTGCTAATTGCCTTCATGCTGAGAAGAGAGCTCTTAAACTCATCATGGTGGTTGGCGAGTTTGGACACTTTTAAGCACATTTCTCCCATCATTGCCTATAGAAATGATCCCTGAAGGTATAGTCTTAATTACATTTTGTTGATGGTTTAGATAGGCCATATGAATTCCTCTTTTAACTCATGGTGACATTTTTGGACCCATTCATAAAACTTGATATAGAAATTGTCAACCAATTTTCAGTTGCATAACATTCTCCACAAATTTTCAGACTACAATTCATTCACTATCATATACTGAATGATTTTCTGTGAGAGTAGACACATTTTAAGATTGTATTAGGTAACATGTTATACTTTTTGCATATATAAACTTGTTTAAGCCAAAATATTAAACAGAACACTTAACAATGAAACCAATGCACTAATAGCATTGGTACTTCAAAATTTCTTATATTTCATATAGGAAATAAACTAGTGGCTTGCATTAGTTGCTGATTTGCAAAATAATTAAACAATTATTAAATAAATACACTGCAAACAAAAGGTTCTTTTAAGGAAAGCACAGTTTAAATTTTTCAAGTCCTCATTGATATGTACAACTTAAAGAAGGTTAAAATTAAAATGTAAAATAATACTCTTAGACATTGCTTTTATTGCTATATAATAAAAAACATTCTGATTCAGGAATGTTAAAACATCAATGCTTGTTCTTTCCAGCATATTAAACATTATACAAACTTAGTTTTAAATAATCATAGTTGATTTTAAAGTGTGTAATCAGCCACTCTGAATGAGCCCTCTTGTACCACTTCTTTATTAAGA
Source organism: Pseudophryne corroboree (assembly GCF_028390025.1). NCBI lineage: Eukaryota > Metazoa > Chordata > Amphibia > Anura > Myobatrachidae > Pseudophryne > Pseudophryne corroboree. The sequence continues at coordinate 801,874,785 of NC_086445.1, forward strand.
AGTAGGACAGTCATCAAAAGCTAACAACATCTGCATGAAACAGAGTTGCTAACTGCCTTCATGCTAAGAAGAGAGCTCTTTATCTCATCATGGTGGTTGGCGAGTTTGGACACTTTCAAGCAAATTTCTCCCATCATTGCCTATAGAAATGATCCCTGGAAGTATAATCTTAATTACATTTTGTAGATGGTTTAGATTAGCCATATGAATTCCTCTTTTAACTCATGGTGACATTTTTGGACCCATTCATAAAACTTGATATAGAAATTGTCAACCAATTTTCAGTTGCATAACATTATCCACAAATTTTCAGACTACAATTCAATTACTATCATATACTGAATGATTTTCTGTGAGAGTAGACACATTTTAAGATTGTATTAGGTAACATGTTATACTTTTTGCATATATAAACTTGTTTAAACCAAAATATTAAACAGAACACTTAACAATGAAACCAATGCACTAATAGCATTGGTACTTCAAAATTTCTTATATTGCATATAGGAAATAAACTAGTGGCTTGCATTAATTGCTGATTTGCTAAAGAATTAAACAATTATTAAACAAATACACTGCAAACAAAAGGTTCTTTTAAGGAAAGCACACTTTACATTTTTCAAGTCCTCATTGACATGAACCACTTAAAGAAGGTTAAAATTAAAATGTAAAATAATACTCTTAGACATTGCTTTTATTCCTATATCATAAAAAACATTCTGATTCAGGAATGTTGAAACATCAATGCGTATTCTTTCAAGGATATTAAACATTATACAAACTTAGTTTTAAATAACCATAGTTGATTTTAAAGTGTGTAATCAGCCACTCTGAATGAGCCCTCTTCTACCACTTCTTTATTAAGAAGTAGGACAGTCATCAAAAGCTAACAACATCTGCATGAAACAGAGTTGCTAATTGCCTTCATGCTGAGAAGAGAGCTCTTAAACTCATCATGGTGGTTGGCGAGTTTGGACACTTTCAAGCACATTTCTCCCATCATTGCCTATAGAAATGATCCCTGAAAGTATAATCTTAATTACATTTTGTTGATGGTTTAGATAGGCCATATGAATTCCTCTTTTAACTCATGGTGACATGTTTGGACCCATTCATAAAACTTGATATAGAAATTGTCAACCAATTTTCAGTTGCATAACATTCTCCACAAATTTTCAGACTACAATTCATTCACTATCATATACTGAATGATTTTCTGTGAGAGTAGACACATTTTAAGATTGTATTAGGTAACATGTTATCATTTTTGCATATATAAACTTGTTTTAGCCAAAATATTAAACAGAACACTTAACAATGAAACCAATGCACTAATAGCATTGGTACTTCAAAATTTCTTATATTGCATATAGGAAATAAACTAGTGGCTTGCATTAATTGCTGATTTGCTAAATAATTAAACAATTATTAAACAAAAACACTGCAAACAAAAGGTTCTTTTAAGGAAAGCACACTTTACATTTTTCAAATCCTCATTGACATGAACCACTTAAAGAAGGTTACAATTAAAATGTAAAATAATACTCTTAGACATTGCTTTTATTCCTATATCATAAAAAACAATCTGATTCAGGAATGTTGAAACATCAATGCGTATTCTTTCAAGGATATTAAACATTATACAAACTTAGTTTTAAATAACCATAGTTGATTTTAAAGTGTGTAATCAGCCACTCTGAATGAGCCCTCTTCTATCACTTCTTTATTAAAAAGTAGGACAGTCATCAAAAGCTAACAACATCTGCATGAAACAGAGTTGCTAACTGCCTTCATGCTGAGAAGATAGCTCTTTATCTCATCATGGTGGTTGGCGAGTTTGGACACTTTCAAGCAAATTTCTCCCATCATTGCCTATAGAAATGATCCCTGGAAGTATAGTCTTAATTACATTTTGTAGATGGTTTAGATTAGCCATATGAATTCCTCTTTTAACTCATGGTGACATTTTTGGACCCATTCATAAAACTTGATATAGAAATTGTCAACCAATTTTCAGTTGCATAACATTATCCACAAATTTTCAGACTACAATTCAATTACTATCATATACTGAATGATTTTCTGTGAGAGTAGACACATTTTAAGATTGTATTAGGTAACATGTTATACTTTTTGCATATATAAACTTGTTTAAACCAAAATATTAAACAGAACACTTAACAATGAAACCAATGCACTAATAGCATTGGTACTTCAAAATTTCTTATATTGCATATAAGAAATAAACTAGTGGCTTGCATTAATTGCTGATTTGCTAAAGAATTAAACAATTATTAAACAAATACACTGCAAACAAAAGGTTCTTTTAAGGAAAGCACACTTTACATTTTTCAAGTCCTCATTGACATGAACCACTTAAAGAAGGTTAAAATTAAAATGTAAAATAATACTCTTAGACATTGCTTTTATTCCTATATCATAAAAAACATTCTGATTCAGGAATGTTGAAACATCAATGCGTATTCTTTCAAGGATATTAAACATTATACAAACTTAGTTTTAAATAACCATAGTTGATTTTAAAGTGTGTAATCAGCCACTCTGAATGAGCCCTCTTCTACCACTTCTTTATTAAGAAGTAGGACAGTCATCAAAAGCTAGCAACATCTGCAGGAAAAACAGAGTTGCTAATTGCCTTCATGCTGAGAAGAGAGCTCTTAAACTCATCATGGTGGTTGGCGAGTTTGGACACTTTCAAGCACATTTCTCCCATCATTGCCTATAGAAATGATCCCTGGAAGTATAATCTTAATTACATTTAGTTGATGGTTTAGATTAGCCATATGAATTCCTCTTTTAACTCATGGTGACATTTTTGGACCCGTTCATAAAACTTGATATAGAAATTGTCAACCAATTTTCAGTTGCATAACATTATCCACAAATTTTTAGAATACAATTCATTCACTATCATATACTGAATGATTTTCTGTGAGAGTAGACACATTTTAAGATTGTATTAGGTAACATATTATAATTTTTGCATATATAAAATTGTTTAAGCCAAAATATTAAACAGAACACTTAACAATGAAACCAATGCACTAATAGCATTGGTACTTCAAAATTTCTTATATTGCATATAGGAAATAAACTAGTGTTTTGCATTAGTTGCTGATTTGCAAAATAATTAAACAATTATTAAATAAATACACTGCAAACAAAAGGTTCTTTTAAGGAAAGCACAGTTTAAATTTTTCAAGTCCTCATTGATATGTACAACTTAAAGAAGGTTAAAATTAAAATGTAAAATAATACTTTTAGACTGCTTTTATTGCTATATAATAAAAAACATTCTGATTCAGGAATGTTAAAACATCAATGCTTGTTCTTTTCAGCATATTAAACATTATACAAACTTAGTTTTAAATAATCATAGTTGATTTTAAAGTGTGTAATCAGCCACTCTTAATGAGCCCTCTTCTACCACTTCTTTATTAAGAAGTAGGACAGTCATCAAAAGCTAACAACATCTGCATGAAACAGAGTTCCTAACTGCCTTCATGCTGAGAAGATAGCTCTTAAACTCATCATGGTGGTTGGCGAGTTTGGACATTTTCAAGCACATTTCTCCCATCATTGCCTATAGAAATGATCCCTGAAAGTATAATCTTAATTACATTTTGTTGATGGTTTAGATAGGCCATATGAATTCCTCTTTTAACTCATGGTGACATTTTTGGACCCATTCATAAAACTTGATATAGAAATTGTCAACCAATTTTCAGTTGCATAACATTCTCCACAAATTTTCAGACTACAATTCATTCACTATCATATACTGAATGATTTTCTGTGAGAGTAGACACATTTTAAGATTGTATTAGGTAACATGTTATCATTTTTGCATATATAAACTTGTTTAAGCCAAAATATTAAACAGAACACTTAACAATGAAACCAATGCACTAATAGCATTGGTACTTCAAAATTTCTTATATTGCATATAGGAAATAAACTAGTGGCTTGCATTAATTGCTGATTTGCTAAATAATTAAACAATTATTAAACAAAAACCACTGCAAACAAAAGGTTCTTTTAAGGAAAGCACACTTTACATTTTTCAAGTCCTCATTGACATGAACCACTTAAAGAAGGTTACAATTAAAATGTAAAATAATACTCTTAGACATTGCTTTTATTCCTATATCATAAAAAACAATCTGATTCAGGAATGTTGAAACATCAATGCGTATTCTTTCAAGGATATTAAACATTATACAAACTTAGTTTTAAATAACCATAGTTGATTTTAAAGTGTGTAATCAGCCACTCTGAATGAGCCCTCTTCTATCACTTCTTTATTAAAAAGTAGGACAGTCATCAAAAGCTAACAACATCTGCATGAAACAGAGTTGCTAACTGCCTTCATGCTGAGAAGAGAGCTCTTTATCTCATCATGGTGGTTGGCGAGTTTGGACACTTTCAAGCAAATTTCTCCCATCATTGCCTATAGAAATGATCCCTGGAAGTATAGTCTTAATTACATTTTGTAGATGGTTTAGATTAGCCATATGAATTCCTCTTTTAACTCATGGTGACATTTTTGGACCCATTCATAAAACTTGATATAGAAATTGTCAACCAATTTTCAGTTGCATAACATTCTCCACAAATTTTCAGACTACAATTCATTCACTATCATATACTGAATGATTTTCTGTGAGAGTAGACACATTTTAAGATTGTATTAGGTAACATGTTATCATTTTTGCATATATAAACTTGTTTAAGCCAAAATATTAAACAGAACACTTAACAATGAAACCAATGCACTAATAGCATTGGTACTTCAAAATTTCTTATATTGCATATAGGAAATAAACTAGTGTTTTGCATTAGTTGCTGATTTGCAAAATAATTAAACAATTATTAAATAAATACACTGCAAACAAAAGGTTCTTTTAAGGAAAGCACAGTTTAAATTTTTCAAGTCCTCATTGATATGTACAACTTAAAGAAGGTTAAAATTAAAATGTAAAATAATACTCTTAGACATTGCTTTTATTGCTATATAATAAAAAACATTCTGATTCAGGAATGTTGAAACATCAATGCGTATTCTTTCCAGCATATTAAACATTATACAAACTTAGTTTTAAATAACCATAGTTGATTTTAAAGTGTGTAATCAGCCACTCTGAATGAGCCCTTTTCTACCACTTCTTTATTAAGAAGTAGGACAGTCATCAAAAAATAACAACATCTGCATGAAACAGAGTTGCTAACTGCCTTCATGCTGAGAAGATAGCTCTTAAACTCATCATGGTGGTTGGCTAGTTTGGACACTTTCAAGCACATTTCTCCCATCATTGCATATAGAAACGATCCCTGAAAGTATAGTCTTAATTAAATTTTGTTGATGGTTTAGATAGGCCATATGAATTCCTCTTTTAACTCATGGTGACATTTTTGGACCCATTCATAAAACTTGATATAGAAATTGTCAACCAATTTTCAGTTGCATAACATTCTCCACACATTTTCAGACTACAATTCATTCACTATCATATACTGAATGATTTTCTGTGAGAGTAGTCACATTTTAAGATTGTATTAGGTAACATGTTATCATTTTTGCATATATAAACTTGTTTAAGCCAAAATATTAAACAGAACACTTAACAATGAAACCAATGCACTAATAGCATTGGTACTTCAAAATTTATTATATTGCATATAGGAAATAAACTAGTGGCTTGCATTAATTGCTGATTTGCTAAAGAATTAAACAATTATTAAACAAATACACTGCAAACAAAAGGTTCTTTTAAGTAAAGCATACTTTACATTTTTCAAGTCCTCATTTACATGAACCACTTAAAGAAGGTTACAATTAAAATGTAAAATAATACTCTTAGACATTGCTTTTATTCCTATATCATAAAAAACATTCTGATTCAGGAATGTTGAAACATCAATGCGTATTCTTTCAAGGATATTAAACATTATACAAACTTAGTTTTAAATAACCATAGTTGATTTTAAAGAGTGTAATCAGCCACTCTGAATGAGCCCTCTTCTATCACTTCTTTATTAAAAAGTATGACAGTCATCAAAAGCTAACAACATCTGCATGAAACAGAGTTGCTAACTGCCTTCATGCTGAGAAGAGAGCTCTTTATCTCATCATGGTGGTTGGCGAGTTTGGACACTTTCAAGCACTTTTCTCCCATCATTACCTATAGAAATGATCCCTGGAAGTATAATCTTAGCTACATTTTGTTGATGGTTTAGATAGGCCATATGAATTGCTCTTTTAACTCATGGTGACATTTTAGGACCCATTCATAAAACTTGATATAGAAATTGTCAACCAATTTTCAGTTGCATAACATTCTCAACAAATTTTCAGACTACAATTCATTCACTATCATATACTGAATGATTTTCTGTGAGAGTAGACACATTTTAAGATTGTATTAGGTAACATATTATAATTTTTGCATATATAAATTTGTTTAAACCAAAATATTAAACAGAACACTTAACAATAAAACCAATGCACTAATAGCATTGGTACTTCAAAATTTCTTATATTGCATATAGGAAATAAACTAGTGGCTTGCATTAATTGCTGATTTGCTAAAGAATTAAACAATTATTAAACAAATACACTGCAAACAAAAGGTTCTTTTAAGGAAAGCACACTTTACATTTTTCAAGTCCTCATTGACATGAACCACTTAAAGAAGGTTACAATTAAAATGTAAAATAATACTCTTAGACATTGCTTATATTCCTATATCATAAAAAACATTCTGATTCAGGAATGTTGAAACATCAATGCGTATTCTTTCAAGGATATTAAACATTACACAAACTTAGTTTTAAATAACCATAGTTGATTTTAAAGTGTGTAATCAGCCACTCTGAATGAGCCCTCTTCTACCACTTCTTTATTAAAAAGTATGACAGTCATCAAAAGCTAACAACATCTGCATGAAACAGAGTTGCTAACTGCCTTCATGCTGAGAAGATAGCTCTTAAACTCATCATGGTGGTTGGCAAGTTTGGACACTTTCATGCACATTTCTCCAATCATTGCCTATAGAAATGATCCCTGGAAGTATAATCTTAATTACATTTTGTTGATGGTTTAGATAGGCCATATGAATTCCTATTTTAACTCATGGTGACATTTTTGGACCCATTCATAAAACTTGATATAGAAATTGTCAACCAATTTTCAGTTGCATAACATTCTCCACACATTTTCAGACTACAATTCATTCACTATCATATACTGAATGATTTTCTGTGAGAGTAGACACATTTTAAGATTGTATTAGGTAACATATTATAATTTTTGCATATATAAAATTGTTTAAGCCAAAATATTAAACAGAACACATAACAATGAAACCAATGCACTAATAGCATTGGTACTTCAAAATTTCTTATATTGCATATAGGAAATAAACTAGTGGCTTGCATTAGTTGCTGATTTGCAAAATAATTAAACAATTATTAAATAAATACACTGCAAACAAAAGGTTCTTTTAAGGAAAGCAGTTTAAATTTTTCAAGTCCTCATTGATATGTACAACTTAAAGAAGGTTAAAATTAAAATGTAAAATAATACTCTTAGACATTGCTTTTATTGCTATATAATAAAAAACATTCTGATTCAGGAATGTTGAAACATCAATGCGTATTCTTTCCAGCATATTAAACATTATACAAACTTAGTTTTAAATAACCATAGTTGATTTTAAAGTGTGTAATCAGCCACTCTGAATGAGCCCTCTTCTACCACTTCTTTATTAAGAAGTAGGACAGTCATCAAAAAATAACAACATCTGCATGAAACAGAGTTGCTAACTGCCTTCATGCTGAGAAGATAGCTCTTAAACTCATCATGGTGGTTGGCGAGTTTGGACACTTTCAAGCACATTTCTCCCATCATTGCATATAGAAACGATCCCTGAAAGTATAGCCTTAATTAAATTTTGTTGATGGTTTAGATAGGCCATATGAATTCCTCTTTTAACTCATGGTGACATTTTTGGACCCATTCATAAAACTTGATATAGAAATTGTCAACCAATTTTCAGTTGCATAACATTATCCACAAATTTTCAGACTACAATACATTCACTATCATATACTGAATGATTTTCTGTGAGAGTAGACACATTTTAAGATTGTATTAGGTAACATGTTATCATTTTTGCATATATAAACTTGTTTAAGCCAAAATATTAAACAGAACACTTAACAATATAACCAATGCACTAATAGCATTGGTACTTCAAAATTTCTTATATTGCATATAGGAAATAAACTAGTGGCTTGCATTAATTGCTGATTTGCTAAAGAATTAAACAATTATTAAACAAATACACTGCAAACAAAAGGTTCTTTTAAGGAAAGCACACTTTACATTTTTCAAGTCCTCATTGACATGAACCACTTAAAGAAGGTTACAATTAAAATGTAAAATAATACTCTTAGACATTGCTTTTATTCCTATATCATAAAAAACATTCTGGTTTAGGAATGTTGAAACATCAATGTGTATTCTTTCAAGGATATTAAACATTATACAAACTTAGCTTTAAATAACCATAGTTGATTTTAAAGTGTGTAATCAGCCACTCTGAATGAGCCCTCTTCTACCACTTCTTTATTAAGAAGTAGGACAGTCATCAAAAGCTAACAACATCTGCATGAAACAGAGTTGATAACTGCCTTCATGCTGAGAAGAGAGCTCTTAATCTCATCATGGTGGTTGGCGAGTTTTGACACTTTCAAGCACATTTCTCCCATCATTGCCTATAGAAATGATCCCTGAAAGTATAATCTTAGCTACATTTTGTTGATGGTTTAGATAGGCCATATGAATTCCTCTTTTAACTCATGGTGACATTTTTGGACCCATTCATAAAACTTTATATAGAAATTGTCAACCAATTTTCAGTTGCATAACATTATCCACAAATTTTCAGACTACAATACATTCACTATCATATACTGAATGATTTTCTGTGAGAGTAGACACATTTTAAGATTTTATTAGGTAACATATTATAATTTTTGCATATATAAAATTGTTTAAGCCAAAATATTAAACAGAACACTTAACAATGAAACCAATGCACTAATAGCATTGGTACTTCAAAATTTCATATATTGCATATAGGAAATAAACTAGTGGCTTGCATTAGTTGCTGATTTGCAAAATAATTAAACAATTATTAAACAAATACACTGCAAACAAAAGGTTCTTTTAAGGAAAGCACACTTTACATTTTTCAAGTCCTCATTGACATGAACCACTTAAAGAAGGTTAAAATTAAAATGTAAAATAATACTCTTAGACATTGTTTTTATTCCTATATCATAAAAAACATTCTGATTTAGGAATGTTGAAACATCAATGCGTATTCTTTCAAGGATATTAAACATTATACAAACTTAGTTTTCAATAACCATAGTTGATTTTAAAGTGTGTAATCAGCCACTCTGAATGAGCCCTCTTCTATCACTTCTTTATTAAAAAGTAGGACAGTCATCAAAAGCTAACAACATCTGCATGAAACAGAGTTGCTAACTGCCTTCATGCTGAGAAGACAGCTCTTTATCTCATCATGGTGGTTGGCGAGTTTGGACACTTTCAAGCACATTTCTCCTATCATTGCCTATAGAAATGATCCCTGGAAGTATAATCTTAGCTACATTTTGTTGATGGTTTAGATAGGCCATATGAATTCCTCATTTAACTCATGGTGACATTTTAGGACCCATTCATAAAACTTGATATAGAAATTGTCAACCAATTTTCAGTTGCATAACATTCTCAACAAATTTTCAGACTACAATTCATTCACTATCATATACTGAATGATTTTCTGTGAGAGTAGACACATTTTAAGATTGTATTAGGTAACATATTATAATTTTTGCATATATAAATTTGTTTAAACCAAAATATTAAACAGAACACTTAACAATGAAACCAATGCACTAATAGCATTGGTACTTCAAAATTTCTTATATTGCATATAGGAAATAAACTAGTGGCTTGCATTATTTGCTGATTTGCTAAAGAATTAAACAATTATTAAACAAATACACTGCAAACAAAAGGTTCTTTTAAGGAAAGCACACTTTACATTTTTCAAGTCCTCATTGACATGAACCACTTAAAGAAGGTTAAAATTAAAATGTAAAATAATACTCTTAGACATTGCTTTTATTCCTATATCATAAAAAACATTCTGATTCAGGAATGTTGAAACATCAATACGTATTCTTTCAAGAATATTAAACATTATACAAACTTAGTTTTAAATAACCATAGTTGATTTTAAAGTGTGTAATCAGCCACTCTGAATGAGCTCTCTTCTACCACTTCTTTATTAAGAAGTAGGACAGTCATCAAAAGCTAACAACATCTGCATGAAACAGAGTTGCTAACTGCCTTCATGTTGAGAAGATAGCTCTTAAACTCATCATGGTGGTTGGCGAGTTTTGACACTTTCAAGCACATTTCTCCCATCATTGCCTATAGAAATGATCCCTGAAAGTATAGTCTTAACTACATTTTGTTGATGGTTTAGATAGGCCATATGAATTCCTCTTTTAACTCATGGTGACATTTTTGGACCCATTCATAAAACTTGATATAGAAATTGTCAACCAATTTTCAGTTGCATAACATTCTCCACAAATTTTCAGACTACAATTCATTCACTATCATATACTGAATGATTTTCTGTGAGAGTAGACACATTTTAAGATTGTATTAGGTAACATGTTATCATTTTTGCATATATAAACTTGTTTAAGCCAAAATATTAAACAGAACACTTAACAATGAAACCAATGCACTAATAGCATTGGTACTTCAAAATTTCTTATATTGCATAAAGGAAATAAACTAGTGGCTTGCATTAATTGCTGATTTGCTAAAGAATTAAACAATTATTAAACAAATACACTGCAAACAAAAGGTTCTTTTAAGGAAAGCACACTTTACATGTTTCAAGTCCTCATTGACATGAACCACTTAAAGAAGGTTAAAATTAAAATGTAAAATAATACTCTTAGACATTGCTTTTATTCCTATATCATAAAAAACATTTTGATTTAGGAATGTTGAAACATCAATGCGTATTCTTTCAAGGATATTAAACATTATACAAACTTAGTTTTAAATAACCATAGTCGATTTTAAAGTGTGTAATCAGCCACTCTGAAGGAGCCCTCTTCTACCACTTCTTTATTAAAAAGTAGGACAGTCATCAAAAGCTAACAACATCTGCATGAAACAGAGTTGCTAACTGCCTTCATGCTGAGAAGAGAGCTCTTAATCTCATCATGGTGGTTAGCGAGTTTGGACACTTTCAAGCACATTTCTCCCATCATTGCCTATAGAAATGATCCCTGGAAGTATAATCTTAGCTACATTTTGTTGATGGTTTAGATAGGCCATATGAATTCCTCTTTTAACTCATGGTGACATTTTAGGACCCATTCATAAAACTTGATATAAAAATTGTCAACCAATTTTCAGTTGCATAACATTCTCAACAAATTTCCAGACTACAATTCATTCACTATCATATACTGAATGATTTTCTGTGAGAGTAGACACATTTTAAGATTGTATTAGGTAACATATTATAATTTTTGCATATATAAATTTGTTTAAACCAAAATATTAAACAGAACACTTAACAATAAAACCAATGCACTAATAGCATTGGTACTTCAAAATTTCTTATATTGCATATAGGAAATAAACTAGTGGCTTGCATTAGTTGCTGATTTGCAAAAGAATTAAACAATTATTAAACAAATACACTGCAAACAAAAGGTTTTTTTAAGGAAAGCACACTTTACATTTTTCAAGTCCTCATTGACATGAACCACTTAAAGAAGGTTAAAATTAAAATGTAAAATAATACTCTTAGACATTGCTTTAATTGCTAAATCATAAAAAACATTCTGATTCAGGAATGTTGAAACATCAATGCGTATTCTTTCAAGGATATTAAACATAATACAAACTTAGTTTTAAATAACCATAGTTGATTTTAAAGTGTGTAATCAACCACTCTGAATGAGCCCTCTTCTACCACTTCTTTATTAAGAAGTAGGACAGTCAACAAAAGCTAGCAACACCTGCATGAAACAGAATTGCTAACTGCCTTCATGCTGAGGAGAGAGCTCTTAAACTCATCATGGTGGTTGGCAAGTTTGGACACTTTCATGCACATTTCTCCAATCATTGCCTATAGAAATGATCCCTGGAAGTATAATCTTAATTACATTTTGTTGATGGTTTAGATAGGCCATATGAATTCCTATTTTAACTCATGGTGACATTTTTGGACTCATTCATAAAACTTGATATAGAAATTGTCAACCAATTTTCAGTTGCATAACATTCTCCACACATTTTCAGACTACAATTCATTCACTATCATATACTGAATGATTTTCTGTGAGAGTAGACACATTTTAAGATTGTATTAGGTAACATATTATAATTTTTGCATATATAAAATTGTTTTAGCCAAAATATTAAACAGAACACTTAACAATGAAACCAATGCACTAATAGCATTGGTACTTCAAAATTTCTTATATTGCATATAGGAAATAAACTAGTGGCTTGCATTAGTTGCTGATTTGCAAAATAATTAAACAATTATTAAATAAATACACTGCAAACAAAAGGTTCTTTTAAGGAAAGCACAGTTTAAATTTTTCAAGTCCTCATTGATATGTACAACTTAAAGAAGGTTAAAATTAAAATGTAAAATAATACTCTTAGACATTGCTTTTATTGCTATATAATAAAAAACATTCTGATTCAGGAATGTTAAAACATCAATGCTTGTTCTTTCCAGCATATTAAACATTATACAAACTTAGTTTTAAATAACCATAGTTGATTTTAAAGTGTGTAATCAGCCACTCTGAATGAGCCCTCTTCTACCACTTCTTTATTAAGAAGTAGGACAGTCATCAAAAGCTAACAACATCTGCATGAAACAAAGTTGCTAACTGCCTTCTTGCTGAGAAGATAGCTCTTAAACTCATCATGGTGGTTGGCGAGTTTGGACACTTTCAAGCACATTTCTCCCATCATTGCCTATAGAAACGATCCCTGAAAGTATAGTCTTAATTACATTTTGTTGATGGTTTAGATAGGCCATATGAATTCCTCTTTTAACTCATGGTGACATTTTTGGACCTATTCATAAAACTTGATATAGAAATGGTCAACCAATTTTCAGTTGCATAACATTCTCCACAAATTTTCAGACTATAATTCATTCACTATCATATACTGAATGATTTTCTGTGAGAGTAGACACATTTTAAGATTGTATTAGGTAACATGTTATCATTTTTGCATATATAAACTTGTTTAAGCCAAAATATTAAACAGAACACTTAACAATATAACCAATGCACTAATAGCATTGGTACTTCAAAATTTCTTATATTGCATATAGGAAATAAACTAGTGGCTTGCATTAATTGCTGATTTGCTAAAGAATTAAACAAATATTAAACAAATACACTGCAAACAAAAGGTTCTTTTAAGGAAAGCACACTTTACATTTTTCAAGTCCTCATTGACATGAACCACTTAAAGAAGGTTACAATTAAAATGTAAAATAATACTCTTAGACATTGCTTTTATTCCTATATCATAAAAAAACATTCTGATTTAGGAATGTTGAAACATCAATGCGTATTCTTTCAAGGATATTAAACATTATACAAACTTAGTTTTAAATAACCATAGTTGATTTTAAAGTGTGTAATCAGCCACTCTGAATGAGCCCTCTTCTACCACTTCTTTATTAAGAAGTAGGACAGTCATCAAAAGCTAACAACATCTGCATGAAACAGAGTTGATAACTGCCTTCATGCTGAGAAGAGAGCTCTTAAAAACTCATCATGGAGGTTGGCAAGTTTGGACACTTTCATGCACATTTCTCCCTTCATTGCCTATAGAAACGATCCCTGAAAGTATAATCTTAATTACATTTTGTTGATGGTTTAGATAGGCCATATGAATTCCTCTTTTAACTCATGGTGACATTTTTGGACCCATTCATAAAACTTGATATAGAAATTGTCAACCAATTTTCAGTTGCATAACATTATCCACAAATTTTCAGACTACAATACATTCACTATCATATACTGAATGATTTTCTGTGAGAGTAGACACATTTTAAGATTGTATTAGGTAACATATTATAAATTTTGCATATATAAAATTGTTTAAGCCAAAATATTAAACAGAACACTTAACAATGAAACCAATGCACTAATAGCACTGGTACTTCAAAATTTCTTATATTGCATATAGGAAATAAACTAGTGGCTTGCATTATTTGCTGATTTTCTAAAGAATTAAACAATTATTAAACAAATACACTGCAAACAAAAGGTTCTTTTAAGGAAAGCACACTTTACATTTTTCAAGTCCTCATTGACATGAACCACTTAAAGAAGGTTACAATTAAAATATAAAATAATACTCTTAGACATTGCTTTTATTCCTATATCATAAAAAACATTCTGATTTAGGAATGTTGAAACATCAATGCGTATTCTTTCAAGGATATTAAACATTATACAAACTTAGTTTTAAATAACCATAGTTGATTTTAAAGTGTGTAATCAGCCACTCTGAATGAGTCCTCTTCTACCACTTCTTTATTAAAAAGTAGGACAGTCATCAAAAGCTAACAACATCTGCATGAAACAGAGTTGCTAATTGCCTTCATGCTGAGAAGATAGCTCTTAAACTCATCATGGTGGTTGGCGAGTTTTGACACTTTCAAGCACATTTCTCCCATCATTGCCTATAGAAATGATCCCTGAAAGTATAGTTTTAACTACATTTTGTTGATGGTTTAGATAGGCCATATGAATTCCTCTTTTAACTCATGGTGACATTTTTGGACCCATTCATAAAACTTGATATAGAAATTGTCAACCAATTTTCAGTTGCATAACATTCTCCACAAATTTTCAGACTACAATTCATTCACTATCATATACTGAATGATTTTCTGTGAGAGTAGACACATTTTAAGATTGTATTAGGTAACATGTTATCATTTTTGCATATATAAACTTGTTTAAGCCAAAATATTAAACAGAACACTTAACAATGAAACCAATGCACTAATAGCATTGGTACTTCAAAATTTCTAATATTGCATATAGGAAATAAACTAGTGGCTTGCATTAATTGCTGATTTGCAAAAGAATTAAACAATTATTAAACAAATACACTGCAAACAAAAGGTTCTTTTAAGGAAAGCACACTTTACATTTTTCAAGTCCTCATTGACATGAACCACTTAAAGAAGGTTAAAATTAAAATGTAAAATAATACTCTTAGACATTGCTTTAATTGCTATATCATAAAAAACATTCTGATTCAGGAATGTTGAAACATCAATGCGTATTCTTTCAAGGATATTAAACATTATACAAACTTAGTTTTAAATAACCATAGTTGATTTTAAACTGTGTAATCAGCCACTCTGAATGAGCCCTCTTCTACCACTTCTTTATTAAGAAGTAGGACAGTCATCAAAAGCTAACAACATCTGCATGAAACAGAGTTACTAACTGCCTTCATGCTGAGAAGAGAGCTCTTAAACTCATCATGGTGGTTAGCGAGTTTGGACACTTTCAAGCACATTTCTCCCATCATTGTCTATAGAAATGATCCCTGAAAGTATAGTCTTAAATACATTTTGTTGTTGGTTTAGATAGGCCATATGAATTCCTCTTTTAACTTATGGTGACATTTTTGGACCCATTCATAAAACTTGATATAGAAATTGTCAACCAATTTTCAGTTGCATAACATTCTCCACAAATTTTCAGACTACAATTCATTCATTATCATATACTGAATGAATTTCTGTGAGAGTAGACACATTTTAAGATTGTATTAGGTAACATGTTATCATTTTTGCATATATAAACTTGTTTAAGCCAAAATATTAAACAGAACACTTAACAATGAAACCAATGCACTAATAGCATTGGTACTTCAAAAAGTCTTATATTTCATGTAGGAAATAAACTAGTGGCTTGCATTAATTGCTGATTTGCTAAAGAATTAACCAATTATTAAACAAATACACTGCAAACAAAAGGTTCTTTTAAGGAAAGCACACTTTACATTTTTCAAGTCCTCATTGACATGAACCACTTAAAGAAGGTTAAAATTAAAATGTAAAATAATACTCTTAGACATTGCTTTTATTCCTATATCATAAAAAACATTCTGATTTAGGAATGTTGAAACATCAATGCGTATTCTTTCAAGGATATTAAACATTATACAAACTTAGTTTTAAATAACCATAGTTGATTTTAAAGTGTGTAATCAGCCACTCTGAATGAGTCCTCTTCTACCACTTCTTTATTAAAAAGTAGGATAGTCATCAAAAGCTAACAACATCTGCATGAAACAGAGTTGCTAACTGCCTTCTTGCTGAGAAGAGAGCTCTTTATCTCATCATAGTGGTTGGCGAGTTTGGACACTTTCAAGCACATTTCTCCCATCATTGCCTATAGAAATGATCCCTGGAAGTATAATCTTAGTTACATTTTGTTGATGGTTTAGATAGGCCATATGAATTGCTCTTTTAACTCATGGTGACATTTTAGGACCCATTCATAAAACTTGATAAAGAAATTGTCAACCAATTTTCAGTTGTATAACATTATCCACAAATTTTCAGACTACAATTCATTCACTATCATATACTGAATGATTTTCTGTGAGAGTAGACACATTTTAAGATTGTATTAGGTAACATATTATAATTTTTGCATATATAAATTTGTTTAAACCAAAATATTAAACAGAACACTTAACAATGAAACCAATGCACTAATAGCATTGGTACTTCAACATTTCTTATATTGCATATAGGAAATAAACTAGTGGCTTGCATTATTTGCTGATTTGCTAAAGAATTAAACAATTATTAAACAAATACACTGCAAACAAAAGGTTCTTTTAAGGAAAGCACACTTTACATTTTTCAAGTCCTTATTGACATGAATCACTTAAAGAAGGTTAAAATTAAAATGTAAAATAATACTCTTAGACATTGCATTTATTCCTATATCATAAAAAACATTCTGATTTAGGAATGTTGAAACATCTATGCTTATTCGTTCAAGGATATTAAACATTATACAAACTTAGTTTTAAATAACCATAGTTGATTTTAAAGTGTGTAATCAGCCACTCTGAATAAACCCTCTTCTTCCACTTCTTTATTAAGAAGTAGGACAGTCATCAAAAGCTAACAACATCTGCATGAAACAGAGTTGCTAACTGCCTTCATGCTGAGAAGAGAGCTCTTAAACTCATCATGGTGGTTGGCGAGTTTGGACACTTTCAAGCACATTTCTCCCATCATTGCCTATAGAAATGATCCCTGGAAGTATAATCTTAATTACATTTTGTTGATGGTTTAGATTAGCCATATAAATTCCTCTTTTAACTCATGGTGACATTTTTGGACCAATTCATAAAACTTGATATAGAAATTGTCAACCAATTTTCAGTTGCATAACATTATCCACAAATTTTCAGACTACAATTCATTCACTATCATATACTGAATGATTTTCTGTGAGAGTAGACACATTTTAAGATTGTATTAGGTAACATATTATAATTTTTGCATATATAAAATGTTTAAGCCAAAATATTAAACAGAACACTTAACAATGAAACCAATGCACTAATAGCATTGGTACTTCAAAATTTCTTATATTGCATATAGGAAATAAACTAGTGGCTTGCATTATTTGCTGATTTGCTAAAGAATTAAACAATTATTAAACAAATACACTGCAAACAAAAGGTTCTTTTAAGGAAAGCACACTTTACATTTTTCAAGTCCTCATTGACATGAACCACTTAAAGAAGATTACAATTAAAATGTAAAATAATACTCTTAGACGTTGCTTTTATTCCTATATCATAAAAAACATTCTGATTCAGGAATGTTGAAACATCAATGCGTATTCTTTCAAGGATATCAAACATTATACAAACTTAGCTTTAAATAACCATAGCTGATTTTAAAGTGTGTAATCAGCCACTCTGAATGAGCCCTCTTCTACCACTTCTTTATTAAGAAGTAGGACAGTCATCAAAAGCTAACAACATCTGCATGAAACAGAGTTACTAACTGCCTTCATGCTGAGAAGAAAGCTCTTAAACTCATCATGGTAGTTGGCGAGCTTGGACACTTTCAAGCACATTTCTCCCATCATTGCCTATGGAAATGATCCCTGAAAGTATAATCTTAATTACATTTTGTTGATGGTTTAGATAGGCCATATGAATTCCTCTTTTAACTCATGGTGACATTTTTGGACCCATTCATAAAACTTGATATAGAAATTGTCAACCAATTTTCAGTTGCATAACATTCTCCACAAATTTTCAGACTACAATTCATTCACTATCATATACTGAATGATTTTCTGTGAGAGTAGACACATTTTAAGATTGTATTAGGTAACATATTATAATTTTTGCATATATAAATTTGTTTAAACCAAAATATTAAACATAACATTTAACAATGAAACCAATGCACTAATAGCATTGGTACTTCAACATTTCTTATATTGCATATAGGAAATAAACTAGTGGCTTGCATTAGTTGCTGATTTGCAAAAGAATTAAACAATTATTAAACAAATACACTGCAAACAAAAGGTTCTTTTAAGGAAAGCACACTTTACATTTTTCAAGTCCTCATTGACATGAATCACTTAAAGAAGGTTAAAATTAAAATGTAAAATAATACTCTTAGACATTGCTTTTATTCCTATATCATAAAAAACATTCTAATTTAGGAATGTTGAAACATCTATGCGTATTCTTTCAAGGATATTAAACATTATACAAACTTAGTTTTAAATAACCATAGTTGATTTTAAAGTGTGTAATCAGCCACTCTGAATAAGCCCTCTTCTTCCACTTCTTTATTAAGAAGTAGGACAGTCATCAAAAGCTAACAACATCTGCATGAAACAGAGTTACTAACTGCCTTCATGCTGAGAAGAGAGCTCTTAAACTCATCATGGTGGTTGGTGAGTTTGGACACTTTCAAGCACATTTCTCCCATCATTGCCTATAGAAATGACCCCTGAAAGTATAGTCTTAATTACATTTTGTTGATGGTTTAGATAGGCCATATGAATTCCTCTTTTAACTCATGGTGACATTTTTGGACCCATTCATAAAACTTGATATAGAAATTGTCAACCAATTTTCAGTTGCATAACATTATCCACAAATTTTCAGACTACAATACATTCACTATCATATACTGAATGATTTTCTGTGAGAGTAGACACATTTTAAGATTGTATTAGGTAACATATTATAATTTTTGCATATATAAAATTGTTTAAGCCAAAATATTAAACAGAACACTTAACAATGAAACCAATGCACTAATAGCATTGGTACTTCAAAATTTCTTATATTGCATATAGGAAATAAACTAGTGGCTTGCATTATTTGCTGATTTGCTAAAGAATTAAACAATTATTAAACAAATACACTGCAAACAAAAGGTTCTTTTAAGGAAAGCACACTTTACATTTTTCAAGTCCTCATTGACATGAACCACTTAAAGAAGGTTAAAATTAAAATGTAAAATAATACTCTTAGACATTGCTTTTATTCCTATATCATAAAAAACATTCTAATTTAGGAATGTTGAAACATCTATGCGTATTCTTTCAAGGATATTAAACATTATACAAACTTAGTTTTAAATAACCATAGTTGATTTTAAAGTGTGTAATCAGCCACTCTGAATAAGCCCTCTTCTTCCACTTCTTTATTAAGAAGTAGGACAGTCATCAAAAGCTAACAACATCTGCATGAAACAGAGTTACTAACTGCCTTCATGCTGAGAAGAGAGCTCTTAAACTCATCATGGTGGTTGGTGAGTTTGGACACTTTCAAGCACATTTCTCCCATCATTGCCTATAGAAATGACCCCTGAAAGTATAGTCTTAATTACATTTTGTTGATGGTTTAGATAGGCCATATGAATTCCTCTTTTAACTCATGGTGACATTTTTGGACCCATTCATAAAACTTGATATAGAAATTGTCAACCAATTTTCAGTTGCATAACATTATCCACAAATTTTCAGACTACAATACATTCACTATCATATACTGAATGATTTTCTGTGAGAGTAGACACATTTTAAGATTGTATTAGGTAACATATTATAATTTTTGCATATATAAAATTGTTTAAGCCAAAATATTAAACAGAACACTTAACAATGAAACCAATGCACTAATAGCATTGGTACTTCAAAATTTCTTATATTGCATATAGGAAATAAACTAGTGGCTTGCATTATTTGCTGATTTGCTAAAGAATTAAACAATTATTAAACAAATACACTGCAAACAAAAGGTTCTTTTAAGGAAAGCACACTTTACATTTTTCAAGTCCTCATTGACATGAACCACTTAAAGAAGGTTACAATTAAAATGTAAAATAATACTCTTAGACATTGCTTTTATTCCTATATCATAAAAAACATTCTGATTCAGGAATGTTGAAACATCAATGCGTATTCTTTCAAGGATATCAAACATTATACAAACTTAGCTTTAAATAACCATAGTTGATTTTAAAGTGTGTAATCAGCCACTCTGAATAAGCCCTCTTCTACCACTTCTTTATTAAGAAGTAGGACAGTCATCAAAACCTAACAACATCTGCATGAAACAGAGTTGCTAACTGCCTTCATGCTAAGAAGATAGCTCTTAAACTCATCATGGTGGTTGGCGAGTTTTGACACTTTCAAGCACATTTCTCCCATCATTGCCTATAGAAAAGATCCCTAAAAGTATAATCTTAACTACATTTTGTTGATGGTTTAGATAGGCCATATGAATTGCTCTTTTAACTCATGGTGACATTTTAGGACCCATTCATAAAACTTGATATAGAAATTGTCAACCAATTTTCAGTTGCATAACATTCTCCACAAATTTTCAGACTACAATTCATTCACTATCATATACTGAATGATTTTCTGTGAGAGTAGACACATTTTAAGATTGTATTAGGTAACATATTATAATTTTTGCATATATAAATTTGTTTAAACCAAAATATTAAACAGAACACTTAACAATGAAACCAATGCACTAATAGCATTGGTACTTCAAAATTTCTTATATTGCATATAGGAAATAAACTAGTGGCTTGCATTAGTTGCTGATTTGCAAAAGAATTAAACAATTATTAAACAAATACACTGCAAACAAAAGGTTCTTTTAAGGAAAGCACACTTTACATTTTTCAAGTCCTCATTGACATGAATCACTTAAAGAAGGTTAAAATTAAAATGTAAAATAATACTCTTAGACATTGCATTTATTCCTATATCATAAAAAACATTCTGATTTAGGAATGTTAAAACATCTATGCGTATTCTTTCAAGGATATTAAACATTATACAAACTTAGTTTTAAATAACCATAGTTGATTTTAAAGTGTGTAATCAGCCACTCTGAATAAACCCTCTTCTTCCACTTCTTTATTAAGAAGTAGGACAGTCATCAAAAGCTAACAACATCTGCATGAAACAGAGTTGCTAACTGCCTTCATGCTGAGAAGAGAGCTCTTAAACTCATCATGGTGGTTAGCGAGTTTGGACACTTTCAAACACATTTCTCCCATCATTGCCTATAGAAATGATCCCTGGAAGTATAATCTTAATTACATTTTGTTGATGGTTTAGATTAGCCATATGAATTCCACTTTTAACTCATGGTGACATTTTTGGACCCATTCATAAAACTTGATATAGAAATTGTCAATCAATTTTCAGTTGCATAACATCCACAAATTTTCAGACTACAATTCATTCACTATCATATACTGAATGATTTTCTGTGAGAGTAGACACATTTTAAGATTGTATTAGGTAACATATTATAATTTTTGCATATATAAATTTGTTTAAACCAAAATATTAAACATAACCTTTAACAATGAAACCAATGCACTAATAGCATTGGTACTTCAAAATTTCTTATATTGCATATAGGAAATAAACTAGTGGCTTGCATTAGTTGCTGATTTGCAAAAGAATTAAACAATTATTAAACAAATACACTGCAAACAAAAGGTTCTTTTAAGGAAAGCACACTTTACATTTTTCAAGTCCTCATTGACATGAATCACTTAAAGAAGGTTAAAATTAAAATGTAAAATAATACTCTTAGACATTGCTTTTATTCCTATATCATAAAAAACATTCTGATTTAGGAATGTTGAAACATCTATGCATATTCTTTCAAGGATATTAAACATTATACAAACTTAGTTTTAAATAACCATAGTTGATTTTAAAGTGTGTAATCAGCCACTCTGAATAAGCCCTCTTCTTCCACTTCTTTATTAAGAAGTAGGACAGTCATCAAAAGCTAACAACATCTGCATGAAACAGAGTTACTAACTGCCTTCATGCTGAGAAGAGAGCTCTTAAACTCATCATGGTAGTTGGCGAGCTTGGACACTTTCAAGCAAATTTCTCCCATCATTGCCTATAGAAATGATCCCTGGAAGTATAATCTTAATTACATTTTGTTGATGGTTTAGATTAGCCATTTGAATTCCTCTTTTAACTCATGGTGACATTTTTGGACCCATTTATAAAACTTGATATAGAAATTGTCAACCAATTTTCAGTTGCATAACATTATCCACAAATTTTAAGACTACAATTCATTCACTATCATATACTGAATGATTTTCTGTGAGAGTAGACACATTTTAAGATTGTATTAGGTAACATGTTATCATTTTTGCATATATAAACTTGTTTAAGCCAAAATATTAAACAGAACACTTAACAATGAAACCAATGCACTAATAGCATTGGTACTTCAAAATTTCTTATATTGCATATAGGAAATAAACTAGTGGCTTGCATTAATTGCTGATTTGCTAAAGAATTAAACAATTATTAAACAAATACACTGCAAACAAAAGGTTCTTTTAAGGAAAGCACACTTTACATTTTTCAAGTCCTCATTGACATGAACCACTTAAAGAAGGTTAAAATTAAAATGTAAAATAATACTCTTAGACATTGCTTTTATTCCTATATCATAAAAAACATTCTGATTCAGGAATGTTGAAACATCAATGCGTATTCTTTCAAGGATATTAAACATTATACAAACTTAGCTTTAAATAACCATAGTTGATTTTAAAGTGTGTAATCAGCCACTCTGAATGAGCCCTCTTCTACCACTTCTTTATTAAGAAGTAGGACAGTCATCAAAACCTAACAACATCTGCATGAAACAGAGTTGCTAACTGCCTTCATGCTGAGAAGATAGCTCTTAAACTCATCATGGTGGTTGGCGAGTTTTGACACTTTCAAGCACATTTCTCCCATCATTGCCTATAGAAATGATCCCTGAAAGTATAATCTTAATTACATTTTGTTGATGGTTTAGATAGGCCATATGAATTGCTCTTTTAACTCATGGTGACATTTTAGGACCCATTCATAAAACTTGATATAGAAATTGTTCACCAATTTTCAGTTGCATAACATTCTCCACAAATTTTCAAACTACAATTCATTCACTATCATATACTGAATGATTTTCTGTGAGAGTAGACACATTTTAAGATTGTATTAGGTAACATTATAATTTTTGCATATATAAAATTGTTTAAGCCAAAATATTAAACAGAACACTTAACAATGAAACCAATGCACTAATAGCATTGGTACTTCAACATTTCTTATATTGCATATAGGAAATAAACTAGTGGCTTGCATTAGTTGCTGATTTGCAAAAGAATTAAACAATTATTAAACAAATACACTGCAAACAAAAGGTTATTTTAAGGAAAGCACACTTTACATTTTTCAAGTCCTCATTGACATGAATCACTTAAAGAAGGTTAAAATTAAAATGTAAAATAATACTCTTAGACATTGCTTTTATTCCTATATCATAAAAAACATTCTAATTTAGGAATGTTGAAACATCTATGCGTATTCTTTCAAGGATATTAAACATTATACAAACTTAGTTTTAAATAACCATAGTTGATTTTAAAGTGTGTAATCAGCCACTCTGAATAAGCCCTCTTCTACCACTTCTTTATTAATAAGTAGGACAGTCATCAAAAGCTAACAACAT
The DNA here is from genome assembly GCF_028390025.1 of Pseudophryne corroboree. Taxonomy (NCBI): domain Eukaryota; kingdom Metazoa; phylum Chordata; class Amphibia; order Anura; family Myobatrachidae; genus Pseudophryne; species Pseudophryne corroboree. The sequence continues at coordinate 801,899,059 of NC_086445.1, forward strand.
CTGCATGAAACAGAGTTGTTAACTGCCTTCATGCTGAGAAGAGAGCTCTTAAACTCATCATGGTGGTTGGCGAGTTTGGACACTTTCAAGCACATTTCTCCCATCATTGCCTATAGAAATGATCCCTGGAAGTATAATCTTAATTACATTTTGTTGATGGTTTAGATTAGCCATATGAATTCCACTTTTAACTCATGGTGACATTTTTGGACCCATTCATAAAACTTGATATAGAAATTGTCAACCAATTTTCAGTTGCATAACATCCACAAATTTTCAGACTACAATTCATTCACTATCATATACTGAATGATTTTCTGTGAGAGTAGACACATTTTAAGATTGTATTAGGTAACATATTATAATTTTTGCATATATAAATTTGTTTAAACCAAAATATTAAACATAACTTTTAACAATGAAACCAATGCACTAATAGCATTGGTACTTCAACATTTCTTATATTGCATATAGGAAATAAACTAGTGGCTTGCATTAGTTGCTGATTTGCAAAAGAATTAAACAATTATTAAACAAATACACTGCAAACAAAAGGTTCTTTTAAGGAAAGCACACTTTACATTTTTCAAGTCCTCATTGACATGAATCACTTAAAGAAGGTTAAAATTAAAATGTAAAATAATACTCTTAGACATTGCTTTTATTCCTATATCATAAAAAACATTCTAATTTAGGAATGTTGAAACATCTATGCGTATTCTTTCAAGGATATTAAACATTATACAAACTTAGTTTTAAATAACCATAGTTGATTTTAAAGTGTGTAATCAGCCAATCTGAATAAGCCCTCTTCTTCCACTTCTTTATTAAGAAGTAGGACAGTCATCAAAAGCTAACAACATCTGCATGAAACAGAGTTACTAACTGCCTTCATGCTGAGAAGAAAGCTCTTAAACTCATCATGGTGGTTGGTGAGTTTGGACACTTTCAAGCACATTTCTCCCATCATTGCCTATAGAAATGACCCCTGAAAGTATAGTCTTAATTACATTTTGTTGATGGTTTAGATAGGCCATATGAATTCCTCTTTTAACTCATGGTGACATTTTTGGACCCATTCATAAAACTTGATATAGAAATTGTTCACCAATTTTCAGTTGCATAACATTCTCCACAAATTTTCAAACTACAATTCATTCACTATCATATACTGAATGATTTTCTGTGAGAGTAGACACATTTTAAGATTGTATTAGGTAACATGTTATCATTTTTGCATATATAAACTTGTTTAAGCCAAAATATTAAACAGAACACTTAACAATGAAACCAATGCACTAATAGCATTGGTACTTCAAAATTTCTTATATTGCATATAGGAAATAAACTAGTGGCTTGCATTAGTTGCTGATTTGCAAAAGAATTAAACAATTATTAAACAAATACACTGCAAACAAAAGGTTCTTTTAAGGAAAGCACACTTTACATTTTTCAAGTCCTCATTGACATGAACCACTTAAAGAAGGTTACAATTAAAATGTAAAATAATACTCTTAGACATTGCTTTTATTCCTATATCATAAAAAACATTCTGATTCAGGAATGTTGAAACATCAATGCGTATTCTTTCAAGGATATTAAACATTATACAAACTTAGTTTTAAATAACCATAGTTGATTTTAAAGTGTGTAATCAGCCACTCTGAATGAGCCCTCTTCTACCACTTCTTTATTAAGAAGTAGGACAGTCATCAAAAGCTAGCAACATCTGCATGAAACAGAGTTGCTAACTGCCTTCATGCTGAGAAGAGAGCTCTTAAACTCATCATGGTGGTTGGCGAGTTTGGACACTTTCAAGCACATTTCTCCCATCATTGCCTATTGAAATGATTCCCGAAAGTATAGTCTTAATTACATTTTGTTGATGGTTTAGATAGGCCATATGAATTCCTCTTTTAACTCATGGTGACATTTTTGGACCCATTCATAAAACTTGATATAGAAATTGTCAACCAATTTTCAGTTGCATAACATTATCCACAAATTTTCAGACTACAATACATTCACTATCATATACTGAATGATTTTCTGTGAGAGTAGACACATTTTAAGATTGTATTAGGTAACATTATAATTTTTGCATATATAAAATTGTTTAAGCCAAAATATTAAACAGAACACTTAACAATGAAACCAATGCACTAATAGCATTGGTACTTCAACATTTCTTATATTGCATATAGGAAATAAACTAGTGGCTTGCATTAGTTGCTGATTTGCAAAAGAATTAAACAATTATTAAACAAATACACTGCAAACAAAAGGTTCTTTTAAGGAAAGCACACTTTATATTTTTCAAGTCCTCATTGACATGAATCACTTAAAGAAGGTTAAAATTAAAATGTAAAATAATACTCTTAGACATTGCTTTTATTCCTATATCATAAAAAACATTCTAATTTAGGAATGTTGAAACATCTATGCGTATTCTTTCAAGGATATTAAACATTATACAAACTTAGTTTTAAATAACCATAGTTGATTTTAAAGTGTGTAATCAGCCACTCTGAATAAGCCCTCTTCTACCACTTCTTTATTAATAAGTAGGACAGTCATCAAAAGCTAAAAACATCTGCATGAAACAGAGTTGCTAACTGCCTTCATGCTGAGAAGAGAGCTCTTAAACTCATCATGGTGGTTGGCGAGTTTGGACACTTTCAAGCACATTTCTCCCATCATTGCCTATAGAAATGATCCCTGGAAGTATAATCTTAATTACATTTTGTTGATGGTTTAGATTAGCCATATGAATTCCACTTTTAACTCATGGTGACATTTTTGGACCCATTCATAAAACTTGATATAGAAATTGTCAACCAATTTTCAGTTGCATAACATCCACAAATTTTCAGACTACAATTCATTCACTATCATATACTGAATGATTTTCTGTGAGAGTAGACACATTTTAAGATTGTATTAGGTAACATATTATAATGTTTGCATATATAAATTTGTTTAAACCAAAATATTAAACATAACTTTTAACAATGAAACCAATGCACTAATAGCATTGGTACTTCAACATTTCTTATATTGCATATAGGAAATAAACTAGTGGCTTGCATTAGTTGCTGATTTGCAAAAGAATTAAACAATTATTAAACAAATACACTGCAAACAAAAGGTTCTTTTAAGGAAAGCACACTTTACATTTTTCAAGTCCTCATTGACATGAATCACTTAAAGAAGGTTAAAATTAAAATGTAAAATAATACTCTTAGACATTGCTTTTATTCCTATATCATAAAAAACATTCTAATTTAGGAATGTTGAAACATCTATGCGTATTCTTTCAAGGATATTAAACATTATACAAACTTAGTTTTAAATAACCATAGTTGATTTTAAAGTGTGTAATCAGCCACTCTGAATAAGCCCTCTTCTTCCACTTCTTTATTAAGAAGTAGGACAGTCATTAAAAGCTAACAACATCTGCATGAAACAGAGTTACTAACTGCCTTCATGCTGAGAAGAAAGCTCTTAAACTCATCATGGTGGTTGGTGAGTTTGGACACTTTCAAGCACATTTCTCCCATCATTGCCTATAGAAATGACCCCTGAAAGTATAGTCTTAATTACATTTTGTTGATGGTTTAGATAGGCCATATGAATTCCTCTTTTAACTCATGGTGACATTTTTGGACCCATTCATAAAACTTGATATAGAAATTGTCAACCAATTTTCAGTTGCATAACATTATCCACAAATTTTCAGACTACAATACATTCACTATCATATACTGAATGATTTTCTGTGAGAGTAGACACATTTTAAGATTGTATTAGGTAACATATTATAATTTTTGCATATATAAAATTGTTTAAGCCAAAATATTAAACAGAACACTTAACAATGAAACCAATGCACTAATAGCATTGGTACTTCAAAATTTCTTATATTGCATATAGGAAATAAACTAGTGGCTTGCATTATTTGCTGATTTGCTAAAGAATTAAACAATTATTAAACAAATACACTGCAAACAAAAGGTTCTTTTAAGGAAAGCACACTTTACATTTTTCAAGTCCTCATTGACATGAACCACTTAAAGAAGGTTACAATTAAAATGTAAAATAATACTCTTAGACATTGCTTTTATTCCTATATCATAAAAAACATTCTGATTCAGGAATGTTGAAACATCAATGCGTATTCTTTCAAGGATATCAAACATTATACAAACTTAGCTTTAAATAACCATAGTTGATTTTAAAGTGTGTAATCAGCCACTCTGAATAAGCCCTCTTCTACCACTTCTTTATTAAGAAGTAGGACAGTCATCAAAACCTAACAACATCTGCATGAAACAGAGTTGCTAACTGCCTTCATGCTGAGAAGATAGCTCTTAAACTCATCATGGTGGTTGGCGAGTTTTGACACTTTCAAGCACATTTCTCCCATCATTGCCTATAGAAATGATCCCTAAAAGTATAATCTTAACTACATTTTGTTGATGGTTTAGATAGGCCATATGAATTGCTCTTTTAACTCATGGTGACATTTTAGGACCCATTCATAAAACTTGATATAGAAATTGTCAACCAATTTTCAGTTGCATAACATCCACAAATTTTCAGACTACAATTCATTCACTATCATATACTGAATGATTTTCTGTGAGAGTAGACACATTTTAAGATTGTATTAGGTAACATATTATAATTTTTGCATATATAAATTTGTTTAAACCAAAATATTAAACATAACTTTTAACAATGAAACCAATGCACTAATAGCATTGGTACTTCAAAATTTCTTATATTGCATATAGGAAATAAACTAGTGGCTTGCATTAGTTGCTGATTTGCAAAAGAATTAAACAATTATTAAACAAATACACTGCAAACAAAAGGTTCTTTTAAGGAAAGCACACTTTATATTTTTCAAGTCCTCATTGACATGAATCACTTAAAGAAGGTTAAAATTAAAATGTAAAATAATACTCTTAGACATTGCTTTTATTCCTATATCATAAAAAACATTCTGATTTAGGAATGTTGAAACATCTATGCATATTCTTTCAAGGATATTAAACATTATACAAACTTAGTTTTAAATAACCATAGTTGATTTTAAAGTGTGTAATCAGCCACTCTGAATAAGCCCTCTTCTTCCACTTCTTTATTAAGAAGTAGGACAGTCATCAAAAGCTAACAACATCTGCATGAAACAGAGTTACTAACTGCCTTCATGCTGAGAAGAGAGCTCTTAAACTCATCATGGTAGTTGGCGAGCTTGGACACTTTCAAGCAAATTTCTCCCATCATTGCCTATAGAAATGATCCCTGGAAGTATAATCTTAATTACATTTTGTTGATGGTTTAGATTAGCCATTTGAATTCCTCTTTTAACTCATGGTGACATTTTTGGACCGATTCATAAAACTTGATATAGAAATTGTTCACCAATTTTCAGTTGCATAACATTCTCCACAAATTTTCAGACTACAATTCATTCACTATCATATACTGAATGATTTTCTGTGAGAGTAGACACATTTTAAGATTGTATTAGGTAACATATTATAATTTTTGCATATATAAATTTGTTTAAACCAAAATATTAAACAGAACACTTAACAATGAAACCAATGCACTAATAGCATTGGTACTTCAAAATTTCTTATATTGCATATAGGAAATAAACTAGTGGCTTGCATTAATTGCTGATTTGCTAAAGAATTAAACAATTATTAAACAAATACACTGCAAACAAAAGGTTCTTTTAAGGAAAGCACACTTTACATTTTTCAAGTCCTCATTGATATGAACCACTTAAAGAAGGTTACAATTAAAATGTAAAATAATACTCTTAGACATTGCTTTTATTCCTATATCATAAAAAACATTCTGATTCAGGAATGTTGAAACATCAATGCGTATTCTTTCAAGGATATTAAACACTATACAAACTTAGTTTTAAATAACCATAGTTGATTTTAAAGTGTGTAATCAGCCACTCTGAATGAGCCCTCTTCTACCACTTCTTTATTAAGAAGTAGGACAGTCATCAAAAGCTAGCAACATCTGCATGAAACAGAGTTGCTAACTGCCTTCATGCTGAGAAGAGAGCTCTTAAACTCATCATGGTGGTTGGCGAGTTTGGACACTTTCAAGCACATTTCTCCCATCATTGCCTATAGAAATGATTCCTGAAAGTATAGTCTTAATTACGTTTTGTTGATGGTTTAGATAGGCCATATGAATTCCTCTTTTAACTCATGGTGACATTTTTGGACCCATTCATAAAACTTGATATAGAAATTGTCAACCAATTTTCAGTTGCATAACATTATCCACAAATTTTCAGACTACAATACATTCACTATCATATACTGAATGATTTTCTGTGAGAGTAGACACATTTTAAGATTGTATTAGGTAACATTATAATTTTTGCATATATAAAATTGTTTAAGCCAAAATATTAAACAGAACACTTAACAATGAAACCAATGCACTAATAGCATTGGTACTTCAAAATTTCTTATATTGCATATAGGAAATAAACTAGTGGCTTGCATTATTTGCTGATTTGCTAAAGAATTAAACAATTATTAAACAAATACACTGCAAACAAAAGGTTCTTTTAAGGAAAGCACACTTTACATTTTTCAAGTCCTCATTGACATGAACCACTTAAAGAAGGTTACAATTAAAATGTAAAATAATACTCTTAGACATTGCTTTTATTCCTATATCATAAAAAACATTCTGATTCAGGAATGTTGAAACATCAATGCGTATTCTTTCAAGGATATTAAACATTATACAAACTTAGTTTTAAATAACCATAGTTGATTTTAAAGTGTGTAATCAGCCACTCTGAATGAGCCCTCTTCTACCACTTCTTTATTAAGAAGTAGGACAGTCATCAAAAGCTAACAACATCTGCATGAAACAGAGTTGCTAACTGCCTTCATGCTGAGAAGATAGCTCTTAAACTCATCATGGTAGTTATCGAGTTTGGACATTTTCAAGCACATTTCTCCCATCATTGCCTATAGAAATGATCCCTGAAAGTATAATCTTAATTACATTTTGTTGATGGTTTAGATAGGCCATATGAATTCCTCTTTTAACTCATGGTGACATTTTTGGACTCATTCATAAAACTTGATATAGAAATTGTCAACCAATTTTCAGTTGCATAACATTCTCCACAAATTTTCAGACTACAATTCATTCACTATCATATACTGAATGATTTTCTGTGAGAGTAGACACATTTTAAGATTGTATTAGGTAACATGTTATCATTTTTGCATATATAAACTTGTTTAAGCCAAAATATTAAACAGAACACTTAACAATGAAACCAATGCACTAATAGCATTGGTACTTCAAAATTTCTTACATTGCATATAGGAAATAAACTAGTGGCTTGCATTAATTGCTGATTTGCTAAAGAATTAAACAATTATTAAACAAATACACTGCAAACAAAAGGTTCTTTTAAGGAAAGCACACTTTACATTTTTCAAGTCCTCATTGACATGAACCACTTAAAGAAGGTTACAATTAAAATGTAAAATAATACTCTTAGACATTGCTTTTATTCCTATATCATAAAAAACATTCTGATTTAGGAATGTTGAAACATCAATGTGTATTCTTTCAAGCATATTAAACATTATACAAACTTAGTTTTAAATAACCATAGTTGATTTTAAAGTGTGTAATCAGCCACTCTGAATGAGCCCTCTTCTACCACTTCTTTATTAAGAAGTAGGACAGTCATCAAAAGCTAACAACATCTGCATGAAACAGAGTTGATAACTGCCTTCATGCTGAGAAGATAGCTCTTAAACTCATCATGGTAGTTAGCGAGTTTGGACATTTTCAAGCACATTTCTCCCATCATTGCCTATAGAAACAATCCCTGAAAGTATAACCTTAATTAAATTTTGATGATGGTTTAGATAGGCCATATGAATTCCTCTTTTAACTCATGGTGACATTTTTGGACCCATTCATAAAACTTGATATAGAAATTGTCAACCAATTTTCAGTTGCATAACATTCTCCAAAAATTTTCTGACTACAATTCATTCACTATCATATACTGAATGATTTTCTGTGAGAGTAGACACATTTTAAGATTGTATTAGGTAACATGTTATAATTTTTACATATATAAACTTGTTTAAGCCAAAATATTAAACAGAACACTTAACAATGAAACCAATGCACTAATAGCATTGGTACTTCAAAATTTCTTATATTGCATATAGGAAATAAACTAGTGGCTTGCATTAATTGCTGATTTGCTAAAGAATTAAACAATCATTAAACAAATACACTGCAAACAAAAGGTTCTTTTAAGGAAAGCACACTTTACATTTTTCAAGTCCTCATTGACATGAACCACTTAAAGAAGGTTACAATTAAAATGTAAAATAATACTCTTAGACATTGCTTTTATTCCTATATCATAAAAAACATTCTGATTCAGGAATGTTGAAACATCAATGCGTATTCTTTCAAGGATATTAAACATTATACAAACTTAGTTTTAAATAACCATAGTTGATTTTAAAGAGTGTAATCAGCCACTCTGAAGGAGCCCTCTTCTACCACTTCTTTATTAAAAAGTAGGACAGTCATCAAAAGCTAACAACATCTGCATGAAACAGAGTTGCTAACTGCCTTCATGCTGAGAAGAGAGCTCTTAATCTCATCATGGTGGTTGGCGAGTTTGGACACTTTCAAGCACATTTCTCCCATCATTGCCTATAGAAATAATCCCTGGAAGTATAATCTTAATTCCATTTTGTTGATGGTTTAGATAGGCCATATGAATTCCTCTTTTAACTCATGGTGACATTTTTGGACTCATTCATAAAACTTGATATAGAAATTGTCAACCAATTTTCAGTTGCATAACATTCTCCACAAATTTTCAGACTACAATTCATTCACTATCATATACTGAATGATTTTCTGTGAGAGTAAACACATTTTAAGATTGTATTAGGTAACATGTTATCATTTTTGCATATATAAACTTGTTTAAGCCAAAATATTAAACAGAACACTTAACAATGAAACCAATGCACTAATAGCATTGGTACTTCAAAATTTCTTATATTGCATATAGGAAATAAACTAGTGGCTTGCATTAATTGCTGATTTGCTAAAGAATTAAACAATTATTAAACAAATACACTACAAACAAAAGGTTCTTTTAAGGAAAGCACACTTTACATTTTTCAAGTCCTCATTGACATGAACCACTTAAAGAAGGTTACAATTAAAATGTAAAATAATACTCTTAGACATTGCTTTTATTCCTATATCATAAAAAACATTCTGATTTAGGAATGTTGAAACATCAATGTGTATTCTTTCAAGCATATTAATCATTATACAAACTTAGTTTTAAATAACCATAGTTGATTTTAAAGTGTGTAATCAGCCACTCTGAATGAGCCCTCTTCTACCACTTCTTTATTAAGAAGTAGGACAGTCATCAAAAGCTAACAACATCTGCATGAAACAGAGTTGCTAACTGCCTTCATGCTGAGAAGAGAGCTATTAATCTCATCATGGTGGTTGGCGAGTTTGGACACTTTCAAGCACATTTCTCCCATCATTGCCTATAGAAATGATCCCTGAAAGTATAGTCTTAATTACATTTTGTTGATGGTTTAGATAGGCCATATGAATTCCTCTTTTAACTCATGGTGACATTTTTGGACCCATTCATAAAACTTGATATAGAAATTGTCAACCAATCTTCAGTTGCATAACATTCTCCACAAATTTTCAGACTATAATTCATTCACTATCATATACTGAATGATTTTCTGTGAGAGTAGACACATTTTAAGATTGCATTAGGTAACATGTTATCATTTTTGCATATATAAACTTGTTTAAGCCAAAATATTAAACAGAACACTTAACAATATAACCAATGCACTAATAGCATTGGTACTTCAAAATTTCTTATATTGCATATAGGAAATCAACTAGTGGCTTGCATTAATTGCTGATTTGCTAAAGAATTAAACAATTATTAAACAAATACACTGCAAACAAAAGGTTCTTTTAAGGAAAGCACACTTTACATTTTTCAAGTCCTCATTGACATGAACCACTTAAAGAAGGTTACAATTAAAATGTAAAATAATACTCTTAGACATTGCTTTTATTCCTATATCATAAAAAACATTCTGATTTAGGAATGTTGAAACATCAATGTGTATTCTTTAGGGGATATTAAACATTATACAAACTTAGTTTTAAATAACCATAGTTGATTTTAAAGTGTGTAATCAGCCACTCTGAATGAGCCCTCTTCTACCACTTCTTTATTAAGAAGTAGGACAGTCATCAAAAGCTAACAACATCTGCATGAAACAGAGTTGATAACTGCCTTCATGCTGAAAAGATAGCTCTTAAACTCATCATGGTAGTTAGCGAGTTTGGACATTTTCAAGCACATTTCTCCCATCATTGCCTATAGAAATGATCCCTGAAAGTATAGTCTTAATTACATTTTGTTGATGGTTTAGATAGGCCATATGAATTCCTCTTTTAACTCATGGTGACATTTTTGGACCCATTCATAAAACTTGATATAGAAATTGTCAACCAATTTTCAGTTGCATAACATTCTCAACAAATTTTCAGACTACAATTCATTTACTATCATATACTGAATGATTTTCTGTGAGAGTAGACACATTTTAAGATTGTATTAGGTAACATGTTATCATTTTTGCATATATAAACTTGTTTAAGCCAAAATATTAAACAGAACACTTAACAATGAAACCAATGCACTAATAGCATTGGTACTTCAAAATTTCTTATATTGCATATAGGAAATAAACTAGTGGCTTGCATTAATTGCTGATTTGCTAAAGAATTAAACAATTATTAAACAAATACACTGCAAACAAAAGGTTCTTTTAAGGAAAGCACACTTTACATTTTTCATGTCCTCATTGACATGAACCACTTAAAGAAGGTTACAATTAAAATGTAAAATAATACTCTTAGACATTGCTTTTATTCCTATATCATAAAAAACATTCTGATTCAGGAATGTTGAAACATCAATGCGTATTCTTTCAAGGATATTAAACATTATACAAACTTAGTGTTAAATAACCATAGTTGATTTTAAAGTGTGTAATCAGGCACTCTGAATGAGCCCTCTTCTACCACTTCTTTATAAAGAAGTAGGACAGTCATCAAAAGCTAACAACATCTGCATGAAACAGAGTTACTAACTGCCTTCATGCTGAGAAGAGAGCTCTTAATCTCATCATGGTGGTTGGCGAGTTTGGACATTTTCAAGCACATTTCTCCCATCATTGCCTATAGAAATGACCCCTGAAAGTATAGTCTTAATTACATTTTGTTGATGGTTTAGATAGGCCATATGAATTCCTCTTTTAACTCATGGTGACATTTTTGGACCCATTCATAAAACTTGATATAGAAATTGTCAACCAATTTTCAGTTGCATAACATTATCCACACATTTTCAGACTACAATACATTCACTATCATATACTGAATGATTTTCTGTGAGAGTAGACACATTTTAAGATTGTATTAGGTAACATATTATAATTTTTGCATATATAAAATTGTTTAAGCCAAAATATTAAACAGAACACTTAACAATGAAACCAATGCACTAATAGCATTGGTACTTCAAAATTTCTAATATTGCATATAGGAAATAAACTAGTGGCTTGCATTAATTGCTGATTTGCTAAAGAATTAAACAATTATTAAACAAATACACTGCAAACAAAATGTTCTTTTAAGGAAAGCACACTTTACATTTTTCAAGTCCTCATTGACATGAACCACTTAAAGAATGTTAAAATTAAACTGTAAAATAATACTCTTAGACATTGCTTTTATTCCTATATCATAAAAAACATTCTGATTTAGGAATGTTGAAACATCAATGCGTATTCTTTCAAGGATATTAAACATTATACAAACTTAGTTTTAAATAACCATAGTTGATTTACAAGTGTGTAATCAGCCACTCTGAATGAGCCCTCTTCTACCACTTCTTTATTAAGAAGTAGGACAGTCATCAAAAGCTAACAACATCTGCATGAAACAGAGTTACTAACTGCCTTCATGCTGAGAAGAGAGCTTTTAAACTCATCATGGTGGTTGGCGAGTTTGGACACTTTCAAGCACATTTCTCCCATCATTGCCTATAGAAATGATCCCTAGAAGTATAATCTTAATTACATTTTGTTGATGGTTTAGATAGGCCATATGAATTCCTCTTTTAACTCATGGTGACATTTTAGGACCCATGCATAAAACTTGATATAGAAATTGTCAACCAATTTTCAGTTGCATAACATTATCCACAAATTTTCAGACTACAATTCATTCACTATCATATACTGAAGGATTTTCTGTGAGAGTAGACACATTTTAAGATTGTATTAGGTAACATATTATAATTTTTGCATATATAAAATTGTTTAAGCCAAAATATTAAACAGAACACTTAACAATGAAACCAATGCACTAATAGCATTGGTACTTCAAAATTTCTTATATTGCATATAGGAAATAAACTAGTGGCTTGCATTAGTTGCTGATTTGCAAAAGAATTAAACAATTATTAAACAAATACACTGCAAACAAAAGGTTCTTTTAAGGAAAGCACACTTTACATTTTTCAAGTCCTCATTGACATGAACCACTTAAAGAAGGTTAAAATTAAAATGTAAAATAATACTCTTAGACATTGCTTTAATTGCTATATCATAAAAAACATTCTGATTCAGGAATGTTGAAACATCAATGCGTATTCTTTCAAGGTTATTAAACATTATACAAACTTAGTTTTAAATAACCATAGTTGATTTTAAAGTGTGTAATCAGCCACTCTGAATGAGTCCTCTTCTACCACTTCTTTATTAAAAAGTAGGATAGTCATCAAAAGCTAACAACATCTGCATGAAACAGAGTTGCTAACTGCCTTCATGCTGAGAAGAGAGCTCTTTATCTCATCATGGTGGTTGGCGAGTTTGGACACTTTCAAGCACATTTCTCCCATCATTGCCTATAGAAATGATCCCTGGAAGTACAATCTTAGCTACATTTTGTTGATGGTTTAGATAGGCCATATGAATTCCTCTTTTAACTCATGGTGACATTTTAGGACCCATTCATAAAACTTGATATAGAAATTGTCAACCAATTTTCAGTTGTATAACATTATCCACAAATTTTCAGACTACAATTCATTCACTATCATATACTGAATGATTTTCTGTGAGAGTAGACACATTTTAAGATTGTATTAGGTAACATATTATAATTTTTGCATATATAAATTTGTTTAAACCAAAATATTAAACAGAACACTTAACAATGAAACCAATGCACTAATAGCATTGGTACTTCAACATTTCTTATATTGCATATAGGAAATAAACTAGTGGCTTGCATTAGTTGCTGATTTGCAAAAGAATTAAACAATTATTAAACAAATACACTGCAAACAAAAGGTTCTTTTAAGGAAAGCACACTTTACATTTTTCAAGTCCTCATTGACATGAATCACTTAAAGAAGGTTAAAATTAAAATGTAAAATAATACTCTTAGACATTGCATTTATTCCTATATCATAAAAAACATTCTGATTTAGGAATGTTGAAACATCTATGCGTATTCTTTCAAGGATATTAAACATTATACAAACTTAGTTTTAAATAACCATAGTTGATTTTAAAGTGTGTAATCAGCCACTCTGAATAAACCCTCTTCTTCCACTTCTTTATTAAGAAGTAGGACAGTCATCAAAAGCTAACAACATCTGCATGAAACAGAGTTGCTAACTGCCTTCATGCTGAGAAGAGAGCTCTTAAACTCATCATGGTGGTTGGCGAGTTTGGACACTTTCAAGCACATTTCTCCCATCATTGCCTATAGAAATTATCCCTGGAAGTATAATCTTAATTACATTTTGTTGATGGTTTAGATTAGCCATATAAATTCCTCTTTTAACTCATGGTGACATTTTTGAACCAATTCATAAAACTTGATATAGAAATTGTCAACCAATTTTCAGTTGCATAACATTATCCACAAATTTTCAGACTACAATTCATTCACTATCATATACTGAATGATTTTCTGTGAGAGTAGACACATTTTAAGATTGTATTAGGTAACATATTATAATTTTTGCATATATAAAATGTTTAAGCCAAAATATTAAACAGAACACTTAACAATGAAACCAATGCACTAATAGCATTGGTACTTCAAAATGTCTTATATTGCATATAGGAAATAAACTAGTGGCTTGCATTAGTTGCTGATTTGCAAAATAATTAAACAATTATTAAATAAATACACTGCAAACAAAAGGTTCTTTTAAGGAAAGCACAGTTTAAATTTTTCAAGTCCTCATTGATATGTACAACTTAAAGAAGGTTAAAATTAAAATGTAAAATAATACTCTTAGACATTGCTTTTATTGCTATATAATAAAAAACATTCTGATTCAGGAATGTTAAAACATCAATGCTTGCTCTTTCCAGCATATTAAACATTATACAAACTTAGTTTTAAATAATCATAGTTGATTTTAAAGTGTGTAATCAGCCACTCTGAATGAGCCCTCTTCTACCACTTCTTTATTAAGAAGTAGGATAGTCATCAAAAGCTAACAACATCTGCATGAAACAGAGTTCCTAACTGCCTTCTTGCTGAGAAGATAGCTCTTAAACTCATCAAGGTGGTTGGTGAGTTTGGACACTTTCAAGCACATTTCTCCCATCATTGCCTGTAGAAATGATCCCTGAAAGTATAATCTTAGCTACATTTTGTTGATGGTTTAGATAGGCCATATGAATTGCTCTTTTAACTCATGGTGACATTTTAGGACCCTTTCATAAAACTTGATATAGAAATTGTCAACCAATTTTCAGTTGCATAACATTCTCCACAAATTTTCAGACTACAATTCATTCACTATCATATACTGAATGATTTTCTGTGAGAGTAGACACATTTTAAGATTGTATTAGGTAACATATTATAATTTTTGCATATATAAATTTGTTTAAACCAAAATATTAAACAGAACACTTAACAATGAAACCAATGCACTAATAGCATTGGTACTTCAAAATTTCTTATATTGCATATAGGAAATAAACTAGTGGCTTGCATTAATTGCTGATTTGCTAAAGAATTAAACAATTATTAAACAAATACACTGCAAACAAAAGGTTCTTTTAAGGAAAGCACACTTTACATTTTTCAAGTCCTCATTGACATGAACCACTTAAAGAAGGTTAAAATTAAAATGTAAAATAATACTCTTAGACATTGCTTTTATTCCTATATCATAAAAAACATTCTGATTCAGGAATGTTGAAACATCAATGCGTATTCTTTCAAGGATATTAAACATTATACAAACTTAGTTTTAAATAACCATAGTTGATTTTAAAGTGTGTAATCAGCCACTCTGAATAAGCCCTCTTCTTCCACTTCTTTATTAAGAAGTAGGACAGTCATCAAAAGCTAACAACATCTGCATGAAACAGAGTTACTAACTGCCTTCATGCTGAGAAGAGAGCTCTTAAACTCATCATGGTTGTTGGCGAGTTTGGACACTTTCAAGCACATTTCTCCCATCATTGCCTATAGAAATGACCCCTGAAAGTATAGTCTTAATTACATTTTGTTGATGGTTTAGATAGGCCATATGAATTCCTCTTTTAACTCATGGTGACATTTTTGGACCCATTCATAAAACTTGATATAGAAATTGTCAACCAATTTTCAGTTGCATAACATTATCCACAAATTTTCAGACTACAATACATTCACTATCATATACTGAATGATTTTCTGTGAGAGTAGACACATTTTAAGATTGTATTAGGTAACATATTATAATTTTTGCATATATAAAATTGTTTAAGCCAAAATATTAAACAGAACACTTAACAATGAAACCAATGCACTAATAGCATTGGTACTTCAAAATTTCTTATATTGCATATAGGAAATAAACTAGTGGCTTGCATTAGTTGCTGATTTGCAAAAGAATTAAACAATTATTAAACAAATACACTGCAAACAAAAGGTTCTTTTAAGGAAAGCACACTTTACATTTTTCAAGTCCTCATTGACATGAACCACTTAAAGAAGGTTAAAATTAAAATGTAAAATAATACTCTTAGACATTGCTTTAATTGCTATATCATAAAAAACATTCTGATTCAGGAATGTTGAAACATCAATGCGTATTCTTTCAAGGTTATTAAACATTATACAAACTTAGTTTTAAATAACCATAGTTGATTTTAAAGTGTGTAATCAGCCACTCTGAATGAGTCCTCTTCTACCACTTCTTTATTAAAAAGTAGGATAGTCATCAAAAGCTAACAACATCTGCATGAAACAGAGTTGCTAACTGCCTTCATGCTGAGAAGAGAGCTCTTTATCTCATCATGGTGGTTGGCGAGTTTGGACACTTTCAAGCACATTTCTCCCATCATTGCCTATAGAAATGATCCCTGGAAGTATAATCTTAGCTACATTTTGTTGATGGTTTAGATAGGCCATATGAATTGCTCTTTTAACTCATGGTGACATTTTAGGACCCATTCATAAAACTTGATATAGAAATTGTCAACCAATTTTCAGTTGTATAACATTATCCACAAATTTTCAGACTACAATTCATTCACTATCATATACTGAATGATTTTCTGTGAGAGTAGACACATTTTAAGATTGTATTAGGTAACATATTATAATTTTTGCATATATAAATTTGTTTAAACCAAAATATTAAACAGAACACTTAAGAATGAAACCAATGCACTAATAGCATTGGTACTTCAACATTTCTTATATTGCATATAGGAAATAAACTAGTGGCTTGCATTAGTTGCTGATTTGCAAAATAATTAAACAATTATTAAACAAATACACTGCAAACAAAAGGTTCTTTTAAGGAAAGCACACTTTACATTTTTCAAGTCCTCATTGACATGAATCACTTAAAGAAGGTTAAAATTAAAATGTAAAATAATACTCTTAGACATTGCATTTATTCCTATATCATAAAAAACATTCTGATTTAGGAATGTTGAAACATCTATGCGTATTCTTTCAAGGATATTAAACATTATACAAACTTAGTTTTAAATAACCATAGTTGATTTTAAAGTGTGTAATCAGCCACTCTGAATAAACCCTCTTCTTCCACTTCTTTATTAAGAAGTAGGACAGTCATCAAAAGCTAACAACATCTGCATGAAACAGAGTTGCTAACTGCCTTCATGCTGAGAAGAGAGCTCTTAAACTCATCATGGTGGTTGGCGAGTTTGGACACTTTCAAGCACATTTCTCCCATCATTGCCTATAGAAATGATCCCTAAAAGTATAATCTTAACTACATTTTGTTGATGGTTTAGATAGGCCATATGAATTGCTCTTTTAACTCATGGTGACATTTTAGGACCCATTCATAAAACTTGATATAGAAATTGTCAACCAATTTTCAGTTGCATAACATTCTCCACAAATTTTCAGACTACAATTCATTCACTATCATATACTGAAGGATTTTCTGTGAGAGTAGACACATTTTAAGATTGTATTAGGTAACATATTATAATTTTTGCATATATAAAATTGTTTAAGCCAAAATATTAAACAGAACACTTAACAATGAAACCAATGCACTAATAGCATTGGTACTTCAAAATTTCTTATATTGCATATAGGAAATAAACTAGTGGCTTGCATTAGTTGCTGATTTGCAAAAGAATTAAACAATTATTAAACAAATACACTGCAAACAAAAGGTTCTTTTAAGGAAAGCACACTTTACATTTTTCAAGTCCTCATTGACATGAACCACTTAAAGAAGGTTAAAATTAAAATGTAAAATAATACTCTTAGGCATTGCTTTAATTGCTATATCATAAAAAACATTCTGATTCAGGAATGTTGAAACATCAATGCGTATTCTTTCAAGGTTATTAAACATTATACAAACTTAGTTTTAAATAACCATAGTTGATTTTAAAGTGTGTAATCAGCCACTCTGAATGAGTCCTCTTCTACCACTTCTTTATTAAAAAGTAGGATAGTCATCAAAAGCTAACAACATCTGCATGAAACAGAGTTGCTAACTGCCTTCATGCTGAGAAGAGAGCTCTTTATCTCATCATGGTGGTTGGCAAGTTTGGACACTTTCAAGCACATTTCTCCCATCATTGCCTATAGAAATGATCCCTGGAAGTATAATCTTAGCTACATTTTGTTGATGGTTTAGATAGGCCATATGAATTGCTCTTTTAACTCATGGTGACATTTTAGGACCCATTCATAAAACTTGATATAGAAATTGTCAACCAATTTTCAGTTGCATAACATTATCCACAAATTTTCAGACTGCAATTCATTCACTATCATATACTGAATGATTTTCTGTGAGAGTAGACACATTTTAAGATTGTATTAGGTAACATATTATAATTTTTGCATATATAAAATGTTTAAGCCAAAATATTAAACAGAACACTTAACAATGAAACCAATGCACTAATAGCATTGGTACTTCAAAATGTCTTATATTGCATATAGGAAATAAACTAGTGGCTTGCATTAGTTGCTGATTTGCAAAATAATTAAACAATTATTAAATAAATACACTGCAAACAAAAGGTTCTTTTAAGGAAAGCACAGTTTAAATTTTTCAAGTCCTCATTGATATGTACAACTTAAAGAAGGTTAAAATTAAAATGTAAAATAATACTCTTAGACATTGCTTTTATTGCTATATAATAAAAAACATTCTGATTCAGGAATGTTAAAACATCAATGCTTGCTCTTTCCAGCATATTAAACATTATACAAACTTAGTTTTAAATAATCATAGTTGATTTTAAAGTGTGTAATCAGCCACTCTGAATGAGCCCTCTTCTACCACTTCTTTATTAAGAAGTAGGATAGTCATCAAAAGCTAACAACATCTGCATGAAACAGAGTTCCTAACTGCCTTCTTGCTGAGAAGATAGCTCTTAAACTCATCATGGTGGTTGGTGAGTTTGGACACTTTCAAGCACATTTCTCCCATCATTGCCTGTAGAAATGATCCCTGAAAGTATAATCTTAGCTACATTTTGTTGATGGTTTAGATAGGCCATATGAATTCCTCTTTTAACTCATGGTGACATTTTTGGACCCATTCATAAAACTTGATATAGAAATTGTCAACCAATTTTCAGTTGCATAACATTATCCACAAATTTTCAGACTACAATACATTCACTATCATATACTGAATGATTTTCTGTGAGAGTAGACACATTTTAAGATTGTATTAGGTAACATATTATAATTTTTGCATATATAAAATTGTTTAAGCCAAAATATTAAACAGAACACTTAACAATGAAACCAATGCACTAATAGCATTGGTACTTCAAAATTTCTTATATTGCATATAGGAAATAAACTAGTGGCTTGCATTATTTGCTGATTTGCTAAAGAATTAAACAATTATTAAACAAATACACTGCAAACAAAAGGTTCTTTTAAGGAAAGCACACTTTACATTTTTCAAGTCCTCATTGACATGAACCACTTAAAGAAGGTTACAATTAAAATGTAAAATAATACTCTTAGACATTGCTTTTATTCCTATATCATAAAAAACATTCTGATTCATGAATGTTGAAACATCAATGCGTATTCTTTCAAGGATATCAAACATTATACAAACTTAGCTTTAAATAACCATAGTTGATTTTAAAGTGTGTAATCAGCCACTCTGAATAAGCCCTCTTCTACCACTTCTTTATTAAGAAGTAGGACAGTCATCAAAAAGCTAACAACATCTGCATGAAACAGAGTTGCTAACTGCCTTCATGCTGAGAAGAGAGCTCTTAAACTCATCATGGTGGTTGGCGAGTTTGGACACTTTCAAGCACATTTCTCCCATCATTGCCTATAGAAATGATCCCTAAAAGTATAATCTTAACTACATTTTGTTGATGGTTTAGATAGGCCATATGAATTGCTCTTTTAACTCATGGTGACATTTTAGGACCCATTCATAAAACTTGATATAGAAATTGTCAACCAATTTTCAGTTGCATAACATTCTCCACAAATTTTCAGACTACAATTCATTCACTATCATATACTGAAGGATTTTCTGTGAGAGTAGACACATTTTAAGATTGTATTAGGTAACATATTATAATTTTTGCATATATAAAATTGTTTAAGCCAAAATATTAAACAGAACACTTAACAATGAAACCAATGCACTAATAGCATTGGTACTTCAAAATTTCTTATATTGCATATAGGAAATAAACTAGTGGCTTGCATTAGTTGCTGATTTGCAAAAGAATTAAACAATTATTAAACAAATACACTGCAAACAAAAGGTTCTTTTAAGGAAAGCACACTTTACATTTTTCAAGTCCTCATTGACATGAATCACTTAAAGAAGGTTAAAAGTAAAATGTAAAATAATACTCTTAGACATTGCATTTATTCCTATATCATAAAAAACATTCTGATTTAGGAATGTTGAAACATCTATGCGTATTCTTTCAAGGATATTAAACATTATACAAACTTAGTTTTAAATAACCATAGTTGATTTTAAAGTGTGTAATCAGCCACTCTGAATAAGCCCTCTTCTTCCACTTCTTTATTAAGAAGTAGGACAGTCATCAAAAGCTAACAACATCTGCATGAAACAGAGTTACTAACTGCCTTCATGCTGAAAAGAGAGCTCTTAAACTCATCATGGTGGTTGGCGAGTTTGGACACTTTCAAGCACATTTTTCCCATCATTGCCTATAGCAATGACACCTGAAAGTATAGTCTTAATTACATTTTGTTGATGGTTTAGATAGGCCATATGAATTCCTCTTTTAACTCATGGTGACATTTTTGGACCCATTCATAAAACTTGATATAGAAATTGTCAACCAATTTTCAGTTGCATAACATTCTCCACAAATTTTCAGACTACAATTCATTCACTATCATATACTGAATGATTTTCTGTGAGAGTAGACACATTTTAAGATTGTATTAGGTAACATATTATAATTTTTGCATATATAAATTTGTTTAAACCAAAATATTAAACAGAACACTTAACAATGAAACCAATGCACTAATAGCATTGGTACTTCAAAATTTCTTATATTGCATATAGGAAATAAACTAGTGGCTTGCATTAGTTGCTGATTTGCAAAAGAATTAAACAATTATTAAACAAATACACTGCAAACAAAAGGTTCTTTTAAGGAAAGCACACTTTACATTTTTCAAGTCCTCATTGACATGAATCACTTAAAGAAGGTTAAAATTAAAATGTAAAATAATACTCTTAGACATTGCTTTTATTCCTATATCATAAAAAACATTCTGATTTAGGAATGTTGAAACATCTATGCATATTCTTTCAAGGATATTAAACATTACACAAACTTAGTTTTAAATAACCATAGTTGATTTTAAAGTGTGTAATCAGCCACTCTGAATAAGCCATCTTCTTCCACTTCTTTATTAAGAAGTAGGACAGTCATCAAAAGCTAACAACATCTGCGTGAAACAGAGTTACTAACTGCCTTCATGCTGAGAAGAGAGCTCTTAAACTCATCATGGTAGTTGGCGAGCTTGGACACTTTCAAGCAAATTTCTCCCATCATTGCCTATAGAAATGATCCCTGGAAGTATAATCTTAATTACATTTTGTTGATGGTTTAGATTAGCCATTTGAATTCCTCTTTTAACTCATGGTGACATTTTTGGACCCATTCATAAAACTTGATATAGAAATTGTCAACCAATTTTCAGTTGCATAACATTATCCACAAATTTTAAGACTATAATTCATTCACTATCATATACTGAATGATTTTCTGTGAGAGTAGACACATTTTAAGAGTGTATTAGGTAACATGTTATCATTTTTGCATATATAAACTTGTTTAAGCCAAAATATTAAACAGAACACTTAACAATGAAACCAATGCACTAATAGCATTGGTACTTCAAAATTTCTTATATTGCATATAGGAAATAAACTAGTGGCTTGCATTAATTGCTGATTTGCTAAAGAATTAAACAATTATTAAACAAATACACTGCAAACAAAAGGTTCTTTTAAGGAAAGCACACTTTACATTTTTCAAGTCCTCATTGACATGAACCACTTAAAGAAGGTTACAATTAAAATGTAAAATAATACTCTTAGACATTGCTTTTATTCCTATATCATAAAAAACATTCTGATTCAGGAATGTTGAAACATCAATGCGTATTCTTTCAAGGATATTAAACATTATACAAACTTAGCTTTAAATAACCATAGTTGATTTTAAAGTGTGTAATCAGCCATTCTGAATGAGCCCTCTTCTACCACTTCTTTATTAAGAAGTAGGACAGTCATCAAAACCTAACAACATCTGCATGAAACAGAGTTGCTAACTGCCTTCATGCTGAGAAGATAGCTCTTAAACTCATCATGGTGGTTGGCGAGTTTTGACACTTTCAAGCACATTTCTCCCATCATTGCCTATAGAAATGATCCCTGAAAGTATAATCTTTACTACATTTTGTTGATGGTTTAGATAGGCCATATGAATTGCTCTTTTAACTCAAGGTGACATTTTAGGACCCATTCATAAAACTTGATATAGAAATTGTCAACCAATTTTCAGTTGCATAACATTCTCCACAAATTTTCAGACTACAATTCATTCACTATCATATACTGAATGATTTTCTGTGAGAGTAGACACATTTTAAGATTGTATTAGGTAACATATTATAATTTTTGCATATATAAATTTGTTTAAACCAAAATATTAAACAGAACACTTAATAATGAAACCAATGCACTAATAGCATTGGTACTTCAAAATTTCTTATATTGCATATAGGAAATAAACTAGTGGCTTGCATTAGTTGCTGATTTGCAAAAGAATTAAACAATTATTAAACAAATACACTGCAAACAAAAGGTTCTTTTAAGGAAAGCACACTTTACATTTTTCAAGTCCTCATTGACATGAATCACTTAAAGAAGGTTAAAATTAAAATGTAAAATAATACTCTTAGACATTGCATTTATTCCTATATCATAAAAAACATTCTGATTTAGGAATGTTAAAACATCTATGCGTATTCTTTCAAGGATATTAAACATTATACAAACTTAGTTTTAAATAACCATAGTTGATTTTAAAGTGTGTAATCAGCCACTCTGAATAAGCCCTCTTCTTCCACTTCTTTATTAAGAAGTAGGACAGTCATCAAAAGCTAACAACATCTGCATGAAACAGAGTTACTAAATGCCTTCATGCTGAGAAGAGAGCTCTTAAACTCATCATTGTAGTTGGCGAGCTTGGACACTTTCAAGCAAATTTCTCCCATCATTGCCTATAGAAATGATCCCTGGAAGTATAATCTTAATTACATTTTGTTGATGGTTTAGATTAGCCATTTGAATTCCTCTTTTAACTCATGGTGACATTTTTGGACCCATTCATAAAACTTGATATAGAAATTGTCAACCAATTTTCAGTTGCATAACATTATCCACAAATTTTAAGACTACAATTCATTCACTATCATATACTGAATGATTTTCTGTGAGAGTAGACACATTTTAAGATTGTATTAGGTAACATGTTATCATTTTTGCATATATAAAATTGTTTAAGCCAAAATATTAAACAGAACACTTAACAATGAAACCAATGCACTAATAGCATTGGTACTTCAAAATGTCTTATATTGCATATAGGAAATAAACTAGTGGCTTGCATTATTTGCTGATTTGCTAAAGAATTAAACAATTATTAAACAAATACACTGCAAACAAAAGGTTCTTTTAAGGAAAGCACACTTTACATTTTTCAAGTCCTCATTGACATGAACCACTTAAAGAAGGTTAAAATTAAAATGTAAAATAATACTCTTAGACATTGCTTTAATTGCTATATCATAAAAAACATTCTGATTCAGGAATGTTGAAACATCAATGCGTATTCTTTCAAGGTTATTAAACATTATACAAACTTAGTTTTAAATAACCATAGTTGATTTTAAAGTGTGTAATCAGCCACTCTGAATGAGTCCTCTTCTACCACTTCTTTATTAAAAAGTAGGATAGTCATCAAAAGCTAACAACATCTGCATGAAACAGAGTTGCTAACTGCCTTCATGCTGAGAAGAGAGCTCTTTATCTCATCATGGTGGTTGGCGAGTTTGGACACTTTCAAGCACATTTCTCCCATCATTGCCTATAGAAATGATCCCTGGAAGTATAATCTTAGCTACATTTTGTTGATGGTTTAGATAGGCCATATGAATTGCTCTTTTAACTCATGGTGACATTTTAGGACCCATTCATAAAACTTGATATAGAAATTGTCAACCAATTTTCAGTTGTATAACATTATCCACAAATTTTCAGACTACAATTCATTCACTATCATATACTGAATGATTTTCTGTGAGAGTAGACACATTTTAAGATTGTATTAGGTAACATATTATAATTTTTGCATATATAAATTTGTTTAAACCAAAATATTAAACAGAACACTTAA
Source organism: Pseudophryne corroboree (assembly GCF_028390025.1). NCBI lineage: Eukaryota > Metazoa > Chordata > Amphibia > Anura > Myobatrachidae > Pseudophryne > Pseudophryne corroboree. The sequence goes on from NC_086445.1 coordinate 801,923,712, forward strand.
GAATGAAACCAATGCACTAATAGCATTGGTACTTCAACATTTCTTATATTGCATATAGGAAATAAACTAGTGGCTTGCATTAGTTGCTGATTTGCAAAATAATTAAACAATTATTAAACAAATACACTGCAAACAAAAGGTTCTTTTAAGGAAAGCACACTTTACATTTTTCAAGTCCTCATTGACATGAATCACTTAAAGAAGGTTAAAATTAAAATGTAAAATAATACTCTTAGACATTGCATTTATTCCTATATCATAAAAAACATTCTGATTTAGGAATGTTGAAACATCTATGCGTATTCTTTCAAGGATATTAAACATTATACAAACTTAGTTTTAAATAACCATAGTTGATTTTAAAGTGTGTAATCAGCCACTCTGAATAAACCCTCTTCTTCCACTTCTTTATTAAGAAGTAGGACAGTCATCAAAAGCTAACAACATCTGCATGAAACAGAGTTGCTAACTGCCTTCATGCTGAGAAGAGAGCTCTTAAACTCATCATGGTGGTTGGCGAGTTTGGACACTTTCAAGCACATTTCTCCCATCATTGCCTATAGAAATGATCCCTAAAAGTATAATCTTAACTACATTTTGTTGATGGTTTAGATAGGCCATATGAATTGCTCTTTTAACTCATGGTGACATTTTAGGACCCATTCATAAAACTTGATATAGAAATTGTCAACCAATTTTCAGTTGCATAACATTCTCCACAAATTTTCAGACTACAATTCATTCACTATCATATACTGAAGGATTTTCTGTGAGAGTAGACACATTTTAAGATTGTATTAGGTAACATATTATAATTTTTGCATATATAAAATTGTTTAAGCCAAAATATTAAACAGAACACTTAACAATGAAACCAATGCACTAATAGCATTGGTACTTCAAAATTTCTTATATTGCATATAGGAAATAAACTAGTGGCTTGCATTAGTTGCTGATTTGCAAAAGAATTAAACAATTATTAAACAAATACACTGCAAACAAAAGGTTCTTTTAAGGAAAGCACACTTTACATTTTTCAAGTCCTCATTGACATGAACCACTTAAAGAAGGTTAAAATTAAAATGTAAAATAATACTCTTAGGCATTGCTTTAATTGCTATATCATAAAAAACATTCTGATTCAGGAATGTTGAAACATCAATGCGTATTCTTTCAAGGTTATTAAACATTATACAAACTTAGTTTTAAATAACCATAGTTGATTTTAAAGTGTGTAATCAGCCACTCTGAATGAGTCCTCTTCTACCACTTCTTTATTAAAAAGTAGGATAGTCATCAAAAGCTAACAACATCTGCATGAAACAGAGTTGCTAACTGCCTTCATGCTGAGAAGAGAGCTCTTTATCTCATCATGGTGGTTGGCAAGTTTGGACACTTTCAAGCACATTTCTCCCATCATTGCCTATAGAAATGATCCCTGGAAGTATAATCTTAGCTACATTTTGTTGATGGTTTAGATAGGCCATATGAATTGCTCTTTTAACTCATGGTGACATTTTAGGACCCATTCATAAAACTTGATATAGAAATTGTCAACCAATTTTCAGTTGCATAACATTATCCACAAATTTTCAGACTGCAATTCATTCACTATCATATACTGAATGATTTTCTGTGAGAGTAGACACATTTTAAGATTGTATTAGGTAACATATTATAATTTTTGCATATATAAAATGTTTAAGCCAAAATATTAAACAGAACACTTAACAATGAAACCAATGCACTAATAGCATTGGTACTTCAAAATGTCTTATATTGCATATAGGAAATAAACTAGTGGCTTGCATTAGTTGCTGATTTGCAAAATAATTAAACAATTATTAAATAAATACACTGCAAACAAAAGGTTCTTTTAAGGAAAGCACAGTTTAAATTTTTCAAGTCCTCATTGATATGTACAACTTAAAGAAGGTTAAAATTAAAATGTAAAATAATACTCTTAGACATTGCTTTTATTGCTATATAATAAAAAACATTCTGATTCAGGAATGTTAAAACATCAATGCTTGCTCTTTCCAGCATATTAAACATTATACAAACTTAGTTTTAAATAATCATAGTTGATTTTAAAGTGTGTAATCAGCCACTCTGAATGAGCCCTCTTCTACCACTTCTTTATTAAGAAGTAGGATAGTCATCAAAAGCTAACAACATCTGCATGAAACAGAGTTCCTAACTGCCTTCTTGCTGAGAAGATAGCTCTTAAACTCATCATGGTGGTTGGTGAGTTTGGACACTTTCAAGCACATTTCTCCCATCATTGCCTGTAGAAATGATCCCTGAAAGTATAATCTTAGCTACATTTTGTTGATGGTTTAGATAGGCCATATGAATTCCTCTTTTAACTCATGGTGACATTTTTGGACCCATTCATAAAACTTGATATAGAAATTGTCAACCAATTTTCAGTTGCATAACATTATCCACAAATTTTCAGACTACAATACATTCACTATCATATACTGAATGATTTTCTGTGAGAGTAGACACATTTTAAGATTGTATTAGGTAACATATTATAATTTTTGCATATATAAAATTGTTTAAGCCAAAATATTAAACAGAACACTTAACAATGAAACCAATGCACTAATAGCATTGGTACTTCAAAATTTCTTATATTGCATATAGGAAATAAACTAGTGGCTTGCATTATTTGCTGATTTGCTAAAGAATTAAACAATTATTAAACAAATACACTGCAAACAAAAGGTTCTTTTAAGGAAAGCACACTTTACATTTTTCAAGTCCTCATTGACATGAACCACTTAAAGAAGGTTACAATTAAAATGTAAAATAATACTCTTAGACATTGCTTTTATTCCTATATCATAAAAAACATTCTGATTCATGAATGTTGAAACATCAATGCGTATTCTTTCAAGGATATCAAACATTATACAAACTTAGCTTTAAATAACCATAGTTGATTTTAAAGTGTGTAATCAGCCACTCTGAATAAGCCCTCTTCTACCACTTCTTTATTAAGAAGTAGGACAGTCATCAAAAAGCTAACAACATCTGCATGAAACAGAGTTGCTAACTGCCTTCATGCTGAGAAGAGAGCTCTTAAACTCATCATGGTGGTTGGCGAGTTTGGACACTTTCAAGCACATTTCTCCCATCATTGCCTATAGAAATGATCCCTAAAAGTATAATCTTAACTACATTTTGTTGATGGTTTAGATAGGCCATATGAATTGCTCTTTTAACTCATGGTGACATTTTAGGACCCATTCATAAAACTTGATATAGAAATTGTCAACCAATTTTCAGTTGCATAACATTCTCCACAAATTTTCAGACTACAATTCATTCACTATCATATACTGAAGGATTTTCTGTGAGAGTAGACACATTTTAAGATTGTATTAGGTAACATATTATAATTTTTGCATATATAAAATTGTTTAAGCCAAAATATTAAACAGAACACTTAACAATGAAACCAATGCACTAATAGCATTGGTACTTCAAAATTTCTTATATTGCATATAGGAAATAAACTAGTGGCTTGCATTAGTTGCTGATTTGCAAAAGAATTAAACAATTATTAAACAAATACACTGCAAACAAAAGGTTCTTTTAAGGAAAGCACACTTTACATTTTTCAAGTCCTCATTGACATGAATCACTTAAAGAAGGTTAAAATTAAAATGTAAAATAATACTCTTAGACATTGCATTTATTCCTATATCATAAAAAACATTCTGATTTAGGAATGTTGAAACATCTATGCGTATTCTTTCAAGGATATTAAACATTATACAAACTTAGTTTTAAATAACCATAGTTGATTTTAAAGTGTGTAATCAGCCACTCTGAATAAGCCCTCTTCTTCCACTTCTTTATTAAGAAGTAGGACAGTCATCAAAAGCTAACAACATCTGCATGAAACAGAGTTACTAACTGCCTTCATGCTGAAAAGAGAGCTCTTAAACTCATCATGGTGGTTGGCGAGTTTGGACACTTTCAAGCACATTTTTCCCATCATTGCCTATAGCAATGACACCTGAAAGTATAGTCTTAATTACATTTTGTTGATGGTTTAGATAGGCCATATGAATTCCTCTTTTAACTCATGGTGACATTTTTGGACCCATTCATAAAACTTGATATAGAAATTGTCAACCAATTTTCAGTTGCATAACATTCTCCACAAATTTTCAGACTACAATTCATTCACTATCATATACTGAATGATTTTCTGTGAGAGTAGACACATTTTAAGATTGTATTAGGTAACATATTATAATTTTTGCATATATAAATTTGTTTAAACCAAAATATTAAACAGAACACTTAACAATGAAACCAATGCACTAATAGCATTGGTACTTCAAAATTTCTTATATTGCATATAGGAAATAAACTAGTGGCTTGCATTAGTTGCTGATTTGCAAAAGAATTAAACAATTATTAAACAAATACACTGCAAACAAAAGGTTCTTTTAAGGAAAGCACACTTTACATTTTTCAAGTCCTCATTGACATGAATCACTTAAAGAAGGTTAAAATTAAAATGTAAAATAATACTCTTAGACATTGCTTTTATTCCTATATCATAAAAAACATTCTGATTTAGGAATGTTGAAACATCTATGCATATTCTTTCAAGGATATTAAACATTACACAAACTTAGTTTTAAATAACCATAGTTGATTTTAAAGTGTGTAATCAGCCACTCTGAATAAGCCATCTTCTTCCACTTCTTTATTAAGAAGTAGGACAGTCATCAAAAGCTAACAACATCTGCGTGAAACAGAGTTACTAACTGCCTTCATGCTGAGAAGAGAGCTCTTAAACTCATCATGGTAGTTGGCGAGCTTGGACACTTTCAAGCAAATTTCTCCCATCATTGCCTATAGAAATGATCCCTGGAAGTATAATCTTAATTACATTTTGTTGATGGTTTAGATTAGCCATTTGAATTCCTCTTTTAACTCATGGTGACATTTTTGGACCCATTCATAAAACTTGATATAGAAATTGTCAACCAATTTTCAGTTGCATAACATTATCCACAAATTTTAAGACTATAATTCATTCACTATCATATACTGAATGATTTTCTGTGAGAGTAGACACATTTTAAGAGTGTATTAGGTAACATGTTATCATTTTTGCATATATAAACTTGTTTAAGCCAAAATATTAAACAGAACACTTAACAATGAAACCAATGCACTAATAGCATTGGTACTTCAAAATTTCTTATATTGCATATAGGAAATAAACTAGTGGCTTGCATTAATTGCTGATTTGCTAAAGAATTAAACAATTATTAAACAAATACACTGCAAACAAAAGGTTCTTTTAAGGAAAGCACACTTTACATTTTTCAAGTCCTCATTGACATGAACCACTTAAAGAAGGTTACAATTAAAATGTAAAATAATACTCTTAGACATTGCTTTTATTCCTATATCATAAAAAACATTCTGATTCAGGAATGTTGAAACATCAATGCGTATTCTTTCAAGGATATTAAACATTATACAAACTTAGCTTTAAATAACCATAGTTGATTTTAAAGTGTGTAATCAGCCATTCTGAATGAGCCCTCTTCTACCACTTCTTTATTAAGAAGTAGGACAGTCATCAAAACCTAACAACATCTGCATGAAACAGAGTTGCTAACTGCCTTCATGCTGAGAAGATAGCTCTTAAACTCATCATGGTGGTTGGCGAGTTTTGACACTTTCAAGCACATTTCTCCCATCATTGCCTATAGAAATGATCCCTGAAAGTATAATCTTTACTACATTTTGTTGATGGTTTAGATAGGCCATATGAATTGCTCTTTTAACTCAAGGTGACATTTTAGGACCCATTCATAAAACTTGATATAGAAATTGTCAACCAATTTTCAGTTGCATAACATTCTCCACAAATTTTCAGACTACAATTCATTCACTATCATATACTGAATGATTTTCTGTGAGAGTAGACACATTTTAAGATTGTATTAGGTAACATATTATAATTTTTGCATATATAAATTTGTTTAAACCAAAATATTAAACAGAACACTTAATAATGAAACCAATGCACTAATAGCATTGGTACTTCAAAATTTCTTATATTGCATATAGGAAATAAACTAGTGGCTTGCATTAGTTGCTGATTTGCAAAAGAATTAAACAATTATTAAACAAATACACTGCAAACAAAAGGTTCTTTTAAGGAAAGCACACTTTACATTTTTCAAGTCCTCATTGACATGAATCACTTAAAGAAGGTTAAAATTAAAATGTAAAATAATACTCTTAGACATTGCATTTATTCCTATATCATAAAAAACATTCTGATTTAGGAATGTTAAAACATCTATGCGTATTCTTTCAAGGATATTAAACATTATACAAACTTAGTTTTAAATAACCATAGTTGATTTTAAAGTGTGTAATCAGCCACTCTGAATAAGCCCTCTTCTTCCACTTCTTTATTAAGAAGTAGGACAGTCATCAAAAGCTAACAACATCTGCATGAAACAGAGTTACTAAATGCCTTCATGCTGAGAAGAGAGCTCTTAAACTCATCATTGTAGTTGGCGAGCTTGGACACTTTCAAGCAAATTTCTCCCATCATTGCCTATAGAAATGATCCCTGGAAGTATAATCTTAATTACATTTTGTTGATGGTTTAGATTAGCCATTTGAATTCCTCTTTTAACTCATGGTGACATTTTTGGACCCATTCATAAAACTTGATATAGAAATTGTCAACCAATTTTCAGTTGCATAACATTATCCACAAATTTTAAGACTACAATTCATTCACTATCATATACTGAATGATTTTCTGTGAGAGTAGACACATTTTAAGATTGTATTAGGTAACATGTTATCATTTTTGCATATATAAAATTGTTTAAGCCAAAATATTAAACAGAACACTTAACAATGAAACCAATGCACTAATAGCATTGGTACTTCAAAATGTCTTATATTGCATATAGGAAATAAACTAGTGGCTTGCATTATTTGCTGATTTGCTAAAGAATTAAACAATTATTAAACAAATACACTGCAAACAAAAGGTTCTTTTAAGGAAAGCACACTTTACATTTTTCAAGTCCTCATTGACATGAACCACTTAAAGAAGGTTAAAATTAAAATGTAAAATAATACTCTTAGACATTGCTTTAATTGCTATATCATAAAAAACATTCTGATTCAGGAATGTTGAAACATCAATGCGTATTCTTTCAAGGTTATTAAACATTATACAAACTTAGTTTTAAATAACCATAGTTGATTTTAAAGTGTGTAATCAGCCACTCTGAATGAGTCCTCTTCTACCACTTCTTTATTAAAAAGTAGGATAGTCATCAAAAGCTAACAACATCTGCATGAAACAGAGTTGCTAACTGCCTTCATGCTGAGAAGAGAGCTCTTTATCTCATCATGGTGGTTGGCGAGTTTGGACACTTTCAAGCACATTTCTCCCATCATTGCCTATAGAAATGATCCCTGGAAGTATAATCTTAGCTACATTTTGTTGATGGTTTAGATAGGCCATATGAATTGCTCTTTTAACTCATGGTGACATTTTAGGACCCATTCATAAAACTTGATATAGAAATTGTCAACCAATTTTCAGTTGTATAACATTATCCACAAATTTTCAGACTACAATTCATTCACTATCATATACTGAATGATTTTCTGTGAGAGTAGACACATTTTAAGATTGTATTAGGTAACATATTATAATTTTTGCATATATAAATTTGTTTAAACCAAAATATTAAACAGAACACTTAAGAATGAAACCAATGCACTAATAGCATTGGTACTTCAACATTTCTTATATTGCATATAGGAAATAAACTAGTGGCTTGCATTAGTTGCTGATTTGCAAAATAATTAAACAATTATTAAACAAATACACTGCAAACAAAAGGTTCTTTTAAGGAAAGCACACTTTACATTTTTCAAGTCCTCATTGACATGAATCACTTAAAGAAGGTTAAAATTAAAATGTAAAATAATACTCTTAGACATTGCATTTATTCCTATATCATAAAAAACATTCTGATTTAGGAATGTTGAAACATCTATGCGTATTCTTTCAAGGATATTAAACATTATACAAACTTAGTTTTAAATAACCATAGTTGATTTTAAAGTGTGTAATCAGCCACTCTGAATAAACCCTCTTCTTCCACTTCTTTATTAAGAAGTAGGACAGTCATCAAAAGCTAACAACATCTGCATGAAACAGAGTTGCTAACTGCCTTCATGCTGAGAAGAGAGCTCTTAAACTCATCATGGTGGTTGGCGAGTTTGGACACTTTCAAGCACATTTCTCCCATCATTGCCTATAGAAATGATCCCTAAAAGTATAATCTTAACTACATTTTGTTGATGGTTTAGATAGGCCATATGAATTGCTCTTTTAACTCATGGTGACATTTTAGGACCCATTCATAAAACTTGATATAGAAATTGTCAACCAATTTTCAGTTGCATAACATTCTCCACAAATTTTCAGACTACAATTCATTCACTATCATATACTGAAGGATTTTCTGTGAGAGTAGACACATTTTAAGATTGTATTAGGTAACATATTATAATTTTTGCATATATAAAATTGTTTAAGCCAAAATATTAAACAGAACACTTAACAATGAAACCAATGCACTAATAGCATTGGTACTTCAAAATTTCTTATATTGCATATAGGAAATAAACTAGTGGCTTGCATTAGTTGCTGATTTGCAAAAGAATTAAACAATTATTAAACAAATACACTGCAAACAAAAGGTTCTTTTAAGGAAAGCACACTTTACATTTTTCAAGTCCTCATTGACATGAACCACTTAAAGAAGGTTAAAATTAAAATGTAAAATAATACTCTTAGGCATTGCTTTAATTGCTATATCATAAAAAACATTCTGATTCAGGAATGTTGAAACATCAATGCGTATTCTTTCAAGGTTATTAAACATTATACAAACTTAGTTTTAAATAACCATAGTTGATTTTAAAGTGTGTAATCAGCCACTCTGAATGAGTCCTCTTCTACCACTTCTTTATTAAAAAGTAGGATAGTCATCAAAAGCTAACAACATCTGCATGAAACAGAGTTGCTAACTGCCTTCATGCTGAGAAGAGAGCTCTTTATCTCATCATGGTGGTTGGCAAGTTTGGACACTTTCAAGCACATTTCTCCCATCATTGCCTATAGAAATGATCCCTGGAAGTATAATCTTAGCTACATTTTGTTGATGGTTTAGATAGGCCATATGAATTGCTCTTTTAACTCATGGTGACATTTTAGGACCCATTCATAAAACTTGATATAGAAATTGTCAACCAATTTTCAGTTGCATAACATTATCCACAAATTTTCAGACTGCAATTCATTCACTATCATATACTGAATGATTTTCTGTGAGAGTAGACACATTTTAAGATTGTATTAGGTAACATATTATAATTTTTGCATATATAAAATGTTTAAGCCAAAATATTAAACAGAACACTTAACAATGAAACCAATGCACTAATAGCATTGGTACTTCAAAATGTCTTATATTGCATATAGGAAATAAACTAGTGGCTTGCATTAGTTGCTGATTTGCAAAATAATTAAACAATTATTAAATAAATACACTGCAAACAAAAGGTTCTTTTAAGGAAAGCACAGTTTAAATTTTTCAAGTCCTCATTGATATGTACAACTTAAAGAAGGTTAAAATTAAAATGTAAAATAATACTCTTAGACATTGCTTTTATTGCTATATAATAAAAAACATTCTGATTCAGGAATGTTAAAACATCAATGCTTGCTCTTTCCAGCATATTAAACATTATACAAACTTAGTTTTAAATAATCATAGTTGATTTTAAAGTGTGTAATCAGCCACTCTGAATGAGCCCTCTTCTACCACTTCTTTATTAAGAAGTAGGATAGTCATCAAAAGCTAACAACATCTGCATGAAACAGAGTTCCTAACTGCCTTCTTGCTGAGAAGATAGCTCTTAAACTCATCATGGTGGTTGGTGAGTTTGGACACTTTCAAGCACATTTCTCCCATCATTGCCTGTAGAAATGATCCCTGAAAGTATAATCTTAGCTACATTTTGTTGATGGTTTAGATAGGCCATATGAATTCCTCTTTTAACTCATGGTGACATTTTTGGACCCATTCATAAAACTTGATATAGAAATTGTCAACCAATTTTCAGTTGCATAACATTATCCACAAATTTTCAGACTACAATACATTCACTATCATATACTGAATGATTTTCTGTGAGAGTAGACACATTTTAAGATTGTATTAGGTAACATATTATAATTTTTGCATATATAAAATTGTTTAAGCCAAAATATTAAACAGAACACTTAACAATGAAACCAATGCACTAATAGCATTGGTACTTCAAAATTTCTTATATTGCATATAGGAAATAAACTAGTGGCTTGCATTATTTGCTGATTTGCTAAAGAATTAAACAATTATTAAACAAATACACTGCAAACAAAAGGTTCTTTTAAGGAAAGCACACTTTACATTTTTCAAGTCCTCATTGACATGAACCACTTAAAGAAGGTTACAATTAAAATGTAAAATAATACTCTTAGACATTGCTTTTATTCCTATATCATAAAAAACATTCTGATTCATGAATGTTGAAACATCAATGCGTATTCTTTCAAGGATATCAAACATTATACAAACTTAGCTTTAAATAACCATAGTTGATTTTAAAGTGTGTAATCAGCCACTCTGAATAAGCCCTCTTCTACCACTTCTTTATTAAGAAGTAGGACAGTCATCAAAAAGCTAACAACATCTGCATGAAACAGAGTTGCTAACTGCCTTCATGCTGAGAAGAGAGCTCTTAAACTCATCATGGTGGTTGGCGAGTTTGGACACTTTCAAGCACATTTCTCCCATCATTGCCTATAGAAATGATCCCTAAAAGTATAATCTTAACTACATTTTGTTGATGGTTTAGATAGGCCATATGAATTGCTCTTTTAACTCATGGTGACATTTTAGGACCCATTCATAAAACTTGATATAGAAATTGTCAACCAATTTTCAGTTGCATAACATTCTCCACAAATTTTCAGACTACAATTCATTCACTATCATATACTGAAGGATTTTCTGTGAGAGTAGACACATTTTAAGATTGTATTAGGTAACATATTATAATTTTTGCATATATAAAATTGTTTAAGCCAAAATATTAAACAGAACACTTAACAATGAAACCAATGCACTAATAGCATTGGTACTTCAAAATTTCTTATATTGCATATAGGAAATAAACTAGTGGCTTGCATTAGTTGCTGATTTGCAAAAGAATTAAACAATTATTAAACAAATACACTGCAAACAAAAGGTTCTTTTAAGGAAAGCACACTTTACATTTTTCAAGTCCTCATTGACATGAATCACTTAAAGAAGGTTAAAATTAAAATGTAAAATAATACTCTTAGACATTGCATTTATTCCTATATCATAAAAAACATTCTGATTTAGGAATGTTGAAACATCTATGCGTATTCTTTCAAGGATATTAAACATTATACAAACTTAGTTTTAAATAACCATAGTTGATTTTAAAGTGTGTAATCAGCCACTCTGAATAAGCCCTCTTCTTCCACTTCTTTATTAAGAAGTAGGACAGTCATCAAAAGCTAACAACATCTGCATGAAACAGAGTTACTAACTGCCTTCATGCTGAAAAGAGAGCTCTTAAACTCATCATGGTGGTTGGCGAGTTTGGACACTTTCAAGCACATTTTTCCCATCATTGCCTATAGCAATGACACCTGAAAGTATAGTCTTAATTACATTTTGTTGATGGTTTAGATAGGCCATATGAATTCCTCTTTTAACTCATGGTGACATTTTTGGACCCATTCATAAAACTTGATATAGAAATTGTCAACCAATTTTCAGTTGCATAACATTCTCCACAAATTTTCAGACTACAATTCATTCACTATCATATACTGAATGATTTTCTGTGAGAGTAGACACATTTTAAGATTGTATTAGGTAACATATTATAATTTTTGCATATATAAATTTGTTTAAACCAAAATATTAAACAGAACACTTAACAATGAAACCAATGCACTAATAGCATTGGTACTTCAAAATTTCTTATATTGCATATAGGAAATAAACTAGTGGCTTGCATTAGTTGCTGATTTGCAAAAGAATTAAACAATTATTAAACAAATACACTGCAAACAAAAGGTTCTTTTAAGGAAAGCACACTTTACATTTTTCAAGTCCTCATTGACATGAATCACTTAAAGAAGGTTAAAATTAAAATGTAAAATAATACTCTTAGACATTGCTTTTATTCCTATATCATAAAAAACATTCTGATTTAGGAATGTTGAAACATCTATGCATATTCTTTCAAGGATATTAAACATTACACAAACTTAGTTTTAAATAACCATAGTTGATTTTAAAGTGTGTAATCAGCCACTCTGAATAAGCCATCTTCTTCCACTTCTTTATTAAGAAGTAGGACAGTCATCAAAAGCTAACAACATCTGCGTGAAACAGAGTTACTAACTGCCTTCATGCTGAGAAGAGAGCTCTTAAACTCATCATGGTAGTTGGCGAGCTTGGACACTTTCAAGCAAATTTCTCCCATCATTGCCTATAGAAATGATCCCTGGAAGTATAATCTTAATTACATTTTGTTGATGGTTTAGATTAGCCATTTGAATTCCTCTTTTAACTCATGGTGACATTTTTGGACCCATTCATAAAACTTGATATAGAAATTGTCAACCAATTTTCAGTTGCATAACATTATCCACAAATTTTAAGACTATAATTCATTCACTATCATATACTGAATGATTTTCTGTGAGAGTAGACACATTTTAAGAGTGTATTAGGTAACATGTTATCATTTTTGCATATATAAACTTGTTTAAGCCAAAATATTAAACAGAACACTTAACAATGAAACCAATGCACTAATAGCATTGGTACTTCAAAATTTCTTATATTGCATATAGGAAATAAACTAGTGGCTTGCATTAATTGCTGATTTGCTAAAGAATTAAACAATTATTAAACAAATACACTGCAAACAAAAGGTTCTTTTAAGGAAAGCACACTTTACATTTTTCAAGTCCTCATTGACATGAACCACTTAAAGAAGGTTACAATTAAAATGTAAAATAATACTCTTAGACATTGCTTTTATTCCTATATCATAAAAAACATTCTGATTCAGGAATGTTGAAACATCAATGCGTATTCTTTCAAGGATATTAAACATTATACAAACTTAGCTTTAAATAACCATAGTTGATTTTAAAGTGTGTAATCAGCCATTCTGAATGAGCCCTCTTCTACCACTTCTTTATTAAGAAGTAGGACAGTCATCAAAACCTAACAACATCTGCATGAAACAGAGTTGCTAACTGCCTTCATGCTGAGAAGATAGCTCTTAAACTCATCATGGTGGTTGGCGAGTTTTGACACTTTCAAGCACATTTCTCCCATCATTGCCTATAGAAATGATCCCTGAAAGTATAATCTTTACTACATTTTGTTGATGGTTTAGATAGGCCATATGAATTGCTCTTTTAACTCAAGGTGACATTTTAGGACCCATTCATAAAACTTGATATAGAAATTGTCAACCAATTTTCAGTTGCATAACATTCTCCACAAATTTTCAGACTACAATTCATTCACTATCATATACTGAATGATTTTCTGTGAGAGTAGACACATTTTAAGATTGTATTAGGTAACATATTATAATTTTTGCATATATAAATTTGTTTAAACCAAAATATTAAACAGAACACTTAATAATGAAACCAATGCACTAATAGCATTGGTACTTCAAAATTTCTTATATTGCATATAGGAAATAAACTAGTGGCTTGCATTAGTTGCTGATTTGCAAAAGAATTAAACAATTATTAAACAAATACACTGCAAACAAAAGGTTCTTTTAAGGAAAGCACACTTTACATTTTTCAAGTCCTCATTGACATGAATCACTTAAAGAAGGTTAAAATTAAAATGTAAAATAATACTCTTAGACATTGCATTTATTCCTATATCATAAAAAACATTCTGATTTAGGAATGTTAAAACATCTATGCGTATTCTTTCAAGGATATTAAACATTATACAAACTTAGTTTTAAATAACCATAGTTGATTTTAAAGTGTGTAATCAGCCACTCTGAATAAGCCCTCTTCTTCCACTTCTTTATTAAGAAGTAGGACAGTCATCAAAAGCTAACAACATCTGCATGAAACAGAGTTACTAAATGCCTTCATGCTGAGAAGAGAGCTCTTAAACTCATCATTGTAGTTGGCGAGCTTGGACACTTTCAAGCAAATTTCTCCCATCATTGCCTATAGAAATGATCCCTGGAAGTATAATCTTAATTACATTTTGTTGATGGTTTAGATTAGCCATTTGAATTCCTCTTTTAACTCATGGTGACATTTTTGGACCCATTCATAAAACTTGATATAGAAATTGTCAACCAATTTTCAGTTGCATAACATTATCCACAAATTTTAAGACTACAATTCATTCACTATCATATACTGAATGATTTTCTGTGAGAGTAGACACATTTTAAGATTGTATTAGGTAACATGTTATCATTTTTGCATATATAAAATTGTTTAAGCCAAAATATTAAACAGAACACTTAACAATGAAACCAATGCACTAATAGCATTGGTACTTCAAAATGTCTTATATTGCATATAGGAAATAAACTAGTGGCTTGCATTATTTGCTGATTTGCTAAAGAATTAAACAATTATTAAACAAATACACTGCAAACAAAAGGTTCTTTTAAGGAAAGCACACTTTACATTTTTCAAGTCCTCATTGACATGAACCACTTAAAGAAGGTTACAATTAAAATGTAAAATAATACTCTTAGACATTGCTTTTATTCCTATATCATAAAAAACATTCTGATTCATGAATGTTGAAACATCAATGCGTATTCTTTCAAGGATATCAAACATTATACAAACTTATCTTTAAATAACCATAGTTGATTTTAAAGTGTGTAATCAGCCACTCTGAATAAGCCCTCTTCTACCACTTCTTTATTAAGAAGTAGGACAGTCATCAAAAGCTAACAACATCTGCATGAAACAGAGTTGCTAACTGCCTTCATGCTGAGAAGAGAGCTCTTAAACTCATCATGGTGGTTGGCGAGTTTGGACACTTTCAAGCACATTTCTCCCATCATTGCCTATAGAAATGATCCCTAAAAGTATAATCTTAACTACATTTTGTTGATGGTTTAGATAGGCCATATGAATTGCTCTTTTAACTCATGGTGACATTTTAGGACCCATTCATAAAACTTGATATAGAAATTGTCAACCAATTTTCAGTTGCATAACATTCTCCACAAATTTTCAGACTACAATTCATTCACTATCATATACTGAAGGATTTTCTGTGAGAGTAGACACATTTTAAGATTGTATTAGGTAACATATTATAATTTTTGCATATATAAAATTGTTTAAGCCAAAATATTAAACAGAACACTTAACAATGAAACCAATGCACTAATAGCATTGGTACTTCAAAATTTCTTATATTGCATATAGGAAATAAACTAGTGGCTTGCATTAGTTGCTGATTTGCAAAAGAATTAAACAATTATTAAACAAATACACTGCAAACAAAAGGTTCTTTTAAGGAAGGCACACTTTACATTTTTCAAGTCCTCATTGACATGAACCACTTAAAGAAGGTTAAAATTAAAATGTAAAATAATACTCTTAGACATTGCTTTAATTGCTATATCATAAAAAACATTCTGATTCAGGAATGTTGAAACATCAATGCGTATTCTTTCAAGGTTATTAAACATTATACAAACTTAGTTTTAAATAACCATAGTTGATTTTAAAGTGTGTAATCAGCCACTCTGAATGAGTCCTCTTCTACCACTTCTTTATTAAAAAGTAGGATAGTCATCAAAAGCTAACAACATCTGCATGAAACAGAGTTGCTAACTGCCTTCATGCTGAGAAGAGAGCTCTTTATCTCATCATGGTGGTTGGCGAGTTTGGACACTTTCAAGCACATTTCTCCCATCATTGCCTATAGAAATGATCCCTGGAAGTATAATCTTAGCTACATTTTGTTGATGGTTTAGATAGGCCATATGAATTGCTCTTTTAACTCATGGTGACATTTTAGGACCCATTCATAAAACTTGATATAGAAATTGTCAACCAATTTTCAGTTGTATAACATTATCCACACATTTTCAGACTACAATTCATTCACTATCATATACTGAATGATTTTCTGTGAGAGTAGACACATTTTAAGATTGTATTAGGTAACATATTATAATTTTTGCATATATAAATTTGTTTAAACCAAAATATTAAACAGAACACTTAACAATGAAACCAATGCACTAATAGCATTGGTACTTCAACATTTCTTATATTGCATATAGGAAATAAACTAGTGGCTTGCATTAGTTGCTGATTTGCAAAAGAATTAAACAATTATTAAACAAATACACTGCAAACAAAAGGTTCTTTTAAGGAAAGCACACTTTACATTTTTCAAGTCCTCATTGACATGAATCACTTAAAGAAGGTTAAAATTAAAATGTAAAATAATACTCTTAGACATTGCATTTATTCCTATATCATAAAAAACATTCTGATTTAGGAATGTTGAAACATCTATGCGTATTCTTTCAAGGATATTAAACATTATACAAACTTAGTTTTAAATAACCATAGTTGATTTTAAAGTGTGTAATCAGCCACTCTGAATAAACCCTCTTCTTCCACTTCTTTATTAAGAAGTAGGACAGTCATCAAAAGCTAACAACATCTGCATGAAACAGAGATGCTAACTGCCTTCATGCTGAGAAGAGAGCTCTTAAACTCATCATGGTGGTTGGCGAGTTTGGACACTTTCAAGCACATTTCTCCCATCATTGCCTATAGAAATGATCCCTGGAAGTATAATCTTAATTACATTTTGTTGATGGTTTAGATTAGCCATATAAATTCCTCTTTTAACTCATGGTGACATTTTTGAACCAATTCATAAAACTTGATATAGAAATTGTCAACCAATTTTCAGTTGCATAACATTATCCACAAATTTTCAGACTACAATTCATTCACTATCATATACTGAATGATTTTCTGTGAGAGTAGACACATTTTAAGATTGTATTAGGTAACATATTATAATTTTTGCATATATAAAATGTTTAAGCCAAAATATTAAACAGAACACTTAACAATGAAACCAATGCACTAATAGCATTGGTACTTCAAAATGTCTTATATTGCATATAGGAAATAAACTAGTGGCTTGCATAAGTTGCTGATTTGCAAAATAATTAAACAATTATTAAATAAATACACTGCAAACAAAAGGTTCTTTTAAGGAAAGCACAGTTTAAATTTTTCAAGGCCTCATTGATATGTACAACTTAAAGAAGGTTAAAATTAAAATGTAAAATAATACTCTTAGACATTGCTTTTATTCCTATATCATAAAAAACATTCTGATTTAGGAATGTTGAAACATCTATGCATATTCTTTCAAGGATATTAAACATTACACAAACTTAGTTTTAAATAACCATAGTTGATTTTAAAGTGTGTAATCAGCCACTCTGAATAAGCCATCTTCTTCCACTTCTTTATTAAGAAGTAGGACAGTCATCAAAAGCTAACAACATCTGCATGAAACAGAGTTACTAACTGCCTTCATGCTGAGAAGAGAGCTCTTAAACTCATCATGGTAATTGGCGAGCTTGGACACTTTCAAGCAAATTTCTCCCATCATTGCCTATAGAAATGATCCCTGGAAGTATAATCTTAATTACATTTTGTTGATGGTTTAGATTAGCCATTTGAATTCCTCTTTTAACTCATGGTGACATTTTTGGACCCATTCATAAAACTTGATATAGAAATTGTCAACCAATTTTCAGTTGCATAACATTATCCACAAATTTTAAGACTACAATTCATTCACTATCATATACTGAATGATTTTCTGTGAGAGTAGACACATTTTAAGATTGTATTAGGTAACATGTTATCATTTTTGCATATATAAAATTGTTTAAGCCAAAATATTAAACAGAACACTTAACAATGAAACCAATGCACTAATAGCATTGGTACTTCAAAATTTCTTATATTGCATATAGGAAATAAACTAGTGGCTTGCATTATTTGCTGATTTGCTAAAGAATTAAACAATTATTAAACAAATACACTGCAAACAAAAGGTTCTTTTAAGGAAAGCACACTTTACATTTTTCAAGTCCTCATTGACATGAACCACTTAAAGAAGGTTACAATTAAAATGTAAAATAATACTCTTAGACATTGCTTTTATTCCTATATCATAAAAAACATTCTGATTCATGAATGTTGAAACATCAATGTGTATTCTTTCAAGGATATCAAACATTATACAAACTTAGCTTTAAATAACCATAGTTGATTTTAAAGTGTGTAATCAGCCACTCTGAATAAGCCCTCTTCTACCACTTCTTTATTAAGAAGTAGGACAGTCATCAAAAGCTAACAACATCTGCATGAAACAGAGTTGCTAACTGCCTTCATGCTGAGAAGAGAGCTCTTAAACTCATCATGGTGGTTGGCGAGTTTGGACACTTTCAAGCACATTTCTCCCATCATTGCCTATAGAAATGATCCCTAAAAGTATAATCTTAACTACATTTTGTTGATGGTTTAGATAGGCCATATGAATTGCTCTTTTAACTCATGGTGACATTTTAGGACCCATTCATAAAACTTGATATAGAAATTGTCAACCAATTTTCAGTTGCATAACATTCTCCACAAATTTTCAGACTACAATTCATTCACTATCATATACTGAAGGATTTTCTGTGAGAGTAGACACATTTTAAGATTGTATTAGGTAACATATTATAATTTTTGCATATATAAAATTGTTTAAGCCAAAATATTAAACAGAACACTTAACAATGAAACCAATGCACTAATAGCATTGGTACTTCAAAATTTCTTATATTGCATATAGGAAATAAACTAGTGGCTTGCATTAGTTGCTGATTTGCAAAAGAATTAAACAATTATTAAACAAATACACTGCAAACAAAAGGTTCTTTTAAGGAAAGCACACTTTACATTTTTCAAGTCCTCATTGACATGAACCACTTAAAGAAGGTTAAAATTAAAATGTAAAATAATACTCTTAGACATTGCTTTAATTGCTATATCATAAAAAACATTCTGATTCAGGAATGTTGAAACATCAATGCGTATTCTTTCAAGGTTATTAAACATTATACAAACTTAGTTTTAAATAACCATAGTTGATTTTAAAGTGTGTAATCAGCCACTCTGAATGAGTCCTCTTCTACCACTTCTTTATTAAAAAGTAGGATAGTCATCAAAAGCTAACAACATCTGCATGAAACAGAGTTGCTAACTGCCTTCATGCTGAGAAGAGAGCTCTTTATCTCATCATGGTGGTTGGCGAGTTTGGACACTCTCAAGCACATTTCTCCCATCATTGCCTATAGAAATGATCCCTGGAAGTATAATCTTAGCTACATTTTGTTGATGGTTTAGATAGGCCATATGAATTGCTCTTTTAACTCATGGTGACATTTTAGGACCCATTCATAAAACTTGATATAGAAATTGTCAACCAATTTTCAGTTGTATAACATTATCCACAAATTTTCAGACTACAATTCATTCACTATCATATACTGAATGATTTTCTGTGAGAGTAGACACATTTTAAGATTGTATTAGGTAACATATTATAATTTTTGCATATATAAATTTGTTTAAACCAAAATATTAAACAGAACACTTAACAATGAAACCAATGCACTAATAGCATTGGTACTTCAACATTTCTTATATTGCATATAGGAAATAAACTAGTGGCTTGCATTAGTTGCTGATTTGCAAAAGAATTAAACAATTATTAAACAAATACACTGCAAACAAAAGGTTCTTTTAAGGAAAGCACACTTTACATTTTTCAAGTCCTCATTGACATGAATCACTTAAAGAAGGTTAAAATTAAAATGTAAAATAATACTCTTAGACATTGCATTTATTCCTATATCATAAAAAACATTCTGATTTAGGAATGTTGAAACATCTATGCGTATTCTTTCAAGGATATTAAACATTATACAAACTTAGTTTTAAATAACCATAGTTGATTTTAAAGTGTGTAATCAGCCACTCTGAATAAACCCTCTTCTTCCACTTCTTTATTAAGAAGTAGGACAGTCATCAAAAGCTAACAACATCTGCATGAAACAGAGTTGCTAACTGCCTTCATGCTGAGAAGAGAGCTTTTAAACTCATCATGGTGGTTGGCGAGTTTGGACACTTTCAAGCACATTTCTCCCATCATTGCCTATAGAAATTATCCCTGGAAGTATAATCCTAATTACATTTTGTTGATGGTTTAGATTAGCCATATAAATTCCTCTTTTAACTCATGGTGACATTTTTGAACCAATTCATAAAACTTGATATAGAAATTGTCAACCAATTTTCAGTTGCATAACATTATCCACAAATTTTCAGACTACAATTCATTCACTATCATATACTGAATGATTTTCTGTGAGAGTAGACACATTTTAAGATTGTATTAGGTAACATATTATAATTTTTGCATATATAAAATGTTTAAGCCAAAATATTAAACAGAACACTTAACAATGAAACCAATGCACTAATAGCATTGGTACTTCAAAATGTCTTATATTGCATATAGGAAATAAACTAGTGGCTTGCATTAGTTGCTGATTTGCAAAATAATTAAACAATTATTAAATAAATACACTGCAAACAAAAGGTTCTTTTAAGGAAAGCACAGTTTAAATTTTTCAAGTCCTCATTGATATGTACAACTTAAAGAAGGTTAAAATTAAAATGTAAAATAATACTCTTAGACATTGCTTTTATTGCTATATAATAAAAAACATTCTGATTCAGGAATGTTAAAACATCAATGCTTGCTCTTTCCAGCATATTAAACATTATACAAACTTAGTTTTAAATAATCATAGTTGATTTTAAAGTGTAGAATCAGCCACTCTGAATGAGCCCTCTTCTACCACTTCTTTATTAAGAAGTAGGACAGTCATCAAAAGCTAACAACATCTGCATGAAACAGAGTTCCTAACTGCCTTCATGCTGAGAAGATAGCTCTTAAACTCATCATGGTGGTTGGCGAGTTTGGACACTTTCAAGCACATTTCTCCCATCATTGCCTGTAGAAATGATCGCTGAAAGTATAATCTTAGCTACATTTTGTTGATGGTTTAGATAGGCCAAATGAATTGCTCTTTTAACTCATGGTGACATTTTAGGACCCATTCATAAAACTTGATATAGAAATTGTCAACCAATTTTCAGTTGCATAACATTCTCCACAAATTTTCAGACTACAATTCATTCACTATCATATACTGAATGATTTTCTGTGAGAGTAGACACATTTTAAGATTGTATTAGGTAACATATTATAATTTTTGCATATATAAATTTGTTTAAACCAAAATATTAAACAGAACACTTAATAATGAAACCAATGCACTAATAGCATTGGTACTTCAAAATTTCTTATATTGCATATAGGAAATAAACTAGTGGCTTGCATTAGTTGCTGATTTGCAAAAGAATTAAACAATTATTAAACAAATACACTGCAAACAAAAGGTTCTTTTAAGGAAAGCACACTTTACATTTTTCAAGTCCTCATTGACATGAATCACTTAAAGAAGGTTAAAATTAAAATGTAAAATAATACTCTTAGACATTGCTTTTATTCCTATATCATAAAAAACATTCTGATTTAGGAATGTTGAAACATCTATGCATATTCTTTCAAGGATATTAAACATTATACAAACTTAGTTTTAAATAACCATAGTTGATTTTAAAGTGTGTAATCAGCCACTCTGAATAAGCCATCTTCTTCCACTTCTTTATTAAGAAGTAGGACAGTCATCAAAAGCTAACAACATCTGCATGAAACAGAGTTGCTAACTGCCTTCATGCTGAGAAGATAGCTCTTAAACTCATCATGGTGGTTGGCGAGTTTTGACACTTTCAAGCACATTTCTCCCATGATTGTCTACAGAAATGATCCCTGAAAGTATAATCTTTACTACATTTTGTTGATGGTTTAGATAGGCCATATGAATTGCTCTTTTAACTCATGGTGACATTTTAGGACCCATTCATAAAACTTGATATAGAAATTGTCAACCAATTTTCAGTTGCATAACATTCTCCACAAATTTTCAGACTACAATTCATTCACTATCATATACTGAATGATTTTCTGTGAGAGTAGACACATTTTAAGATTGTATTAGGTAACATATTATAATTTTAGCATATATAAATTTGTTTAAACCAAAATATTAAACAGAACACTTAATAATGAAACCAATGCACTAATAGCATTGGTACTTCAAAATTTCTTATATTGCATATAGGAAATAAACGAGTGGCTTGCATTAGTTGCTGATTTGCAAAAGAATTAAACAATTATTAAACAAATACACTGCAAACAAAAGGTTCTTTTAAGGAAAGCACACTTTACATTTTTCAAGTCCTCATTGACATGAACCACTTAAAGAAGGTTACAATTAAAATGTAAAATAATACTCTTAGACATTGCTTTTATTCCTATATCATAAAAAACATTCTGATTCAGGAATGTTGAAACATCAATGCGTATTCTTTCAAGGATATTAAACATTATACAAACTTAGTTTTAAATAACCATAGTTGATTTTAAAGTGTGTAATCAGCCACTCTGAATAAGCACTCTTCTTCCACTTCTTTATTAAGAAGTAGGACAGTCATCAAAAGCTAACAACATCTGCATGAAACAGAGTTACTAACTGCCTTCATGCTGAGAAGAGAGCTCTTAATCTCATCATGGTGGTTGGCGAGTTTGGACACTTTCAAGCACATTTCTCCCATCATTGCCTATAGAAATGACCCCTGAAAGTATATTCTTAACTACATTTTGTTGATGGTTTAGATAGGCCATATGAATTGCTCTTTTAACTCAAGGTGACATTTTAGGACCCATTCATAAAACTTGATATAGAAATTGTCAACCAATTTTCAGTTGCATAACATTCTCCACAAATTTTCAGACTACAATTCATTCACTATCATATACTGAATGATTTTCTGTGAGAGTAGACACATTTTAAGATTGTATTAGGTAACATATTATAATTTTTGCATATATAAATTTGTTTAAACCAAAATATTAAACAGAACACTTAATAATGAAACCAATGCACTAATAGCATTGGTACTTCAAAATTTCTTATATTGCATATAGGAAATAAACTAGTGGCTTGCATTAGTTGCTGATTTGCAAAAGAATTAAACAATTATTAAACAAATACACTGCAAACAAAAGGTTCTTTTAAGGAAAGCACACTTTACATTTTTCAAGTCCTCATTGACATGAACCACTTAAAGAAGGTTACAATTAAAATGTAAAATAATACTCTTAGACATTGCTTTTATTCCTATATCATAAAAAACATTCTGATTCAGGAATGTTGAAACATCAATGCGTATTCTTTCAAGGATATTAAACATTATACAAACTTAGATTTAAATAACCATAGTTGATTTTAAAGTGTGTAATCAGCCACTCTGAATAAGCACTCTTCTTCCACTTCTTTATTAAGAAGTAGGACAGTCATCAAAAGCTAACAACATCTGCATGAAACAGAGTTACTAACTGCCTTCATGCTGAGAAGAGAGCTCTTAATCTCATCATGGTGGTTGGCGAGTTTGGACACTTTCAAGCACATTTCTCCCATCATTGCCTATAGAAATGACCCCTGAAAGTATAGTCTTAACTACATTTTGTTGATGGTTTAGATAGGCCATATGAATTGCTCTTTTAACTCAAGGTGACATTTTAGGACCCATTCATAAAACTTGATATAGAAATTGTCAACCAATTTTCAGTTGCATAACATTCTCCCCAAATTTTCAGACTACAATTCATTCATTATCATATACTGAATGAATTTCTGTGAGAGTAGACACATTTTAAGATTGTATTAGGTAACATGTTATCATTTTTGCATATATAAACTTGTTTAAGCCAAAATATTAAACAGAACACTTAACAATGAAACCAATGCACTAATAGCATTGGTACTTCAAAATGTCTTATATTTCATATAGGAAATAAACTAGTGGCTTGCATTAATTGCTGATTTGCTAAAGAATTAAACAATTATTAAACAAATACACTGCAAACAAAAGGTTCTTTTAAGGAAAGCACACTTTACATTTTTCAAGTCCTCCTTGACATGAACCACTTAAAGAAGGTTAAAATTAAAATGTAAAATAATACTCTTAGACATTGCTTTTATTCCTATATCATAAAAAACATTCTGATTTAGGAATGTTGAAACATCAATGCATATTCTTTCAAGGATATTAAACATTATACAAACTTAGTTTTAAATAACCATAGTTGATTTTAAAGTGTGTAATCAGCCACTCTGAATGAGCCCTCTTCTACCACTTCTTTATTAAGAAGTAGGACAGTCATCAAAAGCTAACAACATCTGCATGAAACAGAGTTACTAACTGCCTTCATGCTGAGAAGAGAGCTCTTAAATTCATCATGGTGGTTGGCGAGTTTGGACACTTTCAAGCACATTTCTCCCGTCATTGCCTATAGAAATGATCCCTAGAAGTATAATCTTAATTACATTTTGTTGATGGTTTAGATAGGCCATATGAATTCCTCTTTTAATTCATGGTGACATTTTTGGACCCATTCATAAAACTTGATATAGAAATTGTCAACCAATTTTCAGTTGCATAACATTATCCACAAACTTTCAGACTACAATTCATTCACTATCATATACTGAATGATTTTCTGTAAGAGTAGACACATTTTAAGATTGTATTAGGTAACATATTATAATTTTTGCATATATAAAATTGTTTAAGCCAAAATATTAAACAGAACACTTAACAATGAAACCATTGCACTAATAGCATTGGTACTTCAAAATTTCTTATATTGCATATAGGAAATAAACTAGTGGCTTGCATTAGTTGCTGATTTGCAAAAGAATTAAACAATTATTAAACAAATACACTGCAAACAAAAGGTTCTTTTAAGGAAAGCACACTTTACATTATTCAAGTCCTCATTGACATGAACCACTTAAAGAAGGTTAAAATTAAAATGTAAAATAATACTCTTAGACATTGCTTTAATTGCTATATCATAAAAAACATTCTGATTCAGGAATGTTGAAACATCAATGCGTATTCTTTCAAGGATATTAAACATTATACAAACTTAGTTTTAAATAACCATAGTTGATTTTAAAGTGTGTAATCAGCCACTCTGAATTAGCCCTCTTCTACCACTTCTTTATTAAGAAGTAGGACAGTCATCAAAAGCTAGCAACAACTGCATGAAACAGAGTTGCTAACTGCCTTCATGCTGAGGAGAGAGCTCTTAAACTCATCATGGTGGTTGGCGAGTTTGGACATTTTCAAACACAATTCTCCAATCATTGCCTATAGAAATGATCCCTGAAAGTATAGTCTTAACTACATTTTGTTGATGGTTTAGATAGGCCATATGAATTACTCTTTTAACTCATGGTGACATTTTTGGACCCATTCATAAAACTTGATATAGAAATTGTCAACCAATTTTTAGTTGCATAACATTCTCCACAAATTTTCAGACTACAATTCATTCACTATCATATACTGAATGATTTTCTGTGAGAGTAGACACATTTTAAGATTGTATTAGGTAACATGTTATTTTTGCATATATAAACTTGTTTAAGCCAAAATATTAAACAGAACACTTAACAATGAAACCAATGCACTAATAGCATTGGTACTTCAAAATTTCTTATATTGCATATAGGAAATAAACCAGTGGCTTGCATTAATTGCTGATTTGCTAAAGAATTAAACAATTATTAAACAAATACACTGCAAACAAAAGGTTCTTTTAAGGAAAGCACACTTTACATTTTTCAAGTCCTCATTGACATGAACCACTTAAAGAAGGTTACAATTAAAATGTAAAATAATACTCTTAAACATTGCTTTTATTCCTATATCATAAAAAACATTCTGATTCAGGAATGTTGAAACATCAATGCGTATTCTTTCAATGATCTTAAACATTATACAAACTTAGTTTTAAATAACCATAGTTGATTTTAAAGTGTGTAATCAGCCACTCTGAATAAACCCTCTTCTTCCACTTCTTTATTAAGAAGTAGGACAGTCATCAAAAGCTAACAACATCTGCATGAAATAGAGTTGCTAACTGCCTTCATGCTGAGAAGAGAGCTCTTAATCTCATCATGGTGGTTGGCGAGTTCGGACACTTTCAAGCACATTTCTCCCATCATTGCCTATAGAAATGATCCCTGGAAGTATAATCTTAGCTACATTTTGTTGATGGTTTAGATAGGCCATATGAATTCCTCTTTTAACTCATGGTGACATTTTTGGACCCATTCATAAAACTTGATATAGAAATTGTCAACCAATTTTCAGTTGCATAACATTCTCAACAAATGTTCAGACTACAATTCATTCACTATCATATACTGAATGATTTTCTGTGAGAGTAGACACATTTTAAGATTGTATTAGGTAACATATTATAATTTTTGCATATATAAATTTGTTTAAACCAAAATATTAAACATAACATTTAACAATGAAACCAATGCACTAATAGCATTGGTACTTCAAAATTTCTTATATTGCATATAGGAAATAAACTAGTGGCTTGCATTAGTTGCTGATTTGCAAAAGAATTAAACAATTATTAAACAAATACACTGCAAACAAAAGGTTCTTTTAAGGAAAGCACACTTTACATTTTTCAAGTCCTCATTGACATGAACCACTTAAAAAAGGTTAAAATTAAAATGTAAAATAATACTCTTAGACATTGCTTTTATTCCTATATCATAAAAAACATTCTGATTTAGGAATGTTGAAACATCTATGCGTATTCTTTCAAGGATCTTAAACATTATACAAACTTAGTTTTAAATAACCATAGTTGATTTTAAAGTGTGTAATCAGCCACTCTGAATGAGCTCTCTTGTACCACTTCTTTATTAAAAAGTAGGACAGTCATCAAAAGCTAACAACATCTGCATGAAACAGAGTTGCTAACTGCCTTCATGCTGAGAAGAGAGCTCTTAATCTCATCATGGTGGTTGGCGAGTTTGGATACTTTCAAGCACATTTCTCCCATCATTGCCTATAGAAATGATCCCTAGAAGTATAATCTTAGCTACATTTTGTTGATGGTTTAGATAGGCCATATGAATTCCTCTTTTAACTCATGGTGACATTTTAGGACCCATTCATAAAACTTGATATAGAAATTGTCAACCAATTTTCAGTTGCATAACATTCTCAACAAATTTCCAGACTACAATTCATTCACTATCATATACTGAATGATTTTCTGTGAGAGTAGACACATTTTAAGATTGTATTAGGTAACATATTATAATTTTTGCATATATAAATTTGTTTAAACCAAAATAATAAACAGAACACTTAACAATGAAACCAATGCACTAATAGCATTGGTACTTCAAAATTTCTAATATTGCATATAGGAAATAAACTAGTTGCTTGCATTAATTGCTGATTTGCTAAAGAATTAAACAATTATTAAACAAATACACTGCAAACAAAAGGTTCTTTTAAGGAAAGCACACTTTACATTGTTCAAGTCCTCATTGACATGAACCACTTAAAGAAGGTTACAATTAAAATGTAAAATAATACTCTTAGACATTGCTTTAATTGCTATATCATAAAAAACATTCTGATTCAGGAATGTTGAAACATCAATGCGTATTCTTTCAAGGATAGTAAACATTATACAAACTTAGTTTTAAATAACCATAGTTGATTTTAAAGTGTGTAATCAGCCACTCTGAATGAGCCCTCTTCTACCACTTCTTTATTAAGAAGTAGGACAGTCATCAAAAGCTAGCAACATCTGCATAAAACAGAGTTGCTAACTGCCTTCTTGCTGAGTAGAGAGCTCTTAAACTCATCATGGTGGTTGGCAAGTTTGGTCACTTTCAAGCACATTTTTCCCATCATTGCCTATAAAAATGATCCCTGAAAATATAGTCTTAATTACATTTTGTTGATGGTTTAGATAGGCCATATGAATTCCTCTTTTAACTCATGGTGACATTTTTGGACCCATTCATAAAACTTGATATAGAAATTGTCAACCAATTTTCAGTTGCATAACATTCTCCCCAAATTTTCAGACTACAATTCATTCATTATCATATACTGAATGAATTTCTGTGAGAGTAGACACATTTTAAGATTGTATTAGGTAACATGTTATCATTTTTGCATATATAAACTTGTTTAAGCCAAAATATTAAACAGAACACTTAACAATGAAACCAATGCACTAATAGCATTGGTACTTCAAAATGTCTTATATTTCATATAGGAAATAAACTAGTGGCTTGCATTAATTGCTGATTTGCTAAAGAATTAAACAATTATTAAACAAATACACTGCAAACAAAAGGTTCTTTTAAGGAAAGCACACTTTACATTTTTCAAGTCCTCCTTGACATGAACCACTTAAAGAAGGTTAAAATTAAAATGTAAAATAATACTCTTAGACATTGCTTTTATTCCTATATCATAAAAAACATTCTGATTTAGGAATGTTGAAACATCAATGCATATTCTTTCAAGGATATTAAACATTATACAAACTTAGTTTTAAATAACCATAGTTGATTTTAAAGTGTGTAATCAGCCACTCTGAATGAGCCCTCTTCTACCACTTCTTTATTAAGAAGTAGGACAGTCATCAAAAGCTAACAACATCTGCATGAAACAGAGTTACTAACTGCCTTCATGCTGAGAAGAGAGCTCTTAAATTCATCATGGTGGTTGGCGAGTTTGGACACTTTCAAGCACATTTCTCCCGTCATTGCCTATAAAAATGATCCCTAGAAGTATAATCTTAATTACATTTTGTTGATGGTTTAGATAGGCCATATGAATTCCTCTTTTAATTCATGGTGACATTTTTGGACCCATTCATAAAACTTGATATAGAAATTGTCAACCAATTTTCAGTTGCATAACATTATCCACAAACTTTCAGACTACAATTCATTCACTATCATATACTGAATGATTTTCTGTAAGAGTAGACACATTTTAAGATTGTATTAGGTAACATATTATAATTTTTGCATATATAAAATTGTTTAAGCCAAAATATTAAACAGAACACTTAACAATGAAACCATTGCACTAATAGCATTGGTACTTCAAAATTTCTTATATTGCATATAGGAAATAAACTAGTGGCTTGCATTAGTTGCTGATTTGCAAAAGAATTAAACAATTATTAAACAAATACACTGCAAACAAAAGGTTCTTTTAAGGAAAGCACACTTTACATTATTCAAGTCCTCATTGACATGAACCACTTAAAGAAGGTTAAAATTAAAATGTAAAATAATACTCTTAGACATTGCTTTAATTGCTATATCATAAAAAACATTCTGATTCAGGAATGTTGAAACATCAATGCGTATTCTTTCAAGGATATTAAACATTATACAAACTTAGTTTTAAATAACCATAGTTGATTTTAAAGTGTGTAATCAGCCACTCTGAATTAGCCCTCTTCTACCACTTCTTTATTAAGAAGTAGGACAGTCATCAAAAGCTAGCAACAACTGCATGAAACAGAGTTGCTAACTGCCTTCATGCTGAGGAGAGAGCTCTTAAACTCATCATGGTGGTTGGCGAGTTTGGACATTTTCAAACACAATTCTCCAATCATTGCCTATAGAAATGATCCCTGAAAGTATAGTCTTAATTACATTTTGTTGATGGTTGAGATAGGCCATATGAATTACTCTTTTAACTCATGGTGACATTTTTGGACCCATTCATAAAACTTGATATAGAAATTGTCAACCAATTTTCAGTTGCATAACATTCTCCACAAATTTTCAGACTACAATTCATTCACTATCATATACTGAATGATTTTCTGTGAGAGTAGACACATTTTAAGATTGTATTAGGTAACATGTTATCATTTTTGCATATATAAACTTGTTTAAGCCAAAATATTAAACAGAACACTTAACAATGAAACCAATGCACTAATAGCATTGGTACTTCAAAATTTCTTATATTGCATATAGGAAATAAACTAGTGGCTTGCATTAATTGCTGATTTGCTAAAGAATTAAACATATATTAAACAAATACACTGCAAACAAAAGGTTCTTTTAAGGAAAGCACACTTTACATTTTTCAAGTCCTCATTGACATGAACCACTTAAAGAAGGTTACAATTAAAATGTAAAATAATACTCTTAGACATTGCTTTTATTCCTATATCATAAAAAACATTCTGATTCAGGAATGTTGAAACATCAATGCGTATTCTTTCAAGGATATTAAACATTATACAAACTTAGTTTTAAATAACCATAGTTGATTTTAAAGTGTGTAATCAGCCACTCTGAATGAGCCCTCTTCTACCACTTCTTTATTAAGAAGTAGGACAGTCATCAAAACCTAACAACATCTGCATGAAACAGAGTTGCTAACTGCCTTCATGCTGAGAAAATAGCTCTTAAACTCATTATGGTGGTTGGCGAGTTTTGACACTTTCAAGCACATTTCTCCCATCATTGCCTATAGAAATGATCCCTAAAAGTATAGTCTTAACTACATTTTGTTGATGGTTTAGATAGGCCATATGAATTACTCTTTTAACTCATGGTGACATTTTTGGACCCATTCATAAAACTTGATATAGAAATTGTCAACCAATTTTCAGTTGCATAACATTATCCACAAATTTTCAGACTACAATTCATTCACTATCATATACTGAATGATTTTCTGTAAGAGTAGACACATTTTAAGATTGTATTAGGTAACATATTATAATTTTTGCATATATAAAATTGTTTAAGCCAAAATATTAAACAGAACACTTAACAATGAAACCAATGCACTAATAGCATTGGTACTTCAAAATTTCTTATATTGCATATAGGAAATAAACTAGTGGCTTGCATTAGTTGCTGATTTGCAAAAGAATTAAACAATTATTAAACAAATACACTGCAAACAAAAGGTTCTTTTAAGGAAAGCACACTTTACATTATTCAAGTCCTCATTGACATGAACCACTTAAAGAAGGTTAAAATTAAAATGTAAAATAATACTCTTAGACATTGCTTTAATTGCTATATCATAAAAAACATTCTGATTCAGGAATGTTGAAACATCAATGCGTATTCTTTCAAGGATATTAAACATTATACAAACTTAGTTTTAAATAACCATAGTTGATTTTAAAGTGTGTAATCAGCCACTCTGAATTAGCCCTCTTCTACCACTTCTTTATTAAGAAGTAGGACAGTCATCAAAAGCTAGCAACATCTGCATGAAACAGAGTTGCTAACTGCCTTCATGCTGAGGAGAGAGCTCTTAAACTCATCATGGTGGTTGGCGAGTTTGGACATTTTCAAACACAATTCTGCAATCATTGCCTATAGAAATGATCCCTGAAAGTATAGTCTTAATTACATTTTGTTGATGGTTGAGATAGGCCATATGAATTACTCTTTTAACTCATGGTGACATTTTTGGACCCATTCATAAAACTTGATATAGAAATTGTCAACCAATTTTCAGTTGCATAACATTCTCCACAAATTTTCAGACTACAATTCATTCACTATCATATACTGAATGATTTTCTGTGAGAGTAGACACATTTTAAGATTGTATTAGGTAACATGTTATCATTTTTGCATATATAAACTTGTTTAAGCCAAAATATTAAACAGAACACTTAACAATGAAACCAATGCACTAATAGCATTGGTACTTCAAAATTTCTTATATTGCATATAGGAAATAAACTAGTGGCTTGCATTAGTTGCTGATTTGCAAAAGAATTAAACAATTATTAAACAAATACACTGCAAACAAAAGGTTCTTTTAAGGAAAGCACACTTTACATTTTTCAAGTCCTCATTGACATGAATCACTTAAAGAAGGTTAAAATTAAAATGTAAAATAATACTCTTAGACATTGCATTTATTCCTATATCATAAAAAACATTCTGATTTAGGAATGTTGAAACATCTATGCGTATTCTTTCAAGGATATTAAACATTATACAAACTTAGTTTTAAATAATCATAGTTGATTTTAAAGTGTGTAATCAGCCACTCTGAATGAGCCCTCTTCTACCACTTCTTTATTAAGAAGTAGGACAGTCATCAAAAGCTAACAACATCTGCATGAAACAGAGTTCCTAACTGCCTTCATGCTGAGAAGATAGCTCTTAAACTCATCATGGTGGTTGGCGAGTTTGGACACTTTCAAGCACATTTCTCCCATCATTGCCTGTAGAAATGATCCCTGGAAGTATGATCTTAGCTACATTTTGTTGATGGTTTAGATAGGCCATATGAATTGCTCTTTTAACTCATGGAGACATTTTAGGACCCATTCATAAAACTTGATATAGAAATTGTCAACCAATTTTCAGTTGCATAACATTCTCAACAAATTTTAAAACTACAATTCATTCACTATCATATACTGAATGATTTTCTGTGAGAGTAGACACATTTTAAGATTGTATTAGGTAACATATTATAATTTTTGCATATATAAACTTGTTTAAGCCAAAATATTAAACAGAACACTTAACAATGAAACCAATGCACTAATAGCATTGGTACTTCAAAATTTCTTATATTGCATATAGGAAATAAACTAGTGGCTTGCATTAATTGCTGATTTGCTAAAGAATTAAACAATTATTAAACAAATACACTGCAAACAAAAGGTTCTTTTAAGGAAAGCACACTTTACATTTTTCAAGTCCTCATTGACATGAACCACTTAAAGAAGGTTAAAATTAAAATGTAAAATAATACTCTTAGACATTGCTTTTATTCCTATATCATAAAAAACATTCTGATTTAGGAATGTTGAAACATCAATGCGTATTCTTTCAAGGATATTAAACATTATACAAACTTAGTTTTAAATAACCATAGTTGATTTTAAAGTGTGTACTCAGCCACTCTGAATGAGCCCTCTTCTAACACTTCTTTATTAAGAAGTAGGACAGTCATCAAAAGCTAACAACATCTGCATGAAACAGAGTTACTAACTGCCTTCATGCTGAGAAGAGAGCTCTTAAACTCATCATAGTGGTTGGTGAGTTTGGACACTTTCAAGCACATTTCTCCCATCATTGCCTATAGAAATGATCCCTGGAAGTATAATCTTAATTACATTTTGTTGATGGTTTAGATAGGCCATATGAATTCCTCTTTTAACTCATAGTGACATTTTTTGCCCCTTTCATAAAACTTGATATAGAAATTGTCAACCAATTTTCAGTTGCATAACATTCTCAACAAATTTTCAGACTACAATTCATTCACTATCATATACTGAATGATTTTCTGTGAGAGTAGATACATTTTAAGATTGTATTAGGTAACATGTTATCATTTTTGCATATATAAATTTGTTTAAACCAAAATATTAAACAGAACACTTAACAATGAAACCAATGCACTAATAGCATTGGTACTTCAAAATTTCTTATATTGCATATAGGAAATAAACTAGTGGCTTGCATTAGTTGCTGATTTGCAAAAGAATTAAACAATTATTAAACAAATACACTGCAAACAAAAAGTTCTTTTAAGGAAAGCACACTTTACTTTTTCAAGTCCTCATTGACATGAACCACTTAAAGAAGGTTAAAATTAAAATGTAAAATAATACTCTTAGACATTGCTTTAATTGCTATATCATAAAAAACATTCTGATTCAGAAATGTTGAAACATCAATGCGTATTCTTTCAAGGATATTAAACATTATACAAACTTAGTTTTAAATAACCATAGTTGATTTTAAAGTGTGTAATCAGCTACTCTGAATAAGCCCTCTTCTACCACTTCTTTATTAAGAAGTAGGACAGTCATCAAAAGCTAGCAACATCTGCATGAAACAGAGTTGCTAACTGCCTTCATGCTGAGAAGAGAGCTCTTAAACTCATCATGGTGGTTAGCAAGTTTGGACACTTTCAAACACATTTCTCCAATCATTGCCTATAGAAATGATCAGTGAAATTATAGTCTTAATAACATTTTGTTGATGGTTTAGATAGGCCATATGAATTCCTCTTTTAACTCATGGTGACATTTTTGGACCCATTCATAAAACTTGATATAGAAATTGTCAACCAATTTTCAGTTGCATAACGTTCTCCACAAATTTTCAGACTACAATTCATTCACTATCATATACTGAATGATTTTCTGTGAGAGTAGACACATTTTAAGATTGTATTAGGTAACATGTTATCATTTTTGCATATATAAACTTGTTTAAACCAAAATATTAAACAGAACACTTAACAATGAAACCAATGCACTAATAGCATTGGTACTTCAAAATTTCTTATATTGCATATAGGAAATAAACTAGTGGCTTGCGTTAATTGCTGATTTGCTAAAGAATTAAACAATTATTAAACAAATACACTGCAAACAAAAGGTTCTTTTAAGGAAAGCACACTTTACATTTTTCAAGTCCTCATTGACATGAACCACTTAAAGAAGGTTACAATTAAAATGTAAAATAATACTCTTAGACATTGCTTTTATTCCTATATCATAAAAAACATTCTGATTCAGGAATGTTGAAACATCAATGCGTATTCTTTCAAGGATATTAAACATTATACAAACTTAGTTTTAAATAACCATAGTTGATATTAAAGTGTGTAATCAGCCACTCTGAATGAGCCCTCTTCTACCACTTCTTTATTAAAAAGTAAGACAGTCATCAAAAGCTAACAACATCTGCATGAAACAGAGTTGCTAACTGCCTTCATGCTGAGAAGAGAGCTCTTAATCTCATCATGGTGGTTGGCGAGTTTGGACACTTTCAAGCACATTTCTCCCATCATTGCCTATAGAAATGATCCCTGGAAGTATAATCTTAGCTACATTTTGTTGATGGTTTAGATAGGCCATATGAATTCCTCTTTTAACTCATGGTGACATTTTAGGACCCATTCATAAAACTTGATATAGAAATTGTCAACCAATTTTCAGTTGCATAACATTCTCCACAAATTTTCAGACTACAATTCATTCACTATCATATACTGAATTATTTTCTGTGAGATTAGACACATTTTAAGATTGTATTAGGTAACATATTATAATTTTTGCATATATAAATTTGTTTAAACCAAAATATTAAACAGAACACTTAACAATGAAACCAATGCACTAATAGCATTGGTACTTCAAAATTTCTTATATTGCATATAGGAAATAAACTAGTGGCTTGCATTAGTTGCTGATTGGCTAAAGAATTAAACAATTATTAAACAAATACACTGCAAACAAAATATTCTTTTACGAAAGCACAGTTTAAATTTTTCAAGTCCTCATTGATATGTACAACTTAAAGAAGGTTAAAATTAAAATGTAAAATAATACTCTTAGACATTGCTTTTATTGCTATATAATAAAAAACATTCTGATTCAGTAATGTTAAAACATCAATGCTTGTTCTTTCCAGCATATTAAACATTATACAAACTTAGTTTTAAATAACCATAGTTGATTTTAAAGTGTGTAATCAGCCACTCTGAATGAGCCCTCTTCTACCACTTCTTTATTAAGAAGTAGGACAGTCATCAAAAGCTAGCAACATCTGCATGAAACAGAGTTGCTAACTGCCTTCATGCTGAGAAGAGAGCTCTTAAACTCATCATGGTGGTTGGCAAGTTTGGACACTTTCAAGCACATTTTTCCCATCATTGCCTATAGAAATGATCCCTGGAAGTATAGTCTTAATTACATTTTGTTTATGGTTTAGATAGGCCATATGAATTCCTCTTTTAACTCATGGTGACATTTTTGGACCCATTCATAAAACTTGATATAGAAATTGTCAACCAATTTTCAGTTGCATAACATTCTCCACAAATTTTCAGACTACAATTCATTCACTATCATATACTGAATGAATTTCTGTGAGAGTAGACACATTTTAAGATTGTATTAGGTAACATGTTATCATTTTTGCATATATAAACCTGTTTAAGCCAAAATATTAAACAGAACACTTAACAATGAAACCAATGCACTAATAGCATTGGTACTTCAAAATGTCTTATATTTCATATAGGAAATAAACTAGTGGCCTGCATTAATTGCTGATTTGCTAAAGAATTAAACAATAATTAAACAAATACACTGCAAACAAAAGGTTCTTTTAAGGAAAGCACACTTTACATTTTTCAAGTCCTCATTGACATGAACCACTTAAAGAAGGTTAAAATTAAAATGTAAAATAATACTCTTAGACATTGCTTTTATTGCTATATCATAAAAAACATTCTGATTCAGGAATGTTAAAACATCAATGCTTGTTCTTTCCAGCATATTAAACATTATACAAACTTAGTTTTAAATAACCATAGCTGATTTTAAAGTGTGTAATCAGCCACTCTGAATGAGCCCTCTTCTACCACTTTTTTATTAAGAAGTAAGACAGTCAAAAAAACCTAACAACATCTGCATGAAACAGAGTTACTAACTACCTTCATGCTGAGAAGAGAGCTCTTAATCTCATCACAGTGGTTGGCAAATTTAGACACTTTCAAGCACATTTCTCCCATCATTGCCTATAAACATGATCCCTGAAAGTATAGTTTTAATTACATTTTGTTGATGGTTTAGATAGGCCATATGAATTCCTCTTTTAACTCATGGTGACATTTTTGGACTCATTCATAAAACTTGATATAGAAATTGTCAACCAATTTTCAGTTGCATATCATTCTCCACAAATTTTCAGACTACAATTCATTCACTATCATATACTGAATGATTTTCTGTGAGAGTAGACACATTTTAAGATTGTATTAGGTAACATGTTATCATTTTTGCATATATAAACTTGTTTAATCCAAAATATTAAACAGAACACTTAACAATGAAACCAATGCACTAATAGCATTGGTACTTCAAAATGTCTTATATTTCATATAGTAAATAAACTAGTGGCTTGCATTAATTGCTGATTTGCTAAAGAATTAAACAATTATTAAACAAATACACTGCAAACAAAAGGTTCTTTTAAGGAAAGCACACTTTACATTTTTCAAGTCC
The DNA here is from genome assembly GCF_028390025.1 of Pseudophryne corroboree. NCBI lineage: Eukaryota > Metazoa > Chordata > Amphibia > Anura > Myobatrachidae > Pseudophryne > Pseudophryne corroboree. The sequence continues at coordinate 801,961,121 of NC_086445.1, forward strand.
TCATTGACATGAACCACTTAAAGAAGGTTAAAATTAAAATGTAAAATAATACTCTTAGACATTGCTTTTATTGCTATATCATAAAAAACATTCTGATTCAGGAATGTTGAAACATCAATGCGTATTCTTTCAAGGATATTAAACATTATACAAACTTAGTTTTAAATAACCATAGTTGATTTTAAAGTGTGTAATCAGCCACTCGGAATGAGCCCTCTACTACCACTTCTTTATTAAAAAGTAGGACAGTCATCAAAAGCTAACAACATCTGCATGAAACAGAGTTTCTAACTGCCTTCTTGCTGAGAAGAGAGCTCTTAAACTCATCATGGTGGTTGGCGAGTTTGGACACTTTCAAGCACATTTCTCCCATCATTGCCTATAGAAATGATCTCTGAAAGTATAGTCTTAATTACATTTTGTTGATGGTTTAGACAGGCCATATGAATTCCTCTTTTAACTCATGGTGACATTTTTGGACCCATTCATAAAACTTGATAAAGAAATTGTCAACCAATTTTCAGTTGCATAACATTCTCCACAAATTTTCAGACTACAATTCATTCACTATCATATACTGAATGATTTTCTGTGAGAGTAGACACATTTTAAGATTGTATTAGGTAACATGTTATCATTTTTGCATATATAAACTTGTTTAAGCCAAAATATTAAACAGAACACTTAACAATGAAACCAATGCACCAATAGCATTGGTACTTCAAAATTTCTTATATTTCATATAGGGAATAAACTAGTGGCTTGCATTAATTGCTGATTTGCTAAAGAATTAAACAATTATTAAACAAATACACTGCAAACAAAAGGTTCTTTTAAGGAAAGCACACTTTACATTTTTCAAGTCCTCATTGACATGAACCACTTAAAGAAGGTTAAAATTAAAATGTAAAATAATACTCTTAGACATTTCTTTTATTGCTATATCATAAAAAACATTCTGATTCAGGAATGTTAAAACATCAATGCTTGTTCTTTCCAGCATATTAAACATTATACAAACTTAGTTTTAAATAACCATAGCTGATTTTAAAGTGTGTAATCAGCCACTCTGAATGAGCCCTCTTCTACCACTTTTTTATTAAGAAGTAAGACAGTCAAAAAAACCTAACAACATCTGCATGAAACAGAGTTACTAACTACCTTCATGCTGAGAAGAGAGCTCTTAATCTCATCATAGTGGTTGGCGAATTTAGACACTTTCAAGCACATTTCTCCCATCATTGCCTATAAACATGATCCCTGGAAGTATAATCTTAATTACATTTTGTTGATGGTTCAGATTAGCCATATGAATTCCTCTTTTAACTCATGGTGACATTTTTGGACCCATTCATAAAACTTGATATAGAAATTGTCAACCAATTTTCAGTTGCATAACATTATCCACAAATTTTCAGACTACAATTCATTCACTATCATATACTGAATGATTTTCTGTGAGAGTAGACACATTTTAAGATTGTATTAGGTAACATGTTATCATTTTTGCATATATAAACTTGTTTAAGCCAAAATATTAAACAGAACACTTAACAATGAAACCAATGCACTAATAGCATTGGTACTTCAAAATTTCTTATATTGCATATAGGAAATAAACTAGTGGCTTGCATTAGTTGCTGATTTGCAAAAGAATTAAACAATTATTAAACAAATACACTGCAAACAAAAGGTTCTTTTAAGGAAAGCACACTTTACATTTTTAAAGTCCTCATTGACATGAACCACTTAAAGAAGGTTAAAATGTAAAATAAATAATACTCTTAGACATTGCTTTAATTGCTAAATCATAAAAACATTCTGATTCAGGAATGTTGAAACATCAATGCGTATTCTTTCAAGGATGTTAAACATTATACAAACTTAGTTTTAAATAACCATAGTTGATTTTAAAGTGTGTAATCAGCCACTCTAAATGAGCCCTCTTCTACCACTTCTTTATTAAGAAGTAGGACAGTCATCAAAAGCTAACAACATCTGCATGAAACAGAGTTGCTAACTGCCTTCATGCTGAGAAGAGAGCTCTTAATCTCATCATGGTGGTTGGTGAGTTTGGACACTTTCAAGCACATTTCTCCCATCATTGCCTATAGAAATGATCCCTAGAAATATAATCTTAGCTACATTTTGTTGATGGTTTAGATAGGCCATATGAATTCCTCTTTTCACTCATGGTGACATTTTTGGACCCATTCATAAAACATGATATAGAAATTGTCAACCAATTTTCAGTTGCATAACATTCTCCACAAATTTTCAGACTACAATTCATTCACTATCATATACTGAATGATTTTCTGTGAGAGTAGACACATTTTAAGATTGTATTAGGTAACATGTTATCATTTTTGCATTTATAAACTTGTTTAAGCCAAAATAATAAACAGAACACTTAACAATGAAACCAATGCACTAATAGCATTGTTACTTCAAAATTTCTTATATTGCATATAGGAAAAAAACTAGTGGCTTGCATTAATTGCTGATTTGCAATAGAATGAAACAATTATTAAACAAATACACTGCAAACAATAGGTTCTTTTAAGGAAAGCACACTATACATTTTTCAAGTCCTCATTGACATGAACCACTTAAAGAAGGTTAAAATTAAAATGTAAAATAATACTCTTAGACATTGCTTTTATTGCTATATCATAAAAAAACATTCTGATTCAGGAATGTTGAAACATCAATGCTTATTCTTTCAAGGATATTAAACATTATACAAACTTAGTTTTAAATAACCATAGTTGATTTTAAAGTGTGTAATCAGCCACTCTGAATTAGCCCTCTTCTACCACTTCTTTATTAAGAAGTAGGACAGTCATCAAAATCTGACAACATCAGCATGAAACAGAGTTGCTAAGTACCTTCATGCTGAGAAGAGAGCTCTTAAAATCATCACGGTGGTTATCAAGTTTGGAAACTTTCAAGCACATTTCTCCCATCATTGCCTATAGAAAAGAACCCTAAAAGTATAGTCTTAACTACATTTTGTTGATGGTTTAGATAGGCCATATGAATTCCTCTTTTAACTCATGGTGACATTTTTGGACCCATTCATAAAACGTGATATAGAAATTGTCAACCAATTTTCAGTTGCATAACATTCTCCACAAATTTTCAGACTACAATTCATTCACTATCATATACTGAATGATTTTCTTTTTTTTAAAGTTAGGGTTTTTATTGAGATTGATCAATAACCAAAACAATATCGAAGTTGTACAGGTCAAGATATTGAACATGCATATAAAAGATTTTACAGGCTGCATTAGAGTGGAATATGCAGTTCCATGACAATACAGGCTATCAAGTAATAGCAGTATGTACCCTGTGTAAATTCAAGAATGTACATAATCAGTCTCATTTTATTTTTCATTTATAGTATAGGACCTATACCAAAACAGAGAAAAAAATTATTAAAAGTAAAAAACAAAAAAGAGAAAGAAGAAGAAATAAAAAACAGGAAAGAGTAAGAAAAAGTACAAGAGAAAATGCAAAGACAATAGAAGAGGAAATAGCAGAGGTGTTAGAGGTATTAGCAGAGTCCGGGTATTAATAAAGAACGCGCGAGGTACCATGGGGACCAAATGTTGTGGAATTGGGCCACTGTGTTATTCCTCAGACTGGTAATATATTCCATATTGGCTATATAATTAATCCTAGCCATCAGTAATGCCTTGGAGGGCGGTTTATGGTCCTTCCAACATTTAGCAATCAGAGATTTAGCCGCCATGCAGATTTGCATAGCAAGCTTATCTTGGATTTTGGGTAGTGACGATATGGGGGCATGAAGTAAAGCGATTTCAGGAGAGAGATCCACGTTATGTCCGCAAGTTTGGGCGATGAGCGCTCCCTACTGTGTTCCAGAGGGGGCGAATAGAGGGGCAGGTCCACCATACATGGAAAAAGGTGCCCTCCTCTCCACAAAGTCTCCAGCATAAATTCGAGGTTGCGGGGAAAATGGAATGAAGTCTGGAGGGGACTAAATACCATCTGGTATAAACTTTGTAACATGTCTCCCTAATTGCCACACTAATAGAAGCTTTAGCAGTGCGCAATCTAATTTCTTCCCATTGATCATCTTCCAACGGATGGGAGAGGTCTGATTCCCAGGCTAGTTCATGGGGTTCACGGGCAGGAGGATCTGGAGTCAAAATAGAGTTGTGTATTGTTGAGATATTCCCCTTTCTGCCAATCGAAAGTATACACATATGTTCAAAGGAGGTGGGTGATCTCAAAGGGGCAGTTTTAAGCTGAGATTTAAGAAAGCTAATAATTTGAATGTAATGGTAATGACATGAGGATGGAATACCGAGGCGCTCTTGAAAATCTCCAAAAGAGGTCGGTGCTGCGTGGCCTTTAACATGGATAAATCTCGTGACACCCTGAGATTGCCATGGGGCTGCTATATTTCGTTCGCTGCCTGGGGGGAAGGCAGGGTGACCCCAGATAGGTGACAGAGGTGAGGGGTATGAAGAAAGATTATAAGTGGTGCGGAGTTTGTCCCACAATCCAAGGGTGAATTTAATTGTGGGGACTGAATAGGCCGAGGCTGGTCTGCAGGACCTGGGGAGCCACAGAAGAGAGTCGAGGGGAATACCCTGATATATTGAGTTCTCAATATCGACCCATTTTCTAATCCCTCGGGGGGAATGCCAGGACACTACGTGGTTAAGGTGACAGGCGTTAAAATAAGCCTGAAGATTAGGATATCCCAAGCCGCCAGAAGTTGTACTCTTGGTCAACAAGGTTCGTCTTAATCGAGATTTACGATGAGCCCAAATAAATTTGTTGCACAGGGTCTGCAGGGAAGCCAAAGTCTTTCGGGGCACCATTATCGGAATGGTCTGGAACAGATAAAGAATACGGGAAGGAAATTCATTTTTAGGGCGTTAATCCGTCCAATCCATGAAATGTATAACCGATCCCATTTATCTAGGTCTTGAGTGAGAGTTTTAATTATAGGAACATAATTAGCCTGATAGAGGCTAGAGTAGGATTTAGTGATAAATATGCCAAGGTATTTGATAGCAGAGGGTCTCCAGAGAAAGGGGAAAGAGGAGGTTAAAATCAAATTAGTATGGGATGAAACATTAAACGCGAGGGCCTCAGATTTGGTATGATTTATTTTATAACCAGAGAGGGAATCATACAAAAGTAGTTCTTTCTGTAAATTAGGAAGAGAGATCAGAGGGTTAGAAAGAGTCAAGAGGACGTCATCCGCAAACAGAGATATTTTATACGAGCTCTGTCCCACAGTAACACCCCTAATATCAGCGTTGAGCCTAATACGGGCTGCGAGAGGTTCAATACATAAAGCAAAAAGTAGGGGTGAGAGAGGGCAGCCCTGTCGAGTGCCATTCTTCAAACTAAACCGAGGTGAGCTTAATCCATTAGTCAGGACCGTAGATGAGGGGTTAGAATAGAGGGCCGCTATTGCAGTGATGAAATGACCATGGAGGCCAAACGTAGATAATGTAGAAAACATAAAAGGCCAAGAGATGCGATCAAACGCCTTTTCGGCATCAAGCACCAAGGCAATCGCTGGTGTTTTCGTCGAGTTTATATGATGAATTAAGTTAACAATACGTCTGGTGTTGTCCGAGGCCTGGCGGCCGGGAATAAATCCCACTTGATCAGGGTCAATTAATGACGGCAACACAGCATTTAGGCGAGTCGCCAGTACTTTGGCAAAAAGCTTGAGATCAGTATTTATCAAAGAGATGGGTCTATAATTTGAGCAATACGAGGGATCCTTTCCGGGTTTCGGGATTACTATAATGCGGGAGTTCGTGGAGTCAGTGTGAAAAGGAGTGCCCTGCATTATTTTGTTAAACAAGATGACCATATGAGGAATGAGCTGAGGGGCGAAAGTTTTGTAGAATATCATCGTGTAGCCATCCGGGCCTGGGGCCTTAGAAGGTTTCTGGGTTTTTAGTGCAGCTTCAATTTCTTCAGCAGAAATATTAGCATTGAGAGCAGAGTTAGTTGCCTCGTCTAAACGAGGAAGAGCGCACGAATCTAGATAATGTTGAGCCTGGTCGGCATGTGTCAAGGGGTCGGACGGGGGGTCAAGGTTATAGAGTGCTTTATAATAATCAGAAAAGATACCATTAATTTTCTTGGGGTCATAGGTAACGTTGCCTGAGGGTTCTTTAATAATATGGATGCATTGGTTAGCCTTCTTGGCACGTAAGCGATTAGCCAACAAAGTATGAGCCTTGTTGCTTTTGTCGTAAAACGATTGATTAGCCCATCGAAGTGAGCGCTCAATATTTTCCGCCAAAAGAGATTGTAGATCATCACGAGCCTTAGAAAGTTCGGCTAGTGTTTTCTTAGAGTGTGTGCGTTTGTGTTCCCGATCTAGCGTTGCAATGGTGTCTGTTAACAGAGCAATTTGAGTTTCCTGGCTTCTCTTACGGCGGGACGCAAATTGAATAATGGATTCTCGAACCACCGCCTTATGGGCTTCCCATATCGTAGCTATACTGCAGTCGTCTTCTACATTAAAGTCAAAATATTCCTGAAGCTTAGTTTTAATTAAGTCCTGAAACTTAGGGATCTTCAATAGGGTTTCGTTAAGTCTCCATGTCGGTCTACCGTCAGGGTTATCAAATATGTCAAATGTCGCAGCTAAAGCAGCGTAGTCAGTCCATACTGAATGATTTTCTGTGAGAGTAGACACATTTTAAGATTGTATTAGGTAACATGTTATCATTTTTGCATATATAAACTTGTTTAAGCCAAAATAATAAACAGAACACTTAACAATGAAACCAATGCACTAATAGCATTGGTACTTCAAAATTTCTTATATTGCATATAGGAAAAAAACTAGTGGCTTGCATTAGTTGCTGATTTGCAATAGAATTAAACAATTATTAAACAAATACACTGCAAACAAAGGGTTCTTTTAAGGAAAGCACACTTTACATTTTTCAAGTCCTCATTGACATGAACCACTTAAAGAAGTTTAAAATTAAAATGTAAAATAATACTCTTAGACATTGCTTTTATTGCTATATCATAAAAAACATTCTGATTCAGGAACGTTGAAACATCAATGCTTATTCTTTCAAGGATATTAAACATTATACAAACTTAGTTTTAAATAACCATAGTTGATTTTAAAGTGTGTAATCAGCCACTCTGAATAAGCCCTCTTCTACCACTTCTTTATTAAGAAGTAGGACAGTCATCAAAAGCTGACAACATCTGCATGAAACAGAGTTGCTAAGTACCTTCATGCTGAGAAGAGAGCTCTTAAACTCATCTTGGTGGTTGGCGAGTTTGAACACTTTCAAGCACATTTCTCCAATCATTGCCTATAGAAAAGATCCCTGAAAGAATAGTCTTAATTACATTTTGTTGATGGTTTAGATAGGCCATATAAATTCCTCCTTTAACTCATGGTGACATTTTTGGACCCATTCATAAAACTTGAAATAGAAATTGTCAACCAATTTTCAGTTGCATAACATTCTCCACAAATTTTCAGACTACAATTCGTTCACTATCATATACTGAATGATTTTCTGTGAGAGTAGACACATTTTAAGATTGTATTAGGTAACATGTTATCATTTTTGCATATATAAACTTGTTTAAGCCAAAATATTAAACAGAACACTTAACAATGAAACCAATGCACTAATAGCATTGGTACTTCAAAATTTCTTATATTGCATAAAGGAAAAAAACTAGTGGCTTGCATTAATTGCTGATTTGCTAAAGAATTAAACAATTATTAAACATATACACTGCAAACAAAAGGTTCTTTTAAGGAAAGCACACTTTACATTTTTCAAGTCCTCATTGACATGAACCACTTAAAGAAGGTTAAAATTAAAATGTAAAATAATACTCTCAGACATTGCTTTTATTGCTATATCATAAAAAACATTCTGATTCAGGAATGTTGAAACATCAATGCTTATTCTTTCAAGGATATTAAACATTATACAAACTTAGTTTTAAATAACCATAGTTGATTTTAAAGTGTGTATTTGGCCACTCTGAATAAGCCCTCTTCTACCACTTCTTTATTAAGAAGTAGGACAGTCATCAAAAGCTAACAACATCTGCATGAAACAGAGTTGCTAAGTACCTTCATGCTGAGAAGAGAGCTCATAAACTCATCATGGTGGTTGGCGAGTTTGGATACTTTCAAGCACATTTCTCCCATCATTGCCTACAGAAAAAAATCCCTGAAAGTATAGTCTTAATTACATTTTGTTGATGGTTTAGATAGGCCATATGAATTCCTCTTTTAACTCATGGTGACATTTTTGGACCCATTCATAAAACTTGATATAGAAATTGTCAACCAATTTTCAGTTGTATAACACTCTCCACAAATTTTCAGACTACAATTCATTCACTATCATATACTGAATGATTTTCTGTGAGAGTAGACACATTTTAAGATTGTATTAGGTAACATGTTATCATTTTTGCATATATAAACTTGTTTAAGCCAAAATATTAAACAGAATACTTAACAATGAAACCAATGCACTAATAGCATTGGTACTTCAAAATTTCTTATATTGCATATAGGAAAAAAACTAGTGGCTTGCATTAGTTGCTGATTTGCAATAGAATTAAACAATTATTAAACAAATACACTGCAAACAAAAGGTTCTTTTAAGGAAAGCACACTTTACATTTTTCAAGTCCTCATTGACATGAACCACTTAAAGAAGGTTAAAATTAAAATGTAAAATAATACTCTTAGACATTGCTTTTATTGCTATATCATAAAAAACATTCTGTTTCAGGAATGTTGAAACATCAATGCTTATTCTTTCAAGGATAATAAGCATTATAAAAACGTAGTTTTAAATAACCATAGTTGATTTTAAAGTGTGTAATCAGCCACTCTGACTGAGCCTTCTTCTACCACTACTTTATTAAGAAGTAGGACATTCATCAAAAGCTAACAACATCTGCATGAACAGAGTTGCTAACTGCCTTCATGCTGAGAAGAAAGATCTTAAACTCATCATGGTGGTTGGCAAGTTTTAACGCTTTCAAGCACATTTCTCCCATGATTGTCTATAAAAAGATCCCTGAAAATATAACCTTATCAACATTTTGTTGATGGTTTAGATAGGCCATATGAATTCCTCTTTTAACTCATGGTGACATTTTTGGACCCATTCATAAAAATTGATATAGAAATTGTCAACCAATTTCCAGTTGCATAACATTCTCCACACATTTTCAGACTACAATTCATTCACTATCATATACTGAATGATTTTCTGTGAGAGAAGACTTATTTTAAGATTGTATTAGGTAACATGTTATAATTTTTGCATATATAAACTTGTTTAAGCCAAAATATTAAACAGAACACTTAACAATGAAACCAATGCACTAATAGCATTGGTACTTCAAAATTTCTTATATTGCATATAGGAAATAAACTAGTGGCTTGCATTAGTTGCTGGTTTGCTAAAGAATTAAACAATTAATAAACAAATACACTGCAAACAAAAGGTTCTTTTAAGGAAAGCACAGTTTAAAATTTTCAAGTCCTCATTGATATGTACACCTTAAAGAAGGTTAAAATTAAAATGTAAAATAATACTCTTAGACATTATTTTTATTGCTATATCATAAAAAACATTCTGATTCAGGAATGTTGAAACATCAATGCTTATTCTTTCAAACATATTAATCTTTATACAAACTTGGTTTTAAAGAACTCATAAGTTAACCATAATTGATTTTAAAATACGTATTCAACCACTCTGAATGAGCCCTCTTCTATCACTGCTTTATAAAGAAGTTGGACAATCATCAGAAGCAAACAACATCTGCATGAAACAAAGTTACTAACTGTTACGTTCCTGATGCTCAGAACTAGGGTGATGTTGTGTAGAGAGTCCAGAGCACCAGGACATGACGCTGAAATAAGGGATGGTACGGGAATAGCCCCTAGCACCCTACCTCCGTTGTTTTACCCATGTGGTCAGTTCACGCCTGAGTGACTATGGTTTCTTGGGCCCACGGCAGCTGCATTTGAAGGGCGGATTAGGTCTGCCCAACTCCGATGCCCCCAGGTCTTAGAGTGCGACAAGGCGTGAACCGAGACAGGATAATAACAAGGGGACCTCTAACTAAAGCAAACAGAAGCTAGGGGCTACTAACTACCCTAAAACTAAATATATGTGCGGCACCCCGCCAAAGGAAAAGAACAACAAAAGATTCCACTGTCCACTCCCCCACACGGCACCGCCGAGTTCCGGTGAGGACAGTGAAAAGCGGAAACCTCCGCAAAAACCACCAATACAAAAGTAAAACAGGGACTAAGCGGCCTAGGCCGCAACACGCGGCAGGAGCTGCTACTCACGAAACCGGGAGAGAACCCCAACAAGCGAGAACCCCCAGATGACCGCAACAGGTTCACTTGGACAGGAAGGATTCCTAGGACCAGCTTCAGAACTCCAGAACTCAGGAGCACAGGGAGAAGGATCGACCAGATACAGCTGACCAGGAACAAATGTATCAAGGCAGGAACAGCATACAGGAAGCTATCACCGGCGAGGCTGCAGTGTGCTGGCTCCCATAAAAAGACCCTGCTGGCCAATGACAGGAGGGCCAGCAAGACCAGCCCCCAGACACTAATTACTAGTTGCCGTGCCGCTGCCCTGCTGCACGAGCAACTAATCAATCCTATCTGGCAATGGGGAACGCGGTCCGCCAATGGCGTCCCCGTTGCAATGGACCCAGTGGCTGAGGACGCCCGGCATCCTAGCGTTGCCAGGGACCCGGCGGCTACAGTACGCATGGCGTCCTGGCATTGCTAGGCGCCGGGCGGGCAGGGAGGGAGGTGCGGTGGCCGTGAGCGTCGCTCGGAAGCAGACCGAGCGGCGCCGCGGACCGCGGCACCTAACAGTACCCCCCCTTGAGGAGGGGTTAAAAAAAACCCTAAAGCCGGGTTTCTGAGGAAATTCCTGAAAGAATAATCTCTTAAGTTTAGGGGCATGTAAATCGTTATCCAGGACCCAAGACCTTTCTTCCGGGCCATAGCCTTTCCAGTGAACCAAAAAATAAAGCCGGCCCCGAGAAACTTTGGAATCTAAAACCTTCTCCACCAAGAACTCTTGTTGCCCCTGAACATCCACCGGAGGTCTACCCTGGGAAGTCTTTCGAGGGAATCTCCTGGAAGAAAAATACTGCTTCAGAAGGGAACAGTGAAAAGTATTGCCAATTTTGAGTGATTTAGACAAGCGTAGCCGAAAAGCAACTGGGTTGACCTTCTTAATGATAAGGAACGGTCCAATAAATTTGGGTCCCAATCTAGCCGAGGATTGTCGGAGCTTGATGTTGCGGGTTGACAACCACACCTTATCTCCCACCTTAAAAATGCATGGGCGTCGGAACCTATCAGAATTTTTTTTTCTCGGAAGGCAGCCTTCTTAAGGGCAGGGTGCACCTTTTTCCAAATCATTCTGAGACGGGAAGTTAAGGTCAACGAGGAGACTGGAAAATGAGGGTAAAAAGAATTGGCTCTAGGATGAAAGCCCAAGACCGAAAAGAATGGGGACTCCTTGGTGGAAGAATGACAAGAGTTATTATAGGCAAACTCGGCCAAAGGAAGAAATTCAGACCAATCATTCTGAAGTTTGGCCGAATATAGCCGTAAATACTGTTTTAACGACTGATTAACACGTTCAGTTTGTCCATTAGACTGTGGATGGTACCCAGATGTTAAAGAGAGTTTCATATTTAATGAGGCACAAAAACGTTTCCAGAAACGGGTGATGAATTGCGGTCCCCGATCAGAGACAATATCCCTGGGTAAACCATGGAGCCTGAACACATGGCGGAGAAATAAAACTGCCAACCCTTGAGCAGAGGGTAATCGGGGGAGAGCAATTAAGTGGGCCATCTTACTAAAACGGTCTACTACCACCCAAATGACTCGAAATCCAGCTGAAAGAGGAAGGTCCACCACGAAATCCATGGATATATGTGACCATGGCCTGAGAGGAACGGCTAAAGGCATGAGTTGCCCGACCGGCAATGATCGAGATACCTTGTACTGAGCACAAACCTGACAGGAACGGACAAATTCCCTTACATCTTTAGAAAGATTAGGCCACCACACTGAGCGAGAGATTAACTCCAAGGTCTTAGTTATACCCGGATGACCAGAAACCTTATTATCATGAAACTCAGCTAGAACAGTGCCTCTCAGAAATTCAGGGACGAAGAGACGATCTGCAGGAGTGACTTTGGGAGCCTGCTGCTGAAGCTGGACTAGCTGTGTAAATAAATCCTGTGTGAGGCCAGCCCGGATGACAGACGATGGGACTATGGGGGTAGTAGCCGGGTGGTTATTGTGAACCGGAAGAAAACAACGTGACAGGGCATCGGCTTTTGTATTCTTGGAACCGGGCCTGAAGGTGATAATAAACCTGAAATGAGTAAAAAACAGCGCCCAATGTGCCTGTCGAGCATTAAGCCGTTTAGCTGACTCAATATACTGCAGGTTCTTGTGGTCAGTAAACACTGTAATGGTATGCCTTGCTCCTTCCAGCCAGTGCCTCCACTCCTCGAAAGCCCATTTAACTGCCAACAATTCTCGATTATCAACATCATAGTTGGATTCTGCGGAGGAGAATTTTCTGGACATGAAGGCACATGGGTGCAATTCCCGAGACTCCGGGTCTTCCTGAGAAAGGATAGCCCCCACTCCAACCTCTGAGGCATCTACCTCGACAATAAAGGGGAGATCCGGGTGAGGGTGTCTGAGTACTGGAGCTGAGACAAAGGCCTGCTTTCAGGCCAGAAAGGCAGACTTGGCTTCAAGCGACCAATTGGAAGGGTCCGCTCCTTTTTTAGTCAATGCCACAATAGGAGCAACCAAATCTGAGAAGGTATGAATAAAACGTCTATAGTAATTTGCAAACCCTAAAAAGCGCTGAATTGCTTTTAAGTTCGTGGGTTGTGCCCAATTTAGGATGGCCTGGAGTTTTTTTGGTTCCATGAAAAACCCCTTAGGAGAAATAATATATCCCAGGAAGGACACTTCTGTGATGTGGAAATCACATTTCTCCAGTTTGGCGTATAAATGATTTTCCCGTAACTTCTGAAGGACCAGTCACACATGGGTAATATGTTGTTCAAAAGACTCAGAATAAATCAAAATGTCATCTACATAAATGACTACGAACTTTCCTAGAAAGTCGCGAAGGACATCGTTAATGAGATCTTGAAATACAGCAGGAGCATTAGACAGCCCAAACGGCATCACCAGGTATTCATAATGTCCCGACTGTGTGCTGAAAGCCGTCTTCCACTCATCCCCAGATTTTATTCGGATGAGATTGTAAGCCCCTCTAAGATCGATCTTGGAAAAGATAACGGCAGTCCGGAGCTGATCAAACAGTACTGAAATCAGTGGCAAGGGGTAGGTGTTTTTAACAGAAATTTTATTCAGAGCCCGATAATCAATACATGGTCTGAGCGACCCATCTTTTTTCTCAACAAAAAAGAACCCTGCACTCAATGGAGATTTCGAGGGCCTAATGAAGCCTTTTTTTAGGCTCTCCTGTACATAATCATTCATTGCCGTAGTTTCCGGCCCAGACAGGTCATATAGTCTCCCCTTAGGCAAAGAGGCACCGGGAACTAAGTCTATAGCGCAGTCATAGGACCGATGAGGAGGCAGAATATCCGCATTACCCTTGGAGAAAACGTCGGCAAAGTCCTGATATTCCAAAGGAATAAGTTCTGGGGTGACTGCCGCAACCCGGACTGGACGGGAAATACATTCCTTCACACAAAAGGGACCCCATCGGTAAATCTCCCCAGACCGCCAATCTATGGTGGGATTATGAAAGGCAAGCCAGGGGTGACCCAAAACTATGGGGACAGCCGGACAATGGGTAAGGTAAAATTCGATTTTCTCCGAATGTAGGGCCCCACTGTCAGTTGTACTGGAGGTGTTCGGTGAGTGATTACCCCATTAGAAAGCGGACCACCATCCAAGCCGTGCATGGTGATACATTTTACCAAAGGTATCTGTGGAACGCCCAAAGCCTGAGCCCAACCAAGATCCATTAAATTTCCCGCAGCTCCACTGTCGACAAAGGCCGACACCAACGAACTGAGGCTACCAAAGGAAATTTTTACAAGAACTAATAAGGAATCATTAGAGGAGATCAACTGCAGACCCAAGTGAACCCCCTCACAATTCACTGGGTCAGAGCGTTTCCCTGCTTATTCGGGCAATTACGTGCGATATGTCCCTTTTCACCACAATACAAGCAAAGACCAGAATTTAGCCTTCTGGTTCTTTCCTCTGGGGACAACCGGGAGAGACCCATTTGCATGGGCTCCTCGACATCCTCAGGGAAAGTATACACACATGGAATAGGCCTGAAACTAGCTCATCTTTCAGCCCTCCGCTCCCGGAGACAACGATCAATTTTAATAGCAAGCTCCATGAGTTTGTCTAAAATCTCTGGAGCGGGGTACTGCAGGAGACTGTCTAATAACTTCAGACAAACCGAGGCGAAACTGACTGCACAGGGCCGGGTCATTCCAGCCACAGTCGTTCGACCAACGGCGAAACTCGGTACAATATGCCTCTGCTGGATTTTTCCCTTGCTTAAGTGCACGCAGGTGGCTCTCAGCCAACGCTTCTCTATCAGGGTCATCGTACAAAAGGCCTAGAGACTTAAAAAAGGCATCTACAGATAGCAAGGCAACATCATCGGCTTTTAACCCAAAAGCCCAGGTTTGCGGATCGCCTTGTAGTAAGGACATCACAATCCTGACCCGTTGAGACTCAGTACCAGAGGATCGGGGCCTTAAAAGAAAGTAAAGCTTACAAGATCCTTGAAATTAAAAAAATCCTTTCGGTTACCTGAAAAACGGTCAGGAAGGTGCATCTTTGGTTCAGGAATCATACTTTGGTTCAGGAATCATACTCGCAAAAGATCTTCCTGCGATCTCACCCGAAGAGTAAGATCCTGAACCATCTGAGTTAGTTCCTGAATCTGGTTGGCCAAAAGCTGTCTGGGATTCGGTCCTAATACTGCCGGATTCATGAGGCCAAATTTCAAGGCCCACCAAAAACAAATAACTCTCAATATTCTTTTTTTTTTTTGGCCGGTGATAATGTTACGTTCCTGATGCTCAGAACTAGGGAGATGTTGTGTAGAGAGTCCAGAGCACCAGGACGTGACGCTGAAATAAGGGATGGTACGGGAATAGCCCCTAGCACCCTACCTTCGTTGTTTTACCCGTGTGGTCAGTTCACGCCTGAGTGACTATGGTTTCTTGGGCCCACGGCAGCCGTGTTTGAAGGGCGGATTAGGTCTGCCCAACCCCGATGCCCCCAGGTCTTAGAGTGCGACAAGGCATGAACCGAGACAGGATAATAACAAGGGGACCTCTAACTAAAGCAAACAGAAGCTAGGGGCTACTAACTACCCTAAAACTAAATATATGTGCGGCACGCCGCCAAAGGAAAAGAACAACAAAAGATACCACTGTCCACTCCCCCACACGGCACCGCCGAGTTCCGTGGAGGACAGTGAAAAGCGGAAACCTCCGCAAAAACCACCAATACAAAAGTAAAACAGGGACTAAGCGGCCTAGGCCGCAACACGCGGCAGGAGCCGCTACTCACAAAACCAGGAGAGAACCCCAACAAGCGAGAACCCCCAGATGACCGCAACAGGTTCACTTGGACAGGAAGGATTCCCAGGACCGGCTTCAGAACTCCAGAACTCAGGAGCACAGGGAGCAGGATCGACCAGATACAGCTGACCAGGAACAGACGTAGCAAGGCAGGAACAGCATACAGGAAGCTATTACCGGCGAGGCTGCAGTGTGCTGGCTCCCATAAAAAGACCCTGCTGGCCAATGACAGGAGGGCCAGCAAGACCAGCCCCCAGACCCTAATTACTAGTTGCCGTGCAGCTGCCCTGCTGCACAAGCAACTAATCAATCCTATCTGGCAACAGGGAACGCGGTCCGCCAATGGCGAGCCCGTTGCTATGGACCCAATGGCTGAGGACGCCCGGCGTCCTAGCGTTGCCAGGGACCCGTCGGCTACAGAGCGCACGGCGTCCTGGCGTTGCTAGGCGCCGGGCGGGCAAGGAGGCAGGTGCGGTGGCCGTGAGCGTTGCTCGGAAGCAGACCGAGCGGCGCCACGAACCGCGGCACCTAACACTAACTGCCTTCTTCCTGAGAATAGAGCTCTTAAACTCATCATGGTGGTTGGCGAATTTGGACACTTTCAAGCACATTTCTCCCATCATTGCCTGAAAGAATAGTTTTAATTACATTTTGTTGATGGTTTAGATAGGCCATATGAATTCCTCTTTTAACTCATGGTGACATTTTTGGACCCATTCATAAAACTTGATATAGACTACAATTCATTCACTATCATATACTGAATGATTTTCTGTGAGAGTAGACACATTTTAAGATTGTATTAGGTAACATGTTATCATTTTTGCATATACAGTATAAACTTGTTTAAGCCAAAATATTAAACAGAACACTTAACAATGAAACCAATGCACTAATAGCATTGGTACTTCAAAATTTCTTATATTGCTTATAGGAAATAAACTAGTGGCTTGCATTAGTTGCTGATTTGCTAAAGAATTAAACAATTATTAAACAAATACACTGCCATCAAAAGGTTCTTTTAAGAAAAGCACAGTTTAAATTTTTCAAGTCCTCACTGACATAAACAACTTAAAGAAGGTTAAATTAAATTGTAAAATAATACTCTTAGACATTGCTTTTATTGCTATATCATAAAAAACATTCTGATTCAGGAATGTTGAAACATCAGTGCTTATTCTTTCAAGCATATTATACTTCATACAAACTTGGTTTTAAAGAACACATAAGTTAACCATAATTGATTTTAAAATACATATTCAACCACTCTGAATGAGCCCTCTTCTATCACTTCTTTATAAAGAAGTAGGACAATCATCTAAAGCAAACAACATCTGCATGAAACAAAGTTACTAACTGCCTTCTTGCTGAGAATAGAGCTCTTAAAATCATCATGGTGGTTAGCAAGTTTGGACACTTTCAAGCACATTTCTCCCATCATTGCCTATAGAAATGATCCCTGAAAGTATCGTCTCAACTTCATTTTGTTGATGGTTTAGATAGGCCATATGAATTCCTCTTTTAACTCATGGTGACATTTTTGGACCCATTCAAACAACTTGATATAGAAATTGTCAACCAATTTTTAGTTGCATAACATTCTCCACAAATTTTCAGACTACAATTCATTCACTATCATATACTGAATGATTTTCTGTGAGAGTAGACACGTTTTAAGATTGTATTAGGTAACATGTTATCATTTTTGTATATATAAACTTGTTTAAGACAAAATATTAAACAGAACACTTAACAATGAAACCAATGCACTAATAGCATTGGTACTTCAAAATGTCTTATATTGCATATAGGAAATAAACTAGTGGCTTGCATTAATTGCTGATTTGCTAAAGAATTAAACAATTATTAAACAAATACACTGCAAACAAAAGGTTCTTTTAAGGAAAGCACACTTTACATTTTTCAAGTCCTCATTGACATGAACCACTTAAAGAAGGTTAAAATTAAAATGTAAAATAATACTCTTAGACATTGCTTTTATTGCTATATCATAAAAAAAACATTCTGATTCAGGAATGTTGGAACATCAATGCTTATTCTTTCCAGCATATTAAACATTATACAAACCTAATTTTAAATAACCATAGTTGATTTTAAAGTGTGTAATCAGCCACTCTGAATAAGCCCTCTTCTACCACTTCTTTATTAAGAAGTAGGACAGTCATCAAAAACCAACAACATCTGCATGAAACAGAGTTGCTGAGTACCTTTATGCTGAAAAGAGAGCTCTTAAACTCATCATGGTGGTTGGCAAGTTTGGACACTTTCAAGCACATTTCTCCCATCATTGCTTATAGAAAAGATCCCAGAAAGTATAGTCTTATTTACATTTTGTTGATGGTTTAGATAGGTCATATGAATTACTCTTTTAACTCATGGTGACATTTTTGGACCCATTCATAAAACTTGATATAGAAATTGTCAACCAATTTTCAGTTGCATAACATTCTCCACAAATTTTCAGACTACAATTCATTCACTATCATATACTGAATGATTTTCTGTGAGAGTAGACATATTTTAAGATTGTATTAGGTAACATGTTATCATTTTTGCATATATAAACTTGTTTAAGCTAAAATATTAAACAGAACACTTAACAATAAAACCAATGCACTAATAGTCAGTTCAAAGCCAGCTTTGAACCTTGAAAAAGACCTCTGTTAGAGGTAGAAACGCATCGGTGATTACAGGACGCTGAGGAGGGTAGCAGGAGAGGAACTTTCCATTCCAGTACAGCGAGGCACAGGGGATTCCCGGGTTTCCCTGCACCAATTAAGCCCGCAAGCTGGCTTGGAACTGTGTATACAGTTCACACTATCTGGTAATTTCCTCACCACTCCCCACCCCAGTTCCATATGCTGCTATTTCAATGCACACTGTGTTTTAAAATCATTGTCATTTCCAGTGCTGCTATATATCCTATTGGATAATATATGGAATTTTAATACTTGAGGGATTTTTTTATGCTTGATGAATTTGTGTTATACATATGATTAAAACTGTACTTCACTATGCATACAAAATCTTTTTCTTTTTTATGACATTCGCATGAGTTTGCAATTAACTCTGGGACCTTTTGAAGCGACTATTCATTGTGGAGCGCAGGATAAGTTCCCTTTTCTCATACTTTTTCTTTGACACGTGTGGTGAAGGATTTGGGAACCTTCTTTGGAGAAGGGGGTGCTATCCAGCAGCTAAGCCTTTGTGCACTGAGACCTCCCTTGTATTTTATTTGCACAATGCACTAATAGCATTGGTACTTCAAAATTTCTTATATTGCATATAGGAAATAAACTAGTGGCTTGCATTAATTGCTGATTTGCTAAAGAATTAAACAGTTATTAAACAAATACACTGCAAACAAAAGGTTCTTTTAAGGAAAGCACACTTTACATTTTTCAAGTCCTCATTGACATAAACCACTTAAGGTAAAAATGAAAATGTAAAATAATACTTTTAGACATTGCTTTTTATTGCTAAATCATAAGAAAACATTCTGGTTCAGGAATGTTGAAACATCTATGCTTATTCTTTCAAGGATATTAAACATTATACAAACTTAGTTTTAAATAACCATAGTTGATTTTAAAGTGTGTAATCAGCCACTCTGAATGAGCACTCTTCTACCACTTCTTTATTAAGACATAGGACAGTCATCAAAAGCTAACAACATCTGCATGAACAGAGTTGCTAACTACCTTCATGCTGAGAAGAGAGCTCTTAAACTCATCATGGTGGTTGCCAAGTTTTAACGCTTTCAAGCACATTTCTCCCATGATTGCCTATAGAAATGATCCCTGTAAGTATAACCTTAACTACATTTTGTTGATGGTTTATATAGGCCATATGAATTCCTCTTTTAACTCATGGTGACATTTTTGGACCCATTCATAAAACTTGATATAGAAATTGTCAACCAATTTTCAGTTGCATAACATTCTCCACAAATTTTCAGACTACAATTCATTCACTATCATATACTGAATGATTTTCTATGAGAGTAGACACATTTTAAGATTGCATTAGGTAACATGTTATCATTTTTGCATATACAGTATAAACTTGTTTAACCCAAAATATTAAACAGAACACTTAACAATGAAACTAATGCACTAATGGTATTGGTACTTCAAAATTTCTTATATTGCATATAGGAAATAAACTAGTGGCTTGCATTAGTTGCTGGTTTGCTAAAGAATTAAACAATTATTAAACTAATACACTGCAAACAAAAGGTTCTTTTAAGGAAAGCACAGTTTAAATTTTTCAAGTCCTCATTGATATGTAAACCTTAAAGAAGTTTAAAATTAAATTGTAAAATAATACTCTTAGACATTGCTTTTATTCCTATATCATAAAAAACATTCTGATTCAGGAATGTTGAAACATCCGAGCTTATTCTTTGAAGCATATAAAACTTTATACAAACTTGGTTTTAAAGAACACATAAGTTAACCATAATTGAATTTAAAATACATATTCAACCACTCTGAAGGAGCCCTTTTCTATCACTTCTTTATAAAGAAGTAGGACAATCATCAAAAGCAAACAACATCTGCATAAAACAAAGTTACTAACTGCCTTCTTGCTGAGAATAGAGCTCTTAAACTCATCATGGCGGTTGGCAAGTTTGAACACTTTCAAGTACATTTCTCCCATCATTGCCTATAGAAATGGTCCCCGAAAAGTATAATCGTAACTACAGTTTGTTGGTGGTTTAGATAGGCCATATGAATTCCTCTTTTAACTCATGGTGACATTTTTGGACCCATTCATAAAACCTGATATAGAAATTGTCAACCAATTTTCAGTTGCATAACATTCTCCACAAATTTTCAGACTACAATTTATTCACTATCATATACTGAATGATTTTCTGTGAGAGTAGACACATTTTAAGATTGTATTAGGTAACATGTAATCATTTTTGCATATATAAACTTGTTTAAGCCAAAATATTAAACAGAACACTTAACAATGAAACCAATGCACTAATAGCATTGGTACTTCAAAATTTCTTATATTGCATATAGGAAATAAACTAGTGGCTTGCATTAATTGCTGATTTGCTAAATAATTAAACAATTATTAAACAAATACACTGCAAACAAAAGGTTCTTTAAGGAAAGCACACTTTACATTTTTCAAGTCCTCATTGACATGAACCACTTAAAGAAGGATAAAATTAAAATGTAAAATAATACTCTTAGACATTGCTTTTATTGCTATATCATAAAAAACATTCTGATTCAGGAATGTTGAAACATCAATGCTTATTCTTTCAAGGATATTAAACATTATAAAAACTTAGTTTTAAATAACCATAGTTGATTTTAAAGTGTGTAATCAGCCACTCTGAATAAGCCCTCTTCTACCACTTCTTTATTAAGAAGTAAGATAGTCATCTAAAACTAACAACATCTGCATGAAACAGAGTTGCTGAGTACCTTCATGCTGAAAAGAGAGCTCTTAAACTCATCATGGTGGTTGGCGAGTTTGGACACTTTCAAGCACATTTCTCCCATCATTGCCTATAGAAATGATCCATGAAACTATAGTCTCAACTACATTTTGTTGATGGTTTAGATAGGCCATATGAAATCCTCTTTTAACTTATGGTGACATTTTTGGACCCATTCATAAAACTTGATATAGAAATTGTCAACCAATTTTCAGTTGCATAACATTCTCCACAAATTTTCAGACTACAATTCATTCACTATCATATACTGAATGATTTTCTGTGAGAGTAGACACATTTTAAGATTGTATTAGGTAACATGTTATCATTTTTGCATATATAAACTTGTTTAAGCCAACATATTAAACAGAACACTTAACAATGAAACCAATGCACTAATAGCATTGGTACTTCAAAATTTCTTATATTGCATATAGGAAATAAGCTAGTGGCTAGCATTAATTGCTGATTTGCTAAAGAATTAAAAAAATATTAAACAAATACACTGCAAACAAAAGGTCCTTTTAAGAAAAGCACACTTTACATTTTTCAAGTCCTCATTGACATGAACCACTTAAAGAAGGATAAAATGAAAATGTAAAATAATACTCTTAGACATTGTTTTTATTGCTATATCATAAAAAACATTCTGAATCAGGAATGTTGAAACATCAATGCTTATTCTTTCAAACATATTAATCTTCATACAAACTTGGTTTTAAAGAACACATAAGTTAACCATAATTGATTTTAAAATACGTTTTCAACCACTCTGAATGAGCCCTATTCTATCACTTATTTATAAAGAAGTTGGACAATCATCAAAAGCTAACAACATCTGCATAAAACAAAGTTACTAACTGCCTTCTTGCTGAGAAGAGAGCTCTTAAACTCATCATGGTGGTTGGCAAGTTTTGACACTTTCAAGCACATTTCTCCCATCATTGCCTATAGAAATGATCCCTGAAAGTATGGTCTTAACAACATTTTGTTGATGGTTTAGATAGGCCATATGAATTCCTCTTTTAACTCATGGTGACATTTTTGGACCCATTCATAAAACTTGATATAGAAATTGTCAACCAATTTTCAGTTGCATAACATTCTCCACAAATTTTCAGACTACAATTCATTCACTATCATATACTGAATGATTTTATGTGAGAGTAGAAACATTTTAAGATTGTATTAGGTAACATGTTATCATTTTGCATATATACTGTAAACCTGTATAAGACAAAATATTAAACAGAACACTTAACAATGAAACCAATGCACTAATAGTATTGGTACTACAAAATTTCTTATATTGCATATAGAAAATAAACTAGTAGCTTGCATTAATTGCTGATTTGCTAAAGAATTAAACAATTATTAAACAAATACACTGCAAACAAAGGTTCTTTTAAGGAAAGCAAAGTTTACATTTTTCAAGTCCTCATTGACATGATCAACTTAAAGCAGTTTAAAATGAAAAAAATATATATATTCTCAGAAATTGCTTTTATTACTGTATCATAAATAACATTCTGATTCAGGAATGTTGAAACATCAATGCTTATTCTTTCAAGCATATTAAACTTTATACAAACTTAGTTTTAAATAATACATAAGTTAACCATAATTGATTTTAAAGTGTGTAATCAGCCACTCTGAATGAGCACACTTTTACCACTTCTTTATAAAGAAGTAGGACAGTCATTAAAAGCAAACAACATCTGCATGAAACAAAATTACTAACTTCTTTCTTGCTGAGAATAGAGCTCTTAAACTCATCATTGTAGTTGGCAAGTTTGGTCACTTTCAAGCACATTTCTCCCATCATTGCCTATATAAATAATCCCTGAATGTATACTCTTAAATACATTTTGTTGATGGTTTAGTTAGGCCATATGAATTCCTCGTTTAACTCATGGTGACATTTTTGGACCCATTCATAAAACTTGATATAGAAATTGTCAACCAATTTTCAGTTGCATAACATTCTTCACAAATTTTCAGACTACAATTCATTCACTATCATATACTGAATGATTTTCTGTGAGAGTAGACACATTTTAAGTTTGTATTAGGTAACATGTTATCATTTTTGAATATATAAACTTGTTTAATCCAAAATATTAAACAGAACACTTAACAATGAAACCAATGACTAATAGTATTGGTACTTCAAAATTTCTTATATTGCATATACAAATGTAGCCACCTTTATCTTGACCGATTCTCCGCCTAGACGGACGTTTAGTCACGCTAAGGCAATAGCTTAGCTTGCTGAGTTTAATCACAGGCAAGCGCGTTGAGGCGATTCTAGATACTCAGCATGCATTACACATCTCCACCACTGGGTGGCTAATGCTCCACTAATCCAGTACTTTCGATCGTATTGCGGCGGATTGATCTACATCTCTGGCAAATGGTCAGTGATGACTGTAATGTTAATAGATGGTGACCAATGGTCAGATGGTGAGAGTTCTTAATATAAATAAATAGTTTATACAGACACAAACAAACATGTTAAAACACTTGTGTATGCAGACACAAGATTGTGTATGGAGACGCAACTAATTGTGTAAAAGGAAGTATGTACAACACATAAACACCGTGCTTTTGAAATACATGTACAGTATGAGCATCTGAGTTCCCGTGACATTCACTTTATTATAATTTTTTTTCTTTGTTATACATTCATTGGAAGGGTTCACACAGGTTTCACATAAATCTTGTCTTGTAACCTGATCGGAACTCCCTACCTGTCTACTGCATGAACTGTGCAGGCTCCCATGGGGGAAGGGGAAAGTGGGATGGGGGGTAGGGCGAGGCAGTGGAAAATACCGTGTTCAAAGAACGGGCCAATGCTGAAGGAGCGTCAGAATCCCCTAGCTAAAATACACAGGGTCGATAGGGATAAGCGAGGTCTATGCACATAACGATGCACCAGACCCCATCGCATCACAAAGTGACAAAATGTCTGAGGCACATGAACCCCCGCCTTGTAGCATTATGTGCATAGACCTCGCTTAACCCTCTCATCCCTGTGTGTTTTAGCTAGGGGATTCCGACGCTCCTTCAGCACTTCCCCGAATCCTGCAAAACCTATGCCGTCACTCGCTCCATAGCTGAGTGCTGACACAAGGTGGATGTGCATGTGCCTTGGACATTTTGTCACTTTGTGATGCGATGGGGTCTGGGGTATTGTTAAGTGCATAGACCTTGCTTATCACTATCGACCCTGTGTATTTTAGCTAGGGGATTCTGACGCTCCTTCAGCATTGCCCCGTGACCTACAAAATCTGTGCTGTTACTTGCTCCATAGCTGAGGGCCTCCATGGGGCAAGGAGTCACAGGCGGTAGCCATTTTAATTCTGCCCTGCTACGGAATTGTATGTGTACCGTATGGTGCATAGAACCTTAACAATACAACCGCTCCTGCAGCTTTGCCCTGGTTTATGTGAATAACTCCATCCCTGTCTACTGCATGACCTGTGCAGGATCCCATGGGGGAAGGGCGATGGGCTAGCGGGAGGCGGTAGAAAATACCATGCTTTTGAAATGCAAGTACTGTATGAGTCCGAGTCCCCAGTATGTTCTTCTAGTGTACTAATTAGCATGAACAGCTTGTAACGTACAGTGGCAAGATAAATCTTTCTATGTATAATGGAGAGATAAAGGATCCTCCCTAAGTTCCTAGATGTCAAATCACCGTCCTTAGTATCTCTGTACAGTATGTTCTACTAGTGTACTAATTAGCATGAACAGCTTTTAACTGGATGCCAAATCATCATACTTAGTATCTCTGTACAGTATGTTCTATTAGGGTACTAATTAGCACGAACAGCTTGTAACGTACAGCGGCAAGTTTAATCTTTCTATGTATAATGGAGAGAGATAAAAGCTCCTCAGTAAGTTCCTGGATGCCAAATCACCGTACTTAGTATCTCTGTACAGTAAGTTCTATTAGGGTACTAATTAGCTGTTCGTGCTAATTAGTACCCTAATAGAAAATACTATACAGAGATACTAAGGATGGTGATTTGGCAACCAGGAACTTATGGAGTAGCTTTTATCTCTCTATATTATACAAAGAAAGATTAAACTTGCCACTGTACGTTACAAGCTGTTCGTGCTAATTAGTACACTAGTAGAACATACTGTACAGAGATACTAAGTACAGTGATTTGGCATCCAGGAACTTAGGGAGGAGCTTTTATCTCTCTCCACTGTAATCTTTCTAAGTATACTGGAGAGAGATAAAAGCTCCTCCCTAAGTTCCTGGATGCCAAATCACTGTCCGTAGTATCTCTGTACAGTACGTCTACTAGTGTACTAATTAGCACGAGCAGCTTGTAATGTACAGTGGCAGGTTTGATCTTTCTATGTATAATGTAGAGAGATAAAAGCTCCTCCCTAAGTTCCTGGTTGCCAAATCACCATCCTTAGTATCTCTGTATAGTATTTTCTATTAGGGTACTAATTAGCACGAACAGCTAATTAGTACCCTAATAGAAAATACTGTACAGAGATAATAAGTACGGTGATTTGGCATCCAGGAACTTACTGGGGAGCTTTTATCTCTCTCCATTATACATAGAAAGATTAAACTTGCCACTGTACGTTACAAGCTGCTCGTGCTAATTAGTACCCTAATAGAACATACTGTACAGAGATTCTAAGTACGGTGATTTGGCATCCAGTTAACAGCTGTTCGTGCTAATTAGTACGCTAGTAGAACATACTGTACAGAGATACTAAGGATGGTGATTTGGCATCTAGGAACTTAGGGAGGAGCTTCTATCTCTCCCCATTATATTTAGAAGGAAAACACTTGCCGCTGCATGTTACAAGCTGTTCATGCTATTTAGTACTCAAATGTAAAATACTGTACAGAGATACTAAGGATGATTTGGCATCCAGTACCTTAGGGAGGAGCTTTTATCTCTCCCAAATATAATTAGAAAGATAACACTTGCCACTGTATGTAACAAGCTGTTCGTGCTATTTAGTACTCAAATACAAAATACTGAACAGAGACACTAAGCACAGTGATTTGGCTTCCAGGAACTTAGGGAGGAGCTTTTATCTCTCACCATTATACTTAGAAAGATAACACTAGCCGCTGTAGCCTTGAGAACAGAGTATAACACTTGCCACTGTAGATTACAAGCTGTGTGTGCTATTTAGTACACAAATGCGTAATACTGTAAAGAATTTCTAAGTACAGTGATTTGGCATCCAGGAACTTACGGAGGAGCTTTTATCTCTCCCCATTATACTTAGAAGGATAACACTTCCTGCTGTACGTTAAAAGCTGTTCATAATATTTAGTACTAAAATCTAAAATACTGTACAGAGATACTAAGGATGATGATTTGTCAACCAGGAACCTAGGGAGGAGCTTTTATATCTCCCCATTAAACTTATAAAGATAACATTTGCTGCTGTAGCCTTTACAGAAGAATATGCTACAAGCTGTTTGTGCTATTTAGTTCTTAAATAAAAACTACTGTACATAGATGATAAGCATGGTGATTTGCTATCCAGGAACTTAGGGAGGAGCTTTTATCTCTCTCTATTTAATTTAGAAAGATAACACATTTGCCACTGTAACCTTCAGAGCAAAGTACATTTGAAGCTGTTTATGCTATTTAGTACTCAAATACAAAATACTGTACAGAGATGCTAAGCACAGTGAGTTGGAATCCACGAACCTATGGAGTTTTTATCTCTAAACAATATACTTAGAAAGATAACTCTTGCCACTGTAAATTACAAGCTGTTTGTGCTCTTAAATAAACAAATGCAAAATGCCATACAAAGATGCTAAGCATGGTAATTTGGCATCCAGGAATTTAGGGAGGAGCTTTTATCTCTCCCCATTATACTTATAAAGATAACACTTGCCGCTGTAGCCTTTAGAGCAGTGTAGGTTAGAATCTGTTCATGCTATTTAGTACTCAAATGCAAAATACTGTACAGAGATGCTAAGCTTGGTGATTTGGAATCCAGGAACTTAGGGTGCAA
This sequence comes from Pseudophryne corroboree, assembly GCF_028390025.1. Classification (NCBI taxonomy): domain Eukaryota; kingdom Metazoa; phylum Chordata; class Amphibia; order Anura; family Myobatrachidae; genus Pseudophryne; species Pseudophryne corroboree. The sequence continues at coordinate 801,988,317 of NC_086445.1, forward strand.
ATTTTATCTCTCCCATTATACTTAGAAAGATAACACTTGCCGCTGTACGTTAGAAACTGTTCGTGCTATTTAGTACACAAATGCAAAATACTGTACAGAGATGCTAAGCACAGTAATTTGGCATCCAGCAACATAGGGAGGAGCTTTTATCTCTCCCCATTACACATAGAAAGATAACACTTTGCAGTTGTAGTCTTTACAGTAGAGTACTGTACATTATAAGCGGTTTGTACTATTTAGTACTCAAATGCAAAATACTATACAGAGATGCTAGGCATGGTGATTTGAAATCCAGGAACTTAGGAGGAGCTTTTAACTCTCCCCATTATAATTAGAAAGATAACACTTGGCGCTGTACATTACAAATGGTTCATGCTATTTAGTACACAAATGCAAAATACTAAACAGAGATGCCAAGCATGGTGATTTGGCATCCAGGAACTTAGGAAGGAGATTTTTATCTCTCCCCATTTCATTTAGAAAGATAGCATTTGCTGCTGTACGTTACCAGATGTTCATACTATTTAGTACTCAAATGCAAAATACTGTACAGATATGTAAAACACATGGATTTGGCATCCAGGAACTTAGGGAGGAGCTTTGATATCTCCCCATTATACTTAGAAAGATAACTCTTGCCGCTCTAACCTTTAAAGCAGAGTTCTGTATGTTACAAGCTGTTCATGCTATTTAGTACACTAATGCAAAATACTGTACAGAGATGCTAAGCATGGTGATTTGGCATCTAGGAACTTTGGGAGGAGCTTTTATCTCTCCCCATTATATTTAGAAAGATAACACTTGCCGCTGTACATTACAAGCTATTCGGGCTCTTTAGTGCACAAATGCAAAATACTGTACAGAGATGCTAAGCACAGTAATTTGGCATCCAGGAACTTAGGGATGAGCCTTTTTCTCTCCCCTTTATACTTAGAAAGATAACACTTTCCGCTGTACGTTTCAAGTTGTTCATGCTATTTAGTACTCAAATGCAAAATACTGTACAGAGATGCTAAGCATGGTGATTTGGCATCCAGGAACTTAGGGAGGAGCTTTTATCTTTCTCCATTATAATGAGAAAGATAACACTTGCCGCTGTGCATTACAAGCTGTTTGTGCTATTTAGTACTCAAAAGCAAAAAACTGTACAGAGAAGCTAAGCACACTTATTTGGCATCTGGGAACTTAGGGAGGAGCTTTTATCTCTCCCCATTATACTTAGAAAGATAACACTTGCCATAATAGCCTTTGGAGCAGAGAAGGTTACAAGCTGTTCATGCTATTTAATACTCACGTAAAAAATACTGTACAGAGACGCTAAGCACAGTGATTTGGAATCCAGGAACTTATGGAGGAGCTTTTATCTCTCCCTATTAAATTTAGAAAGATAACACTTGCCGCTGTATGTTAAAAGCTGTTCTTGCTATTTAGTAATCAAATGCAAAATACTGTATACATATAATAAGGATGATGATTTGGCATCTGGTAACTTAGGGAGAAGCTTTTATCTCTCCTCATTATACTTATAAAGATTACACATGCCGCTGTACCCTTTCCAGCAGAGTACATTACAAGCTGTTCGTGCTACTTAGTACTCAAATACAAAATACTGTACAGAGATGCTAAGCATGGTGATTTGGCATCCAGGAACTTAGGAAGGAGTATTGATATCTCCCCAATATACTTAGAAGGATAACACTTGCCGCTGTACGTTAGAAGCTGTTCAGGCTCCTTCGTACACAAATGCAAAATACTATACAGAGATGCTAGGCATGGTGATTTGAAATCCAGTAACTTAGGAGGAGCTTTTATGTCTCTCCAATATACTTAGAAAGATAACACTTGCTGCTGTAGCCTTTAGAGCATAATAAGTAACAAGCGGTTTGTGCTATTTTGTACTCAAATACAAAATACTGAACAGAGACACTAAGCACAGTGATTTGGCATCCAGGAACTTAGGAGGAGCTTTTATATCTCTCCAATATACTTAGAAAGATAACACTTGCTACTTTAGCCTTTATAGCAGAGTACGCTACCAGCTGTGCTATTTAGTATTTAAATATAAAATACTATAGAGAGATGCTAAGCACAGTGATTTGGCATCCAAGAACTTAGGGAGGAGCTTTTACTTCTACCCATTATACGTAGAAAGATAACACTTGCCATTGTACGTTACATGTTGTTCGTGCTATTTAGTACTCAAATAGAAAATACTGTACCGAGATACTAAGGATAGTGATTTTGCATCCAGGAACTTAGTGTGGAGCTTTTGCCTCTACCCATTATACTTAGAGTGATAACACTTTGCCACTGTAGCCTTTAGAGAATTGTAGGTTACAAGCTGTTCGTGCTATTTTGTACTCAAATGAGAAATAATGAACAGAGACACTAATCACAGTGATTTGGCATCCAGGAATTTAGGTAGGAGCTTTTGTCTCCTCAATATACTTAGAAAGAGTACACTTGCTGCTTTAGCATTTAGAGCAGAGTACGTTACACACTGTTTGTTATATTTAGTACTCAAATACAAAATACTGTACAGAAAAACTAAGCACAGTGATTTGGCATCCAGGAATTTAGGGAGGAGCTTTTATCTCTCCCCATTATAATTAGAAAGATAACACTTGCCACTATACATTACAAATGGTTCGTGCTATTTAGTACACAAATGCAAAATACTATACAGAGATGCCAAGCATGGTGATTTGGCATCCAGGAACTTAGAAAGGAGATTTTATCTCTCCCCATTTTATTTAGAAAGATAACATTTGCCGCTGTACGTTACAAAATGTTCATACTATTTAGTACTCAAATGCAAAATACTGTACAGATATGTTAAACACTGGGATTTGGCATCCAGGAACTTAGGGAGGAGCTTTGATATCTCCCCATTATACTTAGAAAGATAACACTTGACACTCTTTCCTTTACAGCAGAGTTCTCTATGTTACAAGCTGTACATGCTATTTAGTTCACTAATGCAAAATACTGTACAGAGATGCTAAGCACAGTAATTTGGCATCCAGCAACATAGGGAGGAGCTTTTATCTCTCCCCATTACACATAGAAAGATAACACTTTGCAGCTGTAGTCTTTACAGCAGAGTACTGTACATTATAAGCTGTTTGTGCTATTTTATACTCAAATACAAAATACTGAACAGAGACACTAAGCACGGTGATTTGGCATCCAGGAACTTAAGGAGGAGCTTTTATTTCTCCCCAATATACTTAGAAAGATCAAACTTGCTGCTGTAGCCTTTAGAGCAGAGTAAGTAACAACCTGTTTGTGCTATTTTGTACTCAGATAAAGAATACTGTACAGAGACACTAAGCACAGTGATTTGGCATCCAAGAACTTAGCGAGGAGGTTTTATCTCTCCCCATTATACTTAGAAAGATAACACTTGCCGCTGTAGCCTTTAGAGCAGAGTACGTTACAAGCTGTTTTTGCTATTTAGTACTCAAATACAAAATACAGAACAGAAACACTAAGAACAGTTATTTGGCATCTAGTAACTTAGGGAGGAGCTTTTATCTCTCCCCATTTTACTTAGAAAGATAACACTTACTGCTGTATGTTAGAAGCTGTTCGTGCTATTTATTACTCAAATGCAAAATACTGTACAGAGAAGCTAAGCACACTGAATTGGCATTCATGAAGTTAAAGAGGAGCTTTAATCTCTCCCCAATATATTTAGAAGGAAAACGCTTGCCGCTGCACATTACAAGCTGTTCATGCTATTTAATACTCAAATGCAAAATACTGTATAGAGATGCTAAGCATGGGTATTTTTCATCCATGAACTTATGGAGGAGCTTTTATATCTCCCCATTATAATTAGAAAAATAACACTTGCCGCTGTATGTTACAAGTTGTTAATGCTATTTAGTACTCAAATACAATATACTGTACAGAAACACTAAGCACAGTTATTAGGCATCCGGTAACTTAGGGAGGAGCTGTTATCTCTCCCCATTATACTTACAAGAATAACACTTGCCGCTGTACATTAAAAGCTGTTCATGCTACTTAGTACTAAAGTGTAAAATACTGTACAGAGACAGTAAGGATGATAATTTGGCATCGAGGAACTTAGGGGGGAGCTTTTATCTCTCCCCATTTTACTTATAAAGATAACTTTTGACGCTGTACGTTTCAAGCTGTACGTGATATTTAGTACACAATTGCAAAATACTGTACAGAGAAACTAAGCACAGTGATTTGGCATCCGGAAACTTAGGGAGGAGCTTCTATCTCTCCCCATTATATTTAGAAGGAAAACACTTGCCGCTGCACGTTACAAGCTGTTCATGCTATTTAGTACTCAAATGTAAAATACTATACAGCGATACTAAGGATGATTTGGCATCCAGGACCTTAGGGAGGAGCTTTTATCTCTCCCAATTATAATTAGAAAGATAACACTTGCCACTGTATGTTACAAGCTGTTCATGCTATTTAGTACTCAAATACAAAATACTGAACAGAGACACTAAGCACAGTGATTTTGGATCCAGGAACTTAGGGGGGAGCTTTTATCTCTCCCCATTATACTTAGAAGGATAACTCTTGCCGCTCTAACCTTTAAAGCAGAGTTCTGTATGTTACAAGCTGTTCATGCTATTTAGTACACTAATGCAAAATACTGTACAGAGATGCTAAGCATGGTGATTTGGCATCTAGGAACTTTGGGAGGAGCTTTTATCTCTCCCCATAATATTTTGAAAGATAACACTTGCCGCTGTACATTACAAGCTATTCGGGCTCTTTAGTGCACAAATGCAAAATACTGTACAGAGATGCTAAGCACAGTAATTTGGCATCCAGGAACTTAGGGATGAGCCTTTTTCTCTCCCCTTTATACTTAGAAAGATAACACTTTCCGCTGTACGTTTCAAGTTGTTCATGCTATTTAGTACTCAAATGCAAAATACTGTACAGAGATGCTAAGCATGGTGATTTGGCATCCAGGAACTTAGGGAGGAGCTTTTATCTTTCTCCATTATAATGAGAAAGATAACACTTGCCACTGTGCATTACAAGCTGTTTGTGCTATTTAGTACTCAAAAGCAAAAAACTGTACAGAGAAGCTAAGCACACTTATTTGGCATCTGGGAACTTAGGGAGGAGCTTTTATCTCTCCCCATTATACTTAGAAAGATAACACTTGCCATAATAGCCTTTGGAGCAGAGAAGGTTACAAGCTGTTCATGCTATTTAATACTCACGTAAAAAATACTGTACAGAGACGCTAAGCACAGTGATTTGGAATCCAGGAACTTATGGAGGAGCTTTTATCTCTCCCTATTAAATTTAGAAAGATAACACTTGCCGCTGTATGTTAAAAGCTGTTCGTGCTATTTAGTAATCAAATGCAAAATACTGTATACATATAATAAGGATGATGATTTGGCATCTGGTAACTTAGGGAGAAGCTTTTATCTCTCCTCATTATACTTATAAAGATTACACATGCCGCTGTACCCTTTCCAGCAGAGTACATTACAAGCTGTTCGTGCTACTTAGTACTCAAATACAAAATACTGTACAGAGATGCTAAGCATGGTGATTTGGCATCCAGGAACTTAGGAAGGAGCATTGATATCTCCCCATTATACTTAGAAGGATAACACTTGCCGCTGTACGTTAGAAGCTGTTCAGGCTCCTTCGTACACAAATGCAAAATACTATACAGAGATGCTAGGCATGGTGATTTGAAATCCAGTAACTTAGGAGGAGCTTTTATGTCTCTCCAATATACTTAGAAAGATAACACTTGCTGCTGTAGCCTTTAGAGCATAATAAGTAACAAGCGGTTTGTGCTATTTTGTACTCAAATACAAAATACTGAACAGAGACACTAAGCACAGTGATTTGGCATCCAGGAACTTAGGAGGAGCTTTTATATCTCTCCAATATACTTAGAAAGATAACACTTGCTACTTTAGCCTTTATAGCAGAGTACACTACCAGCTGTGCTATTTAGTATTCAAATATAAAATACTATAGAGAGATGCTAAGCACAGTGATTTGGCATCCAAGAACTTAGGGAGGAGCTTTTACTTCTCCCCATTATACGTAGAAAGATAACACTAGCCATTGTACGTTACATGTTGTTCGTGCTATTTAGTACTCAAATAGAAAATACTGTACCGAGATACTAAGGATAGTGATTTTGCATCCAGGAACTTAGTGTGGAGCTTTTGCCTCTACCCATTATACTTAGAGTGATAACACTTGGCCACTGTAGCCTTTAGAGAATTGTAGGTCACAAGCTGTTCGTGCTATTTTGTACTCAAATGAGAAATAATGAACAGAGACACTAATCACAGTGATTTGGCATCCAGGAATTTAGGTAGGAGCTTTTGTCTCCTCAATATACTTAGAAAGAGTACACTTGCTGCTTTAGCATTTAGAGCAGAGTACGTTACACACTGTTTGTTATATTTAGTACTCAAATACAAAATACTGTACAGAAAAACTAAGCACAGTGATTTGGCATCCAGGAATTTAGGGAGAAGCTTTTATCTCTCCCCATTATAATTAGAAAGATAACACTTGCCACTATACATTACAAATGGTTCGTGCTATTTAGTACACAAATGCAAAATACTATACAGAGATGCCAAGCATGGTGATTTGGCATCCAGGAACTTAGAAAGGAGATTTTATCTCTCCCCATTTTATTTAGAAAGATAACATTTGCCGCTGTACGTTACAAGATGTTCATACTATTTAGTACTCAAATGCAAAATACTGTACAGATATGTTAAACACAGGGATTTGGCATCCAGGAACTTAGGGAGGAGCTTTGATATCTCCCCATTATACTTAGAAAGATAACACTTGACACTCTTTCCTTTAAAGCAGAGTTCTCTATGTTACAAGCTGTACATGCTATTTAGTTCACTAATGCAAAATACTGTACAGAGATGCTAAGCACAGTAATTTGGCATCCAGCAACATAGGGAGGAGCTTTTATCTCTCCCCATTACACATAGAAAGATAACACTTTGCAGCTGTAGTCTTTACAGCAGAGTACTGTACATTATAAGCTGTTCGTGCTATTTAGTACTCAAATGCAAAATACTATACAGAGATACTAGGCATGGTGATTTGAAATCCAGGAACTTAGGAGGAGCTTTTATATCTCTCCAATATACTTAGAAAGATAAAACTTGCTGCTGTAGCCTTTAGAGCATAGTAAGTAACAAGCTGTTTGTGCTATTTTGTACTCAAATACAAAATACTGAACAGAGACACTAAGCACGGTGATTTGGCATCCAGGAACTTAAGGAGGAGCTTTTATTTCTCCCCAATATACTTAGAAAGATCAAACTTGCTGCTGTAGCCTTTAGAGCAGAGTAAGTAACAACCTGTTTGTGCTATTTTGTACTCAGATAAAGAATACTGTACAGAGACACTAAGCACAGTGATTTGGCATCCAAGAACTTAGCGAGGAGGTTTTATCTCTCCCCATTATACTTAGAAAGATAACACTTGCCGCTGTAGCCTTTAGAGCAGAGTACGTTACAAGCTGTTTTTGCTATTTAGTACTCAAATACAAAATACAGAACAGAAACACTAAGAACAGTTATTTGGCATCTAGTAACTTAGGGAGGAGCTTTTATCTCTCCCCATTTTACTTAGAAAGATAACACTTACTGCTGTATGTTAGAAGCTGTTCGTGCTATTTATTACTCAAATGCAAAATACTGTACAGAGAAGCTAAGCACACTGAATTGGCATTCGTGAAGTTAAAGAGGAGCTTTAGTCTCTCCCCAATATATTTAGAAGGAAAACGCTTGCCGCTGCACATTACAAGCTGTTCATGCTATTTAATACTCAAATGCAAAATACTGTATAGAGATGCTAAGCATGGGTATTTTTCATCCATGAACTTATGGAGGAGCTTTTATATCTCCCCATTATAATTAGAAAAATAACACTTGCCGCTGTATGTTACAAGTTGTTCATGCTATTTAGTACTCAAATACAATATACTGTACAGAAACACTAAGCACAGTTATTAGGCATCCGGTAACTTAGGGAGGAGCTGTTATCTCTACCCATTATACTTACAAGAATAACACTTGCCGCTGTACATTAAAAGCTGTTCATGCTACTTAGTACTAAAATGTAAAATACTGTACAGAGACAGTAAGGATGATAATTTGGCATCGAGGAACTTAGGGGGGAGCTTTTATCTCTCCCCATTTTACTTATAAAGATAACTTTTGACGCTGTACGTTTCAAGCTGTACGTGATATTTAGTACACAATTGCAAAATACTGTACAGAGAAACTAAGCACAGTGATTTGGCATCCGGAAACTTAGTGAGGAGCTTCTATCTCTCCCCATTATATTTAGAAGGAAAACACTTGCCGCTGCACGTTACACGCTGTTCATGCTATTTAGTACTCAAATGTAAAATACTATACAGCGATACTAAGGATGATTTGGCATCCAGGACCTTAGGGAGGAGCTTTTATCTCTCCCAATTATAATTAGAAAGATAACACTTGCCACTGTATGTTACAAGCTGTTCATGCTATTTAGTACTCAAATACAAAATACTGAACAGAGACACTAAGCACAGTGATTTTGGATCCAGGAACTTAGGGGGGAGCTTTTATCTCTCCCCATTATACTTAGAAGGATAACACTTTCTGCTGTACGTTAAAAGCTGTTCATAATATTTAGTACAAAAATCTAAAATACTGTACAGAGATACTAAGGATTATGATTTGGCAACCAGGAACCTAGGGAGGAGCTTTTATATCTCCCCATTAAACTTATAAAGATAACATTTGCCGCTGTATCCTTTACAGAAGAATATGCTACAAGCTGTTTCTGCTATTTAGTTCTTAAATAAAAACTACTGTACATAGATGATAAGCATGGTGATTTGCTATCCAGGAACTTAGGGAGGAGCTTTTATCTCTCCCTATTTAAGTTAGAAAGATAACACATTTGCCACTGTAACCTTCAGAGCAAAGTACATTTGAAGCTGTTTATGCTATTTAGTACTCAAATACAAAATACTGTACAGAGATGCTAAGCACAGTGAGTTGGAATCCACGAACCTATGGAGTTTTTATCTCTAAACAATATACTTAGAAAGATAACTCTTGCCACTGTAAATTACAAGCTGTTTGTGCTCTTAAATAAACAAATGCAAAATACCATACAAAGATGCTAAGCATGGTAATTTGGCATCCAGGAATTTAGGGAGGAGCTTTTATCTCTCCCCATTATACTTAGAAATATAATATTTACCGCTGTACGTTAGAAACTGATCATGCTATTTAGTACACAAATGGAAAATACTGTACAGAGATGCTAAGTATGGTGATTTGGCATCCAGGAACTTAGGGAGGAGCTTTTATTTACCCCATTATACTTATAAAGATAACACTTGCCGCTGTAGCCTTTAGAGCAGTGTAGGTTATAATCTGTTCGTGCTATTTACTGCTCAAATGCAAAATACTGTACAGAGATGCTAAACTTGGTGATTTGGAATCCAGGAATTTAGGGAGCAGATTTTATCTCTCCCATTTTACTAAGAAAGATAATACTTGCCGCTGTACGTTAGAAACTGTTCGTGCTATTTAGTACACAAATGCAAAATACTGTACAGAGATGCTTAGCACAGTAATTTGGCATCCAGCAACATAGGGACGAGCTTTTATCTCTCCCCATTACACATAGAAAGATAACACTTTGCAGATGTAGTCTTTACAGCAGAGTACTGTACATTATAAGCGGTTCGTGCTATTTAGTACTCAAATGCAAAATACTATACAGAGATGCTAGGCATGGTGATTTGAAATCCAGGAACTTAGGAGGAGCTTTTATCTCTCCCCATTATAATTAGAAAGATAACACTTGGCGCTGTACATTACAAATGGTTCATGCTATTTAGTACACAAATGCAAAATACTGAACAGAGATGCCAAGCATGGTGATTTGGCATCCAGGAAATTAGGAAGGAGATTTTATCTCTCCCCATTTTATTTAGAAAGATAGCATTTGCCGATGTACGTTACAAGATGTTCATACTATTTAGTACTCAAATGCAAAATACTGTACAGATATGTAAAACACATGGATTTGGCATCCAGGAACTTAGGGAGGAGCTTTGATATCTCCCCATTATACTTAGAAAGATAACTCTTGCCGCTCTAACCTTTAAAGCAGAGTTCTGTATGTTACAAGCTGTTCATGCTATTTAGTACACTAATGCAAAATACTGTACAGAGATGCTAAGCATGGTGATTTGGCATCTAGGAACTTTGGGAGGAGCTTTTATCTCTCCCCATTATATTTAGAAAGATAACACTTGCCGCTGTACATTACAAGCTATTCGGGCTCTTTAGTGCACAAATGCAAAATACTGTACAGAGATGCTAAGCACAGTAATTTGGCATCCAGGAACTTAGGGATGAGCCTTTTTCTCTCCCCTTTATACTTAGAAAGATAACACTTTCCGCTGTACGTTTCAAGTTGTTCATGCTATTTAGTACTCAAATGCAAAATACTGTACAGAGATGCTAAGCATGGTGATTTGGCATCCAGGAACTTAGGGAGGAGCTTTTATCTTTCTCCATTATAATGAGAAAGATAACACTTGCCGCTGTGCATTACAAGCTGTTTGTGCTATTTAGTACTCAAAAGCAAAAAACTGTACAGAGAAGCTAAGCACACTTATTTGGCATCTGGGAACTTAGGGAGGAGCTTTTATCTCTCCCCATTATACTTAGAAAGATAACACTTGCCATAATAGCCTTTGGAGCAGAGAAGGTTACAAGCTGTTCATGCTATTTAATACTCACGTAAAAAATACTGTACAGAGACGCTAAGCACAGTGATTTGGAATCCAGGAACTTATGGAGGAGCTTTTATCTCTCCCTATTAAATTTAGAAAGATAACACTTGCCGCTGTATGTTAAAAGCTGTTCGTGCTATTTAGTAATCAAATGCAAAATACTGTATACATATAATAAGGATGATGATTTGGCATCTGGTAACTTAGGGAGAAGCTTTTATCTCTCCCCATTATACTTATAAAGATTACACATGCCGCTGTACCCTTTCCAGCAGAGTACATTACAAGCTGTTCGTGCTACTTAGTACTCAAATACAAAATACTGTACAGAGATGCTAAGCATGGTGATTTGGCATCCAGAAACTTAGGAAGGAGCATTGATATCTCCCCATTATACTTAGAAGGATAACACTTGCCGCTGTACGTTAGAAGCTGTTCAGGCTCCTTCGTACACAAATGCAAAATACTATACAGAGATGCTAGGCATGGTGATTTGAAATCCAGTAACTTAGGAGGAGCTTTTATGTCTCTCCAATATACTTAGAAAGATAACACTTGCTGCTGTAGCCTTTAGAGCATAATAAGTAACAAGCGGTTTGTGCTATTTTGTACTCAAATACAAAATACTGAACAGAGACACTAAGCACAGTGATTTGGCATCCAGGAACTTAGGAGGAGCTTTTATATCTCTCCAATATACTTAGAAAGATAACACTTGCTACTTTAGCCTTTATAGCAGAGTGCGCTACCAGCTGTGCTATTTAGTATTCAAATATAAAATACTATAGAGAGATGCTAAGCACAGTGATTTGGCATCCAAGAACTTAGGGAGGAGCTTTTACTTCTTCCCATTATACGTAGAAAGATAACACTTGCCATTGTACGTTACATGTTGTTCGTGCTATTTAGTACTCAAATAGAAAATACTGTACCGAGATACTAAGGATAGTGATTTTGCATCCAGGAACTTAGTGTGGAGCTTTTGCCTCTACCCATTATACTTAGAATGATAACACTTTGCCACTGTAGCCTTTAGAGAATTGTAGGTTACAAGCTGTTCGTGCTATTTTTTACTCAAATGAGAAATACTGAACAGAGACACTAATCACAGTGATTTGGCATCCAGGAATTTAGGTAGGAGCTTTTGTCTCCTCAATATACTTAGAAAGAGTACACTTGCTGCTTTAGCATTTAGAGCAGAGTACATTACACACTGTTTGTTATATTTAGTACTCAAATACAAAATACTGTACAGAAAAACTAAGCACAGTGATTTGGCATCCAGGAATTTAGGGAGGAGCTTTTATCTCTCCCCATTATAATTAGAAAGATAACACTTGCCACTATACATTACAAATGGTTCGTGCTATTTAGTACACAAATGCAAAATACTATACAGAGATGCCAAGCATGGTGATTTGGCATCCAGGAACTTAGGAAGGAGATTTTATCTCTCCCCATTTTATTTAGAAAGATAACATTTGCCGCTGTACGTTACAAGATGTTCATACTATTTAGTACTCAAATGCAAAATACTGTACAGATATGTTAAACACAGGGATTTGGCATCCAGGAACTTAGGGAGGAGCTTTGATATCTCCCCATTATACTTAGAAAGATAACACTTGACACTCTTTCCTTTAAAGCAGAGTTCTGTATGTTACAAGCTGTACATGCTATTTAGTTCACTAATGCAAAATACTGCACAGAGATGCTAAGCACAGTAATTTGGCATCCAGCAACATAGGGAGGAGCTTTTATCTCTCCTCATTACACATAGAAAGATAACACTTTGCAGCTGTAGTCTTTACAGCAGAGTACTGTACATTATAAGCTGTTCGTGCTATTTAGTACTCAAATGCAAAATACTATACAGAGATACTAGGCATGGTGATTTGAAATCCAGGAACTTAGGAGGAGCTTTTATATCTCTCCAATATACTTAGAAAGATAAAACTTGCTGCTGTAGCCTTTAGAGCATAGTAAGTAACAAGCTGTTTGTGCTATTTTATACTCAAATACAAAATACTGAACAGAGACACTAAGCACGGTGATTTGGCATCCAGGAACTTAAGGAGGAGCTTTTATTTCTCCCCAATATACTTAGAAAGATCAAACTTGCTGCTGTAGCCTTTAGAGCAGAGTAAGTAACAACCTGTTTGTGCTATTTTGTACTCAGATAAAGAATACTGTACAGAGACACTAAGCACAGTGATTTGGCATCCAAGAACTTAGCGAGGAGGTTTTATCTCTCCCCATTATACTTAGAAAGATAACACTTGCCGCTGTAGCCTTTAGAGCAGAGTACGTTACAAGCTGTTTTTGCTATTTAGTACTCAAATACAAAATACAGAACAGAAACACTAAGAACAGTTATTTGGCATCTAGTAACTTAGGGAGGAGCTTTTATCTCTCCCCATTTTACTTAGAAAGATAACACTTACTGCTGTATGTTAGAAGCTGTTCGTGCTATTTATTACTCAAATGCAAAATACTGTACAGAGAAGCTAAGCACACTGAATTGGCATTCGTGAAGTTAAAGAGGAGCTTTAATCTCTCCCCAATATATTTAGAAGGAAAACGCTTGCCGCCTGTATAGAGATGCTAAGCATGGGTATTTTTCATCCATGAACTTAGGGAGGAGCTTTTATATCTCCCCATTATAATTAGAAAAATAACACTTGCCGCTGTATGTTACAAGTTGTTCATGCTATTTAGTACTCAAATACAATATACTGTACAGAAACACTAAGCACAGTTATTAGGCATCCGGTAACTTAGGGAGGAGCTGTTATCTCTCCCCATTATACTTACAAGAATAACATTTGCCGCTGTACATTAAAAGCTGTTCATGCTACTTAGTACTAAAATGTAAAATACTGTACAGAGACAGTAAGGATGATAATTTGGCATCGAGGAACTTAGGGGGGAGCTTTTATCTCTCCCCATTTTACTTATAAAGATAACTTTTGACGCTGTACGTTTCAAGCTGTACGTGATATTTAGTACACAATTGCAAAATACTGTACAGAGAAACTAAGCACAGTGATTTGGCATCCGGAAACTTAGTGAGGAGCTTCTATCTCTCCCCATTATATTTAGAAGGAAAACACTTGCCGCTGCACGTTACAAGCTGTTCATGCTATTTAGTACTCAAATGTAAAATACTATACAGCGATACTAAGGATAATTTGGCATCCAGGACCTTAGGGAGGAGCTTTTATCTCTCCCAATTATAATTAGAAAGATAACACTTGCCACTGTATGTTACAAGCTGTTCATGCTATTTAGTACTCAAATACAAAATACTGAACAGAGACACTAAGCACAGTGATTTTGGATCCAGGAACTTAGGGGGGAGCTTTTATCTCTCCCCATTATACTTAGAAGGATAACACTTTCTGCTGTACGTTAAAAGCTGTTCATAATATTTAGTACAAAAATCTAAAATACTGTACAGAGATACTAAGGATTATGATTTGGCAACCAGGAACCTAGGGAGGAGCTTTTATATCTCCCCATTAAACTTATAAAGATAACATTTGCCGCTGTATCCTTTACAGAAGAATATGCTACAAGCTGTTTGTGCTATTTAGTTCTTAAATAAAAACTACTGTACATAGATGATAAGCATGGTGATTTGCTATCCAGGAACTTAGGGAGGAGCTTTTATCTCTCCCTATTTAAGTTAGAAAGATAACACATTTGCCACTGTAACCTTCAGAGCAAAGTACATTTGAAGCTGTTTATGCTATTTAGTACTCAAATACAAAATACTGTACAGAGATGCTAAGCACAGTGAGTTGGAATCCACGAACCTATGGAGTTTTTATCTCTAAACAATATACTTAGAAAGATAACTCTTGCCACTGTAAATTACAAGCTGTTTGTGCTCTTAAATAAACAAATGCAAAATACCATACAAAGATGCTAAGCATGGTAATTTGGCATCCAGGAATTTAGGGAGGAGCTTTTATCTCTCCCCATTATACTTAGAAATATAATACTTACCGCTGTACGTTAGAAACTGATCATGCTATTTAGTACACAAATGGAAAATACTGTACAGAGATGCTAAGTATGGTGATTTGGCATCCAGGAACTTAGGGAGGAGCTTTTATTTACCCCATTATACTTATAAAGATAACACTTGCCGCTGTAGCCTTTAGAGCAGTGTAGGTTATAATCTGTTCGTGCTATTTAGTACTCAAATGCAAAATACTGTACAGAGATGCTAAACTTGGTGATTTGGAATCCAGGAACTTAGGGAGCAGATTTTATCTCTCCCATTTTACTAAGAAAGATAATACTTGCCGCTGTACGTTAGAAACTGTTCGTGCTATTTAGTACACAAATGCAAAATACTGTACAGAGATGCTAAGCACAGTAATTTGGCATCCAGCAACATAGGGAGGAGCTTTTATCTCTCCCCATTACACATAGAAAGATAACACTTTGCAGATGTAGTCTTTACAGCAGAGTACTGTACATTATAAGCGGTTCGTGCTATTTAGTACTCAAATGCAAAATACTATACAGAGATGCTAGGCATGGTGATTTGAAATCCAGGAACTTAGGAGGAGCTTTTATCTCTCCCCATTATAATTAGAAAGATAACACTTGGCGCTGTACATTACAAATGGTTCATGCTATTTAGTACACAAATGCAAAATACTGAACAGAGATGCCAAGCATGGTGATTTGGCATCCAGGAAATTAGGAAGGAGATTTTATCTCTCCCATTTTATTTAGAAAGATAGCATTTGCCGATGTACGTTACAAGATGTTCATACTATTTAGTACTCAAATGCAAAATACTGTACAGATATGTAAAACACATGGATTTGGCATCCAGGAACTTAGGGAGGAGCTTTGATATCTCCCCATTATACTTAGAAAGATAACTCTTGCTGCTCTAACCTTTAAAGCAGAGTTCTGTATGTTACAAGCTGTTCATGCTATTTAGTACACTAATGCAAAATACTGTACAGAGATGCTAAGCATGGTGATTTGGCATCTAGGAACTTTGGGAGGAGCTTTTATCTCTCCCCATTATATTTAGAAAGATAACACTTGCCGCTGTACATTACAAGCTATTCGGGCTCTTTAGTGCACAAATGCAAAATACTGTACAGAGATGCTAAGCACAGTAATTTGGCATCCAGGAACTTAGGGATGAGCCTTTTTCTCTCCCCTTTATACTTAGAAAGATAACACTTTCCGCTGTACGTTTCAAGTTGTTCATGCTATTTAGTACTCAAATGCAAAATACTGTACAGAGATGCTAAGCATGGTGATTTGGCATCCAGGAACTTAGGGAGGAGCTTTTATCTTTCTCCATTATAATGAGAAAGATAACACTTGCCGCTGTGCATTACAAGCTGTTTGTGCTATTTAGTACTCAAAAGCAAAAAACTGTACAGAGAAGCTAAGCACACTTATTTGGCATCTGGAAACTTAGGTAGGAGCTTTTATCTCTCCTCATTATACTTAGAAAGATAACACTTGCCATAATAGCCTTTGGAGCAGAGAAGGTTACAAGCTGTTCATGCTATTTAATACTCACGTAAAAAATACTGTACAGAGACGCTAAGCACAGTGATTTGGAATCCAGGAACTTATGGAGGAGCTTTTATCTCTCCCTATTAAATTTAGAAAGATAACACTTGCCGCTGTATGTTAAAAGCTGTTCGTGCTATTTAGTAATCAAATGCAAAATACTGTATACATATAATAAGGATGATGATTTGGCATCTGGTAACTTAGGGAGAAGCTTTTATCTCTCCCCATTATACTTATAAAGATTACACATGCCGCTGTACCCTTTCCAGCAGAGTACATTACAAGCTGTTCGTGCTACTTAGTACTCAAATACAAAATACTGTACAGAGATGCTAAGCATGGTGATTTGGCATCCAGGAACTTAGGAAGGAGCATTGATATCTCCCCATTATACTTAGAAGGATAACACTTGCCGCTGTACGTTAGAAGCTGTTCAGGCTCCTTCGTACACAAATGCAAAATACTATACAGAGATGCTAGGCATGGTGATTTGAAATCCAGTAACTTAGGAGGAGCTTTTATGTCTCTCCAATATACTTAGAAAGATAACACTTGCTGCTGTAGCCTTTAGAGCATAATAAGTAACAAGCGGTTTGTGCTATTTTGTACTCAAATACAAAATACTGAACAGAGACACTAAGCACAGTGATTTGGCATCCAGGAACTTAGGAGGAGCTTTTATATCTCTCCAATATACTTAGAAAGATAACACTTGCTACTTTAGCCTTTATAGCAGAGTACGCTACCAGCTGTGCTATTTAGTATTCAAATATAAAATACTATAGAGAGATGCTAAGCACAGTGATTTGGCATCCAAGAACTTAGGGAGGAGCTTTTACTTCTCCCCATTATACGTAGAAAGATAACACTTGCCATTGTACGTTACATGTTGTTCGTGCTATTTAGTACTCAAATAGAAAATACTGTACCGAGATACTAAGGATAGTGATTTTGCATCCAGGAACTTAGTGTGGAGCTTTTGCCTCTACCCATTATACTTAGAATGATAACACTTTGCCACTGTAGCCTTTAGAGAATTGTAGGTTACAAGCTGTTCGTGCTATTTTGTACTCAAATGAGAAATACTGAACAGAGACACTAATCACAGTGATTTGGCATCCAGGAATTTAGGTAGGAGCTTTTGTCTCCTCAATATACTTAGAAAGAGTACACTTGCTGCTTTAGCATTTAGAGCAGAGTACGTTACACACTGTTTGTTATATTTAGTACTCAAATACAAAATACTGTATAAAAACACTAAGCACAGTGATTTGGCATCCAGGAATTTAGGGAGGAGCTTTTATCTCTCCCCATTATAATTAGAAAGATAACACTTGCCACTATACATTACAAATGGTTTGTGCTATTTAGTACACAAATGCAAAATACTATGCAGAGATGCCAAGCATGGTGATTTGGCATCCAGGAACTTAGGAAGGAGATTTTATCTCTCCCCATTTTATTTAGAAAGATAACATTTGCCGCTGTACGTTACAAGATGTTCATACTATTTAGTACTCAAATGCAAAATACTGTACAGATATGTTAAACACAGGGATTTGGCATCCAGGAACTTAGGGAGGAGCTTTGATATCTCCCCATTATACTTAGAAAGATAACACTTGACGCTCTTTCCTTTAAAGCAGAGTTCTCTATGTTACAAGCTGTTCATGCTATTTAGTTCACTAATGCAAAATACTGTACAGAGATGCTAAGCACAGTAATTTGGCATCCAGCAACATAGGGATGAGCTTTTATCTCTCCCCATTACACATAGAAAGATAACACTTTGCAGCTGTAGTCTTTACAGCAGAGTACTGTACATTATAAGCTGTTCGTGCTATTTAGTACTCAAATGCAAAATACTATACAGAGATACTAGGCATGGTGATTTGAAATCCAGGAACTTAGGAGGAGCTTTTATATCTCTCCAATATACTTAGAAAGATAAAACTTGCTGCTGTAGCCTTTAGAGCATAGTAAGTAACAAGCTGTTTGTGCTATTTTGTACTCAAATACAAAATACTGAACAGAGACACTAAGCACAGTGATTTGGCATCCAGGAACTTAAGGAGGAGCTTTTATTTCTCCCCAATATACTTAGAAAGATAAAACTTGCTGCTGTAGCCTTTAGAGCAGAGTAAGTAACAACCTGTTTGTGCTATTTTGTACTCAGATAAAGAATACTGTACAGAGACACTAAGCACAGTGATTTGGCATCCAAGAACTTAGCGAGGAGGTTTTATCTCTCCCCATTATACTTAGAAAGATAACACTTGCCGCTGTAGCCTTTAGAGCAGAGTACGTTACAAGCTGTTTTTGCTATTTAGTACTCAAATACAAAATACAGAACAGAAACACTAAGAACAGTTATTTGGCATCTAGTTACTTAGGGAGGAGCTTTTATCTCTCCCCATTTTACTTAGAAAGATAACACTTACTGCTGTATGCTAGAAGCTGTTCGTGCTATTTATTACTCAAATGCAAAATACTGTACAGAGAAGCTAAGCACACTGAATTGGCATCCGTGAAGTTAAAGAGGAGCTTTAATCTCTCCCCAATATATTTAGAAGGAAAACGCTTGCCGCTGCACATTACAAGCTGTTCATGCTATTTAATACTCAAATGCAAAATACTGTATAGAGATGTTAAGCATGGGTATTTTTCATCCATGAACTTAGGGAGGAGCTTTTTTATCTCCCCATTATAATTAGAAAAATAACACTTGCCGCTGTATGTTACAAGTTGTTCATGCTATTGAGTACTCATACAAAATACTGTACAGAAACACTAAGCACAGTGATTAGGCATCCAGTAACTTAGGGAGGAGCTGTTATCTCTCCCCATTATACTTACAAGATTAACACTTGCCGCTGTACATTAAAAGCTGTTCATGCTACTTAGTACTAAAATGTAAAATACTGTACAGAGACAGTAAGGATGATAATTTGGCATCGAGGAACTTAGGGGGGAGCATTTATCTCTCCCCATTTTACTTAGAAAGATAACTTTTGACGCTGTACGTTTCAAGCTGTACGTGATATTTAGTACACAATTGCAAAATACTGTACAGAGAAACTAAGCACAGTGATTTGGCATCCGGAAACTTAGTGAGGAGCTTCTATCTCTCCCCATTATATTTAGAAGGAAAACACTTGCCGCTGCACGTTACAAGCTGTTCATGCTATTTAGTACTCAAATGTAAAATACTATACAGCGATACTAAGGATGATTTGGCATCCAGGACCTTAGGGAGGAGCTTTTATCTCTCCCAATTATAATTAGAAAGATAACACTTGCCACTGTATGTTACAAGCTGTTCATGCTATTTAGTACTCAAATACAAAATACTGAACAGAGACACTAAGCACAGTGATTTTGGATCCAGGAACTTAGGGGGGAGCTTTTATCTCTCCCCATTATACTTAGAAGGATAACACTTTCTGCTGTACGTTAAAAGCTGTTCATAATATTTAGTACAAAAATCTAAAATACTGTACAGAGATACTAAGGATTATGATTTGGCAACCAGGAACCTAGGGAGGAGCTTTTATATCTCCCCATTAAACTTATAAAGATAACATTTGCCGCTGTATGCTTTACAGAAGAATACGCTACAAGCTGTTTGTGCTATTTAGTTCTTAAATAAAAACTACTGTACATAGATGATAAGCATGGTGATTTGCTATCCAGGAACTTAGGGAGGAGCTTTTATCTCTCCCTATTTAAGTTAGAAAGATAACACATTTGCCACTGTAACCTTCAGAGCAAAGTACATTTGAAGCTGTTTATGCTATTTAGTACTCAAATACAAAATACTGTACAGAGATGCTAAGCACAGTGAGTTGGAATCCACGAACCTATGGAGTTTTTATCTCTAAACAATATACTTAGAAAGATAACTCTTGCCACTGTAAATTACAAGCTGTTTGTGCTCTTAAATAAACAAATGCAAAATACCATACAAAGATGCTAAGCATGGTAATTTGGCATCCAGGAATTTAGGGAGGAGCTTTTATCTCTCCCCATTATACTTAGAAATATAATACTTACCGCTGTACATTAGAAACTGATCATGCTATTTAGTACACAAATGGAAAATACTGTACAGAGATGCTAAGTATGGTGATTTGGCATCCAGGAACTTAGGGAGGAGCTTTTATTTACCCCATTATACTTATAAAGATAACACTTGCCGCTGTAGCCTTTAGAGCAGTGTAGGTTATAACCTGTTCGTGCTATTTAGTACTCAAATGCAAAATACTGTACAGAGATGCTAAACTTGGTGATTTGGAATCCAGGAACTTAGGGAGCAGATTTTATCTCTCCCATTTTACTAAGAAAGATAATACTTGCCGCTGTACGTTAGAAACTGTTCGTGCTATTTAGTACACAAATGCAAAATACTGTACAGAGATGCTAAGCACAGTAATTTGGCATCCAGCAACATAGGGAGGAGCTTTTATCTCTCCCCATTACACATAGAAAGATAACACTTTGCAGATGTAGTCTTTACAGCAGAGTACTGTACATTATAAGCGGTTCGTGCTATTTAGTACTCAAATGCAAAATACTATACAGAGATGCTAGGCATGGTGATTTGAAATCCAGGAACTTAGGAGGAGCTTTTATCTCTCCCCATTATAATTAGAAAGATAACACTTGGCGCTGTACATTACAAATGGTTCATGCTATTTAGTACACAAATGCAAAATACTGAACAGAGATGCCAAGCATGGTGATTTGGCATCCAGGAAATTAGGAAGGAGATTTTATCTCTCCCCATTTTATTTAGAAAGATAGCATTTGCCGATGTACGTTACAAGATGTTCATATTATTTAGTACTCAAATGCAAAATACTGTACAGATATGTAAAACACATGGATTTGGCATCCAGGAACTTAGGGAGGAGCTTTGATATCTCCCCATTATACTTAGAAAGATAACTCTTGCCGCTCTAACCTTTAATGCAGAGTTCTGTATGTTACAAGCTGTTCATGCTATTTAGTACACTAATGCAAAATACTGTACAGAGATGCTAAGCATGGTGATTTGGCATCTAGGAACTTTGGGAGGAGCTTTTATCTCTCCCCATTATATTTAGAAAGATAACACTTGCCGCTGTACATTACAAGCTGTTCGGGCTCTTTAGTGCACAAATGCAAAATACTGTACAGAGATGCTAAGCACAGTAATTTGGCATCCAGGAACTTAGGGATGAGCCTTTTTCTCTCCCCTTTATACTTAGAAAGATAACACTTTCCGCTGTACGTTTCAAGTTGTTCATGCTATTTAGTACTCAAATGCAAAATACTGTACAGAGATGCTAAGCATGGTGATTTGGCATCCAGGAACTTAGGGAGGAGCTTTTATCTTTCTCCATTATAATGAGAAAGATAACACTTGCCGCTGTGCATTACAAGCTGTTTGTGCTATTTAGTACTCAAAAGCAAAACACTGTACAGAGAAGCTAAGCACACTTATTTGGCATCTGGGAACTTAGGGAGGAGCTTTTATCTCTCCCCATTATACTTAGAAAGATAACACTTGCCATAATAGCCTTTGGAGCAGAGAAGGTTACAAGCTGTTCATGCTATTTAATACTCACGTAAAAAATACTGTACAGAGACGCTAAGCACAGTGATTTGGAATCCAGGAACTTATGGAGGAGCTTTTATCTCTCCCTATTAAATTTAGAAAGATAACACTTGCCGCTGTATGTTAAAAGCTGTTCGTGCTATTTAGTAATCAAATGCAAAATACTGTATACATATAATAAGGATGATGATTTGACATCTGGTAACTTAGGGAGAAGCTTTTATCTCTCCCCATTATACTTATAAAGATTACACATGCCGCTGTACCCTTTCCAGCAGAGTACATTACAAGCTGTTCGTGCTACTTAGTACTCAAATACAAAATACTGTACAGAGATGCTAAGCATGGTGATTTGGCATCCAGGAACTTAGGAAGGAGCATTGATATCTCCCCATTATACTTAGAAGGATAACACTTGCCGCTGTACGTTAGAAGCTGTTCAGGCTCCTTCGTACACAAATGCAAAATACTATACAGAGATGCTAGGCATGGTGATTTGAAATCCAGTAACTTAGGAGGAGCTTTTATGTCTCTCCAATATACTTAGAAAGATAACACTTGCTGCTGTAGCCTTTAGAGCATAATAAGTAACAAGCGGTTTGTGCTATTTTGTACTCAAATACAAAATACTGAACAGAGACACTAAGCACAGTGATTTGGCATCCAGGAACTTAGGAGGAGCTTTTATATCTCTCCAATATACTTAGAAAGATAACACTTGCTACTTTAGCCTTTATAGCAGAGTACGTTACCAGCTGTGCTATTTAGTATTCAAATATAAAATACTATAGAGAGATGCTAAGCACAGTGATTTGGCAACCAAGAACTTAGGGAGGAGCTTTTACTTCTCCCCATTATACGTAGAAAGATAACACTTGCCATTGTACGTTACATGCTGTTCGTGCTATTTAGTACTCAAATAGAAAATACTGTACCGAGATACTAAGGATAGTGATTTTGCATCCAGGAACTTAGTGTGGAGCTTTTGCCTCTACCCATTATACTTAGAATGATAACACTTTGCCACTGTAGCCTTTAGAGAAGAGTAGGTTACAAGCTGTTCATGCTATTTTGTACTCAAATGAGAAATACTGAACAGAGACACTAATCACAGTGATTTAGCATCCAGGAATTTAGGTAGGAGCTTTTGTCTCCTCAATATACTTAGAAAGAGTACACTTGCTGCTTTAGCATTTAGAGCAGAGTACGTTACACACTGTTTGTTATATTTAGTACTCAAATACAAAATACTGTACAGAAAAACTAAGCACAGTGATTTGGCATCCAGGAATTTAGGGAGGAGCTTTTATCTCTCCCCATTATAATTAGAAAGATAACACTTGCCACTATACATTACAAATGGTTCGTGCTATTTAGTACACAAATGCAAAATACTATACAGAGATGCCAAGCATGGTGATTTGGCATCCAGGAACTTAGGAAGGAGATTTTATCTCTCCCCATTTTATTTAGAAAGATAACATTTGCCGCTGTAAGTTACAAGATGTTCATACTATTTAGTACTCAAATGCAAAATACTGTACAGATATGTTAAACACAGGGATTTGGCATCCAGGAACTTAGGGAGGAGCTTTGATATCTCCCCATTATACTTAGAAAGATAACACTTGACACTCTTTCCTTTAAAGCAGAGTTCTCTGTTACAAGCTGTTCATGCTATTTAGTTCACTAATGCAAAATACTGTACAGAGATGCTAAGCACAGTAATTTGGCATCCAGCAACATAGGGAGGAGCTTTTATCTCTCCCCATTACACATAGAAAGATAACACTTTGCAGCTGTAGTCTTTACAGCAGAGTACTGTACATTATAAGCTGTTCGTGCTATTTAGTACTCAAATGCAAAATACTATACAGAGATACTAGGCATGGTGATTTGAAATCCAGGAACTTAGGAGGAGCTTTTATATCTCTCCAATATACTTAGAAAGATAAAACTTGCTGCTGTAGCCTTTAGAGCATAGTAAGTAACAAGCTGTTTGTGCTATTTTGTACTCAAATACAAAATACTGAACAGAGACACTAAGCACTGTGATTTGGCATCCAGGAACTTAAGGAGGAGCTTTTATTTCTCCCCAATATACTTAGAAATATCAAACTTGCTGCTGTAGCCTTTAGAGCAGAGTAAGTAACAACCTGTTTGTGCTATTTTGTACTCAGATAAAGAATACTGTACAGAGACACTAAGCACAGTGATTTGGCATCCAAGAACTTAGCGAGGAGGTTTTATATCTCCCCATTATACTTAGAAAGATAACACTTGCCGCTGTAGCCTTTAGAGCAGAGTACGTTACAAGCTGTTTTTGCTATTTAGTACTCAAATACAAAATACAGAACAGAAACACTAAGAACAGTTATTTGGCATCTAGTAACTTAGGGAGGAGCTTTTATCTCTCCCCATTTTACTTAGAAAGATAACACTTACTGCTGTATGTTAGAAGCTGTTCGTGCTATTTATTACTCAAATGCAAAATACTGTACAGAGAAGCTAAGCACACTGAATTGGCATTCGTGAAGTTAAAGAGGAGCTTTAATCTCTCCCCAATATATTTAGAAGGAAAACGCTTGCCGCTGCACATTACAAGCTGTTCATGCTATTTAATACTCAAATGCAAAATACTGTATAGAGATGCTAAGCATGGGTATTTTTCATCCATGAACATAGGGAGGAGCTTTTATATCTCCCCATTATAATTAGAAAAATAACACTTGCCGCTGTATGTTACAAGTTGTTCATGCTATTTAGTACTCAAATACAAAATACTGTACAGAAACACTAAGCACAGTGATTAGGCATCCAGTAACTTAGGGAGGAGCTGTTATCTCTCCCCATTATACTTACAAGAATAACACTTGCCGCTGTACATTAAAAGCTGTTCATGCTACTTAGTACTAAAATGTAAAATACTGTACAGAGACAGTAAGGATGATAATTTGGCATCGAGGAACTTAGGGGGGAGCTTTTATCTCTCCCCATTTTACTTATAAAGATAACTTTTGACGCTGTACGTTTCAAGCTGTACGTGATATTTAGTACACAATTGCAAAATACTGTACAGAGAAACTAAGCACAGTGATTTGGCATCCGGAAACTTAGTGAGGAGCTTCTATCTCTCCCCATTATATTTAGAAGTAAAACACTTGCCGCTGCATGTTACAAGCTGTTCATGCTATTTAGTACTCAAATGTAAAATACTATACAGCGATACTAAGGATGATTTGGCATCCAGGACCTTAGGGAGGAGCTTTTATCTCTCCCAATTATAATTAGAAAGATAACACTTGCCACTGTATGTTACAAGCTGTTCGTGCTATGTAGTACTCAAATACAAAATACTGAACAGAGACACTAAGCACAGTGATTTTGGATCCAGGAACTTAGGGGGGAGCTTTTATCTATCCCCATTATACTTAGAAGGATAACACTTTATGCTGTACGTTAAAAGCTGTTCATAATATTTAGTACAAAAATCTAAAATACTGTACAGAGATACTAAGGATTATGATTTGGCAACCAGGAACCTAGGGAGGAGCTTTTATATCTCCCCATTAAACTTATAAAGATAACATTTGCCGCTGTATCCTTTACAGAAGAATATGCTACAAGCTGTTTGTGCTATTTAGTTCTTAAATAAAAACTACTGTACATAGATGATAAGCATGGTGATTTGCTATCCAGGAACTTAGGGAGGAGCTTTTATCTCTCCCTATTTAAGTTAGAAAGATAACACATTTGCCACTGTAACCTTCAGAGCAAAGTACATTTGAAGCTGTTTATGCTATTTAGTACTCAAATACAATATACTGTACAGAGATGCTAAGCACAGTGAGTTGGAATCCACGAACCTATGGAGTTTTTATCTCTAAACAATATACTTAGAAAGATAACTCTTGCCACTGTAAATTACAAGCTGTTTGTGCTCTTAAATAAACAAATGCAAAATACCATACAAAGATGCTAAGCATGGTAATTTGGCATCCAGGAATTTAGGGAGGAGCTTTTATCTCTCCCCATTATACTTAGAAATATAATACTTACCGCTGTACGTTAGAAACTGATCATGCTATTTAGTACACAAATGGAAAATACTGTACAGAGATGCTAAGTATGGTGATTTGGCATCCAGGAACTTAGGGAGGAGCTTTTATTTACCCCATTATACTTATAAAGATAACACTTGCCGCTGTAGCCTTTAGAGCAGTGTAGGTTATAATCTGTTCGTGCTATTTAGTACTCAAATGCAAAATACTGTACAGAGATGCTAAACTTGGTGATTTGGAATCCAGGAACTTAGGGAGCAGATTTTATCTCTCCCATTTTACTAAGAAAGATAATACTTGCCGCTGTACGTTAGAAACTGTTCGTGCTATTTAGTACACAAATGCAAAATACTGTACAGAGATGCTAAGCACAGTAATTTGGCATCCAGCAACATAGGGAGGAGCTTTTATCTCTCCCCATTACACATAGAAATATAACACTTTGCAGATGTAGTCTTTACAGCAGAGTACTGTACATTATAAGCGGTTCGTGCTATTTAGTACTCAAATGCAAAATACTATACAGAGATGCTAGGCATGGTGATTTGAAATCCAGGAACTTAGGAGGAGCTTTTATCTCTACCCATTATAATTAGAAAGATAACACTTGGCGCTGTACATTACAAATGGTTCATGCTATTTAGTACACAAATGCAAAATACTGAACAGAGATGCGAAGCATGGTGATTTGGCATCCAGGAAATTAGGAAGGAGATTTTATCTCTCCTCATTTTATTTAGAAAGATAGCATTTGCCGATGTACGTTACAAGATGTTCATACGATTTAGTACTCAAATGCAAAATACTGTACAGATATGTAAAACACATGGATTTGGCATCCAGGAACTTAGGGAGGAGCTTTGATATCTCCCCATTATACTTAGAAAGATAACTCTTGCCGCTCTAACCTTTAAAGCAGAGTTCTGTATGTTACAAGCTGTTCATGCTATTTAGTACACTAATGCAAAATACTGTACAGAGATGCTAAGCATGGTGATTTGGCATCTAGGAACTTTGGGAGGAGCTTTTATCTCTCCCCATTATATTTAGAAAGATAACACTTGCCGCTGTACATTACAAGCTATTCGGGCTCTTTAGTGCACAAATGCAAAATACTGTACAGAGATGCTAAGCACAGTAATTTGGCATCCAGGAACTTAGGGATGAGCCTTTTTCTCTCCCCTTTATACTTAGAAAGATAACACTTTCCGCTGTACGTTTCAAGTTGTTCATGCTATTTAGTACTCAAATGCAAAATACTGTACAGAGATGCTAAGCATGGTGATTTGGCATCCAGGAACTTAGGGAGGAGCTTTTATCTTTCTCCATTATAATGAGAAAGATAACACTTGCCGCTGTGCATTACAAGCTGTTCGTGCTATTTAGTACTCAAAAGCAAAACACTGTACAGAGAAGCTAAGCACACTTATTTGGCATCTGGGAACAAAGGGAGGAGCTTTTATCTCTCCCCATTATACTTAGAAAGATAACACTTGCCATAATAGCCTTTAGAGCAGAGAAGGTTACAAGCTGTTCATGCTATTTAATACTCACGTAAAAAATACTGTACAGAGATGCTAAGCACAGTGATTTGGAATCCAGTAACTTAGGAGGAGCTTTTATGTCTCTCCAATATACTTAGAAAGATAACACTTGCTGCTGTAGCCTTTAGAGCATAATAAGTAAAAAGCTGTTTGTGCTATTTTGTACTCAAATACAAAATACTGAACAGAGACACTAAGCACAGTGATTTGGCATCCAGGAACTTAGGAGGAGCTTTTATATCTCTCCAATATACTTAGAAAGATAACACTTGCTACTTTAGCCTTTATAGCAGAGTACGTTACCAGCTGTGCTATTTAGTATTCAAATATAAAATACTATAGAGAGAGGCTAAGCACAGTGATTTAGCATCCAAGAACTTAGGGAGGAGCTTTTACTTCTCCCCATTATACGTAGAAAGATAACACTTGCCATTGTACGTTACATGCTGTTCGTGCTATTTAGTACTCAAATAGAAAATACTGTACCGAGATACTAAGGATAGTGATTTTGCATCCAGGAACTTAGTGTTGAGCTTTTGCCTCTACCCATTATACTTAGAATGATAACACTTTGCCACTGTAGCCTTTAGAGAAGAGTAGGTTTCAAGCTGTTCGTGCTATTTTGTACTCAAATGAGAAATACTGAACAGAGACACTAATCACAGTGATTTGGCATCCAGGAATTTAGGTAGGAGCTTTTGTCTCCTCAATATACTTAGAAAGAGTACACTTGCTGCTTTAGCATTTAGAGCAGAGTACGTTACACACTGTTTGTTATATTTAGTACTCAAATACAAAATACTGTACAGAAACACTAAGCACAGTGATTTGGCATCCAGGAATTTAGGGAGGAGCTTTTATCTCTCCCCATTATAATTAGAAAGATAACACTTGCCACTATACATTACAAATGGTTCGTGCTATTTAGTACACAAATGCAAAATACTATACAGAGATGCCAAGCATGGTGATTTGGCATCCAGGAACTTAGGAAGGAGATTTTATCTCTCCCCATTTTATTTAGAAAGATAACATTTGCCGCTGTACGTTACAAGATGTTCATACTATTTAGTACTCAAATGCAAAATACTGTACAGATATGTTAAACACAGGGATTTGGCATCCAGGAACTTAGGGAGGAGCTTTGATATCTCCCCATTATACTTAGAAAGATAACACTTGACGCTCTTTCCTTTAAAGCAGAGTTCTCTATGTTACAAGCTGTTCATGCTATTTAGTTCACTAATGCAAAATACTGTACAGAGATGCTAAGCACAGTAATTTGGCATCCAGCAACATAGGGAGGAGCTTTTATCTCTCCCCATTACACATAGAAAGATAACACTTTGCAGCTGTAGTCTTTACAGCAGAGTACTGTACATTATAAGCTGTTCGTGCTATTTAGTACTCAAATGCAAAATACTATACAGAGATACTAGGCATGGTGATTTGAAATCCAGGAACTTAGGAGGAGCTTTAATATCTCTCCAATATACTTAGAAAGATAAAACTTGCTGCTGTAGCCTTTAGAGCATAGTAAGTAACAAGCTGTTTGTGCTATTTTGTACTCAAATACAAAATACTGAACAGAGACACTAAGCACAGTGATTTGGCATCCAGGAACTTAAGGAGGAGCTTTCATTTCTCCCCAATATACTTAGAAAGATAAAACTTGCTGCTGTAGCCTTTAGAGCAGAGTAAGTAACAACCTGTTTGTGCTATTTTGTACTCAGATAAAGAATACTGTACAGAGACACTAAGCACAGTGATTTGGCATCCAAGAACTTAGAGAGGAGGTTTTATCTGTCCCCATTATACTTAGAAAGATAACACTTGCCGCTGTAGCCTTTAGAGCAGAGTACGTTACAAGCTGTTTTTGCTATTTAGTACTCAAATACAAAATACAGAACAGAAACACTAAGAACAGTTATTTGGCATCTAGTAACTTAGGGAGGAGCTTTTATCTCTCCCCATTTTACTTAGAAAGATAACACTTACTGCTGTATGTTAGAAGCTGTTCGTGCTATTTATTACTCAAATGCAAAATACTGTACAGAGAAGCTAAGCACACTGAATTGGCATTCGTGAAGTTAAAGAGGAGCTTTAATCTCTCCCCAATATATTTAGAAGGAAAACGCTTGCCGCTGCACATTACAAGCTGTTCATGCTATTTAATACTCAAATGCAAAATACTGTATAGAGATGCTAAGCATGGGTATTTTTCATCCATGAACTTAGGGAGGAGCTTTTATATCTCCCCATTATAATTAGAAAAATAACACTTGCCGCTGTATGTTACAAGTTGTTCATGCTATTTAGTACTCAAATACAAAATACTGTACAGAAACACTAAGCACAGTTATTAGGCATCCAGTAACTTAGGGAGGAGCTGTTATCTCTCCCCATTATACTTACAAGAATAACACTTGCCGCTGTACATTAAAAGCTGTTCATGCTACTTAGTACTAAAATGTAAAATACTGTACAGAGACAGTAAGGATGATAATTTGGCATCGAGGAACTTAGGGGAGAGCTTTTATCTCTCCCCATTTTACTTATAAAGATAACTTTTGACGCTGTACGTTTCAAGCTGTACGTGATATTTAGTACACAATTGCAAAATACTGTACAGAGAAACTAAGCACAGTGATTTGGCATCCGGAAACATAGTGAGGAGCTTCTATCTCTCCCCATTATATTTAGAAGGAAAACACTTGCCGCTGCACGTTACAAGCTGTTCATGCTATTTAGTACTCAAATGTAAAATACTATACAGCGATACTAAGGATGATTTGGCATCCAGGACCTTAGGGAGGAGCTTTTATCTCTCCCAATTATAATTAGAAAGATAACACTTGCCACTGTATGTTACAAGCTGTTCATGCTATTTAGTACTCAAATACAAAATACTGAACAGAGACACTAAGCACAGTGATTTTGGATCCAGGAACTTAGGGGGGAGCTTTTATCTCTCCCCATTATACTTAGAAGGATAACACTTTCTGCTGTACGTTAAAAGCTGTTCATAATATTTAGTACAAAAATCTAAAATACTGTACAGAGATACTAAGGATTATGATTTGGCAACCAGGAACCTAGGGAGGAGCTTTTATATCTCCTAATTAAACTTATAAAGATAACATTTGCCGCTGTATCCTTTACAGAAGAATATGCTACAAGCTGTTTGTGCTATTTAGTTCTTAAATAAAAACTACTGTACATAGATGATAAGCATGGTGATTTGCTATCCAGGAACTTAGGGAGGAGCTTTTATCTCTCCCTATTTAAGTTAGAAAGATAACACATTTGCCACTGTAACCTTCAGAGCAAAGTACATTTGAAGCTGTTTATGCTATTTAGTACTCAAATACAAAATACTGTACAGAGATGCTAAGCACAGTGAGTTGGAATCCACGAACCTATGGAGTTTTTATCTCTAAACAATATACTTAGAAAGATAACTCTTGCCACTGTAAATTACAAGCTGTTTGTGCTCTTAAATAAACAAATGCAAAATACCATACAAAGATGCTAAGCATGGTAATTTGGCATCCAGGAATTTAGGGAGGAGCTTTTATCTCTCCCCATTATACTTAGAAATATAATACTTACCGCTGTACTTTAGAAACTGATCATGCTATTTAGTACACAAATGGAAAATACTGTACAGAGATGCTAAGTATGGTGATTTGGCATCCAGGAACTTAGGGAGGAGCTTTTATTTACCCCATTATACTTATAAAGATAACACTTGCCGCTGTAGCCTTTAGAGCAGTGTAGGTTATAATCTGTTCGTGCTATTTAGTACTCAAATGCAAAATACTGTACAGAGATGCTAAACTTGGTGATTTGGAATCCAGGAACTTAGGGAGCAGATTTTATCTCTCCCATTTTACTAAGAAAGATAATACTTGCCGCTGTACGTTAGAAACTGTTCGTGCTATTTAGTACACAAATGCAAAATACTGTACAGAGATGCTAAGCACAGTAATTTGGCATCCAGCAACATAGGGAGGAGCTTTTATCTCTCCCCATTACACATAGAAAGATAACACTTTGCAGATGTAGTCTTTACAGCAGAGTACTGTACATTATAAGCGGTTCGTGCTATTTAGTACTCAAATGCAAAATACTATACAGAGATGCTAGGCATGGTGATTTGAAATCCAGGAACTTAGGAGGAGCTTTTATCTCTCCCCATTATAATTAGAAAGATAACACTTGGCGCTGTACATTACAAACGGTTCATGCTATTTAGTACACAAATGCAAAATACTGAACAGAGATGCCAAGCATGGTGATTTGGCATCCAGGAAATTAGGAAGGAGATTTTATCTCTCCCCATTTTATTTAGAAAGATAGCATTTGCCGATGTACGTTACAAGATGTTCATACTATTTAGTACTCAAATGCAAAATACTGTACAGATATGTAAAACACATGGATTTGGCATCCAGGAACTTAGGGAGGAGCTTTGATATCTCCCCATTATACTTAGAAAGATAACTCTTGCCGCTCTAACCTTTAAAGCAGAGTTCTGTATGTTACAAGCTGTTCATGCTATTTAGTACACTAATGCAAAATACTGTACAGAGATGCTAAGCATGGTGATTTGGCATCTAGGAACTTTGGGAGGAGCTTTTATCTCTCCCCATTATATTTAGAAAGATAACACTTGCCGCTGTACATTACAAGCTATTCGGGCTCTTTAGTGCACAAATGCAAAATATTGTACAGAGATGCTAAGCACAGTAATTTGGCATCCAGGAACTTAGGGATGAGCCTTTTTCTCTCCCCTTTATACTTAGAAAGATAACACTTTCCGCTGTACGTTTCAAGTTGTTCATGCTATTTAGTACTCAAATGCAAAATACTGTACAGAGATGCTAAGCATGGTGATTTGGCATCCAGGAACTTAGGGAGGAGCTTTTATCATTCTCCATTATAATGAGAAAGATAACACTTGCCGCTGTGCATTACAAGCTGTTCGTGCTATTTAGTACTCAAAAGCAAAACACTGTACAGAGAAGCTAAGCACACTTATTTGGCATCTGGGAACAAAGGGAGGAGCTTTTATCTCTCCCCATTATACTTAGAAAGATAACACTTGCCATAATAGCCTTTAGAGCAGAGAAGGTTACAAGCTGTTCATGCTATTTAATACTCACGTAAAAAATACTGTACAGAGATGCTAAGCACAGTGATTTGGAATCCAGTAACTTAGGAGGAGCTTTTATGTCTCTCCAATATACTTAGAAAGATAACACTTGCTGCTGTAGCCTTTAGAGCATAATAAGTAACAAGCTGTTTGTGCTATTTTGTACTCAAATACAAAATACTGAACAGAGACACTAAGCACAGTGATTTGACATCCAGGAACTTAGGAGGAGCTTTTATATCTCTCCAATATACTTAGAAAGATAACACTTGCTACTTTAGCCTTTATAGCAGAGTACGTTACCAGCTGTGCTATTTAGTATTCAAATATAAAATACTATAGAGAGATGCTAAGCACAGTGATTTGGCATTCAAGAACTTAGGGAGGAGCTTTTACTTCTCCCCATTATACGTAGAAAGATAACACTTGCCATTGTACGTTACATGCTGTTCGTGCTATTTAGTACTCAAATAGAAAATACTGTACCGAGATACTAAGGATAGTGATTTTGCATCCAGGAACTTAGTGTTGAGCTTTTGCCTCTACCCATTATACTTAGAATGATAACACTTTGCCACTGTAGCCTTTAGAGAAGAGTAGGTTTCAAGCTGTTCGTGCTATTTTGTACTCAAATGAGAAATACTGAACAGAGACACTAATCACAGTGATTTGGCATCCAGGAATTTAGGTAGGAGCTTTTGTCTCCTCAATATACTTAGAAAGAGTACACTTGCTGCTTTAGCATTTAGAGCAGAGTACGTTACACACTGTTTGTTATATTTAGTACTCAAATACAAAATACTGTACAGAAACACTAAGCACAGTGATTTGGCATCCAGGAATTTAGGGAGGAGCTTTTATCTCTCCCCATTATAATTAGAAAGATAACACTTGCCACTATACATTACAAATGGTTCGTGCTATTTAGTACACAAATGCAAAATACTATACAGAGATGCCAAGCATGGTGATTTGGCATCCAGGAACTTAGGAAGGAGATTTTATCTCTCCCCATTTTATTTAGAAAGATAACATTTGCCGCTGTACGTTACAAGATGTTCATACTATTTAGTACTCAAATGCAAAATACTGTACAGATATGTTAAACACAGGGATTTGGCATCCAGGAACTTAGGGAGGAGCTTTGATATCTCCCCATTATACTTAGAAAGATAACACTTGACGCTCTTTCCTTTAAAGCAGAGTTCTCTATGTTACAAGCTGTTCATGCTATTTAGTTCACTAATGCAAAATACTGTACAGAGATGCTAAGCACAGTAATTTGGCATCCAGCAACATAGGGAGGAGCTTTTATCTCTCCCCATTACACATAGAAAGATAACACTTTGCAGCTGTAGTCTTTACAGCAGAGTACTGTACATTATAAGCTGTTCGTGCTATTTTGTACTCAAATACAAAATACTGAACAGAGACACTAAGCACAGTGATTTGGCATCCAGGAACTTAAGGAGGAGCTTTCATTTCTCCCCAATATACTTAGAAAGATAAAACTTCCTGCTGTAGCCTTTAGAGCAGAGTAAGTAACAACCTGTTTGTGCTATTTTGTACTCAGATAAAGAATACTGTACAGAGACACTAAGCACAGTGATTTGGCATCCAAGAACTTAGAGAGGAGGTTTTATCTGTCCCCATTATACTTAGAAAGATAACACTTGCCGCTGTAGCCTTTAGAGCAGAGTACGTTACAAGCTGTTTTTGCTATTTAGTACTCAAATACAAAATACAGAACAGAAACACTAAGAACAGTTATTTGGCATCTAGTAACTTAGGGAGGAGCTTTTATCTCTCCCCATTTTACTTAGAAAGATAACACTTACTGCTGTATGTTAGAAGCTGTTCGTGCTATTTATTACTCAAATGCAAAATACTGTACAGAGAATCTAAGCACACTGAATTGGCATCCGTGAAGTTAAAGAGGAGCTTTAATCTCTCCCCAATATATTTAGAAGGAAAACGCTTGCCGCTGCACATTACAAGCTGTTCATGCTATTTAATACTCAAATGCAAAATACTGTATAGAGATGTTAAGCATGGGTATTTTTCATCCTTGAACTTAGGGAGGAGCTTTTATATCTCCCCATTATAATTAGAAAAATAACACTTGCCGCTGTATGTTACAAGTTGTTCATGCTATTTAGTACTCAAATACAAAATACTGTACAGAAACACTAAGCACAGTGATTAGGCATCCAGTAACTTAGGGAGGAGCTGTTATCTCTCCCCATTATACTTACAAGAATAACACTTGCCGCTGTACATTAAAAGCTGTTCATGCTACTTAGTACTAAAATGTAAAATACTGTACAGAGACAGTAAGGATGATAATTTGGCATCGAGGAACTTAGGGGGGAGCTTTTATCTCTCCCCATTTTACTTAGAAAGATAACTTTTGACGCTGTACGTTTCAAGCTGTACGTGATATTTAGTACACAATTGCAAAATACTGTACAGAGAAACTAAGCACAGTGATTTGGCATCCGGAAACTTAGTGAGGAGCTTCTATCTCTCCCCATTATATTTAGAAGTAAAACACTTGCCGCTGCATGTTACAAGCTGTTCATGCTATTTAGTACTCAAATGTAAAATACTATACAGCGATACTAAGGATGATTTGGCATCCAGGACCTTAGGGAGGAGCTTTTATCTCTCCCAATTATAATTAGAAAGATAACACTTGCCACTGTATGTTACAAGCTGTTCGTGCTATGTAGTACTCAAATACAAAATACTGAACAGAGACACTAAGCACAGTGATTTTGGATCCAGGAACTTAGGGGGGAGCTTTTATCTATCCCCATTATACTTAGAAGGATAACACTTTCTGCTGTACGTTAAAAGCTGTTCATAATATTTAGTACAAAAATCTAAAATACTGTACAGAGATACTAAGGATTATGATTTGGCAACCAGGAACCTAGGGAGGAGCTTTTATATCTCCCCATTAAACTTATAAAGATAACATTTGCCGCTGTATCCTTTACAGAAGAATATGCTACAAGCTGTTTGTGCTATTTAGTTCTTAAATAAAAACTACTGTACATAGATGATAAGCATGGTGATTTGCTATCCAGGAACTTAGGGAGGAGCTTTTATCTCTCCCTATTTAAGTTAGAAAGATAACACATTTGCCACTGTAACCTTCAGAGCAAAGTACATTTGAAGCTGTTTATGCTATTTAGTACTCAAATACAAAATACTGTACAGAGATGCTAAGCACAGTGAGTTGGAATCCACGAACCTATGGAGTTTTTATCTCTAAACAATATACTTAGAAAGATAACTCTTGCCACTGTAAATTACAAGCTGTTTGTGCTCTTAAATAAACAAATGCAAAATACCATACAAAGATGCTAAGCATGGTAATTTGGCATCCAGGAATTTAGGGAGGAGCTTTTATCTCTCCCCATTATACTTAGAAATATAATACTTACCGCTGTACGTTAGAAACTGATCATGCTATTTAGTACACAAATGGAAAATACTGTACAGAGATGCTAAGTATGGTGATTTGGCATCCAGGAACTTAGGGAGGAGCTTTTATTTACCCCATTATACTTATAAAGATAACACTTGCCGCTGTAGCCTTTAGAGCAGTGTAGGTTATAATCTGTTCGTGCTGTTTAGTACTCAAATGCAAAATACTGTACAGAGATGCTAAACTTGGTAATTTGGCATCCAGGAACTTAGGGATGAGCCTTTTTCTCTCCCCTTTATACTTAGAAAGATAACACTTTCCGCTGTACGTTTCAAGTTGTTCATGCTATTTAGTACTCAAATGCAAAATACTGTACAGAGATGCTAAGCATGGTGATTTGGCATCCAGGAACTTAGGGAGGAGCTTTTATCTTTCTCCATTATAATGAGAAAGATAACACTTGCCGCTGTGCATTACAAGCTGTTTGTGCTATTTAGTACTCAAAAGCAAAAAAACTGTACAGAGAAGCTAAGCACACTTATTTGGCATCTGGGAACTTAGGGAGGAGCTTTTATCTCTCCCCATTATACTTAGAAAGATAACACTTGCCATAATAGCCTTTGGAGCAGAGAAGGTTACAAGCTGTTCATGCTATAAAATACTCACGTAAAAAATACTGTACAGAGACGCTAAGCACAGTGATTTGGAATCCAGGAACTTATGGAGGAGCTTTTATCTCTCCCTATTAAATTTAGAAAGATAACACTTGCCGCTGTATGTTAAAAGCTGTTCGTGCTATTTAGTAATCAAATGCAAAATACTGTATACATATAATAAGGATGATGATTTGGCATCTGGTAACTTAGGGAGAAGCTTTTATCTCTCCCCATTATACTTATAAAGATTACACATGCCGCTGTACCCTTTCCAGCAGAGTACATTATAAGCTGTTCGTGCTACTTAGTACTCAAATACAAAATACTGTACAGAGATGCTAAGCATGGTGATTTGGCATCCAGGAACTTAGGAAGGAGCATTGATATCTCCCCATTATACTTAGAAGGATAACACTTGCCGCTGTATGTTAGAAGCTGTTCAGGCTCCTTCGTACACAAATGCAAAATACTATACAGAGATGCTAGGCATGGTGATTTGAAATCCAGTAACTTAGGAGGAGCTTTTATGTCTCTCCAATATACTTAGAAAGATAACACTTGCTGCTGTAGCCTTTAGAGCATAATAAGTAAAAAGCTGTTTGTGCTATTTTGTACTCAAATACAAAATACTGAACAGAGACACTAAGCACAGTGATTTGGAATCCAGGAACTTAGGAGGAGCTTTTATATCTCTCCAATATACTTAGAAAGATAACACTTGCTACTTTAGCCTTTATAGCAGAGTACGTTACCAGCTGTGCTATTTAGTATTCAAATATAAAATACTATAGAGAGATGCTAAGCACAGTGATTTGGCATCCAAGAACTTAGGGAGGAGCTTTTACTTCTCCCCATTATACGTAGAAAGATAACACTTGCCATTGTACGTTACATGCTGTTCGTGCTATTTAGTACTCAAATAGAAAATACTGTACCGAGATACTAAGGATAGTGATTTTGCATCCAGGAACTTAGTGTGGAGCTTTTGCCTCTACCCATTATACTTAGAGTGATAACACTTTGCCACTGTAGCCTTTAGAGAATTGTAGGTTACAAGCTGTTCGTGCTATTTTGTACTCAAATGAGAAATAATGAACAGAGACACTAATCACAGTGATTTGGCATCCAGGAATTTAGGTAGGAGCTTTTGTCTCCTCAATATACTTAGAAAGAGTACACTTGCTGCTTTAGCATTTAGAGCAGAGTACGTTACACACTGTTTGTTATATTTAGTACTCAAATACAAAATACTGTACAGAAAAACTAAGCACAGTGATTTGGCATCCAGGAATTTAGGGAGGAGCTTTTATCTCTCCCCATTATAATTAGAAAGATAACACTTGCCACTATACATTACAAATGGTTCGTGCTATTTAGTACACAAATGCAAAATACTATACAGAGATGCCAAGCATGGTGATTTGGCATCCAGGAACTTAGGAAGGAGATTTTATCTCTCCCCATTTTATTTAGAAAGATAACATTTGCCGCTGTACGTTACAAGATGTTCATACTATTTAGTACTCAAATGCAAAATACTGTACAGATATGTTAAACACAGGGATTTGGCATCCAGGAACTTAGGGAGGAGCTTTGATATCTCCCCATTATACTTAGAAAGATAACACTTGACGCTCTTTCCTTTAAAGCAGAGTTCTCTATGTTACAAGCTGTTCATGCTATTTAGTTCACTAATGCAAAATACTGTACAGAGATGCTAAGCACAGTAATTTGGCATCCAGCAACATAGGGAGGAGCTTTTATCTCTCCCCATTACACATAGAAAGATAACACTTTGCAGCTGTAGTCTTTACAGCAGAGTACTGTACATTATAAGCTGTTCGTGCTATTTTGTACTCAAATACAAAATACTGAACAGAGACACTAAGCACAGTGATTTGGCATCCAGGAACTTAAGGAGGAGCTTTCATTTCTCCCCAATATACTTAGAAAGATAAAACTTCCTGCTGTAGCCTTTAGAGCAGAGTAAGTAACAACCTGTTTGTGCTATTTTGTACTCAGATAAAGAATACTGTACAGAGACACTAAGCACAGTGATTTGGCATCCAAGAACTTAGAGAGGAGGTTTTATCTGTCCCCATTATACTTAGAAAGATAACACTTGCCGCTGTAGCCTTTAGAGCAGAGTACGTTACAAGCTGTTTTTGCTATTTAGTACTCAAATACAAAATACAGAACAGAAACACTAAGAACAGTTATTTGGCATCTAGTAACTTAGGGAGGAGCTTTTATCTCTCCCCATTTTACTTAGAAAGATAACACTTACTGCTGTATGTTAGAAGCTGTTCGTGCTATTTATTACTCAAATGCAAAATACTGTACAGAGAATCTAAGCACACTGAATTGGCATCCGTGAAGTTAAAGAGGAGCTTTAATCTCTCCCCAATATATTTAGAAGGAAAACGCTTGCCGCTGCACATTACAAGCTGTTCATGCTATTTAATACTCAAATGCAAAATACTGTATAGAGATGTTAAGCATGGGTATTTTTCATCCTTGAACTTAGGGAGGAGCTTTTATATCTCCCCATTATAATTAGAAAAATAA
Source organism: Pseudophryne corroboree (assembly GCF_028390025.1). NCBI lineage: Eukaryota > Metazoa > Chordata > Amphibia > Anura > Myobatrachidae > Pseudophryne > Pseudophryne corroboree. The sequence continues at coordinate 802,027,732 of NC_086445.1, forward strand.
CACTTGCCGCTGTATGTTACAAGTTGTTCATGCTATTTAGTACTCAAATACAAAATACTGTACAGAAACACTAAGCACAGTGATTAGGCATCCAGTAACTTAGGGAGGAGCTGTTATCTCTCCCCATTATACTTACAAGAATAACACTTGCCGCTGTACATTAAAAGCTGTTCATGCTACTTAGTACTAAAATGTAAAATACTGTACAGAGACAGTAAGGATGATAATTTGGCATCGAGGAACTTAGGGGGGAGCTTTTATCTCTCCCCATTTTACTTAGAAAGATAACTTTTGACGCTGTACGTTTCAAGCTGTACGTGATATTTAGTACACAATTGCAAAATACTGTACAGAGAAACTAAGCACAGTGATTTGGCATCCGGAAACTTAGTGAGGAGCTTCTATCTCTCCCCATTATATTTAGAAGTAAAACACTTGCCGCTGCATGTTACAAGCTGTTCATGCTATTTAGTACTCAAATGTAAAATACTATACAGCGATACTAAGGATGATTTGGCATCCAGGACCTTAGGGAGGAGCTTTTATCTCTCCCAATTATAATTAGAAAGATAACACTTGCCACTGTATGTTACAAGCTGTTCGTGCTATGTAGTACTCAAATACAAAATACTGAACAGAGACACTAAGCACAGTGATTTTGGATCCAGGAACTTAGGGGGGAGCTTTTATCTATCCCCATTATACTTAGAAGGATAACACTTTCTGCTGTACGTTAAAAGCTGTTCATAATATTTAGTACAAAAATCTAAAATACTGTACAGAGATACTAAGGATTATGATTTGGCAACCAGGAACCTAGGGAGGAGCTTTTATATCTCCCCATTAAACTTATAAAGATAACATTTGCCGCTGTATCCTTTACAGAAGAATATGCTACAAGCTGTTTGTGCTATTTAGTTCTTAAATAAAAACTACTGTACATAGATGATAAGCATGGTGATTTGCTATCCAGGAACTTAGGGAGGAGCTTTTATCTCTCCCTATTTAAGTTAGAAAGATAACACATTTGCCACTGTAACCTTCAGAGCAAAGTACATTTGAAGCTGTTTATGCTATTTAGTACTCAAATACAAAATACTGTACAGAGATGCTAAGCACAGTGAGTTGGAATCCACGAACCTATGGAGTTTTTATCTCTAAACAATATACTTAGAAAGATAACTCTTGCCACTGTAAATTACAAGCTGTTTGTGCTCTTAAATAAACAAATGCAAAATACCATACAAAGATGCTAAGCATGGTAATTTGGCATCCAGGAATTTAGGGAGGAGCTTTTATCTCTCCCCATTATACTTAGAAATATAATACTTACCGCTGTACGTTAGAAACTGATCATGCTATTTAGTACACAAATGGAAAATACTGTACAGAGATGCTAAGTATGGTGATTTGGCATCCAGGAACTTAGGGAGGAGCTTTTATTTACCCCATTATACTTATAAAGATAACACTTGCCGCTGTAGCCTTTAGAGCAGTGTAGGTTATAATCTGTTCGTGCTGTTTAGTACTCAAATGCAAAATACTGTACAGAGATGCTAAACTTGGTAATTTGGCATCCAGGAACTTAGGGATGAGCCTTTTTCTCTCCCCTTTATACTTAGAAAGATAACACTTTCCGCTGTACGTTTCAAGTTGTTCATGCTATTTAGTACTCAAATGCAAAATACTGTACAGAGATGCTAAGCATGGTGATTTGGCATCCAGGAACTTAGGGAGGAGCTTTTATCTTTCTCCATTATAATGAGAAAGATAACACTTGCCGCTGTGCATTACAAGCTGTTTGTGCTATTTAGTACTCAAAAGCAAAAAAACTGTACAGAGAAGCTAAGCACACTTATTTGGCATCTGGGAACTTAGGGAGGAGCTTTTATCTCTCCCCATTATACTTAGAAAGATAACACTTGCCATAATAGCCTTTGGAGCAGAGAAGGTTACAAGCTGTTCATGCTATAAAATACTCACGTAAAAAATACTGTACAGAGACGCTAAGCACAGTGATTTGGAATCCAGGAACTTATGGAGGAGCTTTTATCTCTCCCTATTAAATTTAGAAAGATAACACTTGCCGCTGTATGTTAAAAGCTGTTCGTGCTATTTAGTAATCAAATGCAAAATACTGTATACATATAATAAGGATGATGATTTGGCATCTGGTAACTTAGGGAGAAGCTTTTATCTCTCCCCATTATACTTATAAAGATTACACATGCCGCTGTACCCTTTCCAGCAGAGTACATTATAAGCTGTTCGTGCTACTTAGTACTCAAATACAAAATACTGTACAGAGATGCTAAGCATGGTGATTTGGCATCCAGGAACTTAGGAAGGAGCATTGATATCTCCCCATTATACTTAGAAGGATAACACTTGCCGCTGTATGTTAGAAGCTGTTCAGGCTCCTTCGTACACAAATGCAAAATACTATACAGAGATGCTAGGCATGGTGATTTGAAATCCAGTAACTTAGGAGGAGCTTTTATGTCTCTCCAATATACTTAGAAAGATAACACTTGCTGCTGTAGCCTTTAGAGCATAATAAGTAAAAAGCTGTTTGTGCTATTTTGTACTCAAATACAAAATACTGAACAGAGACACTAAGCACAGTGATTTGGAATCCAGGAACTTAGGAGGAGCTTTTATATCTCTCCAATATACTTAGAAAGATAACACTTGCTACTTTAGCCTTTATAGCAGAGTACGTTACCAGCTGTGCTATTTAGTATTCAAATATAAAATACTATAGAGAGATGCTAAGCACAGTGATTTGGCATCCAAGAACTTAGGGAGGAGCTTTTACTTCTCCCCATTATACGTAGAAAGATAACACTTGCCATTGTACGTTACATGCTGTTCGTGCTATTTAGTACTCAAATAGAAAATACTGTACCGAGATACTAAGGATAGTGATTTTGCATCCAGGAACTTAGTGTTGAGCTTTTGCCTCTACCCATTATACTTAGAATGATAACACTTTGCCACTGTAGCCTTTAGAGAAGAGTAGGTTACAAGCTGTTCATGCTATTTTGTACTCAAATGAGAAATACTGAACAGAGACACTAATCACAGTGATTTGGCATCCAGGAATTTAGGTAGGAGCTTTTGTCTCCTCAATATACTTAGAAAGAGTACACTTGCTGCTTTAGCATTTAGAGCAGAGTACGTTACACACTGTTTGTTATATTTAGTACTCAAATACAAAATACTGTACAGAAACACTAAGCACAGTGATTTGGCATCCAGGAATTTAGGGAGGAGCTTTTATCTCTCCCCATTATAATTAGAAAGATAACACTTGCCACTATACATTACAAATGGTTTGTGCTATTTAGTACACAAATGCAAAATACTATACAGAGATGCCAAGCATGGTGATTTGGCATCCAGGAACTTAGGAAGGAGATTTTATCTCTCCCCATTTTATTTAGAAAGATAACATTTGCCGCTGTACGTTACAAGATGTTCATACTATTTAGTACTCAAATGCAAAATACTGTACAGATATGTTAAACACAGGGATTTGGCATCCAGGAACTTAGGGAGGAGCTTTGATATCTCCCCATTATACTTAGAAAGATAACACTTGACGCTCTTTCCTTTAAAGCAGAGTTCTCTATGTTACAAGCTGTTCATGCTATTTAGTTCACTAATGCAAAATACTGTACAGAGATGCTAAGCACAGTAATTTGGCATCCAGCAACATAGGGAGGAGCTTTTATCTCTCCCCATTACACATAGAAAGATAACACTTTGCAGCTGTAGTCTTTACAGCAGAGTACTGTACATTATAAGCTGTTCGTGCTATTTAGTACTCAAATGCAAAATACTATACAGAGATACTAGGCATGGTGATTTGAAATCCAGGAACTTAGGAGGAGCTTTTATATCTCTCCAATATACTTAGAAAGATAAAACTTGCTGCTGTAGCCTTTAGAGCATAGTAAGTAACAAGCTGTTTGTGATATTTTGTACTCAAATACAAAATACTGAACAGAGACACTAAGCACAGTGATTTGGCATCCAGGAACTTAAGGAGGAGCTTTTATTTCTCCCCAATATACTTAGAAAGATAAAACTTGCTGCTGTAGCCTTTAGAGCAGAGTAAGTAACAACCTGTTTGTGCTATTTTGTACTCAGATAAAGAATACTGTACAGAGACACTAAGCACAGTGATTTGGCATCCAAGAACTTAGCGAGGAGGTTTTATCTCTCCCCATTATACTTAGTAAGATAACACTTGCCGCTGTAGCCTTTAGAGCAGAGTACGTTACAAGCTGTTTTTGCTATTTAGTACTCAAATACAAAATACAGAACAGAAACACTAAGAACAGTTATTTGGCATCTAGTAACTTAGGGAGGAGCTTTTATCTCTCCCCATTTTACTTAGAAAGATAACACTTACTGCTGTATGTTAGAAGCTGTTCGTGCTATTTATTACTCAAATGCAAAATACTGTACAGAGAAGCTAAGCACACTGAATTGGCATCCGTGAAGTTAAAGAGGAGCTTTAATCTCTCCCCAATATATTTAGAAGGAAAACGCTTGTTGCTGCACATTACAAGCTGTTCATGCTATTTAATACTCAAATGCAAAATACTGTATAGAGATGCTAAGCATGGGTATTTTTCATCCATGAACTTAGGGAGGAGCTTTTATATCTCCCCATTATAATTAGAAAAATAACACTTGCCGCTGTATGTTACAAGTTGTTCATGCTATTTAGTACTCAAATACAAAATACTGTACAGAAACACTAAGCACAGTGATTAGGCATCCAGTAACTTAGGGAGGAGCTGTTATCTCTCCCCATTATACTTACAAGAATAACACTTGCCGCTGTACATTAAAAGCTGTTCATGCTACTTAGTACTAAAATGTAAAATACTGTACAGAGACAGTAAGGATGATAATTTGGCATCGAGGAACTTAGGGGGAGCTTTTATCTCTCCCCATTTTACTTAGAAAGATAACTTTTGACGCTGTACGTTTCAAGCTGTACGTGATATTTAGTACACAATTGCAAAATACTGTACAGAGAAACTAAGCACAGTGATTTGGCATCCGGAAACTTAGTGAGGAGCTTCTATCTCTCCCCATTATATTTAGAAGGAAAACACTTGCCGCTGCACGTTACAAGCTGTTCATGCTATTTAGTACTCAAATGTAAAATACTGTACAGCGATACTAAGGATGATTTGGCATCCAGGACCTTAGGGAGGAGCTTTTATCTCTCCCAATTATAATTAGAAAGATAACACTTGCCACTGTATGTTACAAGCTGTTCCTGCTATTTAGTACTCAAATACAAAATACTGAACAGAGACACTAAGCACAGTGATTTTGGATCCAGGAACTTAGGGAGGAGCTTTTATCTCTTCCCATTATACTTAGAAGGATAACACTTTCTGCTGTACGTTAAAAGCTGTTCATAATATTTAGTACTAAAATCTAAAATACTGTACAGAGATACTAAGGATGATGATTTGGCAACCAGGAACCTAGGGAGGAGCTTTTATATCTCCCCATTAAACTTATAAAGATAACATTTGCCGCTGTATCCTTTACAGAAGAATATGCTACAAGCTGTTTGTGCTATTTAGTTCTTAAATAAAAACTACTGTACATAGATGATAGGCATGGTGATTTTCTATCCAGGAACTTAGGGAGGAGCTTTTATCTCTACCTATTTAAGTTAGAAAGATAACACATTTGCCACTGTAACCTTCAGAGCAAAGTACATTTGAAGCTGTTTATGCTATTTAGTACTCAAATACAAAATACTGTACAGAGATGCTAAGCACAGTGAGTTAGAATCCACGAACCTATGGAGTTTTTATCTCTAAACAATATACTTAGAAAGATAACTCTTGCCACTGTAAATTACAAGCTGTTTGTGCTCTTAAATAAACAAATGCAAAATACCATACAAAGATGCTAAGCATGGTAATTTGGCATCCAGGAATTTAGGGAGGAGCTTTTATCTCTCCCCATTATACTTAGAAATATAATACTTACCGCTGTACGTTAGAAACTGATCATGCTATTTAGTACACAAATGGAAAATACTGTACAGAGATGCTAAGTATGGTGATTCGGCATCCAGGAATTTAGGGAGGAGCTTGCCGCTGTAGCCTTTAGAGCAGTGTAGGTTATAATCTGTTCGTGCTATTTAGTACTCAAATGCAAAATACTGTACAGAGATGCTAAACTTGGTGATTTGGAATCCAGGAACTTAGGGAGCAGATTTTATCTCTCCCATTTTACTTAGAAAGATAACACTTGCCGCTGTACGTTAGAAACTGTTCGTGCTATTTAGTACACAAATGCAAATTACTGTACAGAGATGCTAAGCACAGTAATTTGGCATCCAGCAACATAGGGAGGAGCTTTTATCTCTCCCCATTACACATAGAAAGATAACACTTTGCAGCTGTAGTCTTTACAGCAGAGTACTGTACATTATAAGCTGTTCCTGCTATTTAGTACTCAAATGCAAAATACTATACAGAGATGCTAGGCATGGTGATTTGAAATCCAGGAACTTATGAGGAGCTTTTATATCTCTCCAATAAACTCAGAAAGATAAAAACTTGCTGCTGTAGCCTTTAGAGCATAGTAAGTAACAAGCTGTTTGTGCTATTTTATACTCAAATACAAAATACTGAACAGAGACACTAAGCACAGTGATTTGGCATCCAGGAACTTAGGGAGGAGCTTGTATTTCTCCCCAATATACTTAGAAAGATAAAACTTGCTGCTGTAGCCTTTAGAGCATAGTAAGTAACAAGCTGTTTGTGCTATTTTGTACTCAAATACAAAATACTGAACAGAGACACTAAGCACAGTGATTTGGCATCCAGGAACTTAGGGAGGAGCTTTTATTTCTCCCCAATATACTTAGAAAGATAACACTTGCTGCTGTAGCCTTTAGAGCAGAGTAAGTAACAACCTGTTTGTGCTATTTTGTACTCAGATAAAGAATACTGTACAGAGACACTAAGCACAGTGATTTGGCATCCAAGAACTTAGCGAGGAGGTTTTATCTCTCCCCATTATACTTAGAAAGATAACACTTGCCGCTGTAGCCTTTAGAGCAGAGTACGTTACAAGCTGTTTTTGCTATTTAGTACTCAAATACAAAATACAGAACAGAAACACTAAGAACAGTTATTTGGCATCTAGTAACTTAGGGAGGAGCTTTTATCTCTCCCCATTTTACTTAGAAAGATAACACTTACTGCTGTATGTTAGAAGATGTTCGTGCTATTTATTACTCAAATGCAAAATACTGTACAGAGAAGCTAAGCACACTGAATTGGCATCCGTGAAGTTAAAGAGGAGCTTTAATCTCTCCCCAATATATTTAGAAGGAAAACGCTTGCCGCTGCACATTACAAGCTGTTCATGCTATTTAATACTCAAATGCAAAATACTGTATAGAGATGCTAAGCATGGGTATTTTTCATCCATGAACTTAGGGAGGAGCTTTTATATCTCCCCATTATAATTAGAAAAATAACACTTGCCGCTGTATGTTACAAGTTGTTCATGCTATTTAGTACTCAAATACAAAATACTGTACAGAAACACTAAGCACAGTGATTAGGCATCCAGTAACTTAGGGAGGAGCTGTTATCTCTCCCCATTATACTTACAAGAATAACACTTGCCGCTGTACATTAAAAGCTGTTCATGCTACTTAGTACTAAAATGTAAAATACTGTACAGAGACAGTAAGGATGATAATTTGGCATCGAGGAACTTAGGGGGAGCTTTTATCTCTCCCCATTTTACTTAGAAAGATAACTTTTGACGCTGTACGTTTCAAGCTGTACGTGATATTTAGTACACAATTGCAAAATACTGTACAGAGAAACTAAGCACAGTGATTTGGCATCCGGAAACTTAGTGAGGAGCTTCTATCTCTCCCCATTATATTTAGAAGGAAAACACTTGCCGCTGCACGTTACAAGCTGTTCATGCTATTTAGTACTCAAATGTAAAATACTGTACAGCGATACTAAGGATGATTTGGCATCCAGGACCTTAGGGAGGAGCTTTTATCTCTCCCAATTATAATTAGAAAGATAACACTTGCCACTGTATGTTACAAGCTGTTCATGCTATTTAGTACTCAAATACAAAATACTGAACAGAGACACTAAGCACAGTGATTTTTGATCCAGGAACTTAGGGGGGAGCTTTTATCTCTCCCCATTATACTTAGAAGGATAACACTTTCTGCTGTACGTTAAAAGCTGTTCATAATATTTAGTACTAAAATCTAAAATACTGTACAGAGATTCTAAGGATGATGATTTGGCAACCAGGAACCTAGGGAGGAGCTTTTATATCTCCCCATTAAAATTATAAAGATACCATTTGCCGCTGTATCCTTTACAGAAGAATATGCTACAAGCTGTTTGTGCTATTTAGTTCTTAAATAAAAACTACTGTACATAGATGATAAGCATGGTGATTTGCTATCCAGGAACTTAGGGAGGAGCTTTTATCTCTCCCTATTTAAGTTAGAAAGATAACACATTTGCCACTGTAACCTTCAGAGCAAAGTACATTTGAAGCTGTTTATGCTATTTAGTACTCAAATACAAAATACTGTACAGAGATGCTAAGCACAGTGAGTTGGAATCCACGAACCTATGGAGTTTTTATCTCTAAACAATATACTTAGAAAGATAACTCTTGCCACTGTAAATTACAAGCTGTTTGTGCTCTTAAATAAACAAATGCAAAATACCATACAAAGATGCTAAGCATGGAAAATTTGGCATCCAGGAATTTAGGGAGGAGCTTTTATCTCTCCCCATTATACTTAGAAATATAATATTTACTGCTGTACGTTAGAAACTGATCATTCTATTTAGTACACAAATGGAAAATACTGTACAGAGATGCTAAGTATGGTGATTTGGCATCCAGGAACTTAGGGAGGAGCTTTTATTTACCCCATTATACTTATAAAGATAACACTTGCTGCTGTAGCCTTTAGAGCAGTGTAGGTTATAATCTGTTCGTGCTATTTAGTACTCAAATGCAAAATACTGTACAGAGATGCTAAACTTGGTGATTTGGAATCCAGGAACTTAAGGAGCAGATTTTATCTCTCCCATTTTACTTAGAAAGATAACACTTGCCGCTGTACGTTAGAAACTGTTCGTGCTATTTAGTACACAAATGCAAAATACTGTACAGAGATGCTAAGCTCAGTAATTTGGCATCCAGCAACATAGGGAAGAGCTTTTATCTCTCCCCATTACACATAGAAAGATAACACTTTGCAGCTGTAGTCTTTACAGCAGAGTACTGTACATTATAAGCTGTTCCTGCTATTTAGTACTCAAATGCAAAATACTATACAGAGATGCTAGGCATGGTGATTTGAAATCCAGGAACTTATGAGGAGCTTTTATATCTCTCCAATATACTTAGAAAGATAAAAACTCGCTGCTGTAGCCTTTAGAGCATAGTAAGTAACAAGCTGTTTGTGCTATTTTATACTCAAATACAAAATACTGAACAGAGACACTAAGCACAGTGATTTGGCATCCAGGAACTTAGGGAGGAGCTTGTATTTCTCCCCAATATACTTAGAAAGATAAAACTTGCTGCTGTAGCATTTAGAGCATAGTAAGTAACAAGCTGGTTGTGCTATTTTGTACTCAAATACAAAATACTGAACAGAGACACTAAGCACAGTGATTTGGCATCCAGGAACTTAGGAGGAGATTTTATATCTCTCCAATATACTTAGAAAGATAACACTGGCTTCTTTAACCTTTATAGCAGAGTAATAGCTGTGCTATTTAGTATTCAAATATAAAATACTGTACAGAGATGCTTAGCACAGTGATTTGGCATCCAAGAACTTAGGGAGGAGCCTTTAAATCTCCCCATTATACGTAGAAAGATAACACTTGCCATTGTACGTTACATGCTGTTCAGCTATTTAGTACTCAAATAGAAAATACTGTACAGAGATATTAAGGATAGTGATTTTGCATCCAGGAACTTAGTGTGGAGCTTTTGCCTCTACCCATTATACTTAGAATGATAACACTTTGTCACTGTAGCCTTCAGAGAAGATTAGGTTACAAGCTGTTCATGCTATTTAGTACTCAAATGCAAAATACTGAACAGAGATGCTAAGCATGGTGATTTGGCATCCAGGAACTTAGGGATGAGCTTTTATCTTTCTCCATTATAATTAGAAAGATAATACTTGCCACTGTGCATTACAACCTGTTTGTGCTATTTAGTACTCAAAAGCAAAACACTGTACAGAGAAGCTAAGCACACTTATTTGGCATCTGGGAACTTAGGGAGGAGCTTTTATCTCTCCCCATTATTCTTAGAAAGATAACACTTGCCATAATAGCCTTTAGAGCAGAGAAGGTTACAAGCTGTTCATGCTATTTTATACTCACATAAAAAATACTGTACAGAGACGCTAAGCACAGTGATTTGGAATCCAGGAACTTATGGAGGAGCTTTTATCTCTCCCTATTAAATTTAGAAAGATAACACTTGCCGCTGTATGTTAAAAGCTGTTCGTGCTATTTAGTAATCAAATGCAAAATACTGTATACATATAATAAGGATGATGATTTGGCATCGGGTAACTTAGGGAGGAGCTTTTTTCTCTCCCCATTATACTTATAAAGATTACACATGCCGCTGTAGCCTTTCCAGCAGAGTACATTACAAGCTGTTCGTGCTACTTAGTACTCAAATACAAAATACTGTACAGAGATGCTAAGCATGGTGATTTGGCATCCAGGAACTTAGGAAGGAGCATTGATATCTCCCCATTATACTTAGAAGGATAACACTTGCCGCTGTACGTTAGAAGCTGTTCAGGCTCCTTCGTACACAAATGCAAAATACTATACAGAGATGCTAGGCAAGGTGATTTGAAATCCAGTAACTTAGGAGGAGCTTTTATATCTCTCCAATATACTTAGAAAGATAACACTTGCTGCTGTAGCCTTTAGAGCATAATAAGTAACAAGCTGTTTGTGCTATTTTTTACTGAAATACAAAATACTGAACAGAGACACTAAGCACAGTGATTTGGCATCCAGGAACTTAGGAGGAGCTTTTATATCTCTCCAATATACTTAGAAAGATAACACTTGCTACTTTAGCCTTTATAGCAGAGTACGTTACCAGCTGTGCTATTTAGTATTCAAATATAAAATACTATAGAGAGATGCTAAGCACAGTGATTTGGCATCCAAGAACTTAGGGAGGAGCTTTTACTTCTCCCCATTATACGTAGAAAGATAACACTTGCCATTGTACGTTACATGCTGTTCGTGCTATTTAGTACTCAAATAGAAAATACTGTACCGAGATACTAAGGATAGTGATTTTGCATCCAGGAACTTAGTGTGGAGCTATTGCCTCTACCCATTATACTTAGAATGATAACACTTTGCCACTGTAGCCTTTAGAGAAGAGTAGGTTAAAAGCTGTACGTGCTATTTTGTACTCAAATGAGAAATACTGAACAGAGACACTAATCACAGTGATTTGGCATCCAGGAATTTAGGTAGGAGCTTTTATGTCTCCCCAATATACTTAGAAAGAGTACACTTGCTGCTTTAGCATTTAGAGCAGAGTACGTTACACACTGTTTGTTATATTTAGTACTCAAATACAAAATACTGTACAGAAACACTAAGCACAGTGATTTGGCATCCAGGAATTTAGGGAGAAGCTTTTATCTCTCCCCATTATAATTAAAAATTAACACTTGCCGCTGTACTTTACAAGCTGTTTGTGCTATTTAGTACACAAATGCAAAATGCTGAACAGATATGCTAAGCACAGTGATTTGGCATCCAGGAACTTAGGGACGAGCTTTTATCTCTCAACATTATACTTAGAAAAATAACACTTTGCTACTGTAGCCTTTAGAGCAGAGTAGGTTACAAACTGTTCATGCTATTTAGTACTCAAATACAAAATACTGTACAGAGACACTAAGCACAGTGATTTGACAACCTGGAACTTAGGGAAGAGTTTTTATATCTCCCCATTATACATAGAAAGATAACACTTGCCACTGTAGCCTTTAGAGCAGAGTACTGTACGTTACAAGCTGTTCGTTATATTTAGTACACAAATTAAAAATACTATGACTAGATATGCTAAGCATGGTGATGTGTCATCCAAGAACTTAGGGAGGAGCTTTATCTCTCCCCATTTTACATAAAAATATAACACTTGCCGCTGTACGTTAGAAGCTGTTCGTTATATTTAGATCACAAATGCAAAATACTGTACAGAGATGCTAAGCACGGTGATTTGGTATCCAGAAACTTAGGAAGGAGCTTTTATCTCTCCACATTATAATTATAAAGATTACATTTGCCGCTGTAGCCTTTATAGCAGAGTACATTACAAGCTGTTTGTGCTATTTAGTAATCAAATACAAAATACTATACAGAGATGCTAAGCACATTGATTTGGCATCGAGGAACTTAGGGAGGAGGTTTTATCTCCCCCCATTACAATTAGAAAGATAACACTTGCCACTGTAACCATTACAGCAGAGTTTGTTACAAGCTGTAAATGCTATTTAGTACTCAAATAGAAAATATTGTACAGAGATACTAAAGATGGTGATTTGGTATCCAGGAACTTAGGGAGAAGCTTTTGTCTCTCCCCATTATACTTAGAAAGATAACACTTTGCCGCTGTAGCCTTTAGAGCAGTAGAGCTTACGAGCTGTTCGTGCTATTTAGCACTCAAACACAAATTACTGTACAGAGACACTAAGCACAGTGATTTGTCATCAAGGAACTTAGGGAGGAGCTTTTATCTCTCCTTATTAAACGTAAAAAGATAACACTTGCTGCTTTAGCCTTTACAGCAGAATACTGTACGTTACAAGCTGTTCATGCTATTTAGTACACAAATGCAAAATAATGTACAGATATGCTAAGCATGGTGATTGGGCATCCATGAACTTAGGGAGGAGCTTTTATCTCTCCCCATTATACTTATAAAGATAACACTTGCCGCTGTAGCCTTTACAGCAGAGAACGTTACAAGCTGTTCGTGCTATTTAGTACTCAAACAGAAAATACTGTACAGAGATACTAAGGACAGTGTTTTGGCATCCAGGAACTTAGAGAGGAGCTTTTATATCTCCCCATTATACTTAGAAAGATAACACTTGCTGCTGCAGCCTTTACAGCAGAGTACTGTATGTTACAAGCTGTTCGTACTATTTAGTACTCAAATACAAAATACTGTAAATAGATGCTAAGCCTGGTGATTTGACATGCAATATCTTAGGAAGGATCTTTCATCTCTCCCCTTTATACTTAATACTACTGGATTTAAATGCTCACATGTCCCTAACATCAATAGACCACACTGTACCTTTAACACATTCATTTGCATCTGTATATTCTGTACTAATTGCGTCTGTACTGTATAAACTGTTATATACTGTTAGACATACTGTAGCTTATTGTAATGTTTTGAGACATACCAGTAAAGTAGTTCTTATGCTGTATTTCAGTATTGTATTTTAATGGAGACCACATGCATGCGCAATGGTGATTTAAAAAAGTGACATCTGGTGGATGATTGCAGGTATTGCACTCAAAAGGTAACGCCAATTGCTCTGTGCACCTCCCGAGTAGGCAAGCCTCCTTGTGTCCAGGCACACTGTACTTAAAAGACAGTGGCTTGTCAACAACAGGTATTGCCATTACCAGATTGGCCTGCATGCAGGAACAATCTAGTATATTGCTTCACTGCTGTGTGAAGTGAGTGTCCCCCTCATCCCACCCCCTCGCTTAGCACACATCTCGCTGAGTGCTGAGTGGGGGGAGAGATGTGTGCTGAGCGATCAGTGCAAGATTGCTCAGCACACATTGCCCCATGTGTTTGGGGCTTACCACCGTGCTTGTCTCCCCATGTCTTTGTCTTTACACTAGTTAGTTTAGTATACTGTTGTATCTTGCTGATTTCTTTATTCACCTTCTTCATATTAGCAATGATTTTGCTCACACTCTTGCTAATTTTTGTGTCATCTTGCAGTGTGTAAAAACATGGAGTGCACTGTATCTCAAGATATAGTATAAAATAATGGAAAGAAAGAAAACCAGAGTGGATTGAGTCTCAGCTTGCACTTTGGGGGTTATTAGCGATTCTAGCAGAGGCTGATTGCCTTATCTTTATGGCTTTGTTTGAAGCTTGAGACCTTGGGGGTCATTCCGACCTGGTCGCACACAAGCTATTTTTTGCACTGCTGTGACCAGGTAATCGCTGCTTACAGGGGAGGGCATTAAGGCTGTGCAGGGCTGCAATCACTTGTGCAGAGGGCTGCACAAACAAAAAATTTGGGCAGTCTCTGCACAGCTCAGGACTTACTCACCCACTGCAATGATCTGGCTTGGAGCTGACACCAGGAACCGTCCTCTTCAATGGCTGTGCATGCCTGCATTTTTCCGGACACTCTCGATAATGGTGAGTTGCCACCCATGTCCGCCTTCTGCCCGTCAATCTTCTTGCATTCGCCGCTGCAAACTCTTTCTTCATTATTCTTGTTGCTATCCGGTGACAACGTGCCTGCACATTGTGACCCATGCACAGGCGCACTTCAGTCCTGATCGCACCACTGTGAAAAATGGCAGTGTGCAATCAGGTCAGAATGACCCCCCTAGTTCCTGGGTAAACAAACTGTAGTTACACTTGGGTAGACAAGGGGCAATATTTACTAATATTCATGTTTTGGCCGTTTTGAAGGGTGTTTGAACTCGAATGGTATCGGGTGCATTTTACTGCAACTTTTTTAATCCTGATACGATCATTCACTAAGCTGCCGAGTTTTGCACAATCGTTTTTTCCGATGTTGATGTGATTCGTAATATCAGGCAGTGTTTTACGGGAGTGATGAGTAAAACACTGCCTGAGAAAACACAAGGAATCCCGGCCGGATCTGTGAGATCTGTGCAGGGCTTCATTTTGTACCTTAAAAAGTTGATTAAAGTCTTTAAAAATCTGAAAAAAAATTGCGTGGGGTCCCCCCTCCTAAGCACAACCAGCCTGGGGCTCTTTGAGCCGGTCCTGGTTGCAAAAATATGGGGAAAAAAATGTCAGGGGTTCCCCCATATTTAAACAACCAGCACCGGGCTCTGCGCCTGGTCCTGGTTCCAAAAATACGGGGGACAAAAAGCGTAGGGGTCCCCCGTATTTCTGAAACCAGCACCGGGCTCCACTAGCTGGGGAGATAATGCCACAGCCGGGGGACACTTTGATATCGGTCCCTGCGGCCATGCCATTAAAACCCCAACTAGTCACCGCTGGCCGGGGTACCCTGGAGGAGTGGGGACCCCTTCAATCAAGGGGTCCCCCCCTCCAGCCACCCAAGGGCCAGGGGTGAAGCCCGAGGCTGTCCCCCCCATCCAAGGGTGGCGGATGGGGGGCTAATAGCCAAGTGTGAAATTGTGAATATTGTTTTTAGTAGCAGTACTACAAGTCCCAGCAAGCCTCCCCCGCAAGCTGGTACTTGGAGAACCACAAGTACCAGCATGCTGTGGAAAATCAGGCCTGGTTTACACATGGGACCCCTTTCCCTGACTGCCAGGACCCCCCCTGACTCCTGTCAAAGAGGGTCCCTTCAGCCAATCAGGGAGCGCCAATGGTGGGAACTTTGCGGTCAGCGGTTGACCGAAACAAACCTCACCGCTGACCGCAAAGTTCCCACCATTGGCTACAATGGAGCGCATAGGCGCTACATTGTATCACTGCCGTGTGCTGCCTGACAGACACTACAGGAGCACACAGTCAATCAGGAGGGTGCCACGACGTGGCGCTCCCTAATTGGCTGAAGGGACCCTCTCTGACAGGAGTCAGGGGGGGTCCTGGCAGTCGGGGAAAGGGGTCCCATGTGTAAACATGGGACCCCTTTCAGTGTGTGATCGGGTTTGCGTTTTTTCTTTTTGCCAAGTACGTGGATTATTCAAAGGCCGGATTCTTCACTGGATTTTGTGAGTATAATTTTTTTTCACAGGTACCCCTAGGATTCTACATGGAGAAGAGGACCGAGCCTCGTGGGAACATAGGTAAGTATGTGTGTATGTTGGTGTGCATGTATGTAATAAAGTTGTACTGTCACGGTGTGTGTGTCCTGTTTTTATTGGGGTAATTTTTTAGTAGGAGTACTACAGGTACCAGCGGGCCCGGTTTTCCACCACATGCTGGTACTTGTGGTTCTCCAAGTACCAGCTTGCGGGGGAGGCTTGCTGGGACTTGTAGTACTGCTACTAAAAACAATATTCACAATTTCACACTTGGCTATCAGCCCCCCATCCGCCGCCCTTGGATGGGGGGGACAGCCTCAGGCTTCACCCCTGGCCCTTGGGTGGCTGGAGGGGGGGACGACCCCTTGATTGAAGGGATCCCCACTCCTCCAGGGTACCCCGGCCAGGGGTGACTAGTTGGGGTTTAAATGGCACGGCCGCAGAAACCGATATCAAAGTGTCCCCCGGCTGTGGCATTATCTCCCCAGCTAGTGGAGCCCGGTGCTGGTTTCATAAATACGGGGGACCCCTACGCTTTTTGTCCCCCATATTTTTGGAACCAGGACCAGGCGCAGAGCCCGGTGCTGGTTGATTAAATATGGGGGAACCCCTGTCACTTTTCCCCCCATATTTTTTCAACCAGGACCGGCTCAAAGAGCCCGAGGCTGGTTATGCTTAGGAGGGGGGACCCCACACAATTTTTTTTCCCATTTTTACACTAAACAGACCCTTTCCCATAGATAACCATGCACAGATCTCACTAATCCGTGCATGGTTATCCAAACTCGACTGGAAAAAGCAGGTCTATTTTATTGCTGCTTTTTTTAACGAATCGAAAAAAAACAGACCCGCACTTGAGCACTCATAAACTAACACCCAAATATGAATGAATAGCGAATGCCCGTATTCTATGAAATAACAGCCGCGATTGACCGATGGTCTATTCATTCGTATTTGTGAACGTTGTCATTCAAACCATTACGAATAGCACAAACACTGCCGAGATTGGTGCTTAGTGAATTCCCGGATTGGGACTTAGAAAAAAAAAACACAAATCGGGCAAACTCGGATTTTTAGTAAATACTGGCCAAGGTGTGTTCCCTAAGCTGCAGGCTTCACCCCTGCTGTGTGCAAGTTAGTTTACACTTATAGTGGACCTCATACTCCAGTCATATTTAACACACTCTACTGTGTTTTCTGTAAATAAATATCAGCAGAATGAATAAGTGGACATTCTACGGCAAATCTCCAAGTAGATTCGATGCCAAGAAGCTAGCCAAGATGCTACCACAGACCACCAAAGCAAAGAAAGTGGGAAAAGTGTGCAAAAAAATGTGCCAAATGCAAGAAAAAAAACTGAAAAGCCAAAGTGTAAAGTCATTTCCCAGAATTGCGATCCCAACATTGATGTGGAGCCAAAAAAGCTTCAGCCTCCTTCATTATATAGCAATTGACATACTGTAACAACAAAGTGAAAAAAAAATTGTACAACCAGCAACATTACTGGACAATAAATGTCCATTGTAATCATAGAACATGATGTGCTATTATGGGAGGAAGGGGTTCAATAAACAAAGGGCAACAGCAATGAGTAGTGACAATACACAGGAGGGCTAATAAAGACCTAATTTATTGTCTGTCTATAGAACATTTCCAGCCTTTACAATTGAATTCCCCCATCCCCCCTATATTTTGAGACAAGCAATACATTCACCTGGAATACGATATGAAAATACTGTACTATATATTGCTGACAGCCAGTTATTGCATTACAGTATATGGTATCAAGCAACAGTATTTCTAATATGGTACCAGTTTCTTAAGGACAGTTTTTCAAGTGCCAGTTTTTTCAAGCTAATTTCTAAACATTCCTGAAACATATTCTGTAGTCAACCTTTGACCATTATTCTTATTTTGTAGTACTGTAGAGTGCCTGAGGTGTCCTCAGTGCAGGAGGGTTAGCAGTGTCCTCAGTGCAGGGTTGTAATCTATGTCTGCAGTTCAGGAAAGCTGGAGGTGTCCTCAGTGCAGGGGTGCTGGTAGTGCGGGAGTGCTGGAGGTGTCCTCAGTGCAGGAGTGCCCGCAGTGTCCTCAGTGCAGGTGTACCGGCAGTGTCAGCAGAGCAGGAGTGAGGAGATATCCTCAGTACAGGACTGCCGGCAGTGTCCTCAGTGCAGGGGTGCCAGCAGTGTCAGCAGTGCAGCAGTGCTGGAAGTGTCCTCAGTGCAGGAGTGACAACAGATTCCTCAATGCAGGGGTGCCAGCAGTGTCGACAGTGCGGGAGTGCTGGAGATGTTCTCAGTGCAGAAGTGCCAGCAGTGTCCCCAGTGCAGGGGTGATGGCAATGTCAACAATGGGGGAGTCCTGCAAGTGTCCTCACTGCAGGAGTGCTGGCAGTGTCCTCAGTGCAGGGGTGCTGGCAGTGTTGGCAGTGCGGGAGTGGGGAGATATCCTCTGTGCAGTAGTGCCAGCAGTGTCCACAGTGCAGGGGTGCTGGCAGTGCAGGAATGCTGGAGATGTCCTCAGTGCAGCAGTGCCAGCAGTGTCCTCAGTGCAGGGGTGACGGGAGTGTAGGAGTGGGGAGATATCCTCAGTGCAGGAGTGCCAGCAGTGTCCTCAGTGCAGGGGTGCTGGCAGTGTCAGCAGTGCGGGAGTGCTGGAGGTGTCCTCAGGGTGTACAGGAGTGCCAGTAGTATCCTCACTGCAGTGGTGATGGCAGTGTGGGCAATGCAGAGTGCTGGAGGTGTCCTCAGTGCATGAGTTCCAGCAGTGTCCTCAGTGCAGGGGTGTCAGCAGTGTAGGAGTGGGGAGATATCCTCAGTGCAGGAGTGCCAGCAGTGTCCTCAGTGCAGGGGTGTCACAGCAGTGTAGGAGTGGGGAGATATCCTCAGTGCAGGAGTGCCAGCAGTGTCCTCAGTGCAAGAGTGCTGGCAGTGTCAGCAGTGCGGGAGTGCTGGAGGTGTCCTCAGTGTAGGGTGCTGTCAGTGTTGGCAGTGCAGGAGTGCTAGAGGTGTCCCCAATGCAGGAGTGCAAGCAGTGTCCTCAGTGCAGGGGTGACGGCAGTGTTGGCAGTGTGGGAGTGCTGGAGGTGTCCTGAGTGCAGGAGTGCCAACAGTGTCGGCAATGAGGGAGTGCTGGAGGTGTCCTCAGTGCAGGAGTGCCAGCAGTGTCCACAGTGCAGTGGTGCCAGCAGTGTTGGAAATGTAGGATCTCTGGAGGTGTCTTCAGTGCAGGAGTGCAGTGCAGGAGTGCCGGCAGTGTCCCTAATGCAGGAGTGCCGGCAGTGTCTTCAGTGCAGGGGTACCGGCAGTGTCGGCAGTGCGGGAGTGCTGGAGGTGTCCTCGGTGCAGGAGTGCCAGCAGTATCCTCATTGCAGGAGTGCTGGCAGTGTCGGCAGTGCAGGAGTGCTGGAAGTGTCCTGAGTGCAGGAGTGCTGGAAGTGTCGGCAGTTCTGGAGTGTTGGAGGTGTCCTCAGTGCAGTAGTGCCAGCAGAGTCCTCAGTGCAGGGGTGCCGGCCATGTCGGCAGTGCAGGAGTGAAGAGATATCCCCAGTGAAAGGATGCCAGCATTGTCAGCAGTGCGAGAGTGTTGGAGATGTCCTCAGTGCAGAAATGCCAGCAGAGTACTCATTGCAGGGGTGCCGGCAGAGTCGGCAGTGTGGGAGTGCTGGAGGTGTCCTCAGTGAAGGAGTGCCAGTAGAGTCCTCATTACAGGGGTGCCAGCAGAGTCGGCAGTGCGGGAGTGCTGGAGGTGTACTCAGTGCTGGAGTGCCAGCAGTGACGGCAGTGCATGAGTGCTGGAGGTGTCCTCAGTGCAGGAGTACCAGCAGTGTCCTCAGTGCAGGAGTGCCGGCAGTGTCCTCAGTGCAGGGGTGGCAGCAGTGTCAACAGTGCAGCAGTGCTGGAGGTGTGCTCATTGCAGGAGTGCCAGCAGTGTCCTCATTGCAAGGATGCCGGCAGTGTCAGCAGTGTGGGAATGCAGTAGGTGTCCTGAGTGCAGAGGTGCTGGCAGTGTCGGCAATGCAGGAGTGCTAGAGGTGTCCTCAGTACAGGAGTGCCAGCAGTGTCCTCAGTGCAAGGGTGTCGGCAGTATCGGCAATGTAGGAGTGCTGGAGGTGTCCTCAGTGCAGGAGTGCTGGCAGTGTCCTCAGTGCAGGAGTGCCGGCAGTATCCTCAGTGCAGGAGTACCGGCAGTCTCAGACATTCGGGAGTGCTGGAGGTGTCCTCAGTACAGTGGTGCCAGCAGTGTCAGCAATTTGGGAGTGCTGGAGGTGTTCTGAGTGCAGGAATGCCAGCAGAGTTCTCAGTGCAGGGGTGCCAGCAGTGTCGGCAATGTGGTTGTGCTGGAGGTGTCCTCAGTGCAAGAATACCAGCAGTGTCCACAGTGCAGTGGTGCCAGCAGTGTCAGCAATTTAGGAATGCCGGAAGTGTCCCTAGTGCAGGAGTACCCGCATTGTTCTCAGTACAGGAGTGCTGGCAGTGTCATCAGTGCAGGAGTGCCAGCAGTGTCCTCATTGCAGGGGTGCCAGCAGTGTCGGCAGTGAGGGAGTGCTGGAGGTGTCCTGTGTGCAGGAGTGCTGGAAGTGTCAGCAGTGCTGGAGGTGTCCTCAGTGCAGTAGTGCCAACAGAGTCCTCAGTGCAGGGGTGCCGGCAGTGTTGGCAGTGCAGGAGTGAGGAGATATCCTCAGTGCAGTGGTGCCAGCACTGTCTGCAGTGCTAGAGTGCTGGAGGTGTCCTCAGTGCAGGAGTGCCAGCAGAGTTCTCATTGCAGGGGTGCCGGCAGTGTCCTCAGTGCAGGAGTGCCATTAGTGTCAGCATTGCAGGAGTGCTGGAAGTGTCCTCAGTGCAGGAGTGCCAGCAGTGATGGCAGTGCATGAGTGCTGGAGGTGTCCTCAGTGCAGGGGTGCCAGCAGTATCGGCAATGCAGGAGTGCCGGCTGTGTCCTCAGTGCAGGAGTGCCTGCAGTGTCCTCAGTTCAGGAGTGCCAGCAGTGTCCTCAGTGCAGGAGTGCCAGCAGTGTCAGCAGTGCAACAGTGCTGGAGGTGTCCTCATTGCAGGAGTGCCGGCAGTGTCCTCAATGCAGGAGTGCCGGCAATGTCCTCAGTGCAGGGATACCGGCAGTGTCAGCAGTGCAGCAGTGCTGGAGGTGTCCTCATTGCAGGAGTTCCGGCAGTGTCCTAATTGCAGGAGTGCCAGCAGTGTCCTCATTGCCTGGGTGCCGGCAGTGTCAGCAGTGTGGGAGTGCTGAAGGTGTCCTGAGTGCAGGAATGCCGGCAGTGTCAGCAATTGCGGGAGTGCTGGAGGTGTCCTCAGTGCAGGAGTGCCAGCAGAGTCCTCAGTGCAGGGGTGCCAGCAGTGTCAGCAGTGCGGGGGTGCCAGCAGTGTGGGGGTGCCAGCAGTGTAGGAGTTTCGGCAGAGCAGACAATGGTGTCAGCTTGTGTGGGCGGCAGTGCTGTTAGCACTGTGGGGGCATCCATCTTTGCCATTGTAGCCTATGGGGATACTCTGATTGGCTAAGAGCCATGACAGATGTCTCTCTCAGGCAATCAGCAGTCTTCCATAGGTTGATATGGAGACTTGCGTCCTAGGCAAAACCTCAGGATCTGACAGCAGGATCCTGAGGTTTTGGCCCGATTGGGGATCCAGGGCTGGCAGGGAGATCCAAGCTGTTGTTTGGATTGCCCCGGATTCCCTAGGTTTGGGGGTGGGTTCGGCTCTCTGAGAACTGAACCTGCTCATACCTAGTGTACTGAGGTGAACATATGTACGTGTGTGCACACAATTTATAGCATATGCATTTGCACAGACATGGGGATGTATTGGTAGAAGCTTTCATTGGTATGCTTAAGAACAGGGGCCCACATTCCGAGTTGATCGCTCACTAGCTACTTTTTGCAGCCGTGCAAATGCATTGTCATCGCCCACGGGGGAGTGTATTTTCGCTTTGCAGAAGCAGCTGCAAACACATTTTGTGCAAAACAATACCAGCCCTGTAGTTACTTATTCTGTGCGATGTTTGCTGTGACGAGTGACGTGGTAATGACTGTGAAGATACGTATTCTCTGATCACTCAGGTAAACAGTTTAGTAAAGTGGCAAATGCCCTTTATTGTAAATATACACACACAGTACACAATAACATTAACAATTGCAAGCCAGGATGGTATCTTACTTACTAAGTCCCCACAGTAGTTTAGGATTACAGATGCCTGCGATCTCCTGCTGTTACACACTGGCCATGGTTCTGTGTCCCCTGGTCTAGGGTACCAGCTCACACAGCGTCCTGCGCCACGGATTCTCGCCACTGACGGCACCGCAATGCCTAGTCAGTGTCTGCACTTCAGAGGTACATCCAAACTCTGACCTTCTGTGCAGTTCTCTCCCTCACCAGTAGAGCTCACTCCTCTTGTTATACCCTCCCCTGTCTATTCATCACACAAGCTGGTCAGTCAGGAGGTCACAGAGGAGTGGAGACGAGGGCCAGTATTTACTAATATTCGTGTTTGAGTCGGTTTGTGGAGTGTTTAAACTCCTTTGTTATCGGGTGCATTTTCATGCAACTTTTTGAATTGAGATACGCTAATTTACGAAGCTGTTGTCTTATTTGTTTTCGTGTTTTCCGATGTCGTTGGCATTCGTGTTTTTGGGGGTCATTTACGGCCGACAATATCGTTTGCGCACGGGTTTTTATTGTTTGTACTTGGTTTTTTTCTATGTTAAACGCGGCAGTGTTTTTTTTTTTTACCACGGCCGCATTTTCACTTTTAGTTTCGGTTTTCATCCCCGTTCGTGATTGGTTGTGTTTCAGATGTAGGAGTGTCTGTGCGCAACCATATAAATACGCCCCAAGCCGTCCGCACCTTGTGGGTTTAGTTAGTGGTGAGGAGAGAGGTTGTGCAGTGGAGTTTGGTGAGTAGTGTTTGTTTGGAGGAGTATTTTTTGTGAGTTCTGAGTGTTGTATTGTGTTTGAAAGCAGTTTTGTCATTCTTGTTGTCTTGTATTTTTTGATTGTGTCTCAATTTTTGTCCAAGTTTTTTTTATTTATAGCCCCTTGTCAGTGTTTGTGTGTGTGTGTGTGTGTGTGTGTGTGTGTGTGTGTGTGTGTGTGTGTGTGTGTGTGTGTGTGTGTGATTAGTGTAGTGGTAGTGGAGGAGTGTTTTTTTTCTGTGTTAATTGTTTAGTCACACAATTATGTGTGACTCAGAGGTGGCTGAGGTGAGTGAGGTGGAGGGTGTTAGTGAGGGGGAGGAGGTCGGTCAGGTGGAGGAGGTGCGTGTTAGTGAGGTTAGTGAGGTGGAGCAGGTTGGTGAGGTTGCTGCAGCAGCCTCAAGTGACAGTGATAGTGACAGTCAGACAGCTCCGCAGCCACGCACCACTACTAAGACTGGGCGTAATGTAGAGTTTAGTTATGCAGAAAATGTGGCATTGGTGCGGGAGCTGATGAAGTATCAGCGGCAGCTATTTGGGCCTGAGTCCGCCAAGGTGCCAACACGGAAGAAGACGGTGTTGTGGGCGAAAGTAGTTACTGCTGTAAATAGTGAGGGGGTGGTGAAGCGGATGGAGGACACGTGCCGCAAACGGTACTATGACATAAAGCGATGTGTCAAGTCCAAAATGGCCAAGGAGGCAAAGTCGGCTCGCAAAACCGGTGGTGGTCCGCCCTTTATTGCCACATATCTGGACTATGAGGAGCCCATGCGGACTATAATCCCTCCAGAAGTAGTGTCTGCAACCCATGTCCGGGATTCCGATCGCCCCAGGAAGGATGGTGAGCATGTGTATTTGCCTTAACATTCTATGACATTACTTCTGGCTTACTGTATGTTTTAAATGTGTGTCATGTGACGTTGCATATTACTCCCATCTACAAGTGTGCATCATCAAATACATTGTTTTGGGTCATGTTTCATACAAAAGTCAATGTAACGTCGAACTTGCTTGTATGTCATGTGGTTTTTGGACAGAATATTTTCCATGTGTAGTTTGGACTTGGTGTGTCATTGAATTGTCCAGCAATAATGTTTTACTTTTGCACATTGCACATTTTGAAAGTTGGACTATGTTTTTTATTTCAGTTATCCATGTGCAATGTTTCCAAATCAGTGGTTGATATGTTAGAGGCTGGAGTAGTGCAAAGTGTCTTTGAAGGCAGTTACATGTGTAATTTCATTAGTACTCAATGTAATATTGTTTAAGTCAAGGCCACTATATGCTGGTTCATTTTGAGTCTGTATTTGTACACTGACACAATAACTGCAGACTTAGTTACCTTACTGTATTTTTTTTTTGTTGGCCTCATATTGTGGTAATGTGTGTTTGGAGTGCCACATCACAGACATATTTCTATATTGCATCTGTATTTTTTTTCCTTTTATTAGAAAATTAAGCTGTGTGTGTTTTGGCTTGTTAGTGTATGTTTTTGGAATTGTGTCCTATGTCTGTGTCCTGTATATGATTCCCTGTGTTGCACTTTCCATAGTGCATATGGCTATTGGACAATGTTTTGGGTTTGATGTTGTGCTTTTTGTGTTTAATGTCCTTATTTTTAGATTCATAATAAAACATCCATTTTTTTAAGATGTAATGTTTATAAGCATAATGGGTGGATGTATTAACAATAGCATGAATATTTATTTATTTATTTTTTGGGGGGGATTTACAGTGTTGAAAAAAAGCAGTACTGGTCGTCCTACAGTCACTCCCATCACATCTGATGATGATGACGCTGCGGAAGCAGGTAAAGTGTCCATTGTAGTATAGGTTAGGTTTGTAAATGAATGGCCATAACAAAATGTCACTTTCAATACTAGGTCCATCCAAAGAAGTCTTAAGCAGTAGAAGGCGCACTTCTGGAACACACCACAAAAAACATCTGCCAGCAAAGAAAGCAAGGTCTGATGTCCAGGACCAACCACAGCAGGTTATCCCGCCACGAAGATTATCTACTGTTTGTTCGGTGCCCCCACTCCAAATTTTGGACACACCTCCAAGATGCCAACCACACTCCCCTCATCTTGATTGTGAGTAACAAACTGTGATAACAATTAAAAATGTCAGATCTTTAAAAAACCATTTACTTAAACTCATTAAGTAAATACCCATCAAAATCTGCTATACTTACCCAAGTCAGTAAAACATGAAATGGAAACCTAACAAAATGGCCTTCACAACATCCAGTAAAGATATGTATGTCCACTTCAGCCATACAGTAGCACATTGTGTGGAAGATGCTGCAACAGAAACTCATGTGTAAGCTTTGCAAATAGTAAGGTTGTTAGAATCATTTACACATGTGTGTTTGTCCTAACATTGCCAACTGCATACAAAAACATTACTTTGTTTTGGTTGGAGACACTATAAGGCAACACATTATGGATTACAATGTGTTTTTAGGCAGGAGTATGTCTGATGTACCATACAACTCATGTGTTTGCTTTCAGAATGAAGTAACCAGACACATTTGCCACAAACAGGCATATGTATGTATTTAAGTAATGAGTGATGATGTTGCTAGGCCGGATATCTGAAAGCACCAGTCCATTACATGTGTTCCATGTTTAGTGCTTTGTACCAATGTATTAAACATATAGATAAGTAACGGATAAATGTTTTTAATTTCAGCTTCTAGTCCTGGTACCAGCATCCCTCCGCAACACAGTGACATGGATGACACAATCATGTTAGAAATGCATCCAGTAATCGAAGGTATCAGCCCCCCAGCACCTGTGAGTACTCCACCACAGCAAAGCACACCACCACCCCAACACAGCCCAACAACACCAGTAACACAAGGCCCTGATCAAGTGTTCTGGACCATTTGGGCTAGACAGCAGGCCACTAATGAAGATTTCCTGCGTAGGCAGACCCAAATGTTTGCAAGCCTACCATCTCACCTCAGACGAATCAGCAGAAATCTGAGTAGACAAAATGAAACAAACACAAGAATTGCAAATACCATGGAAATCATGTGTGCAGACATTACACATGTCATGGGCAACTTACAGCGCATAATGGAAGAACAGCACAGACAACAGTAAAGCTATATCAACATTTTAGAAAGCAATCAAATGATCAATGAATCCATGTCCAGAATTGTAGACAATCAAAATGCTGCAACACGTGAACTCAATGCCACCCTCACTAACCTCAATGAAACACTCAGATCCCTGCAGCAACAACAAACAAGCAGCATTTCTGGTACGACTACTCCAAATGTAACGCCAGTGTCATCACTACCAAGGCGCTCCACCAGAGCACGCCAACACGACAGTGGTAAAGGCAAAGGCCAGGACAAGCAACCACCCAAATAAACATAAAAAAACACACCCATTTCTTTAAAGAGAAGAAAAACAAAACACTTACCAAGTGTATGATTAACAGAATATATATAACACTTAGCTCCTTGACAATTTGTACAACATCATTAATTATAACTGGTACAAACAACAACAGGAATTTTGTACGCACATTTCTTCTTTATCATCTTTGTATTTTTTGTTAGCAGGAAACTGTTGTTTGGGCTGCACATAGATGTTAGCATGCAGAAAGAAGACCACTTGATTTTTTTCTAATCATTACTCTTTCTAGATTCTGATCATTCTTTGAGCCAGCAGACAGACTAGTTGGCAGCCAGTCAGATTGTCTTAAGCAGGCAGAAAGAAGACCACTTGATTTTTTTCTAATCATTACTCTTTCTAGATTCTAATCATTCTTGGAGCCAGCAGACAGACTAATTGGCAGCCAGGCAGATTGTCTTAAGCAGGCAGAAAGAAGACCACTTGATTTTTTTCTAATCATTACTCTTTCTAGATTCTGATCATTCTTTGAGCCAGCAGACAGACTAATTGTCAGCCATGCAGATTGTCTTAAGCAGGCAGAAAGAAGACCACTTGATTTTTTTCTAATCATTACTCTTTCTAGATTCTAATCATTCTTTGAGCCAGGGGACAGACTAATTGGCAGCCAGGCAGATTCATCCATGACCAATACAATTTACAATGTGAATTGTAACTGTTTTACATTTCTTCTCTAGACGAATTGACAAGAAAAACACAATTGAGTTGGGTAAAAGTGTCCTAATATGTTGGGGGTAATATTTAGATAATTCAGTCCGAAAATGACTGACATTATTGTTGTGCCATGTTTGTGTGTGTTAAAATTAAGTAATCAGATTTAAAAACATGATGCAGAAACAACAACATTTGAAATATTTGAAAGTTGTCCACAAATGTGTGTAATAATGGATATATGTTGAAAAATGTGTATTGCCTTACAAATCTACAAGTTTTGGCCAGCAAACATAAGGAAATAAATTATTTTGCATGAGAGAAGTTTGTGTCCCTTTTATAGGCATCCTAATTCAGGTTAGAATGATTTGTAAGTGTCAACACATGTAAACACGGCTGAAAAAAGCAGGTCTATTTTTTTGCTGCATTTTTTAACGAATCGCAAAAAAATCCGACCGCAATTGAGCACTCAGAGACTAACACCCAAATACGAATGAATAGTGAATTTCCGTATTGTATGAGATAACAGGCGCGTTTGACCGATGGTCTACTCATTCGTATTTGTGTACTTTGCCGTTCAAACCATTACGAATGTCCCAAACACTGCCGAGATTTGTGCTTAGTGAATTCCCGTGTTGGGACTTAGAAAAAAAAACACAAATCGGCCAAACTCGGATTTTTAGTAAATACTGGCCGAGGTGTCTGAACTCCTGTACACAATGGGGTGTATAGGATCAGATTACCTGCAGCTCCATAAATAACCTGTTTACTACTTACCTACTCACCCTAATCACATCTGATTGCACTGTCAGGGGTCTTAGAACCATGAGCAGAATTAACTATATTAAATAGCACCCTGGCATAGACTTATTCCTGTTAATTATTACACACATTGAACACAGGATAACCAAATAAACTACTTTAACTGTACAATAAAATAATAACACAATCCAATCCAATATTACCTAGCATATGACTAATAACATATTGGAAATTGGTGGAGTTAATAGGAAGGACCAGGGCTAGGAGAGTAATTGTGTGTATTTTACCACCGTGCGACACGATGCGCAGGCTGTGTTGTCACAGTGATGTCAGATACCCGCTCTGCATACGCCTGGCCACGCCTGCATTTTTCCAAACACTCCCAGAAAATGGTCAGTTGCCACCTAGAAACTCCCACTTCCTGTCAATCTCTTTGCGTTCGGCTGTGCATTTGGAATCGTCGCAAGAACCAGTGCAAAACCACAAAGCACTTTATACCCCTACGATGCGCATGCGCATTGCAGTGCATACGCATGCGCAGATTAGCCTTTTTTTAAATAATCGCTACGCAGCGAACAACGGCAGCTAGTGATCAACTCAGAATGACCCTCAGAGTGCATGTTAGAGTGAAAACAAGGATGGCTTATATTACAAAGGCATTATGCTATGGTGAATGCTTTTGAAGGCAAAGGATGCACAATGGTGCCGGAACCTGGTAAGGGGGAGGTGTGTGAGGTGGACTGCGGGCCAGCTGCGCAAAAGTGAGGGGGACGGGCGAGTGAGCCTGTCCCTGTTCTAACACCTAGGGCATCCTACCTGCCAATATGGCAGTGTTGCTGCACTTGGTAGTGGAGGGGCCAGATGCAGGGATAAGGAGCTGCAGGAAGGAGTGGGTGAAGTACATGAATTTTGCTGTACAATCACCAATAGTTAAGGATTGCTGTTACTTTTAGATATGTTATCCTGTAAATAACATATGTTAAAAGCTTGATCTAATAATCACTCCATCCTTAAGTATAGCCTCAACAATTTACTGTTCAATACAATCAGGCACATTGTGTTTTGCAAGTAAGTTCCTGGTTAGCTCTATTATTTCAGGTGCTCAGCATTAAAGGGACAAACAAATGTGAAGCAGGTCATAAATATCACAGATCAAAGTATTCCAGCTGCTGTAAGGGAAGAAGCTCCCCTAACTATGCAAACCTTCTCCTGGCACTTCCCTCATAAGAGACCTGCTTACTGTATACAGCTAGAACACTTTGCACTCCCCCACCTTAATTATTTATGACATGTTCAGCATACCCCATCTAGGCCCTTATTCCGAGTTGTTCGCTCGCTAGCTGCTTTTAGCAGCATTGCACACGCTAGGCTGCCGCCCTCTGGGAGTGTATCTTAGCTTAGCAGAATAGCGAACGAAAGATTAGCAGAACTGCTAATAAATAATTATTTGCAGTTTCTGAGTAGCTCCAGACCTACTCACAGATTGCGGTCAGCTCAGTCCGTTTAGTTCCTGGTTTGACGTCACAAACACGCCCTGCGTTTGGCCAGCCACTCCCCCGTTTCTCCAGACACTCCCGCGTTTTTCCCTGGCACGCCTGCGTTTTTTAGCACACTCCCGGAAAACGCTCAGTTACCATCCAGAAACGCCCCTTTCCTGTCGATCACTCACCGATCAGCAGAGCAACTGAAAAGCGCCGCAGGATCCACAGCAAATCTACTAAGTTTTTAGTTACATAACTAAGTGCATGCGCCCTGCGTGCCTTGCGCATGCACAATTTGTAACAAATCGCAGCATAGCGAAAATCGGCAACGAGCGAACAGCTCGGAATGACCCCCCTTGGCCTTTGGTTTTATCTCTCCTCCCCAGATAAGTTGGTGTTTCCCTTACTTTCATTTTACTACTATAGGCAGATATGTATACATTGGATGGGTTATGATATGCATATAAGATACTGTATAACAGAAAGCAGTGATTACACTGCTGGGGGTTTGTTACACTCTATAACATATACTAAGGATAGAATATACAGTAGAATACAGATCAGGGACTACATTCGAGTTTGTGCATGTTACACGGTTTGAGATATAATATATAGAACTATTTACCAGCCTGTCAAAATGACAGAACAACATAACAGGAATGTCAGCACTGGTGGCTGTGCATGTCCAAATGGAACAACAGTAGAATTGCTCCATCTGGCGCTATCTAGTGGCCGCAGGCAGGCAAAACACTTGAATTTCCCCCATAGAGGTGAGGAGCAGCATTATCCTTTTATTATATTGGATAATGCATATCAGTCATCACAGTACTGTATGTGTATATAATACAATGCAGGAGGAATAACAGTGATAGGCTATGCAGTATGCTGTAATACAGGTCGGTGATTACATTGCCTTTAATGGGCAAAGTGCAGTGTTAGAAATAGGGTGATGATAAATTATTCAGTAAAATACATGGATTTGAGTGCCATATGATGGGTGATAGTGATACTGGGGGTCATTCCGACCTGATAGCATGCTAGCTATTTTTTGCAGTGCTGCGATCAGGTCAAAACTCTGCAAAACTGAGCATGCGTATGCACCACAATGCACAGGCGCGTCGTACTGGTATAAAGCGGATTGTTGCTGAGCTATGGATTTAACAAATAATCCATTTGCACAGCCGATCAGAAGAAGATTGACAGAAAGAAGGCGTTTATGGATGTCAACTGACCATTTTAAGGGAGTGGTTGGAAAAACGCAGGCGTGTCCAAGCGTTTGCAGGGCGGGTGTCTGACATCAATTCCGGGACCGGACAGGCTGAAGTGATCGCAGCGGCTGAGTAAGTTCAGACCTACTCAGAAACTGCACAAACCCTTTTTGTAGTGCTTAGCTTCACAAGCTTTCGCACACTTGCAAAGCGAAAATACACTCCCCTATAGGCGGTAACTATCTGATCGCAGCGCTGCAAAAAATAGCTAGCGAGCGATCAACTCGGAATGACCCCCATTGTTCAGTATAATGCAAATCATTGTTTGTGTTGCTGCATAGATATGAAAGTGTATGAGGTATAATTGTGATATTATATGCATAGGGTTACCACCTCATCCCTTTAATTCTGGACACATATTAATTACACAGGTTCTGTAGCTGACTGACTTCAATAGTTCATTGCACCTGGTTTTATTCAGCCACAGAACCTGTGTAATTAATTTGTGTTCAGAATTAAAGAGATGAGGTGGTAACTGTAAATATGCAGTATAACAGATCAGGGATTACAGTGCTGTGTGTGTATATTAGTGTATGAGGTATAATAGTGATGTAATATGCAGTATAATTCAGATCAGGGATTATAGGGCTGTTTGTGTATATAACAGTGTATGGGTATGATAGTGTTATACAGTATGATAAAGATCAATGATTGCATTGCTGTGTGTGTATCTGAAGAGGGGTACACACGAAGAGATCCGTGTTTAAAATCTAAGGAATCTGACTAGATTGCTTAGATTTTAAACATGGATCTGCTGTGTGTATGCCCCCCAGCGATAGCGATGCGCGACCCCGCGCATCGCTATCGCCGGTGCTAGATTGAGCTCAATCTAGCGGATCGCTCACTTCACCGTTGTGTGAAGTGGGCGGCCTCCCGTCCGTCCGTCCCCTCGCTCAGCACATCGCGCTGTGCTGAGCGGGGGGAGAGATGTGTGCTGAGCGGTCTGTGTTAAGATCGCTCAGCAAACATCTCTCCCATCAGTACCCCCCTTTACGGTGTATGGGGTATGATAGTGTTATACCGTATGATACAGATCAATGATTGCACTGCTGTGTGTGAATATTGCAGTGTACAAGGTATAATAGTGTTTTAATATACTGTATAATGCAGTTCAGTTATTTCTTGCTGTGTGGGGGTATATTATGATGTGTATGAGGCAATAATAGTGTTATATTAGCAGTATAATACAGATCAGTGCTTTCATTGCTGGCTGTAGATATGTGGCAGTGAATGAGGTATAAGAGTAATATTTGTCAATAAATGAACATGGTGTAGCACCATTCCTTTTTACATTGGCCTGTTTTCGGTATACCCATTGACTTGGCATGGAAGTAATATTCCAGCTAATTCCACTTAACTGGAATTAAATGAACCCACTGTAATGCATAACTACCTGTACACTGAGTAAATTAGATGACATGTATCTGTATTTAAGCATATAGAAGTAAAAGTTTGAATTAATAGTTTCTCTTGGATTCACTGGTGTGGGATCAATTGGCGTACAGGTCAGCTATGTATCTACCTGACTTAGGGGGTAATTCAGAGTTGATAGTACAGGCGAAAATGCAGAATTTGCAAGGAGGGGTTTCCAGAAAGGGGTAGAGACAGGCATGGGGGTTGAGACTGAGGTGAACGAGTATATACCTGGTCTGTTAATACCACCACTCGGGATGCCGAATGTCAGTATACCGACATCGGCAGTCCGAGTGGTGGAATGCCAGCAGGGGGTGAGTGCAACTAAGCCTCTTGCGGCCTGGCTGCACTCATCACGCTGCAGGTATGGCGGCAAGCTACGCTCAACACAGGTTCTATTCTCCCTCTATAGGGGGAATCACCTACCTCGCCGGTACACCAGTGGCAGTATGGTGACAGATAGGATGCCAAAAAATGGTATGCTGACCGCATATCCCGTTAAACATGTATATAGAGACACTAGATATATACAGTGTATGTGTGTGTGTATATATATATATATATATATAGATAGATAGATAGTATACACACACACACATATATATATATATATATATATATATATATATATGTATATACAGTATATATATATATATATATATATATATATATATATTGTGATGAGAGAGACACCAGACGGTCTGAAGTGGAGTGCCAGACCAGCCAACAGGAGCCTCGCAAACAGGAAATGGGATTCGTTCCATATTTTGCATCGACCTGGAAAATTCCTACAGCAGACTTTAGAAAACCCCAGGGAGACAGAAGGAACTATTTTTGGTCCTGTAGTTTGGTTTTGTAGAAAACCAGTATGGGTCCCTGAGGGTGGATGGGAGAAGAAGGCTGGCCCCATCCACAAAGTTCAGTCCAGGTCTTGTGGGTTCTGCAGCCAGGATGGCTGAGTAATTGTGCACCTGTAGAATACCTAGACAGGGCTGAAGGTTTCACAGGTGCAGGACCTCTGATGCTGACTAGCAGCCAGAAGCTAGGGCCTGTAAGGGGTCTAGTGTCAGGGGTCTAGAAGACTGTGCTTGAAGGGACTTCGATACCAGTGGTTCCTGTCAGGGTGCATTTCCACTGAAGCAGGACGCTGCACACATTGGTGACTATAACCCAGGACACTGTGTTATGAATAGTGATGAGCGGGTTCGGTTCCTCGGAAACCGAACCCCCCCGAACTTCACCCATTTTACACGGGTCCGAGGCATACTCGGATTCTCCGGTATGGCTCGGTTTATCCGAGCGCGCCCGAACGTCATCATCCCGCTGTCGGATTCTCGCGAGATTCGGATTCTTTATAAGCAGCCGCGGGTTGCCGCCATTTTCACTCGTGCATTGGAAATGTTAGGGAGAGGACGTGGCTGGCGTCCTCTCCGTTTATTCATTGTTGAGTTGATGCAAATATTTGTGCTTGCTTATATCATTGTGGGGACTGGGGAGCAGCTTTATATTAATATAGGAGGAGCACAGTGCAGAGTTTTGCTGATCAGTGACCACCAATTTTATCCGTTCTCTGCCTGAAAAAAACGCTCCTTATCTGTGCTCAGTGTGCTGCATATATCTGTGCTCACACTGCTTAATTGTGGGGACTGGGGAGCAGCTGTATTATATAGGAGGAGTACAGTGCAGAGTTTTGCTGACAGTGACCACCAGCATACGTTGTCTGCCTGAAAAACACTCCATATCTGTGCTCAGTGTGCTGCATATATCTGTGCTCACACTGCTTTATTGTGGGGACTGGGGACCACCAGTATAATATTATATAGGAGGAGTACAGTGCAGAGTTTTGCTGACCAGTGACCACCAGTATACGTTGTCTGCCTGAAAAACACTCCATATCTGTGCTGCATTGTGTAGTATATAGTAGGAGTACAGTGCATAATTTTGCTGACCACCAGTATATAATATATAGGAGTACGGTACAGAAGGCCACTGCTGTACCTACCTCTGTGTCGTCAACTATACTATCCATCCATACCTGTGGTGCATTTAAGTTTTGCACAGTTTGCTGACCACCAGTATATAATATATAGCATTACGGTACAGTAGGCCACTGCTGTACCTACCTCTGTGTCGTCAAGTATACTATCCATCCATACCTGTGGTGCATTTAAGTTTTGCACAGTTTGCTGACCACCAGTATATAATATATAGCATTACGGTATAGTAGGCCACTGCTGTACCTACCTCTGTGTCGTCAAGTATACTATCCATCTACATTCTATACCTGTGGTGCATTTTAGTTTTGCAGTTTGCTGACACAGTGACCACCAGTATATATAGCAGTACGGTACGGAAGGCCACTGCTGTACCTACCTCTGTGTCGTCAAGTATACTATCCATCTACATTCTATACCTGTGGTGCATTTTAGTTTTGCAGTTTGCTGACAGTGACCACCAGTATATATAGCAGTACGGTACGGAAGGCCACTGCTGTACCTACCTCTGTGTCGTCAAGTATACTATCCATCTAGATTCTATACCTATGATGCATTTCAGTTGTGCAGTTTGCTGACACAGTGACCACCAGTATATATAGCAGTACGGTACGGAAGGCCACTGCTGTACCTACCTCTGTGTCGTCAAGTATACTATCCATCTACATTCTATACCTGTGGTGCATTTTAGTTTTGCAGTTTGCTGACAGTGACCACCAGTATATATAGCAGTACGGTACGGAAGGCCACTGCTGTACCTACCTCTGTGTCGTCAAGTATACTATCCATCTAGATTCTATACCTATGATGCATTTCAGTTGTGCAGTTTGCTGACACAGTGACCACCAGTATATATAGCAGTACGGTACGGAAGGCCACTGCTGTACCTACCTCTGTGTCATCAAGTATACTATCCATCTACATTCTATACCTGTGGTGCATTTCAGTTGTGCAGTTTGCTGACACAGTGACCACCAGTATATATAGCAGTACAGTACGGAAGGCCACTGCTGTACCTACCTCTGTGTCGTCAAGTATACTATCCATCTACATTCTATACCTGTGGTGCATTTTAGTTTTGCAGTTTGCTGACACTGTGACCACCAGTATATATAGCAGTACGGTACGGAAGGCCACTGCTGTACCTACCTCTGTGTCGTCAAGTATACTATCCATCTACATTCTATACCTGTGGTGCATTTCAGTTGTGCAGGTTGCTGACACAGTGACCACCAGTATATATAGCAGTACGGTACGGAAGGCCACTGCTGTACCTACCTCTGTGTCGTCAAGTATACTATCCATCTACATTCTATACCTGTGGTGCATTTTAGTTTTGCAGTTTGCGGACACAGTGACCACTAGTATATATAGCAGTACGGTACGGAAGGCCACTGCTGTACCTACCTCTGTGTCGTCAAGTATACTATCCATCTACATTGTATACCTGTGGTGCATTTCAGTTGTGCAGTTTGCTGACACAGTGACCACTAGTATATATAGCAGTACGGTACGGAAGGCCACTGCTGTACCTACCTCTGTGTCGTCAAGTATACTATCCATCTACATTCTATACCTGTGGTGCATTTCAGTTGTGCGCAGTATATATAGTAGTAGGCCATTGCTATTGATACTGGCATATAATTCCACACATTAAAAAATGGAGAACAAAAATTTGGAGGGTAAAATAGGGAAAGATCAAGATCCACTTCCACCTCGTGCTGAAGCTGCTGCCACTAGTCATGGCCGAGACGATGAAATGCCATCAACGTCGTCTGCCAAGGCCGATGCCCAATGTCATAGTAGAGAGCATGTAAAATCCAAAAAACAAAAGTTCAGTAAAATGACCCAAAAATCAAAATTAAAAGCGTCTGAGGAGAAGCGTAAACTTGCCAATATGCCATTTACGACACGGAGTGGCAAGGAACGGCTGAGGCCCTGGCCTATGTTCATGGCTTGTGGTTCAGCTTCACATGAGGATGTAAGCACTCATCCTCTCGCTAGAAAACTGCAGTGCCAGTCCTAGATGGGCCAGGTGTTTGTGTCGGCCACTTGTGTCGCTTAGCTTAGTCACACAGCTACCTCATTGCGCCTCTTTTTTTCTTTGCATCATGTGCTGTTTGGGGACTATTTTTTGGAAGTGCCATCCTGCCTGACACTGCAGTGCCACTCCTAGATGGGCCAGGTGTTTGTGTCGGCCACTTGTGTCGCTTAGCTTAGTCACACAGCGACCTTGGTGTGCCTCTTTTTTTCTTTGCATCATGTGCTGTTTGGGGACTATTTTTTGGAAGTGCCATCCTGGCTGACACTGCAGTGCCACTCCTAGATGGGCCAGGTGTTTGTGTCGGCCACTTGTGTCACTTAGCTTAGTCACACAGCGACCTTGGTGCACCTCTTTTTTTCTTTGCATCATGTGCTGTTTGGGGACAATTTTTTGGAAGTGCCATCCTGCCTGACACTGCAGTGCCACTCCTAGATGGGCCAGGTGTTTGTTTTGGCCACTTGTGTCGCAAAGCTTAGTCACACAGCGAAATTGGTGCGCCTCTTTGTTTCTTTGCATCATGTGCTGTTTGGGGACAATTTTTTTGAAGTGCCATCCTGTCTGACACTGCAGTGCCACTCCTAGATGGGCCAGGTGTTTGTTTTGGCCACTTGTGTCGCTTAGCTTAGTCACACAGCGACCTTGGTGCGCCTCTTTTTTTCTTTGCATCATGTGCTGTTTGGGGACAATTTTTTTGAAGGGCCATCCTGTCTGACACAGCAGTGCTACTCCTAGATGGGCCAGGTGTTTGTGTCGGCCACTTGGGTCGCTTAGCTTAGTCACACAGCTACCTCATTGCGCCTCTTTTTTTCTTTGCATCATGTGCTGTTTGGGGACTATTTTTTTGAAGTGCCATCCTGCCTGACACTGCAGTGCCACTCCTAGATGGGCCAAGTGTTTGTGTCGGCCACTTGTGTCGCTTAGCTTAGTCACACAGCGACCTTGGTGTGCATCTTTTTTTTTCTTTGCATCATGTGCTGTTTGGAGACTATTTTTTCGAAGTGCCATCCTGTCTGACACTGCAGTGCCACTCCTAGATGGGCCAGGTGTTTGTGTCGGCCACTTGGGTCGCTTAGCTTAGTCACACAGCTACCTCATTGCGCCTCTTTTTTTCTTTGCATCATGTGCTGTTTGGGGACTATTTTTTTGAAGTGCCATCCTGCCTGACACTGCAGTGCCACTCCTAGATGGGCCAGGTGTTTGTGTCGGCCACTTGTATCGCTTAGCTTAGTCACACAGCGACCTTGGTGTACCTCTTTTTTTCTTTGCATCATGTGCTGTTTGGGGACTATTTTTTGGAAGTGCCATCCTGTCTGACACTGCAGTGCCACTGTAAAAAACAAACGGAAAAGGGGACTGGGGATATAGGCCGCACAGGAAAAATAATTATTTAACAAATTATAATTACCTCAGAGAAACTGACACTATTGGGATATTACTTTCCCTTTTATTAATCAATTGTATACCTCTAACCTATTGGTATAATGGTTACAATGAATTATGACGGTCAGTGGTGCTCCCAAGGGTATAGAGATACAAATTATAAAAATTGACCACAAAGAAGACCAAAAAAAACCCCTGGTTGGAAGCACTCTTATCTGAGGTAACAATACAAAAATATATTTGAAAAAAGGATACTGATGTGAAATTATTATAAATATTAAGATTTCAAATTTTTATTGGTATGCCTTAAAAATAATTTATATAACATATGTGAGTGAACTAGTAAATGTGTGATCTTCTTGCAAAAATATGTAAAAAAATGTGTAATCTAATCTAAATGACCTCAGTCAAAGACAGATGATTCTATTTGAGTCCGTCTGTATAATGATTCCCTACTCATGAATATAATAAATAATCAATCAAAATTTTGATAGTGTGACCATCATCTTAATCATATATGTGCCCATATACAGATACTCAGGGCAGTAGTTTTGAATCATAGGTCACTGGAGGGTTTGTTTTGAGTTGGGACACTAATGTATCAACGTGTGGCCCAGTGAACGTAGAGAGAGTATCTATGTGGTGGTTTCTTTCAAGACATGAGAAGTCACAACATGTCGTCAGTAGGACAGAAGTAGTGGTACCACCTGTATAAAAAGACAAGGAGTTAGGGTTTGTGTTGAATCACCTACGTCAAGGATGAAAGAATACAAGGCACCCGTGTCATAACCAAATTGCCCCGTGTATTCTATCCTAGTTATTTATAGGTTAAACACCCAAGGAAAGAAAAATAAATTTATTTAAACTACCTTCAAAGAGGGTCATAGAGGTTTTAATAGAAGTATAAGGTGCATGGGCTTTCTATTCCAGCAATCTGTCAGGCAATCCGCCTGCTGGATTTAAGAAAGGAAGCCAGTTATTTTTAGGTTAATCACCCAAGAAGAGAAAAGTAAATAATTTATTTGAACTACCTGCAGAGAGGATCACGGAGGTTTTTATATAGAGGTACGACGTGCATGGGCTTTCTATTCCAACAATCTATCAGGCAATCCGCCTGCTGGATTTAAGAAAGGAGATGTTGAGGCAAAGACACTCAGGCAGTTGTCTGATTGATAAGTGACTAATTCTAAACAATTAAATAGTGGATCTCCAAAAGTTAATTTACCTTAATTATCCACAGCTGAGTATTCCTAAGTCTCAAAAATAAATCCTTTCTGTGAAGAACCCTGGACGTATCACTCCTGATCTCCTTGTCGTGATTTCTTTTCACATATATCCCATACTTTTGAACAAAAGTCCTGACAGAGGTGTGGGGCACGGTTGCCTCAATTGTTTGGTCAATGACTAATCAAAAAATGGTTGATTCAGCAGCAAGCTGATAAATCGCTGAAGTAAAAAGAATTGTTGTTTACAACCATATCCAAACAGAAAAGTGAAGCACCAATCCCTCAATTCCTTTCAAAAGTTATCAGATGATCTCAAATACATGACAGAGGTATACAGCATGCAGAGTTTCAGTTCTTTTTC
Organism: Pseudophryne corroboree; assembly: GCF_028390025.1. Taxonomy (NCBI): domain Eukaryota; kingdom Metazoa; phylum Chordata; class Amphibia; order Anura; family Myobatrachidae; genus Pseudophryne; species Pseudophryne corroboree. Next base: position 802,066,747 of record NC_086445.1, read on the forward strand.
TGACCAATACCAGGTGGTTCAATGTCAGAGGTGTGAGGCACCAATGCCTCAGTATTTACATCAATGTCAAAAATCGAAAAAATGATTTGATTACTTAACAGAGGTCACTAACCCAAAAACTTCTAGTCTTACCAGCAGCTACTGGTGTATCTCGCTAATTTATGATCATAATATGTTAAGCACAGAGAGGTATGAAGAGTGGCCAAGATATAGGCAGATCTCCCTTCTGCTGTTCTCCCGTCTTGCCAACAGGTATAGGACGAGGAATGAGAGAGGGTAGATGCATCCAAATTGGCCAGAAAGAAAGGGAAGAGGAGGTATCAAGCAAGAGGACTCCGGCAGGTATTCCCTGGTGCCTTATAACAGGTAGTGCAGAGATTTAAATCTGCACATTTGTCTCTGATGCGGTACACTCCAGAAGGTCAAATTAAAGTTATAATTACTATGATTACTGGTTAATACCAACCAAATTACATGATAATATACTCTTCCTCTGTGCTGTTTGGGGACTATTTTTTTGAAGTGCCATCCTGCCTGACACTGCAGTGCCACTCCTAGATGGGCCAGGTGTTTGTGTCGGCCACTTGTGTCGCTTAGCTTAGCCACACAGCGACCTTGGTGCGCCTCTTTTTTTCTTTGCATCATGTGCTGTTTGGGGACAATTTTTTGGAAGTGCCATCCTGTCTGACACTGCAGTGCCACTCCTAGATTGGCCAGGTGTTTGTGTCGGCCACTTGGGTCGCTTAGCTTAGTCACACAGCTACCTCATTGCGCCTCTTTTTTTCTTTGCATCATGTGCTGTTTGAGGACTATTTTTTGGAAGTGCCATCCTGCCTGACACTGCAGTGCCACTCCTAGATGGGCCAAGTGTTTGTGTCGGCCACTTGTGTCGCTTAGCTTAGTCACACAGCGACCTTGGTGTACATCTTTTTTTTTCTTTGCATCATGTGCTGTTTGAGGACTATTTTTTGGAAGTGCCATCCTGTCTGACACTGCAGTGCCACTCCTAGCTGGGCCAGGTGTTTGTGTCGGCCACTTGTGTCGCTTAGCTTAGTCACACAGCGACCTTGGAGCGCTTTTTTTTTTCTTTGCTTCATGTGCTGTTTGGGGACAATTTTTTTGAAGTGCCATCCTGCCTGACACTGCAGTGCCACTCCTAGATGGGCCAGGTGTTTGTGTCGGCCACTTGTGTCGCTTAGCTTAGTCACACAGCGACCTTGGTGCACCTCTTTTTTTCTTTGCATCATGTGCTGTTTGGGGACAATTTTTTGGAAGTGCCATCCTGCCTGACACTGCAGTGCCACTCCTAGATGGGCCAGGTGTTTGTTTTGGCCACTTGTGTCGCAAAGCTTAGTCACACAGCGAAATTGGTGCGCCTCTTTGTTTCTTTGCATCATGTGCTGATTGGGGACAATTTTTTTGAAGTGCCATCCTGTCTGACACTGCAGTGCCACACCTAGATGGGCCAGGTGTTTGTGTCGGCCACTTGTGTCGCTTAGCTTAGTCACACAGCGACCTTGGTGCGCCTCTTTTTTTCTTTGCATCATGTGCTGTTTGGAGACAATTTTTTTGAAGGGCCATCCTGTCTGACACAGCAGTGCTACTCCTAGATGGGCCAGGTGTTTGTGTCGGCCACTTGGGTCGCTTAGCTTAGTCACACAGCTACCTCATTGCGCCTCTTTTTTTCTTTGCATCATGTGCTGTTTGGGGACTATTTTTTTGAAGTGCCATCCTGCCTGACACTGCAGTGCCACTCCTAGATGGGCCAAGTGTTTGTGTCAGCCACTTGTGTCGCTTAGCTTAGTCACACAGCGACCTTGGTGTGCATCTTTTTTTTTCTTTGCATCATGTGCTGTTTGGGGACTATTTTTTGGAAGTGCCATCCTGTCTGACACTGCAGTGCCACTCCTAGATGGGCCAGGTGTTTGTGTCGGCCACTTGGGTCGCTTAGCTTAGTCACACAGCTACCTCATTGCGCCTCTTTTTTTCTTTGCATCATGTGCTGTTTGGGGACTATTTTTTTGAAGTGCCATCCTGCCTGACACTGCAGTGCCACTCCTAGATGGGCCAGGTGTTTGTGTCGGCCACTTGTATCGCTTAGCTTAGTCACACAGCGACCTTGGTGTACCTCTTTTTTTCTTTGCATCATGTGCTGTTTGGGGACTATTTTTTGGAAGTGCCATCCTGTCTGACACTGCAGTGCCACTCCTAGATGGATGTTTGTGTCGGCCACTTGTGTCGCTTAGCTTAGTCACACAGCGACCTTGGTGCGCCTCTTTTTTTCTTTGCATCATGTGCTGTTTGGGGACAATTTTTTGGAAGTGCCATCCTGTCTGACACTGCAGTGCCACTCCTAGATTGGCCAGGTGTTTGTGTCGGCCACTTGGGTCGCTTAGCTTAGTCACACAGCTACCTCATTGCGCCTCTTTTTTTCTTTGCATCATGTGCTGTTTGAGGACTATTTTTTGGAAGTGCCATCCTGCCTGACACTGCAGTGCCACTCCTAGATGGGCCAAGTGTTTGTGTCGGCCACTTGTGTCGCTTAGCTTAGTCACACAGCGACCTTGGTGTACATCTTTTTTTTCTTTGCATCATGTGCTGTTTGGGGACTATTTTTTGGAAGTGCCATCCTGTCTGACACTGCAGTGCCACTCCTAGCTGGGCCAGGTGTTTGTGTCGGCCACTTGTGTCGCTTAGCTTAGTCACACAGCGACCTTGGTGCGCTTTTTTTTTTCTTTGCTTCATGTGCTGTTTGGGGACAATTTTTTTGAAGTGCCATCCTGCCTGACACTGCAGTGCCACTCCTAGATGGGCCAGGTGTTTGTGTCGGCCACTTGTGTCGCTTAGCTTAGCCATCCAGCGACCTCGGTGCAAATTTTAGGACTAAAAATAATATTGTGAGGTGTGAGGTGTTCAGAATAGACTGGAAATGAGTGGAAATTATGGTTATTGAGCTTAATAATACTATAGGATCAAAATGACCCCCAAATTCTATGATTTAAGCCGTTTTTTAGGTTTTTTTGAAAAAAACACCCGAATCCGACAGAAAATTTTCGGTGAGGTTTTGCCAAAACGCGTCCGAATCCAAAACACGGCCGCAGAACCGAATCCAAAACCAAAACACAAAACCCGAAAAATGTCCGGTGCACATCTCTAGTTATGAATGCCAATTTGTAGTGCTGTTGGCAAAAAGCTTTATACTGCTGATTTCATTGTTGTATAGACTGTATGCTGTGTCTATAATCACCTGGCCGCTTTGTGATGTTAAACAACCTGGGAGATTGTTGGTACCCCAAGTTGTGGTGTGAACTTGGTAGTTTTGTTTTATGTAGTAAAGAACCTGTGGTCTAGTAAAACTGTTTTGTTTTCACTATATACCTTGGTTTCAGTATTGTTATTTTATGACAACCCCAACAATACTGTTACAATATTATTTACATACATACATACAAACCCATGGGATGCCCCTCCCAATGGACGGACACACCTATCATGACCAGACCCCATAATGGCGTTCTAATGCTGTTGGGATGCCTCCTCCCGCCCCACGACCACTTCTGCCTGTCAATCAGGCAGAGGTGATTGTAGCCAGTGAGATGCTGAAAGCATCTCACTGGGCTCCCGGGGTGCACATGCGCAGTCCGGCTGCTACGCATGCGCACTCCACAAAGTATTTCTGACTGCGATCACTGCCGCTGCAGTGATGCAGACTGAATTACCCCCTTAATTCATATCTCCTCACCCATTCAATCACGTAGTCTGCCAATTACCTATTAAAGTCTACTTTATCATTTTGCAAGATACTGTGGTAAAGGCCACATCATTGTGTTGCTCACACCAGGCATTGCCAGATTAAGGTCCACATGGGCCTGGAGCTAATATTTATAAAGGGCCTATTGTGAGCCACCGCAAGGGGTGTTTCCAATGCTGTGGGGGGGTGACTAGTGATGTGGGTATGTGGTCTGTGCCATGGGGTGTGGCTAGCACCGTGGAGGACATACCTAGCATCCACCTTCAACCACCTCAATATGATTACTATAAATATATTCATGTCATTATATATATGTGTGTGTGTGTGTGTGTGTGTGTGTGTGTGTGTGTGTGTGTGTGTGTGTGTGTCTTCGTGCCATGAGGGGTTAAAGGAGGATAGGTGAGTATACAATGGGGTTATAGAGAGATGGGTCAGTGTACTATAGTGGTGCTGTGGGGTTATGGAAGAATGAGTCGGTGTGCTAGAAGGATGCTTAGGGGTCTATTCACGAAGCAGAGAAAAGTCCTGTTTTGCATTAAACAGGGATTTTCTCTGCTTACTGCAATTCATGGAGCTGGTTACCGTGTAGAAATTCCTGACTTTTCCAGCAGAAGCCCTGCTGCATGCCTGAATCGCATCACCATACTTTAGTATGGTGAGTGCTATTCATGAAAGAGTGGAAAGGCCAGCTTTCCACTTCTCCATGGAGTTCAGGTTCACCATCTCAGGATGGCGTAACATAAACTGTGGTGCAGTAACTGCAGGGAAGCTCAATGCTTCTCTACTCTCTGTCCGAACCCGGCGCTAGCTCCACCACCTGACTTCCCAGCAGCCACTGTGACCTGCTGGAAGGTCAGCCGTTGGTGCATGCACAGACCGACTCATCGGTTAACTCCAGACATTGCAGGAGGCATGGGCATAGCTATCATAGGTGCAGGGGATGCGGCTGCTATGGGGCCCAAGTTGTCTCTTGGGCCCGAGCCTTACCCTGCACCTTGTTTCTGAGCCCCTGCGGCGACACTGCCAGCTTTTACCTTCATCGTGTGTGGCTGCTGCACTGCAGCCACACCTGCTCACCTGGCCGGCTCCGCCTCTTCTAAACTAACTGTGCTAACTAATGCTGGGAGGAGGCGCGGCTGAGACTGCAGGGACAGATCTGGACCATGGCGATGCCTCCTCCCAGCGTCTGTGAGGAGACAAGACGGAGTCAGGCCGGCCGGGAGAGCAGATGAGGCGGCAGTGGCTCAATGGTGAGTGATGTGGGAAGTTCACTGGGGAAGGGGAATTTTGAGTAATTCATGGGGGTGGGGGTACGGTGGGGCAGGAGGGGCATTCAAGCCAGTGACCGGGAGTATAATTTTATGCTATGGGGCCCCGACTGACATAGCTACGCCCCTGGCAGGAGCGGACTGCCCGTGGAGAGAGCATCACTGGAGCCCTGGACACTGCAACGCTTCGCCAGAGAGGTGAGTATATGTGAATTGCTACTTATCCCAACTACAGATAGATCCACGGTAATCTTGGCTTCTTTGCTGTGCCTAGGCACACCATGGTTTACTTACATAAACCCTTCATCTATTGTTCTCAGCTGCAATACAATACAGAGAACAATACAGCAGGGGATTAAGTCCGACTGCCCAGTCTCAGTTAATCCTATTAAAGGCCAAGATAAACATGGACCCATCTATATACATTGCATCGAACCATTGCGGTGTATAGTGATGAGTAACAATTAGTTTTTCATTTTCTTTATGAGTAGACCCCTTAGTATGTTATTAGGGATTATAGGGGATGAGTCAGAGCGCCATTTGTTGTTATTAAGGAATGGTTCAGTGTGCCATAAGGGGTTATAGAAGGATGGGTGAGTATACTAAATGGGGTTATAGAAAGATGGGTCAATATCTTTAAAGGGAAGTGACAGTGGGTGAGGCGGTGAAGACAGCATCCCGCACAGCAGTACAATGCCAGGGCCACATGCTTTTTTTCCTCTATGGGTGTCCACATAACCTCAGGTGAGCACAGCAAGCCACTGTGCCCACAGCATGGTGAGTGCAGTGAGCCCACAAGGGGCTTATTAGCGTTTTCCCCACTGCAGCATCCTGGTGGCCAGGATGCTGCTGTAGGTATACTGACGGCCGCATCCCAGCCATTGGTATTACAAACTGATTCCGGGGGTGGAGGATGGTACTGCCAGAGAGGTGGGTGAGGGCGCTGTCAGAGTGAAGCAGCTAGAGAGCAACTCCAGGTTGTAAACAATAGGGGAGAGAAAAATTCCATGTAATGGGACTGCAGTCAATAAGAAACAAATATCCCCTAGTGATTTTAAAGAGGGCTAAGGCACAGTTCAGCAGGAACTCAGGAGGTAGTATAGGGGGCTCCCTTATAGGGCTCGATTCAATAGGATGCAATGTTAATAGCACTTGGAAGAAGGTCTCGGCGCAATTCAATACAGAGCGCTGTGACATCCAACGATGGGATTTGATCTCGCACCCCCTCAGGGGTGCAAGCAGAAATCCAATAAAAGTGCCAGCACGATGCTGATTTCTTCCCTTAGCATGGGGGAAACAGCATCGTGGCGGGCACTTAAGTAGGAGAATGTCTGTTCTCACGACAAAACACCCTATTTAGTCTGGGAGAATGGGCATTCTCTGACTTAACATCGCACTCAATTGAATAGTGGTGGGTCCTCCTTGCCAGCGCTATTGACCTCCTACTGAATCCTATTTAATCGATTCCATTGAAAGAAGATGTCCCTCTTACCTCACAGCATGTACTTCAAGTGAGCAGCAGTTCAGGAGTGATGGAGGGCTGCAAGATAGCACTGCAGTAAGCGCCTCCTAGTCTAGCAACACAGTCAAGGCCTCACTGAGACTTCACTGGCAGAAGAAGCTGCTACACATAACGGACTGCCCAGAGATCGGGAACGGCATAAGGATGTGTGCGGGTCAGCAATCACTGCAGCGGCACCTGGGGCAGTGCGATCAGTCACTGGGGTACATACAGCATAAATCAATGGAGCCATCGGGAAGGGGATTGGCAGCAGGTGGTGGGGAGCACCAGAGGTCCACCACAGAGCAGGAGGATGGCTTCAGTCTTTGTGCGGTCAGCATGGTACACACTGGCACATCCTGCGGCTACACTATATGTCAGGACCCAGGCAGAAGCAGCCGTGGTTCGCAGCCCACAGCACTTTTGAAGGGTAATGAAGATTGACAGAAAATACAACAGCACACCAATCCTGTGGGCCTATTTTGATGGGGTGGCCTGGAGCTACAGCTTCATCCACCCCATTGTTAATCCAGCCCTGGCTCCAGGATGTTAGGGGGTCTCCGAGGCAAGTGTAGTGGGAGCACCATGCAGCAAGTAACATTCCAGAGGAAATGCGGTTGAGTGGGCAGCCCACATTGGATCATGTGTGCCGGAGCAAAGTTGTATGGTCCACACCATGCACAGCAGGACTGCATCAGCAGAGCTCTGCCTTCTTTGCGCTATGTGCAGTATATCAGAAGCAACAGCAATTAAGGTGGTGGCACATTTAGCACAGCAAGGGCAATAATGCCTATGGCTGACGCCGCATTCAGCGCAGCAAGGCCAATTTCACCATTGGGGATGATGGGGCACAACTCAGAGGCCCACAGGAGTGATGAGTTAAATAATGTTTATATCGTTAAGGTGACTTTCAATTAAGTAATGTTTTGAGCGCACAAGTTAAGTGTCAGTAGACATAAGCTTGCAGCCTACGCAGATAGATAGTGGGGATATTTGCAGCCCCTAAGATTCACAGGGTGACATAGTCATAGGCAGTGTGGTGGGAGCAGATTCCTGTAGCACAGGCCAATGACTGTGTGAATACTAATAATTGGGTAGCAACGGTGAATCATCAGGAGAACCTAAGAGGGCACCAGTGCAAATGATGTAATAATGGCTGCCATTACTGCCTCACAACATTGAGGTTGTGGGATTGGGTTCAACCATGGTACTAATTGGGGTAGTTTGTACATTTGCCCACATTTGCGTGGGTTCCCTTCGGGCCAGAACAGTAACAGAGTGTGGCTGTGTGCAACCTGAAGGGGAATTTGATACGAAAGTAAATTGTATATGGTAAGAATTTCCAATCTCAAGTGGCAAAGTCTAGTCAAAACATCAATGGTGGAAGCAGCAAATATTTCTTTATATAGGTAGGCAGGAGTTTAGGAAGGATTTGCAGGTGTGTGAAAGCTTCTTACACAGTGTAAACAGAGGGAGAATATGGCCTAGCATGCCGTTGACAAAACCATGTATTGTGGTTTTACCTGAGGTAGCCTGGGAGATAGGTTTAGAGTGGATCTATAGGGAGAAGCGGCCACTCATGCTTGGTGATAGACAAATGTGAAACTAAAAATTCCCTGGCATTGCATTGTTGCAGTAATGCAATAGGGGTGAATACATTCAGCTCTAGGAGGTTTGCCTAGGAGCAGGGCTAGCCATAAAAAGGCAGTACATGTGATCCACACTGGTGATGAGTGTACTCAGATGGCTAATTGAGATTTGCTTCTGTCTCAATGTCAAAGGACACTAGTAGCAGTGTCAAGCAAGGCAGGAGCTGCATGGTGCTGTCAGAAAACACAAGGCTGTGTGGGATATAGCTCAATGTTATAGCAGGTAGGGAAAGATAGGTGGGTCCAGCTTGAAAGGCATTCAGACCCAAGGGGCTGCCCAGAGTTAGTAAGATTTAATAGTATCATTTCAACTAGAGGGACTGTCACGTGTGGCTAAAATTATTGGTTTGTGTGAGCCCCCACAAAACAAGCTGGCAATGGGCAGGACTTGGGAGGACAGACCGTGGACATAAATTGGAGACATGGAATAAGTTATTAAAATCAAGAATGTATTATTTTGATTAACCAAATAAAAAAAACAGTGGACCAAAAAAAGAACACCCCTAGGTCTAGATGGATGCAGCTGCAGTGACCATGGACATAAATTGAAGACTTGTAACAGGTTATTAAATCAAAATAATACATTCTTGTTTTAACATTTCCGTTTGGCAGGGCATCAAGCACGGCCACTTTTTACTGAAGCTCCAGGCAGTGGCTACACAATCTACCCCCATCCTCCTCATAAAACTAACTTATCCACATTGTGACATCCTCCGTGGATAGATCTAACTGTGTGGAGGAGACTGATATCATGCATGCCGCGGAGTGAACTTCTTTCACCAGAGTCTGGCCACCGTACCTGATGGCCCACTGGACCGCCTAAGTTGCCACCAGTGGCGTGTCTCCCACTGTAAGAAACAACATTCCTGGCTGCTACCATCCCTCAGATCCCTCTTCTCCCTACTCAGTAGTTTGCATCCCAGGCTGCACATTGCTGGACTCCCTCTCATCCCTGTCCCGCTTGTGAACCAAGTCTGCGGCTGTTGGCAGTGCCACTGCTCTTACCTGTCACCATCGGCTTCACGATTGCGGCACCCTGCTCTGGCACCCGCTAGCGAAATCTTCTGTAGATCGAACCTCCCTCTCCCTGTCTCTACGGCGCTGAATGGGTGGCCGTGTGGACTGAGAGGGGAGAGCCGGCTCTGATGTCTGTACTGAGCTCTCCCATTGCTGGACAGCCCTCTCTGCTACTGGGACCAGAGCGGCTCCTGCACGCGCTGATCCTGGACTCTGCCAGTGCATGTATTGTGGCTGGGGGTGGCGGTGCTTCTGTTTCTCAGGTCGCACTGTATCTTCTCTCACTCCCGTCAGCACTGTCTGTGCTGTCCCTGGGGGTGGGATCTCCCTCCACTCCCCTGCTACTATAGTGCTGACTCTGTGGCCGCATGAACAGCTGAGGCGGCTCTGATAGCTGGGCTGTACTCTCCAGCTCCTAGAACTACCCTTTTCATGTGTTCCACCTGTACTGCCGGGCCCTGCAACTGATTGGTTTCTGACTGCTTCCTCCAGATGATATTCTGGCAGAAGGCGAGGAGGTCCCACTGCAGCATCTGACCTTGATTATTGCGGAGAACTGCTCTTCATCTAGCCAGAGTGGGGCTGCTCATCTGGAGCTGGAGGGACACCATCCGACTGCTTCTCTCCTGAATTACTGCAGGCATCACCACTGATAGACATTTGGAAATCACCCTAAGAACTCCTGTACCTGCCTCGCAGGGAATTTGAGGAGCATATGGGAGTGCTGAGACCTGTATGCTGAAAGCCTGTGGAAGCTCTGCAACCTAACCGTCTCTCTCCCCCCAGGTACTAACATTGTTTGTCCACACCCCTTCCTACTTTCTTAACTAACATACCCTCTCTGCTTCTCAGTAACCCTGATTCTTTTTACCTCCCCACCTTGTGTGTCACCAATACCCTCCTTATACCTCCCCACAACCATATATCTTTTTACTCCTGCTGCCTTCCCTGCTATTTATTTCCCTCACTCATATATCTGACCTATCAGACAACCTCCTCAGAAGTTATATATTGAACTTCATTTACAGCTTGCTGAGCAGACGGGGTGTTTCTCCCACTGTGGATTCTTGCTCAGATTGCTTTGGGGACTTTTGTATCATGCAGGACATTATTTTCCGTCACTGCTGAAAGAGGTTAGACCTCTGCTCTGTCATATTACTATTCCCCAGTAGCATTGGCTAATACTTATCCTCTTACAGTGCTGTTTGTCTATGTGCCAAAGTTCAGTTTTTTTTTAATGTATCTATGATTCACTGTATTATTACTACCAGTATTGTTATTTTTCTCTGGTAATGCTGTATGGATCTCAAACTTCTACTAATATTTGAGCATTATTGATATACTATTTCATGGTGCAATACTGGCCATTCTTAATATTTGCTCTGTAACGCTAGAGATAGTGATTCATGGGCTGTGTCATATTGCAGTGGTTATTACTTCTTGGGTCTGTCTCCTGCATCTTCTACTTACCATGTTTCATGAATATTTATAAGTGCTTAGCCACTTCATCATCTGACAACTGTTTTTGGTGGTGATTACAATGTGATCTGTTGTGATGAGGGTTTTTTTTAAATGGAATACTACTCTGAACAGGATGCAAATGTTTAATTGACCTGCAAAAGTTATCTCTGTTCAGGTGCCTTTACCCCCCTCAGCTGATATCTTTGTGATTTTATACTGTGTATTCGGAACCCCTCTTTTTTTTTTCTTTGTATTTACTGGTGCATGGATAGATTCCTTGATAAAGCAATGCAGCCAAAACAAGCTAATACAAATACTAAAGTGGGAAACGGTAAAGGAGCCTCCCTGGCTGATTCAGATGGGGGACTGTCGTATGTCATGAGTAATAAATCCTCTTCGCTCATGGCTAAAGATATCTCTGACTATATGATGCCCCTCATGGATAGGAGATTTGCTGACCTCCAGGTGCGTTTAGACACCGGTCTAGCAAAAATTGACTCCCATGCAACTCATCTTACAGCATTAGAATCTAGGGTTAGTGATACAGAGGATGATTTACGTGTATGTCAAGAGGGGGTAACCACCCAAAACAGGCTGGTGCAGCAGCTTCAGGAGAAGGTGGATGACCTTGAGAATAGGTCATGGAGAGATAACTTGACATTTCTGGGGATACCTGTGTATGTAACTGGGGCCGTCCTAATTTCTTTCCTTACGAAAGATTTGCTCTCATCTCGGGGGATCTTAGATGACATAGAGGTACCTCATATAGAAAGAGCCCACAGAATTGGGGCTGAGCAGGGGGGCTCTCGACAAAGGTCCTACCCTGTGATCGCTCAATATCTAGATTACCTCACCAAAGAAAGGGTACTGGCTTCCTACCAATGAGCCAAAGAGCTGATAGTTCTGGTTTTCCAAGATTTTTCAGCTGCAGACTCTCAGAAACATAGAGAATTCTCTGAAGTTTGCTCCTATCTCCATAATAAAAATATCCATTTTGCGTTGCTGTATCTGACCAAACTCAGGGTGGTGGATAATGGCACCCAGATTTTCTTTACTGAATGCTCAATGGAGAAGTCACATTAAATGACTCGCAGGTCATCACCCACCTCCCTCTAATTTTCAGTCTATTGTTTTGAGTGTTTATGACCAGGAATGTAGGTGTTAGGCGCCGGGGTCCGCTTGTCTGCGCGGCCCGGCGCCTAGCAACTAGAGACGCCGTGCGCGTACAGCCGCCGGCTCCCTAGCAACGCTAGACGCCGGGCACGCTGAGCCGCACGGACCCTAGCAACGGGGACGCCACTGGCGGATCGCGTTCCCCGTTGCTAGGCTTTAGGAATTAATATATTCACCTGCTCTCTGGCCGTGCAGCAAGGCAGCTGCACGGCATTTATTCTAATCAGCCTTTTAGCAGCTGATTGGAGGACTCCTTGTTAAATACACTCCCAGGGCTTCTCACAGACGCTGGTAATAGCTTCCTGCATGCTGCCTTTGTTTGCTGAGAGTATGTTTCCAGTCCTGCTGTATCCGGTCATTCCAGTCCTCAGAAGTCCGGTATTCGGGAGTTGTCATCTCATCCCAAGAGGTCGTTTGGTTCCCTGGAGTCCTGACTGATCACCGTTTTATATCCAGTGGTGTTCGTGAGTTGCGGCTCTGCCGTGTGTTGCGGCTCAGCCGCTTTACCTTTTATATTTTGTGTTTGGAGCATTTGCGGAGGGTTCCGCTTCCACAAGTCCTCTCTGGTACTCGGCGGTGCCGGGTAGGAGAATTGGACAAGTGGATATTTTGGTTGTCCTTTTCCCTGGTGGTTTCTCCGCACATATTATAGTTTTGAGTTTGCTTAGCCCCTGGCCTGGTTGTTTAGTTAGAGGGCCTCTTGTTATCACCCTGTCTCGGGTTTCCCTTTTTCTCTCATTAAGACCGGGGGGCATCGAAGTTGGGCAGACATAATCCGCCCTTCAAACGCAGCTGCCAAGGGCTCAAGAAACCATAGTCTCGCAGAGGATTTCTGACAACACGGGTGAGACAACAGAGTTAGGGCGCAAGGGGCTATTTTCCTGTCCTGCTCCCTTCCCCAGCATTCCGTTCCAGTGCTCCAGTCCTTGCCATAAGATCTCCTCTGACCAGAGTGCTGGAATCATAACATTATTACCGGCCATACCAAAACTTAAAATTAAACAGGGTTTCATTTTTTTCTCATTCAGTTTTGTGAGAGTTTATCGGCCTCATGAATCCGACAGGTTTAGGGCCAAATCCTGGTCAGCTCTTAGTCAGCCAGATTCAAGAACTTACTCAGATGGTTCAGGATCTTTCTCTTCGGGTGAAGTCGCAGGAAGATCTTTTGTGAGCTTCCCCAAGGGTAGTCCCTGAACCAAAGATGCATTTGCCTGACCGTTTTTCTGGTGATAGAAAAGAGTTTTTTAATTTTAAAGAATCCTGTAAAATTTATTTTCGTTTAAGACCGACTTCCTCGGGTACTGAATCTCAGCGGGTCGGGATTATTATTTCTTTACTCCAGGGGGATCCTCAGACCTGGGCATTTGGTTTAAGAGCAGAGGATCCTGCATTGTTGTCAGTTGACGCTTTTTTTAAGTCTTTAGGGCTCTTGTATGATGACCCTGATAGAGAGGCGTCCGCTGAAAGTCAGCTGCGCGCTCTCAAACAAGGTAGAAATCCTGCGGAGGTTTATTGTACGGAGTTTCGCCGTTGGTCGAACGACTGTGGCTGGAATGACCCAGCCCTGCGCAGTCAGTTTCGCCTCGGCTTATCAGAGTCTATAAAGGACAGTCTCCTTCAGTACCCCGCTCCTGAGACTCTCGATAAACTCATGGAGCTTTCTATTAAGATTGATCGTCGTCTCAGAGAGCGGAGGGCTGAAAGAGGAGCACCTGTAAGGTCAAGTCCGTGTGTATATTCCATTCCTGAAGACGTAGAGGAGCCCATGCAGATGGGTCTCTCCCGGCTGTCTCCTGAGGAAAGAGCCAGAAGGCAAAATTCTGGTCTTTGTCTGTACTGTAGGGGTAAGGGACATTTTGCTCGTAATTGTCCGAACAAGTCGGGAAACGCTTTGACCAGGTGAATTGTGAGGGGGTTCACCTAGGTCTGCAGCTTATCTCCTCGAATAACTCCCTTTTAGTCCCAGTTAAAGTTTCCTTTGGCAGCCTCAGTTCTTCTGTGTCGGCTTTTGTTGACAGTGGAGCTGCAGGAAACTTTATGGATTTAACTTGGGCTAAGGCCTTAGGCATTCCTCAGTTACCTTTGGGTAGGTGTGTCACCATGCATGGCTTAGATGGGAGTCCGCTGTCCAATGGGATTATTTCTCTCCGTACACCCCCTGTACTACTTACAGTAGGAGCTCTACATTCCGAGAAAATCGAGTTCTATCTTACACATTGCCCAGCAGTTCCAGTTGTTCTGGGTCACCCTTGGCTGGCCTTTCATAATCCCACCATTGATTGGCGGTCGGGGGAGATTTCACAATGGGGTACTTTTTGTGATAAGGAATGTATCACGTTTCCAGTCAGAGTAGCAGCTATCATTCCAGAACTCATTCCGGTGGAATACCAGGAGTTTGCTGATGTTTTCTCCAAAGGCAATGCGGACATTCTGCCTCCCCATCGGCCTTATGATTGTGCTATTGAGTTAATTCCTGGTGCCGCATTGCCAAAGGGAAGATTATATGCATTATCCAGCCAGAAACTGCGGCTATGAATGATTATGTTAAGGAGAGCCTTGAGAAAGGATTTATTAGACCATCAAAATCTCCTTTAAGTGCAGGCTTCTTCTTTGTGGAGAAAAAGGAAGGCTCGCTTAGACCTTGCATTGATTTTAGAGCCCTGAATAAGATCTAAGTTAAAAACACCTATCCTTTGCCGTTGATTTCTGTACTCTTTGATCAGTTACGTTCTGCTGTGATTTTTTTCTAAGATTGACCTTAGAGGAGCGTACAACCACATCCGAATTAAATCTGGAGATGAGTGGAAGACGGCCTTCAGTACTCAGTCGGGTCACTACGAATACCTGGTGATGCCGTTTGGTCTGTCCAATGCTCCAGCAGTTTTTCAAGACCTCATTAACGATGTGCTCCGTGACTTCCTAGGGAAATTCGTGGTCGTTTACTTAGACGACATCCTGATTTTTTCTGAATCAATAGAACAACATGTTACCCAGGTGCGTCTGGTTCTTCAAAAGTTACGTGAGAATCATTTATATGCCAAGCTGGAGAAGTGTGAGTTTCATGTCACGGAAGTATCTTTTTTAGGGTACATAATTTCCACTCAGGGATTTTCCATGGAACCAAAGAAACTCCAGGCCATCCTTAGTTGGGCGCAACCCACCAATTTAAAAGCAATTCAGCGCTTTTTAGGGTTTGTGAATTATTATAGGAGGTTCATTCATTCTTTTTCTGACCTGGTTGCTCCCATTGTAGCTCTGACAAAAAAAGGAGCGGATTCTACCAACTGGTCGCGTGAAGCTGAGTTGTCCTTCCGGGCCTTGAAACAAGTCTTTGTCTCGGCTCCAGTCCTCAGACATCCTAATCCGGAATTGCCCTTTGTGGTGGAGGTTGATGCCTCGGAGGTTGGAGTGGGGGCTATCCTTTCTCAAAAGGATCCGGAGTCTCTGGAGTTACATCCTTGTGCCTTTATGTCCAGGAAATTCTCCTCCACTGAATCCAACTATGACGTTGGTAATCGGGAGTTACTGGCGGTAAAGTGGGCTTTCGAGGAGTGGAGGCATTGGCTGGAGGGAGCAAAACATACTATTTCGGTATTGACTGACCATAAGAACCTGCAATACATAGAATCGGCTAAGCGGCTTAATGCCCGGCAGGCACGTTTGGCATTATTTTTTACTCGTTTCAAATTTATAATCACTTTCAGACCTGGTTCCAAGAATACTAAGGCTGATGGCCTGTCACGTAGCTTTCTTCCGGTTCACAATAACAATCCTGTTACCCCCATACTTCCATCTTCGGTCATCTGGGCGGGCCTCACACAAGATTTATTTACCTAGTTAAAACAGCTTCAACACCAAGCTCCTAGAATTACTCCTGCTGGTCGTCTTTACGTCCCTGAGTTTTGAGAGCTACTGTTTTAACGGAATTCCATGATAACAAAGTTTCAGGGCATCCAGGAGTCTCTAAGACATTGGAGTTAGTTTCTCGCTCAGTATGGTGGCCTGGTCTTTCTAAAGACGTCAAGGAATTTGTTTATTCATGTCAGGTTTGTGCACAGCATAAGGTTCCCCGTTCCTTGCCTATCGGGCAACTTATGCCCTTAAATGTTCCTCTCAGGCCATGGTCTCATATTTCCATGGATTTTGTGGTTGACCTTCCCTTTTCAGCCGGATTCCGAGTCATATGGGTGGTAGTGGACCGTTTTAGTAAAATGGCTCATTTTATTGCTCTTCCCCGATTGCCTTCTGCTCAAGGGTTGGCAGTTTTGTTTCTCCGCCATGTATTCAGGCTTCATGGGTTGCCTACTGATATTGTTTCTGATCGGGGTCCACAATTCATCGCACAATTCTGGAAATGTTTTTGTGCCTCATTGAAGATGAAGTTGTCGTTAACATCCGGTTACCACCCACAATCCAACGGGCAAACCGAACGAGTTAACCAATCATTGAAACAATATTTGCGCTTGTATTCAGCCAAACTCCAGAATGATTGGTCCGAGTTTCTTCCGTTGGCTGAATTTGCTTACAATAATTCTTGTCATTCCTCCACTAAAGAGTCTCCATTCTTTTCAGTTTTTGGTTTTCACCCCAGAGCTAATTCTTTTTTTCATCATTCCTCAGTCTCCTCGCTAACCTTAACCTCCCATCTCAGAGCCATTTGGAAAAAGGTGCACCTTGCTCTCAGAAAAGAGGCCTTTCGAGAGAAGAAATTTTCTGACAGGCTCCGACGTCCTTCCACTTTTAAGGTGGGAGATAGGGTGTGGTTGTCGACTCGCAACATCAGGCTTCGACAATCCTCGGCTAGACTGGGACCCAAATTTATTGGGCCATTTCTTCTTATTAAAATAGTCAACCCAGTTGCCTTTCGGTTACGTTTACCAAGATCTCTCAGGATTGGAAATACGTTTCATTGTTCCCTGTTGAAACAGTACGTTTCTTCCAGTAGATTTCATCGGAAGATCTCTCAGGGTAGATCTCCAGTGGATGTACAGGGACAACAGGAGTTCTTGGTAGAGAAGGTTCTCGATTCCAAATTGTCCCCGGGTCGGCTGTATTTTCTAGTTCACTGGAAAGACTATGGTCCGGAGGAAAGGTCTTGGGTCCTGGATAAGGATCTTCATGCCCCGAGGCTCAAGAGGGCATTTTTTCGGGAATTTCCTCAGAAACCAGGCTTTAGGGGTTTCTTGACCCCTCCTCAAGGGGGGGGTACTGTTAGGCGCCGGGGTCCGCTTGTCTGCGCGGCCCGGCGCCTAGCAACTAGAGACGCCGTGCGCGTACAGCCGCCGGCTCCCTAGCAACGCTAGACGCCGGGCGCGCTGAGCCGCACGGACCCTAGCAACGGGGACGCCACTGGCGGACCGCGTTCCCCGTTGCTAGGCTTTAGGAATTAATATATTCACCTGCTCTCTGGCCGTGCAGCAAGGCAGCTGCACGGCATTTATTCTAATCAGCCTTTTAGCAGCTGATTGGAGCACTCCTTGTTAAATACACTCCCAGGGCTTCTCACAGACGCCGGTAATAGCTTCCTACATGCTGCCTTTGTTTGCTGAGAGTCTGTTTCCAGTCCTGCTGTTTCCGGTCATTCCAGTCCTCAGAAGTCCGGTATTCGGGAGTTGTCATCTCATTCCAAGAGGTCGTTTGGTTCCCTGGAGTCCTGACTGATCACCGTTTTATATCCAGTGGTGTTCGTGAGTTGCGGCTCTGCCGTGTGTTGCGGCTCAGCCGCTTTACTTTTTATATTTTGTGTTTGGAGCATTTGCGGAGGGTTCCGCTTCCACAAGTCCTCTCTGGTACTCGGCGGTGCCGGGTAGGAGAATTGGACAAGTGGATATTTTGGTTGTCCTTTTCCCTGGCGGTTTCTCCGCACATATTATAGTTTTGAGTTTGCTTAGCCCCTGGCCTGGTTGTTTAGTTAGAGGGCCTCTTGTTATCACCCTGTCTCGGGTTTCCCTTTGTCTCTTATTAAGACCGGGGGGCATCGAAGTTGGGCAGACATAATCCACCCTTCAAACGCGGCTGCCAAGGGCTCAAGAAACCATAGTCTCGCAGGGGATTTCTGACAACACGGGTGAGACAACAGAGTTAGGGCGCAAGGGGCTATTTTCCTGTCCTGCTCCCTTCCCCAGCATTCCGTTCCAGTGCTCCAGTCCTTGCCATAAGATCTCCTCTGACCAGAGTGCTGGAATCATAACAGTAGGTCTGTTGGTCTGGAAGACTTGATCTCTTCATGCGCACCACTAGGCCTAGATGGTGCCCACCACCTTTTTGGTTTATTAGAAAAAGTTGGAAAATGTGATTTGGAGACAGTGTGAATCTTCTGTGTTATTTGTACTATTGCATTGCATCTCTTTGTATGTTCATAGTCTAATTATTTGTATATTGTTTGCTTACCTGCTACCCTGGAGATGGAGAGAGGTGCCATCCTTCAAAAAGCATCTCTCGATTGTAGGTTATTTTGTGACTTATCTGCCCTGGATGGGGTGAGTAGCCATGCCGTCACCTGATACATCACACACTGCCATGACACCTCCCAAACCCCTGACCATTATCTCTTGGAATGTAGGGGGCCTAAATATGCCTATTAAGTGTAAAAGAGTGACATCTCATCTCAAGATATTTAATCCGGATGTGGTACTCCTTCAGGAGACCCACTGGACTTCTGATGAAAACTCTTTGAAAGCACCATGGCTTGGCTCCTGTTTCTCTGCCCCTTACCATAGGAAGGCTAGGGGTGTTGCTATATTGTTTTAAAGGGACCTCCCAATATCCAAACTATTGGAAATTATTGATCCTAATGGAAGATATATTATCTTAGATATTGAGCTTTATCATAATAAATATACTATAGTTAACCTCTATGCCCCGAATGTTAACACTCTTACTTATATCCAAGAGCTGGGTAATACCTTACAAGGTAGATCCAATTTTCTCCTCATTCTGGGAGGGGATTTCACTATGGTAGAAGATCCATCTGTGGATAGATAATCTTCTGCTGTAAGGCACCCCACTGCCCACAATCAAACATTACTGTCTTTGTGGTTTTCGTTAAATCTCTCAGATCCCTGGAGATTACTTAATTTCGACAGACATGACATACATGTACACACACCTTTCTTCCATTCATGGGTCATTTTCAAGAATTGATAGAATTTTGATATCTGATGTATTGATGACCAATATATCTCAGGCCGATATCTATGATATCTTGATTTCAGATCATGCCACCGTTTCAATAGCTATCACTCACCCGCATATGAGCCCTGCAAACCATATTTTGTGATTCCCATCTTACTTGGCTTGCTCCCCTGATTTCAAAGCGTACCTTATCTATCATTGGACTAATTTTGTAGATGACAATTTAGAACATTAAGACCGCCCTGCTTCCTTTTGGGGTGCCTTTAAGGCAGTAATGAGGGGCCATATTATTAGCTGTATCTCCTAAAAAAGGAAGAAGGTCAGGGAGGAGTATGAAGCATTGCGGTCCACCATGTCCGATGCTTTCCAATTATATACCACCGCCCCCTCCGAGGAAACAAAAGAAGGGTACAAACAGGCACGGCACCTAATAGAGACATATTTAGCTACCCAAAATATGAATTTACCAAAAATACATTTTACAGATGGGGCAATAAAGCAGGGAGACTATTGGCAGCTATATCTAGAACGTAGAGGCACAGGCATATAATTACTGCTATAAAACATCCTTCCACTGGCACACTCTTGACTAAATCTCAAGACATTGCATCTCAATTTCAACATTATTTTATGACCCTGTTTAGCTCTTCACCTGTAGTCTCTGATATCAAAGAGAGGTTGTTCAGTGAGACTGTATTGCCACTGTTGGCTCCTGATCAAACAGCAACGCTAGCAGGTGATATCGTTATGGATGAGGTGAACAGGGCCATATCAGTACTACCCTTAGGGAAATCCCCAGGCCCAGGTGGGTTTTCTGGAGAGTATTTTAGATTGCTACAACCTCAGATTGCACCTACATTGTTAGAACTTTTTTCTGGCTTTACACGAAAGAGGGTTATGTTATCCCTCCTTTAATGAGGCTTATATGACCCTCTTACCGAAACCTGACAGTGGGGGTCATTCCGAGTTAATCGTAGCTGTGCTAAATTTAGCACAGCTATGATCAGGCACTCAGACATGCGGGGAGGATGCCCAGAACAGGGCTAGTCCACCACGCATGTCAGTGCCGGCATCCCCACAGAAATGCAAAAGCATCGCACAGCGGCGATGCTTTTGCATTTGAGGAGTAACTCCCGGCCAGCACAGCTCCTGCGGCTGGCCGGGAGAACCTCTTTGCTACCCAGGTCACAATGGCTGCATGTGACATCACGCAGTCGCCGTGGCCTGTGCCCCCAACGGTCCGGCCACGCCTGCGTTGGCCGGACCACGCTCTCTAAATGGCGGCTTAATGCCGCCATCCAGCCTCCTCCCGCCCATCGACCGCCTCTGCCTGTCAATCAGGCAGAGGCGATCGCTAGACAACGATGGCCTTCGGCCGTCTGGCATGCGCCGGTGCATTCGCAGTACTGACCCGATTGCACTGCTGTGATAAACTGCAGCATGCGATCAGTTCAGAATGACGCCCCAAAGATCCTAACCTCCTTTCCTCATATAGACCCATTAGCTTTCTTAATGTGAACTATAAATTCCTATCTAAGGTAATGGCCCTCAGACTACAAATATACTACCATCGATTCTTACAGAAACACAATTTGGATTTGTGCAAAGACGTCATGCTGTAAAAGCAATTCGTACGGCAATAGCGGCAGTGGTGGAGTCCGATAATTATTTTTCCAATCATAATGTCCTTTTAAGCTTTGATGCCCATAAGGCATTTGATATGATTTTATGGCCACACCTGTTTAAAATATTGGAGATGAGAGGCTATGAGTCTAACTTCATTAATCTGATATGATACATTTATCAAGACCCATCCGCCTTACTGATTAATGGTATTGTAGTCCCTCGCTTCCACCTGGAGATGGGTACCCAATAGGGTTGCCCCCTATCTCCCCTCCTGTTTAATATTGCGTTAGATCCCCTATTGCGCATTTTGCAAAATAGCCCATAATTCAAGGGAATAAATATTTGCGGTCAGGAGATTAAAATATCGGCATTTGCCGATGACATCCTTCTCTTTATTGCCAATCCTGAACATGCCATCTGCGAAATTCTAGATATGATCCATTTATATGGCTCTATTTCGGGCTTCCGCATTAACCTGGAGAAATCCATGGCTATGTTACTCTCTGGTAATTGTACATGTCCCAGGTGGGCTAAGCAGCTCTCAATACAATGGATTCCCTCACACATACCCTAATTGGAAATCTCTGTGCCTCATAATCCATCGAATTTGTATAGGCTTAATGTGAGTCAAGCTATTAAAACTTTAACTAGGGATATTAAGGGATGAGAGAGCCTTCCATTATCTTATCTGGGCAGGGCCAATTTGCTTAAAATGGTGGCTATCCCTTATCTATTATACCCACTGCAATCCTTACCAGTACTATTAATGAAAACTGACATTGGCCACATAAATGTATCAATTCGTAAATTTATTTGGAAAGGGTGTCGCTCCCGAATAGCTTTGAGAAAACTTCAACAGACAAAATCTAATGCTGGTATTAACTTTCCAGATATAGTGGCTTACAATCACGCTGCATTATTAAGGCACCTACGTGACTGGCTTCACAATAGTTCTGTGTACGCCAACACCTCTCTAGAACAAGGTTTTTTACCTACCATGGACATAATTTGCTTTTTGCACCAGCACGATTAAGAAATACCCGAAACTTTCAAGTTAAATCCACTTTTATGGACAACTAGAAAAATTTGGCATATCATACGTTACTCCGCAGGTTTAAATCCCTAACATTTTTTACATCTGCCCTTGATTTGGAATCCCAACTTTCTTGATGGCATGACTGCTCACCCCTTTACTATGTGGAGACTGGGATTACTAGTATTAGACACTTAGTTAATATGGCTGATATTTTTGTATAACCTTCTTTATAGCTTCGGCTTCCTAACACTAATTTATTAGCACTATAGTTTTTTCACTGGTATGCCGCCCTGGGCTTTCTGGCATATGCTGGTGTTTTGGGGTGCAACACCCTGCACCTAGATATAGCTCTAGGGACCCCAAATTTACAGAGATGCCATGATGTGGCTTTGGGGCTTATTCATACATTTGCACAAATATATGTAACCGAGATCTCTGAATTCTAATATTGTGTGGGATTTACATCTGGTTACTGTTATCATTCAGGGTGCTGGAGGAAACAAAATGCCTTTTTTTTCTTGCCTACCAGCAATGCTGCTTATACTTTATATTAAATACTGTAGGCCTAGAAATGTGCATCTCAATACTCTAGTTAAAATACACAGGGGATATGGGGATAAACAAGCTTGATGTACCGTACGATACACCAGACTCAGGGGCATAGCCAAAACTTTGTGGGCCCCATAGCAACATTTTGAAGGGGCCCCTGTCCCAATGCTTCTAGAGAGACATTTCTCTGCAGCAGTTGTTAATTTTATGCCCTATAATAGTGTCCAACAGTACTGTAGTTCATTTTCTGAACCATAGCAGAGCCTTATTTAATGTTGTGCCCTGGTTTCTTTTATGAATCGTAGTAGTGAATAAGTTTACCCTACAGTACTGTACAGTATGTCACATTTTATAGATGCCAGTACACATTATGCCACACAGTACCCCAAATTCACATTATACTGTATATAGTGCTCCCCGTTCATATTGTGCCTCATTACAGAGCCCCAGTTCATATTACAGTATATAACATTAAAATGCCCTACTGTTCATTTTATACCACACTACAATGAGCAGGTCCAGGGGCATACCTAGATATATTGCAGGCCCCAAGGAAAAGGTTTGAAAGGACCCCTACGTACCACCCAATGGTGAAAAATGTATATACAGTAACACATGTAACTTTGGCAGGGAATATGGGCCCCTCTCAGCTCTGGGCCCCATAGCAGCTGCACTGCCTGCACTTATGGTGTCTACACCCTTGACTCAATCACATAGCAAATTGACAAAATGGCTGCTACCCATGACCCCCCTCCTCGTGGAAGCCCTCAGCTATGGAGCCAGTGATGGCCCACAGGTTTTGCCAGAATCAGGGCAATGCTGAAGGAGCGTCTCAATACCCTAGTTAAAATACACTGGGGTAATAGGGATAAGCGAGCTCTATGCATTGTACGATACACTGGACTCAACCGCATAGCAAATTGACAAAATGGTTGCCGCCCGTGATCCCTCAACCTCGTGGAAGCCCTCAGCTATGGAGCCAGCAATGGCATCGGTTTTGCAAGAATCACGTCAATGCTGAAGAAGCGTCTCAATACCCTAGTTAAAATACACAGGGGTGATAAGGATAAGCGAGCTCTATGCACCGTATGATACACCGGACTGGACCACATAGCAAATTGACAAAATGGCTGCCACCCGTGACCCCCCACCTTGTGTAAACCCTCAGTTATGGAGCAAGTGACAGCATAGGTTTTGCAAGAGTCAGGGCAATGCTGAGGGAGCGTCTCCATACCCTAGCTAAAATACACAGGGGTGATAGGCATAAGCAAGCTCTATGCATCGATGATACACCAGACTCAACCGCATAACAAATTGATAAAGCTAATTATTTATCTTGAACCTAAGCAATATACTTATTAAAGACAACATACGCAATAGGCGCACGAGGTGCCGTAATGGTGCGCACTTAGCGTAGCAGACGCTAGGCCGTGGTCGAGACGCACGAGCGGCACGTTCGCTCACGGCTTACGCTTGGTATCGAACACGCTATAGGCGGCCCGAGTACCGTAATGCTACGCTAATAGCGTAGCAGACGCTGTACCGCGAGAGCGGGATACGAGCGGCGCTGACGCTCACTGATGTACACACAGACAACCTTGTAACAACACACTATAAGGGTATGCTTATACTGTAAACCTTAGTACTGTAATATTATCACAATGTAACGCTGATTAACCTTTATGATATGAATGCTGTTTGAGCGACTGAGACGCTCAAAAACCCTTTATACTAACTAGTGAAACACACACTCCTTGCTAAGGTTCCAACACCTTTACTGACGATATTTAGTACGTAAAAAGGGGAAAACAGATACAGTTCATACACTACAGACCTGACATTAATACCTAAACACAATAACTAAGCAGAAATACAAACACTAGCAAACGATTGTAAATACAAATAAACAGAAAGAGGATAAATGGCAAACACTTATAGGTTAGCTACAAAAGAACAATTGCATACATACAGAGTAACGAAATGGCCACAGAGAAAAACTTACACACTTGGGAATCATCACGGGGAAAACCTTTTGGAGAGAAGTGAGGCTGGTCTGGCTATGGGGGGTCTTTATATACACAACATACTGTACAATACAATGGGCCCTACAATCTCATTGTTCATTGGACACAGGAATGTCTCTCTGCACTATGACAAAAGGTCATAGGTGGATTTGAACAGGTGGGCTGTGACTATTTCAAACTGCTCAGATGGGAGGTATCTTCAAGATTCCCGCCGCATGGATAATGAACCGCAAATACAGTAAATGTCCATAACCTACTCATAGACATAACTATACGCAGGAGCGATTAATCTCTGCCTAACCAGCACCGGATTGTTTCTAATAAAATACTCTTCAGTTAGGTACCAGACACCACTGTTCAACCTTTGTCAGACCCTTTGTATCGTGAAAAGAGGAATTCCCAGGTCCCTGAACCATTTACACTAAACATACTTGCAGACATTATTAAGGGGATTAATATCTACAAAACACATTATATTGGTTAAATATGTAGCGATCGAGTCGCTCGCTAGTCGCACACAAACTCTACCGTAAATGCACATCCCCACGCGCAGGCGACGTGGGAGCGTCCCTTACGCAACCTGAGGGGATGCGTACGCACGGGGAGTGGGTGCACGAGCAGCGGGCATGTGTATTGGGGTTAGTACATGGCGATGAGAATAACGATATTTTTCGACTTTGACAGTCCACCCTTTGGCAGTCACCAATAACTGCCACTTCCTAAACAATTCAAACAGAAAAATATATGTCATCATGTAAATACCTCTTTATGATTGGGTAAAGGGAGGAGAGGAGAAGGTGGGAAAGATATTACCTAGTGAGATAGTAAAGCATGTGTGTATGAATCCATGTCTGAGGGGTCATGTATCATCGTGCCGTACGTGTTTTAAAGCAAGCTTCGAGGTATTGCGAAGTATACATTTGAATCCTTATTATCCCGTATTAAGGGTCTGTGGATGGGCTGTCAAACTCTACCGAGCTCTTTTCGGCTTTTGGTTTCAACAAATGGGGTGCACATTAGTTGATGATACATGAGGGGGGGGGAGAGTATGTGGATGCTAATATGTGAGAATCACCTGTCGACTATGTGGGATACTACCTGGAGGTTGTAGAGATGAAGATAAGAAACAAGCGTTATAAATGCAGTCATATAACTATGTGAGTTTTAGTATACATTCACCGATTGAGGTCTTGTTGATGTCTTGTCTGATGTACTGTTGTCTGATGTCTCGCGGTGCTTTTGCTGTAAGTGGTGAACAAAAGCTTTTCCAGTGTCCATAAAATTACAGTCTCTAAAGTATTGGGTTTCCAGTAGGTAGTTAAAGTCACTAAAAGTATTGGGTGTCTGTGACATAGTTCATCAATGGTCTGTATAAAAGAGGTTGTCATATTCTTCTTCCAAGTGGATGTCCTTGTACCTTGGGGGAAAACAAAGGAGAAACGGGTGAAAAATGCGGACCGTGGAATCACATTTTCATCACAACATTGTCTCTATCGTTGGGTCGTAAATTAAACCAATTGGTATTACAGTGTCCTCGCTCCTCAGACTCATCACTCTGGTACTACGTTTACACTTCATTAAAGTCCGAACGCATCTAAATATCAGACCAATCAATATGACGACTCCCAGAATACACAAGAGAAATTTCTCTACATCCATAATAATGCCTTGGGCCCATTCTCCTAAACCAGAGAACCAATTTCGTGGGTTCAACCATGACACCCAGCTGGTCAGTTCATTACCCACAGCAGCGAGAGTAAGATTATGCCTCCTTCGAAACTCCCACTTTAATTGCAAAATGTCATCCATCTTTTGGTCTATGACCTCGGCCGGGTCCTCAGTGCTGTTTGTAATATACGTGCAGCACTTTAACACAATACCCGCCTGTCATTGCTGTGAGGTAATTGAGAATCATCCTATGCTGAACCAGCTCTGTTTTGTAGGCTTGTAGCTCTCTCCCAGTATACCTGAACGTGTCGTCATACATTTCGGTGATATTGTCTATCAGGTTCGCAAGTGCGTTTATATACCTAAAGTTTATCACTCCTCTTGCGGTACGAGTGATATCTAACGCGAGTAGGAATTGAATCCCGGTGGATTCATGGATCAGATCAGAGGCCGGATGCTCTGTTCTCTCTATCAGGTGCTTTTTAACAACGTGCTCGTAATGAGTGTGAGTATAAGGAGCTTGGGCACCGCGGTGAATGTCTTTCATTTTGTTATGGGATACAGTCATTACTTCAGGCAGTACCTTTCCAATGTAACACAATCCCTCTGAGTTTGGGGCAAGCCACTTATACGCCTTCCTCCCGCATATGAAATATGCATCATCGGGGAGAACATATGGGACGGAATATGACATAACCATGTTACAAACTTTCCATGTGAAATCTCCTAACCCTAATTCTCCCATCTGTCTAGTGCACGTATCCGGTTGTACGATATGTGCACAGTATCCTGGTGATACTTCTCCAACTCGCATGGTCCTACTTCCTAGAGTGTACCTATACCGGAAATATTTTCCACTGTTGGCTATCTGGCATATAAGCTCTGAATCTATGGGCATTCTATCGGCTCTATATGAAAATGTCATGGTTTGATTACTCCATGACACTTCCCAATTTCCCGGCTTTCGGGCATTGGAAATGTTAAAGCATACTAAGGACCTATCTACATGATATTGGTGGAGCTTCAAACTAGGAGGACTAGAGATATTAAACCTCTAGTCCACCGGCCTCCCACCACTTAACTCAAGTACCTCTCCTGTCGTTAAAGGGAATGGTACTAGTCCTGATTTGCTATGACCTTGAGGTACTTGAGAGCACACCCAGCAGTCTGTCTGGTTTAACACTTTACCCACTAATGAGTGATAGTCACTCAATGGATGCCGGTCCATATTGATATTGAAACTGGACTGACATTCCTTGATGCAACCGTCCTCAACTATGTTGTCACAATTCCTACAGATACAATTCTCTTCAGCTAACAATCCTTCACAATGTCTATTAATAACATGGCTACCAGATCGTTTTCTGATACTCGCCTTTTCTCGGTGATTGTGTTGCTCTTGGAATTTTACGCCTCCATCCTGATCATCAGAATCCATTCCAGATCCTTTCTCGACCTCACTGGTACTCTCACCGAAACAGACTGCTCTGGTCAACAACAGGGTCAACAGGAAAATCCGGAACACAGTCTCTTGGGGCAAGTCCATCTTAGAGGAGGTAAAGGAGAGAAATAAGAAAGGGCAAGTAGAATAGGAGGGAGATGGGAACTGGAGAAAATAACAAAAGGGAAAAAGAAATCTTGGCTCGACAACCGCCTCCGATCTTATTGTTTTCAGTGCTCAGGTGCCGTCTCAACCTTCCTGAAACAGACACTCTAACGATACAATTTCCTCTACCGTCTGTTCTTTGTCACGGGACCTCTCTGGGTCAGCGGCCTTCTTACAGTGAGACGAATGGACCCAAGTCTCCCTCTCGGCAACCTTCAATGCTGTTGTGCTGGTTAATAAGACTTGATATGGTCCTTCCCATCTGTCAATAAGGCAACCTGAGCGTAGAAAATTCCATATCATTACATAATCCCCAGGTTCAATGTCATGACAATTACTGTCTAGCAGATCAGGAATCACCAACTTTAGATTATCATTCTGATTCCTCAGTTGCTTACTCATCTTAACCAAATATTTTACAGTTACTTCATTGTTACACTTCAAATCATCCTGGGGGTTTATCATAACATGGGGTTGTCGACCAAACAGAATTTCAAAGGGGGACAGGTTAAGAGGGGACCTGGGAGTGGTTCTGATGCTATATAGTACAAGTGGCAAAGTTTCTGGCCATAACAATCCTGTTTCAGCCATCACTTTGCTTAACTTGTTTTTAATAGTGCTGTTTACTCTTTCCACTTTCGCACTCGCCTGGGGGCGGTACGGAGTATGCAGCTTACTATTAATTCCCATTAACTTACACATTGCTTGAAAGACGTCACCTGTAAAATGGGTACCCCTATCACTTTCAATGATTCTAGGGATACCATACCTGCACACAAATTCCTGCACAATTTTCTTTGCAGTAAACACAGCGGTATTTGTGGCCGCGGGAAATGCTTCAACCCAATTTGAAAACACGTCAATACAGACCAATACAGACTTTAAATTTCTACAAGGTGGTAATTGTATGAAATCAATTTGTATTACCTGCAAAGGACCATCTGTAGGTGGGATATGGAATGGCTCTGTTGGTATTGCTTTTCCAATATTCTTCCTCAGGCAGCTGAGACATGTCATTGCTCTTTTACCCGCATGGGAAGAAAATCCTGGGGCGCACCAATAAGCTCTTACCAACTTACACATCCCTTCTTTGCCTAGATGAGTCAGCCCATGTGCCGCTTCCGCTAGACTTGGAAGGTATGCTCTGGGTGCCACTGGCTTACCCTGTCCATCTGTCCAGAGTCCTGAGGACTCCTGGCCATATCATTTTGACCTCCAGACTGCCTTCTCTTGTGGTGAACACAAATGTTGCATTTCACACAATTTCTGTGTGTTGACAGTATTGAATACCATCAGTTGTGTGATGTCTGTCTGTATGGGGGTACTGGCTGCTGATTTAGCAGCTTCGTCTACTCGGCTGTTACCAAGTGATATCGGGTCTTGGCTATACGTGTGAGCTTTACACTTGATAACAGCCACTCTGTCGGGTTCCTGTATCGCTGTTAGGAGTCTTTTGATGTGGGCTGCATGCTCTACGGGTGTGCCAGCTGCCGTCATGAAATTTCTTAGGCACCATAGGGCCCTGAAATCATGGACTACTCCAAAGGCATACCTAGAATCCGTGTAGATATTGTCCGCTTTACCTTTAGCCAATTCGCATGCTCTGGTTAGGGCAACCAGCTCAGCAACTTGTGCTGAGTGTGGTGGGCCTAGCGGTTCCGCTTCTATGATACCTTGGTCATCTACAACTGCGTATCCAGTACACAAGTCTCCCGAGTCCGTCTGTCTGTGACAACTACCGTCAGTGTAGAAAGTAAAATCTTTGTCACTGAGTTGTCACTGATGTCAGGCCTTGCCGTGAAATTTTGGGTCAAATATTCCATACAATCATGTGAGTCAGTGTCTATACTAAATCCTCCTTCGCCATCACTCTCATCCCCCACCCTTTGTGCCTGTCCAGGCACACCTGGGAGATATGTTGCAGGATTTTATGCGCTGCATCTCCTTATGGTGATGTTTACCGGGGCCATTAGTGCTAATTCCCACCTTGTAAACCGTGCGGATGAGACATGTCTGGTTTGGGCCGAATTCAGTAAGGCTGACACTGCATGAGGTGTATGAATTGTGAGGTTGTGTCCTAGCACTACATCTTTGCTTTTACTTACTAGCAATGCTATCGCTGCAACACTTCGCAAGCATGTGGGGAGGGATCGCGCTACCGTGTCTAGCTGAGCGCTATAGTAGGCTACCGGCCTGCTGGCATCACCATGCTTCTGGGTTAAGACACCTGCCGCGCACCAAGCACTCTCTGTTCCGTACAGCTCAAAGGGTTTCCCATAATCTGGCATACCTAATGCTGGTGCCTGCGTTAGGCACTGTTTAAGTCTTTCAAATGCCATCTCAGACTCGTCTGTGTGCGAAATCCGATCTGGTTTGTTTGATGAGACCATCTCCTGCAAAGGTAGGGCTAGTATGGAAAACCCTGGGATCCAGTTACGGCAATACCCACACATTCCTAAGAATGTTCTAATCTGTTGCTGGGTTTGTGGCAGAGTCATGTCATGAATTGCTTAAATTCTATCAGCGGTGAGGTGTCTCAGTCCTTGTGTCAGACAGTGTCCCAAATATTTTACCTTGGTCTGGCATAATTGTAACTTATCTTTGGAAACCTTGTGTCCTGTGTCTGAAAGATGAAACAGAAGCTGTTTCGTATCTCTCAAGGATGATTTGAGTGAATCAGAACACAGCAGTAAGTCATCTACATACTGTATTAATACTGATCCGCTCTCAGGTTGAAAAGACTGTAAACAATCATGCAAGGCCTGCGAGAAAATACTTGGACTGTCAATGAAACCTTGTGGTAAACGAGTCCAGGTGTACTGAACTCCTCTGTATGTGAATGCGAATAGGTATTGACTGTCAGGGTGCAGAGGTACCGAGAAGAAAGCGGAGCAGAGGTCAATCACAGTGAAAAATTTGCATAAGGATGACAGCTGGATTTGGCACTACGGGGAATTGACTCTCAACTATTTTGTTGATCCCCCTTAGATCCTGCACTAGTCTGTAACCCCTCCCCCCACTCTTTTTAACAGGGAAGATGGGACTATTGGCAGTGCTGGACGTCCTTACCAGAATGCCCTGTTGTAGCAAGCGTTCTATTACAGGGTAAACTCCTAACTCCACCTCTGGCTTCAGAGGATATTGTGGGATTTTTGGAGCTATCCTACCATCTTTTACTTGAACTACTACAGGAGCTACATTTGCCATCAATCCAGTGTCTTGTCCATCCTTGGTCCAAAGTGATTCCGGTATCTGGGAAATCATTTCCTCTACCTTGGACGGACATCTGTCTGTAACAGCAGTATGCGTCATTAACCTTTGTGGGGTATCTAACATATCCTGCACTTCCTGAGCGTGATTTTCAGGTATATCTAAAAACACACCTTCAGGAGTACAATATATGACACATCCCATTTTGCAAAGCAAATCTCTACCAAGTAGATTAGTCAGAGCCGATGCAGCCAGCAGAAAAGAATGCTTGGTATGCAAAGGCCCTATCGTAATCTCTGCAGGTTTGCTTAAAGGATAGTGCTGTACTACTCCTGTTACTCCCATGGCTGGAATTGTTTTACCAGTGGTTCTCATGCCCACGGTCGATTTTATCACTGACTTGGCCGCCCCCGTATCTACAAGGAAATTTAGAGATTTACCAGCTACATCAATTGTGACCTCGGGTTCACTTCCAAGGTTCGCAATCAATTTCACTGGCTGCAAACTACAGGTGTGGCCCCACCCCTATGGTGTGTGGTGACCTCCCTGCATTGCGCTGGCAGCTATTGCCTGTGAAGGGGGTAAATGGGAATTGTCAGAGACTTGCCAGTCTCTTCTTGGGGGATACCTTCTTGTTTCCCCTGCGTGTGGCTCATAACTCCGTCTCTGCGGTCCTTGATCCCAATTTTGTGTGTCATGTCGTTGTCTAGGGGTTTGATATGATTTTTGTGTATTTTTCAATCTACAGTCTCGTGCAAAATGTCCCTCTTTGTGACAGTAATAACAAGTTACCACATTTGACTTACCCACAGGGGTCTGGGGCTTATGCTGAAGTGGCCTTGTTGTAAGGGCTTGTATGCTTACTGCCATCAGCTTATCGCCCTGTGACTCGCTGTGCCTCGTGATGTTCTGATCATGATCAATAGCGGCCTCTCTCAAAGTAGCCACCGACAAACCTCGCCAACATGGTTGGGTGGTCTGTACCCTCGTCCTCAATACTTCCTTTAAACCATCCATTAACACAGAAACTGCTACTTCTCTATGATTCACATTAGTCTTAATGTCTTCTATCCCTGTATACTTAGCCATTTCCTGCATTGCCCGATGGAAATAATCAGCAGCTATTTCTCCCTCCTTTTGTCTTATGGAGAAAATTTTGTTCCACTTGACAACAGCTGGTAAATATGCTCCTAGCTGCAGGTTTATGCGTTTTACATTCTCCAGATTGTACTCATCAGTGAGAGGCATTTCTTCATCTAACCCACAATCTGTGACAAATCTCACAGAGTCAATGTTGGGGGGCAAACATGCCCTCAACACTGTACGCCAATCTTTGTTATTGGGTTCTGAGGAGTTACCCAGTTCTCTAATGAACTTTTGACATGCAACTAGATCTTTCCTCGGATCAGGGAATTCAGACATAATTGCTCTTAATTCTGTCCGGGAAAAGGGGCAGTGCATCGTAATGTTTCTGACGGGAGTGACTCCCGAAGCGTCAGTTTTCCCATTTGGGACCGCAATTACCCTGACAGGATTAAGTTCAATAACATCCCTCTGGGTTGATTCTACAATATGTGGTGTAACTGTTTCTGCGTAGTGTATTGTGCCATACTTACCTGCCGACACGACCTCACCTGTCCCTCCACTAGGGGCCTTTACTAGTCCTCTTACTGGTTGGGCTGTGCCCACTGTAGTCTCTGCTATGGTGGCTGCTACAGAGAGTGCCGATATTGTGGTAGGTTCATCTTCGTGCTCGCAATCCTGAGGGAAGTTTAAAACAGGGTACAACTTGCATGTGTTAGTATTAGTATTGATACAATTGTCTACATTACTCTTAACATTTATACATTTATTAAGTGCACGTTTATCATATACCAGTGTGCTATTCTCTGCAGCCATTTTCTCTCCTGTTATGTATGGTGGGGGTGCGGTGGCTATCAGTTTCCTGATAGAATTTGTACCAGCCGCTTGAGCCAATCCTCTTTGTATATCTCCTTCTTGTTGCCATAATTGTAAATAATCATAATGGCTGATCCGCTGCTTGCCAGATTTAATTAGACATATCCTTCTCCTTAAATTTTGTAACACCTCAGGACTAAAACTGCCTACTCGTGGGAACTTTTCCCCATCATGCACAGTCATTCGTTCCCACTCATTGCATAATACCTCTGCGTGTGATCCATATTTCTCACACATTATGTACCTCGCTGACCCAGCTGGGCGCGGAATATCATCAACCTGAACCTTGGTTGATCGCCCCTTACTTGAGCAACTGGCCCCCATTATTTGCAGGCGTTGCCTTCTCAGCGAACCCTTACAAAAAACCAAGTTCCCAGAGGTAAGGCGACGGTGAAAGTTTACGAGTACCTTCACACACTCTTGCCCACGTCGACCAATATGCCCACACGCTGCCTTAGTGCTGGCGTACTCAACCCAGGGCCCCTGCAACCTGAACCTCTATTTACTGGGACGTGTTGGTGTGATCCGCAGAGCACTTACCCTTCCCAGTAAATATCAGTTGCTGGAGAATTCCTGAGTGATTCAGCGAACCTCCCTTAAAATAAAAAAAAACCTACACAAATCACGTTAGAATGTACAAGTAGCGTTTATGATCCCACAGTAAATCTTAGTGGGTATCAAGGTAACAAACGAATGCACACACTTACGTGCGGTACAGTCGCACTGTGTACAAATAACTATTATTTATACGCCTTACGACCAGCGGAATCGATGATTGCGGCTGCGAATTCCTTTCAGCCAGAGCGTAATGGCCTATATGGGTATTGCACCAACCCTCCCGGGGTTGTGCCTCTTGATCTCTAGCGGACTTCCTAGTCTGCTGTACCTGGACCTCCTGGTCTGTATCTACAGTAGACTTCCTAGTCTGCTGTACTTCTAATGCTCTTATTTCAATATTAACAAGGGATGCCTCCCAAGCCACCACGTGCTATCACTTTCACGGATGTACCTCACGAGAACTCGACTTCCGGGGGTTCCAACCAAAATGAGAAACTTATATATATATATATATATATATATATATATATACACACACACTCTTTCACCTCATATACTCTTTACTTTTTTTTCTGTACAGAAAATTCCTTTCACTCAGGTAACACAGGCTAGTCCCAGAGGAGTTGCAACTAGAGAAGGATTAAATTTTTGGACACTGAGATTAACTTGCACTATTATCGCGTTGCTTCCGTATCGCCTTACTAAAACAATGCTATCGTGTGATTTGCATTAAGTGGGCGTACCTGTACGCTTCATTGCGTAGTATACGCTACGTGTGTAGGCCTTTGCGTCGCGTACGCTTGTCCCGCCTTTTGTTAGGAACACGTGTACGCAGGCCAGACACGTCCGCAGTGACACAAATAACACGCTTCTATAAATTTAAACGATATTTAACTATAATCGCTTACTGCACATCACACAGTATTCCACTGTAGCAACCTTTAATTAGGCCAGGCTATGTGTGTGCCTTACAATTACTCCCTTTAAGTATTTAATCTTGCGTTTAACTAAAATAGCAACAAATTTTTCTCAGCACGTTATCAAATGCAAATGGCAAACAGGAAGGAGATATGTGGGGCTGGTCTCTTCAAAGTGCTGCTGGGATTTCTAAGTGAGTTGGAAACAGTATAAAGGTGAGTTAGAATACAGATAAAGGTGAGTTTTTAAATACACAATCAGGAACACACATTTACAGTACCATTAAACTTCTGGTGAGACTGCAAGGGGCTGACCTTGTGAGTGAGTGAGAGGGTCTCTTGCTTGGAGTAGCAGAGGGGCTGTGATTGTGCGGGTGTGAGGGGCATTTTTTATTTTTTTTCTTAGCAGGAGCTGGAAGCCGAGTGAAAAGGAGGAGCAGTGAGCTGGTACAACTGCAACTGCTAAGTGGAGTATAGGTGCCGCAGGTGAGAGCACTACGGCTGCATAAAAGTGAAGGACCAAGAACCGCACAAAGATAGATAAGTATAAGCCAGCTTAATTATTGTATAAGTGATATTGCTTGTCTTCTATTTTTTATTTTTGCTGCTTTTTCTTTGAGTGTAACAGGGAGTTAGACCTTGCAAACAATATGGGAGGGGCTGTGATTGAGGACCTCACTCAGTGCATGTCGTGCAAGATGTATGCACACCTGGAGCTACCGGCCCAGTGTGAACACATCTGCACGAGGTGTGTGC
Organism: Pseudophryne corroboree; assembly: GCF_028390025.1. Classification (NCBI taxonomy): domain Eukaryota; kingdom Metazoa; phylum Chordata; class Amphibia; order Anura; family Myobatrachidae; genus Pseudophryne; species Pseudophryne corroboree. The sequence continues at coordinate 802,101,610 of NC_086445.1, forward strand.
GAACTGTTGCCCTGGAAGCCCAGGTAACTGATCTAGAGCAAACGGTTACGCGACTGAGGGAGATTCACAATCTCGAGCGTAGTTTAGACAGAACGGTGGAGGAGTTGCGGGAGGGGTCACTGGTAGAAGAGGATGATGATCAGGTAGCCAGTTGGGTCACAGTTAGAAGGAAGAATAAGAGGGGGAGGCACGACATCTCCGAACTATCAAACCAATTTGCCCGATTGGACGAGGAATCGGAGGATGATAGCGAAGAAATGACGGTGCCGGAGGAGACTGCTCCCTCTAGCATCCAGAGGTGCGGTCCCTCTGGCGCGGTTGGGATAAAAGATAGAGAGGTACCTAGTCAAATGGTGGTGGTAGGGGATTCTATCATCAGGAAGGCAGATAGGGCAATCTGCTACCGGGACCGTGATCGCCGTACAGTCTGTTGTCTCCCGGGTGCTCGGGTACGGCACATCGCGGACCGGGTAGATAGATTGTTGGGAGGGGCTGGCAAAGACCCGGCGGTCTTGGTGCACGTTGGCACCAATGACAAAGTTAGCGGAAGGTGGGATGTCCTTAAGAAAGACTATAGGGACTTAGGAAAGAAACTGAAGGCAAGGACATCTAAGGTAATATTCTCGGAATTATTACCCGTGCCACGCGCTAGTCCAGGGAGGCAGAGGGAGATTAGGGAGGTAAATGTGTGGCTTAGGGATTGGTGCAGGAAAGAGGGGTTTGTGTTCCTGGAACACTGGGCGGACTTCTCAGTCAGACGCCATCTCATTTGTCGTGACGGATTGCACCTGACTGAGGAGGGGGCAGCGGTGCTGGGGGGAAGGATGGTTAGAAGGTTGGAGGAGATTTTAAACTAGGAGCCTGGGGGGAGGGTTTAGCTAAAAACTACGGGTCATGCAGTGAGAATAGTGGGGATGGCGGTAGTAAACAAAATGGGGGAGAAGTTGGGGGAGGGTAAGAGCAGGCAGTAAGGTTATTAACATGGGTACTAAAAGGGATTTTACCAAAGCACTAACCAATGACGATTACAGGTCATCCTTGCCACATAAGGTGAAAGATGTCCCTAATGCAAGGGAAAATACTTATCTTAGTTGTATGTATGTAAACGCCAGAAGCATTACTGGTAAAAAGGGTGAACTAGAAATACTTGCAGCAAGCAAACAGTATGATATTATAGGCATTACTGAAACGTGGTGGGATGAATCTCATGACTGGACAGTCAATCTAGAGGGCTATACACTGTTTAGGAGAGACAGACTAAATAAAAAGGGTGGAGGGGTGTGTCTGTACGTAAAGCCGTTTTTAAAACCTAATATATGGGAAGATACTCAGGAGGGTACTGTAGACACTGTTGAGACACTATGGGTAGAAATTGCATGCGGGGAAAAAGGAACAAAAAAGTTAGTATTGGGTGTATGCTATAGGCCGCCTGGTATCAACGCATCTGCTGATGAATTGTTACTAAAGCAAATTGAAAAAGCAGCAGGAGTAGGAGACATAGTAGTGATGGGAGATTTTAACTATCCAGAGATAAACTGGAAAAACGATTCATGTGATACTGCTAGGGGCAGTATGTTTTTAAACACACTAAATGATAACTACCTAGTCCAACTAATTGAGGAACCAACTAGGTACAATGCAATCTTAGACCTGGTATTAACAAACAATCAGGATTTGGTATCGGGTATTATAGTAGGGGAACCCATAGGAAACAGTGACCATAATATGGTCACATTCAATATCAGTTTCTACAAACAGCCCTATACTGGCTCAACTAGGACTTTAAATTTTAACAAAGCAAATTTTGAAATGATGAGGGTATTTTTCAGGGATATTGAATGGGAAGGTTTGTTTTTAGGAAAAAATACTACGGAGAAATGGGAGGTACTAAAATTCCTGCTACCTAAAAATACACTCAAATATATTCCTATGAGTAGCAAAAAAGGGAATAAAAATCATAAACCGATGTGGCTTAACAAAAAGATTAAGGAACTTATGGGCAAGAAAAGGCGAGCATTTAAAAAATACAAATCTGACGGGGAAGCAGAGTCATTTCAGCACTATAAGGAATGTAACAAAAATTGCAAAAAGGAAATAAGAGAGGCTAAAGTAGAAACTGAAAAACTAGTAGCAAAGGAAAGCAAAGCAAATCCCAAAAAATTCTTTAAATACATCAATAGCAAGAGATTAAAAAAGGAGAGTATAGGCCCTTTGAAGGACACGTTAGGAGTCTTAAGCAAAAATGATAATGACATAGCGAACACACTAAATGAGTTTTTTTCAACAGTATTCACTAGAGAGGACCCAATTCAGGGACTGACACACAATCTCAATAAGGACAATATCACACTGATAGGTACTTATTTAAGCGAGGAAGTAGTCTGTCACCGATTAAAACATTTAAAGATTAATAAATCACCAGGGCCCGATGGTATTCATCCAAGGGTTCTAATGGAGCTTCACTCTGAACTGGCAAAACCGCTATCTCTGATCTTTGAGGATTCAGTTATATCAGGTATGGTTCCCAAAGACTGGCGTATAGCGGAAGTAGTGCCTATATTCAAAAAGGGAAGCAAAGCTGAACCAGGTAATTATAGACCAGTTAGTCTTACATCTATAGTGGGGAAAGTATTGGAAGGTATTCTAAGAGATAGTATTCAGAAGTTCCTTGAAACCAATAAGGTCATTAAAAGGAATCAACATGGGTTTATGAAGGACAGATCCTGTCAAACCAACTTACTTGGCTTTTATGAAACAGTAAGCGCAAACCTAGATCAGGGTAAAGACGTGGATGTAATCTTTTTAGACTTTGCCAAAGCGTTTGATACTGTACCACACATGAGACTTATATACAAGCTACAAGAATCAGGGCTAGGAAGCACAATATGCACTTGGGTCAAAAACTGGTTAGAAAATAGGAAGCAGCGCGTTGTGGTTAATGGATATTTTTCAACTTGGACTGAAGTGCTAAGTGGTGTGCCGCAAGGCTCAGTATTAGGACCGCTATTGTTCAATATTTTCATTAACGACCTAACAGAAGGTCTAGAGAGCATGGTGTCAATTTTTGCAGATGATACCAAATTGTGTAAGGCTATAAATACAGAGGAGGATGCCGAGTCTCTTCAGAACGACTTAGTTAAATTAGAAGCATGGGCAGCCAAATGGAGAATGCGCTTCAACACAGACAAGTGTAAGGTAATGCACTGTGGTAACAAGAACAAAAATTACACCTACCTACTAAATGGGGTAAAACTAGGGGATTCTGTACTGGAAAAGGACTTAGGTGTCCTCATAGATAGCAAGCTAAGCAGTAGTACCCAAAGTAGGACTGCAGCAAAGAAGGCTAATAAGATATTAGCATGCATAAAACGGGGTATTGATGCTAGGGACGAGAGTATTATACTCCCATTATATAAATCACTAGTGAGGCCACACCTTGAATACTGTGTACAGTTCTGGGCACCGTACTACAAAAAGGATATCCTGGAGCTTGAAAAGGTACAAAGGAGGGCGACCAAACTAATTAAGGGCATGGAGACGATGGAATACAAGGAAAGGCTTGAAAGACTAGGCATGTTTACATTGGAAAAGCGGAGACTAAGAGGGGATATGATCAACATCTACAAATATATAAGGGGACAATACTCAGAGCTTGCGCGGGACCTGTTTTTGGTTAGATCAACACAGAGTACTCGTGGACACTCGCTCAGGTTAGAGGAGAGGAGATTCCGCACAATACGGCGTAAAGGCTTTTTCACGGTAAGGACAATACGTGTTTGGAATTCCCTGCCCGAGGGAGTTGTAATGGCGGAATCTGTCAACACCTTTAAGAATGGGTTAGATAAATTCCTATTGGATAAGGATATCCAGGGGTATGGTGCATAGTCATGCATTATAGTTACTATTTAGTCAAATCATCATGCAGAGGACACCACAAATAGGTTGAACTCGATGGACAATTGTCTTTTTTCAACCTCAGATACTATGTTACTATGTTACTATGTGAAAAATACATAAATGAAAAGTATGCAATTTGTATCAGTACAGAAATTTAAACCAGGTTTAAAATACAATAGCTTACCGTTCTTACCTTCCGGTTCCGGATTCCACCAGCATCCCTACAAACCAAGAGAATCAGACACAGACGCTCATCTGATCAGCACTACGAGATACTACCTATTCGCCCTTTGCTGATCGATAAAGTCTGCGTGTCTTCACCTGACTGTGGATATGAGGTTGATAAATTGATAAAGCTAATTATTTATCTTGAACCTAAGCAATATACTTATTAAAGACAACATACGCAATAGGCGCACGAGGTGCCGTAATGGTGCGCACTTAGCGTAGCAGACGCTAGGCTGTGGTCGAGATGCACGAGCGGCACGTTTGCTCACGGCTTACGCTTGGTATCGAACACGCTATAGGCGGCCCGAGTACCGTAATGCTACGCTAATAGCGTAGCAGACGCTGTACCGCGAGAGCGGGATACGAGCGGCGCTGACGCTCACTGATGTACACACAGACAACCTTGTAACAACACACTATAAGGGTATGCTTATACTGTAAAGCTTAGTACTGTAATATTATCACAATGTAACGCTGATTAACCTTTATGATATGAAAGCTATTTGAGCGACTGAGACGCTCAAAAACCCTTTATACTAACTAGTGAAACACACACTCCTTGCTAAGGTTCCAACACCTTTACTGACAATATTTAGTACGTAAAAAGGGGAAAACAGATACAGTTCATACACTACAGACCTGACATTAATACCTAAACACAATACCTAAGCAGAAATACAAACACTAGCAAACGATTGTAAATACAAATAAACAGAAAGAGGATAAATAGCAAACACTTATAGGTTAGCTACAAAAGAACAATTGCATACATACAGAGTAACAAAATGGCCACAGAGAAAAACTTACACACTTGGGAATGAATCGCATGCGCTATCTGGAAACCAGCTCTCAGTCATCACGGGGAAAACCTTTTGGAGAGAAGTGAGGCTGGTCTGGCTATGGGGGTCTTTATATACACAACATACTGTACAATACAATGGGCCCTACAATCTCATTGTTCATTGGACACAGGAATATCTCTCTGCACTATGACAAAAAGTCATAGGTGGATTCGAACAGGTGGGCTGTGACTATTTCAAACTGCTCAGATGGGAGGTATCTTCAAGATTCCCGCCGCATGGATAATGAACCGCAAATACAGTAAATGTCCATAACCTACTCATAGATATAACTATACGCAGGAGCGATTAATCTCTGCCTAACCAGCACCGGATTGTTTCTAATAAAATACTCTTCAGTTAGGTACCAGACACCACTGTTCAACCTTTGTCAGACCCTTTGTATCGTGAAAAGAGGAATTCCCAGGTCCCTGAACCATTTACACTAAACATACTTGCAGACATTATTAAGGGGATTAATATCTACAAAACACATTATATTGGTTAAATATGTAGCGATCGAGTCGCTCGCTAGTCGCACACAAACTCTACCGTAAATGCACATCCCCACGCGCAGGCGACTTGGGAGCGTCCCTTACGCAACCTGAGGGGATGCGTACGCACAGGGGAGTGGGTGCACGAGCAGCGGGCAAGTGCATTGGGGTTAGTACATGGCGATGAGAATAACGATATTTTTCAACTTTGACAAAATCGACAAAATGGCTGCTGCTCATGACCTTCCACCTCGTGGAAGCCCTCGGCTATGGAGCGAGCAACGGCACTGGTTTTGCAAGTTACAGGGCAATGCTTAAGGAGCATCTCGATACCCTAGTTAAATTACACAGGGCCCCTGTGTGTTTAAACTAGCATAATGAGACACTTGTACTGTACTGTACATTCTTGGCCTGATTCATGCAAAACCTATATTATGCCCCTTTTATGAAACCCCCTCACGCAAAACTATTTTGATGATTCAGGTGCCTTTGGTTTCAGCATACAGCACACCACCCAAAGTTACCCTCTGTCCCTGGACTTCTATTTTAATGTACTGTACTGTATAATTGCCATCACCTGTGGTGAAACACCTTTCTTATCAAATAACTACAGTACTATAGTTCAACACAGGTGATGGCAGTCATACTGTACATTAAAATTGAAGTCCAGGAACAGAGCATTCTGTCCCTCCTGGAGAGGGTCATGTTGGGAGGCACAGTACAGTATGCTGTAGTACAGGGAGAAAAGTATAATAATGTATTTGAAAATGTACATTTGTGCACTTGTTTATGTTATTTTAACCATATTGTGCTTTACATGTTTCCTTACTCTATTTATTTTAATTTCTTTTAGACAAAAAAAGAGTTACAATGCAGACTACAAGATTCAATGGGAGTGCCAAAACCTGTCCATCAATGGCACAGAGACTGGCTGCATCAGCCCCACAAATAACGAAGAAAACTGCCAAGAAGGTTCAAAAAGAAAATGTGGTGAAACCACAAAACAATGCCAAGCCAAAGAATAATGTTTTGGGACAAATGTGGTATGATGCCATAAGATTTAACTGTTCCATCTTTTGCAGATCAGGATGTTCAGCCCATGAACATGGAAACTCCGGTGCTAGAGGATGTGACAAACACGCTAAATCAGGACGTTTTCTTTTTGGATCATGTTGCCACCCCTGGACAAGAAGACACTGCACATTCGCCATGAAGAAGGTTGGATTTCACAGATGTGATCACCGATGTGAAGAACTGCCAGTGTACATGTCCAGGTGTAGTAAAGGAGCTAATCAACAAGGTGACCAATCTGGAGGCAGAACTTGGTGGACAGGTAAGTCATCTTGGGGGACAGGTCAGTTAGCTGCAGACTGAAATTGCTGGTGTTAAAGAAGGCATAAAGGAACATATGATAGAAGCCATGAAGCATGCCATCCAATCTACATGAGAAGAATGGCAAGATGCAGTTGACTGGACCATGATTACAATGAACCACCAAGTCAGTGGAGATGGAAGCGGAGGGCCTGGATGGAAGCGGAGGGCCTGGATGGAAGCAGAGGCCTGGATGGACACAGAGCAATGGATGCCTGGATGGACATGGATGGACATGGGTGGACATGAAGACCTGGATCAGCGTCAAGATAATTTGAGTGTCCATACAACACTGCTTCCAGTGCCGAACTTCACAGTTGAAGGTCCAGCATTGGTCAGCAATTGAAGTGTGCTTTTGCCAGGGACACCAATGATGACCAGAACACCTGTTCTCGGGCCACTGTACAATACATTTAGCAGCACTCTGACTCTGATATTCCCTGGCTGTCATCTTCACTGCCCTGGATGACATGTACAGAGCTGCACAAGTACATATTCACAAACATGCACATGCTCTTTTCCAATACCATGTGACATACGACATGTACTTGATGTGAACCAATCACGTGAACTTTGATGGTGCCACGCGGAAAATTCTGCTTCCAAAAATCTAGTAAATGACATCATGTCAAGGTCTGAACGGCGTGTGAGGATTGTTGAACCAGAAAAGAAGATACTGTATACAGAGAATGACCTATGTTACAGTAAATTTTCTGGGGATGCCTGCACCGTGCTGAATCCACTCGGAGCAGCATGGTTACTCACACAAGGGGGATACATGAACTTGGCTCACCAGATTCCTGATGAGTGTCTGGCCCTAGTACAAGTTGCCCCTTTTATTCCCCTGTCACCTGGCATGAGTTGATTTTTTTTTTGTGCTGCCGTATCTATCCAGTAGAGGCTGAGTCCATTGTGCTGTGTTCATTAAGGTGTGTTGTGTCTATCCAGGGGCTGATGTCCTTATGGATTAGTGTTCCAAATAAAAAAATAAAAAATAAAAACAAAAGACAAAAAAAATTAAAAAATTAAATCATTACAGTACAGTACCTACTGATTTTGTCCCACGTTGGACTGCTGTTGTCTGTTTCCGTGCCAGTGTAATCATATACATATGACCGCTAAGTTGTGTATATGAGTTGCGTATACACACCGACATGTCATGCGCACAATATAGCGATGCGTGTGGCTGAATACCCTTTACCCCAAACAGGAATGGAATGCGATACCAGTAGTTAAATGTAATGTTGTGGTCCAATGCATCAACAGTATTTACTTGAGAATATACAGGTAAAAGGTACAACAATATTCAGGGAAGAGCTACAACCAATAATACATACGTTTAGACGCGAGTGTTACTGGATCCAGGCCTCAGTCAGTCTTGGCAAGATGACCTCAGAGTATAGGGACTGAAGCCTGGATCAGGAGACCTCTTTTTTATACAGTGTGTCCAAATACAGTACAATGGGAAATGTAAGCTCTTCTTTCATAGGTCAGAGGGCAAGTTATTTACAGTACATGAGGGGTCATAGGTTGGTTTGAATCAGTGGGCGATGCTTGGTCCAGGTGATACTTGCAGGTGTTCACCTCTAGTTTCCCGCCGAATATCAAGAGTACAGTATAATAGCAGTTTGCGAATATTACAATTCTGCATATATCTATACGCAGAAACATACGATATACTGGAAAAAGCCACCAGAATGTAGATCATAAAATACTGCACATCTGAGTACCAAACACTGAGTCCTAATACTGCCCCATCCCCTCACACCATGTAGAGCTGAATAGCTCCCTTGCTTTACCTTTAAAGTGTATGCGAGTCGCTGACAATGTCTATGGAGACTATGTGTAAATTATGCACTATATGAATAAGATATTAAATATGTCTTTGTGGCTTTTCTGTGTGAATGCGTATGCTACCGTATATACTCTTGCCATGCGTTAATACGCAAGGCACGTGAACCTGTGCATGTAGCGTGTGTGTATGTGTACGCACGGCGGTAATGCGCACGAACATAAGCCACTCTGTTTGGAGTTTGTATGTTGTGTGTATGCAATATATTTGACTTTGACAAGTGTCCAACTATCACTAAACAATTATTCATATTTCATTTTTTGTATGCACAACATTTGAGTATGTACCTTAGAAGGGGAGTAAGAGTTGTAGGTGGGAATATATCTAATTTTATACCGCTTAGTGGGATAGGTAAAGCGTGTATGTATGGTTGTGTGTTTGAGGGGAATGTATCTTCGTGCCGTATAAGTCTTGGTTCTACAAAAGCTTCAAGGTCATGCAAAATATTCATTTAATCCTTCTCATCCCGTATTAAGGGTCTGTAAATGGTCCAACAAACATTTACCGAGCTCTTTCTTTACAAAGGGCTTTTCTAGCTGCCCCATCTTGTTTGGCTTATTAATAAATGGGAAGCACATTTACCTGAAGATATATTTGGGGAGATAAATGTGTATGCCATTATGTATGGATAATGTTCCTGCATCGACTATGTGTATTATTAACTGGGGATTACAGAAATGAGGGTAAGACAACATTTATAAAGACCTATGCATACACCTATCAGGGTACACTGATGTCATATCCGGTTGAAGATTTCTGGGTTGAGGGGTAAACACAAACAAATGGTGAAAGAAATAGACCATGAACTCATTTACATTCTTATCACAGTACTGTTTCTATCGTTGGATCGTATACCAGATCTGCCGCTTTTACAACGCACCCGCTCCTTAGACTCATCAGATTTGCATGGTGATTTGTCCTTTTTCGCTGAGTCAAAATCTGAACACATTTAAATATCAGACCGATAATTATGATGACACCCAGGATACAGAGAAGAAGCTTTCCCACATTTGCGATCATCCCTTGTGCCCACTCTCCTAACCCAGAGTACCATTTGAGTGGGTTCAACCATGAGGCCCATCCGGTCAAATCATTACAGTAATACAGCCGCTAAAGTGAGATTGTGTTTCTTTCTAATCTCCCATTTTAACTGCAATATCTTGTCCATTTTTTGATCAATGATCTCTTTTGGATCATCATTATTGTTTGTAATATACGTACAGCACTTCACACCATACTGAGTTGCTAAAGTGACACAATACCCACCCGTCACGGCCGTGATGTAATTCAAGACTATTCTGTGTTGTACCAGTTCCTTTTTGTAGGCCTGTAGTTCCCTACCCATATACCTGAAGGTGTCGTCATACATCTCAGTGATATTGTCTATCAAGTTCGCTAGCGCATGGATATACCTATAATTTATGATTCCTCTGGCAGTATGGGTGATGTCTAATGCGAGAAGAATCTTAATCCCGGTGGATTCATGAATCAAATTAGAGGCAGTTGGCTCTCCCTTGTCTATGAGGTGTCTCTTAAAAACGTGTTCATAGTGGGTGTGAGTATAAGGAGGCGGAGCGCTGTGGTGAATGTCCTTCATTTGGTCTTGTGCAATGGTCATGATTTATGGTAGTACTCTGCCTATGTAACATAACCCTTCAGAGCTTGGAGTAAGCCACTTGCACGCCTTTCTACCACATATGAAATAAGCGTCATCTGGGAGAACATAGGGGACAAAATGCATTAATATCATGTCACATATAATTCTCACAAAGAAACCTGTCCCCAGTTTTTCCATCTGCTTGACACAAGTATCTGGCTGGATGATGTATGCACAATATCCCTGTGACACTTTTCCAGCCCACATGGTTTTGGTCCCACGTGTGTACTTGTATCAGAAGTACCTCCCACTTGTGGCTATACCACATACTAGTTCAGAGATGATGGGCTCCTCATCAGCTCTGTGTGAGAAGGTCATTGTCTGATTATTCCAAGTCACTTCCCAGTTTCCTGGTTTCCTGAAATTGGTTACATTGAAACAAAGTAGGGTTCAGTCTACGTGGCATTGGTGGAGCTTTAGGGGGTCTAGATATATAGTATTTTCTGTCCACTGGTCACCCCTCATGCAATTCGAGTACCTCATTTACTGTTAATGGGTATGGCACTAATCCCGATTTACTCTGTCCTTGAGGTACTTGTGAGCACACCCAGCAATCTGTTTGGTTTAAGACCGTACCCACTAGTGAGTGATAGTCGCTCAAAGGATGTCCATCAATATCAATATTATTGTTTGACTGACATCTCTGGATGCACTTATCTTCAATTATGGGGTTGCAGTACTTACATATGCCGTATTCATCAGACAACAACCCCTCACATTGTCTCCGAGCTCCGTGACTACCAGATCTCTTACTTATGACCAAAGTGATGGACTGATACTGTGATCCTATGAATTCATCGTCTTCATCAGAACCCATTCCAGATCCTTGCTCAACTTCTCGGGGGCCCTTGCAAAAACAAATTGTCCTGATCAAAAATAGAGTCACAATCAAAATCCGGAATAGGGATAACACGGTCTCTCGATGCAAATCCATTAGAAAAAGGGGGTGTTGGAGAGGAGGGGAAAAAAAATAATAAAACAACAGCCGTTGATGTTATTTTTCACTATACTCAGGTACAGTTCGACAGTACTGCCTTTCAGCTTTCCCGGAACAGATTCTCCAGTGATATCAGGTTTTCTTCACCTTTCTCTTTCTCACGAGCTTTCTCCGGGTTAGCGACCTTCTTGCAATGGGATGAGTGTACCCAAGTCTCTCTTTCGGCAACCTTCAGTGATGTCATGCTGGTCAATAAAACTTGATACGGTCCTTCCCACCTGTCTATTAGGCAACCTGAGCGTAGAAAATTTTGAATCATCACATAGTCCCCAGGTTCAATTTCATAACCGTTACTGTCTGGTAGGCCAGGAATCGCCAGTTTCAAATTCCTTTGTTGATATCTCAATTGCTGGCTTATCCTAAACAAGTATTGCACAGTCATCTCATTAATGCATATCAAATAATCCTGGGGATCTACCATTACGTTGTGTTGTCATCAAAAAAGCATTTCAAAGGGTGATAGGTTAAGCGGTGACCTGGGAGTGGTTCTGATGCTGTACAACACTAGTGGCAGCACCTCTGACCACAACAGACCAGTTTCATCCATCACTTTGCTCAGCTTGTTTTTAATAGTGCTGTTCATTCTCTCCACCTTCGCACTGGCTTGTGGTCGGTAGGGAGTATGAAGTTTGCTATTAATACCCATAAGTTTGCACATAACCTGAAAGACTTCACCTGTAAAATCAGTACCCCTATCACTCTCAATGATCTTAGGATTACCATATCTACACACAAATTCCTGCACAATTTTCTTTACGGTAAACACAGCAGTATTTGTGGCGGCAGGAATTGACTCTACCCAGTTTGAGAAAACATCAGTGCATACGAATACATACTTCAAATTTCTACAGGGTGGTTGCTGTATAAAATAGATTTGTATTACCTGGAAGGGTCCATCTGTAGAAGGGGTATGGGATGGCTCCATTGGTATTATCTTACCAATGTTGTTCCTCAAGCAAGTAAGACATGTCATTGCTTTCTTGCTTGCCTGAGAAGAGAACCCTGGTGCACTCCAGTAAGCTCTTACCAATTTGCACATACCTTCCTTGCCCAGATGAGTCAGACCAGCTAGGCTAGGGAGAAATCCCCTAGGGGCCACTGGCTTACCTTGCCATCTCTCCAGAGTCCTGAGGACTCCTGACCATACCCCTTCGCCTTCCAGACTGCCTTCTCCTGTAGGGAACACAAATCTTGCATCTCAATTAACTGTTGTGTATTTACTGTATTGAATATCATCAGTTGTGTGGTGGTAATTTGTGTAGTGGTGCTTGCTGCCCATTTAGCAGCTTCGTCCACCCAGTTGTTACCAAGTGAAATTGGGTCCTTGTTGTAAGTGTGTGCTTTACACTTGATAACAGCCACTCTGTCAGGTTCTTGTATGGCCGTCAGCAGTCTTTTGATGTGTGACGCATGTGCCACAGGTGTGCCAGCTGCCGTCATAACATTTCTGAGGCGCCACAGGGCCCCAAAATCATGCACTACTCCGAAAGCATATCTAGAGTCTGTGTATATATTAGCTGACTTACCCTTTGCCAACTCACATGCTCTGGTCAGTGCCACCATCTCAGTGACTTGTGCTAAGTGAGGTGGGCCAAGGGGTTCAGCTTCTATAATACCTTTGTCATCTACCACTGCATATCCGGTGCATAGGTCTCCTGAATCCATCTGTCTGTGACAACTACCGTCTGTGTAAAAGGTAAGGTCTACGTCTTCTAATGGGTTGTCACTGATGTCAGGTCTCGCAGTGAAGGTCTGGTTCAAGTATTCCATACAGTCATGCGTATCATTGTCTGTACTAAATCTTCCTTCACCATCATTCTCATCCTCCACCCTTTGGCATGACCAGGCATACTTGGCAAATATGTTGCAGGATTTAGGGTGTTACACCTTTTTATGGTGATGTTTACAGGGGCCATCAGTGACAGTTCCCATTTTGTAAATTGAGTGGATGAGACATGTCTGGTTTTGGCAGAGTTTAGCAAGGCTGACACTGCATGAGGTGTATGGATTGTCATGTCATGCCCTAGCACTACATCTTCACTCTTACCAACACAGCTATTGCGGCAACACTTCGTAGGCAAGTGGGGAGAGACCGTGCTACAGTGTCCAACTGTGCACTGTAGTAGGCTACCGATCTACTGGCATCACCATGTTTTTGTGTTAGGACCCCTGCTGCGCACCCAGCACTTTGGTACCATGTAATTCAAAGAGTTTCTCATAATCTTGCATCCCCAATGCTGGTGCTTTTGACAAGCACTCTTTCAGTCTCTCAAACGCCAGTTCGGACGCCTCAGTATGAGAGACCCATTCTGGTTTGCTTGAAGAGACCATTTCTTGCAGTGGTCGTGCCAAAATAGAGAACCCCGGAATCCAATTCCGACAATATCCACACATGCCTAGAAATATGCGAATTTGTTACTGAATCTGCGGCAGAGTCATGTCACGGATGGCCTGTATCCTGTCTGTGGTCAGGTGTCTTAGTCCTTGTGTCAAGCAGTGTCCCAAGTAATTAACCCTTGTCTGGCACAACTGTAATTTATCCTTAGAAACCTTGTGTCCTGTCTGGGTGAGGTGAAACAGAAACTGTTTAGTATCTGCCAGGAACAACTCAAATGAATCAGAGCATAACAACGGGTCATCAACATATTGTATCAGCACTGACCCATTCTCAGGCTGAAAGGATTGCAAACAGTCATGTAGGGCATGGGAGAAAATGCTCGGGCTGTCAATGAAACCTTGGGAAAGACGGGTCCAGGTGTACTGTACTCCCCTGTAAGAGAAAGCAAAGAAGTGCTGGCTGTCGGGGTGAAGAGGAACAGAAAAGAAAGCTGAGCAGAGGTAAATTACAGTGAAGTAGGTAGACTTAGATGGAATCTGCATAAGAATGACAGCTGGATTGGGCACTATGGGGAATTGGTTGTTGACTATTTTGTTTATCCCCCTTAAATCCTGCACTAGACTGTAACCCCTTCCCCCACTATTTTTCACAGGGAAGATGGGGCTATCGGCTGTGCTGGATGTCCTGACTAGGATGCCCTGCTGTAGCAGCCGTTCTATGACAGGGTATGCTCCTAATTCCACCTCTGGCTTCAGAAGGTACTAGGGGATTTTTTTAACTATCCTGCCATCTTTTATTTGTTACAACTACTGGGGCTACATTTGCCATCAATCCAGTGTCCTGTCCATCTTTAGTCCATAGGGAACCCGGTATTTGCAAGATCATTTCCTCTACCTGTGATGGACATGTGTCTAGAATGGTAGAGTGCAACATTAGCCTTTGAGGGGTGTCTAACATATCTTGTACTTCCTGTGCATGGTTTTCAGGAATATCTAAAAACACACCCTCAGGGGTACAATATATAACACACCACATTTTACATAATAAGCCTCTGACAAGTAGATTAGTCGGGGCTGATGCAGCCAACAAGAAAGAATGTTTGGTATGAAAGGGCCCTATTGTAATCTCTGCCATTCTAATCAAAGGACACTGCTGCATTTTTCCCGTTACTCCCATTGCCAAAATAGTTTTGTCCGTGGTCATTATTCCTTTTGAAGAAGTTAATACAGATCTGGCTGCCCCTGTATCTACAAGGAAGGGTTGTCTCGTGCAAGCTACATTAACCTGGTTCGTCTCTAAGGCCAGTGGCCAGTCTTACTGGCTGCAGAATACAGGTGTGACCTGACCCCTATTGTGGATGTTGGCCTCCCCGCAGAGCATTGGCAGCTACTATGTGTGGGGGAACTATCTGTGAGATTTCAGAGTCCTGCCAGTCCTTCCTTGGTGGGTACCTCTGTGTTTCCCCTCTGTGTGGCTCATAATCCCTACCTATATGTTCCCTGTTCCCATCTATGTGCCTGATAACGAGGCTTGTGATCTTGTCTAGGGGGTCTATACTTACTATATGTCCCTGTGTTTCTACACTCTCTAGCAAAAT
This sequence comes from Pseudophryne corroboree, assembly GCF_028390025.1. NCBI lineage: Eukaryota > Metazoa > Chordata > Amphibia > Anura > Myobatrachidae > Pseudophryne > Pseudophryne corroboree. The sequence goes on from NC_086445.1 coordinate 802,116,880, forward strand.
GTCCCTTCATCTGGCAAATATAACATTTTATTGACCTTCTCCTGTTCTCTTCAAATGTCTGTGATTTCAGTTGGTTGGTCAGCCCTTCAAGTGCCTGTATACTTACCACCATCAACCTCTCACCCTGTACCTCCTTCCATCTCAGAATGTTTTTGTCATGTTCCACTGCGTACTCCATAAGGGCATCCACAGTTACTCCTCTCAAATTGAGCAGAGAAATCTGTACCCTGACTTTTAATGCCTCTCTGAGTCCATCCATTAACACTGAGACAGCCACCTCCCTATGATTAACCTCATTTTTTATATTCTCGATCCAAGTGTACTTAGCCATTTCTGCTATTGCCCTGTGGAAATAGTCGGCTGCCATTTCACTTTCCTTTTATTTAATGGTAAATATTTTACCCCAATTCATCACTACCAGAAAATATAATCCCAATTGAACGTTAATTTGTCTTGGTTATATTCATCCGTTAGAGGTTCATCTTTCTCTATTTTGCAATCATTTATACATTTTTGGTGGTCAATATATGAGGGAAGGCACGCTTGCAACACAGTCCGCCAATCTTTGTTTGTGGGTTCATGGGCATTAGCCATATCCCTAATGAATTTTTGACATCTGGCTAAATCCTTTGTAGGATTGGGGAATTCTGTAATGATTGACCGTAGTTCAGACTTGGTCCATGAGCAATACATTGCAACATTCCTCATGGGGGTTACCCCGTCCTTTCAGTTCTCCCATTGGGGACAGCTATTGGCCCTCATTCCGAGTTGTTTGCTCGCTAGCTGCTTTTAGCAGCATTGCACAAGCTAAGCCGCCGCCCTCTGGGAGTGTATCTTAGCATAGCAGAATTGCGAACGAAAGATTAGCAGAATTGCGAATAGAAATTTCTTAGCAGTTTCTGAGTAGCTCCAGACTTACTCAGCCATTGCGATCAGTTCAGTCAGTTTCGTTCCTGGTTTGACGTCACAAACACACCCAGCGTTCGCCCAGACACTCGCCCGTTTCTTCAGACATTCCCGCGTTTTCCCCAGAAACGCCAGCGTTTTTTCGCACACTCCCAGAAAACGGCCAGTTTCTGCCCAGAAACACCCACTTCCTGTCAATCACAGTACGATCACCAGAACGATGAAAAATCCTCTTTATGCCGTGAGTAAAATACCTAAGTTTTGTGTAAAATAACTAAGCGCATGCGCTCTGCGAACCTTGCGCATGCGCAGTAAGCGACTAATCGCAGTATAGAGAAAATCGGCAATGAGCGAACAACTCGGAATGACCCCCATTATGCGGACGGGGTATAGCCCAGCTATATCACTCCTTTCTTAATCAATATGGGGATGCACTGTATCTTCATAATGGACGGTCCCATACTTACCGGTAGCTCTGATCCTGGCTGTCTCACCTGAAGAGGAAGCAGTTGTTGCTCTTACCAGTTGGGCTTGCCCCACCTGGGTTTCCTGCATGTTTACTGCCTGAGAGAGGGCTGAGATCAGGCTAGGTTCATCCTCCTCCTCTGAACTATGATCCTTGAAAGAACTTAGGAGAGGGTACAATTTGCAAGGGTTAGGGTTAATACATATTATAAGTGCATTTCTATCGTTTCCTGGTATGTTATTGGTTGTAGCAGCCTTCTATCCATCGACATATGGCGGTGGGGGAACACTCGCATTCACATTCCTGTCTGGTTTTGACCTTGCTGTGTGAACAAGTTCCCAATGTGTTTCTCCTTCCTGTTGCCATGTGTATAAACAATTGTTATGTCTGATCCTCAGTTTCCTGGATTTGATCAGACATATTCTATTTCTAACATTTTGCAGCATCTCTGGATCAAAACTACCAACCCTAGAAAATTATGCCCTATCTTCATCAGTTATTCATACCCTTTCATCACAAAAAGCTTCTGTGTAAGGACCATACTTCCTAATATAACCAATGGACCCTTTCAGTCCCTGTCGTTCAGCCTGAACCCTGGCTGCCGAACGTTTCTCGCTTGTGCATTTAGCTCCCATCATGGGGCTTTTAACACGATCACCAAATGGACAATATGAGCAAATGGTGAAAGTCCTCTGAGTTCTTTCACCAACTCCTTCTCAACCGAGTATACAACGCCACACCAACTGATGACACACGTATATCAGAGAGGACCCTATTAGACCCCTCAGGCACTGGGAGAATGAAATGTATTAACAGAGTAATACCATGCCTTTCCAGTGGAGGTTACAGGCCTGCTACTTTTGGGTTTCTATCAACTGGAATTCCAGGTGAGAAACAACTTATCGATCACCCCATCCAATGAATGTCCACCAAGAATCTTCCTGGGAGAGCAGTAAACTTCTTATCTCTTTACTCAATCACCTCTGCGTATGCTAACACAGCACGTATGATGACGCTATTTGCGCAAAATGACACAAAAAGCGTATCACGTTGTGACGTGTATAACATAAGCAGAGATGCGGTCAAATCGCATGACTCACAAATACTTGTTATTTGTGTGCCTTACAATTATGAAGACAATTTTACTTTTTTTCCAGAAGGCTATGTCTCCGTCACCTGGAGTGTTTTATAAATAGGCTAATTCCACACTTGGACGGTTTACCATACCTCGTCCGAACGGAACATTTCTTCATTCTATACTTAACGTGTGGTTGCGAGCCACCACACCACCGCAGCTTCTCCTAGCTGGATGTCAATGTACGGGATCCCGTTTTTATGGGGTTCAATCCACTCACACTTTAGTTTCAGGTCCCACAAATTCACAATATTTTTCTGTACAGAAAAATAATCACTCCCTTTGATTGATTGATTGATAGCTTGCTCCAGAGGTAGTACACTTATAATAAGATTTTGAGTAATCTGTCTAAAATCGGATAGCTATTTGTTAATGTATAACTAAGTTTTTTATCCCAACTTAAAATTAAATTCTATTGTGTGGCAAACTTGCGCTCACTAATTTATGCAACCGTGCACATTCCCGTACATATGTTTCACGTACCTTTGTACTGTGCCGCGCGTGTACCGTGCATTCCCAATTACTTATTCCTGCATATGAATATACGCAGCAACCACACTTACACCAATCAATGTAAGCAATAGAACAAAACTTGTGCTTCTATTGCTATTAATTAATACACAATACTTCCTTTGTTCCCCACACACACTGAAAGTCACCCACGTGGATAACTTCCTTTGAGTGCTGGCCAAACTTTTAGGCAAGAACAGAGTCTTGTATGTGCTTTACAAATAACCACTAAACAAATATATAACAAATAACTTATCCGATTCTATGCAGATCTATAATGACTACTACAACCTATGGCAACAATATATGAGAATAAATGCAAAATATCTGTACGCTTATGCATTTATTTACGGGCCAACAGACCCAAAGAAAATGGCTTTTTTTTGTTGTCCCTCAGTTCGCAGCAGCACCTCTAAGACTATACAAGATAGACGTGGTTTAACAACATTAGGTAGTTTTAGCACAAAACAAAATTGTTTTACTTTAGACACGTCCTCCACCCTTTGTTGTTAGACCAAAGTCTGTAAGGCCCTGCAAGTCTGCGAATGTGAGATGAACCAGACACAGCTCCCAATTGTTAAGTTTGAATAAATTACAAGAGAAAGCAATACATATGCACACTGTGGTTTGAGCCGCTGCAGCCGCTAATCATATACATATGACCGCTAAGTTGTGTTTATAAGTTACGTATACACACCGTCACGTTATGCGCACAATATAGCGATGCGTGTGGCTGAATACCCTTTACTCCAAACAGGAATGGAATGCGACACTAGTAGTTAAATGTAATGTTGTGGTCCAATGCATCAACAGTATTTACTTGAGAATATACAGGTAAAAGGTACAACAATATACAGAGAAGAGCTACAACCAATAATACATACGTTTAGACGCAAACGCTCCTGGATCCAGGCCTCAGTCAGTCTTGGCAAGATGACCTCAGAGAATAGGGACTGAAGCCTGGATCAGGAGACCTCTCTTTTATAGTGTGTCCAAATACAGTACAATGGGAAATGTAAGCTCTTCTTTCATAGGTCAGAGGGCAAGTTAATTACAGTTCATGAGGGGTCATAGGTTGGTTTGAATCAGTGGGCGTAGCTTGGTCCAGGTGATACTTGCAGGTGTTCCCCTCTAGTTTCCCGCCGAATATCAAGAGTACAGTATAATAGCAGTTTGCAAATATTACAATTCTGCATATATCTATATGCAGAAACATACGATATACTGGAAATAGCCACCAGAATGTAGATCATAAAATACTGCACATCTGAATACCAAACACTGAGTCCTAATACTGCCTCATCCCCTCACACCACGTAGAGCTGAATAGCTCCCTTGCTTTACCTTTAAAGTGTATGCGAGTCGCTGACAATGTCTATGGAGACTATGTGTAAATTATGCACTATATGAATAAGATATTAAATATGTCTTTGTGGCTTTTCTGTGCGAATGCATATGCTACCGTATATACTCTTGCCATGTGTTAATACGCAAGGCGCGTGAACCTGTGCACGTAACATGTGTGTATGCATTGCGGTAATGCGCACGAACAGAGGCCACTCTGTATGCAGTTTGTATGTTATGTGTATGTAATATTTTTTACTTTGACATGTGTCCATCTGGGGCCTTGTGCTGTGTCCATCCAGGAGCTTCTGTTGTCTGTTTCCACTCTCCAGTCTGGTGTCTGTATGGCCCAGTGCTCCAAATTCAAAATACAAAAATTAAAATTAAAGCATAAACCAAAACAAAAAATTAATTATCCCCACTGCCTGGAGGGCCACCTGCAACTGTTCTGTGGGGGGGGGAAGGACAGTATTACAACACAAATATACTATACAGTGTGGTAGTGTTAATGCAGTACTGTACTCTATATTAGAAAATCTTGATATTCACAATGTACTGTACATTTACTACAGTAAATAGAACACTACTGTATGCTGTCAAGGTATTGTAAGCATTGCTATACAGCAGTTTACCTCCAGTGTAAGTAGGCTGCTGGGTGCCAGTGCCCGGGCCAGACCACCTCTCTTGGCCCTGTCTGTGGTCCCATAAATCATTGGCTCTGTATTGGAGAATAAAAAACATTAGTCACATTCCAATACTATACAATTACAGTACTACTATATACTGTAGGTACATTATACTGTATTGCTGCTGTTATTCAGAATTTAAAGTACTGTACAAGAATTTAGCTTCAACAGTACAAGTACAGATCGTTGTAAATACTGTAGTGTAGTCATTTATGTATTAGCAGTTATGACATTTCAATAAGCTTCAGTGTGGCAAAAATAGAGGGTTACTGTACTGTAGGTAGGGTATTATACTGTATTGCTTTTATTCAGAATTTAAAGTACTGTACAAGAGTTTAGCTTCAACATGCTATAAACAAATTATCAAAGGAATAAAACACCACAGTACAAGTACAGGTTGTGGTAAATACTGTAGTGTAGTCATTAATACATTAGCAGTCATGACATTTCAATAAACTTCAGTGTGGCAATAACAGAGGGTTACTCTACTGTAGGAGGTGTTGTAGGGAGTACTATAAATAATAGTGGACTATACTCAGAGCCGGCCCTAAACAATATGATGCCCTAGGCAAGATTTTGGCTGGTGCGCCCTTGTTCAGGTGCTAGTTCCACCACTGACCCCTTTCCCAGCACTATCACCCCTCACACATAGCAGTCCTCATATTTTAAATAGGAAAAGTGTGCACATTCGGCATGCAGCCCAAAATGGGGAGTCTTCTTGCTGGGAAGGGGTATGGCCACACAATAATATCCCCATTTGAAATTACGCTACCCAGTAGTGCAACTTTATTCACATTATATCATGCAATAGTGTCTCTAATTCACATTACATCACACAGTAGTACCACGTTACTCCTCACGGTAGTGCCCCTTATTCACATTACACCACATCATATTGCTCTGTATTTACATTAGACCACAAAGTAGTGCCCTTTCTATATGTTATGCCACCCAGTACTGTAGTACCCCTTATACACATAATGCCACACATTAGTAATGCATTTCGTATGCAGATAGAGCCACAGTCACACACAGAATATAGGCATGCTGCATATCCTTTTAATCAGCAGAAGCTGCTTGTTCCCCTAGGCATTTGCTGAGTTTGCCTATGCCTAGGGCTGGCTCTGGCTGTACTGTAAGTAACAGAGGGTAAAAGGGCCCTGCTCATTAGATCTTATAATATTGTACAGTACATTGGGGGTAATTCAGACCTGATTGTACTGCTGTGTTCAGATATGTGCCCTTGCAAGTGTGCAAATGCATCTGTATGCCAAGATGCGAAAATCCAGTATGTGCAGTCTGTGCGCAGATGAGGACATACTCCTAAAGTGCGATGAAATCAGGCTGATTGGGGACAGAGCTGATGTTAAACACCCTCCCTAAAAACGTTGTGTCCAAATGCGTTTTTCCAGACACTCACAGCAAAAACTGTCAGTTTCCACCCACAAACGGCCTCTGCCTGTCAATTACCTTGCGAACACCCATGCAATTGGAATTTTTGCACCAGCCTGTCACTGGTCGGCAATGCCTGTTGTTGTTGTTTGGCGATGTGCGCATGCATTGCAGTATGCACAGCAGCCATCATGTCTGTGCATACACAAAGCAGCCATCAGGTCTGAATCTCCCCCACTGTACATTTGTATTATATACGCAATCCCAGCGGATGGAATACCGGCTGCCTATATCCCAACAGCGGCATTCCTCCCACCATAATGCAGGCAGAGGGACAAGTGCTGCAAGTCTCCTTGCAGACTTGCTGCTCTCGATATACAGCAGATTTAGTGACTCACATCGCTCTCTGTAGGATCTAATCACACTCTATGGGTGTTGTGGATACCCACAGGTGGGAATAGAGCTTTAGCGCAGAGATTACGGCTATCGGCATTGTCACTGTTACCCCAACAGCCAGCATTTAACTGCATCCCATACATTCTAAAGGGAATGAGCAGAAAGACAGAAAGGGATAGACTGCCAGTATGGAAGAGAGGGGTAGGATGAAAGATGGCTTGGAGTGATGAAGAAATGAGCCTTGGGAGCTTCAAGTTTAATAGACAGTACTGTATAGTACTGTAGAGTTGGAGAATTCAAGAGATACAGTACACTACAGTACAGTACTGTAGAGTTTGAGAATTCCATAGACACAGTACAGTACTGTAGGGAGCAGCTTCTGCAAAATATTGGAGGTGGCAGTTTAAGGAAGAAATCAATAGTCAGGATACACAGCATGCATTTGTGGAGTGAAGAGGATATAAAAGGAGAGAATGTACAGTATGTACTGTAAGGTTATGTTAGAGGGTGTGAAGATGATCAGCTCAGTGTTAGATATGTTACAGTAATGTAGCATACAGTAAGTTACAGTACAGGGCATTATGTATCATTATTATTATTATCATCATCATCATCATCCTTTATTTATATGGCACCACAAGGGATCTGCAGCGCCCTTTACACAGTACATAATCAAATGAGCAAACAAGAAAACAGCACTTAAAGTACAAGACAATATAAGACAGGTACAGAAAACCTGGGGTTAGGTGCCATCAAAGGGAGTATGGAGTACAAGATAGATAGTGTAAGTAAGAAAAGGAAAGGCACATGAGGAAAGAAGTCCCTTCTCTTGCAAGCTTACAATCTAAAAGGTGAGAGGCTAACAGACCGGAGTGACACAGAAGGGGTAGACAGTGAGCATAGACAAGAGGGTTAGGAGGAGAGTTGGCTGGGTTTGGTGAAGAAGTGGGTCTTGAGAGCCCGTTTGAAGTTTTGTAGGTGGAGAATTGGATGGGGAGAGGTAGCGAATTCCAGAGATAGGGAGCAGCATGTGCAAAATCTTGTAGGTGGGAGTGGGAGGAGGTAACCAGTTGGCAGGAGAGACGGCGTGCATTAGCAGAGCAAAGAGGATGGGAGGAATGTAAAGATAGATAAGGTCAGAGATGTCAGAGGAAGAAGAGTGGGTGAGGGCTTTTTAGGTGAGTGTGAGAAGCTTGAATTGGATTCTGAATGGGAAGGGTAGCCAGTGAAGGTCCTGCAAGAGTGGGGATGTGGATGTAGTACGTTTGGTGAGGAAGATGAGACAGGCAGCACCATTGAGGATAGTTAGAAGTGGAGAGAGGCATTTTTGAGGGAGGCCAGATAGGAGATTGCAGTAGTCCAATCTGGAGATGACCAGTGAGTGGATGAGGGTCTAAGTAGCATCCTGGGTGAGAAAGGGTCTGATCCTGGAGATGTTTTTGAGATGGAAATGGCAGGTTTTTGAGAGGTACTGAATGTGTGGTTTGAAGAAGAGGGAGGAGTCAAGTATTAATCCAAGACATCGCACTTGGGGGCTAGAGGAGATAGTTGTGCTCACCTAATGAGGATGTGTAGAGAGAGAAAAGGAGAGGCCCAAGAACAGAACCTTGGGGGACACCTACTGGTAGAGGAAGTAGGTGGGAGATGGAGTCATGGGAGGACACAGAGAAGGAACAGTCAGAAGGGTAGGAGGACAGCCAGGAGAGAGCAGTATCATGCAAACCAAGGTAGTAAAGGATTTGCAGGAGTTGAGGGTGGTCTACAGTGGTAAAAACAGCAGAGAAGTCAAGGAGAATAAGCAGAGAGTAGTGGCCCCTGGATTTAGCAGCAAGGAGGTCATTGCAGACTTTCGTGAGGGCAGTTTCAGTGGAGTGCTTATGATGGAAACCAGACTGGAAAGGGTCAAGCAGTGAGTGGGAAGAAAAATACAGTGAGGCGGTTGTAGACAATTTGCTCAAGGAGTTTGGAGGCAAAAGGGAGACAGATCGGTCGGTAGTTGGAGAGATTGGTTGGAATAAGGGTAGGTGTTTTAAGAATAGGGGAGACAAGTGTATGCTTGAAGGCAGAAGGGAAAGTGCCTGATGAGAGTGAGAGATTGAGTAGATGGGCAAGATGGGAACAGGCAGAAGAAGGGAGGAAGCGGAGAAGGTGGAAGGGAATAGGGTTAAGTGGGGAGGTGGAGGGGGGTAAGGACCGGATGAGAGCCATGACTTCCACTCCAGATACAGGGAAGAAAGATGTCAGAGTGGGTAGGAGGGAAGGAGACGGGGTTGAGAAATGGAGGAGGGGGTTGCTCAGGTTCTGGTAGGATGTTTTGTCCTGACGAATGGAGTCAATTTTAGATGTGAAGTAGGTGGCAAAGTCAAGAGCAGAAAGTGAAGAGGGAAGTTGAGGTGGGTGTGGGCAGAGGAGCGAGTTGACAGTGGCAAAGAGGCACCTGGGGTTTGAGGATTGGGAAGAGATGAGGTATTTGAAGTAAGATTGTTTGGAAAGGGCAAAGGCAGCAAAGTAGGATGAGAGCATAAATTTGTAGTGGAGGAAGTCGGCCTTATTGCATGATTTCCTCCACTATTGCTCAGCGGTACATGAGCATTTTTGCAGATATCTGGTGCATTTGGTGTTCTGCCAGGGTTGAGGTGTCGATCTGCGAGGGTGAATAGTGATTGGTGGGGCGACAGAGTCAAGAGCAGAGGTAAGGGATGCATTGTAAAGGTAAGTAGTTTGTTCAGAGCAGGAAAGAGAGATTAGGAGAGAGCAGTGAGTCAAACAGGAAGATAGGAAAGTGGTGTCAATAGCCTCAATGTTACGCTTAGTGATGGTAGTCTTAGGTGGTAAAGATGGAGAAACAGATAGGGATAGGGTAAAAGTGAACAGGTGATGGTCAGAGAGGGGGAACAGGGAGTTAGAGAAATCAGAAAGATCACAGCGGTGAGTGAAAACCAGATCCAATGAGCTTCCACTCACATGGGAGGGGGAGGAGGTCCACTGGAAGAGACCAAGAGAAAAGGTGAGGTTAAGCAGTTTAGAGGCAGGTGATTTTGTGGGGTTATCGATAGGGACGTTGAAATCACCTAGGATAATGGAGGGAATGTCAGAAGAGAGGAAGTGAGAAAGCCAGGAATACAGATTTGCTGATCACTCAGGTGAACAGTTTAGTTAAGTGGCAAATGCCCTTTATTGTAAATATACACACACAGTACACAATAACATTAACAATTACAAGCCAGGATGGTATCTGTCACAACTGAGGGCCTGAGCTGACGGGAGGCAGCCTCAGTTGTAGGGGCTGAGATGTACCGGAACCTGGGAGGTTGTATCAGACCCCTGGACATGTAAGTAACATGAATAATAACTGCCCGAAGGCGTGACCACGACAACTTAGATAAAAGTCAATGATGTTTATTATGACAACTCCGCATCACAGCAGCAATAAAAGAAAACGTAAAAGTCAGCAAAGAATAAATACAGTTCCTGAGTACTACAGCATGGCAGGAGCCACAGGGCACTGGTAGTGTGAGATAGTTCTTATGATCTTCTAGATGGAAAGTCCTTACCAGGCCCAGCTGTAGCAATGGAGATAACCCAGGATTATACCAGCTGGTGTTCCAGGAAGAGCTGGGTTGCTGAAGGTAAAACAGCTGCTGTGGATACTGGCTGGAACCAGACTGTTGTTAGCACGGAGTGGATACTGGCTGGAACCAGTTAAATAATAAATGAACTTTGGGAGCGATGAAATGATAATTCCGGTGGAGAGTGGTAAAGTGTAGAAAGGACACCGGCCCTTTAAGGGAAGCTGTACTCTGCTGGAAGCTGAGGCTGGAAGCAGGTAGTGTTGTAGCTGGAAACAGATGAATCCACAATGGATTGGAGAGTCAGGCTACACCGCAGGTGGAATGCTGGTGCGGGTCTCTATGGTGGAAGTCTTGAGACAGGAGCTGGAACCTGGAAGACAATCATAGAAGAGAGACAAACAGGAACTAGGTTTGACAACCAAAGCACTGACGTCTTCCTTGCTCAGGTACAGCTTACTTATACCTGCAGCAAGGAAGGGGTTGGCTAGGCAATTATGCAAATCAACAACACAGACAGCAGATTGGTGGAAATGATCAGATGACAGAATCCAAGATGGCTGCGCCCATGCAGACACTTGGAGGGAAGTTTGGTTTGTAATCCATGTGGTCTGGGAAACAGTAATGGCGGCGCCGGCCACCGGAGACAGGAGACGCCAGGCTGATAGATGCACATTTAACCACGCGGGCACAGCGGAGGCCGCGGCTGATGAAAAGACCACTCTGTATGTGGAAACTCAGGAACAGCGGAATCCGGTCCTGGAACGCTGAGCCCGCCTTAGGAGGCATCTGAAGGGTAAGTAATGGCGTCCAGATACCCGGATCGTGACAGCACCCCCCCCTTTAGGAGTGGCCCCAGGACACTTCTTAGGCTTTAAAGGAAACTTTGCGTGGAAATTTCGGACCAAGGCAGGAGCATGGACGTCAGAGGCATTGGTCCAAGAGCGTTCTTCAGGACCATAGCCCTTCCAGTCAATGAGATACTGAAGTTGACCGTAACGGTGACGTGAGTCCAGGATCTTGGCCACTTCATACTCAACGCCTCGTTGAGTTTGGACTTTCGGAGTTGGTGGAAGTGAGGAATGAAACCGATTCAAGATTAGCGGTTTCAACAGGGAAACATGGAATGTCCTGGGTATTTTTAAGAAGGGAGGTAACTGGAGTCTGTAAGCAACAGGATTGATGACTTGATCAATTTTGAAAGGACCGATGTAGCGAGGTGCAAACTTCATACTGGGAACTCTTAACCTCAAATTCTTCGTGGATAACCATACCCGATCACCCACCTTGAGAGCAGGAACTGCTCGACGCTTCTTATCCGCAAACTTCTTGTACCTGAACGATGCCTTGAGCAGAGCTGATCGTACGCTCTTCCAGATATTGGCAAACTGATGCAAGGTGATATCCACTGCGGGAACAGAAGTTGCTGGAAGCGGTTGGAACTCAGGGACTTTAGGGTGGAATCCAAAGTTGGTGAAGAATGGTGTTGAAGAAGATGAAGAATGATACTGGTTGTTATGACAGAACTCGGCCCAGGGAAGTAATTGAACCCAGTCATCTTGAGAGGAGGACACATAGATGCGGAGGAAGGCCTCCAAGTCCTGATTCACCCTCTCAGTTTGACCATTGGTCTGAGGATGGTAAGCCGTGGAAAACTTTAACTTGACTTGGAGGACTTGACATAAACTTCGCCAGAATTTGGCTGTGAATTGAACTCCTCGATCTGAGATAATTTCTTCTGGAAGACCGTGGAGTCGGAAGATCTCTTGTATGAATACTTGAGCCAACTTGGAAGCTGACGGAAGACCGGTGAGAGGAATGAAGTGTGCCATCTTGGTGAACCGGTCAACTACCACCCAGATGGTATTGAACTTGTTGCACATGGGCAAATCTGTAATAAAATCCATCGACAAATGGGTCCATGGTCGACGGGGAACAGATAGTGGAACCAGTTGCCCCGCAGGCGACTGGCGGGATACTTTATGTTGAGCACACTTTGGGCAAGATGCAATAAACTCCAAAATGTCCTTTTTCAGAGTTGGCCACCAATAGGACCTAGAGATAAACTCCAGGGTTTTTTGGATACCTGTATGTCCGGCAAAACGGGAAGCATGGGCCCAATGCATGAGCTTCTTCCTTAGTGTCGGCTTCACAAAACTTTTCCCTGATGGGGGCGTAGAGTCCATCCCTACCGTGGAGAATGCCAACGGATTTATAATAGGATGCTTGTCTGAAGACTCTGACTCATTTTCTTGCTCCCATGAGCGGGAAAGGGCATCGGCCTTGCGATTCTGAGAGCCCGGACAGAACTGGAGTTTAAAGTCGAACCTGGAAAAGAAAAGTGCCCATCTGGCCTGACGAGGGTTGAGACATTGTGCGCCTTTTAGATATAGAAGGTTCTTGTGGTCTGTAAGGATGGTGATTGAATGAGAAGCTCCCTCCAACAGATATCTCCACTCCTCTAGAGCGAGCTTGATGGCTAGCAACTCCTGGTCGCCAATGGCATAGTTGCGCTCCGCTGGGGAGAACTTCCGTGAGAAGAAACTGCAAGGATGTAAATGACCATCTTTAGCCCTCTGAGATAACACCGCTCCTACTCCAACGGAGGAGGCATCCACCTCTAAGATGAAAGGAGAGTCGATGTCAGGCTGTTTCAGGACAGGTGCAGAGATGAACCTCTGTTTTAAAAGATGAAAAGCTTGCATGGCTTCTTCAGACCACTTGGACGGGTTAGCACCCTTCTTGGTGAAAGCAGAAATAGGCGCCACAATGGTGGAAAAGTCTCGTATAAACTTTCGGTAATAATTGGCGAACCCTAAGAACCTCTGGACCCCTTTGAGGGTTAAGGGTACCGGCCAATTCTGGATTGCTTGTAGTTTCTCAGGATCCATCTCTAGTCCGGAACCGGACACAATGTACCCTAGAAACGGAATGGACTTGACTTCAAAGACGCATTTCTCTAATTTGCAGTAGAGATGATTGACACGGAGACGGGACAGAACCTCCTTTACCCAGAAACGATGTTCCTCTAAATCGTTGGCAAAAATGAGGATATCATCTAGATAGACCACGACATGACGGTATAGAATGTCTCTGAAGATCTCATTGACGAAATGCTGGAAGACAGCTGGAGCATTGCTCAATCCGAAGGGCATGACGAGGTACTCATAATGTCCGTCACGGGTGTTAAATGCGGTCTTCCACTCGTCACCCTCACGGATCCGGATGAGATTGTATGCACCTCTCAGGTCCAGCTTTGTAAAGATAGTAGCTCCGCTAACTCTGTCAAAGAGCTCAGTAATCAGGGGTAAAGGATAGCGGTTCTTGATGGTAATGTCGTTCAAACCTCTGTAGTCGATGCACGGCCGCAGACCACCATCTTTCTTCTTTACAAAAAAGAAGCCTGCGCCGGCTGGAGAAGAAGAAGGTCGAATGAACCCCTTTGCTAGGTTCTCTTTAATGTATTCCTCCATAGAATGTGTCTCGGGGAGAGACAACGGATAAGTTCGGCCTCGAGGTGGAACCTTCCCTGGAACGAGATCAATCGGGCAGTCCCATTCTCTATGAGGAGGAAGGATATCAGCAGAAGCTTTACTGAACACATCCGTGAAATCTTGATATGGAGGAGGTGGAACATCAGACGACCTGGGGGAGGAAGAACAGACAGGCAACACTTTAAACAAACATGTCTTAGTACAGGAGGAACCCCATGCCAGGATTTGCGTAGTCGTCCAATCAATTGTAGGATTGTGAAGACGGAGCCATGGAAGGCCCAGGACCACAGGATGTGTGGCTCTTGGAATCACTAAAAATGAAATAAGTTCGGAATGAAGAACTCCCACTCTCAGACGAACTGGTAGAGTCCTTAGAGAAATAACTGTATCAAAAATTTTACTGCCATCCACAGCAGTTAAGGAAAAGGACGAAGGAAGTCTCTCGGTGGGTAGGGACCACCGTTTAACATAGGCTTCAGTAATAAAGTTCCCAGCTGCTCCGGAATCCAGGAGGGCAATGACGTTCTGATAACGTTGAGCAACTTGAAGCGAGACTGGGAGGTTACAATCTTGAGGAGATGGAGAGGAGATCATTACTCCTAGCCGGCCCTCTCCTTGGCGAGCTAGGATTTGGAGTTTCCCGGACGTTTGGGACAGGCATTAATGGTGTGAGACGGAGCTGCACAATACAGACAGAGAAACTCGGAGAGACGTCTTCGGCGCTCAGCAGGAGTTAAACGGGAACGGCCAATTTGCATGGGTTCATCTGTAGTTGGTGACAGTTGGCGAGGAGGAGGAGTAGAAGATTTTGGAGCAGATGATCTTCCACGCTCAGTTGCTCTCTCTCTGAAACGCAAGTCAACTTTCGTACAAAGTGAGATTAGCTCATCTAACTTGGAGGGTAAGTCTCTGGTAGCTAACTCATCTTTAATACGCTCGGATAAACCATGCCAGAATGCAGCATACAGGGCCTCGTCGTTCCATGCCAGTTCGGATGCCAGGATCTGGAACTGTATAAGATATTGTCCTACAGTACGTGATTCCTGGCGTAAACGGAGAATCTCAGACGAAGCTGAAGTTACCCGGCCTGGATCGTCGAAGATGCGCCTGAATGTTGACACAAATGCAGTGTAAGAAGATAGCAGGGTGTCGGACCTCTCCCATAACGGTGATGCCCAATCAAGGGCTGAGCCACTGAGAAGAGAAATAATGTAGGCAATTTTTGTACGGTCACTGGGAAAATTGCCAGGTTGTAGCTCAAACTGAATCTCACACTGGTTGAGAAATCCCCTGCAGAATCTTGGAGATCCGTCAAATTTTGCTGGCGTTGGAAGATGAAGACGTGGAGCAGAAATGGGTAAGGTGGGTGGGGTTATAGCTGGAGTCACTGTGGTTGACGCACCAGACGCGCCTGATCCACGGAGAGTTGTCTGAATCCCATCCAGCCGAGTAGAGAGATCCTGGAGACAGCGGATGATGTGGCCCTGTGCAGCCTCCTGATGTTCTAGTCGGGCTGCCAGTTCTTGCATCGGCCTGGCCGCTTGATCCTGGTCTCCGGCTGGATTCATTAGGTCAGTGCTTACTGTCACAACTGAGGGCTTGAGCTGACGGGAGGCAGCCTCAGTTGTAGGGGCTGAGATGTACCGGAACCTGGGAGGTTGTATCAGACCCCTGGACATGTAAGTAACATGAATAATAACTGCCCGAAGGCGTGACCACGACAACTTAGATAAAAGTCAATGATGTTTATTATGACAACTCCGCATCACAGCAGCAATAAAAGAAAACGTAAAAGTCAGCAAAGAATAAATACAGTTCCTGAGTACTACAGCATGGCAGGAGCCACAGGGCACTGGTAGTGTGAGATAGTTCTTATGATCTTCTAGATGGAAAGTCCTTACCAGGCCCAGCTGTAGCAATGGAGATAACCCAGGATTATACCAGCTGGTGTTCCAGGAAGAGCTGGGTTGCTGAAGGTAAAACAGCTGCTGTGGATACTGGCTGGAACCAGACTGTTGTTAGCACGGAGTGGATACTGGCTGGAACCAGTTAAATAATAAATGAACTTTGGGAGCGATGAAATGATAATTCCGGTGGAGAGTGGTAAAGTGTAGAAAGGACACCGGCCCTTTAAGGGAAGCTGTACTCTGCTGGAAGCTGAGGCTGGAAGCAGGTAGTGTTGTAGCTGGAAACAGATGAATCCACAATGGATTGGAGAGTCAGGCTACACCGCAGGTGGAATGCTGGTGCGGGTCTCTATGGTGGAAGTCTTGAGACAGGAGCTGGAACCTGGAAGACAATCATAGAAGAGAGACAAACAGGAACTAGGTTTGACAACCAAAGCACTGACGTCTTCCTTGCTCAGGTACAGCTTACTTATACCTGCAGCAAGGAAGGGGTTGGCTAGGCAATTATGCAAATCAACAACACAGACAGCAGATTGGTGGAAATGATCAGATGACAGAATCCAAGATGGCTGCGCCCATGCAGACACTTGGAGGGAAGTTTGGTTTGTAATCCATGTGGTCTGGGAAACAGTAATGGCGGCGCCGGCCACCGGAGACAGGAGACGCCAGGCTGATAGATGCACATTTAACCACGCGGGCACAGCGGAGGCCGCGGCTGATGAAAAGACCACTCTGTATGTGGAAACTCAGGAACAGCGGAATCCGGTCCTGGAACGCTGAGCCCGCCTTAGGAGGCATCTGAAGGGTAAGTAATGGCGTCCAGATACCCGGATCGTGACAGTATCTTACTTACGAAGTCCCCACGGCAGTTTAGGATTACAGATGCCTGCCATCTCCTGCTCTTACACACTGGCCGTGTTTCTGTGTCCCCTGGTCTAGGATACCAGCTCACACAGTGTCCTGCGCAACGGATTCTCACCACTGATGGCACCACAATGCCTAGTCAGCGCCTGCACTTCAGAAGTACATCCACTCTCCTGTGCAGATCTCTTTCTCACCAGACGAGCTCACTCCTCTTGTTATACCCTCCCCTGTCTATTCATCACACAAGCTGGTCAGTGAGGAGGTCACAGAGGAGTGGAGACGAGATGTCTGGGCTCCTGTACACAATGGGGTGTATAGGATAAGATTATCTGCAGCTCCATACATAACCTGTTTACTACTTACCTACTCATCCTAATCACATCTGATTGTAAAGCTAGGGGACTTACATTACAATTAATTGTTTACCATGTTAAATAACACTCTGGCATAGATTTATTCCTGTTAATAATTACACACATTGGACACAGTATAACCAAATAAACTACATATTCCTAATATAATAGATAAAATATAACTGTGCAATATAATAATAACACAATATAGGCATATGACTAATAACATATTGGCAATTAGTGGAGTCCATAGGTAGGACCAGGGCTAGGAAAGTAACCACATGTATTTTATGATTGTGCAACATGACACGCCGGCTGTGTCATCACACCAGGAAGCAAAGTTGTGAAGGAATTTGGAGGGCATGCCAGGGGGCAGTAAATGACAGCTACTCGAAGATGAACAGGTTGGAAGAGGCGTATGGCATGGATCTCAAATGTAGAGAATGTAAGGGAGGGTTCTGGTGGTATGAGTTGGTATGAGTAGCAAGAGGGTAGTAGGAGCCCAACACCACCACCGTGGCGACTCTCAGGTCAGGGGGGTGAGAATGTGAGACCCCTGAAGAGAGAGCAGTAGGAGAAACTGTGTCAGAGGGGGTAATCCAAGTGTCAGTGATGGCTATGAGATGCAAGGAATTTGAGATGAAAAGGTAATGGGTGGGGACCAGTTTATTACAGACAGGTCTGGTATTCCAGAGGGCACAGGAGAGAGTCTGAGAGAGTGATGTGAATGAGATTATCAGGGTTGCTGTAGCAATGAGGGGAGATGGATTTAGAAGACAGGGATACAGAGGGTATAGTGAGGGTGCTGGCTCCTGGGCTAGGAAGGGACACTGCAGCAGTTGAGCATGGAGGGAGTAAAGTGTGGTACAGAGGGGTATGAGGTGAGATAGGTAGAAGAGGGAGAGAGCAGGGCAGAGTGGTGGACAATTGGGCCGAAGTTAAGGTAGAGGTGAATGACAGTGGGGTGTCAGGGGAGGAGTGGAAGCGAGGCAGTGGAATGGATGGGAGATAAAGGAGAGGAGAGAGGAGGAAATGTAGGAGACTAGGGGAGAAGAATAGAGGTAGGAGCAGGGGAGAGAGAAAAGGATAGGGCAGAAAAGGAGTGTTGGGGGGTGATAGTGACAGGCTATACATGCTGTAGTGTGGAGGAGGTAAATAGTATGATAAATTTGGAAATAGGAGTGGTGGTTGTAAGATGAACAGAGCAGTTGGATAGCAGAAATACAGGTGAAAGGGCAGTGTTGGAAGTGTTCAGTGGCAGTAATTTGGTTATAGCAGAAAATGTATGTAGTTGCAGAAATTGAAGTAGAAGGAGGTGTTAGAAATGAAAAGACATGAGAGGGTTAGTAGAAAGCAAAAGGTAATTCAGACTGGATTTGCAGGTGTGTAAAGACAAAATGATATAGGTTCAGCATGTGCATGAAGATGTTTGTGAATACTGCAAGTAAACATACAAGTAACTGAAGAAATTACAAATTGTAAGTGCGTCAAAAAACATGGAAAAATAGTGCTTATTGGCCAGGTTACACAGACAGGATTTGTTAGGTGTGAAAAGAAGATGAACTCACAATTGTCCCAATGAAGATCTTTGTGATCCTGATTATGGATGGAAACTTGATCTTACATATGTTCCTTTCTGCAAATGGGGTGCATAGTGTTCACAGAGTGAAAGTTGGAGGGTGATACATTTGCATATACAGTTGATATTGATAAGTAGTTCATCTGTTGTTTGTGTTTGATGTTTTCTTTCAGTTTTTCATCCAGTTTAAGTCCAGGCTTTGATATTAAAATTATATATCTTCTCCCTTTGAGCCTACTCCCTTAGAGTCCTACACCCTGGATCAATCAGCCAACTATACGCTAATATGAACTAACATAAACATGTGTAAGGTATAGGTTCACTGATTAAAACCCCACCCATTGCCCAACACCCACTGGTGGACAATAAAAGCTAAAACAAATAATGATAGGGGAGGAGGCCATCCCAAATTCCCCAAATATCTAACATTTAAACAGCCTAAATTCTGTTTATAACAATAACTCCAGATTACCTATGCAAAACAGTGCAATGCAATAGTATCCTACTTCACTGTGCAGCCGGTGAGAGTTGTAGTAATTGTTTTGATTACCTGTAGGTAAGAGAATAAGATGTTAGGGTGAGACTTCAGTCCTTTGCCTACTGTATTTCCATCCAGGCTAAGTCCAGGCTTTGATATTAAAATTATATATCTTCACCCTTTGAGCCTACTCCCTTAGAGTCCTACACCCTGGATCAATCAGCCAACTACACTCTAATATGAACTAACATAAACATATGTAAGGTATAGGTTCACTGATTAAAACCCCACCCATTGCCCAACACCCACTGGTGGGCAATAAAAGCTAAAACAAACAAATAATGATAGGGGAAGAGGCCATCCCAAATATCTAACAATTAAACAGCCTAGATTCTGCTTATAACAACAACTCCAGATTACCTATGCAAAACAGTACAATGCAATAGTATCCTACTTCACTTTGCATCTGGTGAGAGTTGTAGCAACTGTTTTGATTACCTATGCAAAACCTTACCTCCCAACATGACCCTCTTCAGTAGGGACACAATGCTTTGCTTCTGGATTTTTCTCTTAATGTATGATTGCCGGCACCTGGTTTGAACAGGTTAATGGATATGAAAGGTGTTTCAGCACAGGTGATGGCAATGATAAATTAAGAGGGAAGTCCAGGAGCAGAACATTCTGTCCCTCCTTGAGGGTCATGTTGGGAGGTATGCAAAACAGTGCAATGCAATAGTATCCTACTTCACTGTGCAGCTGGTGAGAGTTGTAGTAATTGTTTTGATTACCTAATCATAACAGTGCAATGCAATAGTATCCTACTTCACTGTGCAGCTGGTGAGAGTTGTAGTAATTGTTTTTATTACCAATGAAAAACAGTGCAATGCAATAGTATCCTACGTCACCGTGCATCTGGTGAGAGTTGTAGTAATTGTTTTGATTACCTGTAGGTGAGAGAATAAAATGTTAGGGTCAGATTGCTGTCCTTTGCCTACTGTATTTCCATCCAGGCTAAGTCTAGAGATGAGCGGGTTCGGTTCCTCTGAATCCGAACCCGCCCGAACTTCAGTTTTTTTTACACGGGGCCGAGCGACTCGGATCTTCCCGCCTTGCTCGGTTAACCCGAGCGCGCACGAACGTCATCATCACACTGTCGGATTCTCGCGAGGCTCGGATTCTATCGCGAGACTCGGATTCTATATAAGGAGCGGCGCGTCGCCGCCATTTTCACACGTGCATTGAGATTGATAGGGAGAGGACGTGGCTGGCGTCCTCTCCGTTTAGAAATTAAAATAGGAGAGTGAGAGTGAGACACGTTCATTACTATACTTACTGGAGCTTAGGAGGAGTTATTATATTATACTACTAGTGACTGATGACCAGTGACCTGACCACCAGTGCAGTTTTATAATTTATTAATATTTAAATAATAATCCGTTCTGTTCTTGTTCTCTGCCTGAAAAAAACGATACACAGCTTAATTGTGGGGGAGACTGGGGAGCAGTTATAGGTTATAGCAGGAGCCAGGAGTACATATTAAACAGTGCACACTTTTGCTGCCAGAGAGAGACTAGTGCCACTGCCAGTGTGACTGACCACTGTGACCAGTGACCTGACCACACTGACCACCAGTACTATAGTACTATATTTATTGATTGTCTGCCTGAAAAAGTACACTCGTCGTGGACTCGTGTGACTTGTGTGGTGTTTTTTTCTTCTTTAAAAAACTCATTCTGCTGACAGACAGTGACCAGCAGGTCCGTCATTAATATCTGACTGTGCTCACACAGCTTAATTGTGGGGGAGACTGGGGAGCAGTTATAGGTTATAGCAGGAGCCAGGAGTACATATTAAACAGTGCACACTTTTGCTGCCAGAGAGAGACTAGTGCCACTGCCAGTGTGACTGACCACTGTGACCAGTGACCTGACCACACTGACCACCAGTACTATAGTACTATATTTATTGATTGTCTGCCTGAAAAAGTACACTCGTCGTGGACTCGTGTGACTTGTGTGGTGTTTTTTTCTTCTTTAAAAAACTCATTCTGCTGACAGACAGTGTCCAGCAGGTCCGTCATTAATATCTGACTGTGCTCACACAGCTTAATTGTGGGGGAGACTGGGGAGCAGTTATAGGTTATAGCAGGAGCCAGGAGTACATATTAAACAGTGCACACTTTTGCTGCCAGAGAGAGACTAGTGCCACTGCCAGTGTGACTGACCACCGTGACCAGTGACCTGACCACACTGACCACCAGTACTATAGTACTATATTTATTGATTGTCTGCCTGAAAAAGTACACTCGTCGTGGACTCGTGTGACTTGTGTGGTGTTTTTTTCTTCTTTAAAAAACTAATTCTGCTGACAGACAGTGTCCAGCAGGTCCGTCATTAATATCTGACTGTGCTCACACAGCTTAATTGTGGGGGAGACTGGGGAGCAGTTATAGGTTATAGCAGGAGCCAGGAGTACATATTAAACAGTGCACACTTTTGCTGCCAGAGAGAGACTAGTGCCACTGCCAGTGTGACTGACCACTGTGACCAGTGACCTGACCACACTGACCACCAGTACTATAGTACTATACAGGTTGAGTATCCCATATCCAAATATTCCGAAATACGGAATATTCCGAAATACGGACTTTTTTGAGTGAGAGTGAGATAGTGAAACCTTTGTTTTTTGATGGCTCAATGTACACAAACTTTGTTTAATACACAAAGTTATTAAATATATTGTATTAAATGACCTTCAGGCTGTGTGTATAAGGTGTATATGAAACATAAATGAATTGTGTGAATGTAGACACACTTTGTTTAATGCACAAAGTTATAAAAAATATTGGCTAAAATGACCTTCAGGCTGTGTGTATAAGGTGTATAGGTAACATAAATGCATTCTGTGCTTAGATTTAGGTCCCATCGCCATGATATCTCATTATGGTATGCAATTATTCCAAAATACGGAAAAATCCCATATCCAAAATACGTCTGGTCCCAAGCATTTTGGATAAGGGAGACTCAACCTGTATTTATTGATTGTCTGCCTGAAAAAGTACACTCGTCGTGGACTCGTGTGACTTGTGTGGTGTTTTTTTCTTCTATAAAAAACTCATTCTGCTGACAGACAGTGTCCAGCAGGTCCGTCATTATATAATATTATATACCTGTCCGGCTGCAGTAGTGATATATTTTTTATATCATTATTTATCATCCAGTCTATACTAGCAGCAGACACAGTACGGTAGTTCACGGCAGTAGCTACCTCTGTGTCGGCACTCGGCAGTCCATCCATAATTGTATACCACCTACCTATACATACTACATCTCATTATCAACCAGTCTATATTAGCAGCTAGTATCTAGCTAGTATTATTAGCTAGTACTATTATTATTAGCTAGTATTAGTACTAGTATTATTAGCTAGTACTAGTATCCATCCATCTCCATTGTTTACCTGAGGTGCCTTTTAGTTGTGCCTATTAAAATATGGAGAACAAAAATGTTGAGGTTCCAAAATTAGGGAAAGATCAAGATCCACTTCCACCTCGTGCTGAAGCTGCTGCCACTAGTCATGGCCGAGACGATGAAATGCCAGCAACGTCGTCTGCCAAGGCCGATGCCCAATGGCATAGTACAGAGCATGTCAAATCCAAAACACCAAATATCAGTAAAAAAAGGACTCCAAAACCTAAAATAAAATTGTCGGAGGAGAAGCGTAAACTTGCCAATATGCCATTTACCACACGGAGTGGCAAGGAACGGCTGAGGCCCTGGCCTATGTTCATGGCTAGTGGTTCAGCTTCACATGAGGATGGAAGCACTCAGCCTCCCGCTAGAAAAATGAAAAGACTCAAGCTGGCAAAAGCAGTAGCACCGCAAAGAACTGTGCGTTCTTCGAAATCCCAAATCCACAAGGAGAGTCCAATTGTGTCGGTTGCGATGCCTGACCTTCCCAACACTGGACGTGAAGAGCATGCGCCTTCCACCATTTGCACGCCCCCTGCAAGTGCTGGAAGGAGCACCCGCAGTCCAGTTCCTGATAGTCAGATTGAAGATGTCAGTGTTGAAGTACACCAGGATGAGGAGGATATGGGTGTTGCTGGCGCTGGGGAGGAAATTGACCAGGAGGATTCTGATGGTGAGGTGGTTTGTTTAAGTCAGGCACCCGGGGAGACACCTGTTGTCCATGGGAGGAATATGGCCGTTGACATGCCTGGTGAAAATACCAAAAAAATCAGCTCTTCGGTGTGGAGGTATTTCAACAGAAATGCGGACAACAGGTGTCAAGCCGTGTGTTGCCTTTGTCAAGCTGTAATAAGTAGGGGTAAGGACGTTAACCACCTCGGAACATCCTCCCTTATACGTCACCTGCAGCGCATTCATAATAAGTCAGTGACAAGTTCAAAAACTTTGGGTGACAGCGGAAGCAGTCCACTGACCAGTAAATCCCTTCCTCTTGTAACCAAGCTCCCGCAAACCACCCCACCAACTCCCTCAGTGTCAATTTCCTCCTTCCCCAGGAATGCCAATAGTCCTGCAGGCCATGTCACTGGCAATTCTGACGATTCCTCTCCTGCCTGGGATTCCTCCGATGCATCCTTGCGTGTAACGCCTACTGCTGCTGGCGCTGCTGTTGTTGCTGCTGGGAGTCGATGGACATCCCAGAGGGGAAGTCGTAAGCCCACTTGTACTACTTCCAGTAAACAATTGACTGTCCAACAGTCCTTTGCGAGGAAGATGAAATATCACAGCAGTCATCCTGCTGCAAAGCGGATAACTGAGGCCTTGACAACTATGTTGGTGTTAGACGTGCGTCCGGTATCCGCCGTTAGTTCACAGGGAACTAGACAATTTATTGAGGCAGTGTGCCCCCGTTACCAAATACCATCTAGGTTCCACTTCTCTAGGCAGGCGATACCGAGAATGTACACGGACGTCAGAAAAAGACTCACCAGTGTCCTAAAAAATGCAGTTGTACCCAATGTCCACTTAACCACGGACATGTGGACAAGTGGAGCAGGGCAGGGTCAGGACTATATGACTGTGACAGCCCACTGGGTAGATGTATGGACTCCCGCCGCAAGAACAGCAGCGGCGGCACCAGTAGCAGCATCTCGCAAACGCCAACTCTTTCCTAGGCAGGCTACGCTTTGTATCACCGGTTTCCAGAATACGCACACAGCTGAAAACCTCTTACGGCAACTGAGGAAGATCATCGCGGAATGGCTTACCCCAATTGGACTCTCCTGTGGATTTGTGGCATCGGACAACGCCAGCAATATTGTGTGTGCATTAAATAGGGGCAAATTCCAGCACGTCCCATGTTTTGCACATACCTTGAATTTGGTGGTGCAGAATTTTTTAAAAAACGACAGGGGCGTGCAAGAGATGCTGTCGGTGGCCAGAAGAATTGCGGGACACTTTCGGCGTACAGGCACCACGTACAGAAGACTGGAGCAACACCAAAAACGCCTGAACCTGCCCTGCCATCATCTGAAGCAAGAAGTGGTAACGAGGTGGAATTCAACCCTCTATATGCTTCAGAGGTTGGAGGAGCAGCAAAAGGCCATTCAAGCCTATACATCTGACCACGATATAGGAGGTGGAATGCACCTGTCTCAAGCGCAGTGGAGAATGATTTCAACGTTGTGCAAGGTTCTGATGCCCTTTGAACTTGCCACACGTGAAGTCAGTTCAGACACTGCCAGCCTGAGTCAGGTCATTCCCCTCATCAGGCTTTTGCAGAAGAAGCTGGAGACATTGAAGGAGGAGCTAACACGGAGCGATTCCGCTAGGCATGTGGGACTTGTGGATGGAGCCCTTAATTCGCTTAACCAGGATTCACGGGTGGTCAATCTGTTGAAATCAGAGCACTACATTTTGGCCACCGTGCTCGATCCTAGATTTAAAACCTACCTTGGATCTCTCTTTCCGGCAGACACAAGTCTGCTGGGGTTGAAAGACCTGCTGGTGAGAAAATTGTCAAGTCAAGCGGAACGCGACCTGTCAACATCTCCTCCTTCACATTCTCCCGCAACTGGGGGTGCGAGGAAAAGGCTCAGAATTCCGAGCCCACCCGCTGGCGGTGATGCAGGGCAGTCTGGAGCGACTGCTGATGCTGACATCTGGTCCGGACTGAAGGACCTGACAACAATTACGGACATGTCGTCTACTGTCACTGCATATGATTCTCTCACCATTGAAAGAATGGTGGAGGATTATATGAGTGACCGCATCCAAGTAGGCACGTCACACAGTCCGTACTTATACTGGCAGGAAAAAGAGGCAATTTGGAGGCCCTTGCACAAACTGGCTTTATTCTACCTAAGTTGCCCTCCCACAAGTGTGTACTCCGAAAGAGTGTTTAGTGCCGCCGCTCACCTTGTCAGCAATCGGCGTACGAGGTTACATCCAGAAAATGTGGAGAAGATGATGTTCATTAAAATGAATTATAATCAATTCCTCCGCGGAGACATTGACCAGCAGCAATTGCCTCCACAAAGTACACAGGGAGCTGAGATGGTGGATTCCAGTGGGGACGAATTGATAATCTGTGAGGAGGGGGATGTACACGGTGATATATCGGAGGATGATGATGAGGTGGACATCTTGCCTCTGTAGAGCCAGTTTGCGCAAGGAGAGATTAATTGCTTCTTTTTTGGTGGGGGTCCAAACCAACCCGTCATATCAGTCACAGTCGTGTGGCAGACCCTGTCACTGAAATGATGGGTTGGTTAAAGTGTGCATGTCCTGTTTATACAACATAAGGGTGGGTGGGAGGGCCCAAGGACAATTCCATCTTGCACCTCTTTTTTCTTTAATTTTTCTTTGCGTCATGTGCTGTTTGGGGAGGGTTTTTTGGAAGGGACATCCTGCGTGACACTGCAGTGCCACTCCTAGATGGGCCCGGTGTTTGTGTCGGCCACTAGGGTCGCTTATCTTACTCACACAGTCAGCTACCTCATTGCGCCTCTTTTTTTCTTTGCGTCATGTGCTGTTTGGGGAGGGTTTTTTGGAAGGGACATCCTGCGTGACACTGCAGTGCCACTCCTAGATGGGCCCGGTGTTTGTGTCGGCCACTAGGGTCGCTTATCTTACTCACACAGTCAGCTACCTCATTGCGCCTCTTTTTTTCTTTGCGTCATGTGCTGTTTGGGGAGGGTTTTTTGGAAGGGACATCCTGCGTGACACTGCAGTGCCACTCCTAGATGGGCCCGGTGTTTGTGTCGGCCACTAGGGTCGCCCAGCTTAGTCATCCAGCGACCTAGGTGCAAATTTTAGGACTAAAAATAATATTGTGAGGTGTGAGGTATTCAGAATAGACTGAAAATGAGTGTAAATTATGGTTTTTGAGGTTAATAATACTTTGGGATCAAAATGACCCCCAAATTCTACGATTTAAGCTGTTTTTTAGTGTTTTTTTAAAAAAAAACACCCGAATCCAAAACACACCCGAATCCGACAAAAAAAATTCGGTGATGTTTTGCCAAAACGCGTTCGAACCCAAAACACGGCCGCGGAACCGAACCCAAAACCAAAACACAAAACCCGAAAAATTTCCGGCGCTCATCTCTAGCTAAGTCCAGGCTTTGATATTAAAATTATCTATCTTCTCTCTTTGAGCCTACTCCCTTAGGGGGTATGTACTAAGCAGTGATAAAAGTGGAGAAGTGAGCCAGTGGAGAAGTTGCTCATGTCAACCAATCAGCTGCTCTGTATACCTTTGTAGTATGCATTATAAATGTTACGTGAGTGCTGATTGGTTGCCATGGGCAACTTCTCCACTGGCTCACTTCTCCACTTTTATCACTGCTTAGTACATCTCCCCCTTAGAGTCCTACACCCTGGATCAATCAGCCAGGCTTAATCAGCCAGCTATATATTTATAGAAGAAAATATATTATAAAATATACAATAAAAAGTGTAGTAACAGTACACTTGTGTCCAGGCCCGGTGACAGGTGGGTAAAAAAAAGGGTCTGCTTGTGACAGGCACCATGATTCCAAGGGGCCCCAGATCTTCAGAAAATTTATAAGTGGCCTTTATGCTGCTGATTTTGACTAAGGCAGCGAGCATAATCAAAGATCTTTAAGAGCAGGAGAAGCGAGAGAGATATACAGTAGGGGTCTATTCATAAAGCAATGAAAAGTTTGGAGAAGTGAGCCAGTGGAGAAGTTGCCCATGGCAAACAATCAGCATTGAAGAAACATTTATAATTGGTTGCCATGGGCAACTTCTCCACAGGCTTACTTCTCCAGTCTTTTTACTGCTTCATGAATAGACCCCACAGTAGGAAGAGAGATACACTGTGTCAGGGAGAGAGTGATAGGTACTGTCAGGGAGAGAGAGTGATGGACAGAGAGACAGTGTCAGAGAGAGAGGGAGAGTTAGAGGGAGGGAGGGTGTTATAGTTACTATACACAGTGTGAAGGAAAAGAGAAAAGACAGTGCTACAGTACAGTAGCCAGGGGTGGATTTAGATGTGAGGGCACCCCTAGGCACAACAGTAATGGTTGCCCCACCACCTGCCTAATTTTACTATTTTAATTGTTTGGTTATAAACCTCCATTTGATAATAGTCAATTTAATAGAAAAATAGATAAACTATGACTTTATTAATTTTGAATTCTGTATACATATTTACTTAGTACTGTAGGGCAGCTTACAGGGACAGTACTGTACAGTATGTGCATGTGATACCCATTTACACTCCATTCAAGATGGCATATTGGGGGTCATTCCGAGTTGTTCGCTCAGTAAATTTCTTCGCATCGCAGCGATTTTCCGCTTAGTGTGCATGCGCAATGTTCGCACTGTGACTGCGCCAAGTAAATTTGCTATGCAGTTAGGAATTTTACTCACGGCTTTTTCTTAGTTCTGGTGATCGTAATGTGATTGACAGGAAGTGGGTGTTTCTGGGCGGAAACTGGCCGTTTTATGGGCGTGTGGGAAGAAACGCTACCGTTTCTGTGAAAAACGCGGGAGTGGCTGGAGAAACGGAGGAGTGTCTGGACGAACGCTGGGTGTGTTTGTGATGTCAAACCAGGAACGACAAGCACTGAACTGATCGCACTGGCAGAGTAAGTCTCGAGCTACTCAGAAACTGCACAGAGATGTCTTTTCGCAATATTGCGAATCTTTCGTTCGCAATTTTAAGAAGCTAAGATTCACTCCCAGTAGGCGGTGGCTTAGCGTGTGTAAAGCTGCTAAAAGCAGCTTGCGAGCGAACAACTCGGAATGAGGGCCATACAGTGAAATTATTTTGCAGTTACTATACTTATAATTTTTGGGATGACAGTACCTGCATAAACATCCAAATGCGGCCCCCAAACAGATGCTGCCCCTACTGTAGGTACAGTACATGCCTCTCATGCCTAATGGGAAATTCACCACTGAGAGTAGCTAGAGAGAAAGAGATGAATGGAGAGACAGCATCAGGGAGAGAGAGAGACACAGGTAAATTTAGTAAGATAGGAGGTTTTTTTTAGAACCAGTGATGTTGCCCAGAGCAATCAAATTCTATCTATAGCATTATCATCTCTTTATGTAGGTAGATAAATGTTAATTAATGTAGAATCTGATTGGTTGCTATAGGCAACATCACAAGTTCAAAAGATATTAGCATGCATAAAATGGGGAATTGATGCAAAGGACGAGAGTATTATACTCCCATTATATAAATCACTAGTGAGGCCACATCTTGAATACTGTGTGCAATTTTGGGCACCATATTACAAAAAGGATATCCTGGAGCTAGAAAAGGTTCAGAGGCGGGTGACCAAACTATTCATGGGCATGGAGACGCTGGAATACGAGGAAAGGCTTGCAAGGCTAGGCATGTTTACATTGGAAAAGAGGAGACTAAGAGGGGACATGATCAACATCTACAAATATATAAGGGGTCAATACACAGAGCTTGGGAGGGACCTGTTTTCTATAAGATCAGCACAGAGGACACGTGGTCACTCGCTTAGGTTAGAGCAGAGGAGTTTACACACATTGAGGCGAAAAGGTTTTTTCACAGTAAGGACAATACGTGTTTGGAATTTCCTGCCTGAGAGAGTAGTAATGGCGGACTCAGTCAACACCTTTAAGAATGGGTTAGATAAATTCCTATTGGATAAAGATATTCAGGGTTATGGTGCATAGGCTCGCATTATAGTTAATATAACTAGTCCTAACATAAAAATTACTAGTCCTATAATAAGACTGCATAGGAGACCACAAATAGGTTGAACTCAATGGACAATTGTCTTTTTTCAACCTTAGTTACTATGTTACTATGTATGTAAAAAAAAAAATCTAAAGTCCCCCATCCACTAGTCCGATTTGTGCACTTTTCATCCGATTTCGACGCATCTGCACGAAAAATCTGATGAAAGGTGTCACATCGGATGGCTCCTCCAATCACATCAGATCAATCTCATCATTAATTCTTACCACTACTAAATGCTGCCTCACCCTCATCCGCCTCTTCTTTGATGGCCTGTACCAATGTAGGAACTGTGAAAACAAAAATGAATGACAAAAAAAAGGTTCATTCCATGAAATACTCTTTTCGACTAAATACAGTAGAGTACATGAAACTTTCAATTGCATCCCCTCTACAAAGTCTACACATGCTGGACAGTATCCTCACATCTTCAGTACAGTACAGTATCAATGCCTTAAAAACTGATCAAGGGGATGGAGATGCTGGAATACGAAGAAAGGCTTGCAAGGCAAGGCATGTTTACATTTGAAAAGAGGAGCTTAAGAGGGGATATGATTAACATTTACAAATATATACAGTAAGGGGACAATACACGGATTTTGCGGAGGATCTGTTTTTTATAAGATCGACACAGAGGACACATGGACATCCGCTCAGGTTGGAGGAGAGGAGATTTCACACACAGAGGCGAAAAGGACAAGTATGGACAATATGTGTTTGGAATTCCCTGCCTGAGACAGTAGTAAAGGCGGACTCGGTCAGTACTTTTAAGAATGGGCTAGATAGGGAGGCGTGGCCTGACTGTGGATACAGCAGGACGTATGGTGGAGGAGCTCCTGCATGCCAGCTTTAAAATTTGCCATATACCGGAGCTTTAACAGTGCCATTCTACATGGCTTGGCTCCACTGAATGCTCTGGAGCCCCGGAGTGTAGGTTGTGGAGCCGGGAGGTCATTATTTTGGCCTCTGCAGGTTGCGGCCTACACCTGTGACCACAGGCTCAATTTCTATATAATCCCCACTGTGGGCCCTCGACTGCCGTGGTGACCCCCTTCCTTCATTGCCACTTCACTGCCACCTACTGGGACCCTGGTCTCTGAGAGACTATCACCTGCTGTCCGGCTGTGTTCCCCCCTGCGGCTGGAGACCGAAGATCCTTTGGCCGGGGAGAGCTGCGGGAGCCCGGCGGCAGACGCGCCTCTGGCTCATCTCTGCTGCACCAGGTGCTGTGATCCTCTGCTCAGGGATGCGCTGTCTACTTTCCTTGGTCCAGACGATCTCTGCGGGCAGTGGTGGCCTGTGCTGCGGGGTACCTGGTGCTCCGTCCCTGGCAGGGTGTCTGCTACTTCCTGGATCCTGCATCACGCTGCCCCACTCGACTAGTGGCCACTGCTCCTGCTCCCAGACCTGTGAGTAAAGACAGACCTGCTCTGCGTGTCTACCCCCTCAGCTCAATACACTTGCCAGAAATGTAGGCTCCAGAGCTGCATCTCCTGCAGCTGTGGGCCCCGCTGACCCCCCTTTCTTGCATCAGAGCAGCCCCCAGAGTTGTCTTTTAGCTCCTGACATATACTGCATTGTATACCATACCATATTTGCTATATGGAGCTCCATCTGGTGTCCGCTTTGTTATATTACACTTTCCCTTATGGGATACTCTGCCCACACATGATGGTTTTGATCTGATTACTATTCTTTCCGCCTCCGTCCTAGCCCGGGATATGTATTAATTGGTATCTTCTTTTGTGGAATCATCGCTCTCAACACCTGCAGTTTTGACCTTCTCCCCAGTGCGTCTCAAGCTCTGTTATGCCTCCCAAATGCCAGCAATCCTCCATTTCAGTATCTCAGATCTCATTCTTTAAATCTGCCCCTCAACCTTCCAAAACAATGGGAGATAAACCTCAATTGAAGAATGCTGACCCCCGACCTCCTCCTCCTGCCTCTGACTTGTCATCCCCAAGACCGCCCTCTCTCTCCACGGACGTGGTCAGCGACTCTGCTGCAATAACTGTAGGTACAATGAAAATGCTAATGTCGCAGTTCAAATCAGAAATAGCAGCGGAATTACACTCCACTCTCCTGGCGTGCCAACAATCCATTGACGAGATTGGAGATCGTACCAACCATTTGGAAACAAAGATGGAAGAGGTTGTGGGGTCTCATAACCATTTAATTGACTCTCATGACAATTTAGAGGCCGAAGTGCATAAGCTTAGAGATAAGCTCACGGATCTCGAAGACAGATCTAGACGAAGTAACCTTGAATTGCGTTGAGTCCCAGAAGTGGTGTCAAATAGTAGCCTCCATGACTTCGCTGTCAATTTATTTGGAAAACTTTTACCACGAGCGTCCTCTGCTGATCTCCTTACTGACAGAATCCACAGACTCCCTAAAGCCAAGGCAGCCCCGGACAAGGGCCCTCATTCCGAGTTGTTCACTCGCTAGCTGCTTTTAGCAGCTTTGCACATGCTAAGCCGCCGCCTACTGGGAGTGAATCTTAGCTTTGCAGAATAGCGAACGAAAGATTCGCAGAATTGCGAATAGAATAGTGATCAAAAATTTCTGTGCAGTTTCCGAGTAGCTCGATACTTACTCTGCAACTGCGATCAGTTCAGTCCTTTTCGTTCCTGGTTTGACGTCACAAACACACCCAGCGTTCGCCCAGACACTCCCCCGTTTCTCCAGCCACTCCTGCGTTTTTTCCGAAAACGCCAGCGTTTTTTCACACACTCCCATAAAGCGGCCAGTTTCCGCCCAGAAACACCCACTTCCTGTCAATCACACTACAATCACCAGAACGAAGAAAAATCTTCGCTAAGTCGTGAGTAAAATACCAAACTTCTTTGCAAATTTACTTGGCGCAGCCGCGGTGCGAACATTGCGCATGCGCAGTTTGCGGAAAATCGCTGCGATGCGAAGAAAATTAACTAGCGAACAACTCGGAATGAGGGCCAATGCTCCTAGGGATGTTATTATGAAAATGCATTATTTACATGTTAAAGAAGTGATTTTGAAGGCGTCCAGACCCTCATCGGATACGGCAGCGGCTCTTGGTGATCTGCAGCTATTCAGAGACCTGTCCCAAACCACCCTCTTCAAGAGACGTTCACTTCAGACCATTACGTTGGCCTTGAGAAAGGCTAACATTTCTTACCACTGGGGATTTCCTACTAAGCTTCTCATTGCGCGCGAAGGTTCCATGATCGTGATTGACAACGTCGAAGAAGGATCGAAACTCCTAGATTCTTGGAACATTGTGTGTGCATCTAGTAGTGGCACCTCTCCTCATCGTAGACTCCAGCAGGACTGGTCCATGGTGGAATAGGTGGCTGATTTAGGCTGTAGCTACTTCTTTTGTTGCTGCCTATAACTTTACTCTAGTGCTTCACCCAATACTGTGTTCATTATATATTGGTCTGTTATCTGCCTTTCTATAATACCTCCATATGTTTATTTGTCTTTTATTTATTTTTGGTTTTTGAAAGATTTGGAGGTTAGTTGATAATGTGGGTGGCCGTGAAGCTCTTTTCCTGTTGACCTGCCGCTTTCAATGTATTACCCTTCTTGTTATGGTTGTCAGAATTGATGTTATCATACCATATTTATTTGTTGCTACTGGGCTGTCATTCCGGCCTCCCCTCTGAGGGCCCCCTTCCCCTCCTCGGTACAGTGTGTAACTTCATGAAAGTATGTAGCAGTGGAGGTTTGCTGGGGGGATGCTTGGGGGCCAGCTGGATCTACTTTATCTCTGGGTTGGGATGGTGGGTGGGAGATGCGCCACTACCCCCCAACTGTTCTACATGGATGCCGGGACAGGGCGTCTGGTTTTGGTCTCAAGGGAGACCAGTTACGTTGTTTAATGTGTTTTGTTTCTTTCAGTTTTTCCCTTTTATTTGTGTTTTCTTTTTTGTTTCCTGTTTTGTGAGCCATTCTAGGATTCCATTACTGTCAAGTAAGCAGTTTCTAGGTCCTCTAACTCGTTTGAACCACGCAGATTTTTTTTTTCTTGATCCATGGTGAATGTTATTTCAATTAATGCTAAGGGGCTGAACTCCCCCCATAAGAGAAAATTGGCCCTTACCTACTTCTCTAAACAGAAAGCGCATATTGTAGCCATACAAGATATGTATTTTCCAAATCTTAACCCCCCGAGTTTCACTAATGGTAAATACCCTCAGTGTTTTACGGCTAATGGCCCTGTAAAAAAAGATGGAGTAGCCTTTCTTATTGCTCAGAACTGCCCGTTTGTACTTTCGGTCCAACACTCGGACCCCGAAGGTAGATATTTAATATTAATAGGTCATTTGGAAAATGTGGAGGTTACCATCGCCTGCTGCTATGTGCCCAATACCAAGCAGGCCCCTTTCTTCAGAAAGCTCTTTCATATTCTTCAGGAAAAGTCTAGGGGTGCTGTTTTGCTTTTGGGCAACTTTAATTTAGCTCCGGATACTACATCGATAGGTCCAACCCACTTATGATTCTTCATCCGGTAAAACCCTGTGTATCTTCAGGTCCTTTTAGAAACTTATTAGCTGAATACAGCTGGTATGATGCTTGGCGGGTCAAACACCCATCGATGCGAGATTATACCTTTTACTCCCATGTGCATAGATCATATTCCCGAATTGATTTGGCCATTGT
This sequence comes from Pseudophryne corroboree, assembly GCF_028390025.1. Taxonomy (NCBI): domain Eukaryota; kingdom Metazoa; phylum Chordata; class Amphibia; order Anura; family Myobatrachidae; genus Pseudophryne; species Pseudophryne corroboree. The sequence continues at coordinate 802,150,821 of NC_086445.1, forward strand.
AGATATACCGACATTAGCCTCATTAAGCAAGATTGATATCTTGCCAATGACTTGGTCATATCACGCCCCCCTATTTATGTGCTGGGATATCTTTTCCTATAATGCCCCCTGGGCCCCTGGAGACTGGGCTCTCACCTTTTGAAAAGACCGGAAGGCCTCCAGGTGATACAAAAATCCTTGGAGCTGTACTTAAATACTAATCAGCCATTGGATACCTCTACTTTCACCCATTGGTGTGCGCTGAAGGCCTTTGTTCGAGGCTCAGCAAAACAAATCGCGGCCAAATTAAAACGTGAATCTCATCTGCAACTTGCCTCCGCTTAGCAGGAAGTTGCTTCTTTGGAGATGGATCATAAAGTAGACCCCTTAAATAAAGCTATTTTTACTAGACTTTTAGCAGCCTGACAAAGTTAATTCTTTTGCGCTTGCTGAAGTTCACCGTAACATTCAGTGGCTTAATAAAAAATATTACTCTTTAGGCAATAGGGCAGGTCGACTTTTGGCCTGCAAACTTCATGGCCGCAGAGCTCGAGAACGAATACAGGCAGTATACAATTCCAAAGGTGCCAAGGTTATGGACCCTTCCGATATAGCCAACACATTTGCGGACTACTATTCCCAACTGTATAATTTAAAGGACGACCCTAATACCCCCCAACCTTAGCCTCTAGAAATCTGAGTTTCTTCAGAATTTTCCTCTGAAATCACTATCGGCTCAAGACGCCAAACTTATTAACTCCCCATGGACCCTTGAGGAAGTTGAGGCGGCCATTGGCTCCCTTCCTCTAGATAAAGCCACTGGCCCCGATGGCTATACATCCAACTTCTATAAGCAATTTCATAACGTACTGGCTCCTATTTTACTAAATGTTTTTCATGAAGCCTCTAATACTTCTTGTTTCCCTAAAGAAATGCTGTAATCCCAAATTATAACAATTCCAAAACCTGGGAAATCGCCTACTTCTGTCCAAAATGATTGCCCCATCGCTTTACGTAACGTTGATGTCAAATTATTTGCGAAATTAATAGCAAACAGACTTGCCCCCTTTTTACCCACTCTAATTGACCCAGATCAGGTTGGCTTTGTAGTCGGCAGACAGGCTTCTGATAACACTAGAAGAGTGATTAATATTATCGAACACTGCCAACAGTCAGATCAACCTCTGTTGCTCCTATCACTCGATGCTGAGAAAGCATTCGATAGGCTTCATTGGAAATATATGCAGCATACATAGCAAAGGATTGGTATTGGAGGTAACTTTCTTAGCTCCATTTTAGCTTTGTATTCCTGTCCATCGGCTAAGGTTTTCACTAATGGGTGCCACTCTGCGAGATTTGATGTAACCAATGGGACCCGTCAGGGTTGTCCCTTATCCCCGTTGATATTTGCCCTTGCAATTGAGCCGTTAGCGGAATGTATTAGAAGAGACACTATGATTATGGGCCCCCTCATAGGTGGGAAACTACATAAGTCTATTCGCGGACGACATTTTATTGTGTCTTCTACAACCAGAATCTTCCCTCCCCCACTTACATGCCCTGCTTGACCGTTATGCAAAATTATCATACTACAGACTTAACACCACTAAAACCGAAGCTCTCCCACTAAACGTAAGCAACAGTGAGGTCCATTCTTTGAAAACTTTATATAAATATTCCTGGCAATCACAGTCCCTTCGATGCTTGGGAGTTCACCTCTCTAGAGAAGCGGACCTCCTGTCATGTAATTTTAGCCCACTTCTCACAGCATTCAGAACACTTACCAAAGACTGGATGTTGCAGGATGTTTTGTGGATTGGGCGCATGGCAGCAGCTAAAATGGTGCTTTTACTGAAACTGATGTTCCTCTTTAGAACTATACCTCGCCCCTTCCCAAAGAAGACTTGTAATGACTTCAAGATCCTTTCTAACTATATCAGGAAACTGAAAATAGCTAGATCTACCCTTTCAGCTTCGAAAGTTAAGGGAGGAGTGGCTTATCCAGACTTAAAAAAATACCACATGGCATGCATTCTGAGTCACATCAACCCAGACTTAGATACAGCGAAGCCTTGGGTGCTTATAGAACAGACAGCTATATCCCCTTACCGTCTGGCAGATCTATTGTGGCACCCAATGTCTGCTATCCCTGCGTCAGTCAATAAATGTAAAGCGATCCTATCTACATTGACTGTCTGGCATAATCTCCTCTCACCCGAAGCTAAACAGTCACTACCTTTTTTGCAGCTTCCATTGAGGGCGATAGCTCTTACGATTCCCAACATGTCCTTACTCTCTTGGTCTGAATGTGGTCTCCAGACCCTTCAAGATATCCATTTACAAGATACATTAGTCTCCTTTACACATCTACAAATGCACTTCCACATTACGAAACAAGACTTTTATAAGTACCTCCAAATCTGGAACTGGCTTTCCAAATACCGCCCCAATCCCTCAGCACCTACCTGCCTTCCCAAGATGCTCCCTCTCCTTATTCGCAATAAACATAGTCGAGGTAATATCTCCAAATGGTATAGATATTTCATTTCAGAAATGATGAGTCATACTTTTGGTTACCAAGGTAGATGGGAGAAAGATTTGCCCAATGTCTTTAGGGAGGAAATGTGGTCGAGTATTTATCACTCATGTTTTAAAATTTCAAGATGTGTTGGTCAATCAGAAATGTTTTTTAAATTGATCCATAGGGCATATCTCACCCCAAAAAAAGCAGAATGAGGCTGCGCTAAATTGTTACATATAACAACAATGATATCTGGTAATTGAAAATGTAATATTAAAAATAAATATGCTAGAGTATATAAATATATACACCATATATAGCATACACCAATAATAAATGTTAAAAAGTACACATGGTACAATAAATAAAACCAGGGTTGCCCAATGTGCCAGGAATGGAGATATTAATTGGATTAGGAAGTCCGTTCCAAATTTGTTTCCCCCAATATTGAGTAAGTCCAGCATAAACAGATTTATAGGAGGTATGCAAGTGTCCAATAGTGTAACTTTACCGCTAGAGGGTATGTTGCTCCAAGATAGTGGATGGTGAGCTCCTCATGCAGTGCAATAGACAAAGTTCATCAATTCAACTTAAGTGCAAAGTCCTCCAAAGTAGATATTGTTCTGGATTGCAATAGGGGATGGTCCGGACTTTCAGATGAAGATTCCTGGCATGGGTCCCTGTAGCCTGACGTGTTTCGTTGCACTCAGGTAGCAGCATTTTCAAAGGTATCCATGAATAGAGCATGTGGGGTTTATATACCCATTTCAATATGGTGGCTAATTGCCACCTGGAACTGGTGTTATATAATTACCAAACAATATACAAATAAATAAAGCATATTTATATAGAAGACAGACCTACTTCTCTTATAATGGGAAGAATGTAAACATAATTATATTTTTAATCACAGAATGTAAACTTATAAAATTTATCAAATTATAGCAGCTGGGGGAACCAGGAAGTTGAGTGAGTTAGCAGCCAATCAAGGAATTTGTTGTGGCTCGTGTCGCTATAGAAACACTTCTATGTACACTCCAATTGGGTGGGGACATGGTTTGGGAAGACACATGGTTTTTCCTATAGATGGTATGAGTTCTGGGACCCGGTCACATGACCGCCATCACTCCACGCGGCCAGAGGTCAGAACCCATCCACCAATAGCACAAGAGTACCGGGAGACCCAATCACGTGACCTCCGTCACATCATGTGATCGGGACTCTATCAGTGTTTGTCACTGTATCGAGGGACAGCCGCCAGGGAGATTACTTCCGCCATCAGTGCGGCATTACTTCCGCCCTCAGCAGTCATCTAAGAATAGGAGAGCTGGGGGCGGTGTTACTGTAGCGCTATCGCCCTCACTGCCAGGACTCTGATCGCATAGACCCGGCATTGTATAGTCAGTGTACATTAAGTGAAAGGGAGGATCACCTGACCACATCTAGCTGCAGTACTGCATAATTTGGAAGTTTAAGATAAGGCCATACTTCAGCCAAAAGAGTCACATTAAGGAAACATATAATACTCCTATATTGAGTGATGGAAAAAAATAGAAAATCTATATGGCCAACATTATGGAACAGCATAGAAACACATAATAAATGTAATACATTATCATGGTAACAATATTCTATGTAAAATGTGAATCTAGATCAGATATTGGTATTATATTCGGTAATCACAAACAAATATCATTCTGTAGCTTGAACGATTATCTTGCAGTACTAAATTAATATATGGAAAAAAAAAGAGGAAGGGAAGAAAAAGGGGAGAGGAAGGATGTGGCATCAAAATAATAATTTATTAAATTATAGTATTCAGTTCAACAGCCTCATTTAGGCCTCCCGGATAAATTGTACCCATCTTAAACATCCAGTAGGCTTCTTGTTGGCAAAGTTTCTTATATCTATTACCCCCTCTACTGGTCACTGGAATATGTTCCACCCCAATGATTCTAAGGTTTTGAGGATTGCCATTGTGGATAGTATGAAAATGCTGAGAGACACGTGACTCAAGCCTCTTAATAATGTTCCTGTAATGTTCAAGGAACCTGACTTTTAATTTCCTTGTTGTGCGTCCCACATATTTAAGGCCACATTCACAAACAAGAATGTAAATAACATAAGTAGAATTACAATTAATGAAATGTTTAATTTCATATGACTCCTCATTACTCTCTATTTTGACATATTTAATTTTATTGTCAATGTGATTGCAGGTAATACATCTACCTGCTCCGCATTTAAAAAATCCTCTAGTTTCTGTTTGAAGCCATGAGTGATTATGCAATATTGTTTTTGATTCTGGCATCAAAAAAACTAGGTGCGAGTGTGTTCTTAAGGGATTTATTCTTTCGGAAAATGAATATTGGTTCCGCTGGTAATAGAGGCGCTAATAAGTAGTCTTGTTTTAAAATTTTATGATTTTTCTTTATAATCTGTTTGATTTGAGAACAGTGGTTGGTGTAAGTGGAAATGAAGGCTAATTGTCTACTTTCCCCTAATTCGTTATTTCTCTCTTTCTTCTGGGATAACAATATGTCCCTGTCCATTCTTTTGGTGTCCTCAAATGCTTTTTTTAGGAGGGCGTCCGGATAACCTCTCTGTTCATTACATTTATTATGTGTTTCTATGCTGTTCCATAATGTTGGCCATATAGATTTTCTATTTTTTTTCCATCACTCAATATAGGAGTATTATATGTTTCCTTAATGTGACTCTTTTGGCTGAAGTATGGCCTTATCTTAAACTTCCAAATTATGCAGTACTGCAGCTAGTTGCAGTCAGGTGATCCTCCCTTTCACTTAATATACACTGACTACACAATGCCGGGTCTATGCGAGCAGAGTCCTGGCAGTGAAGGCGGAATCGCTACGGTAACACCGCCCCCAGCTCTCCTATTCTTAGATGACTGCTGAGGGCGGAAGTGATGCCGCACTGAGGGCGGAAGTAATCTCCCCGGCGGCTGTCCCTCGATACAGTGACGAACACTGATAGAGTCCCGATCACGTGATGTGATGGAGGTCACATGATCGGGTCCCCCGGTACTCTTGCGCTATTGGTGGATGGGTTCTGACCTCCGGCCGCGTGGAGTGATGGCGGTCATGAGACCGGGTCCCAGAACTCATACCATCTATAGGAAAAACCATGTGTCTCCCCAAACCATGTCCCCACCCAATTGGAGTGTACATAGAAGTGTTTCTATAGTGACATGAGCCACAACAAATTCCTTGATTGGCTGCTAACTCACTAAACTTCCTGGTTCCCCCAGCTGCTATAATTTGATACATTTTATAAGTTTACATTCTGTGATTAAAAATATAATTATGTTTACATGTTCCCATTATAAGAGAAGTAGGTCTGTCTTCTATATAAATATGCTTTATTTATTTGCATATTGTTTGGTAATTATATAACACCAGCTCCAGGTGGCAATTAGCCACCATATTGAAATGGGTATATAAACCCCACATGCTCTATTCATGGATACCTTTGAAAATGCTGCTACCTGAGTGCAGCGAAACGCGTCAGGCTACAGGGACCCACGCCAGGAATCTTCATCTGAAAGTCCGGACCATCCCCTATTACAATCCAGAACAATATCTACTTTGGAGGACTTTGCACTTAAGTTGAATTGATGAACTTTGTCTACTGCACTGCATGAGGAGCTCACCATCCACTATCTTGGAGCAACATACCCTCTAGTGGTAAAGTTACACTATTGGACACTTGCATACCTCCTATAAATCTGTTTATTCTGGACTTACTCAATATTGGGGGAAACAAATTTGGAACGGACTTCCTAATCCAATTAATATCTCCATTCCTGGCACATTGGGTAACCCTGGTTTTATTTATTGCACCATGTGTACTTTTTAACATTTATTATTGGTGTATGCTATATATGGTGTATATATTTATATACTCTAGCGTATTTATTTTTAATATTACATTTTCAATTACCAGATATCATTGTTGTTATATGTAACAATTTAGCGCAGCCTCATTCTGCTTTTTTTGTCTGTACTTTGTGGGAGTGACTACCCATATTTTTAAGGCTGCTGCTTGACATAGCACCCCATACCTAAGCGCCCGAGAACTTTGGGTAATCCTTCTTTCTACATATCTCACCCCAGATCGTCTTCATAAAATATGGCCGAATGTCTCTCCTTACTGTTGGAGAGGATGTGGGCAGATAGGGAACATTATGCACATTTTTGGTCCTGCCCGATCTTACAACCCCTTTGGAGAGAGGTTTTTGTTTTAATTTCTGATGTGTTAGGGTATGTTATCCCCTTAGATCCCCTATTAGCTTTATTTCACTACTCCCGATTACATGTGGCTATCTCAGACAAGTATTTGTTGGGACATATTCTGATAGCCTCGAAAGCTTCCATAGCCCAACTCTGGAAATCAGCGAAGATCCCAGACATTGTCACCATTAAAACTAAAACCCACAAACATCATATCTTTGAAATGACTGGTAGCTTATATTCCCCGTCCAGCTCTCTTACTTTTAATAACTGGCTTAAATGGTCTGATTATGTAAAGCGGAGCAATTCATCATGGGTTCGTACTCAATAAATTACTGTTGATAATCTTGATTTGCTTCCTTTACATACATAGCTCTAAGTTTTATCTTGTATTGGAGCTCATCCACACTGGCCTCTTTTAATGGACTTCCTAACTTTACGTACTTAAGTCGATGTGTTGTACTTGACTATGATGTATGATATACATGTTGACATGTTTGGCTCCCCACCCCCTTTATTTTATTTTATGTGATCGATTTCACTGCAGATGTTATATCTACTATACTGTTGTTTTTTTTCTGCTCTTTTATTATGATTGATATTCATAAAATTCAATAAAAACTATTAAATTAAAAAGAATGGGCTAGATAAATTCCTAATGGATAAGGATATATATGGTTATGGTGGGTAGATTGCGCGCTATAGTCAAAAAAAGAGGAATAAACACAGCGGCCATTATCCACAGCAGATAAAATTAGTCCTAAAAATAATACAGTGTAGGAGACCACAAATAGCTTGAACTCGATGGAAAAATTGTCTTTTTTCAACTTCAGAAACTAAGGTAATACAGTATGTTACAGTACAGAACAGTACTGTAGATTACTGTAGTTACTGCACTGGGGCTCCTCCTCCACCTTTTCCTCTACCTCCATGTCAATGATTTCTGTGTTGCATATATAAAAAAATATTATAAACCAAAAACAATAAGTCAAATTTTACATTGTTATTTACAGTACTACTGTACTACAGTATTGTATAGTACTTTACAGTAGTACAGTGCTACAGGAAGTAGAGTACAGGAGGCAGAGAGACATTAATAATAGGAGCAGAATGACTGTATACTGGTAGGGGACGTACAGTACTGTACCTGTATTTCAAATACCGGCTGTTGGGATCCTGGCATTCAGAATGCCGAGGCCAGAATCAGGGGGTAGTGGAGGAGGGTTTTGATACTGTACCTCACCCTGCTGGGATTGCTGCAATCAGGATGGTGCTGTTGGTCACCAGCCCATTGGAATCCTGACTGCTGGTCTCGTGAGCCCAACCCATTTGTATAACACAATGTACAGAAAATAAAAAAAAGATTATAAACAAAATAGAGTACAGTTACTACAAAATTGCATAGTAGTTTAAAGTAGTACAGTGCTACAGGAGGCAGAGAGACATTCATAATAGGAGCAGAATGACTGTCCATTGGTAGGGGACGTACAGTACTGTACCTGTATTTAAAGTACCGGCTATCGAGATCCCAGCATTAAGAATGCCAAAGTCGGAATCAGAGTATGATTGGAGGGTTAGGGTAGCGGAGGTGGGTTAGGATGCTTAAAGTACCTCACCCTGTTGGGATTTTTGCAATCAGGATGCCGCTGTTGGTCACATGACCACTGGAATCCTGACAGCTGGACACACGAACCCAAGCTATTGGTAGAACACAATGTACAGAGTCATTCCAGTACTATAAGGATTGTAACAAAATATGCAATAAAGAAATGAGTGGCTAAAATAGAAACTGAAAAGCTAGTAGGAAAGTAAATCAAACCCCCAAAAGTTTTTTTAAATACATCAACAGCAAAAGATTAAAGAAGGAGAGTATACTGTAGGCCCTTTAAAAGACAAGTTGGGCATCTTAATGAAAGATGATAATGACATACAGTAGTGGAAAAATAAAATTAGTTTTTCTTTTCTAAATTTACAAGAGAGAACCAGATGATGGGATAAACACATATTGTACTGTAACATCAGCAATGATAATGTCCCACTGCTAAGTGCTTATTTAAGAGAAGAAGTAGTCTGTGACTGATAAAAAAAAATAAGTTTAATAAGTCACCTGGTCCCAATGGAATTCACCCTAGGGTACTCATGGAACTACACTCCGAACTAGCAAGACTGCTATTTTTGATCTTCACTGACTCACTTACTGTACATCAGGCATGCAGGGGTGTAGAAAGGGTGGCTCCAGTGGAGCGCAAGCTCTGGGCACCAGAAAAGTTAGAGGGCGCGCTGCCTGCTTACCCCCTCCTTCTGCCCGCTTAAACGCGGGCTTCTGTACAGGCAGCCGAAGAGCAGGAGAAGCAGAGAGGTGTGCACTGATTCAGACTAGGAGACTAGGTAGGGAAAATGACAGGCCAGAAGAGACAGCAGGAGACACTGATAGCCAGCACCTGATGCCCTCTTTATATGTCTCACTGTCTGCTTGTAGCTGTGCAGCAGAGTTACTCCTGTCCTGATACATCACTATCTGCCCTGGCTGCTGCCGCACCCCTCTCTGACCCAGCTGCTACAGCACCTCTCTCTACATTAATGCTGCAGCAACTCTCTCTGACCATTCCGCTGCTGGAGCACCTCTCTATGCATTATAAGGGGCAGAGTAACATGTATAAGAGGCTCTACAGTGGCATAACATGTATAAATGGCTCTACTTTGGTGTAACATGTATAAGAGGCTCTACTGTGGTGTAACATATATAAGTGGTTTTAATGTGGTGTAACATGTATAAGCGGCTCTACTGTGGCATAACATGTGTAAGTGGGTCTACTGTGTTGGGTAACATGTACAAGGGGCTCTACTGCGTGGTGCAAAGTGTATAAGAGGTACTACTGTGTGGTGTAATGTGACTAACGGACACTAATGTGTGGTGTAAAGTGAATAATGGACAATGCTGAGCAGTGTAATCTGAATTGGTACTATTCTGTGGCCACATCCCTTCCCCATGAAGCCACACCCCTACATTTTTGTTGTGCACCTTTGGCGCACACTATACCTAATTTAAACATTTGGGGCACCCAAAGGAATCTTTTGCCCTGAGATCCACAAGGTCTAGAACAAGCCCTGTCACCGATTTAGGATTTTTCAATTTTTGTTATTTTCAAATGTAACATGCCACCGAATTCAGTACAAGAGAGGGGTGCCAAAACATATCCTTGCTCCGGGCACCATAGCACCTAGCTACACCTCTGCAGGCATGGTTCCCAAAGACTGGCGTATAACGGAAGTACTGCAGTGCCGATATTCAAAAAGTGAAGTAAATCTGAACCGGGTAACTATAGACCAGTTAGTCTTTCATCCATAGTGGGGAAAGTACTGGAAGGTATTTTTAGGGATTGGTTAGATAATAGGGAGCACTGAGTTGTGGTAAATGGAACCTTTTTAAATTGGACTGAAGTACTACTGTAAGTGGAGTGCCAGAAGTGTCTGTACTTGGACCACTATTGTTCAGCATTTTCATAAATGATCTAACAGTAGGTCTAGAGAACATGGTATCAAATTTTGCAGACAATACCAAACTGTGTAAGGTTATAAATTCAGAGGGAGATGCTGAGTCTCTTCAGAATTACTTATTTAAACTGGAAGCATGGGCAGCAAAAACAAAGAATGAGGTTTAATACAGACAATAAAGTAGGGTAATGCACTTTGGAAGCAAGAATAAATATACCACCTACAGTACACACTAAATGGGGTAAAATTAGGGGATTCTGTATTAGAAAAAGACTTAGGCATTCACATACAGTAGATAACAAACTTAGCAGTAGTACCCAAAGTATAGTAGGATTGCAGCTAAGAAGGCAAAAAAGGTATTAGCATGCATTAAGTGGGGAATTGATGCAAGGGATGAGAGTGTTATACTACCATTATATAAATCCCTAGTGAGGCCACATCTTGAATACTGTGCACAATTTTGGGCACCAAACTACAAAAAGGATATTGTGGAACTATAAAAGGTTCAAAGGCGGGCGACCAAACTGATCAAGGGGATAGAGAAGCTGGAATATGAGGAAAGGCTTGCAAGGCTAGGCACGTTTACATTTGAAAAGAGGAGATTATGAGGGGACATGATTAACATATACAAATATATACAGTAAGAGGACAAAACACGGAGCTTGTGGAGGATCTGGTTTCTATAAGATCAACACAGGACACATGGACATCTGCTCAGGTTGGAGGAGAGAAGATTTCATACACTGAGGCCAAAAAGGGTTCTTCACAGTAAGGACAATACATGTTTGGAATTCCCTGCCTGAGAGAGTAGTAAAGATGGACTCGGTCAATACTTTTAAGAATGGGCTAGATACATTTCTTCTGTACTTACTACACTGGGGCTCCTCCTCCTCCTCTGTCTCCATGTAAACGATATCTGTGTTGAATATAAAAAAATATACATTATAAACCAAAAAGTCAAATTTTACATTGTCATTTACAGTACTACTGTACTACAGTATTGTACAGTACTTTACAGTTGTACAGTGCTACATGGAGTAGAGTACAGGAGGCAGAGAGACATTCATAATAGGAGCAGAATGGCTGTCCATTGGTAGGAGATGAACTGTAAAGTACTGTACATGTACTTAAAATACCGGCTGTCGGGATCCCAGCATTCAGAATGCCACTGTCGGTCACGCGAACCCAACCCATTGGTAGAACACAATGTACAGTATAGTACTGTAGATTACAGTACTTACCAAGGTGGGCAAAAGGCTCCTCCTTCACCTCTGTATCGATAACCAGGTGGTCACTGTGTAAAAGATAACAAGTATTGTAAAATAAAGAAATGACACTAATACTATAGGAAAATAGTGTGCTTGTAATAATAATAATGATTACCACTGCCGGAGCTTTCTTCCTCCTGACCAGCATGCTCCTGGGGGGTGGGGCACGAGGTACTGTGGAAAAATAACACTGTAATGTAAGCTACAGTACAATAAAATACAGTACAGTAAATAATGAAAAACAATAAAACATAAAATATCATATGATATCGCCAGCATTCATGATGCCGGCGATCAGTACCCCGACGAAGGCATCCTGAATGCAAAAATACCAAATACAAAAATCCCTACAGGGGTTTGTTAAGTAATGTATTGAGTACCCTCCTCACCTCTAACCCAAAATCTCCCCTCCTGCAGCCTAAACCTAAACATCCCCCATGGTGCTTAACCCTAAGTGTCTCCTGCTGGTTCCTAACCCTAACTTTCCCTTCCCTGGCTGTATACTCACTTCATCCAGCATCCTTACAATCATGATGCTGTCTATTGGGATCATGGAACCGGTCTCCCACCCAATTAGAGCCATCGTCACTGCCATTTTCAGGGTCATGTGGATTCCGGCACCGGGATCTTGACTGCCGGGATCCCAAGTCATAAAAGTCGCATCAGAATTCTCTTTACACAGTACCACTGGGAAGAGAGTCAAAAATCAGAGAGTAGTGTGCTTACCGGCTGAGCTGGGGCCTGGCGCTTCCTCCTCCTCTACTTCCCGGGCCTGGGGTGGCTGCGGGCGGGCAGGTGGTGGCAGTAATGTGACAAAAATAACAGTACTGTAAGTGAAGATGTCAATTTGTAACATGTACTGTACAGTATCCAGGACACATGTACAGTAGTATAGCAATGACAGTCACACTAGAATTCTCATTACACAATACCACTGGGTAGCGAGGCAGAAATTGGAGAGTAGTGTGCTTACCAGCTGAGCTGGAGCCTGGTTCCTCCTCCGCTGACTGGGGTGGCTGGTGGTGGGCTGGTGGCAGTGCTACTGTGAAAAAAAATTGCAGTACCGCTGTAGTGTATGAATTATACAGTATAAAATATACAGTATGTACAGTATAGTACCGTAAATATTTGCACAGCTGAATTTGTTGTGCTACAGTAAATACAGTACAGTAAGAGACAGTTAATAAATAAATATAGACAATATACAGTGCAGTACATACAGTACTGTATACAGTATATCTTATTTATTTTTTCTACAGTATATACTATACATACAGTATGTACAGTACAGTATGCAGGACAGTATCTCTCCTTCTACCCCACACAGCCCACAAGCTGTTTCATGCATTGCCAGCCCTCCCACACTGTCCCGAAGCCCTGTATCCCCCTCACAAATCCACTCTTACTCCAGTGAGAAACTCACCTCCCCTTGCACTCAGTGTCAGACTGGGGCATGAAGGGCCTACCAGGGGAATGCAGTGGTAGGGGCCCATGCATAGTGTCATCAGCCACCACATTGGTTTATGTAACCATTAGAGACTGCATGGGCTGGGGCCCTATATATATATATATATATATATATATATACAGTCTATATTGCTAGTATATGCGGGATAATGTAGAAGATTAATAACAGCAATGCATGATAGAAAATACACCATAGCCTGGTGAATTATAATGGAACATATGCATAATGTATAATTCAAGTGCACAGTCTGGAACCTCTTCCCTAGGGGAGGGTGGGGCCCACTGGGGGGATTCCCCTGTGGGTCAGTCCATCCCTGCTTGCACTCCCCAGTATCCAGACCTGAACATGGCACAGCAGAAGTGGCCGGTGCAGGCCACAAGAATCCTGCCCAGCGCAGCTGCTGCCATGTCCCGTAACTGCCTGTAACAGAGCTGGACCCAAAAGAGCGGGCACATGCCCCTGTCATTGGACCTGACCACTTTGAAATAGACTCATACAGTAGTAACATACTGTACTGTTTCTAATAAACGTAATGGTCCACCAAAGGTGCCCAATCCCGAGATCGGGATCTGTGGGATCCTGACCTAAAATTGTACAGGATTCAATCCCGGGATTTGCCAGCAACCTAATTTTTTATATGCCGGCCAGCATTGAGCGTCCTCAGGAGGCAGAGACGCTGCCCGGCTACCCATGATCACCTCCCCTGGCTCCAGATGGGCACACTGTGCAGCCACCCACCGGACCTCACCACTGCCCTGCACTTCCCGGCCCCCAGATTTCACAGGAAGTGTCACACCCTCCCTCCCATCCTGATTGCGGTGAGCTATCTGAGCTGGTCACTGCATGGGGGTGGGACACATGGAAAATACTGTAAAAATCACAATGTACAGTACTATACTGTACTTTACAATACTTACAAGCTTGGTGGTGCCTTTTCAGCCTTCTCTGGCATCGTTCTGCCAGCCCTGTAAATAAATATATACAGTATACAGTATAATGGTAGCATACTGTACAGCCAATGAAATTCAACATAGACAGCATCTTTATGACTTCACAATCAATGGAATTGTTCATTCTAGACCCTGCACCTAATCACTCAGGAAGGCATAGTGTACTGTACTGTCATAAAAACTTAAGGGGCAAATATTTAAATGTGACATACACTTACAGTATCACTATAGTACAGTAGTACACTCATTACATTAGGTCCAGGGTATTAGACAGAACTACCTTAAAAGACATTGTGACACTTTAGCATTGCCCTTATAAACATTATAACACACATCAACATATGGCCCTCCCACCCTTAACCATCTCAGTACTGTACATTACAGTATAAATTGATCTCATCACAGATGATGCAGGACTCACCTGAATCCATCTTATTTGCATTACATTACAGTAGTGCAGTTTATTCACGTCACAATACTGCCCTTGATTCATGTTGTGTCAGACAGTAGAGCACCTTATTCACATTACTGTACATCACAGTAATGCAGTAGAATATCCACATTACATCACAAAGTAGAAATCTGCCACAGTAATAAAACATTATGCAAGAGTAATGCACCTTATAACACATTAGGCCACAGTAATGTCCCTTAGAGTAAATTCTGCCACAGTAACATCCCTTAGAATAAATTCTGCCACAGTAATGCCCTTATAATACTATCTGAAACACAAATCTCCCTTACAATACAATCTGCCACAGTAATGCCCTTAGAATACTATCTAAAACACAAATCTCCCTTACAATACAATCTGCCACAGTAAGACACTTAAAATACTATCTGAAACACAAATTTCCCTTAGAATATAATCTGCCTCAGTAATGTCCTTAGAATACAATCTGCCACAGTAATGCCCTTAGAATACAATCTGCCACAGTAATACACTTAGAATACAATCTGCCACAGTAATGCCCTTAGAATACTACAGTATCTGAAACACAAATGTCCCTTAGAACACAATCTGCAACATGAATGCCACTTAGAACACAGTGACCTCACCATACAGCACCTGACTGTCATTTACTGTACAGTACATTAAGGCAAACAGTAATGTGTTAAAGCAATACTGTAGTTCATTGACATTATAGAAACTGTACTGGTCCAAGTACATACTAAATACCAGGTTCTGCAGAAATTATTCATTCTCTGTTCTGCAGAAATTATTCATTCACCCCAAAAAATTAACCAATAAATCAATAAATTATAATAGTGTATACAGACGCAAGCGATCGTGTAAAACAAAGGTTCTTTTTACATTATGGTTCTGTGAATTTATATGTAATTCCAGTAGAATGAGCGATTGATATAAATATTGTATACAGATGCAAATCATGTTAGAGCCACAGCTGTAGAATATTTTACAAACTATGTTCCATTGACATTAGGGATATACTGTATTGTACAGTATGAGCATCCAAGTCCCGAAGCCCCGCCATAATCACAAACCAATGGGAGGGGATCACTGCTTACATGTACTCATGAGCTTATAGACATGTCATGAGGTTTCATAGCCAAGTGGTAAAGTTTACAGCTTCCCATGCTTACAGTCCCAGGTTCGATTCACAAAGTGCGA
This sequence comes from Pseudophryne corroboree, assembly GCF_028390025.1. Taxonomy (NCBI): domain Eukaryota; kingdom Metazoa; phylum Chordata; class Amphibia; order Anura; family Myobatrachidae; genus Pseudophryne; species Pseudophryne corroboree. Next base: position 802,166,388 of record NC_086445.1, read on the forward strand.
GTGCAAGCTTACTTTTTCTGACACTTTATACATTTTTGTTATGTCATAAAAAAACATTCCAATTCAAGAATGATAAGAAATCAATGCTCATTCTTTCTAATGATTTAAACTGCATTAAACTTTGGTACAAACTTAGTTTAAAAGAACACATGAGATATCCATAATTGATTTTAAAGTGTGTAGTCAGCCACTCTGAATGAACTCTTTTCTACCACTTCTTTTTAAAGAAGTAGCACAGTCATCAAAAGCTAACAACATCTGCATGAAACAGAGTTGCTTACTGCCATCATGCTAAGTATCAAATCCTTAAACACATCATGGTGGTTTGTGAGTTTGGGCACATTCAAGTACATTTCTCCCATCACTGAAAATAGAAATGATCCTTGAGAGTATAGATGCTTAACTCTATTTTGTTGATGATTGATGGAATAGATGCTTAGCTCTGTTTTGTTGATGGTTTAGCTAGACCATATGAATTCCTCTTTTAAGTCATGGTGACAATTTTGGACCCATTCATGAAACTTGATATAGAAGCTGTCAACCAATCTTCAGTTGTATAACCCTCTTTACAAATTTTTAGACTACAATATATACACTATCATGTATTGAATGATTTTCTGTGACAGTAGAGACATTTTAAGATAGTATTAGGTAACCTATTATTATTTTCACATATATAAACTTGTTTAGGCCAAAATATAAAGTTTGTACTTAGCCACTCTGAATAAGTTCTCCTTCCTACCACTTCTTTTTAAAGAAGTAGCACAGACATTGAAAGCATGAAACAGAGTTGTTAACTGACTTCATGCTAAGAACAAAACCCTTAAACTCATCATGGTGGTTGGCGAGTTTGGACACTTTCAAACACATTTTTCCCATCATTGTCTATAAAAATTATCCCAGAAAATATAGTCTTAACTACATTTTGTTGATGGTTTAGCTAGACCATATGAAATCCTCTTTTAAGTCATGGTGCCATTTTTGGACACATTCATGAAACTTCATATAGAAGTTGTCAACCAATTTTCAGTTGTATAACCTCCAAACTTCAGACTACAATACATACATTATCATGTATTAAATGAATTTCTGTGAAAGTAGAGATATTTTAAGATAGTTTTAGGTAACCTATTATCATTTTTTATATAAAAATTTGTTTGGACCATAGTATTAAATAGAATACTTAACAATGAAAATAATGCACTAATATTATTGTTAACGTAATAATTTCCTATACTGCTTTAGAAAAATAACTAGTGGCTTGCATAAGTGCTTTGCTAAAAAAACAATTATAAAACAAATTCACTACAAACAAGTTATTGTTTTAGAAAAACACATCAGTTTAAATTTTGTAAGTCCTAAAAATTTTGAGCAACTTAAGGAAAGTTAAAATTAGAAGGTAAAATATTGATTTTAGACATTGCTTTTATTGTTTCATCATAGAAAACATTCTGATTCAGGAATGTTAAGAAATCATTGCACATTCGATGTAGTATATTTAACTGCATTAACCTTAGTTCAAATTTGATTTTAAATAACACATAAGGTATCCATAATTGAAATTAAATAATGCAGCTCTGAAAAAGCTCCCTTCTACCACTTATTTTATTTTAAAGAAGTAGTTCAATCATCAAAATCAAACACCTGTGTAAAACACAGTAACCAACTGCCTTTATACTAAGAAGAAGCTGGTTTCTAGAAAAGAAGACAGATATCCACCTTAGCCTTTGCAAATATATTTGCTTCTGTGTACACATATGCAGCCTATATGCATTAATGATTAATATTAAGTGCTATGGTAACCCTATGGCTATACAGACTGGACATGGAAATAGCCACGCATGATCCATGTTTCTCTAAGTACGTGATTGAAGCTGACTGCATAAACATGCCCTGAAAATGCGCATTACATGCATGCATTTTTTTATGCCATTCCCTGTTACCACTTCCACACTATCATTTATTGTCATTTATGCTGACAAAGTTATATATCACGTATTTTCATACATTTCTATGTACCTATTGTTTGTAGAAATTGTATAGATTTGTTGGAATGTTACTATCTGCACCTTATCATGGACAGTATAAAAGTCTAGAAATTAGAAGTTGATATGGTAAGCCTATTAAATATTGAAGATTGCTGTTCTGTGTGTACCTAAGCAGGTGGCTGATATAAAGGTAAAGGTGCACAACTGAGACAATACTATGGAGCTAAGAGGGATTGCATTGGCAGATAGGGCAGCAAAAGCGGCCACTCCCAGTTAACATGTTAACAGTATCAGTAGAACTATTCAATACCCGTGCTTCGCTACAGAATTTCAAATATAATCACAAAGAGATGTAGAGTGCTGGTATTTAAGCAAATTTATTACTGCTTTACTGCTTTTAAAATAGGCTCACTTGTGGTAGGATGTTGTTGAGATCTGGTAGCATCAAAGTGCCCCGCCATTAAACTATCCGAGAACACGCCAAAACAATAAACAAATTTTATTGTACAGGAATCTGTAGTCTCTGTGTCTAATTGTCTGGACAATTGGATATACCTAAAGCTAACTGATTAGATTTACAACAGGACAAGCTCCAATACAAATAGATGGTAGAGTTCCACTATGGCACTTTCATTTATCAACATGTAGTCTCAAGTCCAGTATAATCAATAGCTATGCTTCAGGTGTATTTGCATAGAGAGGATTTCACTTCCTTTAGTATCCAGCCTGAGGGATAAATGCCTCTCCATCTACCTCAATCGCAAACCAATTGAGGAGGCAGAGACATAAAGAGAAGACAAAAAATAATAGTGCAGAGACCCTTTAAAATAGGAAAAATTTCTAATTAAAACACAGTGCACTCACATAAATAACAGGCATATAATAATTAGACCTGTCCTTGGTTCCCTGGAACTCAAACTCCCACATCAGCCATCTGAGAAAGTTGGAAACAGTGGAGAATGAAAGTTGAAATTCTAGATTTTCACCCATCAGCTGTGGAGTGAGCAGTAGATATCAACAAGGTCCCGGTCACAAGGTCACACAATGAGATAACTGCTTCACACGCTTCGGAAAGAGTCCTTTTTCAAAAGCGGATGTGGCTATCATATCCATAGTGCCGTCCACCAATCCAAATTAATGAAAGAAGCTGTTTAAAATTAATACAATTAAGCTCTGTATTCTGGAACGCCAATAGAAACCACTATTTTCTGTCCTGCGTTTCAAGCACTGGAAGTTCCGCTTTGCCATGAACACCAAGTTCGCCCCTAGCTACGCCAATCTGTTTATGTCCTATTGGGAGGATAAGACTGTTTGGCATGGTGAAACAGTGGGGGTGGGCCTGATGCCATGGCATAGATTTATCGTCAATATTTTGTTTTTTTGGAGGGGGAGTGAGGCTAGCTTAGAAGTCTTTTGTAGTTACCTTAATAACAATGATTGAGATATATGTTTAATGTTTAATATTAGACATGAGGAAGTAAACTTCCTAGATTTGAATATTTATGTTAAGGGTAATAGTCTTGAAACAAAGATATATAAGAAGCAAACTGACTATAACTCTTTTATTGAAGCTAAGAGCCAACATCATGCTAACTGGCTGAATGGAATTCCGTTCAGCCAGTTTGTTAGAGTAAAACAAAATTGCTCAGAACAGCATGTGTATCAAGAACAGAACAATGAAATGTCAGTGTTTTGTACAAAAAGGCTATAAAAAGTCTCTTCTGTCTTCAGCAAAAGAGAAAGTTAACTTACAAGAAAGAGATGAATTTTTGAAGGATAAGGCCAAACAGGAACCAAATAATAACTTGGAATGGGCATTTATAGCTGGCTATAGCTCCCTTCATAGACAAATTGATGGTATTATTAAAAGAAATTGGAAATTATTAGAACAAGATACTATTTTAAAAAGTAAAATTCCTCCCAAACCATCATTTATCTACAGGAAATCAAAATCACTGAAAGAAAAATAAGTTAAAAGTACCCTGGGAGAAAAAAAGAGGAAAAGTGAACATATAAGATGGTTCCATCGATGCGGATCCTGTCTTGTATGTAGGACCGTTAAAACCAGGATGTCGTTATATAAGGACTTCATGGTTAACGGATTAACATACAAAACAAACCAATTCATTACCTGTTCCTCTACAAATATTATTTATGTTATGGAATGTAATTGTGGTCTTTTATGTGTTGGAAAGATAACGAGCATATACTGTATACAGTATTAGGAAGGGACTTGAAATGCACATGCTTTTGAATCACTTTAAACATTTCCATCACTGTAGAGAATGTGAGATTAAAATCTTCTGGGGGATTGAACAAGTTATTGGAAACTGGAAACATAAAAATAATGAAGTTAGATTACCCCAGACAGAAATGCGCTGGATTCATAAATTAAAATCATTAGTACTTGCAGGTTTAAATGGCGAGTTTGAGTTGAAATGGTTTTTAAATTTAAATTTGTATGGCATATATATGTTTTATATATCTTTGTATTGCTCATAAAAAAAATTATTTTTATACCCATATGCCTGCCTTAATTATGAAAATATGGAATTCTATCCATATGTAGCTTTTGTATAAAGCTTATGTTGATTATATATGAATTATACTTGAAGAAACAACGCCACTGGCACTTTCCATTGAACTTCAAGGTGCACAGCAATCTGGAACACACCATGGAACGCAAGACGGAACCTTCAATGTTTTAAACGCAGGACAGGAAATAGCGGTGGCGATTGGAGTTCCGGAATACAGAGCTTAAATGTATTAATTTTATACAGCTTCTTCCTTTAATTTGGATTGGTGGAAAGCACTATGGATATAAAAGGGACCAATGTACTGATAACCACATATAAGAAAATGAAAAACTTGTGCTTCAAACAACAGTGTGACAACAAATGCTGAGGTGGTCACCAACACCTTAAAATACACCTTGAAAAAGGCTCCAAGAGATTAGAAATCAAACCAGACAGACCTACCAGCTCTTTTGTGGGGAGAATCAGGAGGTGCTATTCTCAACAGTAATCCAGTACCTTTAAACCCCACAAAATCTGGTACACATGCTGTATTTTCTCATTGGTGGATTTGGATTTGATCTACATGCTGTAGAATTTTATGTTTGCATGACTTAAGCATACTTCTCTATTAAATCTTCTCTTTCCTTTTACTTTGATGAGTGTAGACCAAAAAGCATGAATAAGGTCATACTACTATAAGGAAAAGGATATTTGTGTGTTGAGAATTTATGGAAAAAGAACATTGACTATAAGATTTCCTAGATACCACCGTGTCTCTTTAACTTGACCAAGACTGAAATTGAACTTTACTCGATTATATTGACTATCCCAGGGATGTGTACAGTCGCAGGTATCTGACTTTGTTTTGCAATGTACTGATAGCCCCATTCGCTTTTGTAAAAGGACTCTTTACGAAACACGTTAAGTTGTGTGACCTTGTGACCGGGACCTTGGTGATATCATCTGCTCACTCCACAGCTGACAGGTTGAAAAGCCAGAATTTCAACTATCATTCTCTGCTGACTGTTACCAACTTTCTCAGATGGCTGATGTGGGAGTTTGTGCTCCAGGGAACTGAGGACCGGTCTAATTATTATATGCCTGTTATTTATGTATTTATGTGAGTGCACTGTTTTAATTAAAACTTTTCCCTATTTTAAAGGGTCTCTGCACTATTTTTTGTCTACTGTTTATGCCTCTGCCTCCTCAATTGGTTTGTGATTGAGGTAGATGGAGAGACATGTATCCCTACGGCTGGATACTAAAGGAAGGGAAATCCAATCTATGCAAATACAACTGAAGCATAGCTATTGATTATACTGGACTTGGGACTACAAGTTAATATATGAAAGCGCCATAGTGGAACTCTACCATCTATTATGTATTGCATCAATCCTTTTGGGAAATAAGGTGAATTTTCCCCTGTATTTTTTCACTGACTGCACTTGTATATTTTATTGCGCACAATCAGCACACTTTTTGTACCTTGTAATAGGACAAGCTCCACTTGCCACTGGCAATCTTTGTCAGGCCACACCTAGTTGATGCTAACATAAGGCTGGCACTGGGGAGATTAATATACCTCCTTCTCTGTCCCATCCCGCCTCTGATGCTGCCCTGCTTAGTGCTGTAAATGATGGGACGACAGGCCAAGCTCAGCCCGCTGTATGATAAATATGTAAGGTTTTCAGGGATAGGCTGACTCTATTCCAAAGGGCCCTAGGTCTCGTTGCTTTGCTTCTCACTCTCAAAAGAGCTCCTACTTTGAGGTAAAAAGGTAAAGATTTTCACACAACACTTAAGGTCAATGGAAGAGCTGTTGGTACCCTTTACACAGCAGATAAGCAGTTGCTGACTATCAAGCTTTCCTTTAATGCATTTAAGAGTCAAACTATCTGTCTCCTTTCCTCCTATTGCTCTCTGAGAAGTTTGGCAATGAGTAGTTCAAGTGACAGGTTAACCTCTGATAATTGAGACACTATCCTCTCTTGACTGGAAATAGGTTGGTTAAGTACTTATATCTGAAATCTATAAATATTAAAGGCACATACCACTGACTTATCACAAAATCTCCTGAACCATAATTCTGCACTTCCTTGTCAGTGGCAGTTTTAGAGCAGTCCATTATTCAAATAAGGGAGCCACACTTAGCGATATTGGACAATGTTTAAGGGTGGCAGTTGATGTAACTCCCATAATTGAATTATGGACTGCTCTAAAACTGCCACTGGCAAGGAAGTCCAGGAACAGAGCATTGTGTCCTCCCCGATCCACGACTTGGTATTGCTGACACCATGCATTCTTTATAGCCCCAGCAGGCTGGATTGTCTTAATTCTCCTCTGTGAGGGTGGATTATCTCAAACATTTTAACCCCTTTGTGGGTGAAATTTTGAAAAATACGTTCTTAGTGGGTGCCTACGTCACAAAAGTAAGCTACTGTCCAAATTTCAAGTTCCTAATCCTTATGGTTCAGGAAATTTTGTGATCAGTCAGTGGTATTTGCCTTTTATATATATATAGATTTATGCAATACTGCTAATTCAGGAAGAGCTCAGTGTGTACGTGATTCTAAGCTCAGTGTGAAGAGCTCAGTGTGTACACTCTTCACAAAAGTTTATGCATGCTCTGAATATGATATGATAATCAATGAAGAATCTATATAAACCCCATCTATAACTAAAAGAGACAGAGGGACACATATAATAGAGTGAGAGTTTCAAAAAGTGAGAGATTTGGTAAGGTTTTGCAGTTTTTTATTAAAGTGGTAATCATTTACACAGCAAGATCAACCAGGTTTTGCAGTGTAAATGGATGCCACTTTAAAATAAACTGAAAAACCTTACCAAATCTCTCACTTTCTGAAACTCTCACTCTATTACATTTGGCCCAGAGTATTGCTAGGACACCACAATTGTGTGTGTGTGTGTGTGTGTGTGTGTGTGTGTGTGTGTGTGTGTGTGTGTGTGTGTGTGTGTGTGTTCACTTACTCTCCAGCTACAATAATCTTTTCTTTTACAGATACTCTGTTGCTTGACAACTTAACTTTGACAACTGCGAGCAGAACTGCAATGGCACCTTTACACATGTGCTATTGGATTGTGCTGTATGCTCATTGTCAGGATCCATCATATGAGCGGAACCCAGAATATTGTTTTCTTCAAATTGCATGTGGTATGATTGTATTGTCTGAGTGGTAAATGTTATTTATTGAACTGCATTCCATCCGGGAATCAACAGGTCTCCTCTGCTAGGTTGTAAATGGACTGTTGACATAACTCCAGGTGGGCTAAGAAGTAATCACTGACCCCAACAGTGCATCTGACCAGGCAACTATACTTCCTGAGGAGAGTCTATAAATCTGTTCACCTCAAAGAGTCATGTAATTTAGGTGTCCGTGTGTGCTAAATCCCCCCCCCCTTCTCTAGCACTTGCAAGAAAAGGTGGAGGGAGTGTACGATACCTTAAGTCCATTGTCCAGCAATGAGCGGGTTAAAACAAGAAAACGGGGGGGAGAAAGTAAGTGCAACTGAGGGTATAACTGTCTCTCTCCCTGAATATGTGTGTTCATTCTCATGGGGTGTAGCTGCAGCTAGAACTGCAACCAATAAACTAACCTGTGTAATCCCCCCACAGCAGGATCCTATATTTGTGTGTAAGTTTAGGCTTCTGAATTATTATCTCCTATTATTTTTGTTTGAAATTGCATCATACTCTGTGTGTATTCTTAAAATATTCCTAACAATCTTTGTAACACTTTTTGTAACTGAAGGTCTAAAGTATTCTTGGAATTAAAATTAAAATGCTAGATTATGGTTCTGTGCTTTTTAAGACTCAATGTCTCATTTTTCTAAGTATTGCAGTGTATTTGCAGGTAAGAGCAATAGTTTACAGTGTGCTTCAGTGTTAAAAGTGACTTTTGGGAAAATGACATATCCATGTGGTCCACTGTATGCATTGATAATGAAATTGCTCCCATTCTTATTGCACTCGATCATGACAATTTACAAGTGCCATAGGGTAATATGAACAAGAGGTTGGCATAGGAGTCTGATGCAAGTCATGCCATGCAAAACCCCCTCTTCCCTGGAAGAGAGCAGCCAGGGAGGGGTGGAGCCCTTCAGAGAGAGCCACAGTTGGATGCTGTAGAATCTCTGAGGAGGAGGGGAGGGCCTATCAATCTTTCCTTGAGGCTGAGGCAGGAAAGGAATATGTTACACTCTTCAATAATGTATAAAGGGAGAGAGATGCCGCAGAGCTACCAAAAATTGGGATTACTGAGGAACAGCAGACAAAGGCCTAGGCTGTTAGGAAAGAGCATGCTCTTTCCATCCCTCTACGTCCCAGAGCAGAGCCCATTAGGCTGGATACCAGGGGTACTGTGGAACTTGGCATGGTTAGTCCTGGGTCAGAATCTTCCCTTGATTATTTGGAGATCGCTGGTGTAAAAATAGGGAAAGAGGGGCCTGATTATAATGTCCGACCCTATGCTGAACATGTTATGTACCCAATATGTTCCTGTTGGGGGATGTAGAACTTCAGAGATATCAGACACCGCAAATGGTCAGATGTTCCCATGTGCTAAAGGGGTTAATGACCATGCATCAGGTACTGCTGTAAGGAGAATGTCTGTGTCAGAGTTTAAGCTTGCACAGGTAAAAGCCTGACTCACTGGCAACCCTGAATGATGACCACAAATTTAAAAATATGGTGTCTGATGGTACTCTCTCTCTGGATGTAGGTAACAGGGGAGTAGAGGTGTACAATGTTTATTTACAGAGGCTGTGTATGGAGGTGAGCAACCCGAGTCTTGTAGAGATGGGGAAGAGGAATAAAGGCCCTAGCTGTTACGCAGCTATAACTCATAAAATATCAGTAGTGATAGCAACCCAGGGAGCATGAAGGAGAGTGTTCCTATCACAAAACACATATTTTCCCTGACAGGTGGCACATTAACCATTGGCCACTATAGCGAGGAAGTAACTTATGTGCAGAGGTGACAGGTAGTTGATGCAATGTACCCCTATCAGGCACCTTTTACAAGGAAAACAGAGAAATGCCAGCTTGGCATGGGGGAGGTGAAATTTCCAGGGCTCCGTGTAGGAGTGGTGCCCTCCACCTAGTACCAGACAAAGTGGAGACACTGCATGGCCTACTCCTAGGACTAAAAATCAGGCCATGTATTTTTTAGGAACTGTAGGGTTTCTACCAAAAATGTGTACTGCCCTATGGCAAACTAGCCAATCCCTTGACAGATAAAGTATAACAAAATAGAAATTGCCGCAGGTGGTTAGCTGGACATAGGACTGTGAGAAGGCCTTTAGAGCTTTAAAGTCTGTATTAACCCAGTCCCCTGTGCTGCAGGCCCCAGTCTTTAAAAAGAGGTTCATGGTACAGACTGATGCATCTAACTACGGGTTAGGTGCTGTGCTCAGTCGGGTTGATGAGCAGGGGGAAGAATATCCTGTCTGTTTCTAAGTAAGAAATGACTCCCCCCCAGAGGAGTAGCTTATGACACTATTGAAATAAAGGGTTTGGCAATTTTATGGTTTAATAAAGTTTCAGGAAATAATGGGAAACTCTTAAGATGGAGTTTCACTTTGCAGCAGTACACATTTACCTTTCAGCACAGAAAGGGCGCAAAACACAGTAAAGTGGATGGACTCTTGCAGCAAGGTGAATAGGTGGCATGGAATTTCTGTGCGTTCATTCTCATGGGTTGTAGCTACGGCTAGAAGTGAACCGATAAACTAACCTGTTTAATACCCCACAGCAGGATACTAAATTTGTGTGTACATGCTAGTCATGGCTCTGTCTGTGCTTAGGCACACCTGCGTAGCTGCGCCTAGGACTCAACGTCTCCATCTCCAACTGGGTAGGTGCAACCATAACAAAGACGTGCCCCAATCACTTGAATGGAGAGCATCTCTATCCGGGGGCCCGGACAGAGACACTCTGAATGGGAGTGTCTCTGTGCACTCCTGGCGTGACTAGGCGGATGGATCGTCTAGTCACACTGGGAGTGCTCATTTGCAATATAGCCTCTATAGATAAGCGGCACCATCTATAAGTTTAGACTTCTGAGTTATTATCTCCTATTATTTTTGTTTGTAATTGTACCATACTCTGTGTGTATTCTTAAAATATTCATAATAATCTCTATAACACTTTTTTTAACTAAAGCTCTGAAGCTCTAAAGTTTCTAGTTAGGTGCTTCTTAAGACTCAAAAACTATTGTGGCCCAAGTTACCGATTTTTCAAAGTATAGCAGTGTGTTTGCAGTAAAGAGCAAAAGCTTATCATGCATTTCAGTGCTAAAAGGGACTTTTGCTGGTGGCGGTGAATGTGTTTGTATAATGCCATGTGTCCAAAGTGATCCCCACATCACAGGCTATGATTCTCAGATTGGTGTATCTGGAGAAGCAATCGGCAAGTTCGTGACACTCAGTCTTATGATAAGTTGCATGAACATTGCCATTGCAGCAAACAAGAATTCTGCACATTGTCAAAAACTTTTTAACTACTTGATTTTCTAAACAAATTTTATTACATGTATATAAATATCAAATGGATTTCTGTGCACACTAAGATTTTTATTACAGTACATATTTATCAAATGTTTGTACTTTTATTTGGCCTGAAATTATTATTGTATATGTAGAATATTTAGCAAAATAGTAATGCACTATTATTTTTATGGTTTTTAAACTTAAGCTTCACTAACATGCTTTGCGGTTTTGCAAAACAATTTATGCACAATAAAAAAAATATATTGTACTACAATAAGATTTTTTTTTTTGAAAATCACATATTTATATAACTCTTCATACCTCATAAAACTATAAGGTTCTGGGGTAAATAATCGTAGGAAATAAAATATTGTTTTTTAGGCATATTTTTTTCTTACTAGAAATCCTTCTAATTTCATAAGTTCACAAATCAAAACATGCCTTTTCCAAGTATATTTACCTGCATTAAAGTTCTGTTTTAGAGAACAATTAAAATACCCACAGAACAATTGATTTTAAAGAAAAGTGTTATCCACTCTGAATGATCTCTCTTCTACCACTTCTATTTAAAGTTGAGGCACCTCCATCAAAAGTAAACATCGGTATTAAACATAGCTGCCAACTACTGTCATCCTGAGAAGAGAGAGTCTAACTCATCATGGTGGTTGGCGAGTTTGCACACTTTTAAGAACATATATCCTATCATTTTCTATAGAAATGATCTCTGATATATAGGTATAGTCTTAATGTTGTTTTGATAATGATTTAGCCAGACCTTATGAATTACTTTTCTAACCACTCACCTGGCTTGATTGTACTGTTTGCAAAAATGTCAGACCGGGCTTTCCCTGACATGGTCACCAATGATGTGACCAGTAAGAAATGCCCATGATATCATCATATCACTCCTTGTTCATGCAGCTGATCACAACTGACATAATGTAGCCCCTCAGTCCTCCATCGAATACCTAGTGGCTGCAGAGAGGACCCTTGTTTCACCATATACATAAAGGGTAATAATAATAGTAAAATTAATATTCAATCTATTGGAAATCGAAGTTTATAATAAAAAAATCTATATGAATATTATTTCTGATTCCTTGTGTCTTTTTTATTATGGTGATTCTGTATCAATCAAGAATATTGATACTAGACTACCAGTTAGGGATATTTAAATATAAAATTGAGGTGGAGACAAAAGAGCCAAAGCACTAAGATTCAGATAGGAGTAATGTAGTAGTGTTAAGAAAATGCAATGATAACTATTTGTGACTGTTGTTCATTGAAATAAAAGCAAAAATTTAAATGCAAATATATTTGTATAAATAAAGAAGTCCAATTTCCCTTGTTTGGGTAGTATCCTGATTGCCACTTTCACATCAAAATGCTGTGTCGCACCAGGGAATTGGAAACAGATGCTTCCCCAGTACGACCCAATATTGGACCCTTTCAGACTGACTTCCCGACTCGGTAATATGCCGGGTCGGGTTCCCATCATGGGCGGGGACAGAGGCAGCATCGGGGTCGGGTGCGGAGGTGGCACTGGGAGATGACATCATCTCCACGCCACCTCTGTCCATACTGTGAACGGGACCCAGGAACCCTTTCACACTGCACCAGATCTGGTAATAACCCGGGAATAACTCTTCTCAATTCCCGGTTTAAATACCAGGTCAGGTAACCCAGGAATTCGGCAGTGACCCCTTTCACGCTGCACAATGATCCGCATTGAACCGGCAATATACCGAGTCGATACCAGGTTATTTGTGCGGTGTTAAAGGGGTATTAGTCATGTAGACTCCAATATATCAGATGGACAAGTATGTATGGAAAAAAGAAATGCAATCCCACATAGTATAATAATGTTTTGACAATTTATTCCACATACATTATATATTATAAAAGCAAGTGTATGTAAACATATAAAAGTGTATCCACAAGTATGATGAAAAATGGAGGCGCTACCAGATCAATATGTAACAGGAGCATGTAAGTGGTAAAGAGTACAAGGTTCTGGATACCTTGGTGCTCAGCTCACTTGCCGTGGATGAAAGGCAACACTGGAACCACTTCTACCATATGTCCAGCTGTCAATATTGCCAATGCATATTGAGCCAAATGCACTTTGTCATGGCAGTGTGACAGTGGAGTTGCAGGAAAGAGCTATATAGCATGGCAGTTAACTCCTTCCAGGTCATGGGTCAACAAAGTTAAAAACGTTTAAACTTAAAATAATATGAAAATGTTCAGCTGAGAAAATTATTTTTACTGGGTCAGTCTGAACCCAGAAGTATCAGTCCATATACAATGTCCTAAGTGTCCCAGGGTGTTGAATGTGTGCTGTAATCATCATATATTTAATAGGGTTGGTCCTCCCTTTCCAGGTTTACTGTACATTGGGGATTCCTGTGGTGAAAAAAGGTCTGTAAGCGCAACATTTGCCAGTGGACAATATGGAAATGACCATGGAGTGCACACTTGGAGTCCTAGAATGCACATGGAATGCATCTGCCCAGAAGTGACTTTCACTTCCGGTAATCGGATAGCTCCAATTTTATACAGCGGCATAGTGCTTCTTCTTGTTCTCCTTCACACCATTATGAAAAAGGAAAGGAAGAGATCCCACATGATCAGTGATATGTGAAGGATGTAACTGGGAACCCCAAAATAGAAGATATATAGAAAGAAGACCACAAAAATACTTTGGGGGTTATTCAGTAAGCATTGCAAATTGTGCTTTTTAGCAGAATTTGCAATCCTTTGAATCCAATGCTGGAGGCCGCTCATCGCATGGCAAGGCCGCCCAGCATGCAACCCACTGAAATAATGCTGAAATTGTGATTGCGCCGCAATTACAGTGTGATCACTGAAATTGTGGATGCCTCCTGCCGGCGCAACCTGGCTGCAATAGCAGGAGACCGACTGCCATTTTCTATTATGGAGCAATTGCATATGATGACACCCCCCATTAGTGCCACAATGCCCCCTTTAGTTAAGCACTGCCCCCCATGATGCTCCATTTCCACCTAGATAATAGAGGATTGTCACCCCACAAATGCCTCTGTCTGTCAATCAGGCAGAGGCATTTGCAATTACTGCGGGTCACCCGCATTAACTGTGAGCACATGCACAGGATGGGACCTGTGCATGCTTACGTGGGTCCTGTTGCTGATTTTGTGGTGCCATCACATACCCTATTGGAGACAACATTTTGGATGGAATGGGGAAGACCATAGACCTCTATACATCTCAAGACATCACTACCCACAATATAATAGAGAACATGTCAACTCCCCTTTTTTAGGAAGAAGCATGGAAAGATGGGGATAGCGGCAATAGCACCTACAAACAAGTCCAAGAGGGGGGGGGGAAAGGGGCAGCTGTAAAAAACCAAAGAGTAAGAAGAAAAAAGATAAAGAGAAAAAGAAAGAGACCACACAACCAATACTGATCCAGAAAGTAAACAAGGGAAAATCTTCAACCTTAGCAAATGGATACTCACAGAAGAAGAGGAAATATACTCTTAAAATATCTTAAATTTGCTTCCTCAACTAAGATTAACCAGTATGAAAGTTTTATAGATATTGAGAAGTAGTTAGAAAACTCACCATAAAAAAATCTTGAAATGAAAGAGAAAGAGGGGAACAATTGTGGTGAATCAGAACTCCAGTCTGAACCAAAGAAATGTAAAAGAAATCCAACTTTTAGCAGAAACATCTTAAGGTAAGTATGCTAGATTGCTTACAAAAAGCTATAACAGAAGACATAGAAGGACTGGGGAAAAAAAGCATAAGAAAAAGCTATTTATCCCGGAAAGAGAGAATGGCGATGAAGAATTTAAGTAAAGATGAAGAAATTGGAATTAAACCTTGTGATAAGGGCGATGGAGTCACCATTATAGATGTTCAGGATTACAAATATGAAATCTACCATCATCTGAAAGATGAAACAATTTATAGCAAATTTAAATCTGATCCCACATCCTGGATCAGAAATAACTGAACAAAATTACTCAATGTACATCTAGACAAAAAAGAGATTATGAAGACAGAAAATGACTTCCTGAGCATAAAAAAAAAACATGATCCCAATTATCTATACCCTCTCAAAGGTATAGAACAATACATCAAAACTGTCAGGGATACCAATTGTGGCAGGTGTGGGCATCCTGACCACCAATTTAACTGAATTTATTGATGCACACATTCAACCAATCGTAGTCAAGATGACATCATATCTAAAGGACACCACTGATGTGCTATCCAAAATTAACAGCATCCACTTGGAAATCAACATAACATTTGCCACAACAGATGTATCCGCCCTTTACACCAGCATTCCCCACCAAAAAGCATTGAGGCAGTCAAATGGTTATTAGATCAGAGTGACTATTCATAAGATAAGAAGGTTTAATTTTAGAAGGGACCAAGTTCATCCTCCACAATAACTTTTTATTTTGATGGACATTACTTTATACAAAGGACAAGAACAGCAATGGGTACCAATTTCACCCCAAGCTATTCAAATCTATTCATGGCATATTGGGAAAAGGACATAGCTTAGGGCAAGGACTTGGTGGCCTGGATGCGCTATATAGATGACATCATCTCTCTGTGGAGAGGATCCGAAGAAGATGTACAAGTATTCTGCAATAATTTTATCAAAAATATATCAATATATCACTAACTTTCTCTACAAGTCAAGAAAGCATAATTTTCCTAAACTTACAAATATATGTAGAAAATGACACTTAAGAGATTAAATGCAAACCTACTGATGCTAACAACTATATAACAACATCAAGTGAACACCACATTAAGTGAATCAATAGTGGACCAAGGAGCCAGTTTTAAAGACTGAGGATAAACTGCAGTAAAGGCAACAACAATGGGATAACGATTAATTAAAAAAGGTTATAACCCTGAAAAAATACAAAAACTGTGAAGGAAAAAAAATTGAATCCTTTATAGAAGACAACGTCTGAAGAAAAATAATAAAAAGAAAAGATGATGACAGCTACCAGTGGGCATTCATTATAGGCTACACTAGCCAACATAAAAGGTAATCAAGAAACAATGGCATTTACTAAACAATTACCTTGTCTTACAGGACTGCATTCCAAATGCACCACGCTTCATCTACAGATGTAGACATGCTCATTCAGAGTAGCTACATCGCAAAGTGCACTGCTGGCTTGGCTAGGCGATCTGGTGCCTAGCCACACCGAGGCAGCACACAAAGATGCTCCCATTCATGTGAATTGGGCAGGTGCGCTTCTATGAGAAAGTGCAGGTGCATGTTATTGAGAAATTTAGAAATAAATATTAAATTAAGTAAATTGTGTTTATACCTGTAAATCATGCTTAGGTTTAATTGTGTGTTGAGGGTCAAGATTTGCTTCTGTTTGTCCACATATTTTATTATTGGCAGCACCAGCACTGGTTTTGCCTATTGCATCCACAGCACCCTTGCAAGAGTCCAGAGGCACCCCAGGGTGCCAGAGCACACAATTTGAGAATCACTGGTCTAAAAACTTCAAGGATGTCCACAAGTGTTCAACGTCTATCATCACAAATTTTATGGCCAGACAACATTAAAAGCAATTAGCTAGACAGTAATGAAGAGAAAATATTGGCTAAAGCAGAAATGCAATGGATCCACAGATTAAAGACTATAACACCTGGTGGACTAAACCAGGACTTAGAACTTAAATGGTTAAAAAACAGACCTATTTTACAAATGTGCCATCTCTGTCATCATACCTTTACCAGTCTTGCTATCACTATGATCTTTAATCCCTACATAAATTGATATGGATTAAGTTCCCCCCTGCAAGTTAAAAGATGTTCTAAATATATAAAAAAAATAATTACTGAAACAGACATATGTACAGCTTGATCTAATATCTGTATGAATGTTTTCATTGTCTTTATATTTTAATTGTTTTTTTTTTATTATGCACACTGCTACTAATATAATTCAGCGCTTCAGTGTTAATATTGATAGAATTCCTACCTTCCCTTAGTTACAGGAAAACTTGGGAGAAGTGATCCCTGAAACAGGTATGGTCCTTTAAAGAAGAAAAAGGACAAAAAAGCAACTATATGCCTTTTCCAGGGCACACTTGAAAATTTTAAATGATGAATACATTAAAACATAACTTATTATTATATACTTAAAAAAGGGAAAAAGAGAGCAAGCGTCCACATTCAAGGAACATCAATGTTCACAAGTACTAGTGTACTATAATCTAGGCGAAATGAGCGAAAATAAGTGGTCCCTCATTCAATAATATTATATATTATACTTATATCCTCTATAATTGGAGTTTTAATGGAATGAGGTCACTCCCTCAGGTCTAGTATTGTCAATAGATGCCAGGAACCTGCAATCAAGTTCCTGCCGTGGGTCCCAGAATTGTATTAAATATTGGAGAATACAATACCTACGGTACCTAGTATTCCCTGGCAGTTTCCTATCCAGGTACTGACAAGGCCCTGCAGTGCTTGGCTTCCAAGATCAGACGAGTTTGGTCATACTCAGTGCGGTCTGACCGTAGGTAAGTTTATCTCCTAGGCGCACCGTTTTCCGATTGTATTGGGACCCAGGATATGAATCACAGAAAAAATACATATAGGGTTTTGAGTAGTCAAAAGTCAGACTGCCAGAATGATAGCCGTAAAATATCATTTACCATTGCATTTACTGAAGGTTGCGTATTTCCCTCATAGATGGGTGTATCAAATCTACACATGCAGTAATATTAAGTTGATGCTGAAAATACATTCATAACATAATTGTGGCAAACAGCAGGTACCACTGGAAATGATTTTTTAAAACACTTTGACATAAAGCAATAGCCTGGGCAGAAAAAGGGCCAGTGATAGTCACAATTATTTGAAAGTAAAGCAATATTTTACAATCCTATATAGTTCAAGTACTGAGAATCCCTCTGCTGATCATGCAATTATGACAGAAATACCACAGGCAATGTATGCCACAGGAGACAATTTTTTTAATTGAAGTCATGGTGTAAGCAAAAAAAAGGAGAGGGGAGAGAGGAGGGCTATTTAAGAGCCACAGATATTTGAGAGTAAAGCATTATATCAGTATCAGATAATAAAATTCAGTATATTACCCAGTATAGTAAATTCTGAGATTAATTGCTACATAAGTGCATCTGTCCCTTGCATACAGATTTCTCTTTTATCCACCCTTGCATTATAATCATATATTGATAGCAGTTTTAACCATGCAGAACGATAAATAGTATAAATGCATCAATATTAGAAGCCTCCACCACATCCCTAATAGCTGGGAATTATGTGCGGAATGCTGTGACTGAAAAGGGGGAAAATTGAGGCTGGGTGAGGGAACCCGTTTTCCGGCCTGAGGCCGGTGGTGTCTTACCCAACCTAACGAGGTTATCTGTGAGCCGGGGGACAAGCCTGGAACCGAGGAGTGAGGCGCCGGCGGCCGCGGTCCTTATGACCGGAAGTTCGGGCACTGTAACCGGAAGTGACGCGCGTTTCGCTCTGAAAGCTTGGTCACATGATCGCCTGCTCTCCGAGCTCCCCACTGCCTTACTATAAGAAAATGCGCAGCCAATAATTGATAACGTTGGTGTCAATGACCCTCCCAGTATGACCTCCGTGTGAATTAACAAAAGAATGTAACGGAGCTGGAGCTGTTTGATGAAAGGGATTATCAAGACATTATTGATTTATTTATTAATAGACAATTGATGTTGTTTCTAGTTTGGAGAACAAAGGAGCTGAAAATATATAATATAATGCGCAGAGGAGAAGTATATTATGTTGATGAAAAATAAAACAATATTATAAATAAATAAAAAATAAATAATAAAAATAAATATAAATGTAAAAATAAAAAATAAAAATAAACATATTTTTTTTATAAATTGTAAAAATTAATAATTAAATGTGATGGATACTAAATAGTAAATAGTAATGTTAGATTGAAGAAAGAGGACCAATGTGAGGTGAATTGTGGGGTAAATTGTGGTAATTAATGAAAAGAGGGGGAGAACAGAAGAAGGGACCATGAATACGGTATTAAAAGGGAAAGGTTAGAGGTGAAGTGAAGGAAATGGAACAGGAAAAAAATTATGAAATAATAAAACAGTAAGAATATGTGGAATATAGGGTTCATGAATAGATTGATTATAACTTAAAGATTGGGGCTATGTGATGAAGTGATCATACTAATGGGGGACACAATGTGTGGAGAGTGAGGTTAAAAAGGGAAGAGAGGGGGGGAGGAGATAAATGATGGAAGGGGAAATGGGGGATGATTGGGGGGGGGAAAGGAGAGAAGGGGGGGAAAAACTTGTTTTATTATGGAGAGAAAGTGAGATGAAGATAGAATAGCGGGGCAAAAGTAGGAAACAGTCAGCAAAGGTAGGAAGGAAATATGTAGTAAAGATATTAAGGACAAGAGATTAAGTGTGTGGGTTAGATCAAGTGAACTGAAGAGTGTATAAGAATTTGAGTGTCTGGAATAGGAGTAGTGTCACTAAATGTATGAAAAAATAATGAGATGTAAAGCTGGTGGAATGTGTGTAACAGATGGGTGCAAGGGTTAAAATGACATGGTGGATTGAGACGTTGGTATCCTGTGAAATGAGTGAATAAGGTAAAAATGTGAAAAGAAATATTACCAACTGAATGTTAATAAGTGCAAAAAGAACAGAATAGGTGAACAACTGTGAAGGGGAAGGGGGGGGGGTTGGAGAAAACGGGAGGACATATGTCGGTATAGCCAATTTATGAAGAGTTATGGTGAAGATATTTTACAGAAAAACACTGAAATTAAGGTATTCATTTAGCCCCTTTGGAGCCAAGGTATCTAACTTAAAGGTCCATTCACTCTCCTTCTAAAGGTCCGTTTTCTCCAAAACCCCCCCCCCTTCCCCTTCACAGTTGTTCACCTATTCTGTTCTTTTTTCAATCATCATGTGACCAAGCTCTCAGAGCGAAACGCGCGTCACTTCCGGTGCCCAAACTTCCGGTCGTACGGACCGCGGCCGCCGGCGCCTCACTCCTCGGTTCCAGGCTTGTCCCCCGGCTCACAGATGGGTAAGACACCACCGGCCTCAGGCCGTAAAACGGGTTCCCTCGCCCAGCCTCAACTTTTCCCCTTTTCAGTCACAGCATTCCCCACATACTTCCCAGCTATTAGGGATGTGGTGGAGGCTTCTAATATTGATGCATTTATACTATTTATGGTTCTGCATGGTTAAAACTGCTATCAATATATGATTATAACGCAAGAGTGGATAAAAGAGGAATCTGTATGCAAGGGACAGATGCACTTATGTAGCAATTAATCTCAGAATTTACTATACTGGGTAATATACTGAATTTTATTATCTGATACTGATATATTGCTTTACTCTCAAATATCTGTGGCTCTTAAATAGCCCTCCTCTCTCCCCTCTCCTTTTTTTTGCTTACACCATGACTTCAATTTAAATTGTCTCCTGTGGCATACATTGCCTGTGGTATTTCTGTCATAATTGCATGATCAGCAGAGGGATTCTCAGTACTTGAACTATATAGGATTGTAAAATATTGCTTTACTTTCAAATAATTGTGACTATCACTGGCCCTTTTTCTGCCCAGGCTATTGCTTTATGTCAAAGTGTTTTAAAAAATCATTTCCAGTGGTACCTGCTGTTTGCCACAATTATGTTATGAATGTATTTTCAGCATCAATTTAATATTACTGCATGTGTATATTTGATACACCCATCTATGAGGGAAATACGCAACCTTCAGTAAATGCAATGGTAAATGATATTTTACAGCTATCATTCTGGCAGACTGACTTTTGACTACTCAAAACCCTATATGTATTTTTTCTGTGATTCATATCCTGGGTCCCAATACAATCGGAAAACGGTGCGCCTAGGAGATAAACTTACCTATGGTCAGACCGCACTGAGTATGCCCAAACTCGTCTGATCTTGGAAGCCAAGCACTGCAGGGCCTGGTCAGTACCTGGATAGGAAACTACCAGGGAATACTAGGTACTGTAGGTATTTTATTCTCCAATATTTAATACAATTCTGGGACCCACGGCAGGAACTTGATTGCAGGTTCCTGGCATCTATTGACTAATCTAGACCTGAGGGAGTGACCTCATTCCATTAAAACTCCTATTATAGAGGATATAAGTATAATATATAATTTCATTGAATGAGGGACCACTTATTTTCGCTCATTTCGCCTACATTATAGTACACTAGTACTTGTGAACATTGATGTTCCTTGAATGTGGACGCTTGCTCTCGCTTTCCCTTTTTTAAGTATATAATAATAAAAGTTATGTTTTAATATATTCATCATTTTAAATTTTCAAGTGTGCCCTGGAAAAGGCATATAGTTGCTTTTTTGTCCTTTTTCTTCTTTAAAGGACCATACCTGTTTCATAGTTGTTATAACTATTTTTCGGGAGCACCACCAACCATTTGCTGAATTAATTATCATAGTAGGCTTTTATGTTGGTTTGATTATATTTGTTATTTACTGAATTACAATTGTCATATCCAGTGCAGATTTATATCTTTTGGTTGAGAAGTGATCCCTATCAAAAGAATCACATCCTGAGGGAAGGGGAACTAGAAGAAGCTGTATAAACCTGGAGCTAGCCAATTACCAAAAGTGAACATCACTTTCGGGCAGATGCATTCCAGGGCTTCTGGCATGTGTTCCATGGCCATTTCCATGTGGTCCACTGGAAAACAGAGCGAATTCAGGACCAACCTTATTAAAAACATGATGATTATGGCACATAGTCTTCACCCTGGGGCACTTAGGACATTGTATATGGACTGATACTTCCAGGTTCAGATTGCCCCTGGAGAAATAATTTTCTCAGCTGAATATTGTATGATAACATTATAAGTATATTAGGTGTTATTTGTGTATATTTCATATTATTTTATTATGTTTAAAAGTTTTTAACTTTGTTGACCCATGACCTAGAAGGACTTGACTGCCATGCTCTTTCTGCAGCTCCACTGTCATACTGCCCTGGCAAAGAGTGCTTGGCTCGATACGCATTGGCCTATGACAGCTGGACATACGGTAGAAGTGTTGTCTTTCATTCACTGCAAGTGAGCCGAGCACCAAGGTATCCGGAACCTGGTACTCTTTACCATCTACATGCTCCTGTTGCATATTGATCTGGTAATGCTCCATTTTTATCATACCCGTGTATACACTTTTATATGTATGTTTACATACACTTGCTTTTATAATGCATGTGGAATAAATTATCAAAACATTATTATACTGTGTGGGATACCATTCCTTTTTTCCATATATACCTGACCATCTGCTATATTTTAATCTGCATGACATAGAGAATCAGGATACCATCCGAACAAGGGAAGTTGGACATCTTTCTTTATACAAATATACTTGTATTTGATTTTTGGCTTTTATTTCAATGAATAATAGTCACAAATAGTTATCATTGTGATTTCTTGACACTATTTACTACATTACTAGTATATGAACATTAGCGCTTTATCTTTATTGTCACTACCCCTCTTTTATAGTGTCATTTATGGTTATAGGGTATAACCACGATATAAGATAGAATCTGCTTTGTGAGCGCCTATAGGGAATCCCTCTACATTATCCTTTATAAAGGGATAATGAAACAGTATAAAAGTGTTCAAAATGAAAAGTTCATGCACAGTATGCAGTAAGCCATAAATATTACTATTTTTATGGTATAATGTGTTTCAGAAAAAAAAGAATTTTTTTTTATAAAATTAGGTCAGATAAGTTTTAAATAGATGTTTTTGACATAATTCAATCATCAAAATGCCAATTTTCAAGCATTTTTGGAAAAATATTAGTAGTTAAGTGGTTAAGTAATGGTAAAAATGTATGTCCGATTCATGAAACTGGATAAACACATTGTAACATAGTTTTCAGCTACCTGATCTTCTGACAAATCAGATGACTAGAATTTCAAAGCTCACGTTAAATTTAGTCAAGATAAAAGAGGGAGCCACTCCAAAATCTTAGGCTATGAAGGATATCTAGCAAATAAGCATTTCAAAAATTCCTACCTTCACATCTCTTTGGTTGATCATTAAAGCTTTGCTCTTTTTTGTTTTGCCTGAGGTTACCACCAGTTCTTTTTGGTACCAGATTTTGGCCCTGCAATCACCTGCAGATCTTCACTGATTCCCTGCCCTATATGGTTGCACTTCTGCATCAGCAAGTGTCAAGAACGAGATACGTTTAATTTGCTGGCTGTCAGGATCCCGGTGGTCAGAATACTGACACCGGAATGCCAACATCCGACAATGCCACTAGCCAGAATCCTGGTGCACCAGTACTATTCCCACTTGTGGGTGTCCACGACACCCATAGAATGGGAATAGATTCCATGGGGAAGTGGCAAGCCATGAAGCCAGCAGTGTGGCAAGCACATCGAGCCCACAAAGGGTACTCCTAGCGCTCACCCCGCTGCCGGCATTCTGGGGGGTGGGATACCACTGTTGGGAGATTGAAAGTTGACATCCCGTAAGAGGTAAAACATACTGGGGGGAATTCAAAAGTTTGAAAAGTCGGTTGGGTGTCTGTTTTTTCCTGTCTATTAGATACCCAATTGACTTTTCAAACAATTGAATATCCCCCCACTGAATTTTCAAGAACATCTTGTACAGTTTGTGGATGAAGTGAAGGCATTATTGTTAGGATCTCCTGCTCTGTGCTGCCACGTCGCCATGGCAACCGGGAGGCAAGTGTTAGCGAAGTAACCTGAGCGCAGCTTATACTCCGGTCCGGGTTTTTACTGTGTAGTGGTTACAGGCTCTGTGCACGGCAGGGAATCCGGCGCTGGTTTTGTGCTCACAGTCTGTGAGGTCTGAGTGGGGCGTGGACAGCACCTGCTATATAAACCATCCTCTCAGGCTAGGCAAATGCTGCTGAATCTTTGTTTGTTAGTCAGTTCCAGAGAGTTAGCTAGTACTGTGTGACTTTGTATTTACTTGTTGCTTACTGCGAATAGGCCTTGGGATTCGGTACTTCATTCTGCCAATCCGGACCTAGCAGTAAGACTGGAGTCAGTTGTTTGACCTGCTGGGGTTCTTTTGCTATTCTGTGAACCCAGCAGGTTTGCGGCTGTACTCTCAGACCTGCCTGCTTAATCCTCCCTCACTGTGCAGGGCGTCCAGGTGTCAGTTTAGTGGCAGTAAGCTGAACCTGTGCCCTGCAAGTGGGGGTTAGGATTGTGGATACTCTCCTTGTGTCTATATTTCTATGTCTGACTAAGGAGTTTATTCCCACACCCGTTGGTAACCCTTTGGGGTTTTTTCTGTTGCTCTTAGCAACATAATTTCAGGTGCTCCACATGTTAAATCACTACACATCGCTTCATTGTCTGCTCTATTCCATCTGAGCATTCCTGACACTAGGGAGACACCCAATTCCTGAGCCTTTGGGCTTCTCCGTTCACTTTGGTTTATTAGTTATTCCATCACCTCCTGTGTATGTTATGTTATACTGTCTGTGAGTTCGTTTGCTTCGCTCCCTCTCTGTTCATACACTGGTATACTCCTGTTAGCACTGGTGTGCGTAACATATTCAGCAGCCTTACTCCTGTTGAAATTTTGTGGGAATATGGAGCATACCCCTCAAAATACTTTGCAACAGGTGGTCGATCAGGTGCAGGTCCTGACTCGACAATTTAATGAGATGTCCATTAAAATGAACACCCCGCAGGCCGCTAGCGGAGCTCCCGCAGCAGCAGCGGCAAGTTCAGGGGTTAAGGAGCCGAAGGTAAATCTCCCGGATCGTTTTTCTGGAGATCGCTCGCAGTTCTTTTGTTTCAAGGAGAGCTGTAAGCTATATTTCAGGCTTAGGCCTCAGTCTTCTGGGTCGGAGATTCAGCGGGTGGGCATGGTGATTTCCTTGCTACAAGGAGACCCACAGGTCTGGGCATATGGGTTACAGCCTGACTGTCAGTCGCTTAAAAGTGTTGATGCTTTTTTTACGGCACTGGGCATTTTGTATGATGACCCTGACAAGATGGCTTCAGCCGAGGCTCAGATTACGCTACTTAAGCAAGGGCGACGGCCAGCTGAGGTTTATAGTACGGAGTTTCGGAGGTTGGCTCATGATACCCAGTGGAATGACCCAGCCCTGAGAAACCAGTACCGAAGGGGCCTTTCTGACCAGATAAAGGACCAACTGGTACAATATCCCTCGCCTGATAGCTTAGATCAGCTCATGCAGTTATCCATCCGGGTGGATAGACGGCTGAGAGAGCGTAGGCTTGAAAGGGAGACCGCAGTTTCCTTTTTTCCCAAGGGAACCTCAGACTCTGAGGAATATTCCGAAGAGCCTATGCAGATTGGGGCTACCCGCCTCTCCTCGCGTGAGAAGACGCGGAGGAGACAGCAGGGTTTGTGTTTGTACTGTGGGAATAAAGGTCATGTTGTAGTATCATGCCCAGAAAAACCGGAAAACTTCAGGGCCTGAGGGTGATGGGAAATATCCTGTCAGGCCAGAAGTCAGAATTTCCTAAAAAGACTTTTCTCATTCCGGTGACTTTGGAGATCCTCGGTCAAACTGTCAAGACTGAGGTTTTCATGGACCGTCAATTCGTCCTGGAACACTCTGTTCCCTCAGTACCTTTGGCATCAGAGATTGAGATCTGTGGGTTAAACGGGGAACCATTGTCCCAGGGTAAAATGACCTCCTGCACCAGCCAAATTCCTTTGTTTATTGGAGCCACACACTCTGAAAAATTGTCTTTTTATGTGACTGTCTGTTCTTTTGCCCCATTGGTTTTGGGGTTACCCTGGTTAAGGGCCCATAACCCTCAATTTGACTGGGTCTCTGGGGAGATTCTTAGTTGGGGTAGTGATTGTTTCAGGAGTTGCTTGAGCCTTCCAGTCAGGCTCTCGCAGCTAAGTTTGCCAGGATTGCCAGGATGTTATGCAGATTTTGCGGATGTGTTCTCCAAAAAAGTTGCGGAGGTACTACCTCCCCATCGCCCCTATGACTGTGCCATTGATTTGTTGCCGGATGCTAAGCTTCCCAAGAGCAGGTTGTACTCCCTGTCACGTCCTGAGACTCAGGCTATGGCAGAGTACATTCAGGAGAACTTGGCTAAGGGATTTATCAGACCCTCACAGTCCCCAGTTGGGTCGGGGTTCTTTTTCGTGGGTAAAAAGGACGGTTCGTTGTGACCCTGCATCGACTTCAGGGAATTGAACCGTATCATGATTAAAAACTCGTACCCACTGCCTCTCCTTTCGGTTTTGTTTGACCAGCTTCGTACTGCCACCATTTTTTCTAAGATTGACCTACGCGGTGCTTACAATCTAATCCGAATAAGAGAGGGGGATGAATGGAAGACTGCCTTTAATACCCACTCA
This sequence comes from Pseudophryne corroboree, assembly GCF_028390025.1. Classification (NCBI taxonomy): domain Eukaryota; kingdom Metazoa; phylum Chordata; class Amphibia; order Anura; family Myobatrachidae; genus Pseudophryne; species Pseudophryne corroboree. The sequence continues at coordinate 802,192,829 of NC_086445.1, forward strand.
GGGCATTATGAATATTTGGTGATGCCTTTTGGGCTCTCTAATGCCCCGGCAGTCTTCCAGGAATTCATGAACGATGTGCTCAGGGAATATTTGGATAGATTCTTAGTTTTTTATCTAGATGACATCCTAATCTTCTCTCATTCCCTGGAGGAACATCGGAAGCATGTACGCTTAGTCCTCCAGAAACTCAGAGACCACCAGCTTGGGGCGAAGCTGGAGAAGTGCGAGTTTGAAGTCCAGCAAATCACATTTCTAGGGTATATTATCTCCTCAGAAGGTTTCCAAATGGAGGGTTCTAAGGTACAGGCAGTCCTGGATTGGGTGCAGCCCACTAGTTTGAAGGCGCTTCAGCGTTTTCTGGGCTTTGCGAATTTTTATAGACGGTTTATCGCTGGATTTTCGTCTATAGTGGCCCACTTGGTGGCACTCACTAAGAAAGGGGCGGATGTTGCTCACTGGTCTTGTGAGGCCAAAGCGGCCTTTGCCCGTCTCAAAAGGGCATTTGTCTCGGCCAACGTGCTGCGACACCCTGATCCAGAGCGTCCTTTTGTGGTAGAAGTGGATGCCTCTGAGATAGGTATTTGGGCAGTGCTCTCTCAGATGGGGGTGTCTGATAATCGCCTTCATCCCTGTGCTTACTTTTCTCGTAAATTTTCGTCTGCCGAGATGAATTATGATGTGGGTAACCGGGAATTATTGGCTATAAAGGATGCACTCGGGGAGTGGAGACACTGGCTTGAGGGGGCTAAGTTTATGGTCTCAATTCTCACCGACCATAAGAATCTGGCATATTTAGAGTCAGCGAAGCGGCTCAATGCCAGGCAGGCACGATGGGCTTTGTTTTTTGCTCGCTTTAATTTTTTGATAACATATCGCCCTGGGTCAAAAAACATCAAGGCTGATGCAGTCTCGCGGAGTTTTGCTCCAGTTCAAGAGACCACAGAGGAGCCATTGCCCATTGTGTCCCCATCATGTATTAAAGTGGGCATTACCCAGGACCTCTTGTCATTAGTCCTTAGAGCACAGTAGCAGGCTCCTCCAGACCTTCCGGTAGGTCTCTTGTTTGTGCCTCCTAGGTTAAGACAGTGAGTGTTCCTGGAATTCCATGCCAAGAGGTCGGCAGGGCATCCGGGTATTGCCAGAACTCGGGAGTTGCTGTCTAGGGTGGTGTGGTGGCCCTCGGTGGCTAGGGATGTGGATCAGTGGGTTCGGGCATGTGACGTTTGTGCCCGAAATAAAACTCCTAGAGGGGTTCCTGTCGGCCCATTACATCCACTCTCTATTCCGTCTAAGCCATGGACCCACATTTCCATGGATTTTGTGGTAAACTTGCCCAAATCCTCGGGGATGACAGCCATTTGGGTTGTCGTTGACAGGTTTTCGAAGATGGCGCATTTCGTTCCACTGGTTGGGTTGCCATCGGCCAGATGCCTGTCTGAGTTATTTATGCAGCATGTTGTGCGCCTCCACGGGTTGCCACTTGATGTGGTCTCTGACCGTGGATCCCAGTTTGTGGCCAAATTCTGGAGGGCATTTTGTTCTGATCTCCAGATTTCTGTGAGCTTGTCGTCAGGCTACCATCCAGAGTCTAATGGGCAGACTGAGAGGGTGAACCAGTCCTTGGAGCAGTTCCTCAGGTGTTATGTCTCCAAGTGTCATACTGACTGGGTTGCTCATCTGTCCATGGCGGAGTTTGCCTATAACAACGCGGCTCACTCTGCTACAGGGATCTCTCCCTTCCTTTGTGTGTATGGGCATCATCCTAAGGCCAATTCTTTTGACCCCCTGGATTCCACGCCTGGTGGTTCCTCTGTTGTTTCGGTCCCTAGGGGTATTTGGAGGAAAGTGAAGAAAGCCCTTGTGTCTGTGTCATTAGTGACCAAAAGGGTTTTTGATAAGCGGAGAAGACCCTGCAGCTTCAAATTAGGAGACTTCGTCTGGTTGTCCACCAAGAATTTGAAGATGAGACAGCCATCTCATAAGTTTGGCCCCCGGTTCATCGGCCCTTATAAGATCACCAGGGTTATCAATCCGGTGGCATTTCAGTTAGATCTGCCCCGTTCATTGGGTATCAATAAAACATTTCATTGTTCCCTTTTAAAACTGGCAGTTAGTAATCCTTCTTCCAGTGGAAGACCTTCTACTCTTCTGATACGGGGTCAGAGGGAGTTTGTGGTTGAAAGGGTTCTTGACTCCAAGATGGTTCGGGGTCGGCTGTCATTTTTGGTGCACTGGAAGGGGTATGGCCCGGAGGAGCGGTCGTGGGTGCGCAGTTGTGATCTTCATGCCCCCAGACTGATACGCTCTTTCTTCTCGCAGTTCCCCGATAAACCCGGTGGTAGGGGTTCTTTGACCCCTCGTCAGAGGGGGGGGTACTGTTAGGATCTCCTGCTCTGTGCTGCCACGTCGCCATGGCAACCGGGAGGCAAGTGTTAGCGAAGTAACCTGAGCGCAGCTTATACTCCGGTCCGGGTTTTTACTGTGTAGTGGTTACAGGCTCTGTGCACGGCAGGGAATCCGGCGCTGGTTTTGTGCTCACAGTCTGTAAGGTCTGAGTGGGGCGTGGACAGCACCTGCTATATAAACCATCCTCTCAGGCTAGGCAAATGCTGCTGAATCTTTGTTTGTTAGTCAGTTCCAGAGAGTTAGCTAGTACTGTGTGACTTTGTATTTACTTGTTGCTTACTGCGAATAGGCCTTGGGATTCGGTACTTCATTCTGCCAATCCGGACCTAGCAGTAAGACTGGAGTAAGTTGTTTGACCTGCTGGGGTTCTTTTGCTATTCTGTGAACCCAGCAGGTTTGCGGCTGTACTCTCAGACCTGCCTGCTTAATCCTCCCTCACTGTGCAGGGCGTCCAGGTGTCAGTTTAGTGGCAGTAAGCTGAACCTGTGCCCTGCAAGTGGGGGTTAGGATTGTGGATACTCTCCTTGTGTCTATATTTCTATCTCTGACCAAGGAGTTTATTCCCACACCCGTTGGTAACCCTTTGGGGTTTTTTCTGTTGCTCTTAGCAACATCATTTCAGGTGCTCCACATGTTAAATCACTACACATCGCTTCATTGTCCGCTCTATTCCATCTGAGCATTCCTGACACTAGGGAGACACCCAATTCCTGAGCCTTTGGGCTTCTCCGTTCACTTTGTGTTTATTAGTTATTCCATCACCTCCTGTGTATGTTATGTCATACTGTCTGTGAGTTCGTTTGCTTCGCTTCCCTCTCTGTTCATACACCGGTATACTCCTGTTAGCACTGGTGTGCGTAACAATTATTCAATATCTCCAGCCTCTACTTCAGGCTTTTTCAACCAGTGTGCCGTGGCACACTAGTGTGCCGCGACCAGTTGCAAGGTGTGCCGCGGAGCCAGAGCAGCTTCCTGCACCTGTTGGCCAAGACTCTTCTTAGAGGATCAGTCGTGCTCTGGCCATGACCTATGCCTTGAAAACGATTTGATATCATAGGTCACAGCCGCCGCGTCTCACCACCCAGCCAGCCCACCCGCCTGCATATACATCTTCCAGTTCCTGCCTGCATACACAGCTTTCCTTCCCACCCACATCCACACCTGCCTGACCGCCCACTGCTCAGTATTCGCAGCACTCCACTATGAACAACCCCCGCCACTGAGTGACAGGGAGGAGGACAGCTGATAATATTTGTTATTTTATTTCTCCTGTGGGGAACAATAGGATTTCAATAGGATTTATGTGGGGAGACTAAGAATGTATGGATTTATTGGGAGAACAATGTGAATAATTCATGTGGAGAGCAATAGGATTTATGTGGGGAGCAATGTGATGTTTTTTCTGTGTAGGCCAATGTATGTGTGGATTTTTTTATTTTTTTTACTGTGAGGGCCAATGTGTGTGTTTTTGTTTTTTTCTGTATGCCGCGAGTAAAAAAAAGGTTGAAAATCACTGCTCTACTTAATTCCTGGTGTAATTCAACTTCATATTAAATGTCATAAATAGTCTCTAACCCAGTTAAATTCCATGGTAATCTTGGATCCCAGAGAATGTTTATTTCCCAGTGTGCTTTATTTAAATTAATTTAGCAATTATTAATTTATCATTTATCATCACTTTTGTTAAAGAACATGTCGAATGTATTAATATGGACCTGATAGTCTATTTCCATTATATGTACTTACCAAGTGGGACCCTCCTGTGGTGAGCTACATGTTACCAGGACATAGCTGTTAGATTTGCTTTCCAATCACCCCATCAGGTAGATGCTTTACCAAAAGGGGACAAACCATGTTGTGGTATTTTATTTCATATGCCTTGATGCTTTGCAGTCACTAGGCACTGTGGGCCCACAGACATGCAGGGGGATGCCCAGCACAGGACTAGTCCACCCCGCATGTCAGGCCCTACCCCCTCTGCACAAGTACAAAAGCATCGCACAACAGCGATGCTTTTGTACTTCACGAGTAGCTCCCTACCAGTGCAACTCATGCACGTTGGCAGGGAGCTACCCATCGCTGTCCGGGGCCCAACGGCTGCATGTAACGCCACGCAGCCACCACGGCCTGCCCCCCGCACGGTCTGGGCATGCCTCCGTTGCACCAACTGCACCCCTAAAACAGCTGCCAAATGCCTCCTCCTGACCAGCAAACGCCTCTGCCTGTCAATCAGGCAGAGGCGATCGCAGGGCTGAGATGTCCATCGGCCATCTGACATGCGCCGGCGCACTGCGGCGCATGCGCAGTTCAGACCTGATTGGCCGCTGTGCGAAAACACACAGCAGCGATCATGTCTGAATTAGACCCTGTGTACAGATGCCCCAAATTGGCATCTATGGTCCACCACTAGCAAAAACACAACTATCAGATTGCACTTCAGATGAATATCGACCATTTGAGTAGCCCTATTGTCAAACAGCACGGCTGATTGAAGTAAGAAGCTGGAGCCATTTCTACTGCATACAGGATTGCAGTCATAGGATGACACATGCCACCAAATTGGTTGTGACACACCTTAATTTGGATCACTACTCCTCTTTTACCTCCCCCAAATGCTCCGTGAGTGTCAATCACTTTGCAAATAAATCCACTCTGTGACGACTGTCTGAAGACCTTCGCGGCACATGCACAGTGAGACAGTAAATTGCTCAACTGCATACAAAATCAACTTGCACCCATATTTGAATCAGGCCCTTACAGTGGTGATTACTCGTCCTAAATTATTATTAGAAACACCAAACTGTCATAGCCCAATTGTCCTGGCAAGATGTTGAAAAATATTGTGAACAGACTGATGATAAGTTCTGCATGCTGCCACAGTCCAGACCAGCTAACAAAGGCACTCTCAAGCAACATCCATAAATAAACATTCTCAACCCATTAACCACTTAACTGATGATTTTTCCCCCTGCAAAACTGCTTAGAAATTGTAGTTTTTTAAATTACTTAATAGTTTAGAAAGTATTTTTTTATAATATATTAAAATATTAGATTTCAAAAATATATAACTAGGGGCACCCCCCCCCCCATCCTTCCCGTTTCAGCCTCCATTATAAAATATCTTCCCACCTCCCATTGGCAATAGACACCCCAGGGGTCTTAAATCCTAATAATAGTACTCTCACACCCCCTTAGTAGCAAAATAAATCCATGTTTTATAACCTCGACTGTACAAAGCCCTTTTTTGCACTTCCCTTATGCCCTGTAACCAATGTTTTTTTTTTATTATTTTATCCCCCCTCTAGCATCATTTAACTATTTAACAGATTATTACTGCAGAGATCAGCTGAATTGTGCCGGGGAAGGAACCCACAGTGTGGCTCCTGGTGCATTCACTCCAGAATGCCAGTCACACGGCATTCTGGTGTGCGATTGCGGCAGTGATGTCCATGGTCAGAGACTACCGCATCACTGCAGAGTATCCTGGGAGCCAGAGAAGATCCTTTCTGCAATTGTGCCGTACAGATCTCCTAATCTAAAAGACAGGGACACAGCGGGGCAGCACATCACATATGATATGACTTGTTCATGTAACATACTTCTGGATCTGGTCACATCACATGCAACAAAGCCAGGCAAGTGGTTAAAATACCTTATTCCACAACACAAAATCTTGTCTCTGTATTATTGTGCAGTATGAAGTGCATTGTTGCAGCAGGAAGGTGCACCCCCTCTGCTGAGCACTTCTCTTCAGAATAAAAACAATTATGGACCTCACATCCTGCGTAATCTTGCAAGCCATGCACTAAGTGAATGAGCCTAAAATACTATTAATATAAAATAATGCTCAATAAATTCTTAACCTCACCATTTGCATACTATTTTATAATAATCCATATTGAGTTATGTAGGCAATTTGCAAACAATTATACTAGAAGCAACAGATCATGTTTCTCGACCACAATGGAAAATTTTATAATACTGATAATTGTACCAATGCCAAGCTACTGTACAAATATCCTCAGATTACTTATTTTCAGACAATAATGGCAGAGAATCATGTGTTAACACTGAAAAGAAATTTATCAGTTTTTGGTCATAATGTTAAATGTTATTATTGAATTTCATTGTTTTATTTTTCTTTTTTCCCCTATGGATTCCAGTTCAGTAAAATGGAAATGCACTTTGCAGCCAACTTTAACATAAATGAGGAACAGCAAGTCAACCTCTTGATCTGTTCTTCAAAAACAAAAATGAAATGTGTTATACAGCAAATGAAAACGTGAAGCGGGATACTGATTTTTAAAGTACTGCTTCAGAAATATGGCAGCTGCTGATACTTAATGATAGATTTGCATAGAAAAAATAGGCAATCAATTTTTCCGTTCCTTCTTTTTTCCCGCAGTGAACAAAATTGAAATTAGGCTGTCTATTCTTTCCACATTCTACAGCTGTAAACTATTTTATACAGTATATCAATAGCAATTGGCACGATGCATTTTTGGTCACTTTTCTTAATACTTTACACTACTGTATATAAGTAATACTGTATGCACTTCTGTTATAATGTTTATTGTCAAATAGAAATTCACAAACATGGAATGTTCAGTAAATCCCAACTTTGGCTTGACTCATCATTAAGATTAAATCAAAAAAGGATGAAAGAGCAATTTGCTTCTGGAATAATGCAATTACTGGCTGCATTTGCAAGTAGGAAAGAAAAACTGTGCAGATTTGCTTCTACACTGAAATTCAGAATTAATCTACAACATATTACTTGTCAATTTTATATCCCCAAGCATTTTAAATCTGCCCACCTGCAGGGCATGTGGTTTTTCCAAAGTGTACATTTTTACTATTTTATTTGCTGATAACTCTGAATCATGTCCTTTATTTCCATGATATACTACTGTATAACTGGTAATCTGCATTCTATTTTAAGGTTTTGAAACTAAAGAGAAAAAAATAGGTTTATGTATTAAAGAAAATGTGGATTAAAGAGAAGTGCTTTGTGTGGCTTTTCACTGGGAGTGTGACCAGAGGAGTGGTTAAACAGAGCAGGGAAATAAAAAGATGATCCCCTAGATGGCACTACCCAAAAGCTAATAGTAGCAGTTGTTTAAAAGAGAATGTCAAGTTTTTTTCATCTTGCAAACGTAAATGTAGAAATGTAGTCTAAAACAGCACTTGGAAATGAAAAAACAGCAAAGACTTAAATAAAGGTAGATACAGTAGTGTGGACCAGATGCCTTATAAAATATTATACAGGTTGAGTATCCCTTATCCAAAATTCAAAATCGTATGTCAAATCTCAGAAATATAATTGTACATAAACAATAATAATATTAAAAGCAGTGCTCTTGTAAGAATGCTTGGAACATGAAAGATCTATGTACTAAAAATTTCCCTGAAAAGCAGTCCCCCATTATTGTGTAATATAGAAAGCAACACAAGCACACAATAATTTCCAGTTTGAGCGCACATAGTTTGTGGGGTTTATTATTTCACCAACTACAGTAGGTTACCGAGAGGATAGACAGATGTATACATTATGAGCCAGTCTTCATAGCAGATAAAATGTTATTTTATTTTTATTTTTTAGCAACAAGATAATTTGCACTTGTAGTAGCTACATGGAATACTTGGTTCAAACATTTTATTGAGTTTTCATTCAGTGTTGTACATAACATTTGAGATATACACATATATCATATGAAGCAAACAATATCAATATGAATTATCATGTACAATGTATATTGAAGGCTTATCTGTACATAAATTGAATAACAGTATATCAATAATATTCGGAACAGCCATTTGAAAAACAGCTCTGTATTATCTTGTAGGGAGTAGTATCTAAATAAGTATAAAGTTAAGCATAAATTATATTAAGGCTATATCCCATATAAAAAGAACATAAGAAATAGAGTATCTTATCTAGGAGACCTATAACTTTGAGAATTGGGGAACAATACCGGATAATTATAAGGGGAGAGGGGATGGATAAGGGACATCCTGAGCAACAAATACAGATAAATAATGCCAAATGTTTGGGGTGTCATTACTAATAGTCCGAAGTGAAAACATCTCCTATATAATAGCCCAGATCTGTCACTCTGTGACTGTGTGGATAACACTGGGCGTGGCTAGGAGCTCTCATTGGGTTAGCAGTATGTCTATCACACCCAGTCCACAGCTGATTGGGTGAGAAACGCCCTCCCACACAGGTTACATCCAATGGGAGGCTCTGCCCTTTGGCTGCTGTGTGTTCCCAGAGCAGGATTAACAGTGGGGCTGATGAAGCTGCAGCTCCAGGTCCACACCCCAAAATAGGCCCACTGCATCTGCAGCAACATACCCTCCAACAATTTACACATAAAAACTGGTACAAATTCGAAAAGGGGTGTAGCCATGGGTACAGTGGCAAGGCCACGTACCTTTTCCTATGCTTTCAATGGAAGTTTGGAGAGCCAAAAATTGGTACAGACCATAAAAAAAAGGTACTGTACTTGCCAAAAAGGTACAGTTGGAGGGAATGCCATTGCATCTGCAGCAAGTCTCTGCGCTGTAGATAGGGAAAATAAAATCCTTTTACTGCAGCATCCTATGTCCTGCTGCCAGTCTGCCTGCCCTCTCCGGCATCAACAATCTCCACTCCCTAGCCGCGGTACAGGTGGAAAAAAAGCTGCTGCAGCCACCAGCATAGATGTGTATGAGAACGGCGCAGCAGAAGGCTTTCATAGCCCTCCCTGCGCCGCATACACTATGAGCCCTGGAGCCTCCTCTGCGCGTGATGTCACAGAAGTGCCTCACCACTACAGCCCCGCCCAGATCCCCAGAGGCCCTGACTCTGCAACACAGCACCTGGGCTGCCAGCCTGGAAGCCTCCCGGATGGCTAATGAATCCCGATAGAGTGGGTGATATCACAGAGGGTAGGCTTGGACTGGCCCAAAGGGGTACAGGGGAAACCACCAGTGGGTCCCACTGCCTGGGGGCCCATCTCCTGCTCAAAGGATCAGGTTCCAGACTGTGCACTTGAATTATACATCATACATATGTTACCTTATACTGTACTATGGTGTATTTTCTACAGTACATTGCTGTTATTAATCTGTTATTAATCTGATACATTATCATGCATCCAGCAGATGAATTTACTGTATATATTTATGAAGGGGCCCAGATGTTGCACTCTCTAATGGTTAGTCAAACCAATGAGGTGGCAGGCCACACCCCCTCTGAGAACTGGATACACCCCTAAACATGGGCCCCTACCACTGCATTCCCCTGCTGGACCCTACATGCACCAGTCCGACACTGATGGAGGGTAATGTCTGGACATTGAATCAATGTAAAAGGTGATAGTGCTGTGCAGTGCAGTGGGTGTGCAGTGTCACTAACACTGCACAGCACTCTCACCTTTACATTGATTCAGCGAGTCAGTCAGTTCTGGCAGCCAGTCACTATTGTTAGCACCAGTGTCCCAACATGCCGCATTACAGAGAAGTAGACACACTAAATAAACTACACCTCCCAGCAGCCCTTCGCGCCAAAGCATTCCAGTGCTAAAACCTGCTGGGAGCTGTAGTTTATTGAGTGCATCTTCTTCCCTGTAATGCGGCGCGTTGGGACACCGGTGCTAACAATAGTTAGTGACTGCTTGGCTGCTGTGCAAGTCTCCGGGAAAGCCACTGCAAAAGGGAGAACAGCAGCTTAGCTGCTTCCAGGAGGAGAAGCAGGAGAAGCCTTACCCACCCTTCCCCCACTCGTACTACCTCTGGGCCCCATCCGCGGCACCCCCACACACCCTCCTCCACCACGCACTGTGTCTTTGGACCCCCTCCCTCATCCCACAGCACCACCGCACCCACCCTTTCCCCACCTGTGGCACCCCCGCACTCGTGGTGGTTCCGAACCCCCACCCACGTACCCGCCCCTACCCCACCCATGGCAACACTGCACCAGCCCCTCCCCCACCTGCATTACCCCTGCAATCACCACTCCCCAACCAGCGGAACCCCAGACCCCATCCCTCATCCTCATCACCCCCACACACGCCACTTCCCCAACCACAGCACCTACTAGGTGATTTATCATGCCCTGCGTTGCACTGTTTACACCGTTGCAAGGGGCTACGACCCCTTAACCATCGCACGCCCTTTGTCCGTGCAATATTTAACCACTCACACAATTATGATTGAAGGTAATTCTCCATATAATACAAATATTGCATGCCAGTAGAACATGCAAAGGTTAAGGGGGCGTAGCCCCTTACGACGGTGTGAAGAGCGCCCGTAGGGTGCGATGAATCAACTAGTATATTAATCATAGTCTGATATTCAAAAATAGGACCCTGTAGATATCAAGAATACCTAAATCCAGAAATTACATTTACAATCTCTGTTGACTCAAAAAATTTAAATATATGTTTTTGAGTGTCTGTAGGTAAACTATTCTACAAAGTATTTCCATTTTAAATAGAACATGTAAATCTACATTAGCAATCGCAGATCTCCTATCAAAATAAATCAGTTGTATTAATTTGCATTTCAGTTCTTGAATACTAGCAGCAGTTCTATTGGTCTAGTGAATCAGGATTAGTATTTTTACTAGCATCAACACAGTAAATGAATCATTAATGTCTTGCAAGGTCCAAGCTCCCAGTTGGAAAAATTACAACATAAACATGCTAATTAGTGATGAGCGGGTTCGGTTTCTCGGAAACCGAACCCCCCCGAACTTCACCCTTTTTACACGTTTCTGAGGCATACTCGGATTCTCCCGTATGGCTCGGTTAACCCGAGCGCGCCCGAACTTCATCATCCCGCTGTCGGATTCTCGCGAGATTCAGATTCTATATAAGCAGCCGCGCGTCGCCGCCATTTTCACTCGTGCATTGGAAATGTTAGGGAGAGGACGTGGCTGGCGTCCTCTCCGTGTATTGTTGATGCAAATATTTGTGCTTGCTTTACTTATTGCTTAATTGTGGGGACTGGGGAGCAGCTGTATATTAATATAGGAGGAGTACAGTGCAGAGTTTTGCTGATCAGTGACCACCAGTTTTATCCATTCTCTGCATGAAAAAAACGCTCCTTATCTGTGCTCAGTGTGCTGCATATATCTGTGCTCACACTGCTTAATTGTGGAGCAGTGGGGATTGGGGAGCAGCTGTATTATATAGCAGGAGTACAGTGCAGAGTTTTGCTGACAGTGACCACCAGTATACGTTGTCTGCCTGAAAAACACTCCATATCTATGCTCAGTGTGCTGCTTTATTGTGGGGACTGGGGACCACCAGTATAATATTATATAGGAGGAGTACAGTGCACAGTTTTGCTGACCAGTGACCACCAGTATACGTTGTATGCCTGAAAAACACTCCATATCTGTGCTGCATTGTAGACAGTATATAGTAGGAGTACAGTGCAAAATTTTGCTGACCACCAGTATATAATATATAGGAGTACGGTAAAGAAGGCCACTGCTGTACCTACCTCTGTGTCGTCAAGTATACTATCCATCCATACCTGTGGTGCATTTCAGTTTTGCACAGTTTGCTGACCACCAGTATATAATATATAGCATTATGGTACAGTAGGCCACTGCTGTACCTACCTCTGTGTCGTCAAGTATACTATCCATCCATACCTGTGGTGCATTTCAGTTTTGCACAGTTTGCTGACCACCAGTATATAATATATAGCATTACGGTACAGTAGGCCACTGCTGTACCTACCTCTGTGTCGTCAAGTATACTATCCATCTACATTCTATACCTGTGGTGCATTTTAGTTTTGCAGTTTGCTGACACAGTGACCACCAGTATATATAGCAGTACGGTACGGAAGGCCACTGCTGTACCTACCTTGGTGTCGTCAAGTATACTATCCATCTACATTCTATACTTGTGGTGCATTTTAGTTTTGCAGTTTGCTGACACAGTGACCACCAGTATATATAGCAGTACGGTACGGAAGGCCACTGCTGTACCTACCTCTGTGTCATCAAGTATACTATCCATCTACATTCTATACCTGTGGTGCATTTTAGTTTTGCAGTTTGCTGACACAGTGACTACCAGTATATATAGCAGTACGGTACGGAAGGCCACTGCTGTACCTACCTCTGTGTCGTCAAGTATACTATCCATCTACATTCTATACCTGTGGTGCATTTTAGTTTTGCAGTTTGCTGACACAGTGACCACCAGTATATATAGCAGTACGGTACGGAAGGCCACTGCTGTACCTACCTCTGTGTCGTCAAGTATACTATCTATCTAGATTCTATACCTGTGGTGCATTTTAGTTTTGCAGTTTGCTGACACAGTGACCACCAGTATATATAGCAGTTCGGTATGGTAGGCCACTGCTGTACCTACCTCTGTGTCGTCAAGTATACTATCCATCTAGATTCTATACCTGTGGTGCATTTCAGTTGTGCAGTTTGCTGACACAGTGACCACCAGTATATATAGCAGTACGGTACGGAAGGCCACTGCTGTACCTACCTCTGTGTCGTCAAGTATACTATCTATCTAGATTCTATACCTGTGGTGCATTTTAGTTTTGCAGTTTGCTGACAGTGACCACCAGTATAAATAGCAGTACGGTACGGTAGGCCACTGCTGCACCTACCTCTGTGTCGTCAAGTATACTATCCATCTACATTCTATACCTGTGGTGCATTTTAGTTTTGCAGTTTGCTGACACAGTGACCACCAGTATATATAGCAGTACGGTACGGTAGGCCACTGCTGTACCTACCTCTGTGTCGTCAAGTATACTATCCATCTAGATTCTATACCTGTGGTGCTTTTCAGTTGTGCAGTTTGCTGACACAGTGACCACCAGTATATATAGCAGTACGGTACGGAAGGCCACTGCTGTACCTACCTCTGTGTCGTCAAGTATACTATCTATCTAGATTCTATACCTGTGGTGCATTTTAGTTTTGCAGTTTGCTGACACAGTGACCACCAGTATATATAGCAGTACGGTACGGTAGGACACTGCTGTACCTACCTCTGTGTCGTCAAGTATACTATCCATCTAGATTCTATACCTGTGGTGCATTTCAGTTGTGCAGTTTGCTGACACAGTGACCACCAGTATATATAGCAGTACGGTACGGAAGGCCACTGCTGTACCTACCTCTGTGTCGTCAAGTATACTATCCATCTAGATTCTATACCTGTGGTGCATTTTAGTTTTGCAGTTTGCTGACAGTGACCACCAGTATAAATAGCAGTACGGTACGGTAGGCCACTGCTGCACCTACCTCTGTGTCGTCAAGTATACTATCCATCTACATTCTATACCTGTGGTGCATTTTAGTTTTGCAGTTTGCTGACACAGTGACCACCAGTATATATAGCAGTACGGTACGGTAGGCCACTGCTGTACCTACCTCTATGTCGTCAAGTATACTATCCATCTACATTCTATACCTGTGGTGCATTTCAGTTGTGCAGTTTGCTGACACAGTGACCACCAGTATATATAGCAGTACGGTACGGAAGGCGACTGCTGTACCTACCTCTGTGTCGTCAAGTATACTATCCATCTACATTCTATACCTGTGGTGCATTTTAGTTTTGCAGTTTGCTGACACAGTGACCACCAGTATATATAGCAGTACGGTACGGAAGGCCACTGCTGTACCTACCTCTGTGTCGTCAAGTATACTATCCATCTACATTCTATACCTGTGGTTCATTTTAGTTTTGCAGTTTGCTGACACAGTGACCACCAGTATATATAGCAGTACGGTACGGAAGGCCACTGGTGTACCTACCTCTGTGTCGTCAAGTATACTATCCATCTACATTCTATACCTGTGATTTCATTTCAGTTGTGCGCAGTATATATAGTAGTAGGACATTGCATTGATACTGGCATATAATTCCACACATTAAAAAATGGAGAACAAAAATGTGGAGGTTAAAATAGGGAAAGATCAAGATCCACTTCCACCTCGTGCTGAAGCTGCTGCCACTAGTCATGGCCGAGACGATGAAATGCCATCAACGTCGTCTGCCAAGGCCGATGCCCAATGTCATAGTAGAGAGCATGTAAAATCCAAAAAACAAAAGTTCAGTAAAATGACCCAAAAATCAAAATTGAAAGCGTCTGATGAGAAGCGTAAACTTGCCAATATGCCATTTACGACACAGAGTGGCAAGGAACGGCTGAGGCCCTGGCCTATGTTCATTGCTAGTGGTTCAGATTCACATGAGGATGGAAGCACTCATCCTCTCGCTAGAAAAATGAAAATACTTAAGCTGGCAAAAGCACAGCAAAGAACTGTGCATTCTTCTAAATCACAAATCCCCAAGGAGAGTCCAATTGTGTCGGTTGCGATGCCTGACCTTCCCAACACTGGACGGGAAGAGGTTGCGCCTTCCACCATTTGCACGCCCCCTGCAAGTGCTGGAAGGAGCACCCGCAGTCCAGTTCCTGATAGTCAAATTGAAGATGTCACTGTTGAAGTACACCAGGATGAGGATATGGGTGTTGCTGGCGCTGGGGAGGAAATTGACAAGGAGGATTCTGATGGTGAGGTGGTTTGTTTAAGTCAGGCACCCTGGGAGACACCTGTTGTCCGTGGGACGAATATGGCTATTGACATGCCTGGTCAAAATACAAAAAAAATCAGCTCTTCGGTGTGGAATTATTTCAACACAAATGCGGACAACAGGTGTCAAGCCGTGTGTTGCCTTTGTCAAGCTGTAATAAGTAGAGGTAAGGACATTAACCACCTTGGAACATCCTCCCTTATACGTCACCTGCAGCGCATTCATCAGTGACAAGTTCAAAAACTTTGGATGACAGCGGAAGCAGTCCACTGACCAGTAAATCCCTTCCTCTTGTAACCAAGCTCCTTGCAAACCACACCACCAACTCCCTCAGTGTCAATTTCCTCCTTACCCAGGAAAGCCAATAGTCCTGCAGGCCATGTCACTGGCAAGTCTGATGAGTCCTCTCCTGCCTGGGATTCCTCCGATGCATCCTTGAGTGTAACGCCTACTGCTGCTGGCACTGCTGCTGTTGTTGCTGCTGGGAGTCGATTGTCATCCCAGAGGGGAAGTCTGAAGACCACTTGTACTACTTCCAGTAAGCAATTGACTGTCCAACAGTCCTTTGCGAGGAAGATGAAATATCACAGCAGTCATCCTGCTGCAAAGCAGATAACTCAGGCCTTGGCAGCCTGGGCGGTGAGAAACGTGGTTCCGGTATCCACCGTTAATTCAGAGGCAACTAGAGACTTGATTGAGGTACTGTGTCCCTGGTACCAAATACCATCTAGGTTCCATTTCTCTAGGCAGGCGATACCGAAAATGTACACAGACCTCAGAAAAAGAGTCACCAGTGTCCTAAAAAATGCAGTTGTACCCAATGTCCACTTAACCACGGACATGTGGACAAGTGGAGCAGGGCAGACTCAGGACTATATGACTGTGACAGCCCACTCGGTAGATGTATTGCCTCCCGCAGCAAGAACAGCAGCGGCGGCACCAGTAGCAGCATCTCGCAAACGCCAGCTCGTTCCTAGGCAGGCTACGCTTTGTATCACCGCTTTCCAGAAGAGGCACACAGCTGACAACCTCTTACGGAAACTGAGGAAGATCATCGCAGAATGGCTTACCCCAATTGGACTCTCCTGGGGATTTGTGACATCGGACAACGCCAGCAATATTGTGCGTGCATTACATCTGGGCAAATTCCAGCACGTCCCATGTTTTGCACATACATTGAATTTGGTGGAGCAGAATTATTTAAAAAATGACAGGGGCATGCAAGAGATGCTGTCGGTGGCCCAAAGAATTGCGGGCCACTTTCGGCATTCAGCCACCGCGTGCCGAAGACTGGAGCACCACCAAACATTCCTGAACCTGCCCTGCCATCATCTGAAGCAAGAGGTAGTAACGAGGTGGAATTCAACCCTCTATATGCTTCAGAGGATGGAGGAGCAGCAAAAGGCCATTCAAGCCTATACATCTGCCCACGATATAGGCAAAGGAGGGGGAATGCACCTGACTCAAGCGCAGTGGAGAATGATTTCAACGTTGTGCAAGGTTCTGCAACCCTTTGAACTTGCCACACGTGAAGTCAGTTCAGACACTGCCAGCCTGAGTCTGGTCATTCCCCTCATCAGGCTTTTGCAGAAGAAGCTGGAGACATTGAAGGAGGAGCTAAAACAGAGCGATTCCGCTAGGCATGTGGGACTTGTGGATGGAGCCCTTAATTCGCTTAACCAGGATTCACGGGTAGTCAATCTATTGAAATCAGAGCACTACATTTTGGCCACCGTGCTCGATCCTAGATTTAAAACCTACGTTGTATCTCTCTTTCACACAAGTCTGCAGAGGTTCAAAGACCTGCTGGTGAGAAAATTGTCAAGTCAAGCGGAACGTGACCCGCCAACATCTCCTCCTTCACATTCTCCCGCAACTGGGGGTGCGAGGAAAAGGCTAAGAATTCCGAGCCCGCCTGCTGGCGGTGATGCAGGGCAGTCTGGAGCGAGTGCTGACATCTGGTCTGGACTGAAGGACCTGCCAACGATTACTGACATGTCGTCTACTGTCACTGCATATGATTCTCTCACCATTGAAAGAATGGTGGAGGATTATATGAGTGACCGCATCCAAGTAGGCACGTCAGACAGTCTGTACGTATACTGGCAGGAAAAAGAGGCAATTTGGAGGCCCTTGCACAAACTGGCTTTATTCTACCTAAGTTGCCCTCCCTCCAGTGTGTACTCCGAAAGAGTGTTTAGTGCAGCCGCTCACCTTGTCAGCATTCGGCGTACGAGGTTACTTCCAGAAAATGTGGAGAAGATGATGTTCATCAAAATGAATTATAATCAATTCCTCCGTGGAGACATTCACCAGCAGCAATTGCCTCCCGAAAGTACACAGGGACCTGAGATGGTGGATTCCAGTGGGGACGAATTAATAATCTGTGAGGAGGGGGATGTACACAGTCAAAGGGGTGAGGAATCGGAGGATGATGATGAGATGGACATCTTGCCTCTGTAGAGCCAGTTTGTGCAAGGAGAGATTGATTGCTTCTTTTTTTGGTGGGGGCCCAAACCAACCAGTCATTTCAGTCACAGTCATTTCAGTCACAGCCACACGCAGACCCTGTCTCTGAAATGATAGGTTCGTTAAAGTGTGCATGTCCTGTTTATACAACATAAGGGTGGGTGGGAGGGCCCAAGGACAATTCCATCTTGCACCTCTTTTTTTCTTTCATTTTTCTTTGCATCATGTGCTGTTTGGGGACAATTTTTTTGAAGTGCCATCCTGCCTGACACTGCAGTGCCACTCCTAGATGGGCCAGGTGTTTGTGTCGGCCACTTGTGTCGCTTAGCTTAGTCACACAGCGACCTTGGTGCGCCTCTTTTTTTCTTTGCATCATGTGCTGTTTGGGGACAATTTTTTTGAAGTGCCATCCTGCCTGACACTGCAGTGCCACTCCTAGATGGAAAGACTGGATATCTGCACACTCGTAATATGTTGTTTATTATATTATCTGTGAGTGTAGGTGGTTCATCACCGTCCACTCACTTGGTGAACCCCTAATATTATATCACATATATTATTTAGTATATATTGTCAGGGGGTACTGTCAACTACAGTATATTGAGACAAGAGTGTGGGAGGGAGGAAAAAAGAAAGGAAATCTGTATTGTTGACGCACTTAAAGAGTATGAGTTTATTTAAAACATAACCTTTATTCGATATACATTAAAATACGTTTATATATTTGTCCTGAGCTACCGTGAAACATAAGAGTTAAAATCACAATACCAACGAATAAGTGAAAAGATTGAAAAAATAAGTGAATAAAGAGTTAAAAAGCGTGTCCGTGTGTGTTTCTCATTTAATTGCTGGAAGTTGTTGTAATAACTTGTGTATTAATTATCTCTATCCAATATAATGAGGATTTATCACAAGTTATTAATGTTTAGAACCCACTGTACTGTATTAATAATTCAGACAGGCAGACTTCATGTGTGTATATTCTTCACTTCATAGAGGTTATCAGCTAGAGGATACTCTCCAGATGCGGAGACTACAGGGTCAAATATGTGTATATATATAGGAGGTTAGTTACATTCATGTATTCTTGATATGATCTCAATTTCCTATAGTTAGAATCACAGGTCTCTATGCAAGATATAGATCTCTATATATCAGGAGTCCTTCACATTAATCATCTATACCTATGCAAAGTACACTGTACATGTGAGCCAGATCACCCTCAAAGGTTATAGTGATATCCTCCCCTTGGAAGGCAGCCAACATGTGTTAGGGGTATGGCAGCCCCAATTTTACAATAAGTTGTTGAAATTCAAAAGTATTGTAGCTTTGATTATGTTTAGAGGTTAAGCAGCCTCATTTTACTGTAAAAAGTTACTTATGTTAAGGGTATAATAACCCAATTTATGAGAGGCAGCTAATGTACATTAGGGGTGTGGCAGCCCCACTTATATAAGAATTGTTGATGTTCATGGGGTATGTTGGTCCCAATTATGTTTAGGGGTTTGGCAACCCCACTTTTCCCAGGAATAACTTATATAAACATTAGGGGTATGGCAGCCCCAATTTTATAAGGGATTGCTGATGTTCTAGGGGTATATTAGCCCCAATTCTATTCTAGGGGTTTAGCAGCCCCACTTTTCTAGGAAATTGCTTCTCTTAGGGGTGTAGCAACCCCAATTTTCTAGAGAGCAATCTGCTTATAGACGCAGCTTATTTCCTGTACATTTGTATCAAAGCTCTGGATGTAAAGTGGCCCATACACAGTAGACCAATATGAATGAAAATAAAGATTGACAAGTATAGCGTTTTTATTAAATATTCATATAGTGTAATACATATATATGATTGTACTCAAGCTACCTCTAACATAGAAAAATTAATCAGTCGTTTCTAGTAAATTTATTACATCTATCGGAAATCCTGATATATAGCCAATCTGTGAAAGGACCTATATAGGTGTCTTTAAGAGATATGTATCATAATATCATGTATTTCAATTGTCACTTATATCCTAGTCAGATCATTGTGACTGTTCTGATATTCATGTGTGTTATAGGGTTTAGAATTTTAACATAGCTTTTATTGCTGATAGCTGTTTCACTAATCTTTTGGAATATATAGCTATCACCTGGCTCCTATGTGTTGCCAATTAAATTGCTACAATATGTTATATTCAATGTATTGAGTTAAGCATCACTGTTTCTGGCTTTACAAATTTGCCAACTCACTTCTATGTAGCAATATTGTGTTAGTCTTATCTCAGCTTCTAAATTCGATAGAAATGTTGCAATCATAAACAGTTACAACTGCTGCTGAGATTTGTAGCTATTGGCACAGTGTCTGAGATTACTGACACATCTCCAGCTGTCCAAGCAGTTGGAGTGGGTTAAGCTGCAGCTTAATACAGTCTCCTTAAACTTGAGGACTGTTATTTGTCACTCTATTTCAAATTGATATCTATAT
Source organism: Pseudophryne corroboree (assembly GCF_028390025.1). Classification (NCBI taxonomy): domain Eukaryota; kingdom Metazoa; phylum Chordata; class Amphibia; order Anura; family Myobatrachidae; genus Pseudophryne; species Pseudophryne corroboree. The sequence goes on from NC_086445.1 coordinate 802,212,748, forward strand.
ATTAAGTAATACTTATCTTGTCCTACAATCTATGTATTCAGCCCTATGCAGTCTCATATCCCTATCACTGGGAACTTGCGGCTGACCTCCTATAATTATTCTTCTAGCGGCATCATTTCCCTGCATGTAATGAATCTCAATCTTCAACCCTCTATTGGTAAAGGTTCCCTATTACACAAACTTCCAACTGATATTCTCAAATCATAGTATCTATATTAATCATTTGACATTAAGACACACGTGGACACGCTGTGCCCTACACGCGTGTTTCACTGCTTAGTAGCAGCTTCGTCAGGGAGCAACAAGAGCGCTTCCCGAAGGCATGAATAAATCAGATTCACTTGGTCCAATCAACGACTAATGTTCAGGTCACGTGGGCCCGCCCACCTATCATACTCCTGCTATGTCTCGATACGTCACACCCAGCCATCAGCCTATGATTTGTGTTTGTTATTACCACGTCATGCCGCTAAGCCAATCGCAGTACTATGATGTTAAAGTCCACGGAGATGGGGATACGTCACAGGCAGCCATCAGCCTACGGCTTGTGTTTATTATTACCACGTCATACCGCTAAGCCAATCGCGGTACTTTGATGTTAGGTCCACGGGGATGGGGATCGCACTATCACCATACCCCGGTATCTGTATATGATATATCCATCCGTTGTCCGGCAGCATGTTTTAGTATAGAAGGTTATATATATATATATATATATAAAAACTGCTTGTCCCTTTCTATGTCTCTATCTTACTGCATTTCGAATATCATATTTTATAAGTCTAGGATTTATTACTTTCATTGTGTGACGCGTGCTGGCATAAATAAACACATATTACTGGGCATCTCTTTGTGGATAGTTTGCGACGACGCTAACCAATCATAGTGCTAACCTGTGGGTGAAGGGATAGTTTGTAGTATACCGTGGAAGAAGGGGATTTAGTAATAATTGGGCCCTGAATCTGTGTATATCAATTCATCCTATTTTTACATTGCATGACCAGTTATAGTATCTTTATATGTTTCAAAATTAAGTGACCCCGTTGTCTTCTTATTTCTCACAGCGGCTTATTTATCGGATATCATCTTTTCAATTCTTATGTACAGTAGTTGGTACAATTAATTAGCAAATAAATACATATTCCTGGGTCAGTCCATCCTTCTCCCATCACTATATAGATGTGTGGTTGTAAAAAGGACTCAAAATTATTTCTGATATTATAAAATTCGGCAGTAACTATTATCACGTATGTTCTGGAGGTAAGTATGTTCCTGCGGTAAGTATCCAAATAAATGTTTCCCCATATAGTCTATTTGTTGATAAGAAAAATGGCCATCCCTCACTCATTTCTCACAGTATCTCAATATTAGGGGAAGTGTGTCTTCCCAAGAATTATATATTCACTGTAGGGGAGCCATTTTCCTATCATCATATACGATTATCCCCTTTAGGTAATACTAAGATGAGATAATAAAGTGGGATAATATGATTCAGCTTGATTTATTCAATTACCTATCATTTTTCAATAGTATAAAGAGTCATAATAATGCAGATTTTGGGCAATATTCCAGAAGATAGGGGTGTAGACAATACTTCAAAATGGTCAGTAAGTGTTAGTAATCCTTATTATCACATGGCATTACGTACACACATAAATAATTATCCCAGGACAGTTAGGGAGATAAAGGAGGTACAGTTATATAAAAGTGTGAATTAGTGTAAAGAATATTTATATTAATCAATTGTCACCATATATAATCATAATCTCCAGGATCTTAAAATCTAAATTGCCAATATTAGATACTGGGAGGACCATGATCACATAAATTGGGACAGTATTCCCAGTGATTCAGTATAGTGAATACATGATAATAAAAAGCCATTACTATCACATAGTGTTATGTGCAGACATACGTGATAACCCAAATAGAAGGGAGTGAAAAATTAAATAGTGATATGTGAGAGATCCACTGTGCATGAGATCGCACTGATATATAACAAGATGACGAAAAGCATTTTGATGAAAGAAAATGTGAACAACTAAAACGTGCATAAAAAGTGTTAGCCAAAAATGTGCCTACAAACCAGTGAGAAGAATTTTACTGATAAAAAAATAAATAAATAAAAAATAATAAAAATTGGTGTGTGGAGGATGAAGGTATCTTTTATGGACAGGAGTACCTGTCTGATTAATATATAGAGTGATAATAAATGGTTATAATGATATACCTCCGTAATTAGAAAAGATTAGTCCAAATAGTATGATCAGTTCAAATAAGAAGTGTAACTATTGAATTCGTTCATGCCATGTGGATGGACAGTGTTTAATAAAAAGATCATTTTAGTTTCGAATTTTAATAATTCTTGGTCTACATCCCCTCCCCTGATACCAAGCTGTACATGTTTAATGCCAAATGCTCTAAGGCCCATAGGGTCTCCATTGTGATGATTTAAAAAGTGTCTGGCTACTGGTGGGAGAGGTTTAAATCTAGCTAGATCTTTTCTAGCATTTCTGATACTGCCGACATGTTCTAAGAGTCTGACTTTCAATGGCCGTGTCGTTTTGCCAATGTATTTCTTATGACAAGGACATTCGAGATGGTATACAATTCCTATCGAGGTACATGTGATTTTTGAGGATATAATCCATTTTTTGTTGTATTTATCAAGGAAATGCTTCGTAGGAGTCATAAATTTACAGGCTTTACAACTCCCACAGGGGTAAGATCCCGTTTTAGTCATACTGTTTGATGAAATCTGGGATAGGTGACTGTGTACCACCTTATCCCTCAAATTTGGGGATCTTCGCCAGCTGGTAAGTGGTTTATCAGGAAGTATCCTGGCCAAATCTTTATCTGTATGGAGAATAGGCCAATGTTTCTCCAGAATATGATTGATTTCTCTCCAATGTGTATTGAAGGTCCCCACGTACCTAATAGGCTCTCCCTGTTTGGATTTGATTTTTGGTGTTAATAAAGAGTCCCGTTGGTAAGTTTCAACTTCTTGAATTGATCTTTTTATCAGTCTATTACTGTACCCTCTTTTTTTGAAACGTTCACTCAATTCAATTTGTCTTGTGTGAAAAGTATCCTCATTGGAGCAGTTTCTTTTTATTCTTAACAGTTCTCCCTTAGGAATTCCTCTAATGGTTGCCCTGAGGAAGCTCTTTACGAGTGAAATGCGCATAGGCTTTAGCCATAGGCTTTAGCCATGTGTTCCCGTGTCAGTAATACTGTTTAAAATGTGCAATTGATATACAAACATACATGTGAGACCTATGGTGCATTATCAGGAGCCAAACCTGCTCATTGTAGAGAGGAATCTTTAAACATATTTATATTCACCTGAAATTCTATCTGTATGCTGTGGGATAGCTGACATTAATATCAAACAAGAGAAACAACGGGGTTAATGCCAGATACAAGAATTTCTCTGTGTCTATTGGAGATTTAGTGCTAATGTGTGTGTACCGCAGCTAGTCGGTAAACAGGGGCATGATCCTCTGGTACCCATATAAAATATAAGTTACTTGAGTTTAACGAGCAATATTTAAGTACTATTAATATGTCCTGCATGGACACGATTTAATATTGCTGAGTACCAGTAACGACTGCTGCTAATACTAACTTACACACAAAGTGTAAAACATTGTGGATTAACATCATATTGGGATATATTAAACCCATTTCTCCAGCACATTTATTCATGCATTATTAATAGCAGCAACTGGGGTTAGAGATTTTCAAGTTTTATAAAGTGGACAGCCTTTAATATAGGGCAGTGAAATTGGTTACCCAGGCTCATCCTCATCATTTCTCTCAAATACTGAGTCTAATTATATAATGTCATACCAGCATTCTCTGCATTATGAGACATTTTAGGATCTCAGGCACAAGTTACATATTCAGCAACATTGTTTCACTCCTCCATTTGTAACATTACAATCAAGTTTTCAGTATTACAGCTTTAAGGGCAGGAGTGGAGAGAAACTTGGCTACAATTGGATGTGACAGTTTGCAACTTCAAAGCAAGACAGCATATATCCCTCTATTGCAGCATAACAGGCTCCAATGAATAGGAAAACTCGGGTCTCATAAAAAGATAGCACTGATACAGTGCTGCACAAATATATGTATGTGAATGCACAATTGAAATAAACACAGGAAAATATATGCAGGGACAAACACATTAGCTTTGTTTTTAAATCTTTATTCACACATATTCCATTTCTGTCACTTTCTATTCTGTTTCTTACTCTATGAATTTTAATATTTCGCTCTTATTTCAATAAAGGACAATTGAGTCCCATATAAATGAATAATAAAATAAACCTCTATATCATTTTAGGTTATTGAGCATTTAAGCCTTGATGTGATACTGCTGCTGGGGATATATAGGTTCTATAACAACAATCATATTGATGAGTTAGTAGTTGGATGAGTGCACCGTAAATTTATCTGGTTTCTTTTTCTTTTCCCCTTTCTATGGGGATTTGATTCCATATCCTTGTTTAAACCAGTAGGTAGCACCTTTGTGAGCCTTCTAATTTTGTCTCATATATATATTGATATATGCGCATCCCTAAAATAGGGTGTAAGTAGATATGACAATAGGCACTCCAACTTTGTGATTGACATTATAATTTACTAATCTCGGTGCGGGTTACCCTCCAGATCTGGTGGAAGCTCATTGCTTGACCAGTATTGGAACTTTTTAGATGTGAACTTGTTGAATGTAGCAAACTATTAGTGGCTGTAGGTTTTCTGTAGAGGTCTGTGGATATAATTCCGTCTTCATCAATATGGATGGTTATGTCTAAGAAGTTAATTGCTCTTTGGTTGGCTTCCAGAGTCAATTTTAAGTTCAAATTGTTAGTATTCAGGATATTGATGAATTCACTCAATTCTTTAAAGGGGCCTTCCCATAATATTAAGATGTCATCGATATACCTTAGGTATATCAATATGTTGTCAGTGTATTTTTCCAATGATTCTTGAAAGACCACCTCTCTTTCCCACCACCCCAGGTAGTGGTTGGCGTACGTGGGGGCACACGCTGTCCCCATCGCCGTCCCTCTAACCTGGAGGTAGTGGCGCTCGTTACAGGTAAAGTAATTATGAGATAACAAGAATTCTAACAATTCGACAAGAAAATCACTTCGCTCATTCTGAGCCTCCATATTGAGAAAATATCTTGTAGCGGCGACACCCTGGGCATGATTAATACTCGTGTAGAGACTCTCTACATCGCACGTCACAAGCCATACCCCCGGGTTGACACTCAGATTGTTTAACTTATTCAAGACATCCATTGTGTCACGTACATAAGAAGGGAGGGTAATGACATGTTTTCGTAGATAATAATCTACGTAAATACTCGCATTTTCTGTTAAGCTACCCATACCGGATAATATAGGTCTGCCCGGTGGCTTCTTCTCATTTTTGTGTACTTTGGGCAGAAGGTATAGCGTCGGTGTCTTAGGTTTAGTCATTTTGAGAAAATTCCAATCCTTCTTAGATACAACACCATTGTCGTATGCTGTTTGGACAATATTATTATATTGTTGAAGGAACGTATTTGTAGGGTTAAAATAGAGTCTCTTATAGCAGTTTTTGTCACTCAGCTGTCTTTCAAGTTCTTCCAGGTACATTGTCCTAGGCCATAGCACAATGTTGCCCCCCTTGTCTGAGGGCTTGACTATGGTATCCTGCCATTTTGTGATCTCATTCAATGCTGTTCTTTCTCCTATACTCAAGTTGTCAGTGTAATTCTTATTACGTAGATGTAATTGGTCAAGGTCTTTACATACAAGTCTTTGAAAGACTTCAACCTGAGGGCAGATTTTGGTGTCTGGAAAGAATTTGGATTTTTTCGTTATTCTGGATCTATCCTCTGCTTCATCACTGGTTATTTGGGTGGAGCCAGACTCAGTGGTCAGTTCTTCTAACATCTGTATAGCCGAAAGATCATCATCGTCAAAATTTGTAGTGAGGGGGTTGGTTTTTCTATTCTCCTGATTGGAGAAGAATTTTTTGAGAAGAATCTTTCTAGTAAATAATTGGAGGTCCTTTTCACATTCGAACCGGTCTGGTTTTCGTGCTGGGGAGAATGATAGTCCCTTGCTTAAGACAGATATTTGATCGGGCGTCAGTGTCTTTTCAGTTAGATTGATAATTTTCAATTCATCTGTTGTGTCCTCCAAGTTCATTTCTGATAAAGAAGTTATTTTCTGTATTGTCTCCTCTCCCTTGGTTCCTCTCTCCAATCTAGAGTATCCCTTTTTCTTCTCCCTCCTTTTGCCCCTCCTGATCTTTCGCCATCTATATTTGAGTTGGCCTTGGGATATCTTGGGCCCTTCTCTAAAAAATCCCGCCTGAACATTCTATTTGTAGTTCCACTGCTTGGACCCTCACTTTCTGAGGAGTCAATCTCAGAGGTAGAGTAGTTTGTAGACCAACTGGACTTATTCCGCTGAGTGGGTATATTCCATTTAAATACCCTATTGGATGCATAGTCCATTTTATCCCTTTGGAATTTTCTGCGTTTTTTCTCAATAATTTCCTTTTCAAATTCCTCTACATCTTTCCTATATTTCTCATATCTTGACTGAAACTGCTCCAATGACTCGAAGTTTTTTAACTTTTCTCCTAACGAAGTGATTTCCTGATTCAGTTGAGCAAGTATTATATCATCATGCTTCATAAGAATTTTTATTAGTTCATTAGAACATTGGGTCAGTACTCCTTCCCATTCTTTTTTGAGTGTATCATTTGCTAATTCATAGGCAGGGAACAATTTGGGTCTTAAACCTCTTGGGATCAATTTATTACGTAAATAATTGTCAAAAGTGCTTCTGTTCCAGCTAGTTTTGCTCTGCTTCATAAGAGCTGTCTTAAGGCTGTATAAGTCTTCAGTCCAATTAGGGTCACTAATATCCTGTTGATTGGGATTCAAATTAAAAATGGAGTCGATATCACTCCTTAGTTTGTCTCGTCTATTTTCTAGATCTTTTGTTAAACTGAATGTAGACATGATTACGGGTAAGCGCTCCAAAAGACAATTTTTGTATATTTATTAGGAGATATCAAAAAACTTATTCAGTTTGGAGGTGCTAGATATAGAAAAGGTTTGGTCGCAAGGGCCAAAAGTAACATACACAAAGACTGGATATCTGCACACTCGTAATATGTTGTTTATTATATTATCTGTGAGTGTAGGTGGTTCATCACCGTCCACTCACTTGGTGAACCCCTAATATTATATCACATATATTATTTAGTATATATTGTCAGGGGGTACTGTCAACTACAGTATATTGAGACAAGAGTGTGGGAGGGAGGAAAAAAGAAAGGAAATCTGTATTGTTGACGCACTTAAAGAGTATGAGTTTATTTAAAACATAACCTTTATTCGATATACATTAAAATACGTTTATATATTTGTCCTGAGCTACCGTGAAACATAAGAGTTAAAATCACAATACCAACGAATAAGTGAAAAGATTGAAAAAATAAGTGAATAAAGAGTTAAAAAGCGTGTCCGTGTGTGTTTCTCATTTAATTGCTGGAAGTTGTTGTAATAACTTGTGTATTAATTATCTCTATCCAATATAATGAGGATTTATCACAAGTTATTAATGTTTAGAACCCACTGTACTGTATTAATAATTCAGACAGGCAGACTTCATGTGTGTATATTCTTCACTTCATAGAGGTTATCAGCTAGAGGATACTCTCCAGATGCGGAGACTACAGGGTCAAATATGTGTATATATATATAGGAGGTTAGTTACATTCATGTATTCTTGATATGATCTCAATTTCCTATAGTTAGAATCACAGGTCTCTATGCAAGATATATATCTCTATATATCAGGAGTCCTTCACATTAATCATCTATACCTATGCAAAGTACACTGTACATGTGAGCCAGATCACCCTCAAAGGTTATAGTGATATCCTCCCCTTGGAAGGCAGCCAACATGTGTTAGGGGTATGGCAGCCCCAATTTTACAATAAGTTGTTGAAATTCAAAAGTATTGTAGCTTTGATTATGTTTAGAGGTTAAGCAGCCTCATTTTACTGTAAAAAGTTACTTATGTTAAGGGTATAATAACCCAATTTATGAGAGGCAGCTAATGTACATTAGGGGTGTGGCAGCCCCACTTATATAAGAATTGTTGATGTTCATGGGGTATGTTGGTCCCAATTATGTTTAGGGGTTTGGCAACCCCACTTTTCCCAGGAATAACTTATATAAACATTAGGGGTATGGCAGCCCCAATTTTATAAGGGATTGCTGATGTTCTAGGGGTATATTAGCCCCAATTCTATTCTAGGGGTTTAGCAGCCCCACTTTTCTAGGAAATTGCTTCTCTTAGGGGTGTAGCAACCCCAATTTTCTAGAGAGCAATCTGCTTATAGACGCAGCTTATTTCCTGTACATTTGTATCAAAGCTCTGGATGTAAAGTGGCCCATACACAGTAGACCAATATGAATGAAAATAAAGATTGACAAGTATAGCGTTTTTATTAAATATTCATATAGTGTAATACATATATATGATTGTACTCAAGCTACCTCTAACATAGAAAAATTAATCAGTCGTTTCTAGTAAATTTATTACATCTATCGGAAATCCTGATATATAGCCAATCTGTGATGGCTGCCTGTGACGTATCCCCATCTCCGTGGACTTTAACATCATAGTACTGCGATTGGCTTAGCGGCATGACGTGGTAATAACAAACACAAATCTTAGGCTGATGGCTGGGTGTGACGTATCGAGACATAGCAGGAGTATGATAGGTGGGCGGGCCCACGTGACCTGAACATTAGTCGTTGATTGGACCAAGTGAATCTGATTTATTCATGCCTTCGGGAAGCGCTCTTGTTGCTCCCTGACGAAGCTGCTACTAAGCAGTGAAACACGCGTGTAGGGCACAGCGTGTCCACGTGTGTCTTAATGTCAAATGATTAATATAGATACTATGATTTGAGAATATCAGTTGGAAGTTTGTGTAATAGGGAACCTTTACCAATAGAGGGTTGAAGATTGAGATTCATTACATGCAGGGCTATGATGCCGCTAGAAGAATAATTATAGGAGGTCAGCCGCAAGTTCCCAGTGATAGGGATATGAGACTGCATAGGGCTGAATACATAGATTGTAGGATAAGATAAGTATTACTTAATATATAGATATCAATTTGAAATAGAGTGACAAATAACAGTCCTCAAGTTTAAGGAGACTGTATTAAGCTGCAGCCTAACCCACTCCAACTGCTTGGACAGCTGGAGATGTGTCAGTAATCTCAGACACTGTGCCAATAGCTACAAATCTCAGCAGCAGTTGTAACTGTTTATGATTGCAACATTTCTATCGAATTTAGAAGCTGAGATAAGACTAACACAATATTGCTACATAGAAGTGAGTTGGCAAATTTGTAAAGCCAGAAACAGTGATGCTTAACTCAATACATTGAATATAACATATTGTAGCAATTTAATTGGCAACACATAGGAGCCAGGTGATAGCTATATATTCCAAAAGATTAGTGAAACAGCTATCAGCAATAAAAGCTATGTTAAAATTCTAAACCCTATAACACACATGAATATCAGAACAGTCACAATGATCTGACTAGGATATAAGTGACAATTGAAATACATGATATTATGATACATATCTCTTAAAGACACCTATATAGGTCCTTTCACAGATTGGCTATATATCAGGATTTCCGATAGATGTAATAAATTTACTAGAAACGACTTATTAATTTTTCTATGTTAGAGGTAGCTTGAGTACAATCATATATATGTATTACACTATATGAATATTTAATAAAAACGCTATACTTGTCAATCTTTATTTTCATTCATATTGGTCTACTGTGTATGGGCCACTTTACATCCAGAGCTTTGATACAAATGTACAGGAAATAAGCTGCGTCTATAAGCAGATTGCTCTCTAGAAAATTGGGGTTGCTACACCCCTAAGAGAAGCAATTTCCTAGAAAAGTGGGGCTGCTAAACCCCTAGAATAGAATTGGGGCTAATATACCCCTAGAACATCAGCAATCCCTTATAAAATTGGGGCTGCCATACCCCTAATGTTTATATAAGTTATTCCTGGGAAAAGTGGGGTTGCCAAACCCCTAAACATAATTGGGACCAACATACCCCATGAACATCAACAATTCTTATATAAGTGGGGCTGCCACACCCCTAATGTACATTAGCTGCCTCTCATAAATTGGGTTATTATACCCTTAACATAAGTAACTTTTTACAGTAAAATGAGGCTGCTTAACCTCTAAACATAATCAAAGCTACAATACTTTTGAATTTCAACAACTTATTGTAAAATTGGGGCTGCCATACCCCTAACACATGTTGGCTGCCTTCCAAGGGGAGGATATCACTATAACCTTTGAGGGTGATCTGGCTCACATGTACAGTGTACTTTGCATAGGTATAGATGATTAATGTGAAGGACTCCTGATATATAGAGATCTATATCTTGCATAGAGACCTGTGATTCTAACTATAGGAAATTGAGATCATATCAAGAATACATGAATGTAACTAACCTCCTACACATATACACATATTTGACCCTGTAGTCTCCGCATCTGGAGAGTATCCTCTAGCTGATAACCTCTATGAAGTGAAGAATATACACACATGAAGTCTGCCTGTCTGAATTATTAATACAGTACAGTGGGTTCTAAACATGAATAACTTGTGATAAATCCTCATTATATTGGATAGAGATAATTAATACACAAGTTATTACAACAACTTCCAGCAATTAAATGAGAAACACACACGGACACGCTTTTTAACTCTTTATTCACTTATTTTTTCAATCTTTTCACTTATTCGTTGGTATTGTGATTTTAACTCTTATGTTTCACGGTAGCTCAGGACAAATATATAAACGTATTTTAATGTATATCGAATAAAGGTTATGTTTTAAATAAACTCATACTCTTTAAGTGCGACAACAATACAGATTTCCTTTCTTTTTTCCTCCCTCCCACACTCTCCACTCCTAGATGGGCCAGGTGTTTGTGTCGGCCACTTGTGTCGCTTAACTTAGTCACACAGCGACCTTGGTGCGCCTCTTTTTTTCTTTGCATCATGTGCTGTTTGGGGACTATTTTTTTGAAGTGCCATCCTGTCTGACACTGCAATGCCACTCCTAGATGGGCCAGGTGTTTGTGTCGGCCACTTGGGTCGCTTAGCATAGTCACACAGCTACATCATTGCGCCTCTTTTTTTCTTTGCATCATGTGCTGTTTGGGGACAATTTTTTTAATCTGCCATCATGTCTGATGCAGTGCCACTCCTAGATGGGCCAGGTGTTTGTGTCGGCCACTTGGGTCGCTTAGCTTAGTCACACAGCTACCTCATTGCGCCTCTTTTTTTCTTTGCATCATGTGCTGTTTGGGGACAATTTTTTTAATCTGCCATCCTGTCTGACACTGCAGTGCCACTCCTAGATGGGCCAGGTGTTTGTGTCAGCCACTTGGGTCGCTTAGCTTAGTCACACAGCGACCTTGGTGCGCCTCTTTTTTTCTTTGCATCATGTGCTGTTTGGGGACAATTTTTTAGAAGTGCCATCCTGCCTGACACTGCAGTGCCACTCCTAGATGGGCCAGGTGTTAATGTCGGCCACATGTGTCACTTAGCTTAGCCATCCAGCGACCTCGGTGCAAATTTTAGGACTAAAAATAATATTGTGAGGTGTGAGGTGTTCAGAATAGACTGAAAATTAGAGATGTGCACTTGAAATTTTTCGGGTTTTGGGTTTTGGTTTTGGGTTCGGTTCCGCGGCCGTGTTTTGGGTTCGACCGCGTTTTGGCAAAACCTCACCGAATTTTTTTTGTCGGATTCGGGTGTGTTTTGGATTCGGGTGTTTTTTTCAAAAAACACTAAAAAACAGCTTAAATCAAAGAATTTGGGGGTCATTTTGATCCCAAAGTATTATTAACCTCAAAAACCATAATTTCCACTCATTTTCAGTCTATTCTGAACACCTCACACCTCACAATATTATTTTTAGTCCTAAAATTTGCACCGAGGTCGCTGGATGACTAAGCTAAGCGACCCTAGTGGCCGACACAAACATCTGGCCCATCTAGGAGTGGCACTGCAGTGTCACGCAGGATGGCCCTTCCAAAAAACACTCCCCAAACAGCACATGATGCAAAGAAAAAAAGAGGCGCAATGAGGTAGCTGTGTGAGTAAGATAAGCGACCCTAGTGGCCGACACAAACACCTGGCCCATCTAGGAGTGGCACTGCAGTGTCACGCAGGATAGCCCTTCCAAAAAACACTCCCCAAACAGCACATGATGCAAAGAAAAAAAGAGGCGCAATGAGGTAGCTGTGTGAGTAAGGTAAGCGCCCCTAGTGGCCGACACAAACACCTGGCCCATCTAGGAGTGGCACTGCAGTGTCACGCAGGATGGCCCTTCCAAAAAACACTCCCCAAACAGCACATGACGCAAAGAAAAAAAGAGGCGCAATGAGGTAGCTGTGTGAGTAAGATAAGCGACCCTAGTGGCCGACACAAACACCTGGCCCATCTAGGAGTGGCACTGCAGTGTCACGCAGGATGGCCCTTCCAAAAAACACTCCCCAAACAGCACATGACGCAAAGAAAAAAAGAGGCGCAATGAGGTAGCTGTGTGAGTAAGATAAGCGACCCTAGTGGCCGACACAAACACCTGGCCCATCTAGGAGTGGCACTGCAGTGTCACGCAGGATGGCCCTTCCAAAAAACACTCCCCAAACAGCACATGACGCAAAGAAAAAAAGAGGCGCAATGAGGTAGCTGTGTGAGTAAGATAAGCGACCCTAGTGGCCGACACAAACACCTGGCCCATCTAGGAGTGGCACTGCAGTGTCACGCAGGATGGCCCTTCCAAAAAACACTCCCCAAACAGCACATGACGCAAAGAAAAAAAGAGGCGCAATGAGGTAGCTGTGTGAGTAAGGTAAGCGACCCTAGTGGCCGACACAAACACCTGGCCCATCTAGGAGTGGCACTGCAGTGTCACGCAGGATGGCCCTTCCAAAAAACACTCCCCAAACAGCACATGACGCAAAGAAAAAAAGAGGCGCAATGAGGTAGCTGTGTAAGTAAGATAAGCGACCCTAGTGGCCGACACAAACACCTGGCCCATCTAGGAGTGGCACTGCAGTGTCACGCAGGATGGCCCTTCCAAAAAACACTCCCCAAACAGCACATGACGCAAAGAAAAAAAGAGGCGCAATGAGGTAGCTGTGTGAGTAAGATAAGCGACCCTAGTGGCCGACACAAACACCTGGCCCATCTAGGAGTGGCACTGCAGTGTCACGCAGGATGGCCCTTCAAAAAAATACTCCCCAAACAGCACATGACGCAAAGAAAAATTAAAGAAAAAAGAGGTGCAAGATGGAATTGTCCTTGGGCCCTCCCACCCACCCTTATGTTGTATAAACAGGACATGCACACTTTAACCAACCCATCATTTCAGTGACAGGGTCTGCCACACGACTGTGACTGAAATGACGGGTTGGTTTGGACCCCCACCAAAAAAGAAGCAATTAATCTCTCCTTGCACAAACTGGCTCTACAGAGGCAAGATGTCCACCTCATCATCATCCTCCGATATATCACCGTGTACATCCCCCTCCTCACAGATTATCAATTCGTCCCCACTGGAATCCACCATCTCAGCTCCCTGTGTACTTTGTGGAGGCAATTGCTGCTGGTCAATGTCTCCACGGAGGAATTGATTATAATTCATTTTAATGAACATCATCTTCTCCACATTTTCTGGAAGTAACCTCGTACGCCGATTGCTGACAAGGTGAGCGGCGGCACTAAACACTCTTTCGGAGTACACACTTGTGGGAGGGCAACTTAGGTAGAATAAAGCCAGTTTGTGCAAGGGCCTCCAAATTGCCTCTTTTCCTGCCAGTATAAGTACGGACTGTCTGACGTGCCTACTTGGATGCGGTCACTCATATAATCCTCCACCATTCTTTCAATGGGGAGAGAATCATATGCAGTGACAGTAGACGACATGTCCGTAATCGTTGTCAGGTCCTTCAGTCCGGACCAGATGTCAGCATCAGCAGTCGCTCCAGACTGCCCTGCATCACCGCCAGCGGGTGGGCTCGGAATTCTGAGCCTTTTCCTCGCACCCCCAGTTGCGGGAGAATGTGAAGGAGGAGATGTTGACAGGTCGCAATCCGCTTGACTTGACAATTTTCTCACCAGCAGGTCTTTGAACCCCAGCAGACTTGTGTCTGCCGGAAAGAGAGATCCAAGGTAGGTTTTAAATCTAGGATCGAGCACTGTGGCCAAAATGTAGTGATCTGATTTCAACAGATTGACCATCCGTGAATCCTTGTTAAGCGAATTAAGGGCTCCATCCACAAGTCCCACATGCCTAGTGGAATCGCTCCGTGTTAGCTCCTCCTTCAATGTCTCCAGCTTCTTCTGCAAAAGCCTGATGAGGGGAATGACCTGACTCAGGCTGGCAGTGTCTGAACTGACTTCACGTGTGGCAAGTTCAAAGGGCAGCAGAACCTTGCACAACGTTGAAATCATTCTCCACTGCGCTTGAGACAGGTGCATTCCACCTCCTATATCGTGCTCAATTGTATAGGCTTGAATGGCCTTTTGCTGCTCCTCCAACCTCTGAAGCATATATAGGGTTGAATTCCACCTCGTTACCACTTCTTGCTTCAGATGATGGCAGGGCAGGTTCAGACGTTTTTGGTGTTGCTCCAGTCTTCTGTACGTGGTGCCTGTACGCCGAAAGTGTCCCGCAATTCTTCTGGCCACCGACAGCATCTCTTGCACGCCCCTGTCGTTTTTTAAAAAATTCTGCACCACCAAATTCAAGGTATGTGCAAAACATGGGACGTGCTGGAATTTGCCCATATTTAATGCACACACAATATTGCTGGCGTTGTCCGATGCCACAAATCCACAGGAGAGTCCAATTGGGGTAAGCCATTCCGCGATGATCTTCCTCAGTTGCCGTAAGAGGTTTTCAGCTGTGTGCGTATTCTGGAAACCGGTGATACAAAGCGTAGCCTGCCTAGGAAAGAGTTGGCGTTTGCGAGATGCTGCTACTGGTGCCGCCGCTGCTGTTCTTGCGGCGGGAGTCCATACATCTACCCAGTGGGCTGTCACAGTCATATAGTCCTGAGTCTGCCCTGCTCCACTTGTCCACATGTCCGTGGTTAAGTGGACATTGGGTACAACTGCATTTTTTAGGACACTGGTGAGTCTTTTTCTGACGTCCGTGTACATTCTCGTTATCGCCTGCCTAGAGAAGTGGAACCTAGATGGTATTTGGTAACGGGGGCACACTACCTCAAGAAATTGTCTAGTTCCCTGTGAACTAACGGCGGATACCGGACGCACGTCTAACACCAACATAGTTGTCAAGGCCTCAGTTATCCGCTTTGCAACAGGATGACTGCTGTGATATTTCATCTTCCTCGCAAAGGACTGTTGGACAGTCAATTGCTTGGTGGAAGTAGTAAAAGTGGGCTTACGACTTCCCCTCTGGGATGACCATCGACTCCCGGCAGCAACAACAGCAGCGCCAGCAGCAGTAGGCGTTACACGCAAGGATGCATCGGAGGAATCCCAGGCAGGAGAGGACTCGTCAGAATTGCCCGTGACATGGCCTGCAGGACTATTGGCATTCCTGGGGAAGGAGGAAATTGACACTGAGGGAGTTGGTGGGGTGGTTTGCGTGAGCTTGGTTACAAGAGGAAGGGATTTACTGGTCAGTGGACTGCTTCCGCTGTCGCCCAAAGTTTTTGAACTTGTCACTGACTTATTATGAATGCGCTGCAGGTGACGTATAAGGGAGGATGTTCCGAGGTGGTTAACGTCCTTACCCCTACTTATTACAGCTTGACAAAGGCAACACACGGCTTGACAAATGTTGTCCGCATTTCTGTTGAAATACTTCCACACCGAAGAGCTGATTTTTTTGGTATTTTCACCAGGCATGTCAATGGCCATATTCCTCCCACAGACAACAGGTGTCTCCCCGGGTGCCTGACTTAAACAAACCACCTCACCATCAGAATCCTCCTTGTCAATTTCCTCCCCAGCGCCAGCAACACCCATATCCTCCTCATCCTGGTGTACTTCAACACTGACATCTTCAATATGACTATCAGGAACTGGACTGCGGGTGCTCCTTCCAGCACTTGCAGGGGGCGTGCAAATGGTGGAAGGCGCGTGCTCTTCACGTCCAGTGTTGGGAAGGTCAGGCATCACAACCGACACAATTGGACTCTCCTTGTGGATTTGGGATTTCGAAGAACGCACAGTTCTTTGCTGTGCTTTTGCCAGCTTGAGTCTTTTCATTTTTCTAGCGAGAGGCTGAGTGCTTCCATCCTCATGTGAAGCTGAACCACTAGCCATGAACATAGGCCAGGGCCTCAGCCGTTCCTTGCCACTCCGTGTGGTAAATGGCATATTGGCAAGTTTACGCTTCTCCTCCGACAATTTTATTTTAGATTTTTGAGTCCTTTTTTTACTGATATTTTGTGTTTTGGATTTTACATGCTCTGTACTATGACATTGGGCATCGGCCTTGGCAGACGACGTTGCTGGCATTTCATCGTCTCGGCCATGACTAGTGGCAGCAGCTTCAGCACGAGGTGGAAGTCGATCTTGATCTTTCCCTATTTTTGGAACCTCAACATTTTTGTTCTCCATATTTTAATAGGCACAACTAAAAGGCACCTCAGGTAAACAATGGAGATGGATGGATACTAGTATACTTATGGATGGACGAGCGACTGCCGACACAGAGGTAGCTACAGCCGTGGACTACCGTACTGTGTCTGCTGCTAATATAGACTGGATGATAATGAGATAAAATTAAAATATATATATATATCACACTAGTACTGCAGCCGGACAGGTATATATTATGTAATGACGGACCTGCTGGACACTGTCTGTCAGCACTGCAGACTCCTAAAGTAAGCTACTAGTATCAAGAAGATAGAAAAAAAAAACCACGGGTAGGTGGTATACAATTATAGATGGACGAGCGACTGCCGACACAGAGGTAGCTACAGCCGTGGACTACCGTACTGTGTCTGCTGCTAATATAGACTGGATAATAATGAGATAAAATTAAAATATATATATATATATCACACTAGTACTGCAGCCGGACAGGTATATATTATGTAATGACGGACCTGCTGAACACTGTCTGTCAGCACTGCAGACTCCTAATGTAAGCTACTAGTATCAAGAAGATAGAAAAAAAAAAAAACACAGGTAGGTGGTATACAATTATGGATGGACGAGCGACTGCCGACACAGAGGTAGCTACAGCCGTGGACTACCGTACTGTGTCTGCTGCTAATATAGACTGGATGATAATGAGATAAAATTAAAATATATATATATATCACACTAGTACTGCAGCCGGACAGGTATATATTATGTAATGACGGACCTGCTGGACACTGTCTGTCAGCACTGCAGACTCCTAAAGTAAGCTACTAGTATCAAGGAAGATAGAAAAAAAAAACCACGGGTAGGTGGTATACAATTATGGATGGACGAGCGACTGCCGACACAGAGGTAGCTACAGCCGTGGACTACCGTACTGTGTCTGCTGCTAATATAGACTGGATGATAATGAGATAAAATTAAAATATATATATATATATATATCACACTAGTACTGCAGCCGGACAGGTATATATTATGTAATGACGGACCTGCTGGACACTGTCTGTCAGACTCAGCACTGCAGACTCCTAAAGTAAGCTACTAGTATCAAGAAGATAGAAAAAAAAACCACGGGTAGGTGGTATACAATTATGGATGGACGAGCGACTGCCGACACAGAGGTAGCTACAGCCGTGGACTACCGTACTGTGTCTGCTGCTAATATAGACTGGATGATAATGAGATAAAATTAAAATATATATATATCACACTAGTACTGCAGCCGGACAGGTATATATTATGTAATGACGGACCTGCTGGACACTGTCTGCAGAATGCGTTTATAAAAACACCACACGACGAGTGTTTAACTTTTTCAGGCAGACGATCACAATATACTGGTGGTCAGCAGACAATCACAATACTGGTGGTCAGTGGTCACTGGTCAGTCACACTGGCAGTGGCACTCTGGCAGCAAAAGTGTGCACTGTACTTAAAATATGTACTCCTGCTATAACTGCTCCCCAGTCTCCCCCACAATTAAGCTGTGTGAGCAGTGAGCACTCAGCAGTCAGATAATGATATACAGTATATGATGCAGCACACTGGGCTGAGCACAGATATGGTATGTGTGACTGTGTCACACTGTGTATCGTTTTTTTTCAGGCAGAGAACGGATTAATTAAACTGGTGGCACTGGTCACTGGTCACACTATCAGCAGCAAGTAGTACTCCTCCTATATGCTCCCCAAAATTTGTGTCTCTCTCTAGTACTCTAGTCACTCTAAACGGAGAGGACGCCAGCCACGTCCTCTCCCTATCAATCTCAATGCACGTGTGAAAATGGCGGCGACGCGCGGCTCCTTATATAGAATCCGAGTCTCGCGATAGAATCCGAGCCTCGCGAGAATCTGACAGCGGGATGATGACGTTCGGGCGCGCTCGGGTTAACCGAGCAAGGCGGGAAGATCCGAGTCGCTCGGCCCCGTGTAAAAAAACCTGAAGTTCGGGCGGGTTCGGATTCCGAGGAACCGAACCCGCTCATTTCTACTGAAAATGAGTGTAAATTATGGTTATTGAGGTTAATAATACTATGGGATCAAAATTACCCCCAAATTCTATGATTTAAGCTGGTTTTTAGGGTTTTTTGTAAAAAAAAAACCGAATCCAAAACACACCCGAATCCGACAAAAAAATTTCAGGGAGGTTTTGCCAAAACGCGTCCGAATCCAAAACACGGCGCGGAACCGAATTCAAAACCAAAACACAAAACCCGAAAAATGTCCGGTGCACGTCACTAATGCTAATGGATCTGGGATAAGGTGTAGAGGAAACAGGTTGTTAAGAAATGCAATAATTTAATTCCAAAAACGTCTGATCTTGAAGCAGGATCAAAAACAATGTAGGAATTTGGCATTATACATACTGTATGACATTTTATACTTTCTCCTGATTCAGTGAGAACCATATGTTTACGTTGTGCTGGAAAGATGTAAACTCTATGCAACATTTTGAAATGTACTTCTTGTAGATAGGAGGAGGATAATATTTTTATAGTGGAACTGTGATGTTTAAACAATAGATCTGAGTTGGCAAAGGCAGGTATATCTGCCTGCCAGGACCTCATCATTGCGTCTCTAAGATGAGTTTGAGAAGCTTCCAGGTAGGGAATATAAATAAATTTAGTCTTATTTCAAAGAATGTATAGACCATAATAATGAGACTATAGGGTCAGTGTGTATCCGAGAAGGCAATGCCACTTGGAGCAAGGTTATATAATGAAGAGCTTGCAAATATATCTAAAAGTAACTATTAGGTAGTTGAAATGTATCCCTTAAATCAGCAAATCAGAATATTTTACCCACTGGATGAAAAACTTTAGATATTACGCTTAAGCCTTTTTTACACCAATGGTGAAAGAAGGCATTATATAATGATGGATGGAATGCTGGGTTACTTCATAAAGGTACATACTGTAGTTACGCCTCTGGTCTCACCTCTATTAAGCAAAGTATCTAAAATGAATTAGAATGTTGGTGACAGTTCTGTGAATCATCATATCCCCATTTCTTAAAAACATTCAAATGATTTCAATGATGATAACACATAGACAATGTTAATCACTAAATTAAGTGGTTTGAATAGCTTCCAGTTCTGCCCTTAGGGCCCAATTCAGACCTGATCGCTGCTGTCTGAATTCGCACAGCGGCCGATTATCGAATGACTGAGCATACATATGAACCACAACAGGCTGGCGCTATGCCAAACAGCTACAGGATGGTGTGAAAATTTAGATTGCAAGGCATTTGCAAGGTGATTGACAGGTAGAGGATGTTTGTGGGTGGTAACTGCCCGTGTTCAGGGAGTTTCAGGAAAATGCAGACATTCCCAAGCGTTTTCAGGGTGTGCATCATAGGCAAATGCAGGGGGGTTTCTGGTTGCCCAGAAACTCCCTCCCTCTTGGCAAGTGGGTCAAATTATGACAATAGCAATGGTAAATAATACGATTACTAGAGCTGACACAGCATGCAGTTTAAGGGACAGAGCAGAGCTGCGGCAATTGCCCAATGGTAACAGCTTCTTCTATCAAGTTTGCTGTGTGTGAGGACTAACTCAGTCAGTGCACTGGACCAAAGAGTAGCTACCAGGAAGAAGAGACAGGAGCCTTACCATGAGGTGGGAGAATGTGTGCCTAGAAAGTGCAGTACTGGTTCTATTATGTTTGTGTATTTATTTTTTTATGGTATGTTTAACTTTTTCCTGACCTCTTATTTATATTATTTAAATGTTTGATACAGCCTAGATTAGAGACCATCTAAATATTAATACTGTATTTCATACAGTATCCAGTGTAGAAAAAGACCAATGTTTACAATAATTTGCAGGGTCATTACCAGACTCTACCACACCCTCAGACTCCTGCACTTGCTCCAATGTACCACAGAGTGGGAGATTGTGGACTGCATTTTTAAACACCCTTCTAGAAATCCTGCGTTTGCCACTGGGTGTGTGACATCAGCTCCGGCCCCGATTAGCCTGTTTGTATCGCAATGTAGGAGTAAGTCTTTGGCTATGCACAGACTGGAAAAATAATTCCATGGTGAGTGAGTTGAGAAAGGATTTGCAGCTGTCCACTGTCTGGCGGAATTTTTCCACGGCGTACACATGCATTTGCACACTTGGACAGGGCGGGTTTTCACTCTCCCTTGGCGGTGACTATCTGATCACAGACCTCTGCAAATTTGCAGCACAGCGATCAGGTCTGAATTAGGCCCTTTGTGCAGACATGATGTGGCAGCTTGTACTTTAGTATTGTTAGTCAAGTATCCACAAAGCATAACCTGTGATATATTCTTCATTTCCCCATTAACTTGCAGCACTAATATACATATACATGTAGAACTCCTTCCTTACTAGAGTAGAATGGAGATGCAGTCACATTTTCTTTTTTTATTAAATTGTACTTGTTTATCAATTTTAAAATTTACACCCACTTTATACAGAATATCATGGAGACATGGCTTATAAAAATAATAATAAAAGAAACAGCAGCACAGAGCAAATAGCTTCAAATAAATACACTGGAATATAGGGTTGTTTTAAGAAAGGAGGAAGCCAGGGTGTAGCCTCCTCCATACGCAACCCCCCCCCCCCCCCCCTACCATCCAGCAGCAAAGTAGAGTCTGAGCTCTAAAGGGCTCAGACTGTAATGCGCATTCACAGATCTCCATTTTCCCGGTGATTTCTCTAATGCAATTGAGCAAAATGCCGGGAAAATTGCCACCACACCATTCTTTTGTTGATTTCTGCCTCGCTGCTGCCATCAGCATAGGACTCCAGAGGGGTAAGTATTGAAGAAATGGGGCGGCGTGTGCCCCCCTGGACTCAGGGGCCATGTGCACCACACACACTGCACCCATTATCAGAGGCGTTTTATGAGAGGAGGGGGCCCGTGTGCAGACTCTGGGTGGGCCCCCTCCTCTCCACAGCACCATAGGCTCCAGCAATGTGCCGGAGTCGACTGCACATGCGCAACTCTCCAGAAACATGGCGCCCACCATGTTCAGGAGACTAATTTGCTACTGCACATGTGCAGTGGCCATTTTGGGGTGGATTTTTGCTGCGTTGCTGTGGCATTATGGCCTGTCGCAGGACTCCGGAAGGTAGGTTGGGTTCAATGTGTGCAGGTGGGCCCCCCTGGACATAGGGGTCTGTGTGCACCGCACACAATGCACCCATGGTGGAAACGCCAATGCTCATTATAAATACACCAGTGTGGGAATACAAAAAAGGATAATGAGTGTAGGAGGTCAAGCAAAAGTAATATACAATGAAGCAAAGTCAAACTAAGATGCTAAGCAATAACAGTAAGTCAAAAGTAGATAGAGTAGCCCAATATCAAAAAATAAAATTCCAAGGAAGAAAATAGTAGTACACTAGGTGCCTGAGGGCACCATCCAGGCACACATACCACAACACAGGAGATTAGCGGGCAATAGTGTGACGGATAAAAACCCATATCTAAAAAGATAATCGGGGCAATGCAACTGTACATCAGCACCCAAAATCAAACTGCACAAAAGTGTTATTGAATACAGAAAGCTGACATGTAACAAACAAATATCAGATCGATATTAAATAACTAATAAAATATACCATAGCCTGTAACTCCAAAACATAAATAGCCAAAGAAAACTACAAACTCACCCCCCCCCATAGCCCCCCCCCTGTATAACCATATCTGCAACCTACAGTATACTTGTATATCCAAACATAAACCCTCCCAAACTACTCTACTTAAACTTAGGGGCAACTAACCCATGTACGCTAAGACCATGGTGCCCAGGATCAAAGGACAACAACCAGGAGGCTCCCAAAAATACGAAACAAGCTAACCTTTACCAAATTTTAAATTTACACAATAACGGAGCAGGTAAAAAAATAAAATTAAAGGGAGGATAACATTACAGATCAGACCTTTGAGGGGAGAAAGTACCAAAAAAGGAAATATACATACACAGGATAACAGGATATAATAAAATAATGCAGAAAAAAAAACCTGCAATAAGAATTCAAACATACAATTGACAGAGCCATAAACAAATTAAGGAAAAAGAAGTTAATACAATAAGGCGTGTCAAAACACGATATAGAAACATAAGTACATTACATGAGGAACAATACATAGAGGGTCATCCCACTCCAAGGCCCATGAAGCAGTCAAATCTAACACAGTTCCCCCTAGTTCCAGTAAGGCGGACAGTAACAGGATCTACAAAATTGAGAAACTGTGCATTAAGTGTTCCAAGAGCATTGTCCAACAAAGGAGACCACGGAGACATATAGATGGCTCGGCCAGTAGCAGATGGAGGAAAAAGTAAGCTTAGATCAAAATATTTTGCAATAATGCTAATGTTTTACAGATACGTTATCCTCCAAGACTCCAAGGGGAGCAGACAGGCAATAACAGGATGACTACTGTCCGCAAAAGTGGAAGCTAAACTTTCAGCCACAACCATTATAACCTTTCATGGAAAAGGCTGTGGAAAGATGTATAGGGCACATAACATCAAATGGAGGAGGAAATTAGATATTATCAAAATATCTGTAAATGGCGGTATTTGGGATTGGATACGCCCCACTCCAAGACTTGAAGGAGGTCAGCCAACTACAAACAGTAACAGTATCATAAGCCTCCAGTGTGGGGATACAAGTCTCAGTTTCAGTAAGCGTAGCATGTATTTGTGGCAAATCAAAACAGGAAAAAGACAACTTGGCATGCAGTCTCGCCACCTGAGCAACAAGCATCTCTCGCCTGCTGGAGCCAGGAACCACCAGGGCCGATATTCGAAATGTCTCCGAGTCCGGCAGCTTTACCGTGTCATAGAAAAGTAGTGTACTAACAGTCAGTGGGGGTAATTCAGACCTGATCTCTGCTGTGCGTTTTCACACAGCAGGTGATCAGGTCCAAACTCAGCATGAGTATGCACTGCAAAGCAGATTGCCACTTAGCGATGGGTTTGTGCGATGGATCGATTCACATGGGCGATCGCAAGGAGATTGACAGGAAGAAGGCATTTGTGGGTGTCAACTGACCGTTTTCAGGGAGTGTCTGGAAAAACACAGGTGTGTCCCTGTGTTTGCAGGGAGGGTTCCTGACGTCAATTCCAATACCGGACAGGCTGATGTGATCGCAGCTGCTGAGTAAGTCCTGGGCTGCGCAGAAACTGCACAAAATCTGTTTGTACAGCTCTGCTACACATGCATTCGCACACTTGTGCAGGTAAAATACACTGCCCCTGTAGGCGGCGATTATCTGATTGCAGCAGTGCAAAAATCGCTTGCTAGCAATCAGGTCTGAATTGGCCCAAGGTTCTGTAATGAGCTGAGTGGGGCATGCCTTACTGACTTAATACTGGCTGAATTCAGCTGACAGACAGCAGCCAATACACAGCTAGCCTTCCTGCTGCTGTAGCCCAGACCCTGGTCTCTCCCAGTCCTTCCCTGACATAATGACTAGGCAGCAGACCAAGTCAAACTCAGTAGCAGCTGGTGCCATTCAATGAGAAAATGTATAAACATTTGATAGTAGATACCATCAATGGTCTATCAGTCAATAGTTTCATACCATTGATGATGTGCTCCATCACCCAGTCATGGTTATGACTTATGATTGGTACCTGTTTCCAACTTCCACTTCCAAACCCTTATCTTCTAAATCATCCAACCATACTGCAAACCTTTTGGAACAAATCCCTTTTGGTGTCCATTTCAGTAACATTCTTACTACAGGTAAATCATTTTTCAAAAACTTGTGATGTAGCTTGCATGTTTCACTGCCAAATATGCTCCAAGCAAAGTGTAAAACATTACTATGGAAAAGCAGTCTGGATGTGGCACTACCCAAAAAGTATTATGTGTGTGCCCCTTTAAAAGTTTGCTTATAGTGTCAGCAGCAGTGAAGGTGAAGCGCTGGCACAGCAGGGGTTAAGGACAGAGTCCAGTCCGTTCACATGGTCCTGATACTGATTGCAGACTAGACAAGGTAGTCTGGCAGTAAAGGAGCCTTGTAGGAGAAGAAGGAGGAGTCTGATGGAAGTCTGATTGAAGGTGCTTGACATGCTGAGTGAGGAGCAGAGCAGGAGCTGAGTAACGGATGCCAACCGTATGGTCAAGCTGAGTGGAGAGAGCAGTGCTGCGGAGCAGAAGCAGCAGGGTGCTACCAGGAAGCAGAGAGTCGGGTGAGTGAGTCCGAGACTTCGCAGCCAAAGACCAGCCACCACCAGGCCTAGTGAAAGCCGCGGATGCTGCAACCATCTTGTGCAGTAAGGAACAGCTGAATCTCAAAATTCCCGAAGGCTTGGATACTAAAACATTGGGAATATTCCATTAACTGTTTAACTCTTCTATGAGCCCTAGGCGCTGCAGCTTTCCACTTACATTTTACTGCTGCCCATTTGGACTCAGGTATACGATATGGCCTTTGTTTTATCACCACCCCGGGTGGAGTAACAATATCATGCTGTATGATTTGGGTTTTCCTCAGAAGGACAAAGAACACATCCTGGTACCATGCTACTAAGTTTACCCCATCTTGTTTCTGGCTAAGACTCAAGGTAACTTCAATGGGCACCTGACATTCTGGGGTCTTCACAGCCATTAAAGAAGGCTGACTGGCACTTTCTTTCCAAGGCTTCAACAAATTCACATGATAGACTTGTACCTCTTTCCTTCTACCCTCCTGCCATACCTTATAGTTCACAGGTCCCACTGCCTCTATGATAACATAAGGGCCTCGCCATTGGGCATAGAGTTTACTTTTAGTAGTAAGCACGAGTACCAGTATCTTGT
Source organism: Pseudophryne corroboree (assembly GCF_028390025.1). Lineage (NCBI taxonomy): Eukaryota > Metazoa > Chordata > Amphibia > Anura > Myobatrachidae > Pseudophryne > Pseudophryne corroboree. The sequence goes on from NC_086445.1 coordinate 802,238,330, forward strand.
CATCCAGATTAAAGGTCTGGTTGACACCAGTAACATTATAACAGCATTTTTTATGCTGTTGAGCCCTTTCCATATGTTCGTTGAGAAGTGGTGCAATTTGCCTTAGACAGCCATTCTATTGGGACACAAACTGAACAATGTCAAGCTCCTGAGAAGATTGCTGCTCCCACCCTTCTTTTAACAGCTCTAGTATCCCTCTGGGCTGTCTACAATAGAGGAGCTCAAAGGGGCTAAACCCCGTAGAGGCTTGAGTAACTCTTGAACCGCAAACATAAGATAACGTAAGAGTAGGTCTCAATCTAGCTTACCCTGTGACACCATTCTTTTTATCATCCGCTTAAGGCAATGGATCTCAAGCTGTGTGCCATGGCACCCTGGGGTGGCTCGGGCCACTTGCAGGTGTGCACTGGGTTGGTGGTCCAGAACCAATTCAAATTATTTATGGTCAACGTAAGTGACAAAAACCAGTGTTGGTGGCTACCGTTCATAAAATATGTGGGCAGAAAGAAGCAAGTCCTGTCTGTTGCCACATAACTAATAATATGACATGACTAATATGACATGACTAATATGACATATAAACACAATTTACTTAATTTAACATTTTTATGACTTTATCAATAGGAATGTTTGGCCAAGGGTGTCATGAAAAAAATTCTGATAAAAAAAACATTCAAATCCACAAACATCTGCATTATGTTTGCCTCTGAATCAGGCCCTAAGCACACAAATATACCTACCTTTGCACTAGACTTTAGAGACTGTATTTCATTTTGCATGGAGGGTTTATTTAAATGAGATAACGTGATGAAACATTCCCTGCCTAGCAATAAGGCACATTGGCCCTCATTCCGAGTTGATCACTCGCTAGCTGCTTTTAGCAGCCGTGCAAACACTAAGCCGCTACCCTCTGGGAGTGTATTTTAGCTTAGCAGAAGTGTGAACGAAAGGATCGCAGCGCTGCTACAAAAAAAGATTGTGCAGTTTCTGAGCAGCTCGAGACCTACTCCTAGCTTGCGATCACTTCAGACTATTTAGTTCCTGTTTTGACGTCACGAACATGCCCTGCGTTCGGCCAGCCACGCCTGCGTTTCCCCAGGCACGCCTGCATTTGTATCTGACACGCCTGCGTTTTTACACACACTCCCCGAAAACGGTCAGTTACCTCCCAGAAACACCCACTTCCTGTCAATCACTCTGCGGTCAGCAGTGCGATTGAAAAGTGTCGTTAGGCCTTGTGTGAAACTGCATCGGCTGGTGTGAAAGTACGTCGCACGTGTGCATTGCGCCACATACGCATGCGCAAAAGTGCTGTTTTTTTGCCTGAAAGCTGCGCAGCGACCGAAAACAGCTAGCGATCAACTCGGAATGAGGGTCAATACCTTTTCCTTCACAAAAAAGGCTTTGAGTGTTCCATTATCTTCAAGATTCAGCAGATCAGGTACTGGGATGCATTTCAAAGGCCATTTTTACCAAAGTAAATAAAAATAATACAAAAGTACTGTAGCACATATACAGGACTGATGTGGCCCTCAAGTTTTACTTAAGTTATAAGTGAGGCGCTAAACAAATCAGTAAATTAAGAACAAAATGTGTAAAGAAAGTGATAATAATTATTAGATGCAATGTTTTTACTGCTTTTACCCATTTTTCAGGACATCCACTAACCCGCAAAACTAACTATTTAATACCGGCGGTCGGGATGCCAACGGTCACATGACTGACACCGACATCCCGACAATAAAGATACAGACTGCAGATGGGGTAAGTATTTTTACCCTCCTCTACCCTAACCCTCCGGGGGGTGGGTGGCTATGGCTAATCTTTCGGGGTGTCCACTATGGCTAACCCTAGGGGGGTGGCGGCTATAGCTAACCACCCCCCTAGTGCCTAATCCTCCCTAGTGCTTAACCCTAACCCTCCTGCCCCTGGACCCTAACTGCACCCCGATATTCACTTTTGGGATGTCGGCTGTCTGTGTTTACAGGGGTGTTTCCAAAGCTTGTGAAGAGAGTGTTGCTCTTTAAAATTCATTTATTGGGCTTTTAGGGGTTACATATACAAAGAAAGTTTGCAAATCTGCAGAGTCTGAATTCCATAAATTACCTTCAGTATTATTCATTTGCTACCTTTTCTTTTTGTACAGAATATACTGTATCATGTCAAAGTAAGGTCATCTTTTTTGTTGCTGTAATTTTGGATAACAGCGTTTATATCTAAAAATCATGAGAGACAAATAAAAGCAAAGCACTACAAATTTGCTGTTATCATTGACACACAGGGGAATCGCATTGCGGGAGGTTAATTACAGACCATGTGTTTGGATAATGCTAAAAAACAAGATGTATGACAACAATACTTTTTTTTTTTGCCAGATTGCAGAAATTGAAAAAGGATTGCAAAATAAAACAAGAATGAATTACATACATAATAATACATTCAAGCAAATCTCTGCAGAGAACTACTTAAAATATAATTGTTCAGTAGAAAATAAACTATGAACAGAACTGAACAGTACATGCCGTATGGTATGTGATTCCCGTATCCCTGGAAGAAAATTAAATTTAAAAAAAATCTATTGATTTGCTGTGGATTTGTGGCATTCATTTTTGCAACCCAGAAGGGATTTTTTTTTTGATTGATTCATTCATCTTTCAGTTTTGCGCATTGCAATATTTTATTAATTTTTGCTTTGTTTATTGTTAGCATGGGAGACTGACTGAAATAATAGTATTTGTTTTCAAATATTTAAAAGCTTTAAAAATATTCCCTGTAGGCCCTAACAACCTATACAATTTACTAATATCTTCCTAAAATCAGACTATTGCCTCAGCTGTGTGCAGAAGTACAAACTCTCTGCAGAGCTCCTACATAATCACTATACAAATAAAACTTCCTGTTTAAAGGCATATATTATACAATATGGAGAGCATTTTGTACACCATCATATATTTCAGAGATAATTTTTGACACTACCATACAATTAAAAGTCTATTTTTAAGATTGTAATAATACACAGAGTATACTAATTGCCAGACATCATTTTTGTGACCATTATGGAGAGCATTTTAGTTACTATTATATACTGTAATACTGAGAGCAATTCAGTGCCCGAAAAACAATACAGAGAGCATTTCTGTGAACACCAGACAATACTGAGAACATTTTAGTGACTGACAGACACTACAGAGTGTCAGCGGCGGGTTGCGCCGGCTCCTGGCCGTTGCTAGGCAACGGGGCCGGTGCGTTACTTCCGCCGCTGACTCCCTGTCCCCGGCCGGTTGCCTAGCAACTTGAGACAGCAGGCGGCTGCCCTGCACGTCAGTCCCGGCTGTTACTAAGCAGCCGGGACGCCGCGCTCAGCGCGCCACACAGCAGCTAGGGCAATCAGGGTCTGGGGGGCTGGCCTGACTGGCTGTTCCATGATTGGTCAGCAGGACCTTTTTCATGGGAGCCAGGACGGTGCAGCCTCACTGGTGACAGCTTCCTGTGGAGCTTGTCTTTCTGCCTCTGGTGTGTTCCTGCTTCCAGCTTGTGTACTCCAGTGTCCTGTGTCCAGTTCCTGGGTCCTATCTGAGGGATCGTTTTCTGCTGTCCTCCGGGTTGCCTTCCAGTGGAGTGGTCCGGTAGCCGAAGCCTCTGGGTTTCGGTCGGTTTCCTGCGTACACCTTTCGTGGTGTCGTGAGTAGCGGCTCTGCCGCACTTTATGGCTGAAGCCGTATTTTCTTTATTTTTTGGTTGTGTCATTTTTGCGGAGGTTTTTGCATTGCTGTCCTCGTCTTATTATGATAGGTTCGTATTATGTAGTTAGGCTGCACTACTTGATTTGCTGTTGTTCCAGGCGGCTGCGCCGCACATAAACTACTTTGTTATTTTTTGTATCCTTCTCTGTTTAGTCAGGTCAGCCTTAGTTAGTTTTCCCCTTGTTCTCCTTGGTCTCGGTTAATGCCTTGTCTCCAATTAAGACCGGGGGACATCAGAGTCTGGGCAGACCTAATTCTCCCATTCAAACGCGGTTGCCATGGGCACAAGAAACCATAGTCCTGCAGGCGTTAATCGACCACTGGGAAGGACAACAGAGTCAGGGTTTTTGTTAGGGGAAGCTGCGTATCTCAGTTCTGCCGTAGCTCCACGCATCTATACTTAGAACTCTTCTATTACCACCCACTCTCCTGGGTTCCAAGTACGTAGAACATAACACAGATAGCATTTCTGTGACTACCAGACAATACTGAGAACATGTTATTGACTGACAGACACTACAGGGGTGTATTTTAGTGATCACAAGAAAATACAGAGACCAATTTTGTGAATGTCAGATAATACAGAGAGCCTTTTAGTGACCACCATACCTGGAGCATTTTAATGACTACCATACAATACTGAGAGCACTTTTGATTCACTATGGAGAGCATTTTAGTTACTGCCAAACATACAGTGAAACACAGAGGTGCACCTTATAATAATAGACAAATACACAGAGAGGGAAATAAAGCAACAGACATACACAAACAGGCAGGCCCACCATCAAAAGGGGACAGTGGGCACTCCAGTCCCGGGCCTGGACTGAGATTGGGCCTGGGTGGTTGTAGTCAGGATGGATCAGGGAACCAGGTCAGTTTCCTGCCTGTGCATCTGCAGGCAGCCACGGAGGGAGAGAGCTGTGGTCATATTATAATCTTACTACAGAGAGCCGAGTGGCAGCTCCTGATTGGCTGTCAGTCCGTGAGCTCCGATTGGCTCACGACTGGCTCTCTGTAGTAAGAATATAACCGCTGCTCTCATCCTCAGTGCCGTAGATGCCTGCCATTGCGCAGGCAGGCAAGTGACCTGGCTCCCTTATCAATCCTGACTGTAACCACCTAGGCCCCTTCAGAAGGTTAAGTTTGGGAGGGTGCAGAGATGGGACAGTGTGTGTGGTGAAGGGGGGTGCTGCATTGTGAGGGTCAATCCTGGGCCCCATCATTTCTGATGCCAGCCCTGCAAACAGGAGACAGATTGCAAGAAATTGGCATAGACAGGGTAAAGTGGGCGACTTACCCACAGGAAGAGAAGTGAGGAAGCCGCTTACACCTTAAGGAGGCTGGGAAACACATTAAGTCTTTATTATACCAGACACCCACCACCCGGTTGGACACATTATACAGCACATGTTCAACAGCTTTCAGCTTTAGAATATTTAGCTATATTTCCCCCAGAGATGGCTGTAATCAATGTATAAGCATCAACATCCAGGGAGGATTATGTGCAGCGAAGGAGCACGGAGAGTGGTGAGATCACTGCTTTGTACTATATTGTCTGGCCAGACCATTTAATTAATAACCATTATTTGTGGACTGCAACATTGGATCTTTAACTCTATGCTGATTACCAAGCTGAATGTTGAATGTGTGTCTATGGATCAGTAACATTATATGTGGAGACTGAAAAGTGTTTATATTGGATCCAGAATACAGCGCTGACTTTGTCAGCTGTTTTATGTATACTTCATGAATGTGGATTTTAGCTAATCTGATCTAAACAACTTGATACAAATTGGATGGAATACTTTCTTTTATAAAACTATCAGTATTCTGAGATCAGTCACTAAATAACAAGCTGAGTGAAACTGCTGCTTATTGTGCTATAATTACCACACCTGCTGATTGCTCAGTTACTTTATTTATGTTTAACAGATATAGAAAACAATTTGTTTCCGAACGCATTTTTATTGTGTGTATGTAAACAGACCGGTCAATGGTTGTTCTTAAACTGCATGTATATCCTAAATAAATGAGATCACATTGTTAAAACTTAATTCCTGTGCACTGTAACAAGGTTTTGCAGAAAGACTGGTGCATATAGAGGATGGGCAGGCTGGCTGGGACTGACAGGATGTGCAGAAAGGCTGGCGCTGACAGAGGATGGGCAGGCTGGCTGGTGCAGACAGAAAATGGTAAGAGAGAGGGTGGGGCCAAGAAATAGAGGAGAGGCTGGCACAGATGGAATGGGCAAAGAGGCTGGCATAAATTTAGGAAGGGAAGAGAGGCAGGCACAGAGAGGAAAAGGACAGATAATATGACATAGGCATGAACAGACAGAGAATGTTAAAAAAAAAAGGACAGTTAGAATCTTACCCGTTGGGTGAGAAGATATGGGTTCATGGCCAGCCAGGCAGTCATTACGTAGGACACGTACTTGGAGACGCGGCTATGCTGGTCAATGTTGTAAAACATGGTGGATGAGAAAAGGAGGCAGAGCCACATGATAGGAAAGGGTTGGACAGGAGAAGAGCATGATGCATCACAGATCCGTGTGGCACATGCAGGAAGTGCGCGCTGTGCCTTCCAGTAGTTTGAAGGGGAAAAAAGCCCCCAAACCACTGTGGGGATTGAACCTCTACCCTCCCTCCCCTTCCCCCTCCCACCAAATCCCCTGCCCTGTGTGACCAATGGCCAGAAGACACTGTGCAGACAAAGACGCTGCCTGGCTAGTGTGGCATTCTCACTGCACGCAATCACCAGCACAGTCAGAGTGGCCAGGCAGCTTCTTCTACCGGCTACCTGGCAATGCGTTGTGCGGCCCAAAGTGCTAAAAAAATTGTACTAGCTCAGTGGTCAGATTCCACCCTGCCCCCTGGGCCAGCCTGCTACTGCTCCTTACACCTGTACTGACCCGGTGGTAGCCAGGGAACACACCTGCTCAGTAGGGTTATATTTCAACTGCTGGCCCTGCGTGTTGGTGGTAACTGACATTAGGGTTTGCATGTGCATATAAGGCACTCACCATGTGCATGCCTATGGTTGTAATTGAGGTGCTCGGATTTAGATATGTCTTGACAATGTATTGGGTATTCTTGGCCAGTGACAGGGAGGTGGCTAAACCGATGCACAGAGAGGGTCTGTCTTATGCGCATGTTATGGAAGTGTCACAGGCATGTCACACAATTGTTCACATTGGAAGCTATATTCTGATGGAGATTCTGTAACTAGTATGGGCATTTGGGCTGGTGCATGTGTCAATGACACATCAAGCTGTAATTAAGCATCTGAAGAAGCTAAAAGGCAGTGTCTCAGTCCTTGCATGTTCAGATGCATGGGAAGAGCTTATGTAAAGCCACAGATGTGTGACTGGCAAAAGACACAGGCATGCAGATGCAGACATGGACATCGTTGCTTGTGCCTCAGAATCAGCCCTTAATCGGGGTCATTCCGAGTTGATTGTAGCTGTGCAAAATTTTGCACAGCTACGATCAACTTTCCTGACATGCGGGGGGATGCCCAGCACGGGGCTAGTCCACCCCGCATGTCAGTCCGGCCCCCCTCACAGAAGGGCAAAGGCATCGCACAGCGGCGATGCCTTTGCACTTCAGGAGTAACTCCCGGCCAGCACAGCTTTAGCGAGCTGGCCGGGAGCTACTCCTCGCTCCCTGACCCACAGCGGCTGCGTATGATGTCACGCAGCCACTGCGGCCCGCCCCCCGTTCGGTCCGGCCACGCCTGCGTTGGCCGGACCGTGCCTACGAAACGGCAGCCAAAATGCTGCTGTTTCGCCCCCTCCCGCCCATCGATCGCCTCTGCCTGTCAATCAGGCAGAGGCGATCGCTGTCCTGCCACGGCCGTCGGCCATCCAGCATGCGCAGGTGCACAAAGGCACCAGCGCATGCGCAGCAGGGACCCGTTCGCTCTGCTGCGTGAAAACACAGCGAACGAAAGGCTCGGAATGACCCCCAATGAACAGATGGCTTAGGTGTAGGACAAAATACCTCATTCCTCAGTTGCACAGCTGCTAAGTCACATGGCTGTATGGAGGACAGTACAATAACTACAGAATGTTTGTTCCAGCTATTGGGAGACGTTGGGGCATTCCTTGCAAAGTACAGAGGAGGCACATTAATGCTCCTGTTGTTGTATAGCAGTGCAAAAACTAAATTAACTTTTCTGGAGTGAGATTACTGGAATTAGATAAAAGTGCGGAGAGAGAACATTTTTAGCTGTATTTCTTGCTGTTTGAAAGAACACATCCTGGCAGGGATTGTGTTTTGTCCTGTTCTTTTAATGAAATGAACTTTGCACTTACAGTAAGAAACACATTTTAGGGACACTTTGATCAAAGTAAAGTTAAATAACTGGGTTTTTTTGTTTTTGTTTTTGTATCTGCCCCAACTCCTGCTTTGGGCGTTATTGCTCACTGCAATACACAAAGAGAGAGGATAGTACACAGTAATTAGCAACATGTGCTACAACAACTGTTGCTGTTGTTATTATTAACAACATCCAGTGAAGTGGATTATTATATAAATCACTGAATGATTCATAGAAGTTTAAGAACTCTTTATACCTATAAAAATGGATAGAAAGCGACTTCCATAACACTGACTGGTAAATACATAGCCCCACAGTAACAGGGAACAGTGTATATAATATACCAGACCCCAGAAGTGCACATTAAGCTACAAAAGCTCAGTGAGAGGGAGATTATAATGCAGCTACAATGAATATATAATACAGAGTGTGCAGCAGCTGATATATATATAATATTTCAAACTCATGATTACAAATATATATATATATATATATATATATATATATAGGCAACAGGAAGGTCCGGCACGGCCACTTGAACTATGAATATATCTGGGTGCCCTCACAGAAAAACGTGTACACAGAGGGTAGGTGCGGCACTCCAATGAGGCAATCGTACAGCTTAATAAAACACAACGTTTCAATGCCGTTTATTTAGGCATTTTCACCAGGATATAACAGAAACATAAAACAACCTACCTTATATAGCAAGTATCACCCAGTGAAGTGCCAATTACCGCAACGGGACTGCACACCCGGCGGGAGCGCACTGAAAATGACGTAATGACGTCCTGTAGGAGGAAGTCATACGACACGTGTAAGAACCGTCACCATGACAACACTTATCAACATACCAGCTGCCGTACGCTACTATAATGTGGCTGTTAACTTTGACATAAATGCAAATGGAAAAATAGCAGTGTATATAATAAAATGTTACAATGCCATATATAACTAAGAGCAATCGCCTAGTCAATACATACAAATAGATAGCTGGTAAATCAAACAGACATTAGGTTAGGAGCAAAAGACAAAAAAATCCATATAGCATAAAATATAAACACAGTAATTGAAGCTGTTAATCTATCAAGATGACATATTAATTACTACTGGCTAATATGCTAATCCCCGACTGCTCATTTAAACCACCAGGGGTAAGGGTTCCTAACCGATGGATCCAGCGAGCCTCACACTGCAAAAGCTTCAGACCACGATTACCACCCCTTAAAGAAGGGGGCACATGGTCAATCATCCGATATCTAAGGGTAGTAAGATTATGAGATGCAAGCAAAAAATGTCTGGCCACAGGTAAGTCACTTTTGCCAGAATTAATGGCTAACTTAATTGATGACCTATGGGCGGCCATCCTTTCTTTAAAAGGACGTTCGGTTTTCCCTATATAGGACAAGCCGCATGGGCAGATAATCTGGTACACTGTAAATGTGGAATTACACGTCAATCTATGACGAATATGTAAAATCTTCCCAGTGTGAGGATGGTAGAAAGTCCCGCCAGGGATTAAAAACCTACAAGTGACACATGTACAACGAATACAACCCAGACTACCTCTATATATACTAGGTGGAATTTCAGAAATATCCGACCTCACTAGGATGTCACGCAGACTCCGGCCACGTTTATAGCATGACATAAGTTTTGTATCGGTTAAGTTACAATCAGGATCTGACCTTACGATGGGCCAGTGTTTCTTTGAAATCCGACTAATAGTCTGACTGGCTGGAGTATACTGTGTAACCCAGGGCATAATGCGTGTTTGATCAACTTTTTTAGGATGTAAAAGTAATTCAGTGTCAAGTGCCAGGGCCTTGGATTTAGCTGCCTGTAATAAAGATGGATCATATCCTCGTTCTAAAATTTTTTGGAATAGAGTATCGATTTGTACTATAGCTTGTGTAGAATCGGATGTAATACGTCTAGCCCTTAAAAATTGAGAATAGGGAAGGCCTTTAACAAGAGATCTAGGATGGCAACTAGTAGACAAGAGAAGGTTATTGCGATCAGTGGGTTTAGTATACTAATCTGTGGAAATAAGCCCATCACAAATAGATATTGCTACATCCAAAAAGTGTATTTTGTCAAAACTATAATCAAAAGTAAATTTTACAGGGCTCTCACCAGCATTATGAGAATTAATGTGATTGATTAGAATACTACTGTCGCCCTTCCAAAAGATCAGGAGATCGTCTATATAACGGCAGAAAAAAATTATATTCGAAAAAATGGCAGGATCTGAAAAGAACACTGACTGTTCAACATCAAACATGAAAATGTTGGCGTATGAGGGGGCTACCGCCGCCCCCATCGCACAACCAATTAGTTGAAGATAGAATGCACTATCATAAAGAAAAAAATTACGTGTCAAAATAAACTGTAATAATGTCAAAACAAATGTGATTGCTGGACCATTATAATCAGCCTGAACATTCAAAAAACGACCCACAGCTGCCAAACCCATCTCGTGCGGAATGACAGTGTATAAACTGGTAACATCAATTGTGAACATCACTGTATCAGGATCTAGTCTGGGGAGAGCTCTCAATTTAATCAACAAGGACGTAGTATCTAAAAGGTATCTAGGATGTTTTGTAATAAATGGCTGTAACAGGCTATCTAAATACACAGAGATGGGTTGTGACAAACCACCCCGGGCCGCAATAATTGGTCTACCCGGGGGGGTCTATGACAGATTTATGTATTTTCGGAAGGGTGTAAAATAGTGGAGCCAAAGGGAATGCAGGTAATAATGCTTTGCTAAGTTGATCAGTGATAGTTCCATTTTCAAAAGCTGTATGTAGAATGGTCGATAGTTCTCTTTTAAACAATACCGTGGGATCTTGAGGCAGTCGCCTATAGGTGGTACAGTCATTAAGATGTGCTGCTACTTGGAGTTTATATTGAGCAAGATCCTGTATGACCAGGGCACCCCCCTTATCTGCTGGACGAAAGATCAAAGATTTATTCTTGGATAGATTGTCCAAAGCCAGCTGTTGTCCAGGGGTTAGATTGTGACGCTGTGGGGGTAACTGAGGTATCGCCATCTGTGTTTCCTCGTCCAAAAGGCGCATGAAGGTCTTGATGGAGGGATTAAAGGACTGAGGTTCGAATGTAGATTTGGGGAGAATTTTAGATAATTGCGGAGGAAGCTCCATTTTAGGGGTAGCTTCATTTTCAACTTGAATATTGGCAGTGGTGTCACATTTACCATAAAACTCACTAAGTTTCAGTTGGCGATGCAATTTATGTTTCTCCACACTCCAATCTAACATGTTGAACCTCGTGGACGGTACAAACGATAAACCTTTGGATAGTACTTCTGTTTCTATCCCAGACAGTTCGTATGATGACAAATTGACGATTACGTTTTGTTTGCAGCTTTTCCTCCACGTCCTCTGCCTTTTGTTTTGGCCACCCCTCCGGGTGTATCGCCATCGTCGCGGGAATATCGTACCCGAGTCGTGACCCCTAAAGGGTCAATTTGGCCTCGTTTAGTGCTCCTTTTGTTGCTTTTAGTATTACGGTCATTATCACTTGATGAATAAAAATCCGTAGAAGAGTCCACTTGATATTCACCCTTACCTCTATTACGTCTAAAAAAGGGCTTCTTGTAATCATTACCCCTAGCTGGGTATGTCCATTGATAGACAGTATTCAGCTCATAGTCAGTGTCCACCTTAACCTGTTTAGCCTTCTTGAATTTAATAAGATCCCTCTTATACACCTGCAGTTGTGCATTTAGTTTGGCATACCAATCAGTGTTTGCGTCTTCAATGAGGTTAGGTTTGTGGATGGTTTCAAATGAATTAACCTTTTCTTGCGTGATATTAACCTCTTTATTGGAAACTCTATTATGAGTAACATGAGGTCAAATGAGCATTTATTAACAATGGACACCCACTTCCTGCAAAATGCAGGATCATGCTTTCCTATAGTGGGGCCATTGCGGACTCGCAGTCCTCTGGGAATTTTTTTAGCCCTATAATATTCGCTGAGTGATAACGCATGGAAATAATAATCAATTTCCCTCTTTTTGAGCCTATAAAGCTCACGATATATGTCATCTAGAGGGAGAGCTTCAGCTTGCTCTGACAGGATTCCAGTGCGTAAAATAGTATCAGCCTCAGCTTCTGAGTACGTGAATGTGTCACCAATAGGGTAATTAATAAATGTATGACCGCTGGTGGTTTGCTCATAGTCCGTGTCAGCCATCACATTAAAGTGCAACAGTGGTGTGCAAAGCAGCAGGTGTAAATAATGTAGAAAAACACCTTAAAACAGTGAAAACCGTGAAAAAAATCAAAAACAAAGTCCACAACAGATGATACCTGGATGATGACTGAAGGGGTGCCCTGACAAGAAATCCAAACAGCTGGAAGTCAAATTGTAGACAACAGGAAGGTCCGGCACGGCCACTTGAACTATGAATATATCTGGGTGCCCTCACAGAAAAACGTGTACACAGAGGGTAGGTGCGGCACTCCAATGAGGCAATCGTACAGCTTAATAAAACACAACGTTTCAATGCCGTTTATTTAGGCATTTTCATCAGGATATAACAGAAACATAAAACAACCTACCTTATATAGCAAGTATCACCCAGTGAAGTGCCAATTACAGCAACGGGACTGCACACCCGGCGGGAGCGCACTAAAAATGACGTAATGACGTCCGGTAGGAGGAAGTCATACGACACGTGTAAGAACCGTCACCATGACAACACTTATCAACATACCAGCTGCCGTACGCTACTATAATGTGGCTGTTAACTTTGACATAAATGCAAATGGAAAAATAGCAGTGTATATAATAAAATGTTACAATGCCATATATAACTAAGAGCAATCGCCTAGTCAATACATACAAATAGATAGCTGGTAAATCAAACAGACATTAGGTTAGGAGCAAAAGACAAAAAAATCCATATAGCATAAAATATAAACACAGTAATTGAAGCTGTTAATCTATCAAGATGACATATTAATTACTACTGGCTAATATGCTAATCCCCGACTGCTCATTTAAACCACCAGGGGTAAGGGTTCCTAACCGATGGATCCAGCGAGCCTCACACTGCAAAAGCTTCAGACCACGATTACCACCCCTTAAAGAAGGGGGCACATGGTCAATCATCTGATATCTAAGGGTAGTAAGATTATGAGATGCAAGCAAAAAATGTCTGGCCACAGGTAAGTCACTTTTGCCAGAATTAATGGCTAACTTAATTGATGACCTATGGGCGGCCATCCTTTCTTTAAAAGGACGTTCGGTTTTCCCTATATAGGACAAGCCGCATGGGCAGATAATCTGGTACACTGTAAATGTGGAATTACACGTCAATCTATGACGAATATGTAAAATCTTCCCAGTGTGAGGATGGTAGAAAGTCCCGCCAGGGATTAAAAACCTACAAGTGACACATGTACAACGAATACAACCCAGACTACCTCTATATATACTAGGTGGAATTTCAGAAATATCTGACCTCACTAGGATGTCACGCAGACTCCGGCCACGTTTATAGCATGACATAAGTTTTGTATCGGTTAAGTTACAATCAGGATCTGACCTTACGATGGGCCAGTGTTTCTTTGAAATCCGACTAATAGTCTGACTGGCTGGAGTATACTGTGTAACCCAGGGCATAATGCGTGTTTGATCAACTTTTTTAGGATGTAAAAGTAATTCAGTGTCAAGTGCCAGGGCCTTGGATTTAGCTGCCTGTAATAAAGATGGATCATATCCTCGTTCTAAAATTTTTTGGAATAGAGTATCGATTTGTACTATAGCTTGTGTAGAATCGGATGTAATACGTCTAGCCCTTAAAAATTGAGAATAGGGAAGGCCTTTAACAAGAGATCTAGGATGGCAACTAGTAGACAAGAGAAGGTTATTGCGATCAGTGGGTTTAGTATACAAATCTGTGGAAATAAGCCCATCACAAATAGATATTGCTACATCCAAAAAGTGTATTTTGTCAGAACTATAATCAAAAGTAAATTTTACAGGGCTCTCACCAGCATTATGAGAATTAATGTGATCGATTAGAATACTACTGTCGCCCTTCCAAAAGATCAGGAGATCGTCTATATAATGGCAGAAAAAAATAATATTCGAAAAAATGGCAGGATCTGAAAAGAACACTGACTGTTCAACATCAAACATGAAAATGTTGGCGTATGAGGGGGCTACCGCCGCCCCCATCGCACAACCAATTAGTTGAAGATAGAATGCACTATCATAAAGAAAAAAATTACGTGTCAAAATAAACTGTAATAATGTCAAAACAAATGTGATTGCTGGACCATTATAATCAGCCTGAACATTCAAAAAACGACCCACAGCTGCCAAACCCATCTCGTGCGGAATGACAGTGTATAAACTGGTAACATCAATTGTGAACATCACTGTATCAGGATCTAGTCTGGGGAGAGCTCTCAATTTAATCAACAAGGACGTAGTATCTAAAAGGTATCTAGGATGTTTTGTAATAAATGGCTGTAACAGGCTATCTAAATACACAGAGATGGGTTGTGACAAACCACCCCGGGTCGCAATAATTGGTCTACCCGGGGGGTCTATGACAGATTTATGTATTTTCGGAAGGGTGTAAAATAGTGGAGCCAAAGGGAATGCAGGTAATAATGCTTTGCTAAGTTGATCAGTGATAGTTCCATTTTCAAAAGCTGTATGTAGAATGGTCGATAGTTCTCTTTTAAACAATACCGTGGGATCTTGAGGCAGTCGCCTATAGGTGGTACAGTCATTAAGATGTGCTGCTACTTGGAGTTTATATTGAGCAAGATCCTGTATGACCAGGGCACCCCCCTTATCTGCTGGACGAAAGATCAAAGATTTATTCTTGGATAGATTGTCCAAAGCCAGCTGTTGTCCAGGGGTTAGATTGTGATGCTGTGGGGGTAACTGAGGTATCGCCATCTGTGTTTCCTCGTCCAAAAGGCGCATGAAGGTCTTGATGGAGGGATTAAAGGACTGAGGTTCGAATGTAGATTTGGGGAGAATTTTAGATAATTGCGGAGGAAGCTCCATTTTAGGGGTAGCTTCATTTTAAACTTGAATATTGGCAGTGGTGTCACATTTACCATAAAACTCACTAAGTTTCAGTTGGCGATGCAATTTATGTTTCTCCACACTCCAATCTAACATGTTGAACCTCGTGGACGGTACAAACGATAAACCTTTGGATAGTACTTCTGTTTCTATCCCAGACAGTTCGTATGATGACAAATTGACGATTACGTTTTGTTTGCAGCTTTTCCTCCACGTCCTCTGCCTTTTGTTTTGGCCACCCCTCCGGGTGTATCGCCGTCGTCGCGGGAATATCGTGCCCGAGTCGTGACCCCTAAAGGGTCAATTTGGCCTCGTTTAGTGCTCCTTTTGTTGCTTTTAGTATTATGGTCATTATCACTTGATGAATAAAAATCCGTAGAAGAGTCCACTTGATATTCACCCTTACCTCTATTACGTCTAAAAAAGGGCTTCTTGTAATCATTACCCCTAGCTGGGTATGTCCATTGATAGACAGTATTCAGCTCATAGTCAGTGTCCACCTTAACCAGTGTCCACGAGGTTCAACATGTTAGATTGGAGTGTGGAGAAACATAAATTGCATCGCCAACTGAAACTTAGTGAGTTTTATGGTAAATGTGACACCACTGCCAATATTCAAGTTGAAAATGAAGCTACCCCTAAAATGGAGCTTCCCCCGCAATTATCTAAAATTCTCCCCAAATCTACATTCGAACCTCAGTCCTTTAATCCCTCCATCAAGACCTTCATGCGCCTTTTGGACGAGGAAACACAGATGGCGATACCTCAGTTACCCCCACAGCGTCACAATCTAACCCCTGGACAACAGCTGGCTTTGGACAATCTATCCAAGAATAAATCTTTGATCTTTCGTCCAGCAGATAAGGGGGGTGCCCTGGTCATACAGGATCTTGCTCAATATAAACTCCAAGTAGCAGCACATCTTAATGACTGTACCACCTATAGGCGACTGCCTCAAGATCCCACGGTATTGTTTAAAAGAGAACTATCGACCATTCTACATACAGCTTTTGAAAATGGAACTATCACTGATCAACTTAGCAAAGCATTATTACCTGCATTCCCTTTGGCTCCACTATTTTACACCCTTCCAAAAATACATAAATCTGTCATAGACCCCCCGGGTAGACCAATTATTGCGGCCCGGGGTGGTTTGTCACAACCCATCTCTGTGTATTTAGATAGCCTGTTACAGTCATTTATTACAAAACATCCTAGATAACTTTTAGATACTACGTCCTTGTTGATTAAATTGAGAGCTCTCCCCAGACTAGATCCTGATACAGTGATGTTCACAATTGGTGTTACCAGTTTATACACTGTCATTCCGCACAAGATGGGTTTGGCAGCTGTGGGTCGTTTTTTGAATGTTCAGGCTGATTATAATGGTCCAGCAATCACATTTGTTTTGACATTATTACAGTTTATTTTGACACGTAATTTTTTTCTTTATGATAGTGCATTCTATCTTCAACTAATTGGTTGTGCGATGGGGGCGGCGGTAGCCCCCTCATACGCCAACATTTTCATGTTTGATGTTGAACAGTCAGTGTTCTTTTCAGATCCTGCCATTTTTTCGAATATAATTTTTTTCTGCCATTATATAGACGATCTCCTGATCTTTTGGAAGGGCGACAGTAGTATTCTAATCGATCACATTAATTCTCATAATGCTGGTGAGAGCCCTGTAAAATTTACTTTTGATTATAGTTCTGACAAAATACACTTTTTGGATGTAGCAATATCTATTTGTGATGGGCTTATTTCCACAGATTTGTATACTAAACCAACTGATCGCAATAACCTTCTCTTGTCTACTAGTTGCCATCCTAGATCTCTTGTTAAAGGCCTTCCCTATTCTCAATTTTTAAGGGCTAGACGTATTACATCCGATTCTACACAAGCTATAGTACAAATCGATACTCTATTCCAAAAAATTTTAGAATGAGGATATGATCCATCTTTATTACAGGCAGCTAAATCCAAGGCCCTGGCACTTGACACTGAATTACTTTTACATCCTAAAAAAGTTGATCAAACACGCATTATGCCCTGGGTTACACAGTATACTCCAGCCAGTCAGACTATTAGTCGGATTTCAAAGAAACACTGGCCCATCGTAAGGTCAGATCCTGATTGTAACTTAACCGATACAAAACTTATGTCATGCTATAAACGTGGCCGGAGTCTGCGTGACATCCTAGTGAGGTCGGATATTTCTGAAATTCCACCTAGTATATATAGAGGTAGTCTGGGTTGTATTCGTTGTACATGTGTCACTTGTAGGTTTTTAATCCCTGGCGGGACTTTCTACCATCCTCACACTGGGAAGATTTTACATATTCGTCATAGATTGACGTGTAATTCCACATTTACAGTGTACCAGATTATCTGCCCATGCGGCTTGTCCTATATAGGGAAAACCGAACGTCCTTTTAAAGAAAGGATGGCCGCCCATAGGTCATCAATTAAGTTAGTCATTAATTCTGGCAAAAGTGACTTACCTGTGGCCAGACATTTTTTGCTTGCATCTCATAATCTTACTACCCTTAGATATCAGATGATTGACCATGTGCCCCCTTCTTTAAGGGGTGGTAATCGTGGTCTGAAGCTTTTGCAGTGTGAGGCTCGCTGGATCCATCGGTTAGGAACCCTTACCCCTGGTGGTTTAAATGAGCAGTCGGGGATTAGCATATTAGCCAGTAGTAATTAATATGTCATCTTGATAGATTAACAGCTTCAATTACTGTGTTTATATTTTATGCTATATGGATTTTTTTGTCTTTTGCTCCTAACCTAATGTCTGTTTGATTTACCAGCTATCTATTTGTATGTATTGACTAGGCGATTGCTCTTAGTTATATATGGCATTGTAACATTTTATTATATACACTGCTATTTTTCCATTTGCATTTATGTCAAAGTTAACAGCCACATTATAGTAGCGTACGGCAGCTGGTATGTTGATAAGTGTTGTCATGGTGACGGTTCTTACACGTGTCGTATGACTTCCTCCTACAGGACGTCATTACGTCATTTTCAGTGCGCTCCCGCCGGGTGTGCAGTCCCGTTGCGGTAATTGGCACTTCACTGGGTGATACTTGCTATATAAGGTAGGTTGTTTTATGTTTCTGTTATATCCTGATGAAAATGCCTAAATAAACGGCATTGAAACGTTGTGTTTTATTAAACTGTACGATTGCCTCATTGGAGTGCCTCACCTACCCTCTGTGTATATATATATATATATATATATATATCAAAAACGATGTGCGGCACTCAGGATTGTGAAAATAAATCAACACCACCAACTGTCCATCAACGTTTCAATTTTACTTGAAAATTGTCATCAGGATAAAATACAACAGTGAAAAAGCTTACCTTATATCCCTGTCACCAAAGTGAAGTGAAGTGTGCATCGTCCGTCCGGCGGGGACCCGCTCGGCCGCTGCGGCGCTGATTGATGACGTCATCGCGTATTACGCGGTGCACGTCTGTGAACCCATCACCATGGTAACCCGTTGTGACACTCCTGACATAAACAAAGCAACATATGTAGCACAGCTGTAGTACATAGAATCTAGACTGAGGGCATATGAGATATATCAGAGCTGTAATAAAGTCACAGAGTTATTAGCACTACAGGTGGAAGATATTTAGACAATAATGTAGCTGCTGTGACTCTTAATATATAATATGCTGATGATATAAAGTAGAGTGTTGAATGTGGAACACTCTGGCTATAGTGAATATGAACCTGTAATGTGAGATTACTATATGTTGAGTAATGCAATAAAGATCTGCAGCATGCATACTGTAGGATGTCTGGTTGTGTTAAATGTATTTAGTGGTATACACGCTAATATTATATAACAACTGCTGGGATATATACGTGTCTATATAGGATACAAACCTAATTTACTGGGTGAACAAATATTTCACCTGTAGATATAGAATGGGAATCTGATAGTGAATATCAAATGTGTTACACAATGTAGGGGAAAAAAAGAGAATAAATAACTAGGAGGACCAAGGATATATAAACACTGAAAGAAAAAAACAAACGAAAGAAGAAAAATGCAAAAAGAAGAAAAATGCAATATAAACACTAGGAGGACCAAGGATATATAAAAGGAAATACTCAATAATATTCAGAGTCACTTTAGAAGAAACAGGATAATGGCAAAGATTCATTAAGTCCTCTCGGTGTAATTACATCCAATTTGTGGATCCACCTTGATTCGCATCTTAAAAGGGCTTTGTGTCTGTCCCCACCTCTAACATTGGCAGGTACATGATCAATCATGCGATATCGTAGACTCGTCAAAGAGTGTTTAAAAGTCGCAAAATGGCGTGCTACTGGTTGCTCGCTCTTTCCTTTGGCTAGGGCCAGCCTAATGGCCGATCTGTGGGCGGTCATTCTTTCTTTAAACTTCCTCTTCGTCTTGCCAATATAAGTTAAGCCGCAAGGGCAGATTATTTGGTAAACCACGAAAGTAGATTCGCATGTTAAATGATGCTTGATGGATATTTTATGGCCCAGATGCGGATGGTAAAAGGTGTCACCAGAGATAAGGTATTGGCACGTTGTGCACGGGCACCTGAAACAGCCCCGTTTGCGAGCTGTAAACATGGCTGGTCTTTCAATTTTAGTTTTGGATGATATATCTGTTTTAACTAGCATGTCTCTGAGGTTTCTGGAGCGACGGTAACATGGCATAATGTTAGTGTTCTGTAAGTTCAATTTGTTATCCGTTTGGATGAGATGCCAATGTTATTTGGTGATTTTGTTGGTTTCCTCTGAAGCAATATTATAGGTGCTTTTCCAAATTAATTTAGATGATGAGGTTTCCTTAGTTTTCTTCTGTAATAATGTGTTTCTGTTCATTGATAGCACTTTCAATTTGGTCTCATACAGTTGTTTGGAATTGTATCCCCGCAGAATGAAACGATTAATGAGATCATCAATTTGAGATGCTGCTCTTTTTGTGTCTGAATTAATTCTGTGGATTCTAATCATTTGTGAGTATGGAAGACCCAACTTAAGTCCTTTGGGATGGCAACTCGCATTGTGCAAGAAGGTGTTCCTATCTGTTGGTTTGGAAAACATATATCCTTGGTCCTCCTAGTGTTTATATTGCATTTTTCTTCTTTTTGCATTTTTCTTCTTTCGTTTGTTTTTTTCTTTCAGTGTTTATATATCCTTGGTCCTCCTAGTTATTTATTCTCTTTTTTTCCCCTACATTGTGTAACACATTTGATATTCACTATCAGATTCCCATTCTATAACTACAGGTGAAATATTTGTTCACCCAGTAAATTAGGTTTGTATCCTATATAGACACGTATATATCCCAGCAGTTGTTATATAATATTAGCGTGTATACCACTAAATACATTTAACACAACCAGACATCCTACAGTATGCATGCTGCAGATCTTTATTGCATTACTCAACATATAGTAATCTCACATTACAGGTTCATATTCACTATAGCCAGAGTGTTCCACATTCAACACTCTACTTTATATCATCAGCATATTATATATTAAGAGTCACAGCAGCTACATTATTGTCTAAATATCTTCCACCTGTAGTGCTAATAACTCTGTGACTTTATTACAGCTCTGATATATCTCATATGCCCTCAGTCTAGATTCTATGTACTACAGCTGTGCTACATATGTTGCTTTGTTTATGTCAGGAGTGTCACAACGGGTTACCATGGTGATGGGTTCACAGACGTGCACCACGTAATACGCGATGACGTCATCAATCAGCGCCGCAGCGGCCGAGCGGGTCCCCGCCGGACGGACGATGCACACTTCACTTCACTTTGGTGACAGGGATATAAGGTAAGCTTTTTCACTGTTGTATTTTGAAACGTTGATGGACAGTTGGTGGTGTTGATTTATTTTCACAATCCTGAGTGCCGCACATCGTTTTTGATATTATCTGCCATTTGGAAAGTGAGGGCACCAGGGACCACTGTACATGCTATTGGAGTGCCGGACCGTCTACAAACATATATATATATATATATATATATATATATATATCATGAATAATGGAAATTGCTGATATGTAATACTCTGTACTTTAAAGCTCTTTGCCATAGATTATGAGGACTCCATTGGATATTCAGCAACAATGTTGTTATCATCATTCCTTTTACATTACATGAATCCTTATATTATTGGAACTATTGATACATAATATTATTAT
Organism: Pseudophryne corroboree; assembly: GCF_028390025.1. Taxonomy (NCBI): domain Eukaryota; kingdom Metazoa; phylum Chordata; class Amphibia; order Anura; family Myobatrachidae; genus Pseudophryne; species Pseudophryne corroboree. Next base: position 802,259,705 of record NC_086445.1, read on the forward strand.
TATTACCAGTTATTTATATAGCACACACATATTCCGCAGCACTTTACAGAGAATATTTGCCCATTCACATCAGTCCCTGCCCCAGTGGAGCGTACAATCTATGGGGCGATGTATTAACCTGGAGAAGGCATAAGGAAGTGATAAACCAGTGATATGTGAAAGGTGATAAATGCACCAGCCAATCAGATTCTAACTGTTAATTTACATATTGGAGCTGATTGGTTGGTGCCTTTATCACCTTGCACATATCACTGGTTTATCACTTCCTTATGCCTTCTCCAGGTTAATACATCTGCCCCTATATTCCCTATCACATGTACACACAGAATCACATTCACTAGGGTTAATTTTTGTTGGGAGCCAATTAACCTACCAGTATATTTTTGGATTGTGGGAGGAAACCGGAGTACCGGGAGAAACCCACGCAAGTACGGGGAGAATATACAGACTCCACACAGTTACGGCCATGGTAGGAATCGAACCCATGACCTCAGTGCTGTGAGGCAATAATGCTAACCATTACACCATCCGTACTGCCCCAACATAATATCCTATCATTTAAGACTTTTTGCCATATATTCAGAAGACTCCATCTGATCTTTAGCAACATTGTTGCTGTTGTTATTATTAAAAAAAAAAATAATTCACTGTATGAGTCTGTACACTACCTGTTGAATTTGTTGCTCAAATCAGGACTTCACAACAGATTCAAATGAAGTAAAGTAATTTTCACAGTGGCATCTCTGCACACAGAATTCATTTTGAATTCACTCTTTCTTTACCTTCACAAAAATATATTTTTTTTAGCAGTATTTAAATACCATACTTTTAAATAAGTGAAATTAAAAGTTACATTTATTGTATTTCCTGTGTGCACTACATGATACAAATCTTTGTTTTTGTTTTTTTATTATTAATTTGTTTAGTGGTAGCACCCCCCTAGCCTAGATATTCTGGGATATACAAGACTCTTCTAATATGTCAATAGGGGTTGTGCAATATATATGATATTGGGCCTGATTCAGATCTGATCGCTGTACTGCAAATTTGCAGAGGTCTGCCATCAGATAGTCACCACCAAGGGAGAGTGAAAACCCACCCTCTGCAAGTGTATGAATGCAGGGGTATGCTGTGCGAAAATTCCGTCAGACAGCAGACATCTGCAAATCCGTTCGCAACTCACTCACCATCAAATTATTTTTCCAGCTTAGCCCAAGACTTACTTCTACAGTGCGATACAATCAGGCTGACATCACAGACCTGCCCTGAAAACGCTTGCGAACTCCTGCATTTTTCCTGACACTCCCAGAAAACAGCCAGTTACCACCCACAAATGTCCTCTTCCTGTCAACCACCTTGCGAACGTATTGTGTTCAAAATTTTTGCATAATCCTGACACTGTTTGGCGATGCACCTGCGCATTGCAGTGCATACACGTGCACAGTCATTCGCTAATCAGCTGTTGTGTGAATTTGCACAACAGCGATCAGGTCTGAATCGGGCCCATAATCTATTTCTTGTGCAGTTAGTGTTTTCTCTCTGTATCACTACCTGACCTAATGTATGCTTTTGACCTGGCTCTCTTTGACGCCCTGCTTTTTGTGACCACTGGTGATGACTTCTTGGAGGCTGCCTGACTTCTGCAAAGAGATAGCACATGATAGGGTCTGTGTGGGTTTTCTGCTTTTCTTGACCACAATACTGTAACACTTGATCAGTGTCTCCTGTAGAACTTTCACTACCGTTGGTTCTGGAATAAGGGGGTAATTTATTAAAGTCTGGTGAGAGATGAAGTGGACAAAAATAGATTACTAACCATTGGTTAGTTACCAATCAGCTTCTAATCGTCATTTTAAAGGCTGTGTTTGAAAAAATGTCAGTTAGGAGCTGACTGGTTGGTATAAACTCTCACTCCAGGTAATCTCTCTCCAAGCTTTAATAAATATGTCCCTAAGCTCTTGCTACTACTTGCATAAGTCGTGGAACATCCAGGTATTGGTAAGCAACCCTCACTCTGGGGAAGATTTATCAAAGCTTGGAGAAAAATAAAGGGAAGAGGGGTAAAGTACTAAACTATCAGCTTCTGTCACTTTACGGCCATGTTTGAAAAATATCAGGAGCTGATTAATTTGTACTTTATCTCTCTCCACTTTATATCTCTCCAAACTTTGATACATCTCGACATTTAGCCTGGTTCTGGAGATTCAATCCAGCAACTTTAATATCTGGCTTCATACAATGCTATGGAAGAAGTTGATGTCCATGACCAGTATAGATGTTTCAAGTCCTGAGTGTGGAAGAAATCAATATCTAGAGCAAAGGTTCAAAGTTGGCATGGATGAGGTCACAGGAACACCTGTGCCCAACTTCCTGCTCCTTGGGGGTAATTCCAAGTTGATCGCAGCAGGATTTTTGATAGCAATTGGGCAAAACCATGTGCACTGCAGGGGAGGCAGATATAACATGTGCAGAAAGAGTTAGATTTGGGTGGGTTATTTTGTTTCTGTGCAGGGTAAATACTGGCTGCCTTATTTTTACACTGCAAATTAGATTGCAGATTGAACACACCCCACCCAAATCTAACTCTCTCTGCACATGTTATATCTGCCCCCCCTGCAGTGCACATGGTTTTGCCCAATTGCTAACAAAAATCCTGCTGCGATCAACTTGGAATTACCCCCCATGTCTTTTCTTCAATGTAGAGGATATGTGCTTAGAGGAAGGAATGTATTGGGGGTCTGCTCAGGGCACTAAAACACCATGGAACAGCAGTGAGCTGGCAGCTTCTACAAAGTGAGGATGACAATAGCATTATGCAAATTAGAAATTGCTCATTCACATCGACCCACATATGGAACTTTACATTAGTATTTAATTTATAGTTGAATCCATGACCATGTACATCAGGCTTTTTCAACCAGTGTGCCGTGGCAGACTAGTGTGCCGCGAGCAGTTGCAAGGTGTGCCGCGGAGCCAGAGCAGCTTCCTGCACCTTCAGAGTGAACTGTTGTCCCGGGCCTTCTTAGAGGATCAGTCATGCTCTGGCCATGACCTATGCCTTGAAGATGCGGTGGTGTGATATCATAGGTCACGGCCGCCGCGTATCTCAACCCAGCCAGCCCACTCGCCTGCATACACATCTTCGAGTTCCCGCATGCATACACAGCTTTCCTTGCCCACCCACATCCACACCTGCCTGACTGCCCCCTGCTCAGTATTCGCAGCACTCCACTATAAACAACCCCCGCCACTGAGGGACAGGGAGGAGGACAGCTGACCGGTAGGGACTAATATTTGTTATTTTATTTCTCCTGTGGGGAACAATAGGATTTCAATATGATTTATTTGGGGAGAATAAGGATTTATTAATTTTTGGAGGGAACAATGTGAATAATTCATGTGGGGAGCAATAGGATTTATGTGGGGAGCAATGTGATTGATTTATGTGTGGAGCAACAGGATTTATGTGGGTAGCAATGTGATTGATTTATGTGGGGAGCAATAGGATTTATGTAGTGAGCAACATGATTTATGTGGAGAGCAATGTGATTGTTTTTTTTGTGTAGGCCAATGTATGTGTGGATTTTTTTTTATTACTGTGATGGCCAATGTGGTTTTTTTTTTTTTTTCTGTAGGGAACTGATGGTGTGCCTTGGGAATTTTAAAATATTGTTTGGTGTGCCGCGAGTAAAAAAAGGTTGAAAATCACTGATGTACATGCAGATCCCGATGTACACACCACAACACACACATAGATCTTGCATGTGCCTGGAGCTGCTTTTCTGGCTGTTGCTCACCCTTGCTTGCAGTATGTTCTCCTGCTCAGTTTTCAATAGAGTCATTTTAAAAAAGTTTACAAATATTACAGTTAAATTGCTGTTGTGATCAATACTTAGTTACACATTAAATGCTAAAATATCTTTTGCTATGGTAATAAAGAACATATATTAAAATAAATCATTTAATCTTCTGCGCAAAAAAAATTATGCATTTTCTGTAATGTACTTACACAAATCAAAAAGTTATAAGTGTGAATGTCTTGAAATGTATCTCTCCCAGAAGAAGTTCAATCAGATTAACTTCCAGCTGTTCACTTATTCAGAAGTCTCTCTTTTTCACAGTTCATGTGTAAATGCTTTCCTCTGTGCTTTTGTTACCTTTTAATGAAGCTGGCATACAGTCTCAGAAAATCCAAGCTGTACACATCTAAATATCTCTGAATAGGAAGAATTGCTTTAGTTCCTAAATATCCATCCTGAACATATCAGTAATCTGCTTGCTTTAAACCTTAGACAGAATGTCTTCTGTACTTTAGTATATGGGCCAAAACGAATCTAGCAGATTGAAACAATTTCCCTGTGATAGGCAGTCATTATTTTTTATTATTATGAATATATTTTTGTCATAAGTAGAATAAGGTTGGTTTATTAACAGTGTCTAATGCTTGTAGTCTGTCTTGTTAAAGACTTTGTTGTGTAATGATCGATATCTGCCAATGAAATGCAATAAGCTGAACTGATTCTGAAACCTTTACTTATGATTAATTAAAATTAAGTATGCATACATATACAGTGCATTAATGCATAAATCAATATTGCGTAATTCAAATATGTAAAGTACTGTGGTGCAAAAATCATTCAGTTCATTTGAAAGTTCCGTGCACTCAGCATCTAATGTGTTGACGAATGAGATATCCAATGATCAGACAGGGGCTTTGGGCTGACTCCGCTCTGAGTGTTCATCCTGAACACTGCCCGAGTCCCACCATCTGAGACGAACGACCGCAGCGGTAGCACTCGAGACCACACAGACTTTTAGCCACTGTAGAGACATGGGACGCCGGTCTCCACTACCAACAGTGATCGTTGGATATCTAATTCATCTCTGCATTAGATGCTGAGTGCACGGAACTTTAAAATGAACTGAATGATTTTTGCACCACAGTACTTTACATATTTGATTTATGCAATATTGATTTATGCATTAATGTACTATATATATATGCATACTCCATTTTAATTAATCATAAGTAAAGATTTCAGAACCAGTTCATGTTATTGCATTTCATTGGCAGATATCAATCATTACACAACAAAGAATTTAACAAGCCAGACTACAGGTAACACACACAGAGGGGCAATAGCACAGTTAGGTTAATAAACCAACCTTATCCCAATTATTTGAAAAGGGGAGTGGACATCCCCTATAACTGCAGCACACCCCATTAACATTAGCAACATAACTCAGTGCGCAGACCTTTCCATCCCTTCGCAATTTTGTCATAAGTAGATTACTCATATGTACAAAAAAAGAATTGCATCACAAACTGTGAAATGTTAGAATTAAAAAGATAATCGCAAAGTTCCAACAGCTATATAAAAGCACTTGACCTTGTTCTTGTATATGCCAAAAGTAGGGATACGCGGATTGTGCGCAGATCCCTATGTGTTGGTTTTGGTTTTGGATCTGAATTGGTGTTGTTTTTAGTTTTGGTTTTGGTTCTGGTTTTGCATAACAACCCTCATGTGTTTCGGTTTTGGATCTGTATTTTTTTCAAAAGGTAACAACAGCTAAAATCATGTACTTTGGGGCTGTTTTTCGTTCATACAGTATTACTAACCTCAATAACATTTCATTCCAGTCATTTCCAGTCAATTTTGAACACCTCACAGTTCACAATAGTGTTTTCATCAATATTAGGCAAAGGATGCAGGGAGCTAGCTAGCTGGCTCCTAAGCGATAGAACAGAGGACCAAACACATGGCAGTTTAAAAGAATATAGCACATATATGAAACATTGTCACACTGCAGTGGCAGAAAAGTGGTGCAAGATGGAACAGCCCTTGGGCCCTTCCACACACCCTTATGGTGTATATAAACAAAGGACAAGCACATAGTACAAACCAAGCACGTCAGTGACATAGACTGACACTTTTGTGGCTGAAGTGCTTGGTTTGTTTAAGACCCCAGAAAAAAAGCTACCAATGGGTTTAAGGCATCTAAAATAACAGTGCTGTCAATAATCTCTACAGTGGCAAGATTTAATCATCATTATCATCCTCAACCTCTTCTGTACTGTTTACATCATCTTCACACATTATTAATTAACCACTGCTGGAAGCCACCATTACAGATTTTTCTGTTCTTTGACGTCATTGCTGGTGAAAAGTCTTCCTCATGGAATTTGTAGTTAATTTTGATAAACCTCATCTTTTCCATATTTTGAGAAAGCAGCCTCCTACGTCGATCGCTGACAAGGTTCCCGCCTGTGCTGTAAACTTTTTCTGAGTAGACACTGGAGGGTTGACAGCTTAAGTAAAGCAAAGCAAGTTTGTACAAGGGCCTCTTTTTTTCCCAGTAGTCAAAGGGACTGTCTGACATGCCTATTTGTACAATGTTATTAAAATAATCCTCCACCATTCTATAGATAGTGACCATATCAGATGGAGTTACGGCAGAGGTGTCACTAATTATGGGCGATTCTTTCAGACCCAACCAGATGTCAAAATGTTGTGCTGACTCATCTTCTTCACCAGTGGGCCTCTCAAGAAAGCTCAGTTGCAGCAGAAACTTAAGGAGGAGAAGTTGTAATGTTATGTGCCACTACAGCTGACTCAATTAGAGGTGACTTGTAAGAATGGTTTTAGCACGAAACAGAGTGCATCTCTTGAATGCACCTGTCACTTGAAACAAAATCTGTACCACCAAGTACTGTAGTTTGTGTGAGCAAAACATGGAACATGTTTGAATTCACCCAGCTTTAATCCTCTCACAATATTTGTGGCATTATCAGAAATGACAAATCCTGAAGAGAGTAAAAGCATAAACCATTTTGTTAGGACATCCCTTAATATTCTAAGACATAGGTATGCCTCTTAGGGAAGACATGATACAGATATTAGCCTGCCTATGAATGAGCTGGCGTTTTGTGTTACATGCTGACACAAGTTTGTGGTCCAGTATCAAATCAAACTATTTGTGGACCATGCAATAGGCAAAACCAGTGCTGGTGGCTGCCAATTATAACATATCTGGTCAAACAAAAGTGCCACCTTGTCCACCATAATGTAACTAATGGTGCCATAAAAAAATGGTGATACTCCAGTGGTCTGTGATTCAAGAAAGTTTGGGAACCACTGGGCTAAAGCCTCTGTTATTTCTAGTATCTTCTTATTGTGCATTATTTTGTTTATAATTGAAAACCTACTGCACCACTCACTCTATATATTATATATATGTGTATATACACACACATATATATATATATATATATATATATATATAACAAAACAATAACCAGTTGCACTAAATGTGTAGCCTTTTGGCATAAAAGTCATTGGAGAAATTTTGGCAGCCAATCCCCAATAGCAGGTCCTCTTGCCAGTCGAGAACCAGAAATTTAAAAATGAACTAGCAGATGTATAGGGGGCGCTCAAATAACACTCTCAAACTTTCTTTTGTTTGAATATCCACAGTCGACAAAGGTTTCTAGAATAAACCCTCTCACCAGAATACACCCAGACAACAAATTCACTGATTAGTCCATTTCCTTTAAAACGGCAGAATTTATTAAAAATTTATATATTAACAGCTCTTACATTTGTCTTGACATTCGTGGGATAAGATCTTAATTGGACTTGCTGCCTACCCAGACGGGTGGAGCTCCTAAACGCAGCTTGTCCACCCACTATGTCTAAGACCTTCACCCAATGCGTTTCATCTATACAGACTTCCTCAGGGGTGTCTATAACAGAAAATAAAACCTTATTAACAGCATAATTTACAGAAATCCTTATAATACATATAAAAATATAATAAAGTTTTTATAATAACATAATCTGGGTGTTGGTGTGTACTTATATAGGAAAGACATTTATTGACTTATATGGCTTTTTATAGGTATCCTGAATATCTCACTTCAACCATAGTCTCTAATCTAATCCAAAAAACTCCACATTAGAAATGTTAGTAGTATTAGATGAATCAGAGAAGATACATTTTCTTCTCTCTACAAATTAAGCAATTTAAACCAGAAATTAAGCAATTTAAACCAGAAAGCTTTCATACTGGATTTCATATATAGTCACATGGCCACAATACCATCCTATAGCAGGAGGTCTTAACAATTACATTTTCAACAAATATATTTTCAACACTAATCAGCTGTATCATCTATAGAGGATTTAATTTAAGCAAATTTGAAACTCTTACTTTCTACAGGTAAGAGCAATATGTCCTAGCAGATAATTTGTATAAAATGGGGGACTCCCATGACGACACAATTCTGTGGGCATAAGATATTATATCAATTTCCCAGTCCCAATCATGAAATCAATTAAGGAATTGTTAATATCAAATAATACTTACATTAAAATTAATATATATCCTAATATGGACAGGTGATCCCAGAATCTTAAATAGCCAACGTTTTAGGAACCTCCAAATGTCTCTATAACATTCGTTATTCTAAAGGTAGAGGAAAATTAATTTACTAAATAAACTATTTGAACCATACGCAGGCCCACCGGTATTTAAACCAGCACTTACTATTGCTTGTAATCTGGAGCTTGTGTCCTCTGTGCTGGCTTGGCTCTGAATGAACTACAGAGACTCTATTTGGGCTTTTATTCTCTCCAGTTATTACCTCACTTCCTATCATTATGGTTAATTGAATTTATCTAGTGCCTTCTTTTTATTAATATTAACTATGCTTTTTAAATAATAAATCAAAGGTCCCTTCTTTTAAATTTTTAATCTATACTTAACTTAAATTTCTATTTTTAAACCGCTCCCCTTATGGCAGAAATTCATTAATTGCTTTAATTAATCCAGTACACATGGACCAATTCTCCTATATGTGTGTGTCAAGCCTCGTTCTGAATCCCCTTAAGCTCCCAAAGAGTGAAGGTCCACTTTACTTCTTTAGTGTGTCTTATTTCAAAAATCCCGTGTCCTCACTTCCTGGCTGTGGCACGCATTGCGTTCCACTCACTTTAGACCCGCGCTCCCTCATATACCCATCTGACTCCCAAAGCATCGCTTCCTAATCGTGGAACGCACTGTGTTCCACCCTCTTGTTCCGCTCTAACCAGCGCTCCTTTACATAGTCCATCTGGCTTCCGTAGCGTCACTTCCTGGTCATGGAACGCTCTGCGCTCCACTCTCCAGTCCCGCTCCGGCCATCGCCCGTCTTCACAATGCGTCATGACACTCCACTCGTGGACGTCATGACACCGTCTCCTGGCAACCCGACGCCTACCCCCGGGCTTGGCTACACTGTGCGCGTTCTTATAATTAATAGTCACACGATGTGATGATTCTATTTCAGTGTTATTTAATATACTTATAAAATTAAATTTGTGTATATTCATTTAAATACCATTGTGATTCAATGAAATGCCCTTTTCAATGTGAACAATCCCATAATTCCTGTGCATAAATATAATCCTAATGCCTATATTAATCTTTTTGTATGGGCATAACAAATTAACCATATTATTTTTTCTTTATGGTATGTATACTTATAGTAATAGCATTCCATGCTATACACATAGTGATCCTTTTATGATAGATATAGATACAACTAACCAGTGCTTCACAATATAAATTCCTACAATCCCAAAGTAAAGATATACATATATATATATATCTATATATATAGATATATATATACACACATATACACATACATATATATACATACATACATACATATACATACACACATGTGCACGTACAACGAACACATATACATATATATATACACACATATACACATATACACATATATATACACATATATATATACACATATATATACACATATACACATATACATATACATATATGTTATTAATTTGTTGTGTATCATGAGCATGTTTTAAGATACCATCAAGTTGTATTTTATACTTATCTGTTAGATTGATGGATAATTTACTATAAGTGGATGTATCTGACAGAAGCATGTCGATATTTTTTATTTTTTTTAACATTTAACATGCTCATGATACACAACAAATTAATAACAGGACATTTAAAGCATTAAGTACAGAATATCCCATTACTCCTGTAATATTTACTGTACCAAAATTACATAAAGATGCCTGTAATCCACCCCCTCACCCTATCATTTCAGCAAGAGGGTCCCTGCTGCAACCAGTGTCCAAATTTTTGGATGGCCTTATTCAACCATTTATTTCAAAACAGCCTACCTTCTTAAAAGATACCACACAACTTTTACTTAAATTACAGTCTTTACCTGAACTTCCACACAATACCATACTGTGTACACTGGATGTAAAAAATGTATACACAGTTATCCCTAATGGAGGAGGACTTAAAGCCATGGAACTGTTCTTATACAAACACAATTTTTCAGACATCCCCATTCCGCTATTCCTACAGTTGTTAGAAAGCACTTTGGTTAATAATTACTTCATACACAATGGTCAGCATTATGTCCAAACCAAGGGCTGTGCCATGGGGTCCAACGTGGCCCCCTCTTTCGCTAATGTGTGTATGTTTCAACAAGAACATTTTTTTTTCTTTTCGGATCCAGATATCACACAATTTACTTATTTATATACAAGATACATTGATGATCTTCTAATCGTGTGGACGGGCCCGTTATCAACTTTAACTTCATTGATTTCTAAAATCAACAATAAGGACAATCCCATAAAATTCACCCATCAATTCAGCACTTCGAGCATCAATTACTTAGATGTCACCATAAGCATTCACCATGGTAAACTTAGAACATCTTTATACACCAAAAACATGGATCGGAACACCATGCTATTACATAGTAGTTGTCATCCACCTGCCCTGATCAAAGGGCTACCACGATCACAAATGATTAGGGCAGCATGAATTTCAAGTAATCCGGAAGATTTAGAACAAACATTGTCACACATGGTGAAAAAATTTGCCTCTAGAGGATATCACTACAGAGAACTGTTAAAAATTAAAAATATAGTGTTACATACGCCACGTGAACAACTGCTGCAACCCACACAGAAAAAGAAAAAGGATGATAGATTTAAAATACCCTTTGTGACAACATTCAACACAGCCAGTGCAGTGATCCCACAAGCAACCAAGGCCCTTTGGCCAATTATCACAGGAGATAAAGATTTACCAGTATTTTAAAACACCCGCGTTATGCCCAGCTATAAAAGAGGCCGAAGCATCCGAGATCGACTAGTGAAAACCAACATCACTGCACAAATGAATGCAACATCACTATGTACTATTACTAAAAAACCGGGATGTTACAGGTGCATATCTTGCACCACTTGTAAATACATGGATCCAGGGCATTTCTTTGTCAATCAGCAAACTGGACATAAATATAAAATAAAACATGTAGTGACTTGCACTACACCGTACATTGTGTATACCATCACATGCCCTTGTGGTTTCACTTACGTGGGACAAACTATACGTAATCTACACGATCGTATGGCCCTACATAGATCGGCAGTTAAAGCAGCGTTGGAAGGTAAAAATATAGACCAGCCAGTAGCGAGACACTACAGATTACAAGGACATCGCCTGTAAGACCTTCGCTGCAAGATCATAGATCATATCCCAGCCTTGACAAGAGGGGGTGACCGTCAAAAACTTCTGACCAAATGTGAATCTAAATGGATATTCCTGTTGGGAGCGTTAGCACCCAATGGATTAAATGAAAAATTCACCTGGAATACCTTCCTAACTTGAAAAAGCTCACCATATAAATTAAACTCATGCCCCTAGAATATGAATGTTAGTTGGATACATGCAATTACGAATATAAACAGATTGTCATTCATTATGTATATACTTTAAAATGTATTTTTCGTATTACCAAAGAGTTTATAATTTAATATGGTAGAGCACTTGTACACTCAGCTTTTATCTGCATTTTTAAACTCACTCCTACACCATTTTATTATATCACTTATTCTTAATATTCAAGCTTATTTATTAGCATTTGAAACATTGAAGCTTGATCTTCATTTTTACACTTAGGTTCTCCCGGCGCAACGGGACCCGAGGCTTGATCAGGTTGCCAAGCAACCATGACGTCACGAACAGAGCGACTTGCTGACGCACCCGGAAGCCGACAGCCCGGGACTCCGAGAGACACCGCACGCTGCACATACAGGTATTTAACATAGGTAAGCACACTTCAACACTGTTTAGTCACTTGTATCACCATTTATGATGCACAGCATGATGAAAAGATCGTAATGGTCTTGAAACGTTGCTGCTTTTGCACCATGCTGTAATTTTCCAATACAGATTTATTTAACAAGACCATGGAGTGCCGCCTGTGTTTCCTTCTGCAAGGCTCTGTATAGGACTTGGGAAGGATCCTTTTCTATATGCCAATAGAGGAGGGCACCCTGGCATAAACATCTTCATTCATCCTGAGTGCCGGATAATACACACCTATATATATATATATATATATATATTCCCTCCAATGGTGGCACTTAGGTCTCGTAAGTAATAATGACAGGACACGGCTCTGAACAGCAACATTTCAGCGATTGTCAGCTCTTTTATAAAGCCACATACAATCACATAACATAGACACTTACCACTTTTTAAATCTACCCGCCACCAAACACTTGCCGCACGTCCTCCTCCGTTTACGGTCATCATATGGACTTTCCCTGGAAGTGACGTCGGTCTCCATGGTAACACATACAACATACCACTAATGCACTATAAAATCCCAGAAAAGCATACTGAATAAAATGTGTACACAATAAACATGAATAGATCTTACTTAAACATAAATTAAATAATGTACATGCAGAAGCAATATGCCAAAATCTAAAATTTGTAGTACAACATACACAACATATACTGTAGCAATCAATAATATCATACAATCATAATTACATAGCCTATTGATGTTACCCGGTTACTCATGCTTACACAGTCATTAGAACATAAATGGCCAAACTTATTCCAATAATATTTGCACCTCTGCTTCATATTGCTCACAGAAATGCCTGCAGCCCTAATGATTCATTGAGCCCCCGAGGGGCCAATGTGTCCAGTTTTATAATCCACTCGGATTCCCGCTGTAACAGTCTGTTTCATCTGTCACCTCCCCTAGCCAATGGTGGCACATGATTGATAATGCGATAGCGTAGGGTGGACAGGTTGTGTTTTGCCTCACAGAAGTGTCGGGCTACTGGTTGTATCCTATTGCCTGTATTGATGGCAGCACAGATAGTCGTGTGATGTTGTGCCATCCTTTCCCTGAAGGTGACCTCAGTCTAGCCGATATACATTTTGGAACATGGACAGGTAATAGCATACACCACGAACCTGCTAGTACATGTCAAGTGATGTCTGATCTTAAATTTCACCCCCATGTACAGATGATGGAAAAATGGACAAGTTTGCATAAATCCACACTTGGTGCAATTGGGGCACCTGAAACAACCATTCCTACTAGTCTCCAAAAAGGTGGGTATTTCTTTAGCACCCATTGCAGAAACATCGTTTTTCACTAAGTAGTCCCTCAAATTTTTACCTCAATGATAGCATGTCATTAGAGTTTTCTGATGGAACACAGGTAAGTCTTTATCAGATTTTATCATGGGTCATAAAGCTTTAGCATGTTTGTCTATACATGTGTGTAAATTTATTACCCCACACGTCTATCACTAATTGATTTGCTATTCAATTAGTGATAGACCTATAAGCAATTCATCAAACGGAATAGGTAGAGCCTTTATTTTGGCACTCTAAAGGTCCAATGGGCTGTACCTTCTTTCCAGAAATCTAAAGAACATCTTCTCCACTTGTGCAATGCCCACCTCTCCACTGCTAGAGATCCTCAGGGCCCACAGGAACTGAGAGTAGGGCAAGGCATTTTTTAAAGGGGTCGGGTGCACTAGATGCCAACAGCAAGTTATTTCTGTCTGTAGGTTTAGTAAACAAGGAAGGTAGCAACCTACCCCTATGTATAGTTAGAGACACATCCAAAAAGTTGACACTTCACATAGCCATTGTAAAGGTATATTTTACAGGGCTGTCACTCCCATTATGTTTGCCTATGAGAGTACTGAACTCCTCTTTTGTTCCATTCTATAAAATAAGTAAATCATCTATATATTTATAGAATGCAAATATCTTGTCTGCTACTCTCAAACAGGAAAAAAACAACTGATGTTAAATGATAAACATTAAGGCATTGGCGTACAATGGGTCCACATTGGAACCCATCGCACAACCAGATGTCTGAAGCATGAGTAACCAGGTAACATCAATAGGCTATGTAATTATATGTGCGGTGGGCACTTTTCGTGTTTTGGTTTTGGATCTGGAGCCCTGCTCATGTTTTGGATCTGGATTGGTTTTGCCAAAATCACCCTATTGGGTTTTGGTTTTGGATCTGGATGATTTTTTTTTTAAACACAAAATCAGCTAAAACCACAGAATTTGGGGGTAATTTTGATCCTATGGTATTATTAACCTCAATAACATTTATTTCCACTCATTTCCAGTCTATTCTGAACACCTCACACTTCACAATATTGTTTTTAGGCCAAAAAGTTACACCAAGGTCGCTGGATGACTAAGCTAAGCAACCCAAGTGGGTGGCACAAACACTTGACCCATCTAGGAGTGGCACTGCAATGTAAGAAAGGATGGCACGTTTAAATACTAGTCCCCAAAGAGCACATAATGCAAAGAAGAGAAAGAGGTGTAACAAGGTCGCTGGATGATTAAGCTAAGCAACACAAGTGTGCGGCACAAACACCTGGCCCATCTAGGAGTGGCACTGCAGTGTCAGACAGGATGGCACTTTTAAAACCTAGGCCCCAAAGAGCACATAATGCAAAGAAAAAAATAAGTGGTGCAAGATGGAATTGTCCTTGGGCCCTCCCACCCTGCCTTATGTTGTATAAACAGAACATGAACACTTTAACAAACCAATCATTTCAGCAACAGGGTCTGCCACATGACTATGGCTGAAATGATTGGTTTGTTTGGGCCCCCACAAAAAAAGAAGCAATTAAACCCCCACCACAAAAGAAGCAATTAATCTCTCCTTTGCCACCTGGCTCTGCAGAGGCAAGATGTCGTCCTCATCCTCCAATTTCTCACCCTTTTCAGTGTGTACATCCTCTCCTCACACAGTTTTAATTCGTTCCCACTGGAATCCACCACCACAGGTCCCTGTGTACTTTCTGGAGGCAATTGCTGGTAAATGTCTTCCTGGAGGAATTTATAATTAATTTTGATGAAAATCATCTTCTCTACATTTTGTGGAAGTAACCTCCTACGCCAAACGCTGACAAGGTTACCGGCTGCACTAAACACTCTTTCGGAGTATATACTGGAGGGGGTGGGCAACTTAGGTAAAATAAAGCAAGTTTGTGCAAGGACCTCCAAATTGCCTCTTTATCCTGCGTCTGACATGCCTACTTGGATGCTGTCACCGATATAATCCTCCACCATTCTTTCAATGATGACAGCATCATATGCAGTGACATGAGACATGGCAGTAATCATTGGCAGGTCCTTTAGTCTGGGCCAGATGTCAGCACTTGCTCCTGACTGCCTTGCATCACAGCCAGCGGGTGGACTAAAAAATGTATTCCGTTTCCTCAGCCCCAGTTGTGGGAGAAAATGAAGGAGGAGCTGTTGATGGGTCACGTTAAGCTTGAGTTGACAATTTTCTCACCAGAAGGTCTTTGCACCTCTGCAGACTTGTGTCTGCCGGAAAGAGAGACACAATGTAGGTTTTAAACCTAGGATTGAGCGCGGTGGCCAAAATGTAATGCTCTGATTTCAACAGATTGACCACCCTTGAATCCTGCAAAGAGAATGAAGGGCTCCAGCCACAAGTCCCACATACTTAGCAGAATCGCTCCATCTTAGCTAGCTCCTCCTTCAATTTCTCCAGCTGCTTCTGCAAAAGCCTGATGAGGGAAATGACCTGACTCAAGCTGGCAGTGTCTGAACTGACTTCACATGTGGCAAGTTCGAAGGGTTGGAAAACCTTGCACAACACGGAAATCATTCTCCACTGCGCTTGAGTCAGGTGCATTCCCCCTCCTTTGCCTATATCGTAGGTGGATCTATAGGCTTGAATGGCCTTTTGCTGCTCATCCATGCTCTGAAGCATATAGAGTGTTGATTTCCACCTCGTTACCACCTCTTGCTTCAGGTGATGACAGGGCAGGTTCAGGAGTGTTTGCTGGTGCTCCTGTCTTTGGCACACAGTGGCTAAATGTCAAAAGTGGTCCGCAATTTGGGCCACCGACAGCATCTCCTGCACGCCCCTGTTACTTTTTTAAAACTTCTGCACCACTAAATTAATTGTATGTGCAAAACACGGGATGTGCTGGAATTTGCCCAGACGTAATGCACGCACAATATTGCTGGTGTTGTCCAATATCACAAATCCCCAGGAGAGTCTAAGTGGGGTAAGCCATTGTGCGAGGATGTCCCCCAGTTTCTGTAAGAGGTTGTCAGCGGTGTGCCTCTTACGGAAACCGGTGATACACAGCTTAGCCTGCCTAGGAAAGAGCTGGCATTTGTGAGATGCTGCTACTAGTGCCGTTGCTGTTGTTGCTGTGGGAGGCAATACATCTACCCAGTGGGCTGTCACAGTCATGTAGTCCTTAGTTTGCCCTGCTCCACTTGTCCACGTGTCCGTGGTTAAATGGACACTGGGTACAACTGCATTTTTCAGGACACTGAGGACACTTTTATTAATGTCCCTGTACAGTCCGGGAATCGCTTTCCTAGTGAAGTGGAAATTAGATTGGATTTGGTATCGGGGACACACTACCTACATCATTTGTCTATATGTCACTGCTCTAATGGCAGATACCGGATGCACGTCTAACACCAACATAGCTGTCAAGGCCTCATTTATCCGCTTTGCAACAGGATGACTGCTGTCATATTTCATCTTCCTCGCAAAGGACTGTTGCTTAGTTGAAGTAGTACAAGTGACTTGTACTACGGACTGTCCCTGTGGGATGTCGATCGACTACCAGCAGCAACAACAGCAGCAGCAGCAGCAGCAGCAGTAGGAGGAGGTGGTTCTTGATCTTTCCCTATTTTATCCTCCAAATTTTTGTTCTCCATTATTTTTCTGGAGTTACATAACAATATGCGCCACAGGAGAGTGTACCCATACACCACACAGGGCAAATCCTGTATAAATTATTTGGATTAAATATTAATAACGCCTTTTTTTGGAGTAAATAATATACAGCACAGGACAGTACCACTGGACTAAGACGGCAGCACCACTGGATTGGATTTATATGGCAGTACCCCATGACATATACGGCAGTATCCCTGGACTTATACAGCAGCACCACTGAACTGGACTTATATGGCAGTACTCCTGGATTTATACGTCAGTACCCCTGGACTTAAATGACAGCACCACTGGACTGGACTTATACAGCAGTACCCCTGGACTTATACAGCAGCACCACTGGACTGGACTTATACAGCAGTACCCCTGGACTTATACAGCAGCACCACTGGGCTGGACTTATACGGCAGCACCAATGGGCTGAACTTATATGGCAGTACTCTTGGACTTATACGGCAGCACCACTGGACTGGAGTTATATGGCAGTACCCATGGTTTTATACGGCAGCACCACTGGACTGGACTTAAACAGTAGTAACACTAGACATATGCGGCAGTACCTCTGGACTTATACAGCAGCACCACTGGACTGGACTTATATGGCAGTACCCCTGGACTTATACGGCAGCACCACTGGACTGGACTTATACAGCGGTACCACTGGACTGGACTTATACAGCAGTACCACTGGACTGGACTTATACGGCAGCACTACTAAACTTATATGGCAGTATTACTGGTCTGGACTTATACGGCAGTACACCTTGACTTATATGGCAGCACCACTGGACTGGACTTATACGGCAGTACCGCAGGACTGACCGTATACGGCAGTACCCCTTGACTTATACAGCAGCACCACTGGACTTATACGGCAGTACCATTGGACTGGACTTATATGGCAGTACCAAAAGATTTATACGGCAGTACCACTGGACTGGACTCATACAACAGTACCCATGGACTTATACAGCAGCACAACTGGACTGGACTTATTCGGCAGTACCACTGGACTGGACTTATACGGCAGTACCCCTTGACTTATATGGCAGCACCACTGGACTTAAATGGCAGTAGCACTGGACTGGACTTATACGGCAGTACCCCTGGACTTATATGACAGCACCACTGGACTGGACATATATGGTAGTACCATTGGACTGGACTTATTTGGCAGTACCCCTGGACTTATGCGGCAGCACAACTGGACTGGACTTATATGGCAGTACCCCTGAACTTATACAGCAGTACCCCTGGACTTATATGGCAGTACCACTGGATTAATACAGCAGCACAACTGGACTGGATTTATATGGCAGTACCACTGGACTGGACTTATACAGCAGTACCACTGGACTTATACGGCAGCACCACTGGACTGGACTTATATGGTAGTACCACTGGACTGGACTTATACAGCAGTATTACTTAACTGGACTTATATGGCAGTACCCCTAGACTTATATGGCAGTACCCCTGGACTTATACAAAAGTACTCCTGGACTTATATGGCAGTACCACTGGATGTATACAGCAGCACAACTAGACTGGACTTATTCGGCAGTACCACTGGACTGGACTTATACAGCAGTACCCCTTGACTTATATGGCAGCACCACTGGACTTAAATGGCAGTAGCACTGGACTGGACTTATATGGCAGTACCCCTGGACTTATATGACAGCACCACTGGACTGGACATATACGGCAGTACCATTGTACTGGACTTATTTGGCAGTACCCCTGGACTTATGCGGCAGCAGAACTGGACTGGACTTATATGGCAGTACCCCTGAACTTATACAGCAGTACCCCTGGACTTATATGGCAGTACCACTGGATTTATACAGCAGCACAACTGGACTGGATTTATACGGCAGTACCACTGGACTGGACTTATACAGCAGTACCACTGGACTTATACGGCAGCACCACTGGACTGGACTTATATGGTAGTACCACTGGACTGGACTTATACAGCAGTACCACTGGACTGGACTAATACGGCAGTACCCCTAGACTTATATGGCAGTACCCATGGACTTATACAAAAGTACTCCTGGACTTATATGGCAGTACCACTGGATGTATACAGCAGCACAACTGGACTTATACAGCAGTACCCCTGGACTTATACTGCAGCACCATTGGACTGGACTTATATGGTAGTACCACTGGACAGGACTTATATGGCAGTACCCCTGGACTTATACTGCAGCACCATTGGACTGGACTTATATAGTAGTACCACTGGACAGGACTTATATGGCAGTACCCCTGGACTTATACAGCAGTACTCCTGGACTTATATGGCAGCACCACTGGACTTATACAGCAGCACAGCTGGACTGGACATATATGGTAGTACCATTGGACTGGACTTATTTGGCAGTACCCCTGGACTTATGCGGCAGCACAACTGGACTGGACTTATATGGCAGTACCCCTGAACTTATACAGCAGTACCCCTGGACTTATATGGCAGTACCACTGGATTAATACAGCAGCACAACTGGACTGGATTTATATGGCAGTACCACTGGACTGGACTTATACAGCAGTACCACTGGACTTATACGGCAGCACCACTGGACTGGACTTATATGGTAGTACCACTGGACTGGACTTATACAGCAGTATTACTTAACTGGACTTATATGGCAGTACCCCTAGACTTATATGGCAGTACCCCTGGACATATATAAAAGTACTCCTGGACTTATATGGCAGTACCACTATATGTATACAGCAGCACAACTGGACTGGACTTATTCGGCAGTACCACTGGACTGGACTTATACGGCAGTACCCCTTGACTTATATGGCAGCACCACTGGACTTAAATGGCAGTAGCACTGGACTGGACTTATATGGCAGTACCCCTGGACTTATATGACAGCACCACTGGACTGGACATATACGGCAGTACCATTGGACTGGACTTATTTGGCAGTACCCCTGGACTTATGCGGCAGCAGAACTGGACTGGACTTATATGGCAGTACCCCTGAACTTATACAGCAGTACCCCTGGACTTATATGGCAGTACCACAGGATTTATACAGCAGCACAACTGGACTGGATTTATACGGCAGTACCACAGGACTGGACTTATACAGCAGTACCACTGGACTTATACGGCAGCACCACTGGACTGGACTTATATGGTAGTACCACTGGACTGGACTTATACAGCAGTACCACTGGACTGGACTAATACGGCAGTACCCCTAGACTTATATGGCAGTACCCATGGACTTATACAAAAGTACTCCTGGACTTATATGGCAGTACCACTGGATGTATACAGCAGCACAACTGGACTGGACTTATACAGCAGTACCCCTGGACTTATACTGCAGCACCATTGGACTGGACTTATATGGTAGTACCACTGGACAGGACTTATATGGCAGTACCCCTGGACTTATACTGCAGCACCATTGGACTGGACTTATATAGTAGTACCACTGGACAGGACTTATATGGCAGTACCACTGGACTTATACAGCAGTACTCCTGGACTTATATGACAGCACCACTGGACTTATACAGCAGCACAGCTGGACTGGACTTATACGGCAGTACCACTGGACTGGACTTATATGGCAGTACCCCTGGACTTATACTGCAGCACCATTGGACTGGACTTATATGGTAGTACCACTGGTCTGGACTTATACAGCAGTACCCCTGGACTTATATGGCAGTACCACTGGACTTATATGGCAGCACCACTGGACTGGACTTATATGGCAACACCACTGGACTGGACTGATACGACAGCATCACTGGACTTATGGCAGCACAGGACACCACCACTGGACTGATGCAGCACAACACAGCACCACTGGACTGGACTTATACAGCAGCACCACTGGACTTATGTCAGCACAGGACACCACCACTGGACTTATCGCAGCACAGGACACCACCACTGGACTGATGCAGCACAAGACAGCACCACTGCACTGGACTGGACTTATACAGCAGTACTGGACTTATGGTAGCACAGGACACCACCACTGTGACTGGACTGATGCAGCACAAAACAGCACCACTGGACTGATGCTGCACAAGACAGCACTGGAATGACACAAATGAGCAGGTTGCCACCCCACGTGCAACACCACTTTCCTGCACAGACACCGAGGAGACATAGCCTCTCGCTACACTCTCCTGGACTTGAGTGAAAATGGCAGCAATGCACAGCTCCTTATATGCCATCCAAAACCCACAAGAATCCAACAGCGGGATGATATTTTGCGTTGTTCTGTTTTCCGAGTCTCGTGGGAAAACCTGAGCCAGACTAGGATCTGGACTCGGAGCATGAAGTTTGGGGGGGGTTCGGTTCACAGGGAACCAAACCCGCTCATCCCTAGTTTTTATCCTGTGATATTGTGCTTAGATTCTTTCTATTAAAACTGCCTGGCAAACCCTTACCAATACATAATTTTTTTATTGTTTTTATACCAAACATTATTTTTATTGACTGCAATAGTGAAAACGTAATTCTATATAAAATTACATCTTAATCATGGTTGTAATGCTACTTAAAGCATGTTAACCATGTGCTCATTATAACTTTAAACAAGACACTCTATCAGCATAGTGTTACACAGAGTGGCAGTTGTAAAATCAATTTATTGGACCATCACAGGTGCTTGTAAGGGTGGTGCTAATCTAGACAAGAAAAAACAAGTTCCCCCAGCACACGATGAAGGACCAGCAAATGAGATTTACAAGCCATTGCAAAATGTCTCTGCTCTGGTGGTCCTATGCAATATGATAAAAGCATGTACTTTGGAAAGATTTAGAAAGATTGATGTTTATCTCCCAATACACTGTGATAATAGATAGATCTATCTATTATCACAGTGTATTGGGAGATGAACATCATTCTTTCTAAAATATCAGAGGTCAATATCAGAGGTCAATAATACCCATACTTAGGATAGGGCACCCCACAAGTTCCAGCACCATAGGTAGCTGTCTAGGCCTGTCTAATGGCAGTGCCGGACCTACCCTGTACCCATGTCACTTAGACATAAAATCAGCTAAAGTACTAAATATAGCTCCATAAACATTTAATACAGCAAATTTCTATCAGTGTGAACAGGATATAATATGTAATTTGTTTGCACGCATATTTTGTAACATGCAGTCACTACAAACATGACCCAGGATAAACTATGCAACTAGTATACATCTGTAACATGGATTTGAAGACATATTTATTAACACTGAGAACACTCCAAACATACCAACTTGTACTTAAAGATTTGCTACAAATCAGGAAATCTGCTGGAGGTATCACTACTCTTTATGCACTTCTGATTTCCAACGTACCTGGGTATACGGTATCCGTTGGACGGATCGACCTACACTAGATTGACAATGCAAAGATCGACACCACATGATAGACAACCGAAAGATCGACATATACAATACATCGACAATCATATGATCGACACATACGTAACATAGACAACAAACAGATCGACAACATGACGACATCGACAAATCACAAACACGAAAACCAACAGTTCGACATACATATGATCGACATTTTGAAGCCTCGACATATCATATGATCAACAAAGTAAACAAAATACACACTAGACAGTCTCCATCCCCCCGCTTTCTCCCACCTCCAATCCCTACTCGATGATGACTAGACCCTCATCCCCTCTCCAGCAGAGGTGCCCGACAGCATTCCCCGTAACACTACAAGTGTCTAAATGCCCCCACTACCTCCCTAACACTTTAGCTACTACCGTCCACCTAGCCAACCTTGCCTCAATATGTACTTAAGCACCCCTCCACCCTACGGTCCCCCGCACCCCACTATCCCCAGCCATCTACCACTACACACACCCCACTATCCCTAGCCATCTATCCCTAGCCATCTATCCCTAGACGCTGCCGCCCAGACCAGACTATCACCCGTTAACACAGCAGAGGCACCCACAAGCATTCCCCGTGGCAATACAGGTTCCAAAATGCCCCCACAACCTTCACCGACACTCTAGCCACTACCGTCCACCTAGCTAACCTTGCCCCTATATGCACTTAAGCACCCTTCCACCCAACGGTCCCCTACACCCCGCTATCCCCAGCTGTCAACCCCTATATGCACCCAGCTATCCCTAGCCATCTACCCATATGCGCTGCCGCCCAGACCAGACCATCAACCGTTAACACAGCGAAGGTGCCTGCAAGCATTCCCTGTGGCACTACAGGTTCCAAAATGCCCCCATAACCTTCACCAACACTCTAGCCACTATCGTCCACCTAGCCAACCTTGCCCCTATATGCACTTAAGCACCCCTCCATCCAATGGTCCCCCACACCCCGCTATCCCCAGCCATCTATTCCTACATGCACCCCACTATCCCCAGCCATCTACCCCTACACGCACCCCGATATCCCCAGCCATCTACCCCTACATGCACCCCGCTATCCCCAGCCATCTACCCCTAGACGCTGCCACCCAGACCAGACCATCACCCGTTAACACAGCGGAGGCGCCCGCATGCATTCCCCGTGGCACTACAGGTTCCAAAATTCCCCCACTACTTTCACCAATATTCTAGCATCTACCGTCCACCTGGCCAACCTTGCCCCTATATGCACTTAAGCACCCCTCCTCCCAATGGTCCCATGCACCCTGCTATTCCCAGCTGTCTACCCCTACACGCACCCTGCTATCCGCAGCTGTCTACCCCTATACGCACCCTGCTTTCCCCAGCCGTCTACCCCTACACGCACCCCGCTATCCCTAGCCATCTACCCCTAGACGCTGCTGCCCAGACCAGACCATCACCCATTAACACAGCAGAGGTGCCTGCAAGCATTCCCTGTGGCACTACAGGTTCCAAAATGCCCCTACCACCTTCACCAAACCTCTACCCACTACCGTCCACCTAGCCAACCATGCCCCTATACCCACTTAAGCACCCCTCCACCCAACGGTTCCCCTGCACCCCACTATCCCAACCATCTATCCCTACACACACCCTGCTATCCCCAGCCATTTAACCTTACACACACCCCGCTATCCCCAGCCATCTACCCCTAGATGCTGCCACCCAAACCAGACCATCAACCGTTAACACAGCGGAGGCGCCTGCAAGCATTCCCCGTGGCACAGGTTCCAAAGTGCCCCCACAACTTTCACCAACACTCTAGCCACTACCGTCCACCTGGCCAACCTTGCCCTTATATGCACTTAAGCATCCCTCCTCCCAACAGTCCCACGCACCTTGCTGTCCCCAGCCGTCTACCCCTACACGCACCCCGCTATCTGCAGCTGTCTACCCCTACATGCACCCTGCTATCCCCAGATGTCTACCCCTACATGCACCCCGCTATCCCTAGTCATCTACCCGTAGACTCTACCGCCCAGACCAGACCATCACCCGTTAACACAGCGGAGGCGCCCGCAAGCATTCCCCGTGGCACTATAGGTTCCAAAATGCCCCCACATTCTTCACCAACACTCTAGCCACTATCGTCCACCTGTCCACTTTGCCCCTACTGTATATGCACTTAAGCACCCGTCCACCCAATGGTCCCCCGCATCCCACTATCCCCAGCCGTCTACCCATACATGCACCCTGCTATCCCCAGCCGTCTACCCCTACACGCACCCCGCTATCCGCAGCCGTCTACCGCTAGATGCAGCCACATAGACTGTTACCCCATTAATACATATCAAAGGTTCCCGTATCTCCCTACGGTCACCCCCTGTTACTGCTGCTGAGGACTCCTGAACCTTACTTCACCCCACTTTGCACTCTGCTATTATCATTAACTTAATTTTTCTGAACATCCATGAACCTCCCTTCACCCCACTTTACACTCTGCTATTATCAGTAACTTAATGTTTCAAGATGACACATCACATGACAGGTCCAAGGAACCCTGGTGTCAGTTAATGAATCCTGTTAACTCCCAACCAGAACAAAACAACACTAATACACCATTCTGCAAATTCATTTTCTCCTTCAATAATTGCCATATATTCTCAGAATTTATATCTCACAAAGCTACAGTAGTCAATCGATTTGCACATTGTCCACAATATACATTTTTTCCCACTTTACCCATTTCTCTATCATGTGACCTTTATCTGCCTGTCTGTTGTAAAACCCGCTATCCGTTTATCCCTATACGCTGCCATCTAGAATGTCACCTGGTAATATAGCGTATTCGCCCACCATCACTCCCCAGGGGGACTACAGGTGCAAAAATGCCATAACAATCTTCCTTAACACTGTAGCTACTACCGTCCATCTAGCCAACCTTGCACCTATATGCACTTAAGCACCCCTCCACCCAACGGTCCCCTGCACCCCGCTATTCCCAGCCGTCTACCCCTACACACACCCCGCTATCCCCAGCTATCTACCCCTACACGTGCCCCGCTATCCCCATCCTTTTACCCCTAGACGCTGCCTCCCAGACCAGACCCTTACCCGGTAACACAACGGAGGTGCCAGCAAGCATTCCCCATGGCACTACAGATGCCAAAATGCACCCACAACCTTCAAAAACACTCTTGCTACTACCGTCCACCTAGCCAACCTTGCCCCTATACCCACTTAAGCACCCCTCCACCCAACTGTCCCCCACACCCCGATATCCCTATCTGTGTATCCCTAGATGCTACTGCCTAGAACGTCACCCGCTATTACAGCAGTGTCTGCCGCCAACATTCCCAGGGGGACTAATGGTTCACAAATTCCCTTAATGTTGTGCTTGATGTTACTGAAACAACATTTGTTTTTTTTTAATAAGGACAGTATTTAATGTAATCTAAAAATAACCTTTGGCCTGTTTATCATATAAGTGGGCAGTACGGATGGTGTAATGGTTAGCATTACTGCCTCACAGCACTGAGGTCATGGGTTCAATTCCCACCATGGCCCTAACTGTGCGGAGTTTGTATATTCTCCCCGTACTTGCGTGGGTTTCCTCCGGGTGCTCCGGTTTCCTCCCGCAATCCAAAAATATACTGATAGGTTAATTAGTACCCAAAAAAAATTAACCCTAGTATGACTGTGTGTGCGTGTACATGTGGTAGGGAATATAGATTGTAAGCTCCACTGGGGCAGGGACCGATGTGAATGGCCAAATATATTCTCTGTAAAGCGCTGCGGAATATGTGTGCACTATATAAATAACTGGTAATAATAAATAAATAAGTTCATTTAAAGTTTGGTATTGGCGTCCATATGTCTGCTATAAATCCTTTGTTTTGTAAATGAACCCTGTGACTCCTTCCAAACATAAAGTTCACAAGGTTATTTTATTTAAATACAAGCACTGTAATTGCCCCCCTCCCAAAAAAAGAAAATCAATCTCTCCCATCTTAAAGTTTATAAAACCATTAGCTACCAAACCATTACCCAAATCTATTCTCTGCGAGATTTTGGATTGTTTCAACATTTCAAATTTATCTACAATGGCTGATCAGGTGGACTGTATCTTGGTTCCTTCTCATCAAGGAATGCTCTTAAATGTTGATGGATACCTTCTCACAAAGAATAAGCAGTGTCTTGATGTAGTGTACTGGCACTGCACAGAGCGCAAGACAAGCTATTGTCCTTGTTTTGCCAAGACCACCATTGTTAATGGACAGCACCAATTGAATACCCATGGAGACCATAACCATCCTCCACGACCCGAAAAAATGGTTATTAACATTGCTAAAGCATCTATTAAAGAACGTTCAAGGCAAAGTAATGATCCCCTTTCACAAATCATCCAACAGGTAACATCTCAGATACCATCTACAAGTGTGTCATATCTGCCAAACAGTGATGTTCTCCATCAAATGGTCAAAAGGGCAAGGATAGCCCAGTACCTTGGAGGAGATAGATGTTCCCCCAAATCTTGCCTTTATAAATGATGTGGAATTTCTAGTGAAGGATAGTGTGTTTCATAACGAAAGAACAGTGCTATTTACAACTGAGGAAAATGTTAAAAAGCTGCATGAGGCTGCATACTGGGTGATGGATGGAACATTCAAGACTTGTCCCACCCTATTTCACCAGATCTATTCCATTCACGCTATGGTTGGCACTGATGAACAAACCCAGAGATTTCTGCCTCTAGTCTATGCATTGTTAAGTAGTAAGACTGGGGACTGCTATGTCCGCTTCCTGGAAGACTTGCAGGAATATGGTAGCAAATTTGACTTAGATTTTGCCCCATTGTATATTCTAACAGACTTTGAAAACTCTGCTATCCAAGCCTCCAAACGTGTTTTCCCATTCAGCACACACAAATGTTGCTTATTTCATTTCGGACAAAATATCTGATGCAAAATACAAACATCAGGACTCTCCACCCAATATGGCAAAGATATGGAATTTTCACTGTTATTGAGGCACCTGCAAGCCCTTGCATTTCTCCCATCTGGAGATATTCCTGCAGCATTTGAGGAGTTGAAAGATAAAATGCCTCCCAATGCCGCACCGGTTCTCAATTACTTTGAGGAGACCTACGCATTAGGTCTTATAAGAACTGCCCGAAGTCAGACCAGATCTCCCCCGCTATTCCCACCAAGTATTTGGTCTGTTCATGAAAATATTCTTGGAGACATTCCAAGAACACAGAACAAATTGGAAGGATGGCATAAAAGATGGAATACCATCCTTGGAGAAAAGAAATTAGGAGTATATTGTGTAATCAAATGTTTTCATAAAGAACAGCTGGTAACAACTTCACTCCTTGAAAAAGTAAATGCCAATGTCCTGAGAACACCTACGAAGCACAAAATCAAAACCAGGGAAGAAGCTATCCAGCGATGTGTTGACCAGATTGGAATTGTCACTTGTATAGATTATCTCCGTGGCATAGCTTTCCATCTCCGTTTAGAATGAGTTGTTATTTCCTTCCTCGTTTATACTAGTTTGACTCCCTTAACAAAAGTTGTGTTACGTTTTATTTATTAAGGTTATATTGGATTCAACAATTGGTTTAGTTTAGAATTATACAATGTTTCCATTTAAAAATCATGGATGGATGAATACTTCTCTTCTATAGTTGGTTAGTATACTTTCTAATATCAAATGTTCTAATCATCTAATACTTTAGATCACAGGTTCTCAAACTCGGTCCTCAGGACCCCTCACAGTGCATGTTTTGCAGGTCTCCTCACAAAATCACAAGTGAAATAATTAGCTTCAACTGTGGACCTTTTAAAATGTGTCAGTGAGTAATTAATACACCTGTGCACTTCCTGGGTAACCTGCAAAACATGCACTGTGTGGGGTCCTGAGGACCGAGTTTGCGAACCACTGCTTTAGATGTTAATTACAAGTAAAGTACATAGTCTTAAATATATTTATATCTGATTTTTAGATTTTAACACACTGTATGCAGTACATTATTTTTTTTTAAATGTCTTTGACATATTTCCATCCTTCACCCGCCTAACCTTATACCCTCTTCACCCTCTTGACGCCTAAACCTAGTCACTGCCACCTAGCCCACACACCCCATTCGCAAGGCGTATGCGCCCGACTGTTTAGCTAGGTGGACTACAGGTACCACAACTGAAGGTTTAGAATGATCCTGGAATTTCTTTTTAATCATGTAAGTTTTCAACCCCTTCCCCACCCAAAAAAACTACAACAAAATCACTGATTTATATTAAACTGTTATTCCATTTAATCTAGATTAAATGGGCTCTATTCCTGAGGAATATAAAAGATTTGAAATGTTGAGAATTAGTCCATGGCAAATAATCATACTTTCCTTACATTAGTATAGTCTGCAAATTATAATATTAACTTCTATGCTGATTGGTTGCCATGGACGACTTCTCCATTGTCTCACTTCTACACTACTTTCCTTTTTTTCAGACTATACCCTTAAAGCCCCAAAAGTTTCTTTCCCCTAGTGATCCGCCTGCTGAACTCCTGAAGATTGACTGACTAGCCATACATGTAACTCACTTATGTCCCTATGGTATACCTATCTGTATGACTTTACGTATGCCCCCCCCCCCCCCTCCGCACACACACACACACACACCTGCTTATCTGCTACCTACAGTAATTGGCTGTTGTATAATAAACCATAGACAAATTCCTAGCATACACAAGTATACCTGGCCAATAATGCAAATTCTGATTCGTATTCTGATTCTGATTAAGTCTTATAATGCAATTAACAATTTGATTTCGGATTTTGTAAGTATGCCTACTACATCTACAGATGTGGTGATATGCTTAATCGTAAAAACTTTTAAATATATATATATATATACTTGTGTGTAGAGCCAGGAGAAGACAAACAGCAGCACTCAGGAAACTCATTCAAAGTAGATAAAGTGCAAAAATATTTAATCCGTAATAGAATTGGGTGACCAACGTTTCGGGGCCGTGGCTCCCCTTTGTCAAGGTGATACAAATGTGAGTGTAAAACAACATACCTTATATGCAAGAGAAGACCCGCGAACGGGACACAAGCCGGGGGAGGGGGGTGGGAGCCAACTCCGTCCCGCACACCTCCGGCCATGGTGACACCAGTGCGTCTAGATGTCATCTGCCGTCACTTCCTGGAGACCGGAGCTTACTCGGCAACCATGACAACCGGCGCTTCCTAGCAACCAGGCGTCGGATAGACGTCAGCGCTGCTGGGGAGATAATAAAGTGCAATACTGTGCAGAAAACGAATACGGTGCATACAGTGAGGAAAAAATATACAAGTAAAACATGTCATTTGGAAAAGGAAACATGCTGGAACACTATTAGCTAAAAAAGCGGCTATAAGGCTAAGGTCGGGAACAGGGACGTGAACATAGTTACCAGGGCAGGCATAGGAAGCGCTCAGGCTGGTGTAGTAAAGCAGACCTGTGCATGAACATTGGTCTTTGCACGATACACATATAGATATATTGCCCTCAATACATAGTTGTGGCCACTGTAGCATAGTTAAATAAACTCAATAGAGGCCACTGGGTACAAAGTGCTATACAACGTAATTTGGCAAACCAGTTACCGAGACTACATGGGTAGGGGAACATACTAAATATTACTGGAAGACACGCCATTGGATTTTATCATTGAGGCCCTTAGGTCGGATGGTATCCAAGGAGTATATCCACCTGGCCTCCATACGTAAAAGTTGACCACCCCGATCACCTCCTCTTATAGATTTAGGAATGTGGTCAATAATTTGAAACTTTAACTCCTGAAGAGAATATTCCTGCTCTGCAAAGTGCTTCACAACCGGTTGGCCTGAGGACTTCATGGTGATGGCATATTTGATGGCCGAACGATGCATGGCCAAATGTCCGCGGGCACAGCGTACCGTCTTGGCCACGTACTGTAACTTGCAGGGACAGGTGATCAAATACACTATGTGGGTAGTGGTACAGGTGACCACATGTCTGATGGAAAATTATTTGCCTGTAACGGTGGAAATGAAAGAGGCTCCAGGCTGCATACTGGTGCATGTCTTGCACCCGAGGCATCTGTAACAGCCTGGTGATTTGGTCAAAAAGTTGGTTGTGGAGCGTTCCTCAAACCCTGTAATGTCGGTATGAACAAGATGGTCTTTAATGCTTTTGCCCTTCTTGTAGCAAATGAGAGGTCGTTTATCCCTAAATTAAGGTAATTTTTTGTCTGAAGATACTAAAGGCCACATGGCCTTGAGGGCCCTGGGCATAATGGGTCTGGAGGTACTGTACTTGGTGACAAGTGGTAATAACTGCTCCTGAGGTTTTGGCCTTTTGCATAGTAATTCATCTCTAGGTATGTTGGCAACCTCCTGTTTGTGTTTTAGCAGCTCTGTAGGATCATACCCTCTGGCTGAGAAACGATCCACCACTGTCGACAAAGCTTGATCCAGTTTGGATGGATCGCTTGTAATTCTTACGGCCTTCATTAGTTGGGATCTGGGCAGGCCCTTCTTCAACACCCTTGGATGGTGACTACTGGCTCGAAGTAGGGTGTTTTTGTCGGTGGGTTTGTAAAAAAACTTCTGTATGAATTCTCCCCTTATCAATGGTGACTTTGACATAGAGGTAACTGAGAGAGATGAAGTTACTCTGTGCCGTAAATTTTATAGGAGAGTCTCTACTGTTAATTTTGATGACCAATTGGTCATATAGTGCTTGGCCTCCCGTCCAAAGAATGAACACGTCGTCGATGTAGCGCGTGCAATATAAGATGTGTGCTACTGGTGGCATCGGCAAAGAACATCTCCTGTTCCTCCTGTATCATAAATACATTAGCGAAGGAGGGGGAGACGTTGCTCCCCATGGCACAGCCACTGGTCTGACAAAAAAACTTCCCATCGAACAAAAAATAATTTCTAGTAAGAGTAAGTTCCAACAATTTAAGGAATAACTCCACATTGAATGTGGTCAAATTTTCACTAATAAGAAAGCGCTCCATGGCCCTTTGGCCACTGTTGTGAGGAATGCTTGTATACAAGCTGCATATATCAATGGTACAGATCAGAGTGCCATCTGGTATGCTGTTGTGTATATGTATATATATATATATATATATATACATATATATATATAAATATATACACATATTAAATAAACTATATATATATATATATATAATGTGAGATATATATATGTATATATTAGAGATGAGCGGATTCGGTTTTACTCGGATTTAGTCGGTTCTCAAAACGGCATCTGATTGGCTCATGGATGTCACATGTTTTGGATAGCCAATCAGATGCCGTTTTGAGAACCGAGTAAATCCGAGTAAAACCGAATCCGCTCATCTCTAGTATATATATATATATATATATATATATATATATATATATATATCCATATAAGGTCGCACTCACATCCAATCCAAATTAGCATCTACTGGGGTGTCTCCTATGATGTCCAGGACCAAGTCCAGGCAACCGTATATAGAGAAAAAATTAGAGGGGCACTCACCAGATTTAGCACTTTAAAAAATGTAATTCATACCTAACAGCATAAGATCAACTAAAGACAGCATAGTACAGATGCCCATAGGCGAAAGTATGCGTGAATGTGGAAGTGACACGGTGGAAGCATGACCGCGTCACTTCTTGGGTGTACTGTGAGTTCCACTGGTCGTCCGTGGAGCGCACGCTGGCTCCTTCTCCCGATCAAAGATGCGGTGTGAGTTTAGGTAATACCACTGTACTGGTGATGTTATATGATGGTTAACCTTGTTTTGATGGATTATGATTGGATGGTTACTATGGTAAAACACCCCCCCCCCTGTGTTCAGCCATGGTTGCTTCTGTTGTGATGCCTTGATTTGCATTTTGGCGCCTTTCCAGATAGCTGTGGGTACATATACGGGCCTGTCAGGCTTAGAACATTTGATACTGTCGCCTATGGGCATCTGTACTATGCTGTCTTTAGCTGCATGAATTATATATCCTGAGGAAGATCCGGAATGGATAGAAACATTGATGGAACTGATCTTATGCTGTTAAGTATGAATTAAATTCTTTAAAGTGCTAACTCTGGTGAGTGCCCCTCTAATTTCTTCTCTCTCTCTCTCTCTCTCTCTATATATATATATATATATATATATTTACCACGGTGCGGCATTCAGCTTGCTGAAACAAAGACTCTGGAAATCAGTTGAATTTAAACAACGTTTCAGTGCTCGCAAGCACTATCGTCAGGTTTATAAAGTTTAAAAAAGCAAGTTACATACCTTATATACCTATACACCCGTGATTCATGCCGCACCTGGAGCCGAGGTAAACCCTCCTCCTTTCCGGCGGACCTTGATGACCTCATTCTCAAGTGACACCCATCACCATAGCAACAAGAAAACATGTAACAACGGTTCTAAAAAATATAATCATGCTTATAATAATATAACAGGACCTCTATCCAACATATATAAGCTCCATA
This sequence comes from Pseudophryne corroboree, assembly GCF_028390025.1. Lineage (NCBI taxonomy): Eukaryota > Metazoa > Chordata > Amphibia > Anura > Myobatrachidae > Pseudophryne > Pseudophryne corroboree. The sequence continues at coordinate 802,292,734 of NC_086445.1, forward strand.
TACATTTAAGAAAACTTTTATCCAAAACAACTATAGCTCAGATATTCATTTAACCCCCGAGGGGCTAACACATCTAAACGATGGATCCATTGAACCTCACGTTGTAATAATAACCGATTCCGGTCCCCACCTCTAATTGGTTTCTTAACCCAATAGATCATGCGATATCGTATGCTTGCAATAGAATGTTTTAATTCTGCAAAATGACGGGCCACTGGCTGCTCCGATTTTTTATCGCTTGCCAGTGCAGCCCTAATAGCAGACCTATGCATCGCCATGCGGTCTTTAAATCTTCCCTGGGTCTTTCCTATATACGAAAGACCACAGGGACAGATTATTTGATAAACCACATAACGAGAATTACAGGTAAGATGGTGACGTATTGTTAATTTTTTACCTGTGTGGGGATGATAAAAAGAATCCCCCGGTATTAGGAAACTACAAGTTGTACTACCACATTTGAAACAACCAAAGCTTTTCTTAGAAAGAAAATGTGTTGGTTTATCCTGGTCACAATTCCCTATGTCTGCATGTACTTATAGATCTCTAAGGTTTTGTCCACGTGTATAACATGGCATAGGGTCCGCATCTTTAAATGGTAATTGTGGGTCTGATTTGATAACATGCCAATTATCCTTAATAATCGAGTTTACATCTCTTGATTGTATATTGAACCGATTGACTATGGGTATCTTTTTACTTCTCTCTTTAATTTTTGTTTTCTTTAGCAGGGAGGTACGGTCTATCTTTAGTACTCTTTCTTTAGTCTGTAATAACATCTCTTTAGAGTATCCCCTTACTACTAATTTACCAATTAAAACATCAATTTGGTCAGCTGCTATGTTAACATTAGAATTTATCCTCCAAATGCGTAGCATTTGGGAATATGGCAATGAATTCTTCAAATTGACAGGGTGACAACTATTATACTGTAACAACGTATTTCTAGCTGTCGTTTTTACATGAATAGATGTTTCAAATTCATTATCAATTAATCTAATGTCTACATCCAAATAATCAATGTGTGTCTGGCTCATGCGGAAAGTGAACTTAACCGGACATTCACCAGAGTTATTATTTTTCTCGGATGTAAATATATCAGCTAATATTATTCTGTATACTCGTTTTATAGATGACCTATTTATTGTTTGGTCGGGGTCTGAAGATTTTTTTGTTAATCTAATGGAAAATAATAACTCTGGTGAATGTCCGGTTAAGTTTACTTTCCGCATGAGCCAGACACACATTTATTATTTGGATGTAGACATTAGATTAATTGATAATGAATTTGAAACATCTGTTCATGTAAAAATGACAGATAGAAATACGTTGTTACAGTATAATAGTTGTCACCCTGTCAATTTGAAGAATTCATTGCCATATTCCCAAATGCTACGCATTTGGAGGATAAATTCTAATGTTAACATAGCAGCTGACCAAATTGATGTTTTAATTGGTAAATTGGTAGTAAGGGGATACTCTAAAGAGATGTTATTACAGACTAAAGAAAGAGTACTAAAGATAGACCGTACCTCCCTGCTAAAGAAAACAAAAATTAAAGAGAGAAGTAAAAAGATACCCATAGTCAATCGGTTCAATATACAATCAAGAGATGTAAACTCGATTATTAAGGATAATCGGCATGTTATCAAATCAGACCCACAATTACCATTTAAAGATGCGGACCCTATGCCATGTTATACACGTGGACAAAACCTTAGAGATCTATTAGTACATGCAGACATAGGGAATTGTGACCAGGATAAACCAACACATTTTCTTTCTAAGAAAAGCTTTGGTTGTTTCAAATGTGGTTGTACAACTTGTAGTTTCCTAATACCAGGGGATTCTTTTTATCATCCCCACACAGGTAAAAAATTAACAATACGTCACCATCTTACCTGTAATTCTCGTTATGTGGTTTATCAAATAATCTGTCCCTGTGGTCTTTCGTATATAGGAAAGACCCAGGGAAGATTTAAAGACCGCATGGCGATGCATAGGTCTGCTATTAGGGCTGCACTGGCAAGCGATAAAAAATCGGAGCAGCCAGTGGCCCGTCATTTTGCAGAATTAAAACATTCTATTGCAAGCATACGATATTGCATGATCGATTGGGTTAAAAAACCAATTAGAGGTGGGGACCGGAATCGGTTATTATTACAACGTGAGGTTCAATGGATCCATCGTTTAGATGTGTTAGCCCCTCGGGGGTTAAATGAATATCTGAGCTATAGTTGTTTTGGATAAAAGTTTTCTTAAATGTATATGGAGCTTATATATGTTGGATAGAGGTCCTGTTATATTATTATAAGCATGATTATATTTTTTAGAACCGTTGTTACATGTTTACTTGTTGCTATGGTGATGGGTGTCACTTGAGAATGAGGTCATCAAGGTCCGCCGGAAAGGAGGAGGGTTTACCTCGGCTCCAGGTGCGGCATGAATCACGGGTGTATAGGTATATAAGGTATGTAACTTGCTTTTTTGAACTTTATAAACCTGACGATAGTGCTTGCGAGCACTGAAACGTTGTTTAAATTCAACTGGTTCCCAGAGTCTTTGTTTCAGCAAGCTGAATGCCGCACCGTGGTAAATATATTATTGTACAAGCAGTACATGTGAGGGCACCAGCGCAGCAGTTTTAATTATCGAGGAGTGCCGGACCTATGCTTATTTACATATATATATATATATATATATATATATATATATTCCATTTGTTTTATGATATTCCAATGTCTTGCTATATATTAAATTAGATTTAAATAATTATATATATATATATATATATATATATATATATTTATTTATTTTCAACAATTACACTGTATGTAAAGCTTTAGTAAAGTGATCCGTACAGTGTAAATTTTTTCTTTTTAACTGTTTGATGTGATAAATATGAAATTAAAGAGAGTGTATGCATTTAATAAATGCATTGGACTAGATGAAAGCTAAATTTCTGACATGTGATTACAAACATTAAATAACAAAATACATGCCATTTGAATGACATAAGACCCCTCCATAAAAAAATGTGTCTCCTAAGCAATTACATCTAAATAAATATAACTGATCAACTTTATTCAGTATAAAAAGCAAAATTACTAAAATGTAACTACACCTAGCAAATTAATGCTTATCTGCTGACATGTAATAGATAATTAATGATTTTGGGGTACCAAGATAGTATCAACATCTTTTTAAATTAATAACACATTCATAAGAGCTCCATATATTTGTAATTATTTTCAGAATCTAATTTCTCATAAAATTATTACAGTTGTCTTTATTTACTGAATTACAAATATACAAAAAGTCGAAATCAGAATACTTGGCAGATGGCAAAATTCCAGAGAAAGAGAGACAGAAACAGAGAGTTAGGGGATGTTAAGGAGGGAGAAGGACACAGAACAAAATCCCCGTGCTGAATAGAACACACCTAGCGGGTGGGAAAGGGATTTTTAATGTGTCCAAGAGAATACTTATACAGGAGGAAATTAATATTCTGGCGAAAGGTCTTAATTATGCCCCAGCAGCTAAACCAAACTTGTTTCAATTATTCGTAGATCTCAACAGATATACACGTACCCTTAGCCGAAAGCGCTATTTTGCGCTGAAGGCAATAAAAGCACAGGGAAGTAATGCTAGTCCTATCTTATTGGATAAGGATGACAATATTGCTGTTGAGATACTGGAATCATTGCAACAGGAGGTAGATGGAGAATCTAATTTAGAACAAGGGAAATGTATGTATATATATGATACAGCAAAAATCTTCAAAAAAAAAGTTCAGATTTCTACCCACTAAATTATAAAGGGCCTTATGTGGAAAGTTTCTATAAAGCCACTCTTACGGGCTTCAAAAATATTTGTGAGAAATCAGAGAAAAACTGGTACGGAGACAACCTGAACCCTGGGGAATGTAAGGCAATGAAGAGCCTTCAACAAGATAAAGGGATTATCATTAAACCCGCGGATAAGGGCGGTGGGGTGGTTATATTAGACACAGAGGATTATATAAAGGTGTGCCTTAGGCAGTTGAATGATAAAACATTCTATTGTAAATTGAAAACTAACCCCACCACCCTGTTCCTGAGGGAATATGTGGAATTGTTGTATGATGCATTCGCGGGGGGCGCTATATCCAGGGAAACATTAAAAATTTTATTATGTCCACACCCAGTCACAGCTACGTTTTATTATTTACCCAAAATTCATAAAACACTCACTAATCCACCGGGACGTCCTATTATTTCGGGAGTGGGTTCCCTCACTAATAATTTGTCTTTTTTTGTTGATCACTATTTACAGGGGCACGTGGAGAGTCTGAGATCACACATTAAGGATACACAACACTTTCTGAATACAATTAATAAAATAGTTTGGAAAAAAGGTTATTATTTAATTACATGTGATGTTGAATCGCTTTATTAAAATATTCCACATGAAGGAGGTTTGAAGGCTGTAGCAAAATATTTGGACCTGGTTGTGGTCTCGGACTCTCTACGTGCCTTTATATTGGACTCATATTATATATTTATATTAACACACAACTATTTTTTGTTTGATTCACATTATTATTTACAGACACGGGGTGTGGCCATGGGGGCCAAGTTCGCGCCGAGTCTCGCGAACTTATATATGGGGGTCTTTGAGGACCAACATGTGTGGGGTGCGGGGTTGGGCGCGGATCCGGTATACTATGGCCGTTTTATAGATGATTTGTTTATTATTTGGGGTGGTAGTCTTGATACACTTTTGAATTTCACTGAAGGTTTAAATAATAAGTATGGATTGAAATTTACGTATAATTATAGCACTACCGAAGGCAATTTGATTACTAAAACATTCATTAAATCAGTGGATCAGAATAATTATCTACAATATACCAGCTCACATAAAAAAGTTGGAAAGAAAATATCCCCAGGGGTCAGTTTGTCCGTATTAGGAGAAACTGTACTTCGGTAGATACGTATCGGATTCAGGCAAAATCTCTTATGCAATCATTCCTAGAACAGGGATATCCTCAAACACTACTTGAAAAAGCCTTAGTAGAAGTGGAGCAATTGGATAGAGCGGTGTTATTAGAACCAAAAAATAATAATAAAAAATATAGAGGGGAGGTAAATGGAAGTAGAAATATGTCATTTATTACAAAATGTAATAGTTGTGCACATCAGATTCAGCAAGTAATAAAGAAAAATACTTTGCTCTTATTGCTAGATGAGGTTCTAAAACCCCAATTAGATCCAAGGGGCCTCACCATTTTCCGTAAGGCAGAGAATCTGCGCTCAAAGTTGGTACCAAGCCATTTTCGGGGGGGAAGTAAAGTAAAAGATGAACGTATGTGGTTACCCGATAAACCGTCAGGTTTTCATAAGTGTGGTAAGACAAACTGTTTATCCTGTAAGAACCTACCAAGGAAGGTGATGTCTTTTACAGCATCCAATACCGGGCAACAGTTTCAGATAAGAGAATTTTTAAATTGTTATTCCACATATGTTATATATGTCATTACCTGTCTATGTGGAAAGCAATATGTGGGGAGGACTATTCGTACAATGCACATTCGATATATGGAACATCGTAGAAATATATTAATAGGTGTAAGACATCCACTGTCCAATCATATAATTCAGTGTCAAAATTCAGGGTTTGAGAAAATTGGGATGGTAGCTGTGGAACAGATAAAAAACACTGTTTCAGTTTATTATGTAAGCGTGAAGCATACTGGATATATAAATTGGATACACTGATGCCGGGAGGCCTGAATGATATGGTGGAACTGAATGGAGTCTGAATCCCTGAAGTCTAATTAATCTCTGCTTAGGAGGGGCTTCTCTGTAGGGAAAATGATACAATGTAAATTGTTATATCTTTGTTTAAATGGGTCCGTCTATTAAATTTGTATTTTTGCTTTTGTTTTTATGTGGGTATATAGGGGTCTACTGTCTTCCTTGAGAGAAATATATAGGCTTATGTCTAGAAATAGGTATAGGGCTTGAAGCCTAAGATATGTGTGTATATATAGGTATATAGAATGAGTCTGATTTAAGATGTGATACATATATGTATATCAGAAATGCCAGATGGCGCTATAATTAGAACATTTGCTGAGCTGTACCAGTATGTGTGTATATATTAAAAGTGTGTGTTTTTTAATTTGTGTATGTAGTATTTATCATATTAGAATGCAGTCACTGTGCTGTTTATGTGTTGATAATAAAATTATCTAGTGAGCTGCGGAATTACTTAGCTGAGAGAACGCTTCCTGATAGAGTATAATGAAAGGGAGGCTTGAGGCATGAGAATCTAAGTTGCACATGCCCAGTGAGCGCTTCTGAGAATGAGGCTTGAACCGCATGTGGAGTGCGCATGCGCGAACCGCGGGATGCGGTATTTAAATGCCTGTTTGCACATGGAGGCATCTATTACACTGAGGAAGCCGCCGATAAGGATCCACAGGCGGAGAAACGCGTTTGTAAGGACGGGACATTATTGCTGCAGTCTGCTGCATTCACCTGCAGGTGACACATCACTTTGAGCCGGCCGGCTGCTTCATTTCCTTACCCCAGTGCTAAGGGGAGAATAAATAGGAGTGCATTCCCTGCTTGGGACTCTGGAGAAAAGTTGCCAGTCCTCATTACCCTCACAGCTACGGGGGAGAGGTATTTAAAGCAAGTATATCGCATGGTATACAACTAATGATCCTATGCTGCATGTGTGTCTGAACTACTAACCATTCACTAATTAATAAAGTTGTGGAAATAACTGCATGCTGCACTAAAACTCCATTTATTCATCTCTTCATATGGAATTCAAATTGGAATAACTACCAGTTGAGGGGGAATAAGACTGAGGTCTGACAATTAAGGTTGTGTTGGGAGACACAGGAATTTATGAACATTAAATTGTGCCCAAACTTTGGTTGTTTGGAGAAAGGCTCACAGTCAGTTATAGATATTTTTAAATTTTAATTGTGTATTATTCATAACCGGCCGGTTTACGTGTATTAATGTTGTGTTGTTCACATTTTTAATATATAAATTTGTTGTCAAAGTAGTAGCGCTGTCTCATTGTTTTATTCAGTCTTTGTCTTTATTTATTCCCCAGAGCAATAAAAATCTTTTTTTCTTTCTATTCCTAAATAGTACTCCAATATCTCATCCATGAAATGTTCATCATCTATTAAAATGGACAATTTCTATAATCCCTATTTAATCCTGCAGACAGTATACCTGCTTGTTGTCTAAACCGAGAATCAGACATACATTTAACATGACAAATTAGTATTTTCTTCTAACATCACCAGAAGTCCTCATTGTGCAATATTATATTTATTACTCATTAGTGTCTGAGGATGCCATTGTCTACAGAAGAGGTACCCAACTGTAGTCCTCAACAACTACCAACAGTTCACATCTTCCAGCAAATGTATCTGGTGCACTGTTGTATTCATTACTCAATGGGACATTTCAATTTAATCATAATTGATTGTGGATATCTTGTTTACATTAACTGTTGGTTGATATTTAAGACAGGATTTATCTACCCAAGGTCTACAACCATATTCTTCCCAATGATATTGTGTATTGTATATTGCTTTATAAACATTACTTATTCCATAATTATTCAACTGAATAGTTACATTTTAAATATAACATAAAGATAATGGTACTGTCATCTCACAGTGATATCAAAGAAAGATATTTTATTAATTAATCCTTTGTATTTTTTTTATTAAAAATATGTACATTCCGTATTACATTTATTAAATAATTGATGATATAATTTCATATTTAATTATATATCCACAGTTTGAAAGAAATGAAATGAAATGAAGGAATTTCAAAAAGGAATCTTGCAAAATACGTCTATCTCCACAAGAATGATTACTTGAAAGTGTACACAAACATATATCTCTTTTTTAAATATATATTTTCATTCAATATAAATGCACCAACAACTGTTAACACATCATGTTATATGTGATATTTACATTGTGGACTTCAGTTAGGCTTTGATAGTTCATTACATGCTGAACAGAATAAGTAGGCTGTATTCTATTGCAGACTTCTTTGTTTCAATGTATCCAATTGCATATTCAATAAAAATTTACACATAGGACAACTGTATAAGCCGCAATGTACTTTCAAAATAGTTAATGAAAGAGAATGTGAATGTTTCCAAAAAATTATTTATAATCAAATATAATCTGTTTTGCTCACGCAGTTTGTTCTGTACAGAGGTCCATCCGCAAGGGTCAATGATGTTTTTCTCAATGTAAACAGAAAAAACAACAAAACATAAGCCATCCCAAAATAAAAAAGATTTATTTTAAAATTATCAACATGTAGAAATTCTGGTTAGACAGTGATATATTTATATATAACATTCAATACAATAAATCATTCAAATGTAGATTATTATTAATATTATTATTATAATTATTATTATTATTATTATTATTAATTAATTATTATTATTATTAGCTGTTAAAAATTAAATGTATTTATAAAAAACATAAATAATGATGAAGCTAATGTCAATGCAAATATAAACTGTTAAAGTGTCTTTTAAATTTTAATCTTTACATTAAATTTATTTCCTAGAATAAATCACAGTATACTGTCAATAGTCTTCAAAAACGTTAATATTATTTAATAAATAGATTAGATATATGTTATCCAAATTTTTTATTTTAAACATAGTATAACTAGGACCTTCAGAATATATGCTCAAAGAGTGGCCATGATTAAAAAAATGTCAGCTTGGTGTGAAGCTATAACACAACACACTAGTGTAGAGATGCAAATGCACATTCAGTTTTAAATACAGGCACTACACATTCTTCCAAGGATTGATAATTTTGTCTTCACTTAACAAACATGAGGCATCTCTGCAGACACAGTAGTGTTCTGTCTATCATTTAACAATCTGCATCTGCATTCACTAATATACGCATACAAATATGCATATGTTGCACTTGTTTGGAGTAAATCATACACACATGTATTGGTTTTTCATTTTCCCGGCTAGCCCCAAATAATTAGCCGATAAAATAATCAGATTATCTTTCAATTTAAATCTGAAAATACATATTCAGGGCATATACAAAAAGTCTTACATTTTGGATGTACTTAAATGAACGCATTAGCCTTCAATTCAGATTTGTTTTGGTAAACTGTAATGAATCTCTCTCTCTTTCTCTCTTCCTCTCTCTCTCTCTCTCTCTCTCTCTCTCTCTCTCTCTATATATATATATATATATATATATATAAAACATTGACTCGATGGTGACAGGAGCAAAGAGTATATCATGAGAAAGCATAACTCCTAAATGCATGGTCCATTTGACAACAAACCTGATACACATATGTCTTCAAATCTGTGAACAAACACTGTGTGGGTAACACACCCAAGGCACCCATAGGGGTGGGCAAGCAGCACAGACTATATCAGGACATGCATGATATGTCAGGTACAACTGGTCTGCATGTCACAGTGGCAGTGACATGATGTTAAGAGGGGGATGGAGGTTGCAGGAAGCCACACACTGACAGACTGAGAGTTGTATATTCCTCTTTGTCAATTAGGATCCATTCATGTATCTTCTTGATTAGGGTCAGGATCAGGGAGACGTGTATAGTTTCTCCATCTGTCATATGCTTCTTGAATCCTATCCAACAGGCCAAAGTCAAATGGAGGGGTTCTGAAAGGTTCAAATGTATCAGTCTGAGTTGATGTACCTGGCAAATCTTCTGGTGTGGTCATTGTATTATCCTGAGCTGATCTTCTGCCAGATTCTGCCATTTGATGAAGGTTAGTGGCAATCAGTGCTGTGTTCACATTTGCTTGTTGTTGCCAGCTGTGGAGGTGCAGTATTCCCAAATTAAGCTGACCCAACAGAGGATTCCACTGAGCCTGTCTTTCTGATAAATAGTCAATACTTCACCCAATTGTGATCATCAACTGGGCATTTACACTCTGTGTCTCTTGAATCCGGTCCATCCTCTGCAACAGTCTTGAATAAAGTTCATCCATACTCAGTGGCACTGTTTAAATTTCATGGGTAATTTGGGAAAATTGCTGTTCCATCCATTCCCTATCTGTTAACGGTTGCTCAGCCGCAGCAGTTTGTTTACTCACAGGGGCAATGGTTTGAGTATTTTGGTTTTCATGTGCTGGTGTGTCAATATCACTATCTTCTAGTCTGAGTGTTATAAAATGGTCACAAACCTCAAATCTCCAGCAGGCCTGGCAATATCGAACTCTCCAGCAGGCCTGGCAATATCAGACTCTCCAGCAGGCCTGGCAATATCAGACTCTTCAGCAGACCCGGCAATATCGGACTCTTCAGTAGGCCTGTGAATATCGGGCTCTCCAGCAGGCATGGCAATATCAGACTCTCCAGCAGGCATGGCAATATTGGACTCTTCGGCATGCCCTTCAGCTTGTTTACTTTGCATTTTATCTCTCTTGCCAGCTGAGAAAAGTCTTCAGCTCTTCTTTGTTGGTACAACTTCACTCTAGGTACATGGTCCTTTCTTATGGGGTGTTTTTTTCTTGTGTGGAGTATTACCTTTCTATACCTTCTCCTTCATGGATGGACTGTCTTCCTCAAGCAACATAAAGTAGTCCTTTTTATGTCTAATATAGAAGCACTTTGTTTTATTTGCCGCTCATATCTGTAATAAAAGTGTTAAATGAAATGCTTACAGCTCTTTTTAGAGGTAATTAGGAGGTGTTTAGTATGGAGTACTAAGGGTTCCAATTGTGTTGTCCTGGTTTAGGTGGTGTTTCTTTTTTAAGGAGTCCCACACTAGCTGTCCCTGCTTTCCCTACCTATCGTAAGCCGCTGAACGTGGCTCACTTGCGGCTTCCAGTTCTGGTTCCCTCCCGCCGTCTGGCAATGTCTGAGTGCGCTGATCTGCTGGGCGCTCAATGATGATGTCAATCCCGTGTCTCCTTCCTCCATCTCTTTCTCCAATGCGTTTCAGGCTTAGTTTGTGACAAATTAAGAGAATATTCAGAAGCAGAGCATTGTGTCCCTCCTGGAGAGGGTCACGTTGGGAGGGCCAGTCTTTTTGTTTTCTAAGCCCGAAACGCATTGGAGAAATAAACATTGGACGCATTGGAGCAATAAACTTTTTAGCAAATCCTGATGTTGTTTGACATGTTACACAACCCCCTTTCCATTTGAAAAGACTAACTTAGATTCAAGATGGCCAATTTCAAGATGGCACCCATGGTCAGTACATACCCTAAAAGATAGCCCACCTCACCCATACCTTACTGGAGTGTTCAGTTTTCCCATTTCCTGCACAGTTTTTGAAACAAAAGGGAGTACTGCGACTTTTGAATCACCCTGTGTATATAAATATATATATATATATATATATATATATATATATATATTCCATAGACAAAAAACCTTACGGTTTCACATGTCCCATTAAGGCTTACACATGATCTGGCATTTCAGAAACCTGTTTTAACTCTTCCATTCAAACTCCAAAAAGCGATGAAATTCCGATCATTAAGGCTGACGCCTTAATGGACGTGTTCCTTGCGCAATACAGATATGGTATGCCATCACAGCCTGTGGGTAAGTGCAGATTGAGCACTCTCACAGAGTGAGATTACTGTCACTCACACAATGGTGGAGCTGCTAATTCACAGATTTGTGTGCTCATTGGAATACACACATGCAGTCTATGCAACTGAAGGTCTGAGCAGTTATGTGGTGCTCCCATCCCACACAGTGCCCACAACCATCCTATTCGGTCACCACAACAATCCCACCTTGTTTCAACTAGAGATTGCACTTGAAATTTTTCGGGTTTTGTGTTTTGGTTTTGGGTTCGGTTCCGCGGCCGTGTTTTGGGTTCGACCGCATTTTGGCAAAACCTCACCGAATTTTTTTTGTCGGATTCGGGTGTGTTTTGGATTCGGGTGTTTTTTTTAAAAAACACTAAAAAACAGCTTAAATCATAGAATTTGGGGGTCATTTTGATCCCAAAGTATTATTAACCTCAAAAACCATAATTTCCACTCATTTTCAGTCTATTCTGAATACCTCACACCTCACAATATTATTTTTAGTCCTAAAATTTGCACCTAGGTCGCTGGATGACTAAGCTAAGCGACCCTAGTGGCCGACACAAACACCGTGCCCATCTAGGAGTGGCACTGCAGTGTCACGCAGGATGGCCCTTCCAAAAAACACTCCCCAAACAGCACATGACGCAAAGAAAAAAAGAGGCGCAATGAGGTAGCTGTGTGAGTAAGATAAGCGACCCTAGTGGCCGACACAAACACCGGGCCCATCTAGGAGTGGCACTGCAGTGTCACGCAGGATGGCCCTTCCAAAAAACCCTCCCCAAACAGCACATGACGCAAAGAAAAAAAGAGGTGCAATGAGGTAGCTGTGAGAGTAAGATAAGCGACCCTAGTGGCCGACACAAACACCGGGCCCATCTAGGAGTGGCACTGCAGTGTCACGCAGGATGGCCCTTCCAAAAAACACTTCCCAAACAGCACATGACGCAAAGAAAAAAAGAGGCGCAATGAGGTAGCTGTGTGAGTAAGATAAGCGACCCTAGTGGCCGACACAAACACCGTGCCCATCTAGGAGTGGCACTGCAGTGTCACGCAGGATGGCCCTTCCAAAAAACCCTCCCCAAACAGCACATGACGCAAAGAAAAAAAGAGGCGCAATGAGGTAGCTGTGTGAGTAAGATAAGCGACCCTAGTGGCCGACACAAACACCGGGCCCATCTAGGAGTGGCACTGCAGTGTCACGCAGGATGGCCCTTCCAAAAAACCCTCCCCAAACAGCACATGACGCAAAGAAAAAAAGAGGCGCAATGAGGTAGCTGTGTGAGTAAGATAAGCGACCCTAGTGGCCGACACAAACACCGTGCCCATCTAGGAGTGGCACTGCAGTGTCACGCAGGATGGCCCTTCCAAAAAACACTCCCCAAACAGCACATGACGCAAAGAAAAAAAGAGGCGCAATGAGGTAGCTGTGTGAGTAAGATAAGCGACCCTAGTGGCCGACACAAACACCGTGCCCATCTAGGAGTGGCACTGCAGTGTCACGCAGGATGGCCCTTCCAAAAAACCCTCCCCAAACAGCACATGACGCAAAGAAAAAAAGAGGCGCAATGAGGTAGCTGTGTGAGTAAGATAAGCGACCCTAGTGGCCGACACAAACACCGGGCCCATCTAGGAGTGGCACTGCAGTGTCACGCAGGATGGCCCTTCCAAAAAACCCTCCCCAAACAGCACATGACGCAAAGAAAAAAAGAGGCGCAATGAGGTAGCTGTGTGAGTAAGATAAGCGACCCTAGTGGCCGACACAAACACCGTGCCCATCTAGGAGTGGCACTGCAGTGTCACGCAGGATGGCCCTTCCAAAAAACCCTCCCCAAACAGCACATGACGCAAAGAAAAAAAGAGGCGCAATGAGGTAGCTGTGTGAGTAAGATAAGCGACCCTAGTGGCCGACACAAACACCGGGCCCATCTAGGAGTGGCACTGCAGTGTCACGCAGGATGGCCCTTCCAAAAAACATTCCACAAACAGCACATGATGCAAAGAAAAATTAAAGAAAAAAGAGGTGCAAGATGGAATTGTCCTTGGGCCCTCCCACCCACCCTTATGTTGTATAAACAGGACATGCACACTTTAACCAACCCATCATTTCAGTGACAGGGTCTGCCACACGACTGTGACTGAAATGACGGGTTGGTTTGGACCCCCACCAAAAAAGAAGCAATTAATCTCTCCTTGCACAAACTGGCTCTACAGAGGCAAGATGTCCACCTCATCATCATCCTCCGATATATCACCGTGTACATCCCCCTCCTCACAGATTATCAATTCGTCCCCACTGGAATCCACCATCTCAGCTCCCTGTGTACTTTGTGGAGGCAATTGCTGCTGGTCAATGTCTCCACGGAGGAATTGATTATAATTCATTTTAATGAACATCATCTGCTCCACATTTTCTGGATGTAACCTCGTACGCCGATTGCTGACAAGGTGAGCGGCGGCACTAAACACTCTTTCGGAGTACACACTTGTGGGAGGGCAACTTAGGTAGAATAAAGCCAGTTTGTGCAAGGGCCTCCAAATTGCCTCTTTTTCCTGCCAGTATAAGTACGGACTGTGTGACGTGCCTACTTGGATGCGGTCACTCATATAATCCTCCACCATTCTTTCAATGGTGAGAGAATCATATGCAGTGACAGTAGACGACATGTCCGTAATCGTTGTCAGGTCCTTCAGTCCGGACCAGATGTCAGCATCAGCAGTCGCTCCAGACTGCCCTGCATCACCGCCAGCGGGTGGGCTCGGAATTCTGAGCCTTTTCCTCGCACCCCCAGTTGCGGGAGAATGTGAAGGAGGAGATGTTGACAGGTCGCGTTCCGCTTGACTTGACAATTTTGTCACCAGCAGGTCTTTGAACCCCAGCAGACTTGTGTCTGCCGGAAAGAGAGATCCAAGGTAGGCTTTAAATCTAGGATCGAGCACAGTGGCCAAAATGTAGTGCTCTGATTTCAACAGATTGACCACCCGTGAATCCTTGTTAAGCGAATTAAGGGCTCCATCCACAAGTCCCACATGCCTAGCGGAATCGCTCCGTGTTAGCTCCTCCTTCAATGTCTCCAGCTTCTTCTGCAAAAGCCTGATGAGGGGAATGACCTGACTCAGGCTGGCAGTGTCTGAACTGACTTCACGTGTGGCAAGTTCAAAGGGCATCAGAACCTTGCACAACGTTGAAATCATTCTCCACTGCGCTTGAGACAGGTGCATTCCACCTCCTATATCGTGCACAATTGTATAGGCTTGAATGGCCTTTTGCTGCTCCTCCAACCTCTGAAGCATATAGAGGGTTGAATTCCACCTCGTTACCACTTCTTGCTTCAGATGATGGCAGGGCAGGTTCAGTAGTTTTTGGTGGTGCTCCAGTCTTCTGTACGTGGTGCCTGTACGCCGAAAGTGTCCCGCAATTCTTCTGGCCACCGACAGCATCTCTTGCATGCCCCTGTCGTTTTTTAAAAAATTCTGCACCACCAAATTCAAGGTATGTGCAAAACATGGGACGTGCTGGAATTTGCCCATATTTAATGCACACACAATATTGCTGGCATTGTCCGATGCCACAAATCCACAGGAGAGTCCAATTGGGGTAAGCCATTCCGCGATGATCTTCCTCAGTTGCCGTAAGAGGTTTTCAGCTGTGTGCGTATTCTGGAAAGCGGTGATACAAAGCGTAGCCTGCCTAGGAAAGAGTTGGCGTTTGCGAGATGCTGCTACTGGTGCCGCCGCTGCTGTTCTTGCGGCGGGAGTCCATACATCTACCCAGTGGGCTGTCACAGTCATATAGTCCTGACCCTGCCCTGCTCCACTTGTCCACATGTCCGTGGTTAAGTGGACATTGGGTACAACTGCATTTTTTAGGACACTGGTGAGTCTTTTTCTGACGTCCGTGTACATTCTCGGTATCGCCTGCCTAGAGAAGTGGAACCTAGATGGTATTTGGTAACGGGGGCACACTGCCTCAATAAATTGTCTAGTTCCCTGTGAACTAACGGCGGATACCGGACGCACGTCTAACACCAACATAGTTGTCAAGGCCTCAGTTATCCGCTTTGCAGCAGGATGACTGCTGTGATATTTCATCTTCCTCGCAAAGGACTGTTGGACAGTCAATTGCTTACTGGAAGTAGTACAAGTGGGCTTACGACTTCCCCTCTGGGATGACGATCGACTCCCAGCAGCAACAACAGCAGCGCCAGCAGCAGTAGGCATTACACTCAAGGATGCATCGGAGGAATCCCAGGCAGGAGAGGACTCGTCAGAATTGCCAGTGACATGGCCTGCAGGACTATTGGCATTCCTGGGTAAGGAGGAAATTGACACTGAGGGAGTTGGTGGGGTGGTTTGCGTGAGCTTGGTTACAAGAGGAAGGGATTTACTGGTCAGTGGACTGCTTCCGCTGTCACCCAAAGTTTTTGAACTTGTCACTGACTTATTATGAATGCGCTGCAGGTGACGTATAAGGGAGGATGTTCCGAGGTGGTTAACGTCCTTACCCCTACTTATTACAGCTTGACAAAGGCAACACACGGCTTGACAAATGTTGTCCGCATTTCAGGTGAAATACTTCCACACCGAAGAGCTGATTTTTTTTGTATTTTGACCAGGCATGTCAATGGCCCTATTCCTCCCACGGACAACAGGTGTCTCCCCGGGTGCCTGACTTAAACAAACCACCTCACCATCAGAATCCTCCTGGTCAATTTCCTCCCCAGCGCCAGCAACACCCATATCCTCCTCATCCTGGTGTACTTCAACACTGACATCTTCAATCTGACTATCAGGAACTGGACTGCGGGTGCTCCTTCCAGCACTTGCAGGGGGCGTGCAAATGGTGGAAGGCGCATGCTCTTCACGTCCAGTGTTGGGAAGGTCAGGCATCGCAACCGACACAATTGGACTCTCCTTGTGGATTTGGGATTTCGAAGAACGCACAGTTCTTTGCGGTGCTTTTGCCAGCTTGAGTCTTTTCAGTTTTCTAGCGAGAGGCTGAGTGCTTCCATTCTCATGTGAAGCTGAACCACTAGCCATGAACATAGGCCAGGACCTCAGCCGTTCCTTGCCACTCCGTGTGGTAAATGGCATATTGGCAAGTTTACGCTTCTCCTCCGACAATTTTATTTTAGGTTTTGGAGTCCTTTTTTTACTGATATTTGGTGTTTTGGATTTGACATGCTCTGTACTATGACATTGGGCATCGGCCTTGGCAGACGACGTTGCTGGCATTTCATCGTCTCGGCCATGACTAGTGGCAGCAGCTTCAGCACGAGGTGGAAGTGGATCTTGATCTCTCCCTAATTTTGGAACCTCAACATTTTTGTTCTCCATATTTTAATAGGCACAACTAAAAGGCACCTCAGGTAAACAATGGAGATGGATGGATACTAGTATACTTATGGATGGACTGCCGAGTGCCGACACAGAGGTAGCTACAGCCGTGGACTACCGTACTGTGGCCCTCATTCCGAGTTGATCGGTCGCAATGCGAATTTAGCAGAGTTACACACGCTAAGCCGCCGCCTACTGGGAGTGTATCTTAGCTTCTTAAAAGTGCGACCGAAGTAATCGCAAAATTGCGATCACAAACCTCGTAGCAGTTTTGGAGTAGCTTCAGACTTACTCTGCCTGTGCGATCAGTTCAGTGCTTGTCGTTCCTGGTTGACGTCACAAACACACCCAGCGTTCGCCCAGGCACTCCCACCGTTTCTCCGGCCACTCCTGCGTTTTTTCCGGAAACGGTAGCGTTTTCAGCCACACGCCCCTGAAACGCCGTGTTTCCGCCCAGTAACACCCATTTCCTGTCAATCACATTACGATCGCCGGAGCGATGAAAAAGCCGTGAGTAAAATTACTTTCTACATAGCAAAGTTACTTGGCGCAGTCGCAGTGCGAACATTGCGCATGCGTACTAAGCGGATTTTCATTGCGATGCGATGAAAAATACCGAGCGAACAACTCGGAATGAGGGCCTGTGTCTGCTGCTAATATAGACTGGATGATAATGAGATGAAATCAATATATATATATGTATGTATATATAATATCACTAGTACTGCAGCCGGACAGGTAGATAATATATTTATTAGGTAATGATGACTGATGACGGACCTGCTGGACACTGTCAGCTCAGCAGCACCGCAGACTGCTACAGTAAGCTACTATACTATAGTAGTATGTACAAAGAAGAAAGAAAAAAAAAAACACGGGTAGGTGGTATACAATTATGGATGGACTGCCGAGTGCCGACACAGAGGTAGCTACAGCCGTGGACTACCGTACTGTGTCTGCTGCTAATATAGACTGGATGATAATGAGATGAAATCAATATATATATATATGTATGTATATATAATATCACTAGTACTGCAGCCGGACAGGTAGATAATATATTTATTAGGTAATGATGACTGATGACGGACCTGCTGGACAC
This sequence comes from Pseudophryne corroboree, assembly GCF_028390025.1. NCBI lineage: Eukaryota > Metazoa > Chordata > Amphibia > Anura > Myobatrachidae > Pseudophryne > Pseudophryne corroboree. Next base: position 802,310,777 of record NC_086445.1, read on the forward strand.
TGTCAGCTCAGCAGCACCGCAGACTGCTACAGTAAGCTACTATACTATAGTAGTATGTACAAAGAAGAAAGAAAAGAAAAAAACCACGGGTAGGTGGTATACAATTATGGATGGACTGCCGAGCGCCGACACAGAGGTAGCTACAGCCGTGGACTAACGTACTGTGTCTGCTGCTAATATAGACTGGATGATTGATAATGAGATGAAATCAATATATATATATGTATGTATATATAATATCACTAGTACTGCAGCCGGACAGGTAGATAATATATTTATTAGGTAATGATGACTGATGACGGACCTGCTGGACACTGTCAGCTCAGCAGCACCGCAGACTGCTACAGTAAGCTACTATACTATAGTAGTATGTACAAAGAAGAAAGAAAAAAAAAACCACGGGTAGGTGGTATACAATTATGGATGGACTGCCGAGTGCCGACACAGAGGTAGCTACAGCCGTGGACTAACGTACTGTGTCTGCTGCTAATATAGACTGGATGATTGATAATGAGATGAAATCAATATATATATGTATGTATATATAATATCACTAGTACTGCAGCCGGACAGGTAGATAATATATTTATTAGGTAATGATGACTGATGACGGACCTGCTGGACACTGTCAGCTCAGCAGCACCGCAGACTGCTACAGTAAGCTACTATACTCTATAGTAGTATGTACAAAGAAGAAAGAAAAAAAAAAAAACACGGGTAGGTGGTATACAATTATGGATGGACTGCCGAGTGCCGACACAGAGGTAGCTACAGCCGTGGACTAACGTACTGTGTCTGCTGCTAATATAGAGTCTAGACTGGATGATAAATTATTGATAATGAGATGAAATCAATATAATATCACTAGTACTGCAGCCGGACAGGTACTATATATATTTATTATGTAATGACTGATGACGGACCTGCTGGACACTGTCAGGTCAGCACAGCACCGCAGACTGCTACAGTAAGCTACTATAGTAGTATGTATAAAGAAGAATGAAAAAAAAAAACCACGGGTAGGTGGTATACAATATTATATATATATATATATTATATACAATTATATATATATATATATATATATATATATATTAAACTGGTGGTGATTGATTATTAAACTGGTGGTCACTTCAGGTCACGTTGCAACTTGCAACTAGTACTCCGAGGCCTAAGCAGACAATCACAAAATATATTATTATACTGGTGGTCAGTGTGGTCACAACAATGGCAGTGTGGCACTGACTCTGGCAGCAAAAGTGTGCACTGTACGTTATATGTACTCCTGAGTCCTGCTCTCAGACTCTAACTGCTCCCCACTGTCAGTGTCTCCCCCACAAGTCAGATAATACACTTACAGTCACACTATCTATTATCTAATCTAGTATAAATATCACTTCAGCAAGTAGTATAGTAGTATACAGTATAGTAGTACTCCTCCTAATAATGCTCCCCAAAATACTGTGTCTCTCTCTTCTCTAAACGGAGAGGACGCCAGCCACGTCCTCTCCCTATGACTCTCAATGCACGTGTGAAAATGGCGGCGACGCGCGGCTCCTTATATAGAATCCGAGTCTCGCGATAGAATCCGAGCCTCGCGAGAATCCGACAGCGTGATGATGACGTTCGGGCGCGCTCGGGTTAGCCGAGCAAGGCGGGAAGATCCGAGCCTGCTCGGACCCGTGTAAAAAACCTGAAGTTCGGGCGGGTTCGGATTCAGAGGAACCGAACCCGCTCATCTCTAGTTTCAACATCCTTCTAACTCCATACATCCATCTCATTTAGTATACACATTTAGCTCCCTCAACATCTTGGTTAATTGCTAAAACTATAATACCCCATCTACGGTCTATGCATCTACACTTACTTCCCCTATACACCCCCATGCTGCTCTGTCTTCCCCAATCCCTACTGCTGTGTTCTCCCATCTGTGCTAGTCTGTACTAATCTGCACCATCTGTCTTTCCCCATCTGTGCCTTGTCTGTACCACCATTTCCATCTCTCTGTGCTGCTCAGTGTTTCCCTCTTCAACGTCACTCTGCCTCCTCCAATACATGACACATTTTCTTCTCTCCCATCTGCACCAGTTTTCTACCCATCCGTGCAGGTGTTTTCGAACCCATCTGCATTGTTTTCCCCATCCACACCACTCTGTCTCCCTTCCCATACTTGCTGCTTAATCTACCCCCTATCCACACCACTCTTACCCTATTCATGTAGATGACATCCTGAAGGTAAGTTTTGTGGGTCACTATTTGGGGGAAGGAGGGTTGCCCTATCCAACCTACCCAAGGATTAGGCCTAGCTGCCACCCCTCAAGGGAAGGTAAAAATACTTATCCCTTCCGATGTTGGGACTGTATTCCCCTCATCCATGCTGCTCTGCCTTCCTCATCCGTGCCGTTTCTTCCATCTGTACTGCTCTTACCCCTCCCACATCTGTGCTGCTCTTTCCCCCTCATCCACACGGCACTGTCCACCCATCCACACAGCTCTGTCTCCCCACCATCTGTGCCACTGTCTTTCCGCCATCTGTAGCACTCTGTCTTACCTCCCCCAATCTGTGGGGGTAATTCAGAGTTCATCGTAGATGTGCTAAATTTAACACATCTACGATCATTTACTCTGACGTGGGGGGGGACGCACAGGGATAGTCCACCCTGCATGTCAGGCCCTACCCCCCCCCCCCCACCTCCCCACAGGTATAAAAGCATTGCACGGCGGCAATGCTTTTGTACCTGAAAAGTAGCTCCCTGGCAGCGCAACTCCTGTGCTCTTAGCAGAGGGATAACCGCCGCAGCCTGCCCCCAATGGTCCGGATACGCCTTCGTTATGCTGACCATGCCCCCCCCCAATGGCATTCTAATGCCGTTGGCATGCCCCCCTCCTTCCCTGCAACCGCCTCTGCCTGTCAATCAGGCAGGGCGATCGCAGCCACTGAGATGCTGATAGCATCTCTCTGGTCTCCCGGGGTACGCATGCGCAGTGTGGCCATTGTGCGTGCGCACCCCACAAATTAATTCAGACTGCGATCGCTGCTGCTGCGGTCTGAATTAGCCCGTGTTTCTTTGTCCTCCCCCCAACAGTGCTGCTTAGCCTTCCCTCTATCCACACACTTTTGTTCCCCCATCCACACTGCTGTCTTCTCCCTCCAATCAACAACTCTCTTACCTCATCCGAGCAGCTTTGTCTTCCACTCAGACCTTCAGTTGCATAGACTGCATGTGTGTATTCCAATGAGCACACAAATCTGTGAATTAGCAGCTCCACCATTGTGTGAGTGACAGCAATCTCACTCTGTGAGAGTGCTGAATCTGCACTTACCCACAGGCTGTGATGGCATACCATATCTGTATTGCGCAAGGAACACGTCCATTAAGGCGTCAGCCTTAATGATCGGAATTTCATCGCTTTTTGGAGTTTGAATGGAAGAGTTAAAACAGGTTTCTGAAATGCCAGATCATGTGTAAGCCTTAATGGGACATATGAAACCGTAAGGTTTTTTGTCTATGGAATTTCATAGCTTTTTTTCAATTTATTTTTTTCAATTCAGAAATGTAAAAATTTCACTCTAAGAATAGACATTTGATTTTTTAAATGTTTAATGAAAATGTTTTTATAACATCACTGTTCTGTACAAAATGCAAAAATATTTTTATTTACCAAACAGAATTGTTATACTTTTAACTTTGGTCAAAAAACTTTGCTGCCTTTGCGAATGATGCAGGGAGGGGGGTAGGCGGCAGCAGCTTGTGACTGAGGCTAGAGGCATGTGTGAAATGCATTGCATGTACGTATGAGGTGCCGTGCGTGTACATGTGTGTGTCAGGTGCTATGCTTATATATCTATGTGTGTTTGTCAGGTGCTGCGTGTATATACATCTGTGTATTTTAGGTGCTGCGCGTATATATGTGTGTGTCAGGTGCTGCACATATATATGTGTGTCAGGTGCCGCGCGTATATATGTGTGTGTGTCAGGTGCCGCGCGTATATATGTGTGTGTCAGGTGCCGTGCGTATATATGTGTGTCAGTTGGCGCACGTATGTGTGTGTGTCAGGTGGCGCGCATATATGTGTGTGTCAGGTGCTGCGCATGTACATACGTACGTGTGTGGTGTCTCTGCGCATGTATGTGTGTGTCAGGTGCCACGCGTGTACATGTGTGTGTGTTTGTTAAATGCTACATCTGTGTATATGTGCATGTGTGCCAGGTGCTGCGTAAATGCTATGTGGATGTGTGTGTTTCAGGTGCTGCGTGTATATGTGTGTGTGTGTCAGGTGCTGCATGTATATGTGTGTGTCAGGTTCTGCGTGTATATGTGTGTGTGTGTGTGTGTGTGTGTGTGTGTCAGGTGCTGCGTGTTTGTGTGTGTGTGTCAGGTGCTGCGTGTTTATGTGTGTGTGTGTATCAGGTGCTGCATGTTTATGTGTGTGTGTGTGTGTGTCAGGTGCTGCGTGTTTATGTGTGTGTGTGTGTGTGTGTGTGTGTGTGTCAGGTGCTGCGTGTTTATGTGTGTGTGTGTGTGTGTGTGTGTGTGTGTGTCAAGTGCTGCATGTTTATGTGTGTGTGTGTGTGTCAGGTGGTGCGTGTTTATGTGTGTTTGTCAGGTGCTGCATGTTTATGTGTGTGTGTCAGGTGCCGTGCGTGTATGTACACGTGTGTGTGGTGCCACGCATGTACGTACGCAGGTGGGTGGGGTGCCGCGGGTGTACGTATAAGCATACAGTGCCATGCGTGTACGTACGTGTGTGTGTGTGTGTGTATATATATGAGAGGTGTCGCGCGTGTACGTAAACGTGTGTGTGTGTCAGTTAGGTGTCGCGTGTGTACGTACACGTGTGTGTGTCAGGTGTCGCACGTGTACGTACATGTGTGTCAGCTGTTGTGCGTGTACGTACACGTGTGTGTCAGGTGTCGCATGTGCACGTACACACGTGTGTGTGTGAGATGTCGAGCATGTACGTACACACGTGATTGTCAGGTGTCGTACGTACACGTGTGTGTGTCAGGTGTCGCGCGTGTACATTCACGTGTGTGTGTCAGGTGTCGCGTGTGTACGTACACGTGTGTGTGTCAGGTGTCGCACGTGTGTGTCAGGTGTCGTGCGTGTACGTACACGTGTGTGTGTCAGGCGTGCACGTACACGTGTGTGTCAGGTGTCACGCGTGTACGTACACACGTGTGTGTGTGTGTCAGGTGTCGCGCGTGTATGTACACATGTGTGTGTGTCAGGTGTCACGCGTGTACGTACACGTGTGTGTCAGGTGTCACGCGTGTACGTACACACATGTGTTTGTCAGGTGTTACGCATGTATGTACACACGTGTGTGTGTCAGGTGTCGTGAGTGTACGTACATGTGTGTGTCAGGTGTCACGCGTGTACATACACGTGTGTGTGTCAGGTGTGTGTGTGTCAGGTGTCACGCGTGTACGTACACACGTGTGTGTCAGGTGTCACGCGTGTATGTACACACGTTTGTGTGTCAGGTATCGCGCGTGTATGTACACAAGTGTGTGTGTCAGGTGTCACGCGTGTATGTACACACGTTTGTGTGTCAGGTGTCGTGCGTGTACGTACACACGTGTGTGTGTGTGTCAGGTGTCATGCGTGTGTGTCAGGTGTCGCGCGTATACGTACATACGTGTGTGTGTCAGGTGTCGCGCATATACGTACACACGTGTGTGTGTCAGGTGTCGCGCGTGTACGTACACACGTGTGTGTGTCAGGTGTCGTGAGTGTACGTACACGTGTGTGTGTGTGTGCCAGGTGTCGCATGTGTACGTACACACGTGTGTGTGTCAGGTGTCACATGTGTACGTACTCAGGTACGCATGTGTGTGTGTGTCAGGTGTCGCGCGTACACTTGTGTGTGTGTCAGGTGTCGCACATGTATGTACACGTGTGTGTGTGTGTCAGGTGTCGCGCGTGTACGTATACGTGTGTGTGTGTGTCAGGTGTCGCGTGTGTACGTACACACGTGTGTGTCAGGTGTCGTGCGTGTACGTACACACGTGTGTGTGTGTGTCAATTGTCGCAAGTGTACATACACACGTGTGTGTGTCAGGTGTGCCGCGTGTACGTACACACGTGTGTTTGTGTCAGGTGTTGCGCGTGTACGTACACACGTGTGTGTGTGTGTGTCAGGTGTCGCGTGTGTACGTACACACGTGTGTGTGTCAGGTGTCGCGCGTGTACGTACACAATTGTGTGTGTGTCAGGTGTCACACGTGTACGTACACACATGTGTGTCAGGCGTTGCGCGTGTACGTACACATGTGTGCACGACAGGTGTTGCGCGTGTACGTACATGTGTGTGTGTGTGTGTCAGGTGTTGCGCGTGCACGTACACGTGTGTGTGTGTCAGGTGTCGCGCGTGTACGTACACGTGTGTGTCAGGTGTCGCGCGTGTACATACACGTGTGTGTCAGGTGTCGCGCGTGTACATACACGTGTGTGTGTCAGGTGTCGTGCGTGTACGTACACACGTGTGTGTCAGGTGTCACGTGTGTACGTACACACGTGTGTGTGTGTGTGTCAGGTGTCACGTGTGTACGTACACACGTGTGTGTGTGTGTCAGGTGTCACGCGTGTACGTACACACGTGTGTGTCAGGTGTCGCGCGTGTACGTACACACGTGTGTGTCAGGTGTCACGCGTGTACGTACACACATGTGTGTCAGGTGTCGCGCGCGTACGTACACACGTGTGTGTCAGGTGTCACACATGTACGTACACACGTGTGTGTGTCAGGTGTTGCGCATGTACATACACACGTGTGTGTGTGTCAGGTGTGGCGCGTGTACGTACACACATGTGTGTGTGTTAGGTGTCGCGCGTGCACGTACACACGTGTGTGTGTCAGGTGTCGTGCGTGTACGTACACGTGTGTGTGTGTCAGGTGTTGTGCGTGTACGTACACATGTGTGTGTGTGTGTGTCAGGTGTCGCGTGTGTACGTACACACGTGTGTGTGTGTGTCAGGTGTCACTCGTGTATGTACACACGTGTGTGTGTGTCAGGTGTCGCGCGTGTACGTACACACGTGTGTGTCAGGTGTCACGCGTGTACGTACACACATGTGTGTGTGTCAGGTGTCGCGCGCGTACGTACACACGTGTGTGTGTCAGGTGCCACGCATGTACGTACACATGTGTGTGTGTCAGGTGTTGCGCATGTACATACACACATGTGTGTGTGTGTGTGTCAGGTGTGGCGCGTGTACGTACACACGTGTGTGTGTGTGTGTGTGTCAGGTGTTGCGCGTGTACGTACACACGTGTGTGTGTCAGGTGTCGCGCGTGTACGTACACACGTGTGTGTGTGTCAGGTGTCGCGCGTGTACGTATACACGTGTGTGTGTCAGGTGTCGCGCGTGTACGTACACATGTGTGTCAGGCGTCGCGCGTGTACGTACACATGTGTGCACGTCAGGTGTTGCGCATGTACGTACACATGTGTGTGTGTCAGGTGTTGCGCGTGTACGTACACGTGTGTGTGTGTGTGTGTGTCAGGTGTCGCGCGTGTACGTACACGTGTGTGTCAGGTGTTGCGCGTGTACGTACACGTGTGTGTGTGTGTGTGTCAGGTGTCGTGCGTGTACGTACACACGTGTGTGTGTCAGGTGTCACGTGTGTCCGTACACACGTGTGTGTGTGTCAGGTGTCCCGTGTGTACGTACACACGTGTGTGTGTGTGCGTGTCAGGTGTCGCGCGTGTACGTACACATGTGTGTGTCAGGTGTCGTGCGTGTACGTACACACGTGTGTGTGTGTGTCAGGTGTCGCACGCGTACGTACACACGTGTGTGTGTCAGGTGTTGCGCATGTACGTACACACGTGTGTATGTGTGTCAGGTGTGGCGCGTGTACGTACACACGTGTGTGTGTCAGGTGTTGCGCGTGTACGTACACACGTGTGTGTGTGTCAGGTGTCGCGCGTGTACGTACACACATGTCTGTGTCAGGTGTCGCGCGTGTACGTACACGTGTGCACGTCAGGTGTTGCGCGTGTACGTACACGTGTGTGCACATGCACGTCAGGTGTTGCGCGTGTACGTACACGTGTGTGTGCACATGCACATCAGGTGTTGCGCGTGTACATACACGTGTGTGTGCGTCAGGTGTCGTGCGTGTGCATCAGGTGTCGCACGTGTACGTACACGTGTGTGTGTCGGGTGTCTTGTGTGTGCATCAGGTGTCGCACATGTACGTACACGTGTGTGTCAGTTGTGTGAGGTGCCACGTGTTTGTCAGGTGCCGCGCATGTATATGTGTGTTAAATGCTACATGCATTTATATGTGTGTGCCAAGTACTGCATGTGTATATTAGTGTGTCTGATGATGTGCCTGTATGTGTGTGTTTGGTGCTGTGTGTGTGTATGCATCAGTTGCCGTGCGTGTGTGTGTCAGATGTTGTGCGTGTATATATGTGTGTATAAGGTGTTGCGCGTGTATATATGTGCGTGACTGTGAGGTGCTGCGCGTGTATATGTATGTGTGTCAGGTGCTGTGTGTGTGTGTGTGTGTGTGTGTGTGTCAGGTGCTGCTTGTGTATATGTGTGTGTCAGGTGCTGCGTGTATATACGTGTGTGTCAGGTGCTGTGTGTATGTGTGTGTGAGTGGCAGGTGCTGCTTGTGTATATGTGGTGAGTGGCAGGTGCTTTGCGTGTATATGAGTGGCAGGTGCTGCGCATGTATATGTGTGTGTGTGAGGTGCTGCAAGTGTATATGTGTGTTAGGTGCTGCAAGTGTATATGAGTATGTGTGTCAGGTGCTGTGTGTGTATTAAATGCCACGTCTATGTATGTGTCAGGTGCTGCCTGTCTATGTGTGTGTCAGGCGCTGCATGTTTATATTAGTGTGCCAGCTGTTGTGCATGTGTGTGTGTCAGGTGTTGCGCATGTATATGTGTGTGTCAGGTGTTGCACGTCTACAGTATGTGTGTGTGTGTGTCAGGTGCAGCGCGTGTATATGTGTGTGTTAGGTGATGCGCGTGTATATGAGTGTGTGTCAGGTGCTGCGAGTGTATATGTGTGTGTCAGGTGGTGCGAGTGTATATGTGTGTGTCAGGTGGTGCGAGTGTATATGTGTGTGTTAGGTTCTGTGCGTGTTAAATGCCGTGTGTGTGTGTCAGTTGCTGCATGTGTATATTAGTGTGTATGATGTTATGCATGTGTGTATATGCGAGTCAGGTGCTGCCTTTGTGTGTGTCAGGTGTTGCACGTGTATATGAGTGTCATGTGCTGCATGTGTGTTAAATACCGCTCCCCCCCCCAACACACACATACCGAGCTCTCTAGATCTGCTCTCTCTCCTGAGGAGCACTGTTTTCCACAGATTCTGGCAGGTTGTCTTTCCCCTGCCTGTCACCGGCTCTTCTGCTGTGAGCGTTCTTCTACGACTCCTGTCAGCATGCACTACTTGTATGACTGCAGATCAATGGTTCCCCTCACACCCCTATATAAAAATAAATAAATAATATATATATATATATATATATATAGTGGAAAGCAACACTCAGGGCACAGGGGACTGTACTGAAGGGGCAACAAGCAAGGCACAGGGGACTGGATGGGGGCGGCACGCAGGCACAGGACTGTACGGGGGATCGACACTCAGGGCACAGTGGACTGTACAGTGGGGAAATGCAAAGGGCGCATGGGACTATACAGAGGGGAAACACACAGGGTGCAGAAGACTGTATAGGGGCGACATACAGGGTGCAGGGGACTGTTATGGAGGGGTGACTCGCAAGGTGCAGGATGCAGGGGACTGTATGGGGTGGTTACACGCAGGTGCAGGGGACAGTAACGGGTGTAAGCGACACGCTGGGTGCAGGGGACTGTACTGAAGGGGTCGACACGCAGGGCGCATGGGATGCAGTGAGGGCAACATAAAGGGCATCGGCTACTGTAAGTGGGGCAACATGCAGGACCAGGGGACTGTACAAGGGGGGGAGCAACAACAGACAAGGTGCAGGGGACTGTACGGGGGTGTGTGTGACTTGAAGAGCGCAGGGGACAGTACCGGGTAAAGCAACACACAGGGGACTGTACTGAAGGGGGCGACATGCAGGGCGCAGGGGATTGTACACGCAGGCTGCAGGGGACTGTACAGGGGGAAAGCGACTCTCAGGGTGCAGGAGACTGTACTGAAGGGGGACCGTGCGGGGGCTGACACACAGGGCACATGGGACTGTACATGGGGCAACACAGAGGGCGCAGGGGATTTTACAGGGAGGGAGGTAACGCAGGGCACATGCGGACTATACGGGGGAGGTGACACGCAGAGTACAGAGGACTGTACGGGGGTGACATGCAGGGTGCAGGGGACAGTACAGGAGGAAAGGAACACGCAGTGTGCAGGGGACTGTACTGATGGGCGCGACACAGAGCTCAAGGGACTGTACTGAAGGAGTTGACACGCAGGGTGCTGACAGGGATGGGCAACATGAGGGACTGTACGGTGGGGGTGAAACACATAGGGTGCAGGGGACTGTACCAGGGGAAAGGGACACGCAGGGCACAGGACTGGGTGAAAGCGACATGCAGGGGACTGTACGGGGTCGACAGGCAGGGTACAGGGTACTGCATGGGTGGGGGGACAAAATGCAGGGGAGTGTATGAGGTTAGGGTGACATTCAGGATGCAGAGGACTGTACGTGTAAAGGGATGGGTGGCACGCAGGTTGCAGAGGACTGTATTGGGGGTGACACGCAGGGGGCTGTATGGGGGGGATGACACGCAGTGGACTGTACGGGACAACGTGCAGGGCATAGGGGGCTGTATGGGGAGGCAACACACAGGGCACTGCATGGGTGGGGGCAACGCACAGGGGACTGCCAGGGTGAGCGACATGCAGGAGACTGTTTGGGGGGGCCATACACATGGGGAAGGGGGCAACACACAGGGTGCAGGGGACTGTACAGGGGGCGACTTGTAACAATCTGGGCAGCACTCACCTGGTGAGAAGGAGCAGGAACAGGCATGGAGGAGTACACCGATGGCCATCCCTCTTTAGAGTGATCCCAGGCGCTAGGTACACAGACAGAGAGGGGATGCAATCAAAGGGGGAGGGCTGTCAATGAACATATCCGGGCGGCTGCAGGGAGGATCAGTGGGTGCGCCAGGCACACAGCTCAGAGGGTGGAGCCGGTCACAAAGCACAGGGGTAGAAGTGGGGAGCCGAGAACACAGCATGGGGGGGGGTGGAGCGGGGGAGCCGGGCACCCAGAATGAGGACAGGAGCGGGGGAGCCGGCACACAGAACAGGGGGGGGGGGGGGCCGGAGGGAGTGGGTGGCCGGACATACAGCGGGAGGGGTGGGAGCCGGGCACACAGCGGGGGGAAAGGGGCTGTCAGAACTCACCCAGTGCTGTGCTACTGGTACCTTGGTGGAGGACTGGTTCTCTAAATGGTGCTCAGATCTAGTGATGTAGTTGGTGCTTGTTCTAGCTCTCTCACTCTTCATTGTGATGGTGGCAGAGTGCGGCTGTGTCACACTGCAGTGCCAGGCGGTGGAGACTCTGTGCCTGGCAGAGTGCACTGCAGATACAGCGTGGGAAGGACACTGCGGGAGGAAGAGGGCTGGACGGACACATGGCGGGAGGAGGAGGGTGGTGGCCAGACACACAGTGGGAGGATGGGGGTGGTGGCCGGACACACTGTGTCACAGTGCAGTGCTGGGCGGTGGGGACTCTGTGCCTGGCAGAGCACCCTGCAGATACAGTGCGGGAAGGACACAGCGGGAGGAGGGGGGGGACAGACACACAGCGGGAGGAGGGGGAGTGACCGGACATGCAGCACAGGGGGGAGGAACGGGGGAGCTGGGCACACAACAGGGGGGGGGGGCGTGCACACAGTGGGAGGAGAGCTGAGGAGCTATGAGAAATATATGACAAAAAACACACACAGCAGGGTTGGGGGGGGGATTGGCCGGACACACAGCAGGAGGGGGGATGGCGGCTGGACACACAGCAGGAGGGAGGGGGTGACCGGACACACACAGCGGGGTGGGGGGGATTGGCCGGACACACAGCCGGAGGGGGGGTTGCCCGGGCACACAGCAGGAGGGGAGGGGGGGTGGCCGGGCACACAGCGGGAGGGGAGGGGGGGTGGCCGGGCACACAGCGGGAGGAGGGGTGGTGGCCGGACGCACAGCGGGAGGGGGAGAGCCCCTGCCGAGCAACACGTAAAGAGACCCTCGGAGGGAGCAGCTGCTAGGGAGAGCTGTGTCGGACAAGTTGCAGCAAAGAAGGGGGAAGAATGTCACAGAACAGCACCAGCCCAAGTCAGAGGCAGAAAGGAGAGCCATGGGGGCTGCGTGCATGGGGGGGGGGGGGGGCAGGAGCAGGAATTGAATGAGGGGAAATAATTGATGGCTTGCATTTATTGCGCAATCGTGTCCAGTCTCCCGGCCAACTCCGAGGAACAGAAAGCTGATTCATGGATCACTGGTGGCTTCCTGTCTCCTCCGTCCCTCCCGCAGAGAATGCTGCCTGTGACTGTGCTGTGAGCCAGCGCCGCGCTTCCGGAGGCTCCTGTATTAGCAGTCGCCCTGGCGGCTTGGGAGCCCTGGATGCATCACTGCGCTGGGGAATCCTTGTGTTACTTTCTGGGGGTGTAGCAGGGGCACTCAGGGGAGCAAAACTGGGATGCTGGGTCCTTTATTCTGCCAGAGGATAGCCCGCCCTGTTTGGCGGAGCTGCAGGGACGGCACATCTGCTCTGGTATAAAGCTCGGTATGTGTCCTTGAGCATTGCGATCCACGCCGGGGATCTGACATCACACTAGTCCCCGGCGGCAACAGGCACACAGCAGCTTTCAGACTTGAGGAGCGGAGCGGGGAGAGAAGGCGCACGGAGGGACCCGCAGCCGCCAGCATTCCCCATTATACTAATGATGAGTTAGTGACTCATAGTGCACCGAAGTCAGCCACAGGCAGTAACAATGAGGGACGCAGAGAAATTAAGCAGTATGGCCAGAGGAGACTGGCCAGGCAGCCTAATTTCTCCGCTTCCCTCATTGTTACTGCCCGCGGCTGGCTTCGGTGCACTATGAGTCACTAACTCATCATTAGTATAATGGGGAATGCCGGCGGCTGCGGGTCCCTCCGTGCACCTTCTCTTCCCGCTCCGCTCAGAGGCAGATTTAGTCCTCATGGGGCCCTAAGCAAAACACCAATTTGGGGCCCCCGTTACTCAAACGGTGTGCAGTTACAAACAATACTGTCCGTCGGGATCCCGATAGTGGTACTATACCGCTGCCGGAAGTAGGTGATTCTCCCTCTGTGGGTGTCTAGCCACCAAGCCTGCAGTGTGGCGATCGTAGCAAGCCCCCAAGGTGCTTCATTGCGCTCGTCCCCCAGCCAGAATTCTGTCACATGGGAAGCCAATGCCGGTATACTGACATTCGGCCTCCCTTGTGCCAGAATCACATAACGATCACCCTCAAACAATTCATAACACTATATTTTAATTCCTGACTTATTCCCCTTACATCCCGCCTCACTAACAGCGGCACATCCCGCTTCACTAGCAGTGCATCCCCGCCTCACTGACAGCATGCAGCCCCGCCTCACTGACAGCAGCGCAGCCCCGCCTCACTGACAGCAGCACAGCCCCGCCTCACTGACAGCAGCGCATCTCCGCCTCACTGACAGCAGCGCGTCTCCGCCTCACTGACAGCAGCGCAGCCCCGCCTCACTGACAGCAGCACAGCCCCGCCTCACTGACAGCAGCGCATCCCCGCCTCACTGACGCGGGCACATCCAGCCTCACTGATGGGGGCACATCCAGCCTCACTGACGGGGGCACATCCAGCCTCACTGACGGGGGCACATCCAGCCTCACTGACGGGGGCACATCCAGCCTCACTGATGGGGGCACATCCAGCCTTACTGACAGAGCCACATCCAGCCTCACTGACGGTGGCACATCCAGCCACACTGACGGTGGCACATCCAGCCTCACTGAAGGCGGCACATCCCCGCCTCACTGACAGCAGCGCATTACTGCAGTCACCTTCCCTACCCCCTTTCTCTCCCCAACCCCACACACAATGATTGTGGAGCTCTACTGCTCTTCTGCAATGGCAGCACTAGCAAGCATCTCACCTCCCATACCCATATGAGTGGCGGTGTGTATATGTGTGTGTGTGTGTGTGTGTGTGTGTGTGTGTGTGTGTGTGTGTGTGTGTGTATATATATATATATATATATACACACACACACACACCTGGAGATGGGGCGTGGGACCACATGTAGGGTAAGTTGTACCCCCCTCCCCCCACTTGCTCCAGCTGTGAGGGAGCTGTTAGATTGAGACATTTGAGACCCCAGAGGAGAATTTATGAAAGGGGACTCACTGACCGTGAGAGAACTGCTAGAGAGACGAGCTGTGCTGGCCGGGTCTCCTGTTAGGGAACGTAGCAGGCCCACTGTAGAGAAGAGAGCCGTGCTGTGGAGGCGGCGCCTCCCTGATTCTGCCAGAGAACTCTCAATGGAGACGGAGAGGCGGCGGTCGTCTCCTGGAGGCCAAGTGAGGCAGTACCTGTGATCGATTATGTGTGACAGTATGAGGGGGTCCCAGGACGACCGCCTCTATCGCTCCTCATATAATCCGCTCTGTCTGTGACTGACAGAGCATACTGTGGGCGAGCAGGTGCAGGCTTCAAGCGACAGCTGTCCGATCATGTGCGCCGACAGCCTGCTGGGGCCTGGCCTGCACAGATGTACTTTTAATGTGCAGCGCTGCTCTATCATCTGCGGATGCCACGGCCGGGCCCCTGGTACTAGCCTGGCCCTAAGCGAGTGTCTTGGGTACATAGCGGCAAATCCGCCTCTGGCTCCGCTCCTCAAGTCTGAAAGCGGTTGTGTGTGCCTGTAACTGAGCATGCTGGCGGCCGCGGCGAGGGGTCTGGGCTAGCTTCAAAGTCGGCCATACCTGTACACTCATATGAAGCCTCTCTGCATACACCCCCTGCTGGCGGCCACTGCGCAGGCGCAACAAATTGAAAATCCCTATCTTTAAAATGGGGCATATTTTCCTAAATTAAAAAAAACCTATAACTTTCTGAAAAACCACAACCCCAAAAGGCACTACACTGGGACATGCTCTATCTAATAAAACAAACCCCAAGTCTTAATTCGTCCTTTATCCTGAGTTATGCCTTCCCAAAAAACTTTCCATAGACTATATGGGGAAACCATCTTCAAAAGCCACACAGGAAGTCGCAGAAAAAAACTGACAGTTGAAATTTTAGGTTACTCCCAATTCCTAATTTTTTATTATTGTGCCCCGAAAATTGGCATGCAGCACCGGCTGACGATTCTACGCGTCCATGCCAAATTTCAGCTCAGTACGTCCAATCACTTTTGAGGTGTAGCCCCTCAAACACCATGCCCCCATCTCAGAAGTTCCCTATGGGAGAATTCCGTTTGTTCGATTCAGCCTTAATATAAGGGCACGACCGTGCCCTTATAATATATATATATATATATATATATATATATACGGACACTATATGGACAAAAGTATTCAGACGCCTGACCATTACACCATCAGGGACCATTTAACATTGTATTCAAATACATATACTTTAACATAGAGTTGTGTTCCCCCACCCCACTTCATTCTTCTTGGAAGATTTTCTACAAGATTTTGGTGTGTTTCTGTAGGAACATATGCTCATTCATTCTGTACAGCATTTATGAGGTCAGGCACTGATGTTGGACGAGTAGGACTGGCTAGCAATCTCCGTTCCAGTCCATCCCAAAGGTGCTCGATAGGCTTCAGGTCAGGGCTCTGTGTGGGCCAATCAAGTTCATCCATACCAAACTCATCAAACCTAGGGGGTGATTCAGACCTGATCGCACGGTTTTTTGCAGTGCTGCAATCAGGGGAGGGGGTAAATGCTGTGCAGGGGTGCAATCGCTTGTGCAGAGAGCTGCACAAACAAAAGTTTGTGCAGTCTCTGCACAGCTCAGGACTTACTCAGCTGTTGCGACGATCCCATCTGGAGCTGACGCCAGGAACCCTCCCTTGAAATGGCTGGACATGCCTGCGTTCACCTGGACACTCCTTAAAAGTGGTCAGTTGACACCCACAAATGGCCTCTTCCTGTCAATCTTATTGCAATCGCTGGTGTGATCGCTTTCTACATTAGATCTGTCGCTGTCCCCGGCGCCATAGGCCAACGCTCCTGCGCATTGCGGAGCATACGCATGCACAGTTCAGAACCAATCGCACCACTGCAATAAAGCTAGCATGTGATCGGGTCTAAATGACCCCCCATGTCTTTATAGTTCTTGCTTTCTGCATTAGGGCGTAGTCATGTTGGAATAGAAAAGGGCCTTCCCCAAACTGTTGCCACAAAGTTTGAAGCACAGCGCTTTTCAAAATGTCTTGGTATTAAGATTGTCATTCACTGGAGATAAGGGGCATAGCCCAAACCTTGAAAAACAGTCCCATACCATTATCATAAACTTCACAGTTGGCATAATGCAGTCAGGCAGGTAATGTTCTCCTGGCATCCACCATAGCCAAACTCAACCATCTGACTGCAAAACAGAGAAGTGTGATTCGTCATGCCACAGAACATGTTTCCACTATTTATTTATTATTATTTATTAACAGTTTCTTATATAGTGCAGAAAATTCCGTTGTGCTTTACAATTGGAAATAACAATAACAAACTGGGTGATAACAAACAGTCATAGAGGTAGGAAGGCCCTGCTCGCAAGCTTACAATCTATAGGGAAATAGGCATGTATACACAAGGAAAGGTGCTATCTATTTCATAGTTGTTCGCCAGATTGCAAAGGTTCTTGGAGGGCTGTATGATATGGTCATACAGCAATGATGAACCGGGTTCGAGAGGAAGGGAAAGTGAAGAATGAGAAGACAATGTGAGGATATGTGTGGACTGTAAAGAGTGGATGCAATTTGATAGGAAGGCTTATGAAAGTTATGTGGGCGGTTCTGGAATTTGATATGCTTGCCTAAAGAGGTGAGTTTTCAGGGAACTCTTAAAGGTTTGGAGAGTCTTATTGTGCATGGTAGGGCATTCCACAGAGTGGGTGCAGCCCGATTAAAGTCCTGCAATCATGAGTGGGAGCGAGTAATGAGTGTGGATGAGAGATGCAGGTCTTGTGAAGAGCGAAGAGGTCGGGTTGGGAGATATTTTGAGATATGCGAAGTGATGTACGTTGGTGTAGTATGATTAATGGCCTTGTGTGTGAGTAAAAGTATTTTATATTGAATGCGGTAGAGTACAGGTAACCAATGGAGGGACTGACAGAGTGGATCTGCAGACGATGAACGTCTAGCGAGGAAGATAAGCCTCGCCGCTGCATTCAGAATGGATTGTAGCGGTGAGAGTCTCATTTTGGGAAGACCAGTTAGGAGACTATTGCAATAATCAATGCAGGAGATAATGAGAGCGTGGATTAGAGTTTTAGCAGTGTCTTGTGTAAGGTATGGTCGTATTTTGGATATATTTTTTAGATGCATGTAACATGATCTTGAGACAGATTGAATGTGGGGAACAAAGGATAGATCAGAGTCAAGGATGACACCTAGTCGAGTTTTCAACAGTGATAGAGATATCAGGTTGGTACCTACTATTGGCTGGTGGAAATATAATTAACTCTGTCTTTGAAATATTCAGTTTGAGATGGCGAGATGTCATCCAGGATGAAATGGCAGAAAGGCATTCAGTGACACGGTCCAGTACAGATAGGGACAAGTCAGGGGAGGATAGGTAGATTTGAGTATCATCTGCGTACTGATGATACTGAAATCCAAAAGAGCTGATTAGTTTACCAAGAGATGAGGTATAGATAGAGAAAAGTAGAGGACCCAAGACTGAGCCTTGCAGTACTCCAACTGAAAGAGGTAGCGAAGAGGAGGTAGATTCAGAGAAGCGAACGCTGAAGGAGCGATTAGATAGGTAGGATAGGAACCAAGAAAGGGCTGTGTCTTTAAGACCTAGGGATTGTAGTGTCTGTATGAGAAGAGAGTGGTCTACAGTGTCAAATGCAGCAGATAGATCTAGAAGAATAAGTAGTGAGTAATGGCCTTTAGACTTCGTAGTGACCAAATCATTAACCACTTTAGTCAGTGCTGTCTCTGTGAAATGTTGGTAACGGAAGCCTGACTGAAGTGGGTCCAACAAAGTGTATGAGTTAAGAAAGTGTGTGATTCAAGTGTAGGGAAGTCTCTCAAGTAGCTTAGAGAGACAAGGGAGCTGAGAGATAGGGCGGTAGTTTGAGAGAGCATTAGGGTCAGAATTTTGTTTTTTTTTAAATGGGAGTAATCACTGCATGCTTGAAGAGTGAAGGAAAAATGCCAGTAGAGAGAGATTACAGATGTTCGTTAAGGTAGGGATGAGCACCAGAGACAGAGCTTTACTTATTTGTGAGGGTAAAGGATCAAGAGGAGAGGTAGTAGAGAAGCAGGATGAGAAGAGTGATGATACTTCATCTTCATTTGTGGGATCAAATGAAGAGAGAGTGCCAGAGGGTTCAGGTAAGGAATGGAGCCGGTCACTGACTGCCAAAGAGCATACCATTTCATCTCGGATATTATCAATCTTCTCCTTGAAGTAGGAAGCAAGATCCTGTGCCTTGATAGTGGCTGGAGGGGTAGGTGAGGGAGGATTCAGAAGTGATTTAAATGTATTAAAGAGTCGTTTGGGGTTAGAGGTTTGAGCAGAGATAAGAGTTTGGAAATTTGTTTGTTTGGCAGTGTCCAGGGCATTTCTATAAGAATGGTAGACAGTCTTATATGTGAGGAAGTCACTTGAAATACGAGATTCACGCCACTGACGTTCAAGTTTTCGTGTGAGTTTTTGTAGTTATCTTGTTAATTTAGAGTGCCATGTTTGACATCTAGGCCTATGTGGAGTGTGATGGGAGCCACTTCATCAAGGGCTAGTTATAGAGTCTCATTCAAGTGTGATACAGCCATCTCAGGAGAGGTGAATGCAGAAATAGGTGAAAGCAGTTGTTGGAGTGAAGTGGAAAGTTCTTGAAGATTAAATGTGTTAATATTTCTGCGGGTTTTGAAGAAGATTGGAGGACTTCAGCAACACAGGGTTTGAATTAACGGAGGAGAGCATGCAGGCGATAAGGTTGTGATCTGAGAGGGGGAAAGGAGTGTTAGTGAGTTCAGAGACAGAGCATAGTCTGGTGAATACTAGATCAAGGCAGTGGCCCTCCTGATGAGTAGAGGAGTCAGTCCATTTGGAGAGGCCAAGAGAGGAGGTTAGAGAGAGTAGTTTGGAGGCGTGAGCAGCAGATTTTGGACAATCAATAGCAATATTGAAATCACCCATGATAATGGTGGAGATGTCAGAGGATAGGAAGTGGGGGAGCCAGGCAGAAAAATCTTCCAAAAATTGTTTTGGATGCCCAGGTGGGCGGGAGATAGCTGCAACACGCAGAGAGAAAGGAGAGTAAACCCTAATGGAATGTACCTCAAATGATGTAAATGTGAGTGATGGAACCTGTGGTAGAACAGTGTATGCGAAAGATTGGGAAAGTAAAAGTCCAACGCCTCCTTTATGGTTACCAGGCCTGGAGGTGTGTGTAAAGTGGAGACCACCATGTGCCATTGCTGCAGGGGAGGCTGTGTCAGATTGTGTTAGCCAGGTTTCTGTTATAGCCAGCAGATTGATGTTGTTGGATATGAAGAGGTCATGGATGGATGTTAATTTGTTACAAACAGAGCGTGCATTCCAAGAGGCACATTTTAGTGATCTGGAGGGTGATGGAAGACATGTGATGTTTATGAGGTTAGCTGGATTTCTATGTTGCTGTGAATCAGGTGAATGTGAGCGATGCAAGTGGCTGGGTCCTGGATTTGGTGAAATGTCACCAGCTATCAGAAGCAGACGTGAGAGAAAAATGTGAGTGTCAGAGGTTTGTGAAAGATTTTTATGGTGAGAGGTTGTAGATGTTATTGTCAATGAGTATAGGGAAGTAAAAAGCTCATGAGTGCTAATAAGAGGGGAGTGTATAATTGAGGGTGCAACATGTACAGAGGGCTGAGTTGCTGGGAGACTGAATGATGCAATGGTCTTTATGACTACTCCATGAAGAGCAATGCAGAAAATCAATTTGTGGTACATCGTTTGTTTGAGATTAAACCAGTGTTATTTAGTCTGAGAGTGTAAGGTTTCACGTGTTCAAGTTAAAAGTACAGGTGCCTATTTAATGGTGTTGTTCCATTGTATGTTAATTGTGCATGATAGAGCAAAGTGACAAACAGGTATTCCACTAGTCTAGTGTCGGTGTGATTTACAAAACTCCATCCGACGATAGGCATTGGACTTGGTGAAGTGAAGCTTGCATGCAGCTGCTTGGCCATGGAAACCGATTCCATTAGGCTCCCACCGCACAGCTTTCGTGCTTATATTAATGGCAGTGGAAGTTCAGAACTCTTTGGCTATGGAATCAGCAGAGAATTGGTGACTTTTACAAACCATGTGACCTAGCAGTCATTGAACTTGCTCTGTGATTTTACATAGTCTTCTGCTTCGTGGCTGAGTTTATTTTTTTCCTAAATACTGCCACTATCTAATAATAGCAATTATAGTTGACCATGGAATATCAAGCAGGGCTGAAATTTCATGACCAGTCTTATTGCAAAGGTGGTATCCTATCACAGTTCCATGCTTGAAGTCACTGAGCTCTTCAGAATGACCCATTTTGTATCACCAATGTTTGCCAATGGAGACTTCATGGCTAGGTGCTTGATTTTATACACCTGTGGCAACGGGTTTGATTGAAACACCTGAATTATACATACCCACCAAGCCACCATACAACACGTGTGGTACAAAGAGGTGTACAGTATCTTGTTAGACAGAAGGAAGCTTAAGAAGGTAATCAGATGTGCAAAGGGGGCAAAATATTTTTTAGGTTTATAAGTGAAAGGAGAAAACCAAAAGGCAGAATAATACAGAGAGCTGGAATCTTCTTGAGGGAGACAATGTAATAACAAATCATCATAATAATTAGTTTTGCTCAGTATTCACTACTGAAAGAGAGCTGAAGGGGTCACAGTTAAGTTGCAGGGATAGTCAGAAACATTAGGTAGAAACAAGTACGTTTACAGTGGCGAAGGTCCTAACAGAACTCTCCAAACTGAAAATGGATAAATCAGTAGGGCCAGATGAAATATATACAAGGATACTAATAGAGCTTAAAGGGGTACTAGTAGCACCATTAACAGAATTATTGAATCAGCCACTAGCTATAGGAGTAATTCCAGGGGACTGGAAAAAAGTGAATGTAGTCCCACTGCACAAACGTGGAAGCAAGGAAGAGGCAAACAACTACTGACCAGTGAGCCTTATATCAGTAGTAGGGAAATTGATAAAAGCACCCTTCAATGAAAGAGTTGCAGATTATCTCAAATCAATCTATTTACTGTACATGATCCCAAACAGCATGGATTTACTGGGGTGAGATCATGTCAAACAAATCTTATTGTTTTTTTGCTGTATGATTAAAGTAATGGATAAAGGAAGGTCCATAGATATAGCTTATCTAGACTTTAGTAAGGCTTTTCACACTGTCCAACATCGCAGACTGTTAAATATACTTTAAAGCATGGGATTGGATACTGAGGTGGTTGAATGGATAAGATCTTGGTTGCAGGATAGAAAAAAGAGAGTTGTAGTAAATGGAGTGCATTCACAGGAGGGAAAGGTACCAGTGGAGTACCCCAGGGATCTGTATTTGGACCAGTACCTTTAATATCTTTATTGGTGACATTGCAAATGGTATTGAAGGGAAAGTATGCCATTTTAGCAGATGACATAAAGATATGCAACAAGATAGATGCACAAAAAGAGGTAAAACAAATGATTTGTTGATCTAGGTAGACTTGAAAAATTACCAAGACTGTGGCAAGTTTACAGTTTAATGCCCAAAAAATGCTAAATCATGCACTTAGGTCTCAAAAATCCAAAGGCTAAATATAGTATTAATTAATGGCACTATATTGGAAACTACTGAGAAGGAAAGGGATCTACAGTACAGATGGAGCCACGCTCATCTGATACGGCTCCATCACAAACGTCCACTCCCGATGCAGCTAGGCGATCCAGCGCCTAGCTATGCTAGGGGAGTGCACAGAGATGCTCCCATAGCAGTGAATGGGGCGCGTGCGCATCTCAC
This sequence comes from Pseudophryne corroboree, assembly GCF_028390025.1. Taxonomy (NCBI): domain Eukaryota; kingdom Metazoa; phylum Chordata; class Amphibia; order Anura; family Myobatrachidae; genus Pseudophryne; species Pseudophryne corroboree. Next base: position 802,332,963 of record NC_086445.1, read on the forward strand.
ACACAAGCACGTCCCTGACGCTGTGATAGGCGAGACTCAGCAGGCGCACTGCGGCGGAGACGGAGCCACGATTAGCATGGTTCCATCTGTAGGTGTCACTAGTTCAGATAACTTAATGGCAGGTAACCAATGTAACAAAGCAATGAGGAAGGCTAGTCAGATGCTTGGTTGCATAGGGGGAGCAAACGGCAGCAGAAATAAAGAAGTAATAATGCCACTGTATAGGTCATTGGTACAGCCTCATCTAGAATACTGTGTTCAGTTCTGGAGGCCATATCTTCAGAAGGATATTAATACACTAGAGACTGTATACAGAAGAGCAACAAATATGGTGTATGGTCTACATGCAGGACACCCAAAATGATCAATGTGCATACCTCAATTAGTGTGAGGGAAGTCTTCATAAAAATAAAGGTTTCTTTAAACAACACGCAGGAAATATACAATTAGCGTATCAAACTAACAAATGGAGCTGGGATCCTCACATAAAGGTTTCTTTCCGTGGTACTGCTTCTTATATTTTTCCATACATTGGTGAACAGTGGATTTGGGGCTTATTCAGGTTTGTTAGCAAATAAAAAAAATCAAACTAATGGGCAAAACCATGTTACACTGCAAGTGGGGCAGATATAACATGCAGAGAGATTTAGATTTGAGTATGTTATATTGGTTCTGTGCCTGGTAAATACTGGCTGATTTATTTTTACACTGCAATTTAGATTTCAGCTTGAACACACTCCACCCAAATCTAAATATCTCTGCACATGTTACATCTGCCCTACCTGCAGTACAACATGGTTTTGCCCATTAGTGTGCTTTCTTGGTTTGCTAACAAACCTGAATAAGACCCTTGAGCCAAAATACACTGGTAAAAATGTAAAAAATTATTGGAACTCAGACGTTCAAAAAATAGTAAAAGATGCAGCAGCAGTATTATAAAAAAGGTCCCCTATCAAGTGGAAAGTGAGGTTGCAGCCTGTCGCTCAGTGACTGACCGGCCACCGAAGTGCAGCTTGCTGGGAAGGAGGTGGCAGGTTGGAAGAGGCCAAAGCTGTGGCATATGGAGGTGAAGAATTTAAGAAGTGGAGAGGGAAATGTGCAGCCAGTCCAGTTCTCTTCTGATCTTTTCCCAGTGTAAACAAGACAATGATTAATGTGTTTTTTTTACTGTGATTAATTAAACTTGAAATCAAGGCACTGGGCCGTGTGTGCGTGTGGTTATGTGTGTGTTTGTGTATATATATTTATTAGAGATGAGCGGGTTCGGTTCCTCTGAATCCGAACCCGCCCGAACTTCATGGTTTTTTTCACGGGTCCGAGCAGACTCGGATCCTCCCGCCTTGCTCGGTTAACCCGAGCGCGCCCGAACGTCATCATGACGCTGTCGGATTCTCGCGAGACTCGGATTCTATATAAGGAGCCGCGCGTCGCCGCCATTTTCACACGTGCATTGAGATTGATAGGGAGAGGACGTGGCTGGCGTCCTCTCCATTTAGATTATAAGAGAGAGAGATTTACTGGAGCTTAGGACTAGGAGGAGTACTGTAGAAGTGTAGAGAGTGCAGAGAGTTTACTAGTGAGTGACCACCAGACAGTGCAGTTTATTTAATATATCCGTTCTCTGCCTGAAAAAAGCGATACACACAGTGACTCAGTCACATACCATATCTGTGTGCACTGCTCAGGCTCAGCCCAGTGTGCTGCATCATCTATATATATTATATATCTGTCTGACTGCTCAGCTCACACAGCTTATAATTGTGGGGGAGACTGGGGAGCACTGCAGTGCCAGTTATAGGTTATAGCAGGAGCCAGGAGTACATAATATTATATAGTGAGTGACCACCAGACAGTGCAGTTTATTTAATATATCCGTTCTCTGCCTGAAAAAAGCGATACACACAGTGACTCAGTCACATACCATATCTGTGTGCACTGCTCAGGCTCAGCCCAGTGTGCTGCATCATCTATATATATTATATATCTGTCTGACTGCTCAGCTCACACAGCTTATAATTGTGGGGGAGACTGGGGAGCACTGCAGTGCCAGTTATAGGTTATAGCAGGAGCCAGGAGTACATAATATTATATTAAAATTAAACAGTGCACACTTTTGCTGCAGGAGTGCCACTGCCAGTGTGACTGACCAGTGACCTGACCACACTGACCACCAGTATAGTTAGTAGTATACTTATATTGTGATTGCCTGAAAAAGTTAAACACTCGTCGTGTGACTTCACTTGTGTGTTGTTGTTTTTTTTATTCTATAAAAATAAAACTCATTCTGCTGACAGACAGTGTCCAGCAGGTCCGTCATTATATAATATATAATATATACCTGTCCGGCTGCAGTAGTGATATATATATATTTTTTATATCATTTATCATCCAGTCGCAGCAGACACAGTACGGTAGTTCACGGCTGTGGCTACCTCTGTGTCTGCACTCGGCAGGCAGTCCGTCCATAATTGTATACCACCTAACCGTGGTTTTTTTTTCTTCTTTATACATACATACTACTACGACATCTCTTTATCAACCAGTCTATATTAGCAGCAGACACAGTACAGTACGGTAGTTCACGGCTGTGGCTACCTCTGTGTCTGCACTCGGCAGGCAGTCCGTCCATAATTGTATACCACCTAACCGTGGTTTTTTTTTCTTTCTTCTTTATACATACATAGTTACATAGACATCTCTTTATCAACCAGTCTATATTAGCAGCAGACACAGTACAGTACGGTAGTTCACGGCTGTGGCTACCTCTGTGTCTGCACTCGGCAGGCAGTCCGTCCATAATTGTATACCACCTAACCGTGGTTTTTTTTTCTTTCTTCTTTATACATACATAGTTACATAGACATCTCTTTATCAACCAGTCTATATTAGCAGCAGACACAGTACAGTACGGTAGTTCACGGCTGTGGCTACCTCTGTGTCTGCACTCGGCAGGCAGTCCGTCCATAATTGTATACCACCTAACCGTGGTTTTTTTTTCTTTCTTCTTTATACATACATAGTTACATAGACATCTCTTTATCAACCAGTCTATATTAGCAGCAGACACAGTACAGTACGGTAGTTCACGGCTGTGGCTACCTCTGTGTCTGCACTCGGCAGGCAGTCCGTCCATAATTGTATACCACCTAACCGTGGTTTTTTTTTCTTTCTTCTTTATACATACATAGTTACATAGACATCTCTTTATCAACCAGTCTATATTAGCAGCAGACACAGTACAGTACGGTAGTTCACGGCTGTGGCTACCTCTGTGTCTGCACTCGGCAGGCAGTCCATAATTGTATACTAGTATCCATCTCCATTGTTTACCTGAGGTGCCTTTTAGTTGTGCCTATTAAAATATGGAGAACAAAAATGTTGAGGTTCCAAAATTAGGGAAAGATCAAGATCCACTTCCACCTCGTGCTGAAGCTGCTGCCACTAGTCATGGCCGAGACGATGAAATGCCAGCAACGTCGTCTGCCAAGGCCGATGCCCAATGTCATAGTACAGAGCATGTCAAATCCAAAACACCAAATATCAGAAAAAAAAGGACTCCAAAACCTAAAATAAAATTGTCGGAGGAGAAGCGTAAACTTGCCAATATGCCATTTACGACACGGAGTGGCAAGGAACGGCTGAGGCCCTGGCCTATGTTCATGGCTAGTGGTTCAGCTTCACATGAGGATGGAAGCACTCAGCCTCTCGCTAGAAAAATGAAAAGACTCAAGCTGGCAAAAGCAGCACAGCAAAGAACTGTGCATTCTTCGAAATCCCAAATCCACAAGGAGAGTCCAATTGTGTCGGTTGCGATGCCTGACCTTCCCAACACTGGACGTGAAGAGCATGCGCCTTCCACCATTTGCACGCCCCCTGCAAGTGCTGGAAGGAGCACCCGCAGTCCAGTTCCTGATAGTCAGATTGAAGATGTCAGTGTTGAAGTACACCAGGATGAGGAGGATATGGGTGTTGCTGGCGCTGGGGAGGAAATTGACCAGGAGGATTCTGATGGTGAGGTGGTTTGTTTAAGTCAGGCACCCGGGGAGACACCTGTTGTCCGTGGGAGGAATATGGCCGTTGACATGCCAGGTGAAAATACCAAAAAAATCAGCTCTTCGGTGTGGAGGTATTTCAACAGAAATGCGGACAACAGGTGTCAAGCCGTGTGTTCCCTTTGTCAAGCTGTAATAAGTAGGGGTAAGGACGTTAACCACCTCGGAACATCCTCCCTTATACGTCACCTGCAGCGCATTCATAATAAGTCAGTGACAAGTTCAAAAACTTTGGGTGACAGCGGAAGCAGTCCACTGACCAGTAAATCCCTTCCTCTTGTAACCAAGCTCACGCAAACCACCCCACCAACTCCCTCAGTGTCAATTTCCTCCTTCCCCAGGAATGCCAATAGTCCTGCAGGCCATGTCACTGGCAATTCTGACGATTCCTCTCCTGCCTGGGATTCCTCCGATGCATCCTTGCGTGTAACGCCTACTGCTGCTGGCGCTGCTGTTGTTGCTGCTGGGAGTCGATGGTCATCCCAGAGGGGAAGTCGTAAGCCCACTTGTACTACTTCCAGTAAGCAATTGACTGTTCAACAGTCCTTTGCGAGGAAGATGAAATATCACAGCAGTCATCCTGCTGCAAAGCGGATAACTGAGGCCTTGACAACTATGTTGGTGTTAGACGTGCGTCCGGTATCCGCCGTTAGTTCACAGGGAACTAGACAATTTATTGAGGCAGTGTGCCCCCGTTACCAAATACCATCTAGGTTCCACTTCTCTAGGCAGGCGATACCGAGAATGTACACGGACGTCAGAAAAAGACTCACCAGTGTCCTAAAAAATGCAGTTGTACCCAATGTCCACTTAACCACGGACATGTGGACAAGTGGAGCAGGGCAGGGTCAGGACTATATGACTGTGACAGCCCACTGGGTAGATGTATGGACTCCCGCCGCAAGAACAGCAGCGGCGGCACCAGTAGCAGCATCTCGCAAACGCCAACTCTTTCCTAGGCAGGCTACGCTTTGTATCACCGCTTTCCAGAATACGCACACAGCTGAAAACCTCTTACGGCAACTGAGGAAGATCATCGCGGAATGGCTTACCCCAATTGGACTCTCCTGTGGATTTGTGGCATCGGACAACGCCAGCAATATTGTGTGTGCATTAAATATGGGCAAATTCCAGCACGTCCCATGTTTTGCACATACCTTGAATTTGGTGGTGCAGAATTTTTTAAAAAACGACAGGGGCGTGCAAGAGATGCTGTCGGTGGCCAGAAGAATTGCGGGACACTTTCGGCGTACAGGCACCACGTACAGAAGACTGGAGCACCACCAAAAACTACTGAACCTGCCCTGCCATCATCTGAAGCAAGAAGTGGTAACGAGGTGGAATTCAACCCTCTATATGCTTCAGAGGTTGGAGGAGCAGCAAAAGGCCATTCAAGCCTATACAATTGAGCACGATATAGTAGGTGGAATGCACCTGTCTCAAGCGCAGTGGAGAATGATTTCAACGTTGTGCAAGGTTCTGATGCCCTTTGAACTTGCCACACGTGAAGTCAGTTCAGACACTGCCAGCCTGAGTCAGGTCATTCCCCTCATCAGGCTTTTGCAGAAGAAGCTGGAGACATTGAAGGAGGAGCTAACACGGAGCGATTCCGCTAGGCATGTGGGACTTGTGGATGGAGCCCTTAATTCGCTTAACAAGGATTCACGGGTGGTCAATCTGTTGAAATCAGAGCACTACATTTTGGCCACCGTGCTCGATCCTAGATTTAAAGCCTACCTTGGATCTCTCTTTCCGGCAGACACAAGTCTGCTGGGGTTGAAAGACCTGCTGGTCACAAAATTGTCAAGTCAAGCGGAACGCGACCTGTCAACATCTCCTCCTTCACATTCTCCCGCAACTGGGGGTGCGAGGAAAAGGCTCAGAATTCCGAGCCCACCCGCTGGCGGTGATGCAGGGCAGTCTGGAGCGACTGCTGATGCTGACATCTGGTCCGGACTGAAGGACCTGACAACGATTACGGACATGTCGTCTACTGTCACTGCATATGATTCTCTCAACATTGATAGAATGGTGGAGGATTATATGAGTGACCGCATCCAAGTAGGCACGTCACACAGTCCGTACTTATACTGGCAGGAAAAAGAGGCAATTTGGAGGCCCTTGCACAAACTGGCTTTATTCTACCTAAGTTGCCCTCCCACAAGTGTGTACTCCAAAAGAGTGTTTAGTGCCGCCGCTCACCTTGTCAGCAATCGGCGTACGAGGTTACATCCAGAAAATGTGGAGAAGATGATGTTCATTAAAATGAATTATAATCAATTCCTCCGCGGAGACATTGACCAGCAGCAATTGCCTCCACAAAGTACACAGGGAGCTGAGATGGTGGATTCCAGTGGGGACGAATTGATAATCTGTGAGGAGGGGGATGTACACGGTGATATATCGGAGGGTGATGATGAGGTGGACATCTTGCCTCTGTAGAGCCAGTTTGTGCAAGGAGAGATTAATTGCTTCTTTTTTTGGGGGGGTCCAAACCAACCCGTCATATCAGTCACAGTCGTGTGGCAGACCCTGTCACTGAAATGATGGGTTGGTTAAAGTGTGCATGTCCTGTTTTGTTTATACAACATAAGGGTGGGTGGGAGGGCCCAAGGACAGTTCCATCTTGCACCTCTTTTTTCTTTTCTTTTTCTTTGCATCATGTGCTGATTGGGGAGGGTTTTTTGGAAGGGACATCCTGCGTGACACTGCAGTGCCACTCCTAAATGGGCCCGGTGTTTGTGTCGGCCACTAGGGTCGCTAATCTTACTCACACAGTCAGCTACCTCATTGCGCCTCTTTTTTTCTTTGCGTCATGTGCTGTTTGGGGAGGGTTTTTTGGAAGGGACATCCTGCGTGACACTGCAGTGCCACTCCTAGATGGGCCCGGTGTTTGTGTCGGCCACTAGGGTCGCTAATCTTACTCACACAGCTACCTCATTGCGCCTCTTTTTTTCTTTGCGTCATGTGCTGTTTGGGGAGGGTTTTTTGGAAGGGACATCCTGCGTGACACTGCAGTGCCACTCCTAGATGGGCCCGGTGTTTGTGTCGGCCACTAGGGTCGCTAATCTTACTCACACAGCTACCTCATTGCGCCTCTTTTTTTCTTTGCGTCATGTGCTGTTTGGGGAGGGTTTTTTGGAAGGGCCATCCTGCGTGACACTGCAGTGCCACTCCTAGATGGGCCCGGTGTTTGTGTCGGCCACTAGGGTCGCTAATCTTACTCACACAGCTACCTCATTGCGCCTCTTTTTTTCTTTGCGTCATGTGCTGTTTGGGGAGGGTTTTTTGGAAGGGACATCCTGCGTGACACTGCAGTGCCACTCCTAGATGGGCCCGGTGTTTGTGTCGGCCACTAGGGTCGCTTATCTTACTCACACAGCGACCTCGGTGCAAATTTTAGGACTAAAAATAATATTGTGAGGTGTGAGGTATTCAGAATAGACTGAAAATGAGTGTAAATTATGGTTTTTGAGGTTAATAATACTTTGGGATCAAAATGACCCCCAAATTCTATGATTTAAGCTGTTTTTTAGTGTTTTTTGAAAAAAACACCCGAATCCAAAACACACCCGAATCCGACAAAAAAAATTAGGTGAGGTTTTGCCAAAACGCGTTCGAACCCAAAACACGGCCGCGGAACCGAACCCAAAACCAAAACACAAAACCCGAAAAATTTCAGGCGCTCATCTCTAATATTTATATATATATATACTTCAGCAGTGGCTTGGCACTCTGGATGACTGTGTGAAAGTTAGGGTGTCTTCCCATACAAATAGATAGCTGCTTGATTCTTACAAGTAAGAAAAGAGGCGGCACTCCGATGGGTAAAGAAAAATATGAAGTTTAGTGAATCTTCATGCCCGTTAACGTTTCAAGGCCCGCAGACCTTTTCGTCAGGATGCTGTTACATATGTGCAAAAAGGTGAGTACAAAATATTAAGAGCAGTTAACAATGTCATACCTTTATAAGATGTGTGTGACTCCAGGTGCTGGCGCCCGCCGCTCCCTCCCGGTCAGCAAAGGTGACGAATATCCAGAATGACGTCAACCTAGGGCCCGGCCGGCCGGTAACTAAGTGTACATAGCAACCGCCGTGGCTCTCCCGATGTCTCCCAGGGGGGCGAGCACACGGCCCTTGTAGTCACCACAATGATGTGTATGGTGCACAACTGTAAAAAATAACGTGAAAACAAAAAACATAATGTGTGTATAAGTAATAATAATTAATTATAATAATAATTAATTAATTAAAGTAGTAATAATGTATAAGTAATAATACTTATGTGCAGCAAAAACGTGTTAATATACAAACACACATTAAAAATCTAAAAAACCAAACTGAACCAGAGTTCTAATGCTTATAGCTAAAAATGTGTATCTACTACCATCGTGCTACTGAACTGTCAATTGTACTCATATTAATGTATCAAGTTTAAAAAGTATCAATATATTTAAACAAGTGTCAAAATAGTTAATATATTTGAACTCTACCAGTCCCACTTAAATTGCTAGGAATACTACTCAAAAAGAGGATCAACTCATATATCTTTATGTCTAATTATACAGAGATTTTGTCGATAAGCGACTCAAAAGGCATAAGTGAGGTATATATAATCATAACTGTAAACGCATAAGAGAAAGAGTAAATAGCACTAGATATAACAAAAAATGAACACAAAACAATTCTATAGAAATATGCTCCATGAGATCTTTTCATTGAGCCCCCTAGGTGATATTGTATCGAGAATGTGGATCCACTTGGACTCACACTGGCTCAAAGTTTTTTCCAATCACCCCCATCCCCCGGGGATCGAGGGGGACATGGTCGATTATGACGTCATTCCAGATGTTCGTCACCTTTGCTGACCGGGAGGCTTGTACTCACCTTTTTGCACATATGTAACAACGTGCTGATGAAAAGGTCTGCGGGCCTTGAAACATTGACGGACATGAAGAATCACTAAACTTCAGATCTTTCTTTAACCATTGGAGTGCCACCTCCTTTCTTACCTGTAAAAATCAAGCACTATATATATATATACATATGTGTGTGTTTTGTGTGTGCATGTATTTATCACTGATGTGCAGTGTGGTGATAAAGGTGAGGCAGAGTCTGACCTGCATTTGGACCAGAGTTTTGACTGTATAAAGTATATGAAAAATACAAAGAATATGTCCCACTGCTAAGTGTGTATTTAAGTGAGGAAGTAGTCTGTGACCAATTAAAAAAAATTAAGATTAATTAGTCACCTGGTGCCTTGAATTCACTCAAGGGTTCTCATGGAACTACACTCTGAAAAGCAAAGTCCGCTATCTCTGATTTTCAATGACTCCCTTACATCAGGCATGGTTCCCAAAGACTGGCGTATAGCGGACGTTATGACAATATTCAAAAAGGGAAGTAAATCTGAACCGGGTAATTATAGACCAGTAAGTCTTACAGCTACTGTATAGTGGGGAAAGTACTGGAAGGTATTTTAAGGGATAGAATACAGAAGTTCATGGAAGCCAATAAGGTTATTAATAGGAACCAACATGGATTTGTGAAGGATAGATCATGTCAAACGAACTTATTAGGCTTTAATGAAACAGTTAGCCAAAACCTAGATCAGGGTAAGGAGGTGGATGTAATCATTTTAGGCTAAAACTTTCAATATAGTACCGCACATGAGACTTTTCTATAAGTTACAAGAACTGGTGATAGGGACCACAATATGCACTTGGGTTAGAAAATGGTTGGATAATAGGGAGCAGCGAGTTGTGGTAATTGGAACTTTTTAAAATTGGACTGAAGTACTGAGTGGTGTGCCACAAGGGTCTGTACTTGGACTACAATTGTTCAACAGTTTCATAAACGATCCAGAAGTAGGTCTAGAGAGCATGGTGTAAATTTTTGCAGATGATACTAAACTGAGTAAGATTATAAATTCGAAGAGGGGATGCTGGTTCTCTTCAGAATGACTTGCAAAACGGAGAATGAGATTCAATATAGACAAGTGTAAGATAACGCACTTTGGCAGCAAGAAAAAAATTACTACCTACATACTAAATGGGGAAAAACTAGGGGATTCTGTACTGGAAAAAGATCTAGGTGTTCACAAAGGGCCTAATTCAGACCTGGCCTCTGCTGTTTTCGCACAGCAGCGATCAGGTCTGAACTGCACATGCGCTGGCGCATGCCAGACAACCGATGCTGGGCGAGTGGGGGGGGGGGGGGTGGTAGCATTTGGCTGCCGTTTAGGGGGAGCGGTCTGGGCAATGCAGGCGTGCCCTACCCGTTGGCGGTGGGCAGCCGCAGCTGCGTGATGTCGCATGCAGCCGCTGCGACCCTCACAGCGACGAGTAGCTCCTGCCAGTGTGCAAGAGCTGCGCTGGCAGGGAGCTACTCCTAAAGTACAAAAGCATCGCCGCTCTGCGATGCTTTTGTACTTGTGCAGGGGGTCGGGCCTGGCATGTGGGGTTGTCTAGCCCTGTGCTGGGCATCCCCCCGCATGTTTGTGAGACTGATCGTACATGTGCTAAATTTAGCACATCTACGATCAGGTCTGAATTAGGCCCATAGATTACAAACTCAGCAGTAGTACCAAAAGCAGGATTGCCGCAAATAAGGCAAACAATGTATTAGCATGCATAAAGCGGGGAATTGATGCAAGGGTTGAGAGTGTTATACTCCCATTATATAAATCACTTGTGAGGCCACATCTCAAATACTGTGGACAATTTTGGGCACCATACTACAAAAAGAATCTCCTGGAACTAGAAAAGGTTCAGAGACGGTCGCCCAAATTGATTAAAGGTATGGAAATGCTAGAATATGAGGAAAGGCTTGCTAATCTAGGCATGTTTACACTGGAAAAGAGGAGATTAAGAGGAGACATGATTAACATTTACAAATATATAAGGGGACAATATACAGATCTTGCCGGGGATTTGTTTTTGGTAAGATCCATACAAAGGACACGTGGACATATGCTTAGGTTGGAGGATAGGAGATTTCGCACACAGAGACGTAAAGGTTTCTTCACTGTAAGGACAATGGGTGTCATTCCGACCTGATCGCTCGCTGCTGTTTATCACAGCGCAGTGATCGGGTCGGATCTGCGCATGCGCCGGCGTGTGCTGGTGCATGCTGTATGGCCGAAGGCCATTGTACCGTAGTGATCGCCTCTGCCTGATTGACAGGCAGAGGCGGTCGCTGGGTGGGGGGGGCTGGACGGCGGCATTAAGCTGCCATTTAGGGGTAGTGGTCCGGCCAACGCAGGCGTGGCCAGACCGTTAGGGGGGCATGCCGCGGCGGCTGTGTGACGTCACATGCAGCCGCTGCGACCCGGGCAGCAAAAAGGTTCTCCCGGTCAGCCGCAGGAGCTGCGCTGGCCGGGAGTTACTCCTCAAATGCAAAAGCATCGCCGCTGTGCGATGCTTTTGCATTTCTGCGGGGGTGGGCCGGCACTGACAAGCGGGGCGGACTAGCCCTGTGCTGGGTGTCCCCCCGTATGTCTGAGTGCCTGATCGTAGCTGTGCTAAATTTAGCACAGCTATGATGAACTCGGAATAACCCCCATTACGTATTTGCAATTCCCTACCTGAGAGAGTAGTAATGGCGAACTCATTTATTACTTTTAAGTATGGGCTAGATAAATTCGTAATGGATAAGGATATACTGGGTTATGGTGGGTAGATCACGCCTTATAGTTAAAAAAAGAGGAATAAACATAACAGCCAACAGTCACAACAGATAAAATTGTCCTAAAAATAATACAGTGTAGGAGACCACTAATAGGTTGAACTTGATGGACAAATGGTCTTTTTTCAACCTCAGAAACTATGTTACTATGTTAGAAATATATTTTTTGTATTATTCTAATTTTCATAGTCAAAACTATGGAGTACAAAGTCTATTATGACCGGAGAGGCAATGCCTCCCTTGCCTATCTTTCCAGCACATCTTTAATCAAAACTCCCTTTCCAGGAGTTTATACTGCTGCACCTGTTTATAATGCCCACATGAACCCTTTGGCTCATTTATTGTGTGTAAATCTGGCTCTGGTACTAGCCGGTGCCTCCTGAGCCATTTACCTCACCGCACAACCTTTATATATATATATATATATATATATATATATGTATATATATACACACACACAAAAAGAAAACAACAGCACTCACCACCTCAGAAGCGGGGCACACCAATGCACTTTCCACTCATAGGGTGGGGTGCATGTAACACAGCGCTCGCCACCCCAGAAGCGGGGTACACAACTGCACTTACCACTCATAGGGTGGGGTGAATGAGGCCCATGACCACATCAATTAAATACATACAGATAACCCATCACTCACCCAAGTAATCTCACTTATTCATAACACTTCAATAAATAAATGATGGGGGTTTAGTTAGTGGATTGGCCAGTGCACAAAAGCCTGTAAACCGATCGCCAAGGTACCCCACCTTCATGCAGGTCCTACACTATCACAGAGTTTTAAAATCTGACTACTGTTTCGCACATCACCTGCCTGCTAGATTTAATGTGCACCTGCCACACACTTTATGGCTTTTAAAGGTACACTAGTCACCTTACACTGGCTAATAGATTGCTAAGGAACAGCTAAGACAGGCTCAGGATAATAGAGTCCACATAGGGGTGCATGAGAAAGCTAGTGGCCACGGTTAATAAGAGTTAACCATAGATTATTAACCCTTATTAACCGTGCAGTTGTGTACCCCACTTCTGGGGTGGTGCGTTCTATGTTACATGAACCCCACCCCAGTGGCGTAACTAGAAATTTTTCTCCCCCAAGCCAAAAAATCCTTCGGCGCCCCCCCCCCCCCCCCCCCCATACCCCCAGTAATTGGCACTAGCAAAGGTAGAAAAATGCGCGCGCCGCAGGCGCGCGCCGGCAAAAAGGGTGTGTGGCTTTGTCGAAATGGGCATGGCTTTGCGTGGAGGGCGTGGCATTGCAGGAAAAGACTACCTTATACCCCAGTTTTGCAACCTGCACGCCCAGACGTTGGCCACCACAGGAAAGAAAAATAATCCTGATTCATGCCCCTTACATTATTTGTCATTTTTCCTCCTTATAGTAATCCCCAGTATACATTATTCCACATACTGCAATGGCCCTTAGACATTATTCCACACACAATAATGCACATGACACAATATGCACACACTGTAATGCCCCAGACACATTATGCCACACACCGTAATGCCTGTGACACATTATGACAGGAATCGCAATGCCCGTTATACATTATGCTACACACTGCAATGTCCCTGATACATTATAGCACATACAATGTCTGTGACACAGTATGACACACACCACAATGATCCTGAGACATTATACCACACACCACAATGCCCGTGATATAGTATACAACACACCGTAATGCCTGATACATTATGACACACACCGTAATGCCCATCACACATTAAGTTCTACAGTAAGGCTTCTAATTACTTTTAAATTACCTGCTCGTTGCCAGGGGTTTCATGCTCTTGGTTCCATGCACGGTGCCAGGGTTTTTCATGCTCAGGGTGTCATGCTCGTTGCCAGGGGTTTCATGCACTGGGTGTCATGCTCGTTGCTAGGGGGTAGTGCTTGTTGCTAGGGCCATGCTCCCAGTGCCACATATGCCCCCAGTGCCAGATATTCCCCCACAGTGCCAGGTATATGCCCCTAGTGCCAGATATTCCCCCACAGTGCCAGCTACATGCCCCCAGTGCCACATATACACCCCCCCAGTGCCACATATGCCCCCTCAGTGCCTGCTCCCCCCAGTGCCAAATATTCCCCCACAGTGCCAGGTATATGCCCCCAGTGCCAGATATTCCCCCACAGTGCCAGGTATATGCCTCCAGTGCCAGATCTTCCCCCCACAGTGCCAGGTATATGCCCCCAGTGCAAGATCTGCCCCCACAGTGCCAGGTATATGCCCCCAGTGCCAGATCTGCCCCCACAGTGCCAGGTATATGACCCAAGTGCCAGATCTCCCCCCCACAGTGCCAGGTATATGCCCCCAGTGCCAGATCTGCCCCCACAGTGCCAGGTATATGCCCCCAGTGCCAGATCTGCCCCCACAGTGCCAGGTATATGCCCCCAGTGCCAGATCTGCCCCCACAGTGCCAGGTATATGCCCCCAGTGCCAGATCTGCCCCCACAGTGCCAGGTATATGCCCCCAGTGCCAGATCTTCCCCCCACAGTGCCAGGTATATGCCCCCAGTGCCAGATCTGCCCCCACAGTGCCAGGTATATACCCCCAGTGCCAGATCTTCCCCCCACAGTGCCAGGTATATGCCCCCAGTGCCAGATCTGCCCCCCACAGTGCCAGGTATATGCCCCCAGTGCCAGATCTTCCCCCCCACAGTGCCAGGTATATGCCCCCAGTGCCAGATCTGCCCCCCACAGTGCCAGGTATATGCCCCCAGTGCCAGATCTGCCCCCCACAGTGCCAGGTATATGCCCCCAGTGCCAGATCCCCCCCCCCCACAGTGCCAGGTATATGCCCCCAGTGCCAGATCTGCCCCCCACAGTGCCAGGTATATGCCCCCAGTGCCAGATCTGCCCGCCACAGTGCCAGGTATATGCCCCAAGTGCCTGCTCCCCCCCCCATGTGTTGGAGGGACACGGAGCGCATCGCGCGTCTCTCCTGCGTCCCTCCTGGCTCTCCCCCCGGCTGGTCTAATAAAGGAAGTGCCGGTTCGTGAGCCAATCAGAGCTCACGAACGGCACTTCCTTAGACCGGCCGGGGGAGAGCCAGGGAGGGACACAGGAGAGACGCGCGATGTGCGTTTCGTGTCCCTCCAACACAGCAGGGAGGGAGAGGAGACCGCAGATTGACATGCGGACGCTCGTCCGCATGTCAATCTGTTCTAAGTCAGTGGCGCCCCCGCAACCCCTCGCCCCCAAGCCACCGCGAGGACTGCGGGGGCAGTAGTTACGCCACTGCCCCACCCTATGAGTGGTAAGTGCATTGGTGTGCCCCACTTGTGGGGTGGTGAGTGCTGTGGTTTTCTTTTTGTGTATATGACGGGGTTAATCTATGCGTACTGCCGTGTGTTTTGCTGTATTTTGCTGTATTGGCTGTGCTTTATTCAAGTGTACTTTGTTAATGTGCATTTGTAAGCCCTGTGAACTGAGCTGCAAGTTTAAAAATAGAAAAAATATATATATCTATTGTTTTTGAACTGGTTGGTTGGTGCACTTTTCTCAGGTGTGTTCATGTCCATCTATAAGCCATTTGATCGACGAAGTTCAAACCGAGCTGCAGGTTTAAAAATAAGATACATTTAAAATATGTATCTATTGTTTTTGTACTCGTTGGTGCGCTTTACTCAAGTGCACTTTGTTCACATGTATCTATAAGCGCTGTGATCTGCGCAGTTCGAACCAAGCTGCAAGTTTAAAATAGAAAATATATATATATCTATTGTCTTTGTACTGGTTGGTTGGTGCACTTTACACAAGTGTGCTTTGTTCATGTGCATCTATAAGCTCTGTGATCCACACAGTTCAAACTGAGCTGCAAGTTTAAAGATAGAAAAATAAAAACTATACAGATGGAGCCATATTCGTCTTGGCCTTTAATAGGAATAACTGAGCCAGGGCAGTCAGACTTCATCCCCTGCTGTAATGACTTAATCCCCTGATGTATTCTTCTCTCTGTATTGTACTGCAGCTGAGAACAATAGATGAAGGGCTTATGCAAATAAACCTTGGTGAGCCTAGGCGCAGAAGAGAAGCCAATATGAGCATGGCTTCATCTGAATCTATTGTTTTTGTACTGTTTGGTTGGTGCCCTTTACTCAAGTGTGCTTTGTTCACGTGCATCTATTAGCCCTGTGATCCAGGCAGTGATCTGCAAATTGACAAAGGGATAACTATCATTTTAGAGAAGAGCCACCAAATACTAATGCTGAAGCTGCTGCCACCAGTCATGATGACAATGCTAGTCCAACAAAGTAATCAACTAAAGCTGATGCTCAAGGGCATAGCAGGCCAAAGTCAGGGCATCTAAAATCATAAACCCAATATACAGTGTTAAAGAAAAAGACACATCGTATACAAGGAAGGTTTGGTGCAAAAACAACATAAAATTGGCAACGCGCAATTCGCCACATGCAGTGGCAAGTAAAGGCTCAGGCCTTGGCCTTTATTTCTGAGTGGTGGTTGTGCAACTGACAGAGATGCATCTTCTTTTGCCTCTCATGACGATGCAAGAACTTTTCACTCAGAGTCTAGAAGAGGTGCCAAGAAAATTAACACTATTAAGACACTAGAAGAAACTGACATTTCTCATATTGTCCTCATAGAGAAGCCTCTTTACCTCCTTCCACCATCTGCACATGTGGGGAGCAGTACAATTAAAGATGGTGATGAGGGCATAAAATAAATTGAGGATTCATGTGTGGAAGTGGAACAGTATGGGGGATTTGTGTGTATGGGAGGCAGTCAGTTTAATGGCTGTTGGGATTCCAGCTGTCAGGATTTTGATTCTGGAATCCTGACACCTGGTGAAATATGCCACCACCCTACGGGGGAATATAACCCTGTGGCAACCGAAGGTTGCCATTGGGCCCGAAGCGTGGCGAGCACAGCAAGCCCGTGAGGGGACATGCTGCACTCACTGTCGGGATCCCAGATGTTGGAATCCCGGTCTCTGTCTCCTGACTGCTGGGATCCCGACAGCCGGGATATCATACTGATCCCATGTGTACTACTACTATCTGACAGTGAGGATGTTGATGGTGTTGCTTGTGTAAGTCAGCCACCTGCGGCTCAAGTTCTTGCCCATGATAAATAGAGAGCCATTGTGATGCCTGGGCATAAGATCAAAAAAAGACACCTCTTGGGCGTGGGGTTAGTTTTACCCAAATACTGCTAATATTTGTGAAGGCGTCTGCCCCATTTGTGAGGCCAAAGTTAGTAGAGGTAGGGTCATTTGCAATCTAGTCACCTCATCCATGTTACGTCATTTGAGCTCATGAAAAGTATTTTACAAGTTTATAATAAAATTAACAGCCTCATCATCAACCTCTTCATTAGCGATCAGAGGTAGTACTTCCAAAAACTGTCTTGTGGGGGCCCAAATAAAGCAAGCACTTCAGCCTCAAAATGTAAGAATCTGTAGCTGAAGTGCTTAGTTCTTAAGCTGTGCATGTCCTATAAAGGACAGAGTGGGTATGATTAAAAAAAAATATTTTTTGCATTGGGTGATTTATCAATGTATATTTTGTGAAACATGTATTAGGCTGACAACTGGTTGAAACCTAATTTTTCTGCTGGGATACAGCTTGTTTCCCTACAGCCCAGAGGTGTCACATCCCCTTTGATGCAGGGGACCAGAGTTTACGTGGAGAATGCATTAAGTGCCATGAGGGAATCACACCTCAATCAGCGTTCAGCCCTGCCTAGGTGATTTGAACATTGTCCCTTTTTTTCTCTTATTTTATTTCTTGAAATTGTGATTACTTTTGTGACTATTTAAACGATTATATTCTTGTAACCATTCTTTTTCTGTAACTACAATCTTTGAAGTTTTGACTTGGATTAAGCATCTTAATCTTAATTCTGGATTCTGTGTTTTCACACCCAAACCCCCGAGAGGCTCATGTTACATCATTTTGACATATTAGTAGGAGCTCACCCTGGGCTTGACCCAAAAGGTACTTCTGGTGGCAGTTACTGCATTGATTTACCACATGCACTGAGGTAATCAGTAAGGTGTCATGGGCAGTATTCTGAGATCAGCGTATCTGGAGAATCACCGCGCCTGGACTCGTGACGTCCTTTTTAATATCCAACATAATTACACCAACTTTAATTTCTGCCACTGCTGTGTGGCAATGTTTCATAGATGTGCTATAAACTGCCATGTGTTTGTGCCGCTGCTCTGTCGCTTAGTAACCAACCAGGTTGCTGCAGCCTTTGCCCAATAATGGTGAAAACAATGTTGTAAGATGTGAGGTCAAAATGACTGGAAATGACTGGAAATTAATGTTATTGAGGTTAATAATACTCTAGGAACATAAAAAATTAAGTGATTTTAGATTTTCTTGTCAAGTTTTGAAAAAAATTCAAATACAAATATAAAACCAGTCACAGCGATTTTGCAAATCCAAAGCCGGAAAATTAATCAGAGCCAAGACTAAATCCAGTTAAAAATGGTCCGGTGCCCATCTCTAATAGATACGATAGATAGATAGATAGATAGATAGATAGATAGATAGATAGATAGATAGATAGATAGATAGAGATATACATTATATCCACATATGGCACACACTAAAAAAATGCCTTAATTGCCCAGGTGTCCATTCCAGAAGCAAGTGCTACATCCAATTCAAAACAAGGGATCCACTCGGGGTCTTTGCAAAAATGAAAAAGCTATTGTAGTACAAGATTAGCAATACATGCTCATAATCAACGTCTCAGTGCTTTGTTGCACCATCGTCAGGATTATCAAAGGAACAATTACATAATGTACAGCAGGTTCTGTAGGTTCTATCTATATATCTATATATCTTGGTGTACTTAGGCAGGCAATCTATTTAATATATATGATAGAATTTGCCAGCCCCCAGTCTGTGAAGTGCCCCGGGCCACCCATAGCCTTAATCCAACTCTGAGTAGAACCACACAGACATACAGTATGCACAGGTGTAAGTGTTTGGATGTTTAACTGAAGTTGCTGTTAAGCATACATCCAATCAAATAGAAAAGGCTTAAGAAGGTGTGCCTGTTGCCCGAAACTCTCCAATACCAATGCAGTTGGATCTATTATGATCTTTATCAAGGCAAGCAACTGCGGGGTTTTTTGTAGTTCCACTGGCATCAGCAAGCTTTTTCAGACAAACATTCTGAGCAATCATAGCCTACAAGCTACATACAGCAAAGAGTACCAGGAGAGGGAACCTCCCCGGACCTTACCACATGTACTTGTGCAGTCAGCAGACCACATATGTGTAGTAGTGCGGCAATCCCCAGGAAGCTAATGCAATTATTTTACTTTTACACAATGCAGAAACAGGCTACTATCAGAGCCTTGACTCTGCATATGTACAATGGTACATACAGACAGTACTTAGGACCTGTGGTGCAAGTAGAAAAAAATTCTTAGTGGTACTGTGTGTGCTTGCCAAAAAATGGGTCTGACCACATGCCACGTGGGACGTGGCCAATGAAAATGGGGGCATGATACATATATGACCCCAATAGTGCAGTGCAAGATACACATATACCCCCAATAGTGCCAGAAGCCAGATAGACATATGCCCCCACAATGCCAGATATGCCCACACAGTGTCAGATACACATATGCCCGCTCAGTGCCAGATACACATAAGCCTGGACAGTGCCAGATACATATATGCCCCCATGGTGCCAGATATGCCCCCATGGTGCCATATATGCCCCTACGGTGCCAGATACACATGACCCCACAGTGCCTGATATGTCCCCACGGTGCCAGATATGCCCCCATGGTGCCAGATATGCCCCCACGGTGCCAGATATGCCCCCACATTGCAAGATACACAAGCCCCCCTCAGTGCGCCAGATATACCCCCACATTACCAGATATGCCTCCATATTGCCAAATGCAGATGCCCCCACAATGCCAGATATGCCCCCAGCAGTGCAACTCACCATTATTGCTGCTGCTGTCTGGGGTCGGCTGTGCAGTGTGACTGTCGGAGACAGGAGAGCGCAACAGGTGCGTCTCCAGACTCTCTCCTGCCCTCAGTCTGGTGGCGTCCTGCATCTTAGATCTGGTGGCGGTCAGTGAGCCAATCAGAGCTCGCGGTCCAGCGGCAGTGGATCCTGATTGACTGCCGGTTGGAGAGTTCTGATTGGCTCACGAATAGGCGTTTGAGTGTAATACACGCTGACGCCGGACCCGAGAGGAGGAGAGACCACCAGTCACCGGAGTCCAGACTGACTGGGCAGACAGGAGAGGGGCAGGAGAGGAGAGGTGCATGCTGCGCTCTCCTCTCTCCAATGCAGTGTCTGCAAGGTGTCGACCCGGTGGTACCGCATACCGGCTGGAAATTTCTTACCGGTACGCAGTACCACCCCGTACCGACACACTTGCAGTACTGCTTAGGACCTTATTCAGTTGCAATCCTTTGACTCGCATGCTGGGGGCCGCCCATCACTGGGCACGGCTGCCGAGCATGCTAACTGGCACCCCCTACCTGCGTGCACGCACTAAGGGCCCGATTCAGGTTGGCGATCCAACTGCAAATATTACTAAAAGGATGCGGGTGCATTCACAGGCCCATCCTGCTCATGTGGGCGCATTTTCTGCGGGCACCTGCAGAAAATGTGATCGCCTCTGCCTGTCAATCAGGCAGAGGCGTTCGTGGGGCTGGCGACAACGCTCCATTTCCAAGGTGGAGAGGGAACTTTGTGGGGGCGTGCTGGCACAAACAGGTCATGACGGGGTCATGATCGGGGCGGCTGCGTGATTTCAAACACAACCGATGCAAGATGAAGGCGGACCTCCTACGGGCACAGCCAGGCTGCGCCGGCAGGAGGCTTCCTTAATTTTAGCGATCAAGCAGAAATTGCAGTGCGATCGCAATTTCTGCTTGGTCAAGTGGGGTGGGTGGCGATCAGCATGCTGGGCTTCCTGGCCCTGCAATGGGCGGCCCCCTTCATGCTTACTGAATTAGGCACTAATTGCGATTGTGCCACAATTACTGCGCAGTCGCATAAATTAGGGAAGTCTCAGGCTGGTAGCCTAGCTGGGACGGCAGGAGGGCTGCTGCCATCTTTTTGACATCACGCAGCTGCCCCAATAATGCCCACGCCATATCCCCCCGTTCACACCATAAAACCTCAGTTTCCCACCGCCGCCCCCGCAATGCCCCATCTCCACCTTGGAAATGCAGCATTGCCGCCCTGTGAACACCTCTGCCTTTCAATCAGGCAGAGTCGTTCGCAAATACTGCAGGTCACACACAGTAAATGCGGGCGCATGGGCAGGATGGGACCTGCACATGCACCCCACATGGCGAATGCTAAAATTCTGGTTAGATAGCGATATGCAATCCAACCTCAATTAGCCCCTTAATTTCTTATTGCCACAGTCTGGGACCAGTCTAATTAGCCTAGCCTGAATTTTTGGAATTCCTTGATGTAGATCCTGCCTTTAACCATGTCAATGCCTCTTTGTCTGTAACCTCTGCTTGGACCAACTCATTGTCACATTGATTTAAACATCAAATCACCAAGAGATCATGGGGTCATTCTGAGTTGATCACATGCTGCAACTTTTTGCAGCCCGTGCGATCAACTAGATGCCACCTATGGGGGAGTGTATTCTTGCATAGCAAGGCTGCGATCGCTTGTGCAGCCCTCTATGCAAAAAAAGTTTTGTGTAGGACAAGATCAGGGTAAGAGTTACTTACCCTGTGCGATCAATCCAGCGTTGCAAGTCCTGGAATTGACTTCAGACATCCGCCCTCCAAACGCCTCAACACACCTGCATTTGGTTCTCCACGCCCAGAAAACGGTGAGTTGACACCCGGTTCCGCCTTCCTCCTGTCAATATTCTTGCGGTCGCCACTTTGACTGCTTTTTTTGTTAGCTGCATTGCTGCCCGGCGACAGCCGTCACTGGGCAATGACGTGCCTGCGCAATGCGGCCGCTGCACATGCGCAGTTCCGACTCGATTGCATGGCTGCGAGGAAGCGCAGCATGTGATCAGGTTGGAATGACCCCCCATGTCTAAAGCTACGTACACACTAACGTAATGTCGGCACAATTTGCTGTGTCTGCACAACAAATTGTCTACATCGAGCAGTGTGTGACTAGTGAGCTAGTGCTATGCAAATGAAAGACGGAACAATGGGGGTAATTCTGAGTTGATCGCAGCAGCAAGTTTATTAGCAATTGGGCATAACCATGTGCAATGCAGGGGGGGCAGATATAACATGTGCAGAGAGAGTTAGATTTGGGTGGGTTATTTTGTTTCTGTGCAGGGTAAATACTAGCTGCTTTATTTTTACACTGCAATTTAGATTTCAGTTTGAACACACCCCACCCAAATCTAACTCTCTCTGCTAATGTTCTATCTGCCCCCCCCTGCAGTGCACATGGTTTTGCCCAACTGCTAACATATTTGCTTCTGCAATCAACTCAGAATTAGGGGGGTAATTCCGAGTTGATCGCAGCAGGAACTATGGTGGTCATTCCGAGTTGTTCGCTCGGTAAATTTCTTCGCATTGCAGCGATTTCCGCTTAGTGCGCATGCGCAATGTTCGCACTGCGACTGCGCCAAGTAAATTTGCTATGCAGTTAGGAATTTTACTCACGTTTTTTTCTTCGTTCTGGTGATCGTAATGTGATTGACAGGAAGTGGGTGTTTCTGGGCGGAAACTGGCCGTTTTATGGGAGTGTGTGTTAAAACGCTACCGTTTCTGGGGAAAACGCGGGAGTGGCTGGAGAAACGGAGGAGTGTCTGGGCGAACGCTGGGTGTGTTTGTGACGTCAAACCAGGAACGACAAGCACTGAACTGATCGCAGATGCCGAGTAAGTCTCGAGTTACTCAGAAACTGCACAGAGATGTCTTATCGCAATATTGCGAATCTTTCGTTCGCAATTTTAAGAAGCTAAGATTCACTCCCAGTAGGCGGCGGCTTAGCGTGTGCAATGCTGCTAAAAGCAGCTTGCGAGCGAACAACTCGGAATGAGGGCCTTTGTTAGCAGTTGGGCAAAACCATGACACTGCAGGGGAGGCATATATGACATGTGCAGAGAGAGTTAGATTTGGGTGTGGTGTATTCAATCTGCAATCTAAATTGCCGTGTAAAAATAAAGCAGCCAGTACTTACCCTGCACAGAAACAAAATAACCCACCCAAATCTAACTCTCTCTGCACATGTTACATCTGCCACCCCTGCAGTGCACATGGTTTTGCCCAACTGCTAACAAAGTTCCTGCTGCGTTCAACTCAGAATTACCCCCTAGGCCCAATATGTCATTCTGTCCATCTGATGTGTACAGCCAATCCCCGCTGGTCCAGGCTGAAGGGAATTTGGACCGACTATCGGGACGTTTGTTCATTGCACAAGTTTGTACCTAGCTTTTACTCCTTGGTATTGATGGTCCAAAGCAACACAATTCCATTTCCTTTTGAAATGACAGCTGCATGACATGCTTTAAGGGTGGATCTTCTTTATCCATGATAAGCAAACACTCTAAGAAATACTGTAAAACACATATATCTGACCTCATACCCTTTGATGATGGTGATTGGAAGAACTGATCAAAACATAATAATGGGTATGTATATAATAAGTGATCTCATACAGTTAATTCCTTTCCCAATGATGACAACCCCTGTTTTGATTTTATAACACAAAATGTACAGCAATTGTTGGAAATCCCTAACCCTTTCCCCGCAGCCTAAATTTAACCCACCCTGCTTGCGGATTACCAGTCTTGAGTCCCAGCAGACAATCGTTCGGGATTCCAGTGTTAAGGGTCCCAACGCTGGCATTTTGATCCATGACAAGGATACCAGCATCAGTATTCCAAACAGTGCATGTATTCTGGTGTCGGTATTCCAACTGTCGGGATCCTGACTGGATCCCGCTGGAAATGTGTGTACACAATGGAATTGAATTTGACCCAACCACAAGTCCAGTGGCTTAACTAGTAGTGTAGTTTATTGATAAATGAAGGTACAGCTGTACTCACTGGTTGAGGCATGAAGTGATGAAGTGTACCAGGTTTCTGACCACTCACCAGCTGGTGACTGTTCTCTGGATGCAGGTTGTGGTGCAGGTTGATAGAACAGCAATATGGAGGGTAAATGCAGCAGGTCTCTGTCACAATCCTCACTTGCCTCTGCCATTAGTCCTGCAGCTCATTGCTTCCGGCTTTTTGGTTTCATCTCAGTTAGCTAGTTTTGTGTTACTGACTTCAGTGCCTGGGAGGTCTCCAAGCATACATATTGTAGTCTGTGTTCCTAGCTGCTGATTAGTCATCTGTGTGAGCTCTCCTGTGTGTGTAATTTGTAAAGTGTTGAACTCAACAGGGAAGTCTGTCTATGTAGTACTCGTACAGCTATCCCAGCATGACCATGGGTTCCAGCTCTCCACAGTGTTCTGCTCACTCTCCTTTCCCTGTATTCAAGCCTGCTTCCTCTATGCCACTTCCTTTCAAAACCCAGGCATGGGCACAGCCATGTTGCTTACATGCATGTGACCAGTCTACAGAAAATCCAAGCCATACAGCTGTTCAGCTGATTGCAGCAACCAATCCCTGATCTCCTTAGGGTATAAAGGGGATATAATTAGAGTCACAAGCTGCCAGTGCAAAGTTGTCTACAGCCTAGCTGTATCCTTTCCAGAGAACATCTTTATTTTTTCTTGCTCTATTTCTCAAGTGCCAACATTCACCTTGCTGTACTACAGGCTCCTGAATCATTGGTTCCAGTCCAATATCCTGAACCATTGGTTCCAGTCCTATACCAGTTGTCATCTGTTCCAGATCGATACCAGTTGCTATCAGTTCTAGTCCTATATCTAACTCTTTCAGTTACACTCTCTGGGGTCATAGTCCATAAGCTACATTCACCAGACTATCCAGTGCTAGCTCTGCATGACCAAGACAATAGGCCTCGACCTGCTTGACAGACACAGCCAACCCCAAACCTCCTTGCCCTAAACCTCCCTGGTGAAAACCGCCAGTGGGTTAGACTCCACGCCCCTGCTCTGGGTCTCAGTCAACCACTCAGTGCTAGTTCTCTGTCCCTGCTGTATGTACAGTATCCTGCTTTAGCTCCATAACTGAGTAATATATTCCATAGCTTATAGAGGTGGTTCCAGTCCATCCCGGCTTCCTTGTTTGGGTCCATATTATCTACTACCATATTGTACTTTCCAGTGTTTGGTCGATATTCCAGTTCTGCTTCCATCTGAGTGCTTCCAGATCTTGGACCACAGCAACACCCCAGTACAACCCTGGTCAATACCCTGCGAAGTCTGCCACTCCAGTATTTCCAGATTACAGTTATCAAGTAAGGAGAGTATTATTTATCATATCTACAGCATCAATAAAGTATCCATCTTAGTTAATTTACTGCCACACTCTTCTCAGCAACATATACCACCCTTTGACCAACACCGATGTCCCTGGTTCTCTAGAGGTTACATTCCAGCATTCTCTGCCAAGACCCTGGTTCGAGTCCCAGTCCGGGAGACATTACTGACAGCTACACCTAAACTCCTGCAGACACCTACACAGACTTTTCCCTGAGTTCCACGAACAAAACCCCAAGTGTGACAGTCTCTTGGAGCTCCCACTGTTTCACTGTATGCAGTAACAAGATGGCGCCAAGTATGCGCAGTAGTAACTCAGACTGACCATCTTGGTAGGGGAATAAAGCATCATCCCTGGAGGAGTCATGTTGAAGACAGTAGCAGTAGCACTCTCCCATTCTAACGGTAGTCACATCTGCTCTGTTATGGAAATGAAAATGAATTACCAGTAATCAATAATTACCTGAAGCCCTGAAGAAGTGCTAAAGCTGTAATAATAATCAATGGTGGGTATAACAGGGATACCAAGGACATGGAGAACACATAGAGATGATCAGATAACTTGCAATTATCAATGACTGGACGACTGATGTAATGAAACATTGGTTGCCCACGCACAAAGAATGATATATCATTAATTTGCCGCCTTCAGATGCATGCTGTTGACTGCTGGGTCATCACATCTGACGTGCAGAACAGCAGATGGGACGGCGATGTCGGCAGGCAGGAGCACGGAATAATCAGTACACATCAGACGATGTGTACGATGTATTGCTCCAATCCACGAGATTGGGGGATTTATCGTCTGATGAGTATCCAGCCTTAGTAACCTTTTGGCTCAGGGACTCAAGTGGTCCCTCTGACCTTTGGCAAGGGGGAACCTGAAGATTATAATTTCCCCTCATTGTCCTTCTGCCTCTGAGAGGATGGGGAGTAACGGGGCCCTTCTACTTTAGGAGACGGTCCAGAATCTCATGCCCTCACTACAGTTTTTGCACTGCACTGGGTGTTTTGAAGCATGCACATCAGCTTACAAAAAATGCT
The DNA here is from genome assembly GCF_028390025.1 of Pseudophryne corroboree. Taxonomy (NCBI): domain Eukaryota; kingdom Metazoa; phylum Chordata; class Amphibia; order Anura; family Myobatrachidae; genus Pseudophryne; species Pseudophryne corroboree. The sequence goes on from NC_086445.1 coordinate 802,359,117, forward strand.
TGCTGTCTGGTACATTTTGGGGTGGGATGCTAGTGTAACCTCTTTTTTATACCTGGGGTACGGTGTAGCTGCGCCAAGTGCCTCCACCCAAGCTAAACTTCAGTATCTAGGCTTGCTTGGGTAAGCCTGTCTCCAGTTTATGTAGGAGGATGATGTCTCTATTTACCTAAACATTCACAAGTTATGATTATACCTGTTCCTCTTCTTGGTTCCGCGATCAAGCTTCACAGCACAATTTAGCTGGTAAGTATATTAGATTTAATGCTGTAACATTACTTTGGATTCAAACTTTAGACATTCCGATAGGAATATTTCAATATGCTATATTCAATACACTATTTCCTCAATAACCCAGAAGTCCTATACATATAAAAATGCATGCAATACAAAAAACATTTCTCTTATTTAATGAGTGACCCGGGTACTCTCAAGTCCATGTGCATAGGGGGTCATTCCGAGTTGTTCGTTCGGTAAATTTCTTTGCATCGCAGCTAATTTCCGCTTAGTGCGCATGCGCAATGTCCGCACTGCAACAAGTAAATTTGCTATGCAGTTAGGAATTTTACTCACGGTTTTTTCCTCGTTCTGGTGATCTTAATGTGATTGACAGGAAGTGGGTGTTTCTGGGCGGAAACTGTCCGTTTTATGGGAGTGTGTGAATAAACGCTACCGTTTCTGGGAAAAACGCGGGAGTGGCTGGAGAAACGGAGGAGTGTCTGGGCGAACGCTGGGTGTGTTTGTGACGTCAAACCAGGAACGACAAGCACTGAACTGATCGCAGATGCCGAGTAAGTCTCGAGATACTCAGAAACTGCACAGAGATGTCTTATCGCAATATTGCGAATCTTTCGTTCGCAATTTTAAGAAGCTAAGATTCACTCCCAGTAGGCGGCGGCTTAGCGTGTGCAAAGCTGCTAAAAGCAGCTTGCGAGCGAACAACTCGGAATGACCCCCATAGTCGGGGCGCATGAGGAAAAAATAAGATTTCACTCACCGGTTAATCTATTTCTCGTAGTCCGTAGTGGATGCTGGGAACTCCGTAAGGACCATGGGGAATAGACGGGCTCCGCAGGAGACTGGGCACTCTAAGAAAGAATTAGATCTACTGGTGTGCACTGGCTCCTCCCTCTATGCCCCTCCTCCAGACCTCAGTTAGGGAAACTGTGCCCGGAAGAGCTGACACAATAAGGAAAGGATTTGGAATCCCGGGTAAGACTCATACCAGCCACACCAATCACACCGTACAACTCGTGATACTATACCCAGTTAACAGTATGAATAACAACTGAGCCTCACGAACAGATGGCTCATAACAATAACCCTTTAGTTAGGCAATAACTATATACAAGTATTGCAGACAATCCGCACTTGGGATGGGCGCCCAGCATCCACTACGGACTACGAGAAATAGATTTACCGGTGAGTAAAATCTTATTTTCTCTGACGTCCTAGTGGATGCTGGGAACTCCGTAAGGACCATGGGGATTATACCAAAGCTCCCAAACGGGCGGGAGAGTGCGGATGACTCTGCAGCACCGAATGAGCAAACTCAAGGTCCTCCTCAGCCAGGGTATCAAACTTGTAGAATTTTGCAAACGTGTTTGATCCCGACCAGGTAGCAGCTCGGCAAAGTTGTAAAGCCGAGACCCCTCGGGCAGCCGCCCAAGAAGAGCCCACCTTCCTCGTGGAATGGGCTTTGACTGATTTAGGATGCGGCAGTCCAGTCGCAGAATGTGCAAGTTGAATCGTGGAGCAGATCCAGCGAGCAATAGTCTGCTTAGAAGCAGGAGCACCCAACTTGTTGGGTGCATGCAGGATAAACAGCGAGTCAGTCTTTCTGACTCTAGCCGTCCTGGAAACATAAATTTTCAGGGCCCGGACTACGTCCAGCAACTTGGAAGCCTCCAAGTCCTGAGTAGCCGCCGGCACCACCATAGGTTGGTTCAAGTGAAACGCTGATACCACCTTAGGGAGGAATTGGGGACGCGTCCTCAATTCTGCTCTGTCCATATGGAAGATCAGATAGGGGCTTTTACAGGACAAAGCCGACAATTCTGACACCCGCCTAGCCGAAGCCAAGGCCAAAAGCATGACCACTTTCCACGTGAGATATTTTAATTCCACGGTCTGAAGTGGCTCAAACCAATGTGATTTTAGGAAATCCAACACCACGTTGAGATCCCAAGGTGCCACTGGGGGCACAAAAGGGAGCTGAATATGCAGCACTCCCTTAACAAACGTCTGAACTTCAGGCAGTGAAGCCAGTTCTTTTTGAAAGAAAAAAGACAGGGCCGAAATCTGGACTTTAATGGATCCCAATTTTAGGCCCATAGTCACTCCTGACTGTAGGAAGTGCAGAAATCGACCCAGCTGAAATTCTTCTGTGGTGGCCTTCATAGCCTCACACCAAGCAACATATTTTCGCCATATGCGGTGATAATGCTTTGCTGTCACCTCTTTCCTAGCCTTTATCAGCATAGGGATGACTTCAACCGGAATGCCCTTTTCCATCAGGATCCGGCGTTCAACCGCCATGCCGTCAAACGCAGCCGCGGTAAGTCTTGGAACAGACAGGGCCCCTACTGTAGCAGGTCCTGTCTGAGAGGCAGAGGCCAAGGGTCCTCTGAGATCATTTCTTGTAGTTCCGGGTACCAAGTCCTTCTTGGCCCATCCGGAACGATGAGTATAGTTCTTACTCCTCTTTTTCTTATTATCCTCAGCACCTTTGGTATGAGAGGAAGAGGAGGGAACACATAAACCGACTGGTACACCCATGGTGTCACTAGAGCATCCACAGCTATCGCCTGAGGGTCCCTTGACCTGGCGCAATATCTTTTTAGCTTTTTGTTTAGGCGGGACGCCATCATGTCCACCTGTGGCCGTTCCCAACGGTTTACAATCAGTTGGAAGACTTCTGGATGAAGTCCCCACTCTCCCGGGTGGAGGTCGTGCCTGCTGAGGAAGTGTGTTTCCCAGTTGTCCACTCCCGGAATGAACACTGCTGACAGTGCTATCACGTGATTTTCCGCCCAACGGAGAATCCTTGTGGCTTCTGCCATCGCCATCCTGCTTCTTGTGCCGCCCTGTCGGTTTACATGGGCGACCGCCGTGATGTTGTCTGACTGAATCAGCACCGGCTGGTTTTGAAGCAGGGGTCTTGCCTGACTTAGGGCATTGTAAATGGCCCTTAGTTCCAGAATATTTATGTGTAGGGAAGCCTCCTGACTCGACCATTGTCCTTGGAAGTTTCTTCCCTGCGTGACTGCCCCACAACCTCGGAGGCTTGCATCCGTGGTTACCAGGACCCAGTCCTGTATGCCGAATCTGTGGCCCTCGAGAAGATGAGCACTCTGCAGCCACCACAGCAGAGACACCCTGGCCCTCGGGGACAGGGTGATCAGCCGATGCATCTGAAGATGCGATCCGGACCACTTGTCTAACAGATCCCACTGAAAGATCCTTGCATGGAACCTGACAAATGGAATTGCCTCGTAAGAAGCTACCATCTTTCCCAGGACTCGCGTGCAGTGATGCACCGACACCTGTTTTGGTTTCAGGAGGTCTCTGACCAGAGATGACAACTCCTTGGCCTTCTCCTCCGGGAGAAACACCTTCTTCTGTTCTGTGTCCAGAATCATACCCAGGAACAGCAGACGCGTCGTAGGAATCAGCTGCGACTTTGGAATATACAGAATCCAGCCGTGCTGTTGTAGCACTTCCTGAGATAGTGCTACTCCGACCAACAACTGCTCCCTGGACCTCGCCTTTATAAGGAGATCGTCCAAGTATGGGATAATGAGAACTCCCTTCTTTCGAAGGAGTATCATCATTTCGGCCATTACCTTGGTAAATACCCTCGGTGCCGTGGACAGACCAAACGGCAACGTCTGGAATTGGTAATGGCAATCTTGTACCACAAACCGGAGGTACACCTGGTGAGGTGGGTAAATGGGGACATGCAGGTACGCATCCTTGATGTCCAGTGATACCATGTAATCCCCTTCTTCCAGGCTTGCAATAACCGCCCTGAGCGATTCCATTTTGAACTTGAACCTTCTTATATAAGTGTTCAAGGATTTTAAATTTAGAATGGGTCTCACCGAACCGTCTGGTTTCAGTACCACAAACATTGTGGAATAGTAACCCCGTCCCTGTTGAAGGAGGGGAACTTTTATTATCACCTGCTGGAGGAACAGCTTGTGAATTGCCGCCAGCACCACCTCCCTGTCCGGGGGAGTAGCTGGCAAGGCTGATTTGAGGTAACGGCGAGGGGGAGACGTCTCGAATTCCAGCTTGTATCCCTGAGATACCACTTGTAGAACCCAGGGATCCACCTGTGAGCGAACCCACCGGTCGCTGAAGTTCCGGAGACGGGCCCCCACCGCACCTGGCTCCATCAGTGGAGCTCCAGCATCATGCGGTGGATTTAGTGGAAGCAGGGGAGGATTTCTGTTCTTGGGAACTGGCTGTATGGTGCAGCTTTTTCCCTCTACCCCTGCCTCTGGGCAGAAAGGACGCGCCTTTAACCCGCTTGCCTTTCTGGGGCCGAAAGGACTGTACCTGATAATACGGTGCTTTCTTTGGCTGTGAGGGAACCTGGGGTAAAAATGTCGACTTCCCAGCTGTCGCTGTGGAAACAAGGTCCGAGAGACCATCCCCAAACAATTCCTCACCCTTGTAAGGCAAAACCTCCATGTGCCTTTTAGAATCCGCATCACTTGTCCACTGCCAAGTCCATAATACTCTCCTGGCAGAAATGGACATCGCATTTATTCTAGATGCCAGCCGGCAAATATCCCTCTGTGCATCTCTCATGTATAAGACTACGTCTTTAATATACTCTATGGTTAGCAATATAGTGTCCCTGTCAAGGGAATCAATATTATCAGACAGGGAATCAGACCACGCTGCTGCAGCACTGCACATCCATGCTGAAGCAATAGCAGGTCTCAGTATAGTACCTGAGTGTGTATATACAGACTTCAGGATAGCCTCCTGCTTTCTATCCGCAGGCTCCTTTAAGGCGGCCGTATCCTGAGACGGTAGTGCCACCTTTTTTGATAAGCGTGTGAGCGCTTTATCCACCCTTGGGGATGTCTCCCAACGTACCCTGTCCTCTGGCGGGAAAGGGTACGCCATTAGTAACTTTTTAGAAATCACTAATTTTTTATCGGGGAAGCCCACACTTCTTCACACACTTCATTTAACTCATCTGAAGGGGGAAAAACCACTGGTTGCTTTTTCTCCCTAAACATAATACTCTTTTTAGTGGTACCTGGGTTAATGTCAGAAATGTGCAACACATTTTTCATTGCCGCAATGATGCAACGGATAGCCTTAGTGGAATGTACATTAGTCTCGTCGTCGTCGACACTGGAGTCAGACTCCGTGTCGACATCTGTGTCTGCCATCTGAGGTAGCGTGCGTTTTTGAGCCCCTGATGGCCTTTGAGACGCCTGGGCAGGCACTGGCTGAGCCGGCTGTCCCACAGCTGTTATGTCATCAAACCTTTTATGTAAGGAGTTGACACTGTCGGTTAATACCTTCCACATATCCATCCACTCTGGTGTCGACCCCGCAGGGGGTGACATCACATTTATCGGCACCTGCTCCGCCTCCACATAAGCCTCCTCATCAAACATGTCGACACAGCCGTACCGACACACCGCACACACACAGGGAATGCTCTGACTGAGGACAGGACCCCACCAAGTCCTTTGGGGAGACAGAGAGAGAGTATGCCAGCACACACCACAGCGCTATATAACACAGGGATTTACACTACACAAAGTGATTTTCCCTATAGCAGCTATAATACACAGTATTGCGCCTAAATTTAGTGCGCCCCCCACCCCCTCTTTTTTACCCTATTGAGCCTGGAAACTGCAGGGGAGAGCCTGGGGAGCGTCCTTCCAGCGGAGCTGTGAAGAGGAAATGGCGCCAGTGTGCTGAGGGAGATAGCCCCGCCCCTTTTTCGGCAGGCTTCTCCCGCTCTTTTTATTAATATTATGGCAGGGGATTTTTACACATATATAGTTTATTAGACTAAATATGTGTTTTTTGCCATTTTTAAGGTAATCTAATTGCAGCCCAGGGCGCCCCCCCCAGCGCCCTGCACCCATCAGTGACCGGAGTATGTGGTGTGCATGGGGAGCAATGGCGCACAGCTGCAGTGCTGTGCGCTACCTTAATGAAGACCGGAGTCTTCAGCCGCCGATTTTCTCCTCGGAATCTTCCGTCTTCTGGCTCTGCAAGGGAGGCGGCGGCGCGGCTCCGGGACCGGACGACCGAGGCTGGGCCTGTGTTCGATCCCTCTGGAGCTAATGGTGTCCAGTAGCCTAGAAGCACAAGCTAGCTGCAAGCAGGTAGGTTTGCTTCTCTCCCCTAAGTCCCTCGTAGCAGTGAGTCTGTTGCCAGCAGATCTCACTGAAAATAAAAAACCTAATACTTTCTTTAGTAAGAGCTCAGGAGAGCCCCTAGTGTGCAACCAGCTCGAGCCGGGCACAGATTCTAACTGAGGTCTGGAGAAGGGGCATAGAGGGAGGAGCCAGTGCACACCAGTAGATCTAATTCTTTCTTAGAGTGCCCAGTCTCCTGCGGAGCCCGTCTATTCCCCATGGTCTTTACGGAGTTCCCAGCATCCACTAGGACGTCAGAGAAAAGAATATACCTTGACCGGAATTTGGGTTGTACAATATCCAGTGTTATGTAACCTAGCAATTATCTTCTTGTTGCTGGGGCTCGTAGTTTAATGAGAAGAGTTTACTTGTGTATTGGGGGTACTATCAGTTGGACTAAGTCATCTCCCCAGAAATAATTATTACACAATTGTTCCTGTGGTAATATGATCCTCTATCCTTGACTTGTGGATCTCTGACCACCAGTGTGGTTGTACGTAAACTTATACTTAAAGGGGGTAACTCCACGTTGATCGCAGCAGAAAACTTTTTAGCAATTGGGCAAAACCATGGCCCTCATTCCGAGTTGTTCGCTCGCAAGGCGATTTTAGCAGAGTTACACACGCTAAGCCGCCGCCTACTGGGAGTGAATCTTAGCTTCTTAAAATTGCGAACGATGTATTCGCAATATTGCGATTACAAACTACTTAGCAGTTTCAGAGTAGCTTCAGACTTACTCGGCATCTGCGATCAGTTCAGTGCTTGTCGTTCCTGGTTTGACGTCACAAACACACCCAGCGTTCGCCCAGACACTCTTCCGTTTCTCCGGCCACTCCTGCGTTTTTTCCGGAAACGGTAGCGTTTTTATCCACACGCCCATAAAACGCTGTGTTTCCGCCCAGTAACACCCATTTCCTGTCAATCACACTACGATCGCCGGAGCGAAGAAAAAGCCGTGAGTAAAAATACTATCTTCATAGCAAAATTACTTGGCGCAGTCGCAGTGCGAACATTGCGCATGCGTACTAAGCAGAAAAACGCTGCGATGCGAAGACAATTACCCAGCGAACGACTCGGAATGAGGGCCCATGTGCACTGCAGGGGGGGCAGATATAACATGTGCAGAGAGAGTAAGATTTGGGTGTGGTGTGTTCAATCAGCAATCTAAATTGCAGTGTAATAATAAAGCAGCCAGTATTTACCCTGCACAGAAACAAAATAACCCACCCAAATGTAACTCTGTCTGCACATGTTATATCTGCACACCCCCCCCCCCCCCTCCCTGCAGTGCACATGGTTTTGCCCAACCGCTAAAAAATTTCCTGCTGCGATCAACTTGGAATTACCCCCATAGTACACTCTGGCCACGTTGCATCACTTGCTCCCCTCTATGACAGCTCAGAAGCAGCTAAGAAGCAGTTTATTCCTCTCTCAGCTAGTGTCATATGTGATACAGTAGTCTATCAACTCATCAGCAACAGTTTTCTCAGATAAACAGTTTGCTGACTTATCAATGGCTGTATCTCTATATATGTGCGTGTCATGGGGGTCATTCCGAGTTGTTCGCTCGTTATTTTTCTCTCGCAACGGAGCGATTAGTCGCTAATGCGCATGCGCAATGTCCGCAGTGCGACTGCGCCAAGTAAATTTGCTATGCAGTTAGGTATTTTACTCACGGCATTACAAGGTTTTTTCTTCGTTCTGGTGATCGTAGTGTGATTGACAGGAAGTGGGTGTTTCTGGGCGGAAACTGGGCGTTTTATGGGTGTGTGTGAAAAAACGCTACCATTTCAGGGAAAAACGCGGGAGTGGCTGGAGAAACGGAGGAGTGTCTGGGCGAACGCTGGGTGTGTTTGTGACGTCAAACCAGGAACGACACTGACTGAACTGATCGCAGATGCCGAGTAAGTCTGGAGCTACTCAGAAACTGCTAAGAAGTGTCTAATCGCAATTCTGCTAATCTTTCGGTCGCAATTTTGATAAGCTAAGATTCACTCCCAGTAGGCGGCGGCTTAGCGTGTGCAAAGCTGCTAAAAGTAGCTTGCGAGCGAACAACTCGGAATGACCCCCCCATATCCATTGCTTCCCAGCTGTGTCCTCATACAGTCTTTTCAGCCTCTAGGTATAGGTTTAGAGTGATGGCTGCACTAACTACAATTACCGAAACAGTAATACTAAGGGGTGGCCAGCGCGGGATTCTTCCTTTGCTTACTCTCCAGGCTATTATGTGTTAGATGTCCCTTTTAGTAATGAGTTATGGCTGGTGCGTGGCTGTAATGTGGTGCACTTACACCTCCTCTGCTTGCGGTGTAACCCGCAGCCACTCCCCTGACTCCTCCTTCCTCTCCTTCCCCTCACTAGGCTGCTGAATGGAAGGGCTGACCTTGAATGTGCTCCGCCTAGGGGGTTGATTCAGCACTGCCTCTTCTGACTGAATCTTCACCCTGTGCCCAGTGTCAGCGTACTGGGAAGAGGGGAGTACAGTGCCCACGTCTCCTCACCAGCAATGGGAACTGTCCGCTCCTCCTCCGCTGCCATGCTGCACCCCACCTCTCTGATGGGGCTGGTGTCAAGCTCCACTCCCACTGGTCATCCCGCACTGTACTGCTCACCGCCGTCTGGTAAGCCAGCCGGAATCTCCGCTCTCACTGCCTCTTTGACACAATCTCACACTGCTGCGCCACCAACCGCCTCTCTTCCCGGCCCACGCTACCCCACTTGCTCGGCGCGAGGGGCTGCTGGAAGTGTCTCTCCAGTCCCCTCATGCCATGGTGTCCCCGTGGTCCCGTTTCCCCAGCCAAGCCCCAACCATGCTCAGTGGGCAATATACAATAACTGACATCAATGTTTATATACAACCACAGGTCAAGTTTATACATTTACATCATTGCCCAGGAATTAATACATTATATACACTTCTGTATGGGCAGTATATGGGTTTAGATATGGCTATACAGGTACACCTACATCCATACCACCTACAGGACTTCCTTAATCCCCCATAAGCATCAAATCAATAGAGCACTACCCTAATGGTAGATGCTAGAATCAAGTGGGCTAAGGGACCTTTTCCGTAAGGGGGAGGAGTTACGACGCAAGGGGGAGGAGCTAGGCCAGCGGGATAGTTCCTCTACTATCCACGCCACCAACTATTACCTTTAGTAATTAGGTGGTGAGCGAAGCGGAGCGGAGCGAGCCACCGTGCCCGAAGCGTGGCGAGCGAAGCGAGCCCGCGAGGGTACTTTTCGGGTACCCTGTTCGCCCGTAGCTCCTCCCCCTGGTGACGTAGCTCCTCCCCTCAATACGTCACAAGGTCCCTTCAGCCCCTCCGATATAGAACCAACCCTACACTAATGTCAATGGTGGTGTCATACGATTCATATACTTTGGGTGCAGTGGATACATTATGGGGCTCCTGCCTTATGTGTAGAAGGAAACTGCTGCAATACCAAGCAAAGATTTTCCGAAAGGTGGAAGCAGAAGGGTGATTGTATATTTGTGCAGTGTCAATAAGTTTACAGATGGCTTGTTGGGTGTTGTGGGAGTCAGTCTGTAGAGTATGCTGACTATGAACTGCAGTGCATCTGCCTGCTATTATGAGGGATGTGATGTTAGTTGATTCATGACTTGGATGTCCATCAGATCTCAAATATTTTTAGAAAACTTGGGAGGGGGTACCAACAATTTCTGGCACAGGGCATCAAAATGTCTAGTTACGACTACCTTTCTGTTTCACCAGCCAGTCCCCTTCTGTCTCCCCAGCCACCCCACTAATGACTCTCCAGCCAGCCTGTTAGGGTCTCCTGCCCTGAGCTGCCACGTCGTCATGGCAACCGGGAGACAAGTGCTAGTGGAGTAACCTGAGCGCAGCTGATACTCCGGTTCGGGTCTTTTGCTGTGCAGTGGTTATAGGCTCTGTGCACGGCAGGGGATCCGGTGCTGGTTTTTGTGCTCACAGTCTGTGAGGTCTGAGTGGGGCGTGGACAGCACCTGCTTTATAAGGCCTCTTTTCAGGGTAAGCAGATGCTGCTGAATCTCTGTTGGTTAGTCAGTTCATGAAAGTTAGCCAGTACTGTGTAGCTTTGTATTTGTTTGTTGCTTACTGCAAATAGGCCTGGGGATTTGGTATTACACTCTGCCAATCCAGACCTAGCAGTAAGACTGGAGTCAGTCGTTTAGCTTGCTTGGGTTCTGTTATTACTCTGTGAACTTAGCAAGTTTGCGGCTGTATTCTAACACTTGCCTGTCTAATCCTGTCTCACTGTGCTAGGTGTCAGGGGTCAGTTTAGTGGCAGTAAGCTTAAACCTGTGCACTGCAAGTGAGAATCAGGATTGTGGAGGCTCTCCTTGTGTCTATCATTCCATCTCTGACCAAGGAGTTTACTGCCACACCCGTTGGTAACCCTTTAGGGTTTTGCTGTTGCCCTTAGCAACAGCATTTCGGGTTCTCTACGTATTAAAACACAACATCTTGCTTTTTACATCTGAGCAGTTCTAATACAAGGGAGATACCCAGTTCCTTAGCCTCTGGGCTTCTCTGTTCACTGTGTGTGTATTTTGTTACCCTATCACCTTCTGTGTACGTTATGTCATATTCCCCAGTTTGTCTGTGAGTCCATTTGTTTTGCATAACAGTTCAAACACCAGTACATTCCTACAGACACTGGAGTGCATAACAGTTCTGACACTAGTACTTTCCTGCAGGCACTGGTGTGCATAACATATTCAGCAGCCTAATACTCCTGTTGAAATTTTGTGGGAATATGGAGCATACCCCTCAAAATACGTTGCAACAGGTGGTCGATCAGGTGCAGGTCCTGACTCGACAATTTAATGATTTGTCCATTAAAATGCACACCTCCCAGGCTGCTGGCGGAGCTCCCGCAGCAGCAGCACCTGCAGGGGTTAAGGAGCCGAAAGTAAATCTCCCGGATCGTTTTTCTGGAGATCGCTCGCAGTTCTTTTGTTTCAAGGAGAGCTGCAAGCTATACTTCCGGCTTAGGCCTCAGTCTTCTGGGTCGGAGATTCAGCGGGTGGGCATAGTGATTTCCTTGCTACAAGGAGACCCACAGGTCTGGGCATATGGGTTGCAGCCTGACTGTCCGTCGCTTAAAAGTGTTGATGCTTTTTTTACGGCACTGGGCATGTTGTATGATGACCCTGACAAGACGGCCTCAGCCGAGGCTCAGATTTCGATCCTTAAGCAAGGGCGAAGGCCAGTTGAGGTTTACTGTACGGAGTTTCGGAGGTTGGCCCATGATACCCAGTGGAATGACCCAGCCCTGAGACACCAGTACCGAAGAGGTCTTTCTAACCAGATAAAGGACCAACTGGTACAATATCCCTTGCCTGATAGCTTGGATCAGCTCATGCAGTTATTCATCCGGGTGGATAGACGGCTGAGAGAGCGTAGGCTTGAAAGGGAGACTGAGATTTCCTTCCTTCCCAAGGGAACCTCAGACTCTGAGGAATTTTCTGAGGAGCCTATGCAGATTGGGGCTACCCGCCTCTCCTCGCGTGAGAAGACGCGGAGGAGACAGCAGGGGTTGTGTTTGTACTGTGGGAATAAAGGTCATGTGGTAGTATCATGCCCAGAAAAGCCGGAAAATTTCAGGGCCTGAGGGTGATGGGAAATATCCTGTCAGGCCAGAAGTCAGAATTTCCCAAGAAGACTTTTATCATTCCGGTGACCTTGAAGATCCTCGGTCAAACTGTCAAGACTGAGGCCTTTGTGGACAGTGGGGCCGACGGGGTTTTTATGGACCGCCAATTCGCCCTAAAACACTCTGTTCCCTTAGTACCCTTGGCATCGGAAATTGAGATTTGTGGGTTAAACGGGGAACCATTATCCCAAGGTAAAATTACCTCTTGCACTAGCCAGATTTCTTTGTTTATTGGAGCCACACACTCTGAAAAATTGTCCTTTTATGTGACTGTCTGTACTTTTGCCCCATTGGTGTTGGGGTTACCCTGGTTAAGGGCCCACAATCCTCAATTTGACTGGGTCTCTGGGGAGATTCTTAGTTGGGGTACTGATTGTTTCAGGAGTTGCTTGAGCCTTCCAGTCAGGCTCTCGCAGCTAAGTTTGCCAGGATTGCCAGGGTGTTATGCAGATTTTGCGGACGTGTTCTCCAAAAAAGTTGCAGAGGTACTACCTCCCCATCGCCCCTATGACTGTGCCATTGATTTGTTGCCAAATACTAAGCTTCCCAAGAGCAGGTTGTACTCCCTGTCACGTCCTGAGACTCAGGCTATGGCAGAGTACATTCAGGAGAACTTGGCTAAGGGATTTATCAGACCTTCACAGTCTCCAGTTGGGTCGGGGTTCTTCTTCGTGGGTAAAAAGGACGGTTCGTTGCGACCCTGCATCGACTTCAGGGAATTGAACCGTATCACGATTAAAAACTCATACCCACTGCCTCTCATTTCGGTCTTGTTTGACCAGCTTCGTACTGCCACCATTTTTTCTAAGATTGACCTACGCGGTGCGTACAATCTAATCCGAATAAGAGAGGGGGATGAATGGAAGACTGCCTTTAATACCCACTCAGGGCATTATGAATATTTGGTGATGCCTTTTGGGCTCTGTAATGCCCCGGCAGTCTTCCAGGATTTCATGAATGATGTGCTCAGGGAATATTTGGATAGATTCTTAGTTGTATACTTAGATGACATCCTAATCTTCTCCCATTCCCTGGAGGAACATCGGAAGCATGTACGCTTAGTCCTCCAGAAACTCAGAGACCACCGGCTTGGGGCGAAGCTGGAGAAGTGCGAATTTGAAGTTCAGCAAATCGCATTTCTAGGATATATTATCTCCCCAGAAGGTTTCCAAATGGAGGGTTCCAAGGTACAGGCAGTCCTGGATTGGGTGCAGCCCACTAGTTTGAAGGCGCTTCAGCGTTTCCTGGGCTTTGCGAATTTTTATAGACGATTTATCGCTGGATTTTCGTCTATAGTGGCGCCCTTGGTGGCACTCACTAAGAAAGGGGCGGATGTTGCTCACTGGTCTTGTGAGGCTAAAGCGGCTTTTGCCCGTCTCAAAAGGGCATTTGTTTCGGCCAAGGTGCTGCGACACCCAGATCCAGAGCGTCCTTTTGTGGTGGAGGTGGATGCCTCTGAGATGGGTATTGGGGCAGTGCTTTCTCAGATGGGAGTGTCTGATAATCGCCTTCATCCCTGTGCTTACTTTTCCCGTAAATTTTCGCCTGCCGAGATGAATTATGACGTGGGTAACCGGGAATTGTTGGCTATTAAGGATGCACTCGAGGAGTGGAGACACTGGCTTGAGGGGGCTAAGTTTGTGGTCTCAATTCTCACTGACCATAAGAATCTGGCATATTTAGAGTCAGCGAAGCGTCTCAATGCCAGGCAGGCACGATGGGCTTTGTTTTTTGCTCGCTTTAATTTTTTGATAACATATCGCCCTGGGTCAAAAAACATCAAGGCTGATGCGCTCTCGCGGAGTTTTGCTCCAATCCAGGAGACCACCGAGGAGCCGTTGCCCATTGTTTCCCCATCATGTATTAAAGTGGGCATTACCCAGGACCTCTTATCATTAGTCCTTAGAGCACAGGAGCAGGCTCCTCCAGACCTTCCGGTAGGTCTTTTGTTTGTGCCTCCTAGGTTAAGACAGCGAGTGTTCCTGGAATTCCATGCCAAGAAGTCGGCAGGTCACCCGGGTATTGCCAGAACTCGGGAGTTGCTATCTAGGGCGGTGTGGTGGCCCTCGGTGGCTAAGGATGTGGATCAGTGGGTTCGGGCATGTGACATCTGTGCCCGAAATAAGACTCCTAGAGGGGTTCCTGTTGGCCCATTACATCCACTCTCTATCCCATCTAAGCCATGGACCCACATTTCAATGGATTTTGTGGTGGACTTGCCCAAATCCTCGGGGATGACAGCCATCTGGGTTGTCGTTGACAGGTTTTCGAAGATGGCGCACTTCGTTCCACTGGTTGGGCTGCCATCAGCCAGACGCCTGTCTGAATTATTTTTGCTGCATGTTGTGCGTCTCCACGGGTTGCCACTTGATGTGGTCTCTGACCGCGGATCCCAGTTTGTGGCCAAATTCTGGAGGGCATTTTGTTCCGATCTCCAGATTTCTGTCAGCTTGTCGTCAGGCTACCATCCGCAGTCTAATGGGCAGACTGAAAGGGTGAACCAGTCCTTGGAGCAGTTCCTCAGGTGTTATGTCTCCAAGTGTCAGACTGACTGGGTTGCTCATCTGTCCATGGCGGAGTTTGCCTATAACAACGCGGCTCACTCTGCTACAGGGATCTCTCCCTTCCTTTGTGTGTATGGGCATCATCCTAAGGCCAATTCTTTTGACCCCCTGGACTCCACGCCTGGTGGTTCCTCTGTGGTTTCGGTCCTTAGAGGTATTTGGCGGAAAGTGAAGAAAGCCCTTGTGTCTGTGTCATTAGTGACCAAAAGGGTTTTTGATAAGCGGAAAAGACCCTGCAGCTTCAAATTAGGAGACTTCGTCTGGTTGTCTACCAAGAATTTGAAGTTGAGACAGCCATCTCATAAGTTAGGGCCCCGGTTCATCGGCCCTTATAAGATCACCAGGGTTATCAATCCGGTGGCATTTCAGTTAGATCTGCCCCGTTCTTTGGGTATCAATAAAACATTTCATTGTTCCCTTTTAAAACGGGCGATTAGTAATCCTTCTTCCAGTGGAAGACCTTCCCCTCTTCTGATACGTGGCCAGAGGGAGTTTGTTGTTGAAAGGATTCTTGACTCCAAGGTGGTTCGGGGTCGGCTGTCATTTTTGGTGCACTGGAAGGGGTATGGCCCGGAGGAGCGGTCGTGGGTGCGCAGTTGTGATCTTCATGCCCCCAGACTGATACGCTCTTTCTTCTCGCAGTTCCCCGATAAACCCGGTGGTAGGGGTTCTTTGACCCCTCGTCAGAGGGGGGGTACTGTTAGGGTCTCCTGCCCTGTGCTGCCACGTCGTCATGGCAACCGGGAGACAAGTGCTAGTGGAGTAACCTGAGCGCAGCTGATACTCCGGTTCGGGTCTTTTGCTGTGCAGTGGTTATAGGCTCTGTGCACGGCAGGGGATCCGGTGCTGGTTTTTGTGCTCACAGTCTGTGAGGTCTGAGTGGGGCGTGGACAGCACCTGCTTTATAAGGCCTCTTTTCAGGGTAAGCAGATGCTGCTGAATCTCTGTTGGTTAGTCAGTTCATGAAAGTTAGCCAGTACTGTGTAGCTTTGTATTTGTTTGTTGCTTACTGCAAATAGGCCTGGGGATTTGGTATTACACTCTGCCAATCCAGACCTAGCAGTAAGACTGGAGTCAGTCGTTTAGCTTGCTGGGGTTCTGTTATTACTCTGTGAACTTAGCAAGTTTGCGGCTGTATTCTAACACTTGCCTGTCTAATCCTGTCTCACTGTGCTAGGTGTCAGGGGTCAGTTTAGTGGCAGTAAGCTTAAACCTGTGCACTGCAAGTGAGAATCAGGATTGTGGAGGCTCTCCTTGTGTCTATCATTCCATCTCTGACCAAGGAGTTTACTGCCACACCCGTTGGTAACCCTTTAGGGTTTTGCTGTTGCCCTTAGCAACAGCATTTCGGGTTCTCTACGTATTAAAACACAACATCTTGCTTTTTACATCTGAGCAGTTCTAATACAAGGGAGATACCCAGTTCCTTAGCCTCTGGGCTTCTCTGTTCACTGTGTGTGTATTTTGTTACCCTATCACCTTCTGTGTACGTTATGTCATATTCCCCAGTTTGTCTGTGAGTCCATTTGTTTTGCATAACAGTTCAAACACCAGTACATTCCTGCAGACACTGGAGTGCATAACAGTTCTGACACTAGTACTTTCCTGCAGGCACTGGTGTGCATAACACAGCCTCCTTCTATCTCCCCAGCCAGCCCTCTTCTGTCTACCCAGCCTACACACTTCTGTCTCCCCAGCAATCCCACTTCTGAATTTCCAGCCAGTCTCCTTCTATCTCCCCATCCAGCCTCAAACTGTCTCCCCAACCAGCTCACTTCTGTCTCCCCAGCAAGCCCCCTTCTGTCTCCCCAGCCAGCACACTTCTGTCTCCCCAGCCAGCACACTTCTGTCTCTCCAGCCAGCACACTTCTGTCAATCTTGCATATTACATTTCAAAATATGAAAAATTGTAAAAAGACAGGTCCAAAGGACATATCGGTAAGGGTGCAAATGTATAGTTTTCAGGGGAAGGGGAGTCTAACACCTTAGCACCAGCCCTGCCTAGGTATGAAACCATGGGTGAAACATAGACCACCATGTGAAATAGCTAAAGGTGAGGCTCTGTCTGATTATGTAAGCCATATTACTGTTATTGCCATATGTTTGTGAATATAGGTAAAGTGTATCAAATTTTCTAATGAGTACAAGCAGAGAAATTGCCCATAGCAACCAATCAGTTTCTACTAGAGATGAGAGGGTTCGGTTCCCTGGGAACCGACAACCCCCCCCTCCTCCTTCCCAGAACGTCACGGCAAAAGCCCGGATCCCGACAGACTCAGAAACCAGAAGGAGTCAAAACATCATCATCCCGCTGTCGGATTCTCGTGGGTTTTGGATTCCATATAAGCAGACGCGCATCGCCGCCATTTTCACTCCAGTCCTAGAGTGTGTAGCGAGAGGACGTGCCTCTCTCCTCAGTGTCTGTCTGTGCAGGAAAGTGGTGTGGCAACCTGCTCTGTCTTATGTGTGTCATTCCAGTGCTGTGTTGTGCTGCATCAGTCCAGTGGTGGTGTCTTGTGCTGCATCAATCCAGTCACAGTGGTGGTGTCCTCTTCTGCCATATGTCCATTGCTGCTGTATAAGTACAGTCCAGGGGTGTGGTGCTGTGCTGCATCAGTCCAGTGGTGGTGTCTTGTGCTGCATCAGTCCAGTCACAGTGGTGGTGTCCTCTGCTGCCATATGGCCATTGCTGTTGAATTAGTCCAGTACATTTTAGTGGTGCTGTGTTATCCTGCATCAGCCCAGTGGTGGTGTCCCTGTGCTGCTGTATAAGTCCATTGGTGCAGCCGTATAAGTCCATTGGTGCAGCCGTATAAGTCCATTGGTGCAGCTGTATAAGTCCATTGGTGCAGCCGTATAAGTCCATTGGTACAGCCGTATAAGTCCAGTGGTACTGCCATATAATTCCAGTGATACTGCCTTATATGTCCAGTGGTACTGTTGTATAAATCCAGTGATACTGCCGTATATGTCCAGTGATACTGGCGTATATGTCCAGTGATACTGCCGTATAAATCCAGTACAGTGGTACTGCCGTATAAGTCCAGTGGGTACTGCCACATAATTCCAGTGATACTACTGTATACTGTATGTCCAGTGATACTACCTTATAAGTCCAGTGATACTGCAGTAAAAGTCCAGTGGTACTGACATATAATTCCAGTGATACTGCTGTAAATACCAAATTTCTTTCTAACAAATGTTTAAAATTGCCCGCTCTAATATATACTGCGGACGCCAGGCGCATCTTATTACCATATATGATAAAAGTGCGCTGTATGTCGCAAAA
This sequence comes from Pseudophryne corroboree, assembly GCF_028390025.1. Taxonomy (NCBI): domain Eukaryota; kingdom Metazoa; phylum Chordata; class Amphibia; order Anura; family Myobatrachidae; genus Pseudophryne; species Pseudophryne corroboree. Next base: position 802,377,031 of record NC_086445.1, read on the forward strand.
CACTACATCCCTTAAGAGAAAACAATACACACACACATTGGGGTATATTTACTAAGGTCCCGATTTTGACCGAGATGACGTTTTTTCTTCAAAGTGTCATGTCGGGAATTTACTAAGCAAAAATCTCGGCAGTGATGAGGGCATTCGTAATATTTTGGAAGTCCTAGGAAAAAATCACGAATCAATATACCATCGGTCAAATACGCCTGCAATTTGGTAGAAATCGGTAATTTACTAAAAAGTGCAAATCACAAACACTGCCGACAATAGCCAAACACTGCCGTGCTGAAATACAAATCGTGAAAAAGTGCTAAAAAAACCCAGACCTGCTTTTTTATCCCGTGTTTGGATAGGCATGCGCGGATCCATGAGATCCGTGCATGTTTATCAGTGGGAAGGGGATGGGAAAGTGTTATTTTTAAAAAAAAAAATGCGTGGGGTCCCCCCTCCTAAGCAAAACCAGCCTCGGGCTCTTTGAGCCGGTCCTGGTTGCAAAAATATGGGGGGGGGGGAATGATAGGGGTTCCCCCATATTTAAACAATCAGCATCGGGCTCTGTACCTGGTCCTGGTTCCAAAAATACGGGGGACAAAAAGCGTAGGGGTCCCCCGTATTTCTGAAACCAGCACCGGGCTCCACTAGCCAGATACATAATGCCACAGCCGGGGGACACTTTTATATAGGTCCCGGCGGCCCTGGCATTACATAACCAACTAGTCACCCCTGGCCGGTGTACCCTGGAGGAGTGGGGACCCCTTCAATCAAGGGGTCCCCCCCCTCCAGCCACCCAAGGACCAGGGGTGAAGCCCGAGACTGTCCCCCCCATCCAAGGGCTGCGGATGGGAGGCTGATAGCCATTTTGTAAAAAAAATTATATTGTTTTTAGTAGCAGTACTACAAGTCCCAGCAAGCCTCCCCCGCAAGCTGGTACTTGGAGAACCACAAGTACCAGCATGCGGTGGAAAGCCGGGCCCGCTGGTACCTGTGTGAACATAGGTAAGTATGTGTATATGGAGGTGTGGATGTATGCATTAAAGTTTTACTTTCAAGGTGTGTGTCTTATGTTTTTATTGGGGTATTTTTTTAGTAGTAGTACTACAGGTACCAGCGGTCCTGGTTTTCCACCGCATGCTGGTACTTGTGGTTCTCCAAGTACCAGCTTGCGGGGGAAGCTTTCTGGGACTTGTAGTACTGCTACTAAAAACAATATTAATTTTTTTACAAAACGGCTATCAGCCTCCCATCTGCAGCCCTTGGATGGGGGGGACAGCTTCGGGCTTCACTCCTGGTCCTTGGGTGGCTGGAGGGGGGGACCCCTTGATTGAAGGGGTCCCCACTCCTCCAGGGTACCACGGCCAGGGGTGACTAGTTGGTTATGTAATGCCAGGGCCGCCGGGACCTATATCAAAGTGTCCCCCGGCTGTGGCATTATGTATCTGGCTAGTGAAGCCCGGTGCTGGTTTCAGAAATACGGGGGACCCCTATGCTTTTTGTCCCCCATATTTTTGGAACCAGGACCAGGCGCAGAGCCCGGTGCTGGTTGTTTAAATATGGGGGAACCCCTGACATTTCCCCCCCCCCATATTTTTGCAACCAGGACCGGCTCAAAGAGCCCGAGGCTGGTTTTGCTTAGGAGGGGGGACCCCACTCAATTTTTTTTTATAATTTAACACTGATTTCATTTTTTACAAAGGTGCACAATGAAGCCCAGCACGGATCTCTCAGGTCCGGCCGAGATTCATTGTATTAAAGTCGGCAGTGTTTTACAAGTCACTCACGTAAAACACTGCCTAGAAAAACGAATGACATTGACATCGGTAAAACCGAAAATGCAGAATATGACAGCTTAGTAAATTAGTCGTACTGAATTCAAAAAGTTGCAACTTTACACTTTCGATGTCATTCGTGATTGAACTTTGACCTCAAACGGGAAAATACGAATTTTAGTAAATATACCCCATTGTCTGAGTTCCAAAGCTCATTGATGTATATATTTGTTATTAAAAGGATATGTATTCAATATATCACAATGTAAAGTATATATACAGTATATTTACATGGTTACAATTTATACAGTAAGCAGTTATTACAATCTAATTCAAAATACAGCCACTGCCAGCAAATACATCACCATATCTTTCTCATATAAAGTCTCTCCTCCATTTCACTCTCTCTCTCTCTCTGTAAAATCATGCAGCCACTGTACAGTCAACATCTCCACCATCGTCTGGGACAAAACAGCATCTAACTCTCTAAGTCCTAGAAACTGCCTATATCACACAGTTGGAGTTTTCAGCCTGTTGGTTTCGGTTTCCTTCTATTGGTCCAGAGGCCAGACCTCTCAAGAACTCAATGGCTCATTGGTCAGAGTGAGGGCTTTTGTCCTGTGTTGCTGGCACATGTATCTGCCCCCAGGGCCATGCTGTGAAGCTAGTTTCAAGTCTTCAAAAGATCTTTTGTTCACTTTAGAATTTTGGCTTCATATTCCTTCATTTAATCATATCTACTTGTTGCAATGAGCTACAACTTAACAGGCATCAAATTGATATACACATTAATCTGGTTGCTTTAATACCAAACACGACATGTCTATCTTGCTTCTTTCCAATAATACACATACATGACGTTACTCCATTAAATACATTTAAAACATTATGATGTCTGGCACTTGATATGTTCAAATTATGTGCTGTATGAAATATGTGTCGAATCTATCTCTGTGGCATGTCTGTGTAAATGTGTATGGTACCATATATTGCTGTGCTCGCTGTGCGTATTTGCAAGCATAGCGACTCATATGTGTGGAGTCTGTATGTTCTCTCTATGTAATATTTTTGACTTCGACAGTCTGCCCTTTGGCAGTAAACAATAACTGCCATCAATTGTTAACATAAGAAAAAAATATTTCAGACAATAATCGGTGACCTAGACACACGTATGTATTCATTCCGCAAATCAGACATTTGACTATATTTGGGGAAGACAGGGAGGAGGACAAGACATCCTCTATATGCACTCAGCGGTCATGGGACCACTGGTTGGGTGTGGGACAACATTCAACCTATAGATTATACTGGGACAGTGCTTTGGCCTATAATGTCTGATTTGGACGAACATTTCACACATACATGTACCTACGTCTTTGTACACTGATGTTCGGATTCAATTGAGGTTCTGCTGGGTAGATGAAGAAGACACAAACAAATCGTGAAAGTGACATAAAATTCTCATGATTTACATATTCCTATCATTTTCTGAACATTGTTTCCATTTCTGGAACATATGCTAGGTCTGTTTAATCATTGAACAAGGGTTATAAGTGGTGTCCTTCCTAGATAACATAAACCTTTGGAGTTCGGGGAGAGCCACTCATAAAGCTTTCTTCCACACATATTAATGAGCTCTTTATCTGCTATGTGTGAATAGCCATTGTCTGATTGTTCCTGATTACCACCCAATTTACTGAAATTGGTGAGATTTAAACTTACCAAGGATTTATCTATGGTACTGGTGGATCTTAAGGCTAGGGGTTCTAGTTATATTATATTCTTTGTCCACCGGTCCCCTCCCCCTTCCGTGTAATTCAAGTACCTCAGCTAACTCTAAAAAAAAATATGGCACTAATCCTGCATCTTTTCATCTTAGAGGTACCTGTGAGCACATCCAACATTCCGTTTGGTTTAAGACCTTACCCACTAGTGAGTAGTAATCACTCGAGGGATGTCTGTCACCTTATTGCTAGACTGACATCTCTGGATGCTCTCATCTTCAAATATGGTGTCACAATAACTACAAAATACAGTATTCCTCAGACAATAGCCTATCACGTTACCTCCGAACTCCGTAACTACTAGACCTTTGATTTTTCTCTGGCTTTAACAAACTGATCGGCTAATCCTGGGATCCTATAAGAAAATGACTCCTTCCTCCAGAACCAGTTCCAGTCCCACACTCGACTCCTCATGAAAAACCTCGCAAAAATAGAATGTCCTGGAAAAAAAATGTTTGTCAGCGGGAAAGAGAGAAAAGAGAAATAGAACAAAACAACTCTTGTTCATAGCAAATCAATTACAACGACTGATCTTTCTGTGATCCTTTAGCATGCTCAGGTAGTGTTCAACAGTGCCGCCTCTCAGTCTTCACGGAACAGGCTCTCTGGTGATACTTTTGCGATCTCACTACATTTACGAGTTCCTTTCCGGACTACCGACTTTCCTGCAATGGGAATCGTGGACTCAAGTCTCTCAGCTACTTTCACTGGGATAGTGCTGTCAACAAAACTTGGTATGGTCCTTCCCACCTGTCTATTAGGCAACCTGAGTGTAAGAACAATCACACAGTCTCTTGGTTCACAATCAAGACAGTATTTGGCATACCAGGAATCAACAGTTTCAAGTTCTTTTGTCAAGTTCTCAAATGCTGGCTCATCTCAATAAGGTACTGTACTGTCATCTCATTGGTGTATTTCTGATCATTGTGCGGATCAATCGTGACATAAGGTTGTCTTCCAAAAAAAAAAAAAAAATACACTAATACCAACACAAAAACAAATTTCGAAGAGGGTGATTCGTTAAGTGAAGATCTGGTAGTGGTTCCGATGCTACATAATACTAGTGGCGGTATCTATGATCACAATAGTCCAATTTCAAGCTTTGCTCCTACTTCTAGGGGTACCATTTTCTACACACAAATTTCTGCACAATTTTTCTTTGCGGTAAACATAGCAGCATCCGTGGTGGCTGGAAATGCCTCTACCCAGTTTGAGAAAACATCAGTGCACACCATTACATAACAATAATTCCTAAAGGGTGTTAACTGTACAAAACTGTTGTGTGTTTACAATGTAGAGTATCATGAGCATAACTCAAAAAAAAATCTCTAGAGGAGAGAAAGGAGAAAATTAAAAAGAAAAATGTCAGGTTTGCCATTTACCAACGGGCATATCAGTGTCTATACAAAATTTCCCTTCACCAGTATTCTCATCCTTCCTCCACCCTTTGTGCATGACATGGCACACTGCAGTAATACTGCTGTTATCGTGCTGTGAGATATACTTGGTTCGGGCAGAACTCTGAAGGACCAATTAGGCATGTAGTGTTTGAACTGTAATCGGGTCCATGTATTGTACCACCCTGTGAACGCAAAAGATGAAGAGGAAACTGTGGAGAAACAGAATAGAGGTTGGTGACAGATGAGTTTGTAGAGGTGAAGATTTTATAAAAATTTGACAACTGGATTGGGCACTACGGGGAAGTGATTCTCTACTTGGTCTACTCCACTTAAAAAAAATTCTGTGTTTGTTGTATCGCTATTGGGACTATCCCAGCCATCAATCCAGTGTCCTGTCCATCCTAAGTTCATAGGGAACCCGGTATCTGTGAGATAATTTCCTCTACCTGTGATGTACATGAATCTAGAACAGTGAAATGTAACATTAGTCTTCGTGGGTGTCTAACATACTTTGTACTTCCTGAGCGGAAGCACATTATATGTATATCATATCTAACAAAGCTCCTGTTAAGTTAATCAGGGGCCATTTCTGCTAGGAAAGAGAAGCAAAAGTTTAGAGGCCCCATCTTAACCCCAGCAAGTTTTGTCAAAGGGTAATGTTGCATTTATTTTGTACTTCCCATTAGCCAAATCTGTTTTCTATATGGCTTGTGATTCCTTACTATATGTCCCTTGGTCCCGTCTATGTGTTTAATAATGTGGCTCATGTTTTCTGTCTAGGGGGTCTATATTGACTACGTGTCCTACTACTCCTACAATCTCTGGCAAAATGCCCTTCCTTCCTACAAGTGTAACATATTATTGACCTTGACTTACCATTAGGGATCTGGGGTTTGGACTGATGTGTCTTTCTTGTATGTGCCTGTATACTTACCGTCCTCAACCTTTCCTCCTGTTGTTCTCTGCACCTAGCAATATTCTTGTGATGTTCAATAACACACTCTCTAAGATTAGCTACTGTGACCCCTTTCCAATTTGGCAAAGAAGTCTGCACTCTGACCCTCAATGTCTTATTGAGCCCGTCCATTAACACAGAGACAGCCACCTCCCATTTGCCAAATTAGTGTTTACCAGTGATCTTATCCAGACAGAGAGTTTTCTATTACTGCAAAAGACAAACAAAAAAAAAAATTAACAAGCTTCTAGGTCATGCGTAGTATTCATTCAATCCTTCTCATCCCGTATTAAGGGTCTGTACATGGTCCAACAAACATTTCCGAGCTTATCTTGACTAGGGGCATTACTAGGAATTAATACTTTTTATATGGTAACTAAAAGAAATACCCGGGGGTTTCACTGTCTCTGTCCGCTTTCCTACTGGCAAATACTAATGTGCGGACAGGTTTTTCTCTATTTCTGACGTTACTTTCTTGATTTTTATTTTATTTTGGGGTTTTACTATATATGTACACGAATGATACCATACTTACCAGTTCCACTGGTCTCAGCCACTTCCCCCGCAGGCTACTGCTCTTCTTTTACCGGTTGGATACTCCTCTGAGTGCATGAGAAATGGCTGAAACCAGTCAGGTCGCCTTCTCCTCCTAACTAAAACTTCAACATTCATTAGTACATATATAGGTTACACTCATATTTTTCATATTTTTATTATTTTCTATAGTTTGTATGCTTGCTGAAAATGCTTACACATCTACACATGGCAGTGTACTTGCTTTCTCTTTTTCTTCCTACTTGTTTATTGTTGCTACAAGTTCAAACAGTTCTTATATTTCCATTCTTGTCTTATATGACTTTGGTTAGACATACCACCTGCAATACCTTAGGATCAAACTCACCAACCCCTCTTGCTGCCACAGGTTTAAACAATTTGTATGTCTGACCCTTTGTTTTCTAGATTTGATCAGGCATATTCTACTATCTACATTCTGCAGTACCTCTGGTTCAAAGCTGCCCATCCTAGGGAATGATGCCCTATCTTTCTCAGTCATACGTACCCATTCGTCACAATAAACTTCAGCGTGTGGGCCATATTTCCCACACATAATAAACCTCGCTGATCCCTTGGGCACGGCTTTCCAGCCTGAACCCTGGCTACCATATGTCTCTTACTTGAGCAACTGGCTCCCATAATTGTGGGCCTTTTCCCACAAACACCAAAATACTCAATGCAAGCAGACGGTGAAAGTTCTCTGAGCGCTCTTCACCCGCTCTCGCCCACGTTGGCCAGTACTATGATATACTGTTGATAGTGGAAAGCAATGTACCCAACCTAGGGCCCCTAACTGGCTTCTATCCACTGAAAGTTTTTAGGAGTGACTTACCTTTTCCAGTGAATATCTACCGTTGGAGATTTTCCTGAGAGAGACCAGCGAAAACTCCCTATGCACTTATACACAAATCACGCTTGCGTATGATCTGCACGGTGCTAATAATACCGCAGTTTTGCGCAAAAGAAGTTCGCACAAGGGTATCAAGTTGCATCACGTATCACACCCACAAACGCGCGGTCCAATCGCACAGCGTATAGGTACTTGTTACCTATCCGCTCTACGACCACGAGTCGAATATACAAACTGCGACCCTTCAGCCGGAGCGTAACAAAAAAAACTATATGGGTCACAATTCTCTACCACGCTCCTGTGCAAGTCTCCTCACGACTTGCGTACTTTACTATCTATACTAACGTGAGTCAGCCGCCTCACGCCGCCAAGCCTCCACTCACTTGGTGTACCAACGCCGGGATCCCGAATTCTGGGGTTCAAATACACTCATTCTTCCTTTCAACTCACACAAATACACAGCGTTTTTCTGTACAGAAAGTTTCGACTCTTTCTGATCGGCAGCATTACCCCAGAGGCAATACAGTTTAAACAAAAGTCTTATACTAATCTGCTTTTGAAATCGGATAGTTATGTGCTATTGTATTTAAGGAATACTACCCCACCTTTTATTTGAACAAACTATCGTGTAATTTGTACTAAGCGTCCGCACTCTTACACAACTTTGCGTAAACACGCGACCGTGCATGCCTTTTACGCTGCGTACGCGGTCCTGTACTTTGTCCAAGCCACGTATACAAAACGTGCGTCCGCAATAAAACAAATCGCACAACCTCTATAAATGTGAGCAATACAAACTATAATCGCTCACAAGCACAACCCACACTTGTTCTGTGTAACCCTTTATGACTGGGCCAGAACTGCGTTTTGTGTTTTTTATAATTATTCCCTTAACACACTAATTCAAATTTATCTATATAGCAACAAATGTATCCAATTTCACACAGATCTAAAATGACTAATAACCTATAATTTAAATGCTATGATTCAGATTGGATAGCTATCTTGCAGAACATACACTGATATAAATATACACATAATTATAATAATAATATTATATATATATATATATATATATATATATATGTATCATTTACTGGCCTCCTATGAAACACCTTACCTCTTCATTGCCTCTAATTTGCATATCAAAGATATTTGCTGTTTACTACTAAAAAAAAAAAAGTAGTTACACAGGTTAATTTGCATTTCAGTGCCTATACGCCACCATAAGTCTTGGAAGAAAAGAAAGAAGAAGAAAAAACTCTTTTTTTTATTATTTTTCACAGACAAGAAGGAAAAAAAACATTCACTTATCTCACCATTAACTCTCACTAGGCCCAATTGAAACTATTTGTAATTGACTATGGCATGTGTTAAATAAATTCATTGGTAACTCATAAATGGTGCTGGATGTGACAAAGGAAACCGATTGTTCTGAGCACACTGAAAATCAGCTATTTAGAAAGTGACCTTCCTAAAATGGCCACTGCTCCTCCCCCTTCCACATCCATGAGGTTTACACAAGATGGTGGACACACCATGTGGCTCCTTTGTCACAAAGAAATCACACTCCACACAGGCACCAGTGTTACTTTAGGCCTGAGTTAAAAAAAAAAAAAGCTATATCATGGCTATGCATCAACTTTTAAATGTACTTTGAAATCTACTTAACAGATCAACAATCCAATCTGAATCAAACACAATATGACTTATTTGAACTTTGTTTTGCAACAATAAAAATACGCTGTAGCATCTTAAATATTATGAGAAACACATTGTCCCTTGAATTTCATATCAGCGGCTTACTGTTAACACAACAAAACACGTGGATGTGATTCGTCAGCGTCGCGATGCATCCATCGTTAGTCGGTCGATCACAGCCGCGTTTGTAATGTACAGTGCATTATTAAGAACGTGATATCTCATACGCAGCCCTCATTTGTAAAAAATACCAAATTTCTTTCTAACAAATATTTAAAATGCCCACTCTATATATTGCGGACGCCAGGCGCATCTTATTACCATATACGATAAAAGTGAGCTGTACGTCGCAAAACACTACATCCCTTTAGAGAAAACAATACACACTCATTGTCTGAGTTACAAAGCTCATTGATGTATATATTTGTTATTAAAAGGATATGTATTCAATATATCACAATGTACAGTATAGATATACATTTACATGGTTACAATTCATACAGTAAGCAGTTATTACAATCTAATTCAAAATACAGCCACAGCCAGCAAATACATCACCATATCTTTCTCATATAAAGTCTCCCCTCCATATCACTCTCTCTCTCTCTCTCTCTCTCTGTAAAATCATGCAGCCACTGGACAGTCAACATCTCCATCATCGTCTGGGACAAAACAGCATCTAACTCTGTAAGTCCTAGAAACTGCCTATATCACACAGTGGGAGTTTTCAGTCTGTTGGTTTCGGTCTCCTTCTATTGGTCCAGAGGCCAGACCTCTCAAGAACTCAATGGCTCATTGGTCAGAGTGAGGGCTTTTGTCCTGTGTTGCTGGCACATGTGTCTGCCCCCAGGGCCATGCTGTGAAGCTAGTTTCAAGTCTTCAAAAGATCTTTTGTTCACTTTAGAATTTTGGCTTCATATTCCTTCATTTAATCATATCTACTTGTTGCAATGAGCTACAACTTAACAGGCATCAAATTGATATACACATTAATCTGGTTGCTTTAATACCAAACACGACATGTCTATCTTGCTTCTTTCCAATAATACACATACATGACGTTACTCCATTAAATACATTTAAAACATTATGATGTCTGGCGCTTATTATGTTCAAATTATGTGCTGTATGAAATATGTGTCGAATCTATCTCTGTGGCATATCTGTGTAAATGCGTATGGTACCGTATATTGCTGTGCTCGCTGCGCATATTTGCAAGCATAGCGACTCATATGTGTGGAGTCTGTATGTTCTCTCTATGTAATATTTTTGACTGAGACACTGCCGAATACAGTATGTCCGGTAATACCACTGTAAAAATACAGTGGTTCTGCCGTATAAATCCAGTTAAATGATACTGCCCTATATGTCCAGTGATACTGCCATATACGTCCAGTGATACTGCACGTATACGTCCAGTGGTATGTCTGTATAAATACAGTCCAGTGGTACTGCCGTATAAGTCCAGTGGTACTGCCATATAATTCCAGTGATACTGCTGTATATGTCCAGTGGTACTGCCATATAATTCCAGTGATTCTGCCATATAAATCCAGTGGTACTGCCATATAATTCCAGCAATACTCCCGTATATGTCCAGTGGTACTGCATATAAATCCAGTGGTACTGCCATATAAATCCATTCCAGTGATACTGCCATATATGTCCAGTGGTACTGCCGGATAAATCCTGTCCAGTGGTACAGCCATATAAATCCAGTCCAGTGGTACTGCTGTATAATTCCAGTGATACTGACATATAATTCCAGAGATACTGCCATATAAATCCAGTGGCACTGCCATATAATTCCAGTGATACTGCCGTATATGTCCAATGGTACTGCCATATAAATCCAGAGGTACTGCCATATAAATCCAGTCCAGTGGTACTGCCATATAAGTCCAGTGGTACTGTTATATAATTCCAGTTATACTGCCATATATGTCCAGTGATACTGCTATATAAATCCAGTGGTGCTGCCATATAATTCCAGTGATACTGCTGTCTAGGTCCAATGGTACTGCCATATAAATCCAGTGGTTCGGGGGGGGGGTGACCTGACAAGCAAGCGGGACAGATGTTTCTGAGTGGAGCTCCAGGCCTTTAGTCAAAAAGAGCCTTTTATGATCACTTTTTCAACCCCTGCCCAGCTTGCATTACACTCTACATATAGTCCCTACTATCTCTGGACTGAGTGTGAAAGGTCCCGGAGCCGGAGGGGGCCCCTTGCCTCCTTGTGTGTTGGGGCCTGAGTGCTCTCCAGAAGCCAGGAGATAAATTTATCCTAGAGCCCGGAGCTGGCAGATCACCCTGTGGAGACTGTAAGGTGGCTCCCTCTGCCCTGCCGGACACCCGACTTCTTATTCTGATCTCTGTTCCCTCCACAGCTTGATACTAAGTGACCGGTCCCTTACCTCCGGATCGCATCACCCTGCCCGGGAGCTGAAGTCTGCTGTGCCACGCAGAGAATTTATTTATTTATTTATTAACAGTTTCTTATATAGCGCAGCATATTCCGTTGCGCTTTACAATTAGAACAACAGTAATAGAACAAAACTGGGTAAAAACAGACAGACAGAGGTAGGAAGGCCCTGCTCGCAAGCTTACAATCTATAGGAGACTCGCATCCGCTCCTGACCCTGCTCTCAGCTGCTCCCGTTCCCCGCTCGCCACGGCCCGAGTGCTCCGACCTTCCTGCTTCAACCTCAGCGGCGGTGCAGCGGTAAGCCACTGATTGACGGGCCGGGACCTCGGGCCTGGACCTGAAGTTGCCCGCAGCCGGACTGTGTTACATACAGCATCCTCCCCGCCTGCCAGCTGACCCTTTCCTCCACTCAACACCTCCCCAATTACTCCCTTGTTACAGATGGAGTAGGGCCGCGGAGTTGGGGTGCGCCAGGGAGACTCCCGCAGATTGCGGCCTGCTCCTCCTGTGGAAGCCTGGGCCCCAATTTAAACGCAGGGCCGCGGGGTGTTGCCTGGCTACTGAGGGAGGCAGACGCACGCTGAGAGAGCTCCTGCAATTCGGGGCTATAAATCCCTCTAACATCCCCCCTCTGAGCTCCTGTTCCATGTTTGGCAGACCCCCGGTCCCCTCTGATACCTTTGGTGTGCCCTAGCTAGTGCCGCAGAATCAGGGAGCAACTCTTGGAGCTCCTGCGGATTGCGGCCTGCGGGCGACCTTCAGACCGGGACCTCGATTTACCTTCTGGGCCGGCGCGCTCTCCTGGAGCATCGGAACTGGGCCGCGGACTTCCCTTCTTCCTCCCAGTGTCTTTGCTGCTGCCGGACACTGCGGGAAGCCGCCTCCTGCTGCCCCCTGCCTGTCTTCTCTGCCCGGATTCGCCGGGGCCCTCTGTGACCGGATGTAGCCGCAGGTGCCCGGTGGCCATTTTGAGGTGGAGGTCTCTCTACATCTGATGATCTCCTGCCTGGGATTCCAGCGGCGAGGCAGAGGATCTATGCGGGGCTGTGCTTCCAGTGGGAATGATAGATCCAGCACCGCACACCCACTGTTGCCCACCCCGGTAAGCCGTTTCTCTGATGCTATTTAGACCCTGCTCTTCCCGGAGCCAGCGTACAGCCACTAATCTCTGCTGCCACATAAAGTTTGCTGGCCACCCCCAGTGAAGAGTGACCCTCCGGGGTTGTAATATAAACGCCAGCTCCCTATGCCATACGCCTCTTATTAAAATACAGGCAAGGCTAAGCTCAAGTACCACGCTACAGCATCCGACTCCTGGGGTCATTCATGAGCAGCCAGACGACCTGGGAGGCCATGGCCTGACTGGCCCAACTCTTGCTACTATCACTTCTCCCCACAGCAAGTTTGCAGCTGTCTCCGGCCAGAAACGGCTATTCCTTTTGCTTCCTAATAAGGAGACATACAACTCTTCATATTTTTTACGACACATATACTGCACCTATTCGCTGAAGTGCATTGCTGACCCTGGCCGCAGATCATCTGTAACTATGTGAGGACCCCCAGCTGTCTCTTGGATAATGCTGCTGCTTACCTGATATTTCCGTAAGGCCACGTGGGAGGCTACTGCACGGTGATGATCCACGCATTTCTATATTACCAAGGATATGTGAAAGTGAAACACTGCGCCACCTTTCTTTATAGACCGATCTCATGGTGAGAGGCACGAAGAAAAAAAAGGCCAAGACCAAGCCAGACGAGACTCCAAAATCTGCGGCCCGTCATTCGTCAGATCTACGTCCGTTATTAACTCCACCTACCGCAGACCTAGCCACCACTTTAGCCATTCCTGACTCCCCGATTCTACATACTCAGGTGGACGACATGGCGGCTCCCAAGACCCCGCAGCCTCCATTGGACTCCTCCTCGACAGCAGAGATTAGCGAGATTCTGTCTCACGTCAAATCACTTCCCACGAAGCAAGATTTTTCGGTCTTAGAGACTCGCTTACTGTCTACCATCAAGCAAGAGGTGACGGCGCTTCAACAAGACATGTCTCAAATTGCGGCCCGTGATGATATATTGGAACGACATGAGATATCTAGCATTGACACTCTAACTAAATTTCAAGAGGTGGTTTCTCATCAGTGGAGTGATATTTCCTTTCTCAAATCACGTATAGAAGAAATGGACAACCATGGGAGGTGGAACAATATCAGGGTCAGGGGCCTCCCGGAAAGTATCCAACAGGCTCTTCTGACGAATGCACTAACAACAATATTTGGAGAGCTTATTGATCTGGATCCTAAAAGGGACATCGTGTTCGATAGAGCACACCGTGCTTGCCGTCCTCGAGGCATACAGTCCGACAGGCCACGAGATGTGATCTTCAGGCTCCACTATTATACCCAAAAGGAGGAGATAATGAGAAAGTCCCGACAACTGGATGGTACTGACTTCCAAGGCAACAGGATTCAGTTATTCCCAGATCTTGCATGGTCAACCCTGCAACAGCGCCGAGCCTTAAAGCCCCTTACTGACTCCCTTCGGAAACTTGAACTGAAATATAGATGGGGCTTCCCTTTCTCTCTTCAGGTTTCTCATAATGGTAAAGTCACTGCGCTCTTCAGACCATCCGATCTACCGGCCTTTTTCACAACTCTAGGCATACCACCTCTACTGTTTCCTGACTGGGACTCGTATCATTATCAACCTGTCATTCCTGCCGTGATCCCTCCAGATGACCTGTGGCAACAAGTGCGATCCCCGCGGATGCGGGGGACTCATCCTACCAGCTCACAGTCTTCTGAACCTCCATGATTGAGACTTTTTGCCTTGAATTGGTGAGATACAGTAGTTCTTGTTTCTACAGATGCATTTTTGGCTTTTCTTCTTTGCACTACAATATGTTTCTAATATACTGTATGTGATCTGTTTTGTAATGGTTTCGTCAGATAGGTGGTATGTTAACATTAGAAAGTGTTTTGAACATGTTTAAACTGAATCTTTACTCTTTAATCTTTACGTTTTTTTGATCTCTTTCTATATATTTTATAATGTACCCATTCTTATTCCTAGGTAATTTTCTCGCATTAAGTAAATTTTTGTGCCGTGGGTGGTCGCTGTCCTTGGCCCCCCGTAGGACCCCCATTATGCTGCATCCCCTGTCTCTTCTGGTTAGGAGTCGACAGGCTTCCACTCCTGTCCCCTTTGCAGCAGTTTTTTCTCTCATATTGCTGTTAGCTATGTTTGATATTGATATACTTTGCAGTGTAACGCTCCACACTGCAAGTTCCTCCTATGCTTTCCTTGGTTTCCTTTCCAATCTATCACCTTTTCTTGGTGCCCTCTTTTCCCTCCTCTATATACTAGTGGTAGAGATGTCTAATGCAAACCTGTTAGAGCTTGAGTTATAATGGGTCTGGATGATTTACATGTAACTACCCTTAATGTAAAAGGCTTGTATATTCCTGAGAAAAGACTAAACTCCTCAAATGGCTTAGAGATGAGAAAGTTGATGTAGCTTTTATCCAGGAAACACATTTTAAGATTGGTAACGTGCCATTGCTTAAGTGTCACTATTACCCCCATGTTTTCACGGCTAACAACCCTTCTGGTAAGCCATTAGGTGTAGCTGTTCTATTAGCTCGTCACCTACCTATCCTTAATGTCACTTCCCACAGATTAATTGAAGGTAGGGGGCTGCTGGTTAAGTGTGATATTTATAATCAACGTTTCTCCGTTTTGAATGTTTATGCTCCCAACGCTAAGCAGCCTTCATTTCTGTCCTTGGTTCTGGAAACCGCTGAGCCTCTCCTTGAAGGAGTGGTGGTGATGGGAGGCGATTTAAACTGGACTCTTGATCCCCTCCACGACACCTCTAAAAATGTTTCTTATAGACCGGAGAAGGAGTATAGGAGGGTGAGATGCGCCCTGCTTGACCACCAGCTGATCGACACATGGAGACTGACACACCCTTCTGAGGTAGATTTTCCTTTTATTCACACCCCCATCAGACATACTCCAGAATCGATTACTTATTTCTAAGTCACCGGCACCTACATTTAATCTCTGACACTTCTATTGGGCAAATTGTATGGTCTGGGCAACGGAGGCATGTCCAGACCATTGGGGATGGTGGGCCGTGGTGGCTGCATGACAAAACACGCAGCCACTGCGACCCGGGTGCAGCAGGTAGCTCCCTGCCAGTGTGCAGGAGCTGCGCAGGTCGGGAGCTACTCACCAGATATAAAATCATTGCTGCCGTGCAATGATTTTGTACCTGTGTGGGGAGGAGGGGGGCAGGGTCTGACATGCGGGGAGGACTAGCCCTGTGCTGGGCATCCCCATGCATGTCAGAGTAAATGATTATAGATGTGCTAAATTTAGCACGTCTACAATCAACGCTGAATTACCCCTCATTTTTGAAATTTTTGTGGATTGAATATTTAGCTACTCTAAAAAAAAAAAAACATTTTAAAATACTAAATTTATGCTAGATTTTAAGTTGTTTTACAACATTATTACTTCATTTGTGTGTAAAATATGTCTATTTACAGCAATGTTAGTTAACACATATTGTCATTTTTTTCTTTTTATAACAAATGAAGCATGTCATGAGTTAATGAACACCATCACTGCACAAGTAGTGTTGTATTGGCAACATGTATATTTTTCATAAAAACAATGAAGCTATGTGTTTATTTACAAATTATAATGAGTATGATTTTTATAAATATGATGCTGCATATGCGTTGTTTGTTTGTCATGCACTTATGTGTCCTAAGTGATTTAAACAAATTGGGATTTCCCCCCTTTTTTTTTATAACACATATAATCAAACAAACACAACAATCCTGCAATGTTCAGTTGAGTGAGGAACAGAGATGTTTGGTAAGTATTTCGCAAATTCACCACTTACAGCAGCATACACTCACAATTGCGTTCGCAACTGAGAACACAGACCATACTGTTAATGTGCATTAATAGCAATAAAGCTTATTTGTATTTATGAGCATTACAGTTGTCCACCAATCAACACCAGCCAGACAGTATAAATATTCACATGTATGATTAATACGCCATTGGCACCATGCGAGCTGCCATTTTCACAATGAGGGAGCTGCGACTCCTGACTTCTGTAATGGACCGCCGCATAGGCCGTACGGACCCTTATGTGTCAAACACGCGTAAGCGTGCAGCCTACGCGCTGGTCCGCAGAAAGATGTGAGTGAAGCTCCATACCAGGCAGACCATCATCCAGTTGGAAAGATGATGGGCCGACCTGCGACGTCCGCATTTGCTGGTGGAGATACACCAGCATGTTTGAGACCGTAAGTAATGCATACTGTAGCATTTGTGTGCGCCTGAGTGTGTTTTCAGTCAAATGTTTTGTAATATGCATCCATAAGTGTGTGTATGTTGTTTAACCTGTAGATCTTCAAAATGTATGTAGGTATGCATAGATGTTTTTATAGATATATAGAGTATGTGTGTGGATTGTATGTTGACTAATGTAAAAACAGTGGATCTGACATACTAACATGTTTAATTTTGCATGCCAGGAATAAATATGTGTTTCAAATTAGTATAATGATGTTTTGTTGTTTAAAAAAAAAAAAAACACAGATGTTTTCATGTTGGTTATTGAGTAGGGAATGTGTATTATAAACATATGGAGTCAAATGTAACAGAGTGATAGTTTCAGAAAGTGAGAGATTTGGTAAGATTTTGCCGTTTTTTTTAAAGTGGCAATTATTTACACAGCATGATCAACCTGGTTTTGCAGTGTAATGATTGCCACTTTAAAAAAAAACAAAACCTTACCAAATCTCTCACTTTCTGAAACTCTCACTCTATTACATTTGGCCCGTATTTCCAAAAACCCATAAACTGTGTTCTTCTCTCCTTAGGAAGAACAGAAAGGAGAAGTGGGAGGCACCCACAACCTCCCTCCCCCACTCAACCTCCCTCTCTCCCTCAACCTCCCTCCCCCACACAATCTCCCTCTACCCAGGGCCGGATTAACAATGGGGCGGATGGAGCTGCAGTTCCAGGCCCCCCATTAAAATAGGCCCACAAGAGAGTTGTGCAGCTCTAGACAGGTAAACATTTTTTCCTGCTACCGCCTGCAGCCAGCCCGCAGTGACCGTATAAGGACCCTCCCCCCTCCTGGCTGAGACCTGTGATCCACCCGCCCACTCCCAGCTGCAGCGTGGGCAGATCAAACACTGTCACCGTAACCATTAGTATAATGGTGCAGCGGGAGGCTTCACTAGCTTTCCCTGCCCCTTCTACCTCAGTGCCGCCCCCTGCCACCCCTGCTAACTGAAGAAAGCAGCCGTGTGAGTGACCACCGCATCAGTCACAGCTCCTTAAAGGAAGCCCGGCAGAGTGTCTGCTGTCTGGTCCTGCTGACTGCCTGGTTGTTGTTGCTGCTGCTGCTGCACTGTAGTCTGATTCATTTATAAAATGTTAGTTTGTGTGTATAAATATAAGAGGAAGATGGTGTAATACACAGGGATAGAAGGTGATGGAGGTAAATATAAGATTGGAGGTGCGTGATACATGGGGACAGGAGCTGATGGGAGTAATTGTAAGAGGGGGATGAGGGATGTAATACATGGGGAAAGGAGGGTTTGGGAGTAAATATCAGAGAAGGAGGGGTGTAATACATGGGGACAGGAGGAGCTAGTGGCATTATAGGAGTGGTAATATGAGGCTGGGCATTTGGGGTATCCGGAAAATGAAAGTGGAAATAGTGGATATGCCGGAATTAGGGGATAGATTGGGCATAGGGGGGCATATGCTTCATGCTGTGTGTGTCCCCTACCCACATTTTCACTCTGCAGTAGATGTAGGGGGCCCCCGGTAACCTACATCTATACCCTCGTATAGGGCTCATATAGGGGCCCCTCACTTACAGTGCGGTCTGTGTGGACCCTGGCCAGTGAAGGAGTACAGATCTCCGGGTGCCAGGAACCTGAGGAAGATCCTCATCTCACTGCCCATCATCATCAAACCCTCAGCACGTACAACAATGACACTACGGCTGCAACCAGAGAACTTGCTCACCGGCACTTCTTTATTTATTTATTTATTTATTTATTTCTAAAATTACTAAAATTTTGGTTTGGTATAGCATGTAATAGGTGTTGGATTACTGTTTTTTTTTATGACTAATACTATGATTTTTTTTATTATAATTCTGTTATGGTGATAATAAGATTATTTCACTGTGAACCTTTTGGCTTCTCAAATACCCAACTCAATAGTTAAACGTTTGGTATACAGTATACTTGAGGAGAATGAATTTTGCTATATCTGCATTACTCTTCCACTTTAGTATGCTTTCCATAGCTCTTACGCTATAATTCTGTGGACTTAGTAATTCTGTGATGTTGTTTTTCACTGTGGAATGCATATGGGATAGTGCTTTGGTGTCTTAGGGCCTAATTAAGCAAGGATCACTAAATTGCAAAAACACAAATCACACGATTATTGTCAAACTGTGCATGTGCTGCGAATGCATTGCGTTTGTGGGAAGGCTGCATTGTGTTTGTGGGAAGGCTGCATTGCGTTTGTGGGAAGGCTGCATTGCGTTTGAAGCCTAAGTGAAATGTGATCGCAGTTCGATTGACAGAAAGTGACTGTTTGTGGGTGTTAACATGGCATTTGTGGGGAGTGTTTGGGAAAATGCAGGCATGTCATGACCATTTTTGGGGTGTGTATCTGATGTAAGTTGTAATTGCTTGCGATTAAAAACATGGCGCCGGTGCGACTACATTCTCATAGTTCTGAGTGGCCCTGGGTCATCTGCAACTGTCAATGGTACTAGTTTTTTGTGTCTGGATCGCAATTCTGCTGTTGCATACCCAGATTTGTGCGTCTTTTGCCATTTCTGGGTGGCTCTTCACATGTGATTTTTAGCAGTTGCAGTTTAGAGACAATTTCAGTCTCATTAGCGATCCATGCTGAATTAGACCCTTAATACACTATTGACTGTCTCTACAGTGATTGCTGATGTTGTTTTCGTGTGTGTGTGTGTGTGTGTGTGTGTGTGTGTGTGTGTGTGTGTGTACCACAGTGGTACGCACGCTACCACGGTTTATCCTGTATGGCATGTACTCAGGTCACAATGAAAACTTCCGACTTTGCATATCAAACTGAGATGCACACAATTGATTTTCGATTAATTATATGTAGTACAGTAGATATATATGTATTTATATTCTACAGCCTGCCTCTGTGCATTGAATGCTGCTGTGTTCACCTATACTATAAGTATGTGTATATCTATCTATATGTATTCTTTCACTGGCGGCATATGTTTTCTGGTTCACTTTCCATATCTCCCCCATAACAGTAGTCACACCCCGCCGTGCTGGTCACTCCTTCTGCAGCAGCAAATGATAGGCCCTTCATAAATTTCAGCTCCAGGCCCATGTTGACCTTAATCTGGTACTGCCTCTACCCCTCAACCTCCAACCCCCATTCAACCTCCCTCCCCCATTCAAACTTCCTCTCCCATTCAAACTCCCTCTCCCCCTCAACCTCCCTCCCCCATTCAAGCCCCTTCCCCCATCCAACCTCCAACCCTGAGTCAAGCCCCTTCCCCCATCCAACTTTCAACCCCCAGTCAAGCCCCTTCCCCCATCCAAACAACATCTCAAGGTGAAGAACAGGTAAGTTTTTTTGTGTTTTACTTAATTGAATATTTTTTGTTTTTTTAAATCTACTACAACATGTGTTTTCAACCTGCGGCTATCCAGATGCTGTGGAACTACACAGCCCAGCATGCCCTGCAACAGTTTTAGCATTCCCAAATTGCTGAACTGTTGCAGGGCATGCTATGCTGTGTAGTTCCTCGGCAGCTGGATAGCCAAAGGTTCACCATGCCTGAACTAGACAGTGAGCTGTTGAAGTGTGCTTTTATATTGCATAATGATTGAAATATTTTATTTAAAATTGTTAAACATTTTTTTACAGATGCTGAGTTTGAAGATCGCAATGCAGAAAGACAACCACCATGCCTCAGTGAAGAGGAGGAGGATGAGTATGGGGCTATGGAGGAGAATAATAATTTTATTCTTTTACTTTTTTTAATTAAAAATATACTGCAACATATGTCTTCAACCTGCGGCTATCCAGCTGCTGTGGAACTACATATGCAAGCATTCCCTGCCACCGTTTGGCTATTAAGGCATGCTATAACTTTTGCAGGACATGCTGGGATGTGTAGTCCCACAGCAGCTGGAGGGCCAAAGGTTCCCCATCCCCGCAACAGTTTTTCCATTTGGCCATGCTAAAACTGTTGCAGGGCATGCTGGTATGTGTCGTTCAACAACAGCTGAAGGGCCGCAGTTTGCTGACCCAGGACCTAGACAAGGGGTGGGTAAACTTTGGCCCTCCAGCTGCTGTGGAACTACACATCCAAGCATGCCCTGCAACAGCTTTTCCATTTGGTCATGATAAAACTGTTGCTGGGCGTGCTGGTATGTGTCGTTCAACAACAGCTGGAGTGCCAAAGGTTCACCATCCTGTGAGCTATTGAAGTGTGCTTTGTACATTACTTCTAAAGGGTGTAGTACGGGTGACCGGCGGTCTCCTGACCGCTGGTCACCTTACCGACGCCGGGATCCCGGCAGCATACCGACGCCGGGATCCCGGCGGGGAGGGGCGAGTGCAGCAAGCCCCTTGCGGGCTCGCTGCGCTCGCCACGCTGCGGGCTCGGTGGCGACCTGCGGTCGCCACGGATTCTATTCCCACTCTATAGGTGTCGTGGACACCCACGAGTGGAAATAGTCCCTGTTGGTCGGCATGCCGACCATCGGGATAGTGAGCCGTCGGGCTCACGGAGGAGGTCATGTGACTGTCGGTCAGCCGACCAGCGGTCACATGACTACCACCCCTTCTAAATTGCTTAATGTCTGAAATTAATTCTAACAATTGTTCAAACGTTCTTTACAGATGCTAAGGTTGGAGATCGGAATGCGCAAATACGTTTGGTACTGCAGCGGATGGAGCAGCATGTTCTGGGCCTCCTTGAGAAAATCAATATTTGACAAAATATTTTTGGTTAGACTTTTTTCTAAAAAAAACTTTAGAAAAATTGTTATTTTGTAAGAAAAAATTTATACCAACATTTTTGTGTTGTGTTTATTAAAAGGGCAGTATCATATATGTAGAGATATAGCCTCACTTTGAAAGTTAGGGTGTGTACACACGGTGAGATATTTTCTTTCGATTTAGACTATATAGTCAAAATCGCAAGAAAAGTTAGTGCAGATCGCATGGTGAAAGTCACCTTGCGATCCCGATGCGCAATCCCGCCAGGTCGGCATCGCAAGAAAAGATAGACTGTGCAGGCAAGTCAATCCTTGCTAGATCGGTGTACTATCTAGTTCATCTCACATGTCAATGACATCTCACATAAGCCAAAATCTCACATAAGCCAAAATCGTAAGCACACATAGTCCATATCTCAAGAAAAGTTAGTCAAAATCTGTGCTATCTGGGCTTCGGGGAGTTCAAGGGAAATCGCAAGTGAAAATCGGGCATAGCAAGGATCTCACCGTGTGTACACACCCTTATAAAATGGAGAGTGATAAAGTACCATCTAAAAAACTCCTAACTGCCATTTTAAATACAAAGCCTGTAACATAGCAGTTAGGCTGGGGGAAGAGAGATGCAGATGCACACTCTTAGTATTAGGGATGTTAGGGACCCATGTGATGAAGTCACCTGGCTGCGGTACATGGGCCCGCATATTTGCGCAAATGTGTGCTAAGAACTTCAATTATACTCCATGTTAATTGTGAGGGTTTATTTAAATTATTTTTATTATCAGTGTTCTTAGTGCTAAGAGTGTGCATCTGCATCTCTCTTCCCCCAGCGTAGTATTAGAAGCCTCAGCATGATAGCACCTCTTGATATCTTTAGTAATAGGATGTGCAATCCAGGTTCCCCCCTTTTTCCACTATATTTGTGTATATATTGTACACTGGAAGGCAAGGCTTCCTTCCTCTGGATTGGCACTCCTCCCATTCACCCTCAGGTGTTTTAATTAGCTGGGTTCCTGCATTTCAGATCACACATTGATAAGGCCCTATTTAGAGGTAAGTCCTGTATAAATTTATACAATGTGATAGTATTAGGGATGTTAGGGACCCATGTGATGAAGTCACCTGGCCGCGGTACATGGGCCCGCATATTTGCGCAAATGTGTGCTAAGAACTTCAATTATACTCCATGTTAATTGTGAGGGTTTATTTAAATTATTTTTATTATCAGTGTTCTTAGTGCTAAGAGTGTGCATCTGCATCTCTCTTCCCCCAGCGTAGTATTAGAAGCCTCAGCATGATAGCACCTCTTGATATCTTTAGTAATAGGATGTGCAATCCAGGTTCCCCCCTTTTTCCACTATATTTGTGTATATATTGTACACTGCAAGGCAAGGCTTCCTTCCTCTGGATTGGCACTCCTCCCATTCACCCTCAGGTGTTTTAATTAGCTGGGTTCCTGCATTTCAGATCACACATTGATAAGGCCCTATTTAGAGGTAAGTCCTGTATAAATTTATACAATGTGATAGTATTAGGGATGTTAGGGACCCATGTGATGAAGTCACCTGGCCGCGGTACATGGGCCCGCATATTTGCGCAAATGTGTGCTAAGAACTTCAATTATACTCCATGTTAATTGTGAGGGTTTATTTAAATTATTTTTATTATCAGTGTTCTTAGTGCTAAGAGTGTGCATCTGCATCTCTCTTCCCCCAGCGTAGTATTAGAAGCCTCAGCATGATAGCACCTCTTGATATCTTTAGTAATAGGATGTGCAATCCAGGTTCCCCCCTTTTTCCACTATATTTGTGTATATATTGTACACTGGAAGGCAAGGCTTCCTTCCTCTGGATTGGCACTCCTCCCATTCACCCTCAGGTGTTTTAATTAGCTGGGTTCCTGCATTTCAGATCACACATTGATAAGGCCCTATTTAGAGGTAAGTCCTGTATAAATTTATACAATGTGATAGTATTAGGGATGTTAGGGACCCATGTGATGAAGTCACCTGGCCGCGGTACATGGGCCCGCATATTTGCGCAAATGTGTGCTAAGAACTTCAATTATACTCCATGTTAATTGTGAGGGTTTATTTAAATTATTTTTATTATCAGTGTTCTTAGTGCTAAGAGTGTGCATCTGCATCTCTCTTCCCCCAGCGTAGTATTAGAAGCCTCAGCATGATAGCACCTCTTGATATCTTTAGTAATAGGATGTGCAATCCAGGTTCCCCCCTTTTTCCACTATATTTGTGTATATATTGTACACTGGAAGGCAAGGCTTCCTTCCTCTGGATTGGCACTCCTCCCATTCACCCTCAGGTGTTTTAATTAGCTGGGTTCCTGCATTTCAGATCACACATTGATAAGGCCCTATTTAGAGGTAAGTCCTGTATAAATTTATACAATGTGATAGTATTAGGGATGTTAGGGACCCATGTGATGAAGTCACCTGGCCGCGGTACATGGGCCCGCATATTTGCGCAAATGTGTGCTAAGAACTTCAATTATACTCCATGTTAATTGTGAGGGTTTATTTAAATTATTTTTATTATCAGTGTTCTTAGTGCTAAGAGTGTGCATCTGCATCTCTCTTCCCCCAGCGTAGTATTAGAAGCCTCAGCATGATAGCACCTCTTGATATCTTTAGTAATAGGATGTGCAATCCAGGTTCCCCCCTTTTTCCACTATATTTGTGTATATATTGTACACTGGAAGGCAAGGCTTCCTTCCTCTGGATTGGCACTCCTCCCATTCACCCTCAGGTGTTTTAATTAGCTGGGTTCCTGCATTTCAGATCACACATTGATAAGGCCCTATTTAGAGGTAAGTCCTGTATAAATGTATACAATGTGATAGTATTAGGGATGTTAGGGACCCATGTGATGAAGTCACCTGGCCGCGGTACATGGGCCCGCATATTTGCGCAAATGTGTGCTAAGAACTTCAATTATACTCCATGTTAATTGTGAGGGTTTATTTAAATTATTTTTATTATCAGTGTTCTTAGTGCTAAGAGTGTGCATCTGCATCTCTCTTCCCCCAGCGTAGTATTAGAAGCCTCAGCATGATAGCACCTCTTGATATCTTTAGTAATAGGATGTGCAATCCAGGTTCCCCCCTTTTTCCACTATATTTGTGTATATATTGTACACTGGAAGGCAAGGCTTCCTTCCTCTGGATTGGCACTCCTCCCATTCACCCTCAGGTGTTTTAATTAGCTGGGTTCCTGCATTTCAGATCACACATTGATAAGGCCCTATTTAGAGGTAAGTCCTGTATAAATTTATACAATGTGATAGTATTAGGGATGTTAGGGACCCATGTGATGAAGTCACCTGGCCGCGGTACATGGGCCCGCATATTTGCGCTAATGTGTGCTAAGAACTTCAATTATACTCCATGTTAATTGTGAGGGTTTATTTAAATTATTTTTATTATCAGTGTTCTTAGTGCTAAGAGTGTGCATCTGCATCTCTCTTCCCCCAGCGTAGTATTAGAAGCCTCAGCATGATAGCACCTCTTGATATCTTTAGTAATAGGATGTGCAATCCAGGTTCCCCCCTTTTTCCACTATATTTGTGTATATATTGTACACTGGAAGGCAAGGCTTCCTTCCTCTGGATTGGCACTCCTCCCATTCACCCTCAGGTGTTTTAATTAGCTGGGTTCCTGCATTTCAGATCACACATTGATAAGGCCCTATTTAGAGGTAAGTCCTGTATAAATTTATACAATGTGATAGTATTAGGGATGTTAGGGACCCATGTGATGAAGTCACCTGGCCGCGGTACATGGGCCCGCATATTTGCGCAAATGTGTGCTAAGAACTTCAATTATACTCCATGTTAATTGTGAGGGTTTATTTAAATTATTTTTATTATCAGTGTTCTTAGTGCTAAGAGTGTGCATCTGCATCTCTCTTCCCCCAGCGTAGTATTAGAAGCCTCAGCATGATAGCACCTCTTGATATCTTTAGTAATAGGATGTGCAATCCAGGTTCCCCCCTTTTTCCACTATATTTGTGTATATATTGTACACTGGAAGGCAAGGCTTCCTTCCTCTGGATTGGCACTCCTCCCATTCACCCTCAGGTGTTTTAATTAGCTGGGTTCCTGCATTTCAGATCACACATTGATAAGGCCCTATTTAGAGGTAAGTCCTGTATAAATTTATACAATGTGATAGTATTAGGGATGTTAGGGACCCATGTGATGAAGTCACCTGGCCGCGGTACATGGGCCCGCATATTTGCGCAAATGTGTGCTAAGAACTTCAATTATACTCCATGTTAATTTTGAGGGTTTATTTAAATTATTTTTATTATCAGTGTTCTTAGTGCTAAGAGTGTGCATCTGCATCTCTCTTCCCCCAGCGTAGTATTAGAAGCCTCAGCATGATAGCACCTCTTGATATCTTTAGTAATAGGATGTGCAATCCAGGTTCCCCCCTTTTTCCACTATATTTGTGTATATATTGTACACTGGAAGGCAAGGCTTCCTTCCTCTGGATTGGCACTCCTCCCATTCACCCTCAGGTGTTTTAATTAGCTGGGTTCCTGCATTTCAGATCACACATTGATAAGGCCCTATTTAGAGGTAAGTCCTGTATAAATTTATACAATGTGATAGTATTAGGGATGTTAGGGACCCATGTGATGAAGTCACCTGGCCGCGGTACATGGGCCCGCATATTTGCGCAAATGTGTGCTAAGAACTTCAATTATACTCCATGTTAATTGTGAGGGTTTAATTAAATTATTTTTATTATCAGTGTTCTTAGTGCTAAGAGTGTGCATCTGCATCTCTCTTCCCCCAGCGTAGTATTAGAAGCCTCAGCATGATAGCACCTCTTGATATCTTTAGTAATAGGATGTGCAATCCAGGTTCCCCCCTTTTTCCACTATATTTGTGTATATATTGTACACTGGAAGGCAAGGCTTCCTTCCTCTGGGTTGGCACTCCTCCCATTCACCCTCAGGTGTTTTAATTAGCTGGGTTCCTGCATTTCAGATCACACATTGATAAGGCCCTATTTAGAGGTAAGTCCTGTATAAATTTATACAATGTGATAGTATTAGGGATGTTAGGGACCCATGTGATGAAGTCACCTGGCCGCGGTACATGGGCCCGCATATTTGCGCAAATGTGTGCTAAGAACTTCAATTATACTCCATGTTAATTGTGAGGGTTTATTTAAATTATTTTTATTATCAGTGTTCTTAGTGCTAAGAGTGTGCATCTGCATCTCTCTTCCCCCAGCGTAGTATTAGAAGCCTCAGCATGATAGCACCTCTTGATATCTTTAGTAATAGGATGTGCAATCCAGGTTCCCCCCTTTTTCCACATAGCAGTTAGGAGCAGATTTTTTGGAACTTTAACACTCCCCTCTAAAACACTTTAAAAAATATGAAGCATATATGCAAAAGTGTTTAACGTGTATATAATGTATGTCATACAGTCACGGTTTTTACAAACGTGAATTTATACCATATGTGAATATATGACATACAGTATATTATATACACATTAAATACTTTTGAATATACAGTATGCTTCATATTTTTGACAGTGTTTTAAAAATAAATGACATATGGTACAATTTAACTTACCTTTTTTAATTTTAAATGTAATACATTTCTGGGTATTGTGCAAATAGGACAACAAATATATTAAACTGATATGTTTGTTGCCTTAATTACTGAATGTTATTGAGCAACTAGATTGTAAAACTCTTCATTTTGCAGTGTTTGATCATTTAATTGTTCAATCACATTACAATTCCTTAGGGTGATTGGTTTTTTAATACAAAAAAACCCCACTGTGCGAAAATTTGCAAGGTAGCGAATGCAACTCACATGTACAACAAGCTCCATGTTGCATGCAATGCGAATAGCAACCATGCAAATGCATCACTGCCATGCAAAATAGTAAACACCTCTTTTGAGCACTGCTGCACATTTGTTTGTACTCTTACGTGGTAGGCATTGGCGTTTCTATAATGGGTGCAATGTGTGTGATGCACACAGTCCCCTGGGTCCAGGGGAGGCCCACACCGCACACATTAAATATTTACCTTACCGGAGTCCAATGGCGGGTGCAGCATTCGCGACAGAAATTGCTGCCAAAATGGCCGCCACGCATGCGCGGTAGCCAAATTGGTCTCCAGATCATGGCACATTGCCGGAGTCTACAGTGCCGTTCAGAGGAGGGGGCCCACCCGGAGGTGCACGCGGGCCCCCTCCTCTGTAGAAACGCCCCTGGTGGTAGGCGTGATTTTCTGTCTGATCGCACTCTTGCGCTTTGTTCGCATACTTGCGAACGCTGCTTGTGTGCGCATTGAACAGCGATCAGGTCTGAATTAGGCCCCAAATTAGTTCACAATGCAAAACACACAAGTTACAGCAGAAGTATATTTGCAGTATCTGAATTCTGCTTCAGGTTTTGGATGACTGCCACATACTAATATGTCATTGTAGTCTTAAGTGCCACCCTTCCTGCCTCAGCACAGTGTTATTGCTATACAGAAAACTTTATGAGAGTCTGCTTTAGACTTTGCCCATACTGCACACTGTTCTTTTCAATGGACAGATCTAGCCATTCGCTCGACCTCTGTGCAAGAGAGCACAAGTTACAGTGAGAGGGGCCTGACCAGTGGGAGCACAGAGGCTGCAGTGTAGGGGAGTGACCGAGGAGGAGCTACAGTATTCAGTCTTGTTTGTTTGTATTCTGCCTAAAGTGCTGTCAGCCAGTATTTGCTGCTCTTGCTGCCTGCTAGGAGGGATCGCCTCCACGTCCAGTGACTTGTGTCCGTGATTGCAGACTGACGAGAGAGAAGCACAGCAACCATGAGCAGCGTGTATGATGTTATTGTGGTCGGTGGAGGCATCTCAGGTTTGATACCCTCTACTACTGTTTACGTATTTGCCTATGTTGTCATTGTTAGCTTTGCTAATATATAACAAACAAGTATGGTTTCATTATCATGTTAAAATATTACTGATATTACAGCACATCCTAATTGCTGCATGAAGCATACTGTCTGTGTCATGCAACTGTCATCAAACAGCCTGGGGAAATGTGCTGGGAAATCAGAGAAGTGGCTCTTGTTTGCCCAGAAGTCACATCTCATGAGTGGAGAGATCCGATAACATCTATACTTCCATTATCCGCTACTCTAGAATGTTATAATGCACTTTGCAGACTTTTAATGCAGTTGTCATAACCAGCATCTGGCATGGATCAAAGCAGAGCTCGGGATCACCCATTTGTAACTGCTACAAAACTTATAGAAAAATGTCTTGGGGAGAACTGAACTTGTTTTCCGGTGCTGAATGAATTATTATTATTTTATTATTACCCTTTTTGTAGTGCCAACTTATATTGTAGCACTTTACGCAGAATATTTCATCCTTCACATCAGTCATTGCACCTGTGGAGCTTACAATCTAAAGCAGGGTACACACTAGCTGATGTGTACTTCATTATTTTCTGTACTATGGCCCTCATTCCGAGTTGTTCGCTCGGTAAAAGTCTTCGCATCGCAGCGATTTTCCGCTTAATGCGCATGCGCAATGTCCGCACTGCGACTGCGCCAAGTAAATTTGCTATGCACTTAGTAATTTTACTCACGGCTTTTTCATCGTTCTGGCGATCGTAATGTGATTGACAGGAAATGGGTGTTTCTGGGCGGAAACAGGCCGTTTTATGGGCTTGTGGGAAAAAACGCTACAGTTTCCGGAAAAAACGCAGGAGTGGCCGGAGAAACGGAGGAGTGTCTGGGCGAACGCTGGGTGTGTTTGTGACGTCAAACCAGGAACGACAAGCACTGAACTGATCGCAGATGCCGAGTAAGTCTGAAGCTACTCAGAAACTGCTACGAGGTGTGTAATCGCAATATTGCGAATACATCGTTCGCAATTTTACTATGCTAAGATTCACTCCCAGTAGGCGGCGGCTTAGCGTGTGCAAAGCTGCAAAAAACGGCTTGCGAGCGAACAACTCGGAATGACCCCCTATATTATGCTATGTATCTGTTAAGCGCCTTGAGTCCTATTGGCGAAAGAGCGCTATATAAATAAATTATTATTATTATTATGTGTGTACCCGGCGATACTGGCTGCGGCAGGGACCCAGCGGGGTGCTGCCATCGGCGAGTGCATACACACTTGCTGATGCCGGCGGGGAGGGATGACAGGGGGGGAGCGGGGAGCTGCAGAATGGCTCTCGTTAACGAGGTCCTCCCTCATCTGAACTGTTCAGATGAGGGTTGGGGTCTTTAGTGATGCACAGGAGCACGCATCGTTAACGATGATGAGTGTACACACTATACGAGATAGTAAAAGATATTGCTCGGAATGGCCCTTTTACTTTCTCGTCTAGTGTGTATAGGGCTTAAGGGGTCTATGTACTAAGCCTGGGAGAGAGATAATACGGATGGAGATAAAGTACCAGCCAATCAGCTCCTAACTGCATGTTACAGGCTGGGTTTGAAAAATGACAGTTAGGAGCTGTTTGGCTGGTACCTTTTCTCCATCCACCATATCTCTCTCCAAGGCTTAGTACATTGGGGGTCATTCCGAGTTGATCACTCGCTAGCAACTTTTTGCAGCGCTGCGATCAGGTTAAATCTCAGCAAAACTGCACATGCCTATGCACCGCAATGCGCAGGCGCGTCGTACGGGTACAAAGAGGATCGGTGCTGGGCAATGGATTTAACGAAGAATCCATCCGCACAGCCGATCGCAAGGTGATTGACAGAAAGAGGGCGTTTGTGGGTGTCAACTGACCGTTTTCTGGGAGTGTTTGGAAAAACGCAGGCGTGTCCAAGCGTTTGCAGGGCGGGAGTCTGACGTCAATTCCGGGACCAAAAAGACTGAAGTGATCGCAGCGGCTGAGTAAGTCCAGTGCTACTCAGAAACTACAAAAAACTTTTTTGTGCCATCGGCTGCAAAAGCGTTCGCACACTTGCAAATCGAAAATACACTCTCCAATAGGCGGCGACTATCTGATCGCAGCACAGCAAAAAGTTGCTAGCGAGCGATCAACTTGGAATGACCCCCATAGACCCCTAAATTCTCTAATGGCATGCAGAGTAAAGTCATATTCATCCAACCAATTAATGTGTAATGTTTTTATTTAATCGAGATCTGGAATCTAGTGTGATGAAAATATTGTTTGTTTTAGAAATATTTTTCCTTTACAGTTAAATTTCATTAGATAGATACATACAGTACAATGCCTCTTTGTATGTTTGTAAAGCCCATAACTATTCCAGAACACACTATGGGGGTTATTCAGACCTGAATGCAGCTGCGCATTCGCATGCAGCGGCCAGATCCAGGTGGTCTGCGCACTCACATCGGACGTTGTGCACATCGGACGTTGATGCGTCCACAGTGTCACTGAGAGCGGAAGCTGTTGGGGGCGTCGCTGCGGCGTTGGGCGAGCGGGGCGTTTCTGAATGAGGTAGGGCCGGGACCGTTTTCTGGGCATATGCAGCGATCTGCGCTCATCTCTGAATAAGGTCCTATGTGGTTACACTCATCTGAACTTATCAGCCTATGTTGTTCTTAGGATATAATTCTGCAAAATTTGTGTGTTTCATAAATGCTACAGTATAGTGAATAGGTGTACAACTGTATACTGGTGCAGTCAGACTCTGATACATCAGTCAAGAAGCCCATTCTCCTGCCTAATTATGCTATATAATCTAACCTATCCTCTTCATGTACTATATACTTGTTGTGCATTTGGAACCCATGTAGCCTGATGAACTTGGTTTGATGAAATGTTACTTTTGTTTCCTATTTGTATTTTTATAATACCCGCTTTTCTTTGACAGTTACATATTGATTGTAATATATATCACAGTTTCTTCCCATTAAAGGAGAATGAATAACTGTCCCAATGTTGTTATTGAGAGCTCGTTTCTTTCTACCTAATCCAAGAACATTACAGAAAGTACAACAAGGGGCCCATCCATGACATTTTGTTCACCACATCTTTAGTTTCCTGGCAACAGTGTCTGGAGAAGGCCACAGTGTTTACAGACTTCCTCTCTATCATGACACTTGTCTGTAATGATACTGAGGAAGTCTGTAAAACATTTTGTAAATAAAAAGAAGACATACAAAGAATATACAGTACATGGAGTTGCTTGTGAACGCGATCTAAAGGTCCTTGAATCATAGGGATAACTACCACTATCTTCCTGTCAGGTAACATGATGCATCTGCCAGAGCTATGGAGGTCATTCCGAGTTGATCGCTAGCAGAAAATGTTCGCTGTGCAGCGATGATGCAAAAAACCTTCACTTTTGCGCATGCGTATGCGGCACGATGCGCACGCGCGACGTACTTTCACAACAGCCGATGTAGCTTCACACAAGGTCTAGAGAAGCTTTTCAGTCGCACTGGTGGCCGCAGAGTGATTGACATGAAGTGGGCGTTTCTGTGTGTCACTGACCTTTTTCAGTGAGTGCTCGAAAAAACGCAGGCATGCCAGAAAAAACGCAGGCGTGGCTGGGAGAATGCAGGGCGTGTTTGTGACGTCAAAACAGGAACTGAACAGTCTGAAGTGATCGCAAGTGCTGAGTAGGTCTGAAGCTACTCTGAAACTGCACAAAATTATTTTGTAGCCGCTCTGCGATCCTTTCGTTCGCACTTCTGCTAAGCAAAAATATACTCCCAGTGGGAGGCGGCATAGCGTTTGCACGACTGATAAAAACAGCTAGCGAACGATCAACTCGGAATTACCCCTTATATAAGGACAGAGGGTTAAATAAATGTATTAAATGAATGTAGAACATATTATGAATTATGCAACTCCTGGGTAATTGGACTATTCAAAATAAGTATTTATTTACTTTAAGCTTCTAATTAAATATCATTAAATTATTTAAGAAAATGTTTTACTATAGAAAAACAGTTTATTTTAGACCACAATCTAAAGTCTAAGGGCCTAATACAGATTTGTACGCAAACATGATGGTTTATGTACATCTATGGTGATTTTGGTTCTGCTCACAGTGCCAGAATACTGCAGCATGACCGACATGCTGCTGGTGCATACCTGCCTACTTTTTGACTGCTCCGTCCGTCCGGGAGGGAGCAGCCAGATCATATAGTAGAGGGAATGGAGGAGGCGGTACGGGGGCGTGAAGGAGGAGGTATAGGGGCGTGGTGATTTTTTTTTTTTTTTTGCATCATCGTAGCCCCTCCCCCCACTTTACAATGCCCACATTATTGACATTGCAAAGCGGGGTTATGATGACGCAATTTAGCGCAAACCGGTGGTGAGTGGGGGGATGCGTCGGGATAGGGGGACATGTGTTTCTATCTTCTACCCCTTTCAGACTGCCTGAGGCGTGTCACACCCGGGAGCCTGGCACGGGAGCTCCCAGCGTGCGACCCGCGTCAGGCTCCACGCTGCCGCTGACTGCAACCGGGCATATTGCCAGGTTGGTGACGTCAGAGGTGACGTGGCGAGGGTGGCGCTTGGAGATCACATGATCTCCAAGCACCGCCCGTACACAGAGAGTGAACAGGAAACAGGTCGCATCGACCCGGCTCCCGTCCGTTCACACCGCACAGTGAGCTGGGTTGAACATGTGTTCAACCCTGCTCACGACCAGGGTTAAAATACCGGGTCACTCGACCCAATATTTCAACCCTTGCACCTTTCAGACCGCACATGAACATGTTTTATGCGCGTTCATGTGCCAATAACCTGTGTTCAGTGGTGGCGGTGTGAAAGGGGTATAAGGTGTTGTACAAATGTGTGATATTATTGCAAATTCAAAATGTTTATTAAGAACTTGATACTCAAAAGAAACCCATAATGCAGGCGAATAGGCCTGCACTCACAAGCTTTCTGAGAAGCCTTTCCCGTATTTACATAGGATGTAATATTGTGTATAGTGTTTATTAATGTTTAGTACAAATAGAATGGAGTTCATTGGTACCGCTGATTAAATGCAGGATTACATACTATATTGAGGCTCTGAGAAAATGCTGCAAATGCTGTTTTAAAGAGGGGCAAAGTACAAGGTTATTCTACACTTTAAACCAGCATTGTTATTCAGCAGCTGTGTGTTGTATATCAAAACTTTTCTGTGTCATTGTGTTTGTTAACATTAGCCATGTCTGTATATTTCAAGACACCAGTCCCATGGGGATGCAGTTAAAATCGGGATCCCTGTGTTCAGAATACCGACGCTGAAATCTTGACAGCTGACATACCAGCGTCCGGAATCCCGACACCCGCCCGGAATTCCCACTCGGTTTGTGGGTCCACTTCACCAACCGAGTGGAAATAGAACCTGTGGATCCTGTGGCAAGCAATGCTCACCACTGGGCCCGAAGCGTGGCGAGCACAGCGAGCCCGGGAGGGGACTTGCGGCCTCACTGGTGGGATTCCGCCAGGCGGGGTGCTGCTGTGGCTATACTGACAGCCGACATCCCGTCTGCTGGTATTTTATACCGGGTCCATCCCAAGACACTAAAATTGCTTAAGAACATGCTCTTTTATTTGAAAACACATTGACAGCTTTACTGTAAGTTTTTGCAGCAACAAGATTCTCGCCGCAGGTATATAGTCTAAATTCACAAAACCTATTAGCCAGCCCTTTATGTATTCAGTAATTCAATAGAGTTCTGTAAACTGCAACTCCTCCTGCTCCTGTCCGTCTCAGCAACAGATTAACAATAAAAAGGGGAAAGCGCTCCTAACAGCAGATCCAATTAGCTGTGGATTGTGGCACATGGTCTCTTCTGCAGGGTAAAGTGTCCTGAGCTATTCATTTACAGGGGTTGGTATCAGGGGATCTGGTCAGGATCCAGGTTGATGGGATCCCAGCAGTAGAGATGCCGATGCCGGAATCAAGACACTGCTTGACACATACAGACAAGGTTCACAAACACACCGCCGGGATCCCAACAGCTGTGATCCCGAACAAGCGTATTTCGGGCTGCCGGAGAGGTAAGCCATGGGGGTGAGGTTAGGTTTATGCTGCGGCGGGGATGTTTAGGCTGCAGGGAAAAAGGATTAGGTTTAGGCTGCAGGAAGGGGGGGTTAGGGTTAGGTGCCCCCCGAGGAAGGTTAGGGTTAGTCTAAAGGGGAGAAAGGATTAGGTTTAGGCTGCAGGAAGGGGGGTTAGGTTTAGGTGTCACTGGGGAAGGTTAGGGTTAGGCTTTTGAGGTGGGGAGGTTTAGGTTTAGGCTGTGGGAAGGGAGGGCTAGGGTTAGGGGGGCATTGGGGAAAGGTCAGTATACTTACATTCCCACGGGATTCCCACCATCGAGATGCCGCGGACAGTATTCTGACCGCAGGCATACTGACTCATACCCAACCCAGTATTGGGACCCCGCCAGTCGGGATGCCGCATGTTGAAATGCAGACAGCGGCATCCTGGAGATTAAAATACTGACAAAGAGCAATTAAGAAAGCTAGCCTTGATTCTAACCCCCCTGTCCCGCATACTAAACCTAGTTGTCGTGCCTACCCACACACACACCCCTCCCCCCCGCAGCCTACCCCTAATCCTCCCCAGGGGTGCCTAACCTTCCCACCTGCAGCCCAACCCTAACCCTCCCCCCGCAGCATGAACCTAACCCCGCGTGTACGGGTGCAAAAGCATTGCACGGCGGCAATACTCTTGCACCCGCCGAGTAGCTCCCTGCCTGCGCATCCCCGGGTCGCATTGGCTGCGTGTGACGTCACACAGCTGCCATGACCCGCTTCCGCAGTGGTCCATACACGCCTGCGTTGTCCGGACCGCACCCCACCAATGGCGTTCTAACGCCGATGGCACGACTCCTCTCACCCCGCGACCGCCAATCAGGCAGAGGCGATTGCAGCTTTAAGATGCTTTCTCTATCGTCCTAGTGGATGCTGGGGTTCCTGAAAAGGACCATGGGGAATAGCGGCTCCGCAGGAGACAGGGCACAAAAAGTAAAGCTTTTCCAGATCAGGTGGTGTGCACTGGCTCCTCCCCCTATGACCCTCCTCCAGACTCCAGTTAGATTTTTGTGCCCGGCCGAGAAGGGTGCAATCTAGGTGGCTCTCCTAAAGAGCTGCTTAGAAAAAGTTTAGCTTAGGTTTTTTATTTTACAGTGAGTCCTGCTGGCAACAGGATCACTGCAACGAGGGACTGAGGGGAGAAGAAGTGAACTCACCTGCGTGCAGGATGGATTGGCTTCTTGGCTACTGGACATCAGCTCCAGAGGGACGATCACAGGTACAGCCTGGATGGTCACCGGAGCCGCGCCGCCGGCCCCCTTGCAGATGCTGAAGTCAGAAGAGGTCCAGAATCGGCGGCTGAAGACTCCTGCAGTCTTCTAAAGGTAGCGCACAGCACTGCAGCTGTGCGCCATTTTCCTCTCAGCACACTTCACACGCAGTCACTGAGGGTGCAGGGCGCTGGGGGGGGGCGCCCTGGGAGGCAAATGTAACCTATATAAAGGCTAAAAATACCTCACATATAGCCCCCAGAGGCTATATGGAGATATTTAACCCCTGCCTGGATTCACTAAATAGCGGGAGACGAGCCCGCCGGAAAAGGGGCGGGGCCTATCTCCTCAGCACACGGCGCCATTTCCTCTCACAGCTCCGCTGGTCAGGACGGCTCCCAGGTCTCTCCCCTGCACTGCACTACAGAAACAGGGTAAAACAGAGAGGGGGGGCAAATTTATGGCGATATTTTGATATATATAAAGCAGCTATAAGGGAGCACTTATTATAAGGCTATCCCTGTTATATATAGCGCTTTTGGTGTGTGCTGGCAAACTCTCCCTCTGTCTCCCCAAAGGGCTAGTGGGTCCTGTCTTCGTTAGGAGCATTCCCTGTGTGTCTGCTGTGTGTCGGTACGTGTGTGTCGACATGTATGAGGACGATATTGGTGTGGAGGCGGAGCAATTGCCAAATATGAGGATGTCACCCCCTAGGGAGTCGACACCAGAATGGATGCCTTTATTTATGGAACTACGGGATAGTGTCAACACGCTAAAGCAGTCGTTTGACGACATGAGACGGCCGGACAATCAATTAGTGCCTGTCCAGGCGACTCAAACACCGTCAGGGGCTGTGAAACGCCCTTTGCCTCAGTCGGTCGACACAGACCCAGACACAGGCACTGACTCCAGTGGTGACGGTGACGAATCAACCGTATTTTCCAGTAGGGCCACACGTTATATGATTTTGGCAATGAAGGAGGCGTTACATTTAGCTGATACTACAGGTACCACTAAACAGGGTATTATGTGGGGTGTGAAAAAACTACCTATAGTTTTTCCTGAATCAGAAGAATTAAATGACGTGTGTAATGAAGCGTGGGTTGCCCCTGATAAAAAGCTGATAATTTCAAAGAAATTATTGGCATTATACCCTTTCCCGCCAGAGGTTAGGGAGCGCTGGGAAACACCTCCTAGGGTGGACAAGGCGCTAACACGCTTATCTAAACAAGTGGCGTTACCCTCTCCTGAGACGGCCGCACTTAAAGATCCATCAGATAGGAGGATGGAAAATATCCAAAAAAGTATATACACACATGCAGGTGTTATACTACGACCAGCTATAGCGACTGCCTGGATGTGCAGTGCTGGGGTAGTTTGGTCAGAGTCCCTGATTGAAAATATTGATACCCTGGACAGGGACAATATTTTACTGTCGTTAGAACAAATAAAGGATGCATTTCTTTATATGCGTGATGCACAGAGGGATATCTGCACACTGGCATCACGGGTAAGTGCTATGTCCAATTCGGCCAGAAGAGCTTTATGGACGCGACAGTGGACAGGCGATGCGGATTCAAAACGACATATGGAAGTTTTGCCGTATAAAGGGGAGGAGTTATTTGGAGTCGGTCTATCAGATTTGGTGGCCACGGCTACAGCCGGGAAATCCACCTTTCTACCTCAAGTCACTCCCCAACAGAAAAAGGCACCGACTTTTCAACCGCAGCCCTTTCGTTCCTTTAAAAATAAGAGAGCAAAGGGCTATTCATATCTGCCACGAGGGAAGAGACAGCAACAGGCAGCTCCTTCCCAGGAACAGAAGCCTTCCCCGGCTTCTACAAAAGCCTCAGCATGACACTGGGGCTTCTCAAGCGGACTCTGGGACGGTGGGTGGTCGTCTCAAAAATTACAGCGCGCAGTGGGCTCACTCGCAGGTAGATCCCTGGATCCTGCAGATAATATCTCAGGGGTACAGGTTGGAATTCGAGACAGATCCACCTCGCCGTTTCCTGAAGTCTGCTTTACCAACGTCCCCCTCCGAAAGGGAGACGGTTTTGGAAGCCATTCACAAGCTGTACTCTCAGCAGGTGATAGTCAAGGTACCTCTTCTACAACAAGGGAAGGGGTATTATTCCACTCTTTTTGTGGTACCGAAGCCGGATGGCTCGGTAAGGCCTATTCTAAATCTGAAGTCCTTGAACCTGTACATAAAGAAGTTCAAGTTCAAGATGGAGTCACTCAGAGCAGTGATAGCGAACCTGGAAGAGGGGGACTTTATGGTATCCTTGGACATCAAGGATGCGTATCTCCACGTTCCAATTTACCCCTCACACCAGGGGTACCTCAGGTTCGTTGTACAAAACTGTCACTATCAGTTTCAGACGCTGCCGTTCAGATTGTCCACGGCACCTCGGGTCTTTACAAAGGTAATGGCCGAGATGATGATTCTTCTTCGAAGAAAAGGCATATTAATTATCCCATACTTGGACGATCTCCTAATAAGGGCAAGGTCCAGAGAACAGCTAGAGATGGGATTAGCACTGTCGCAAGAAGTGCTAAAACAGCACGGGTGGATTCTGAATATTCCAAAATCCCAGTTAATGCCGACAACTCGTCTGCTGTTCCTAGGGATGATTCTGGACACGGTTCAGAAAAAGCCAAGGAGTTATCCGAGCTTGTCAGGAACCTCCTAAAACCAGGAAAGGTGTCTGTACATCAATGCACAAGAGTCCTGGGAGAAATGGTGGCTTCTTACGAAGCAATTCCATTCGGCAGATTCCACGCAAGAATTTTCCAAAGGGATCTGTTGGACAAATGGTCAGGGTCGCATCTTCAGATGCACCTGCGGATAACCCTGTCTCCAAGGACAAGGGTGTCTCTTCTGTGGTGGTTGCAGAGTGCTCATCTATTGGAGGGCCGCAGATTCGGCATACAGGATTGGATCCTGGTGACCACGGACGCCAGCCTGAGAGGCTGGGGAGCAGTCACACAAGGAAGAAACTTCCAGGGAGTATGGACGAGCCTGGAAACGTCTCTTCACATAAACATTCTGGAACTAAGAGCAATATACAATGCTCTAAGCCAGGCAGAACCTCTGCTTCAGGGAAAACCGGTGTTGATCCAGTCGGACTACATCACGGCAGTCGCCCATGTGAACAGACAGGGCGGCACAAGAAGCAGGAGTGCAATGGCAGAAGCTGCAAGGATTCTTCGCTGGGCAGAGAATCATGTGATAGCACTGTCAGCAGTGTTCATCCCGGGAGTGGACAACTGGGAAGCAGACTTCCTCAGCAGACACGATCTTCACCCGGGAGAGTGGGGACTTCATCCAGAAGTCTTCCACTTGCTGGTAACCCGTTGGGAAAGACCAATGGTGGACATAATGGCGTCTCGCCTCAACAAAAAACTGGACAGGTATTGCGCCAGGTCAAGAGATCCGCAGGCAATAGCTGTGGACGCGCTGGTAACGCCTTGGGTGTACCAGTCGGTGTATGTGTTTCCTCCTCTGCCTCTCATACCAAAAGTATTGAGAATTATACGGCAAAGAGGCGTAAGGACGATACTAGTGGTTCCGGATTGGCCAAGAAGGACTTGGTACCCGGAACTTCAAGAGATGATCACGGAAGATCCGTGGCCTCTACCTCTAAGGAGGGACTTGCTTCAGCAGGGTCCCTGTCTGTTTCAAGACTTACCGCGGCTGCGTTTGACGGCATGGCGGTTGAACGCCGGATCCTAAAGGAAAAAGGCATGCCGGAAGAAGTCATTCCTACTTTGATTAAAGCAAGGAAGGAAGTAACCGTGCAACATTATCACCGAATTTGGCGAAAATATGTTGCGTGGTGCGAAGATCGGAGTGCTCCGACGGAGGAATTTCAACTGGGTCGATTCCTACATTTCCTGCAATCAGGATTGTCTATGGGTCTCAAATTGGGATCTATTAAGGTTCAAATTTCGGCCCTGTCGATTTTCTTTCAAAAAGAATTGGCTTCAGTCCCTGAAGTCCAGACCTTTGTTAAGGGAGTGCTACATATACAGCCTCCTGTGGTGCCTCCAGTGGCACCGTGGGATCTCAATGTGGTTTTGGACTTTCTAAAATCTCATTGGTTTGAACCACTAAAGAAGGTGGATTTGAAATATCTCACATGGAAAGTGACCATGCTTCTAGCCCTGGCTTCGGCCAGGAGAGTGTCAGAACTGGCAGCTTTATCTTACAAAAGCCCATATCTGATTTTCCATTCGGACAGGGCAGAACTGCGGACTCGTCCGCATTTTCTCCCTAAGGTGGTGTCAGCATTTCATCTGAACCAGCCTATTGTAGTGCCTGCGGCTACAAGTGACTTGGAGGACTCCAAGTTACTGGACGTTGTCAGAGCATTAAAAATATATATTGCAAGGACAGCTGGAGTCAGAAAATCTGACTCGTTGTTTATATTGTATGCACCCAACAAGATGGGTGCTCCTGCGTCTAAGCAGACGATTGCTCGTTGGATCTGTAGCACAATCCAACTTGCACATTCTGTGGCAGGCCTGCCACAGCCTAGATCTGTAAAGGCCCACTCCACAAGGAAGGTGGGCTCATCTTGGGCGGCTGCCCGAGGGGTCTCGGCATTACAACTTTGCCGAGCAGCTACGTGGTCAGGGGAGAACACGTTTGTAAAATTTTACAAATTTGATACTCTGGCTAAGGAGGACCTGGAGTTCTCTCATTCGGTGCTGCAGAGTCATCCGCACTCTCCCGCCCGTTTGGGAGCTTTGGTATAATCCCCATGGTCCTTTTCAGGAACCCCAGCATCCACTAGGACGATAGAGAAAATAAGATTTTACTTACCGATAAATCTATTTCTCGGAGTCCGTAGTGGATGCTGGGCGCCCATCCCAAGTGCGGATTATCTGCAATAATTGTACATAGTTATTGTTAACTAATTCGGGTTATTGTTGAAGGAAGCCATCTTTCAGAGGCTCCGCTGTTATCATACTGTTAACTGGGTTTAGATCACAAGTTGTACGGTGTGATTGGTGTGGCTGGTATGAGTCTTACCCGGGATTCAAAATCCTCCCTTATTGTGTACGCTCGTCCGGGCACAGTACCTAACTGGAGTCTGGAGGAGGGTCATAGGGGGAGGAGCCAGTGCACACCACCTGATCTGGAAAAGCTTTACTTTTTGTGCCCTGTCTCCTGCGGAGCCGCTATTCCCCATGGTCCTTTTCAGGAACCCCAGCATCCACTACGGACTCCGAGAAATAGATTTATCGGTAAGTAAAATCTTATTTTTAGCATCTCTCTGGGCCTCTTGGGGTACACGGGCGCTCTCCCCAAAGGGCTTCAGACTGTGACCGCTGTCTGAATTATGCCCCAAAACCTTTAATTTGGCATACAGGTTGAGTATCCCATATCCAAATATTCCGAAATACGGACTTTTTTGAGTGAGAGTGAGATAGTGAAACCTTTGTTTTTTGATGGCTCAATGTACATAAACTTTGTTTAATGCACAAAGTCATTAAACATATTGTATTAAATGACCTTCAGGCTGCGTGTATAAGGTGTATATGAAACATAAATTAATTGTGTGAATGTAGACACACTTTGTTTAATGCACAAAGTTATAAAAAATATTGGCTAAAATTACCTTCAGGCTGTGTGTATATGAAACATAAATGAATTGTGTGAATGTAGACACACTTTGTTTAATGCACAAAGTTATAAAAAATATTGGCTAAAATGACCTTCAGGCTGTGTGTATAAGGTGTATATGAAACATAAATGCATTCTGTGCTTAGATTTAGGTCCCATCACCATGATATCTCATTATGGTATGCAATTATTCCAAAATACGGAAAAATCCCATATCCAAAATACCTCTGGTCCCAAGCGTTTTGGATAAGGGATACTCAACCTGTATGATGTGCCCTGTTCAGACAACGGCATCATAAAAATAAGTCATTCATAAAAGTCTTCCTTCTGCTATTAATATATACAAATGTATTTATTTATTTAATACCTGTTATTTATATAGCGCACACATATTGCGCAGCGCTTTTACAGAGAATATTTGGCCATTCACAACAGTCCCTGCCCCAGTGGAGCTTACAATCTATGGGCCTAATTCAGACCTGATCGCTAGGGTGCGTTTTTTTGCATCCCTGCGATCAGGTAGTAGCCGCCTACAGGGGGAGGGGGAAATTGCTGTGCGATCGCATGTGCAGGAGAGCTGCACAAACAGAAGTTTGTGTAGTCTCTGCACAGCCCAGGAGTTATTCTTCCAGTGCGATGATCGGGGCCAGAGCTGACGTCAGAATCCCTCCCTCCAAACGCCTGGTCCCTCCTGCATTTCTGTGGACACTCCTTAAAAATGGTCAGTTGCCACCCACAAGCAGCCTCTTCCTGTCAGTCACCTTGCGATCGCCCACGCGATCGCTTTTCTCGCACACCCCATCACTGCCCGCCGATCCCCGTCGCTGCGGACAGACGCGCCTGCGCATTGCGGTGCTTACGCATGCGCAGTTCAGACCTGATCGCAGGCTGTACGAAAACGCAGCCTAGCGATCAGGTCTGAATTAGGCCCTATATTCCCTACCACATCTACACACACACACACATTCACACTAGGGTTAATTTTTGTTGGGATCCAATTAACCTACCAGTATATTTTTGGACTGTGGGAGGAAACCGGAGTACCCGGAGGAAACGCACGCAAGTACAGGGAGAATATATAAACTCCACACAGTTAGGCCATGGTGGGAATCGAACCCATGACGTCAGTGCGGTGAGACAGTAATGCTAACCATCACACCATCCGTACTGCCGTACAATGGAGGTCATTCTGACCTGTTCTCACGCTGCAGTTTGTCGCAGCGGTGCGAACGGTTCGGAAATGCGTATGCACTGCGGCCGCATTGCGACGCCGCCAGCGGAAAAAGTGATCGCAGCGGCGATCGCAAGAAGACTGACAGGCGGGAGGCGTTCCGGGGCGTCAATTCACCATTTTCCAGGCATGGTGAGGCGAACGCAGACGTGTCCAGGCGTTTGGAGGGCGGATGTCCGCCGTCAATTACGGGACCTTCGTCGCTGGATCCATCGCACAGGGTAAGTAAGTCTGACCCTGGCCTTGTTTTGCAGGAAACTTTTTTAGCATAGCAGGGCTGCACAAGAGAACGCAGCCCTGCTATGCTAAAATACACTCCCCCAAAGGCGGCGTCAAGTTGATCGCACAAGCAGCAAAAAGTTGCTACATGCGATCAACTCGGAATGAGGGCCAATGTATCTACATTGTATTGAATTTGCTCATATAGCTGATTTTCACACCATTGGGTTAGGAGAAATAGGGATCTATTTACTAAGCCTTGGATGGAGATAAAGTCGCTGGAGATAAAGTACCAGCCAA
The DNA here is from genome assembly GCF_028390025.1 of Pseudophryne corroboree. NCBI lineage: Eukaryota > Metazoa > Chordata > Amphibia > Anura > Myobatrachidae > Pseudophryne > Pseudophryne corroboree. The sequence goes on from NC_086445.1 coordinate 802,420,142, forward strand.
TCAGCTCCTAACTGCTATCCCACAGGCTGTGTTTGAAAAATGACAGTTAGGAGCTGATTGGCTGGTACTTTATCTCCAGCAACTTTATCTCCATCCAAGGCTTAGTAAATAGACCCCTATATAATGCCATAATCTTCTCTTAGTTTCCATATATAGAATATGTTGTAGACATGGCGGCACTCAGATTATAGAAGAATAATCACAAGGAAACAGGAAATTCCAATGTTTCAGAACTGTAACATGTGCTGCAGTAGCAGCAATCAGAGCACAGAGTAATGTTTCTGTGTGATTATTCCGCCATGCTCTGAATGCCTACACTGCTAGTGTACAGCATATTCTGTATAGCGACCATATCTGGGGTGTTAATTGAGGATCATTGGGTGCAGTTAATATTCTTAGCAATGCATATGCCAATGTCCACAGGCACCCATTGTGGCACTATCCCACACCACACTGAAGTGGACATATGTCCCTGTTGAAGTATTGCACCCCCCTTACCTCCCTCAGTGGCAAAGCATATTTCATTGGTATAACTCACTTTTCCAATTACAATAGATATTACCCCACCACTCTTGTGACATTAAGCATCTCCCTTACCATCATCTAGACCGGAGTTTGTGTATGTGTACTTGTGTACTGCATTCACAGAGATCAGCATAATACTATTCAGAGGAAAACTGAATTTCCCCCTTTGCACTTTTGTAATTGGCCCATGCGTTGCTGAATGCTGATCACATAGCACGTACAGAGCTTATTTACTTTAAAAACGCTGGGGACGGAGAAGGAGGGCACGATCGCGTGGGATGCAGCTGTGTCAGAGAAAAACCCATGGGGCTCAGTCCATTTAAGCTGTGGATCCAATAGACCTCTTTAGGGAGCTTTTTGTATCATTAAGCACTGAGGGGGTAATTCCAAGTTGATCGCAGCAGGAATTTAGTTAGCAATTGGGCAAAACCATGTGCACCGCAGGGGAGGCAGATATAACATGTGTAGAGAGAGTAAGATTTGGGTGGGTTATTTTATTTCTGTGCAGGGTAAATACTGGCTGCTTTATTTTTACACTGCAAATTAGATTGCAGATTTAACACACCCCACCCAAATCTAACTCTCTCTGCACATGTTAAATCTGCCTCCCCTGCAGTGCACATGGGCCCTCATTCCGAGTTGTTCGCTCGGTATTTTTCATCGCATCGCAGTGAAAATCCGCTTAGTACGCATGCGCAATGTTCGCACTGCGACTGCGCCAAGTAACTTTACTATGATGAAAGTATTTTTACTCACGGCTTTTTCTTCGCTCCGGCGATCGTAATGTGATTGACAGGAAATGGGTGTTACTGGGCGGAAACACGGCGTTTCAGGGGCGTGTGGCTGAAAACGCTACCGTTTCCGGAAAAAACGCAGGAGTGGCCGGGGAAACGGTGGGAGTGCCTGGGCGAACGCTGGGTGTGTTTGTGACGTCAACCAGGAACGACAAGCACTGAAATGATCGCACAGGCAGAGTAAGTCTGGAGCTACTCTGAAACTGCTAAGTAGTTAGTAATCGCAATATTGCGAATACATCGGTCGCAATTTTAAGAAGCTAAGATTCACTCCCAGTAGGCGGCGGCTTAGCGTGTGTAACTCTGCTAAAATCGCCTTGCGACCGATCAACTAGGAATGAGGGCCATGGGCCCTCATTCCGAGTTGTTCGCTCTGTATTTTTCATCGCATCGCAGTGAAAATCCGCTTAGTACGCATGCGCAATGTTCGCACTGCGACTGCGCCAAGTAACTTTACTATGAAGATAGTATTTTTACTCACGGCTTTTTCTTCGCTCCGGCGATCGTAATGTGATTGACAGGAAATGGGTGTTACTGGGCGTAAACACGGCGTTTCAGGGGCGTGTGGCTGAAAACGCTACCGTTTCCGGAAAAAACGCAGGAGTGGCCGGGGAAACGGTGGGAGTGCCTGGGCGAACGCTGGGTGTGTTTGTGACGTCAACCAGGAACGACAAGCACTGAACTGATCGCACAGGCAGAGTAAGTCTGGAGCTACTCTGAAACTGCTAAGTAGTTAGTAATCGCAATATTGCGAATACATCGGTCGCAATTTTAAGAAGCTAAGATTCACTCCCAGTAGGCGGCGGCTTAGCGTGTGTAACTCTGCTAAATTCGCCTTGCGACCGATCAACTCGGAATGAGGGCCATGGTTTTGACCAATTGCTAACTAAATTCCTGCTGCGATCAACTTGGAATTACCCCCTGAGCTCCAAGGACCTTAATGATATTGGTAGTTGGGCGATATTATAATTGTCCATAAAAAATCTTTTACATGCCTTCCAGTACACTTTTTACAATTAAATATGTGTCCTGTCATGCTGGTATTACTTAGCAAGGGATTTGACAGTATGTACATTTCACACTCCCTCCTAGTGCTCTCACTGTGAAATTGCTTATTTTATCTTGGTTGTACACATTTTGCTGAAGCTGGAAAAAAGAAAACTATAAGGTTGGGTTCAGTTCTCACCAAGGGGGAATTCAATTGCAGAGTACTCTTTTTGTGCAAGAACCTGCTGCCATAAAGTGTGTAGAGTTCCGCACAGATTTGGCTGGACGAAGGATTCACTGGCAATTGAATTCTCCCCCCCAAGGCCCTAACTGTGCGGAGTTTGTATATATTAATAATAATAATTTTATTTATATAGCGCTCTTTCTCCAAACAGGACTCAAGGTGTAGTACCCTGCTAGATGTCCTGCATGCGTAGGAAGTGATTCATATTATAGCATAAGTAAGGAAAAAGTACATATATCTGTATAAAATACACCTACCCTCACTGAGGGATACTAGAGTATTATAAATGTCTCTATATATATATATATATATGTAGAGGTGTAGATGCAGCTATAGGGTCTTATGTACTGTAGCCTCATGCATTGGTGACAGTGGGAATGGCCATAGTTATGCTGTGGTTATGTTAAACATTGGTGGCAGTGGACAAGCAGGAACCCTCATCACCCTGGAGCCGGCGTGTGAACAGAAAGTTCTGGGACTGCTGCACGCCGGTCTCCAGGGGCTCCTAACGGCAGGCTCGTGAAGAAAGAGAAAACAGAAACTGACCGTTGGGGCGGTGTGTGCGGCGCCAGAGGGAGAGAGGACGGCTACGGAGATCCCCGGCGCTCGGCTGACGAGAGTAGCGGGACTTCATCCGAAGCCGCGGCCGGTCCCTGCTACACTAACGAGGAGTGCAGGCTGCCAGACACGCACTACGGCTTCGGAAGAGGCGGGCAAAAAGGCGGAGCTTGGGGAGCAGAGAAAACGGAGCAGCAGCGGCTGTACAGCTTGGGAGCAGTGACAGCGGGGCGGCATCGGCTGTACAGATCCCGGCTTAGGTGCGTTGGGGTGGCCAAACCTAACCACAAAAGACCCTCATCGCTCACATAAAAACAGCACCAGGAACACTCGCAGCGGCCATGTCAGGAGTGAAGTCAACACGGAGGTGGGTCTGCCCTATTGAGAGCCATTAGGTAGACAGCCCTTTCAGAGACAGAGTACTCTGTTCTATTAAAGTTGCCACCACCCCATATTGAGAGCCACACCGCCTGCAGGAGTAGGTTAGTTCAAGCCGCATCCAGCATAGACTTACATTACGGAGCTCACACTATAATATCAGGTGTGACATCAGCATTAGCCAGAAGACACGGTCCAGTTCAGTAAGGGACTCCCTTACAGATACCTTAAATGAACTAAACACACACAGCACTCTCAGAGAGAGACAGTTACTACAGCTTCATCGCTAGAAATAGAGGCAGTGAGTTAACAGAGCTGTATCTCCCCTCCTCAGTATAGCCGATTGCTGGAAACGACGTAGAAGAAGAGATCACTACTACCCCTCAGTTGCAGTATAATAAAATTTTCTTGTGGCTAATGGAATACTTATTCTTACCAGAAATGTTATATTGTAGGTCATTTGTATCTGTTCAACTGTATTCAGATTTTACTGTTAAAGTAAACCTCAGCATGCCGACCACCTTTAGTCAATAAAGCGAATCTTTCGGTGACATCTGCTGTGACGTTTCACTCTGATACCTCATTAGATTGAGGGAAAAAGGGTAGCCCGGTATTCATTGAGAGTGTTACAAAGGCGCTTTGTATACCTGGGTTTCCTACAGTTTTCTCCTAAAAATGTACTGGTAGGTTAATTAGATTAAAAAAAATATATATAAATTGTAAGCTCCACTGGGGCAGCGACCGATGTAAACGACCATTTTTTCTCTATAAAGCACTATGGGGTCTATTCATGAAGCAGTGAAAAGAGTGGAGAAGTGAGCCAGTGGAGAAGTTGCCCATGGCAACCAATCAGCTGCTCCGTACAATTGTATAGTATGCAAATTATAAATGTAACTTCAATGCAGACTTGCCTACTCTCCCGGATTCTGCGGGAGACACCCAGTTTCTCTCCGCAGCCCTGGAAGAGTGGGCACCCCTCCTGCATTCTGCCCACTTCCTAGGAAAGTGGGCAGAATGAGGAGCTAAATAGTGCTGAATCGAGGACCTGGCGGAGGGGGCGGGGCTTAACAATGTGATTTTATGCTAATCGCGTAATTGAAGCCCCGCCTAATGATGTCATTGGCCCGGTCCCACCGCCGCCCACCTGCTTTTCCTCTCCGAGTATCTCCCGGAGAGGAGAGAAGAAAAGTAGGTAAGTATGCTTCAATGCTGATTGGTTTCCATGGGCAACTTCTTCACTGGCACACTTTTCACTGCTTCATGAATAGACCCTATATAACTTAATAAATTATTTAATGGCTAGTTTGCATATATAAGCATAAGCTACAGTGCATGCAAATGTAGTAATGTATGCAGGGGGTGGAGTCTCTTATTAGGTATCTGCTGTTAATGACTACTGCAATTCTCACTTCGGCCCTCATTCCGAGTTGTTCGCTCGCTAGCTGCTTTTAGCAGCATTGCACACGCTAAGCCGCCGCCTACTGGGAGTGAATCTTAGCTTTGCAGAATTGCGAACGAAAGATTCACATAATTGCGAATAGAAATTTCTTTGCAGTTTCTGAGTAGCTCGGGACTTACTCTGCCACTGCGATCAGTTCAGTCAGTTTCGTTCCTGGTTTGACGTCACAAACACACCCAGCGTTCGTCCAGACACTCCCCCGTTTCTCCAGCCACTCCCACGTTTTTCCCAGAAACGGCAGCGTTTTTCCGCACACACTCATAAAACGGCCAGTTTCCGCCCAGAAACACCCACTTCCTGTCAATTACACTCCGATCACCAGAACAATGAAAAATATTCGTTATGCCGTGAGTAAAATACCTAACTTTTGTGTAAAATAACTAAGCGCATGCGCTCTGCAAACCTTGCGCATGCGCAGTAAGCGACTAATCGCAATATAGCTAAACTCGGCAACGAGCGAACAACTCGGAATAAGGGCCTTCGTTGCTAAAGTTGAGTGATTTTCAAAAAAATCTCAGATTCATAGTGACTCAGTTATGAACTACATTGGTTATAATAAGATAATAATGCAGCATAAATATAGTTTACTACACTGGATTGAAAGACAATTAAAATCCTGCTTAATATAAAATTATTCGAGGAAGATTCAGTTTCTAACTTCAAAATCATTATACATTTTCTATCTCCTCTCTCCTGAGGCTTTTGAACATGGAGGCAATAAAATTGTCTAGACTCTAGTTTAATGCCTACAGGAAGAAAATTACTGTCAGTATCTCTCGAGGACAGACTCTGATTGTGGGTCCTGATACTCTGTGCTAACGTCAAGGTTACCCACACCTCAAGCAACTCCCACAATGTTTCTCAATGCCGCTGCTTCCCCCATCTAGTATGGCACTGCAGCATGCAATTTATGAATCATGCCAGCGCTGCTCTTAAGGGGGGTGTAGTATGGTATGCCGGACGCCGGGAGCCCAACCGCCGGAATACCGACAGAGTGGACCCCCACGAGGGAGAAAAAGTGTCGGGATTCCGGCGCCGGTATACTGTGCGCCGGGATCCCGACAGTCGGCATACTGAAGACCACCCTCTTAAGGGGGTACGCACGTAGCGATGTGTGCTTAATTTCTAAGCAATCTGACCAGATTGCTTAGAAATTAATCACACATCACTCCGTTTGTAGGGTGCCGGCGACAGCGATGCACGGCCCCGTGCGTCGCTATCGCCGGTTCTAGATTTGCCAGCATGCATACCAGATGTGAGCATTTTGTTTATTTTCCCCCTCGCTCAGCACACATCTCTGGGTGAAATGAGCGACCTGCTAGCACCAGCAATAGCGACACGCGGGGCCGTGCATCGCTATCGTTGTGGGAGGTACACACTGACAGATCATGCTTAAAATCTAAGCAATCTAGTCAGATTGCTTAGATTATCGCTCCGTGAGTACCCCCCTTTAGGGCTGATGCAGAGTTGGCCGAAATAAGGGTGTACATTTCTGTAAAAAAATAAAAAATTGCACAAAGACTTTTCTGCCCATATCGCAGTTGTACACATCTCCATATGCATACACTGCCTGCTAGTATATGCACATATCATCATCAATTTGTATTTGCACCATTGTAAGTGCAAAATATACACCGTGTGTGTGTCAGTGGTTCTGTATGAGCCGCATTTGCGTCAGCATGCCCTTACTGTAGTCAACCTACATTCCATTCCCACTCCACCTCTCCATCCTAAGCCCATCATAAGGGGCAGAATTGGGCAGATCTGCAAAGGTACTCAAGATTGCTGTCTCAGCAGAGCAAATTGGCAGTAATCAAGAACACGTTTCCCAGTCCTCCTTATCTCATCTACAGGTACAACTTTTACAAAGATATTTCAGAGTTTATCTCCACATATGATACATTGAACCTCTAAATAGGCCGCTACAAAGCTTATCTACAAATCCATGTCTGGTGAAGTGGTCAGACTTATTTAATGATATTTAGTAAGCTTAAAGTCCTTGGAGAGGAGGTGATAATTGAACAAAACTAGCACCATAGTAGTATATAATAAGCCTGCAATTAAACAATTTTACTTTGGCATCTAGTGTAGTTTTATTGCATTGTTTTGAAGCAATGTATTTTGAGTCAGCATACCGACACCGGGATCCCGGCTGCTAGAATGCAGGCATGCTGCGCTCGCCACAGGTTCTATTCCCCCGAGTGAGTATAGACCATCTTAGCCGGCGGCATTGGCAGTGGTCGGGTTTCCGGCGTTGGTATCCTGACCGCCAGGCAGAGCCGGCCCTAACCAATATGATGCCCTAGGCAAGATTTTGGCTGGTGCCCCCTACACCACCGCTGGTTCCGCCTCTGACCTTGCACCTCTTTCCCAGCACCATCACCGCTCATCCATAGCAGTCCCTATTTTGATGTTTGTACCCCCTATACTTTAAATAGGAACAGCTCGCACATTTGGCGCACAGCCCAAAAAGGAGTGTATTTTTGTTGGCAAGGGGCATGGTCACACAATAGTAACCCCAATTCCAATTACGCCACACAGTACTGCAACTTTATTCACATTTGATCATGCGATAGTGTCCATAATTCATATTACATCCCACAGTAGTATCACTTTACCTTATAAACGTTACTCCTCACAGTAGAGCCTCTTATTCACATTACATCACACTGAATTGCTCCTTATTCACATTACATTACACCACACCCTATTGCTCTTTATTCACATTAGTCGACACAGTAGTGCCCTTTCTATATGCAACGCCACATAGTAAAGCACCTTATACACATAATGCCACACATTAGTAATGCATTTATACACATAATTCCACACAGTAATGCCCCTTACACATATGAGACACCTTATCAATGTTCTTATAAACATAATGTGCCTTACACATTATGACAACCTTCATTAATGCCCTTTAACACATAATGTCCCTTACACATATGCCACATATTATTAATGCCCTTATACACATAATGACACACATAGTGCCACCTACTAATTTGCTGCACATTATTACTGCCCCTATACACATAATGACACACATACAGTAGTACCCTGTTACACATATGCCGCACATTATTAATGCCCTTATACACCTAATGACACACACAGTGCCCCTTACACATATGTTGCCATTTTTAATGCATTTTTATATGACACACATAATGCTCCTTACACATACTCTGAACACTACTGCACAACCAACCCACTCACATGCACACAGCACTCACACTGCTACTAACACTGTGACCTCTGCCTCTGCTTGGATATAGATGTGTCCTCAATGCTAACGTTGGGCACCTTTTTTTAATGAAAGTACATCTTATTTGCATTTCTATGTGGCTAGGATGCACAAGCAGCTTCTGCTGATTAAAATTATATGCAGCATGCCTATATACTGTGTGAGACTGTGGCTGTATCTGCATATGAAATGCTACACACAGAATATAGGCATGCCGCATATCATTTTAATCAGCAGAAGCTGCTGATGCCCCGAAGCATATCAAATGTCCTAGGCAATTGCCTAGTTTGCATATGCCTATGGCCGGCTCTGCCGCCAGGATCCCGACTGCCAGCAATGATCCTGATGACAAGGCATTAAAGCTTTGAAACGTTGATGTATTAAGCAGTAGTTGATTCTACTGTACTTTATTTTTAATCCTGTGTGCCGCCATTGAGCTGTGACTATCTATATATCTTAATTATTTAATTTTCTCTTACATCCTAGAGGATGCTGGGGACTCTGTAAGGACCATGGGGTATAGACGGGCTCCGCAGGAGACATGGGCACTATAAAGAACTTTAGATGGGTGTGCACTGGCTCCTCCCTCTATGCCCCTCCTCCAGACCTCAGTTAGATCCTGTGCCCAGAGGAGACTAGGTGCACTACAGGGGAGCTCTCCTGAGTTTCTCTGAAAAGGAATTTTGTTAGGTTTTTTATTTTCAGGGAGCACTGCTGGCAACAGGCTCCCTGCATCGTGGGACTGAGGGGAGAGAAGCAGACCTACTTAAATGATAGGCTCTGCTTTTTAGGCTACTGGACACCATTAGCTCCAGAGGGTCGGAACGCTGGTCTCACCCTCGCCGTTCGTCCCGGAGCCGCGCCGCCGCCCTCCTCACAGAGCCGGAAGATAGAAGCCGGGTGAGTATAAGAAGAAAGAAGACTTCAGATCTTCTCTGAGGTAACGCGCAGCGGTAACGCTGCGTGCCATTGCTCCCACACACAACACACACAGCGGGCACTGAAGGGTGAAGGGCGCAGGGGGGGCACCCTGGGCAGCAATAATAAACCTCTAGGGACTGGCTCATATATATATAGGCTGCGGAGGCAGTATATTATATAATCTCCCGCCAGTATAGAAAATATGAGCGGGACCGAAGCCCGCCGCTGAGGGGGCGGAGCTTGATCTTCCAGCACTAACCAGCGCCATTTTCTCCACAGCACACTGCAGAGAAGCTGGCTTCCCGGACTCTCCCCTGCTGAACACGGTGACAGAGGGCAAAAAAGAGGGGGAGGGCACTTTTAATTGGCGCAGTGAGTGTATATTTATAGATTTATATAAAAGCGCTGTTTTGTCTGGGAATTTTGTTTCCAGTGTCAGTTGGCGCTGGGTGTGTGCTGGCATACTCTCTTTCTGTCTCTCCAAAGGGCCTTATTGGGGAACTGCCTCCATATAGATATATCCCTGAGTGTGTGGGGGTGTCGGTACGCGTGTGTCGGCATGTCTGAAGCGGAAGGCTCATCTAAGGAGGAGGTGGAGCAGATGATTGTGGTGTCTCCGTCGGCAACGCCGACACCTGATTGGTTGGATATGCTGAATGTTTTAAATGCAAATGTGTCTTTATTACATCAGAGGTTGGACAAAGCAGAGTCCAGGAATAGAACAGGGAGTCAATCCATGGCTTTGGCTGTGTCACAGAGCCCTTCAGGGTCTCAGAAACGTCCCCTATCCCAAGTAGCAGACACTGATACCGACACGGATTCTGACTCCAGTGTCGACTATGATGATGCGAGGTTACACCCATGGGTGGCCAAAAGTATTCATTATATGATTATTGCAATAAAGGATGTTTTACATATCACAGATGACCCCTCTGTCCCTGACAAGAGGGTACACATGTTTAAGGAAAAGAAACCTGAGGTAACCTTTCCCCCATCTCATGAGCTGAACGCGTTATTTGAAAAGGCTTGGGAAACTCCAGACAAGAAACTGCAGATTCCCAAAAGAATTCTTATGGCGTATCCTTTCCCTGCGCAGGATAGGTTACGGTGAGAATCCTCACCCAGGGTGGACAAGGCATTAACGCGCTTGTCCAAAAAGGTGGCGCTACCGTCTCCAGACACGGCAGCCCTCAAGGATCCTGCTGATCGCAGACAGGAAACTACCTTAAAATCTATTTATACACATACGGGGGCCTTGCTCAGACCGCTAATAGCATTGGCTTGGGTTTGTAGCGCTGTTGCGGCTTGGACGGATACTTTGTCAGCTGACATTGATACCCTGGATAGGGATACCATTTTATTGACCTTAGGTCACATTAAAGACGCAGTCTTATATATGAGAAACACTCAGAGAGACGTTGGTCTGCTTGGTTCGAGAGCGAACGCCATGGCGATTTCTGCTAGGCGAGCCCTGTGGACCCGCCAATGGACGGGTGATGCCGACTCAAAGAAGCATATGGAAGTTTTACCTTACAAAGGTGAGGATTTATTTGGGGAAGGTCTCGCGGACCTGGTTTCCACAGCTACCGCGGGCAAATCTACTTTTTTACCTTATGTTTCCCCACAGCAAAAAAAAAAGGCCGCAATATCAGATGCAGTCCTTTCGGTCGCATAAATCCAGAAGAGGTCGGGGCTCTTCCTTCCACGCCAGAGGTAAGGGAAAAAACTGCCTGCTACGGCTAGTTCCCAGGAGTAGAAGTCCTCCCCGGCTTCTACTAAATCCACCGCATGACGCTGGGGCTCCACTGAGGGACTCTGCGCCGGTGGGGGCAGTCTTCGACTCTTCAGCCACATCTGGGTTTAGTCAGACGTGGATCCTTGGGCAAGGGAAATTGTATCCCAGGGTTACAAGCTGGAATTCGAAGACGTGCCTCCTCGCCGGTTTTTCAAATCGGCTCTACCAGCTTCTCCCCCAGTGAGGGAGATAGTTTTAGCTGCAATTCAAAAACTGTGTCAACAACAAGTGGTTGTCGAGGTTCCCCTAGTTCAACAGGGAAGGGGTACTATTCAACCCTATTTGTGGTCCCGAAAACGGATGGCTCGGTCAGACCCATTCTAAATTTAAAATCCCTAAACCTGTACTTGAAAAAGTTCAAATTCAAGATGGAATCGCTCCGGGCAATTATCTCCAGCCTGGAGGGGGGGGGGGGATTTATGGTGTCAGTGGACATAAAGGACGCATACCTTCATGTCCCCATATATCCCCCTCATCAGGCGTACCTGAGATTCGCTGTACAGGACTGTCATTAACAGTTTCAGATGTTGCCGTTTGGGCTTTCCATGGCCCGAGGGTTTTCACCAAGGTAATGGCGGAAATGATGGTGCTCCTACGCAGGCAGGGAGTCACAATTGTCCCGTACTTGGACGATCTCCTGATAAAGGCGAGATCGAGAGATCAGTTGCTGAAAAGCGTGGCGCTCTCCCTGAGAGTGCTGCAGCAACATGGCTGGATTCTGAATCTGCCAAAGTCACAGTTGGTTCCAACAACTCGGCTATCTTTCTTAGGCATGATTCTGGACACAGAACGAAAGAGGGTTTTTCTCCCAATGGAAAAAGCCCAGGAACTCCAGAACATGTTCAGAGACCTGTTAAAACCGAAAAGAGTGTCAGTCCATCAATGCACTCGAGTACTGGGAAAAATGGTGGCGACCTACGAGGCCATCCCCTTCGGCAGGTTTCATGCGTGGACGTTTCAGTGGGACCTTCTGGACAAGTGGTCCGGGTCCCATCTTCAAATTCATCAGAAAACAAGCCTGTCCCCCAGGGCCAAGGTGTCTCTCCTGTGGTGGCTGCAGAGTGCTCACATTCTAGAGGGTCGCAGGTTCGGCATTCAAGACTGGGTTCTGGTAACCACGGACGCGAGCCTCTGAGGATGGGGAGCAGTCACACAAGGAAGAAACTTTCAGGGGATATGGTCCAACCAGGAGGCTGGTCTACACATCAGTGTACTGGAATTGAGGGCCATATACAACGGCCTACGTCAAGCGGAGAATCTTCTTCGCAACCTACCGGTTCTGATTCAATCAGACGTCACAGCCGTGGCTCATGTAAACCGCCAAGGCGGAACAAGGAGCAGAGTGGCAATGGCGGAAGCCACCAGGATTCTGCTCTGGGCGGAAAATCACATAAGCGCTATGGCAGCAGTCTTCATTCCGGGAGTGGACAACTGGGAAGCAGACTTCGTCAGCAGACACAATCTCCATCCAGGAGAGTGGGGACTTCATCAAGAAGTTTTTGCAGAGATAACAAGTCATTGGGGACTTCCTCAAATAGACATGATGGCGTCGCGCCTCAACAAGAAGCTTCGAAGGTATTGTGCCAGGTCAAGGGACCCTCAGGCAGTAGCAGTGGACGCCCTGGTGACACCGTGGGTGTTTCAGTCGGTCTATGTGTTCCCTCCTCTTCCACTCATCTCAAAGATATTAAGAATCATAAGACGAAAAAGAGTGCAGACTCATTGTTCCAGATTGGCCTCGAAGGGCCTGGTATTCCAATCTTCAGGAAATGCTCACAGAAGATCTGTGGCCTCTTCCTCTCAGAGAGGACCTGTTGCAACAGGGGCCCTGCGTGTTCCAAGACTTACCGCGGTTACGTTTGACGGCGTGGCGGTTGAACACTGAATCCTAGCTGGAAAAGGCATTCCGGAAGAAGTCATCCCTACTCTGATGAAGGCTAGAAAGGAGGTGACGGCGAAATATTATCACCGTATCTGGAGACAGTATGTATCTTGGTGTGAATCCAAGAATGCTCCTACGGAAGTTTTCCATCTGGGCTGTTTTCTCCACTTTCTGCAGACAGGAGTGGATATGGGCCTAAAATTAGGCTCCATTAAGGTACAGATTTTGGCCCTATTGATTTTCTTTCAGAAGGAATTGGCTTCTCTCGGCATTACAGCTTTGCCAAGCGGCGACTTGGTCGGGTTCAAACACTTTTGCTAAATTCTACAAGTTTGATACCTTGGCTGAGGAGGACCTCATGTTTGCTCAATCAGTGCTGCAGAGTCGTCCGCACTCTCCCGCCCGGTCTGGAGCTTTGGTATAATCCCCATGGTACTTACGGAGTCCCCAGCATCCTCTAGGACGAAAGAGAAAATAAGATTTTAAACCTACCGGTAAATCTTTTTCTCCTAGTCCGTAGAGGATGCTGGGCGCCCGTCCCAGTGCAGACATATTTCTGCAAGGCTTGTATATAGTTATTGCTTACATAAGGGTTATGTTACAGTTAAGATCAGTCTTTGGCTGATGCTGTTCTGTTCATACTGTTAACTGGTTGCGTATATTCCATGTTATACGGTGTGGATGGTGTGGGCTGGTATGAATCTTGCCCTTAGATTAACAAAAATCCTTTCCTCGTACTGTCCGTCTCCTCTGGGCACAGTTTCTCTAACTGAGGTCTGGAGGAGGGGCATAGAGGGAGAAGCCAGTGCACACCCATCTAAAGTTCTTTATAGTGCCCATGTCTCCTGCGGAGCCCGTTTATACCCCATGGTCCTTACGGAGTCCCCAGCATACTCTACGGACTAGGAGAAAAAGATTTACCGGTAGGTTTAAAAAAAAAATTTTTTTATTATTATTTTTTTTTTTTCACTATTCACCTTGTGTATATTTTACCAGGTTCCTGCTATATCATATGTTTGTCTCACATGCACTTGATGTTGTGTTCTACAATGTGGAGCACATGCATTTTTATGTGATCAACAGTTGTTTACATGGGATGCAGTTAAAATACCTGCTGCTGGGATCCCGGCGTTCAGGAGACTGATGCCAGAATCCCGACAGCCAGTGAAATACTGCTGGATGGAATCCCGACCTCTGCAGGATATTCCCACTCGGATACGAGTACACGCCACTAACCGAGTGGGAATATAAACTGCGGCGCGCAAAGCAAGACACCGAGCTGAAAGAATGGCGATCGCAGCAAGCCGATGAGGGGACTCGCTGCAAGGATTCCGACAGACGGGATGCCACTGTCCGTATACTGACAGCCGACATCCCGTCTGCCGATAAATCATATCTAATCCGTTTAAATTTATGTATTTGTAACACATGCACCTTGGATTGTGTTTCCATTCAGGAAACACTCCTGGCATATCCACATTGCAACAGGTCCCGATGTTCCTGCGCCATCTCCTTGGCACCATTTCCTAGGTGCATGGCACCACCTTTATGAGGTATAATAACCCTTATGGGCTCACATCCCATGTCTACATGGTCACACAGTTTACCTTTAGTCTGCCTTCCCTGTTTTTTAATATATTGTTAGCCCTGCTGGTCGCTTCCGTTATGTCCTGGAAGTGACGTTATGCGTTCCATCGGGTAGAATGCATGGGCAGTCCTAGCACCTTTTTTTCTAATGGAATTTAGCAGGGGCCTTTAAGACATGGCCACATGCTCCTGTTCCTTTGCTGCTTACACAATTATGCCTGTGTTGTTCTATTGCTACAGTTGCTGTTACCTTGATAAATGTCCCGGTTCATGACCAAAACACAGGTACTTTTTGGATCTGGTATGTGCTATTTTTGACTCTCTATTTTTACATTTTTTTCTTTTTCACTACATTTACAAGTCCGGAGAGTGCTATCATTCCCACCTGTGGGAATCTGTATGTACTTAAGTATGGGTCTCCCTCATTTGTGGGTCAGACCTTGAATAGGCACCCCAACCGGAACCCACAGGAGGCTTCATTGCGCTCGCCCCCCTACCGGCATTCCACTGCTCGGGATGCGGATGTCGGGATCCTGACGTTTGGCATCCCGGGTAGCTGCATTTCATACCAATCTCCTGCCAGGATGCCGCCAGGGGGCCCAGGGCTATTCCCACTCGTGGGTATCCACGTAACCCATAGAGTGGAAAAAGAACCTCTGGCGAGCGCAGCGACGGGAGCACAGCTAGTCCGCAAGGGGCTTTGTTGCACTCGCACCCCTGCCGGCATACTGGTGGCCGGAATCCCAGCGTTTATGTGCTAACCGCCGGGATCCCGACCGCCAGTCACCCGACACCAATCCATACAGAAGTGTATGCAGGCAGTTTAATTAGTGGAAGAGCTAATCAACAAGTTCAGATTTATATTTTGGAGCATTTACTATGCAAAGTCATTATGTGGTAATACATATTACATGTGATTAGAATACTATTAACTAAATGGGGTTATTCCTGTAATCAAATCCTCCTCCCTGGCGTACATAGGCATGCACAAGCTCAGAGCAAGTGGTGTGGGACAACAACTTCTCCTTCTGGGGCATCGACTAATCACTATATCTCCCTTTCCCCTTGGACATAGACTACCCCCCAATTCTTGAGACATTGACTGTCTGCCCTCCCCCAATCCTGGGACAAAGACTATTCACCTGTGTGGCTCCTGTTGTCTCCACGGGATGCAGTCAAGATCCCACCAGACAGGATCCCGGTGGTCGGAATCTCGACACTGTGATCCCGACCGGCACAATCCCGACATATTCTCCCTCTGTGGGTGTCCACAACACCCATAGAGGGAGAATAAATTAGTGTGCCGAGCGTAGCGAGGCACCGTGCCCGCAGCGCGGCGACCGCAGCGTGCCTGCAAGGGGCTGCTTAGCGCTTGCCCCCCTGTCGGGATTGTGGCGGTCAGGATCCCGGTGTCGGTATTCTGACCTCCGGGATCTCATCCGGTGGGATTTCGTACTGATCCCGTCTCCACACATCTCAACCAGCTCCCAGGTTAGAGGCAGACTCATTTTAAATCCAATATGGTTGATGTTAAACTGCTCTAGTTGGATACCGGAGTTTCACAGTGGCCATCGTGGATTCAGAATGAGTCTGCCTCTTACCTGGGAGCTGGCAGAGATGCATAGCTAGATGCGTCATTGCTAAGAGAGTTCTAAAATGGAGACAGAAAAAGTACCAGCCAATCAGCTCCTGCCATGTTGCAGGCTGTGTTTGACAGAGCTATTGATATACTGTTCACACTACCCCATTTTTGTTACATTTGTATTGAAAATGTACTAAGGTACAGTGGCCCTCATTCCGAGTTGATTGCTCGCTGTCGATTTTCGCAGCATAGCGATCAGGCTAAAAACCGGCTGTTCTGCGCATGCGTATGGGCCGCAGGGCGCACGCGCCAAGTACTTTCACACAAAACTAAGCAATTTTACACAGGGGCGAGTGACGCTTTTCAGTCGCTCTGCTGATCGGTGTGTGATTGACAGAAAGTGGGTGTTTCTGGGCGGAAACAGACCGTTTTCCGGGAGTGTGCTAAAAAACGCAGGCGTGTCAGGCTAAAACGCAGGAGTGGCTGGGGAAATGGGGGAGTGGCTGGCCGAACACAGGGCATGTTTGTGACGTCAAATCAGGAACCAAACAGTCTGCAGTGATCGCAATCTAGGAGTAGGTCTGGAGCTACTCAGAAACTGCAGGAAAAGATTTTCGAGCAATTCTGCTAATCTTTCGTTCGCACTACTGCTAAGCTAAGATACACTCCCAAAGGGTGGCGGCTTAGCGTTTGCACTGCTGCTAAAAGCAGCTTGCGAGCGATCAACTCGGAATGAGGGCCAGTAAGTGGTACACTGCTAAATGTAAAAAAATAACATGGGCCCTCATTCCGAGTTGATCGCTCGCAAGGCGAATTTAGCAGAGTTGCTCACGCTAAGCCTACGCCTACTGGGAGTGTATCTTAGCTTCTTAAAATTGCGACCGATGTATTCGCAATATTGCGATTACAAACTACTTAGCAGTTTCAGAGTAGCTTCAGACTTACTCGGCATCTGCGATCAGTTCAGTGCTTGTCGTTCCTGGTTTGACGTCATAAACAAAACCAGCGTTCGCCCAGACACTCCCCCGTTTCTCCGGCCACTCCTGCGTTTTTTCCGGAAACGGTAGCGTTTTTATCCACACGCCCCGAAAACGCCGTGTTTCCGCCCAGTAACACCCATTTCCTGTCAATCACACTACGTTCGCCAGAGCGAAGAAAAAGCCGTGAGTAAAAATACTATCTTCATTGTAAAATTACTTGTCGCAGTGCGAATATTGCGCATGCGTACTAAGCGGAATTTCACTGCGATGCGAAGAAAATTACCGAGCGAACGACTCGGAATGAGGGCCATGGTTTGCAAAAACTGATATTTCAGAGTTATAAAAAACAGTAACAAAAACTAGGTGCAAAAATATTGAAATACAGTAATATATTAAAATTAAACAAGCATATCAGGTGTGTGCAGCTCCTTGTGGTAATATGTTCAAATTCCAAGCAAACAGGTAAAACATAGTGTAGTGTAGGTAATCAAAGCTCCCCAAACACCACTAATAAGGAGCACAAAGATATAGATAATGGGGTATATTTACTAAGGTCCCGATTTTGACCGAGATGCCGTTTTTTCTTCAAAGTGTCATCTCGGTCATTTACTAAATTCAAATCTCGGCAGTGATGAGGGCATTCGTATTTTTTTTGAAGTCCAACAAAAAAAATACGAATGAATACACCATCGGTCAAAACGCGGCTGTTTAAGTATGAATCTCGGTCATTTACTAAGAAGTGCAAAGCCAAAAAAAAAAAAACACTGCCGTGAAAAAATACAACTCGTAAAAAAGTGCTAAAAAAAACAGACCTGCTTTTTTGAGCCGTGATTGGATAGGCATGCACGGATCCATGAGATCCGTGCATGTATATCAGTGGGAAGGGGTGGGAAAGTGTTAATTTTTTGAAAAAAAATTGCGTGGGGTCCCCCCTCCTAAGCATAACCAGCCTCGGGCTCTTTGAGCCGATCCTGGTTGCAGAAATATGGGAAAGAAAATGACAGGGGTTCCCCCATATTTAAGCAACCAGCATCGGGCTCTGCGCCTGGTCCTGGTTCCAAAAATACGGGGGACAAAAAGCGTAGGGGTCCCCCGTATTTTTAAAACCAGCACCGGACTCCACTAGCTGGACAGATAATGCCACAGCCGGGGGTCACTTTTATATAGTGCCCTGCGGCCGTGGCATCAAATATCCAACTAGTCACCCCTGGCCGGGGTACCCTGGGGGAGTGGGGACCCCTTCAATCAAGGGGTGTCCCCCCCCCAGCCACCCAAGGGCCAGGGGTGAAGCCCGAGGCTGTCCCCCCCATCCAATAGGCTGCGGATGGGGGGCTGATAGCCTTTGTGAAAAGTGATTGATATTGTTTTTAGTGGGTTTCTGGCATTCGGGGAAAGGGGTCCCATGTGAAAACATGGGGCCCCTTTCAGTGCGTGGCTCGGGTCTCCGTTTTATTTTTTTAATCAAGTACGTGGATTACAAAAGGATTATCCGAGGAGCCTGGTACCCTGGATCTGGTGAGTATAATTTATTCAACAGGTACCCCATGGATTCTACTGGACAAGAGGACCGACCTGCGTGTGAACATAAGGTAAGTATGTATGTATGTTTGTGTGGATGGATGTAATAAAACTTTACTTTCAAGGTGTGTGTGTATTGTCTTTTTTTGGGTATTTTTTTAGTAGTAGTACTTAGAGATGAGCGGGTTCGGTTTCTCTGAATCCGAACCCGCCAGAACTTCATGTTTTTTTTCACGGGTCCGAGCGACTCGGATCTTCCCGCCTTGCTCGGTTAACCCGAGCGCGCCCGAACGTCATCATGACGCTGTCGGATTCTCGCGAGGCTCGGATTCTATCGCGAGACTCGGATTCTATATAAGGAGCCGCGCGTCGCCGCCATTTTCACACGTGCATTGAGATTGATAGGGAGAGGACGTGGCTGGCGTCCTCTCCATTTAGATTATAAGAGACTGAGAGAGATTTACTGGAGCTGACTAGGAGGAGTACTGTTACTGTAGAAGTGTAGAGACTGAGTGGAGAGAGTTTACTAGTGAGGACAGTGCAGTTTACTTTATAATCCGTTCTCTGCCTGAAAAAAGCGATACACAGCACACAGTGACTCAGTCACATACCATATCTGTGTGCACTGCTCAGGCTCAGGCCAGTGTGCTGCATCATCTATTATCTATATATAATATTATATATATCTGTCTGACTGCTCAGCTCACACAGCTTATAATTGTGGGGGAGACTGGGGAGCACTACTGCAGTGCCAGTTATAGGTTATAGCAGGAGCCAGGAGTACATAATATATTATATAGTGAGTGACCACCAGACACACAGTGCAGTTTATTTAATATATCCGTTCTCTGCCTGAAAAAAGCGATACACACAGTGACTCAGTCAGTCACATACCATATCTGTGTGCACTGCTCAGGCTCAGGCCAGTGTGCTGCATCATCTATTATCTATATATAATATTATATATATCTGTCTGACTGCTCAGCTCACACAGCTTATAATTGTGGGGGAGACTGGGGAGCACTACTGCAGTGCCAGTTATAGGTTATAGCAGGAGCCAGGAGTACATAATATATTATATAGTGAGTGACCACCAGACACACAGTGCAGTTTATTTAATATATCCGTTCTCTGCCTGAAAAAAGCGATACACACAGTGACTCAGTCAGTCACATACCATATCTGTGTGCACTGCTCATGCTCAGGCCAGTGTGCTGCATCATCTATTATCTATATATAATATTATATATATCTGTCTGACTGCTCAGCTCACACAGCTTATAATTGTGGGGGAGACTGGGGAGCACTACTGCAGTGCCAGTTATAGGTTATAGCAGGAGCCAGGAGTACATAATATATTATATAGTGAGTGACCACCAGACACACAGTGCAGTTTATTTAATATATCCGTTCTCTGCCTGAAAAAAGCGATACACACAGTGACTCAGTCAGTCACATACCATATCTGTGTGCACTGCTCAGGCTCAGGCCAGTGTGCTGCATCATCTATTATCTATATATAATATTATATATATCTGTCTGACTGCTCAGCTCACACAGCTTATAATTGTGGGGGAGACTGGGGAGCACTACTGCAGTGCCAGTTATAGGTTATAGCAGGAGCCAGGAGTACATAATATATTATATAGTGAGTGACCACCAGACACACAGTGCAGTTTATTTAATATATCCGTTCTCTGCCTGAAAAAAGCGATACACACAGTGACTCAGTCAGTCACATACCATATCTGTGTGCACTGCTCAGGCTCAGGCCAGTGAGCTGCATCATCTATATATATATTATATATCTGTCTGACTGCTCAGCTCACACAGCTTATAATTGTGGGGGAGACTGGGGAGCACTACTGCAGTGCCAGTTATAGGTTATAGCAGGAGCCAGGAGTACATATTATATTAAAATTAAACAGTGCACACTTTTGCTGCAGGAGTGCCACTGCCAGTGTGACTGACCAGTGACCTGACCACACTGACCACCAGTATAGTTAGTAGTATACTTATATTGTGATTGCCTGAAAAAGTTAAACACTCGTCGTGTGACTTCACTTGTGTGTTTTTTTTTTTTTATTCTATAAAAATAAAACTCATTCTGCTGACAGACAGTGTCCAGCAGGTCCGTCATTATATAATATATAATATATACCTGTCCGGCTGCAGTAGTGATATATATATATTTTTTATATCATTTATCATCCAGTCGCAGCAGACACAGTACGGTAGTTCACGGCTGTGGCTACCTCTGTGTCTCTGCACTCGGCAGGCAGTCCGTCCATAATTGTAACACCACCTAACCGTGGATTTTTTTCATTCTTCTTTATACATACATAGTTACATAGACATCTTCTCTTTATCAACCAGTCTATATTAGCTGCAGACACAGTACAGTACGGTAGTTCACGGCTGTGGCTACCTCTGTGTCTGCACTCGGCAGGCAGTCCGTCCATAATTGTATACCACCTAACCGTGGTTTTTTTTCATTCTTCTTTATACATACATAGTTACATAGACATCTTCTCTTTATCAACCAGTCTATATTAGCTGCAGACACAGTACAGTACGGTAGTTCACGGCTGTGGCTACCTCTGTGTCTGCACTCGGCAGGCAGTCCGTCCATAATTGTATACCACCTAACCGTGGATTTTTTTCAGTCTTCTTTATACATACATAGTTACATAGACATCTTCTCTTTATCAACCAGTCTATATTAGCTGCAGACACAGTACAGTACGGTAGTTCACGGCTGTGGCTACCTCTGTGTCTGCAGTCGGCAGGCAGTCCATAATTGTATACTAGTATCCATCTCCATTGTTTACCTGAGGTGCCTTTTAGTTGTGCCTATTAAAATATGGAGAACAAAAATGTTGAGGTTCCAAAATTAGGGAAAGATCAAGATCCACTTCCACCTCGTGCTGAAGCTGCTGCCACTAGTCATGGCCGAGACGATGAAATGCCAGCAACGTCGTCTGCCAAGGCCGATGCCCAATGTCATAGTACAGAGCATGTCAAATCCAAAACACCAAATATCAGAAAAAAAAGGACTCCAAAACCTAAAATAAAATTGTCGGAGGAGAAGCGTAAACTTGCCAATATGCCATTTACCACACGGAGTGGCAAGGAACGGCTGAGGCCCTGGCCTATGTTCATGGCTAGTGGTTCAGCTTCACATGAGGATGGAAGCACTCAGCCTCTCGCTAGAAAAATGAAAAGACTCAAGCTGGCAAAAGCAGCACAGCAAAGAACTGTGCATTCTTCGAAATCCCAAATCCACAAGGAGAGTCCAATTGTGTCGGTTGCGATGCCTGACCTTCCCAACACTGGACGTGAAGAGCATGCGCCTTCCACCATTTGCACGCCCCCTGCAAGTGCTGGAAGGAGCACCCGCAGTCCAGTTCCTGATAGTCAGATTGAAGATGTCAGTGTTGAAGTACACCAGGATGAGGAGGATATGGGTGTTGCTGGCGCTGGGGAGGAAATTGACCAGGAGGATTCTGATGGTGAGGTGGTTTGTTTAAGTCAGGCACCCGGGGAGACACCTGTTGTCCGTGGGAGGAATATGGCCGTTGACATGCCAGGTGAAAATACCAAAAAAATCAGCTCTTCGGTGTGGAGGTATTTCACCAGAAATGCGGACAACAGGTGTCAAGCCGTGTGTTCCCTTTGTCAAGCTGTAATAAGTAGGGGTAAGGACGTTAACCACCTCGGAACATCCTCCCTTATACGTCACCTGCAGCGCATTCATAATAAGTCAGTGACAAGTTCAAAAACTTTGGGTGACAGCGGAAGCAGTCCACTGACCAGTAAATCCCTTCCTCTTGTAACCAAGCTCACGCAAACCACCCCACCAACTCCCTCAGTGTCAATTTCCTCCTTCCCCAGGAATGCCAATAGTCCTGCAGGCCATGTCACTGGCAATTCTGACGAGTCCTCTCCTGCCTGGGATTCCTCCGATGCATCCTTGCGTGTAACGCCTACTGCTGCTGGCGCTGCTGTTGTTGCCGCTGGGAGTCGATGGTCATCCCAGAGGGGAAGTCGTAAGCCCACTTGTACTACTTCCAGTAAGCAATTGACTGTTCAACAGTCCTTTGCGAGGAAGATGAAATATCATAGCAGTCATCCTACTGCAAAGCGGATAACTGAGGCCTTGACAACTATGTTGGTGTTAGACGTGCGTCCGGTATCCGCCGTTAGTTCACAGGGAACTAGACAATTTATTGAGGCAGTGTGCCCCCGTTACCAAATACCATCTAGGTTCCACTTCTCTAGGCAGGCGATACCGAGAATGTACACGGACGTCAGAAAAAGACTCACCAGTGTCCTAAAAAATGCAGTTGTACCCAATGTCCACTTAACCACGGACATGTGGACAAGTGGAGCAGGGCAGGGTCAGGACTATATGACTGTGACAGCCCACTGGGTAGATGTATGGACTCCCGCCGCAAGAACAGCAGCGGCGGCACCAGTAGCAGCATCTCGCAAACGCCAACTCTTTCCTAGGCAGGCTACGCTTTGTATCACCGCTTTCCAGAATACGCACACAGCTGAAAACCTCTTACGGCAACTGAGGAAGATCATCGCGGAATGGCTTACCCCAATTGGACTCTCCTGTGGATTTGTGGCATCGGACAATGCCAGCAATATTGTGTGTGCATTAAATATGGGCAAATTCCAGCACGTCCCATGTTTTGCACATACCTTGAATTTGGTGGTGCAGAATTTTTTTAAAAACGACAGGGGCGTGCAAGAGATGCTGTCGGTGGCCAGAAGAATTGCGGGACACTTTCGGCGTACAGGCACCACGTACAGAAGACTGGAGCACCACCAAAAACTACTGAACCTGCCCTGCCATCATCTGAAGCAAGAAGTGGTAACGAGGTGGAATTCAACCCTCTATATGCTTCAGAGGTTGGAGGAGCAGCAAAAGGCCATTCAAGCCTATACAATTGAGCACGATATAGGAGGTGGAATGCACCTGTCTCAAGTGCAGTGGAGAATGATTTCAACGTTGTGCAAGGTTCTGATGCCCTTTGAACTTGCCACACGTGAAGTCAGTTCAGACACTGCCAGCCTGAGTCAGGTCATTCCCCTCATCAGGCTTTTGCAGAAGAAGCTGGAGGCATTGAAGAAGGAGCTAAAAGGGAGCGATTCCGCTAGGCATGTGGGACTTGTGGATGCTGCCCTTAATTCGCTTAACAAGGATTCACGGGTGGTCAATCTGTTGAAATCAGAGCACTACATTTTGGCCACCGTGCTCGATCCTAGATTTAAAGCCTACCTTGGATCTCTCTTTCCGGCAGACACAAGTCTGCTGGGGTTGAAAGACCTGCTGGTGACAAAATTGTCAAGTCAAGCGGAACGCGACCTGTCAACATCTCCTCCTTCACATTCTCCCGCAACTGGGGGTGCGAGGAAAAGGCTCAGAATTCCGAGCCCACCCGCTGGCGGTGATGCAGGGCAGTCTGGAGCGACTGCTGATGCTGACATCTGGTCCGGACTGAAGGACCTGACAACGATTACGGACATGTCGTCTACTGTCACTGCATATGATTCTCTCAACATTGATAGAATGGTGGAGGATTATATGAGTGACCGCATCCAAGTAGGCACGTCACACAGTCCGTACTTATACTGGCAGGAAAAAGAGGCAATTTGGAGGCCCTTGCACAAACTGGCTTTATTCTACCTAAGTTGCCCTCCCACAAGTGTGTACTCCGAAAGAGTGTTTAGTGCCGCCGCTCACCTTGTCAGCAATCGGCGTACGAGGTTACATCCAGAAAATGTGGAGAAGATGATGTTCATTAAAATGAATTATAATCAATTCCTCCGCGGAGACATTGACCAGCAGCAATTGCCTCCACAAAGTACACAGGGAGCTGAGATGGTGGATTCCAGTGGGGACGAATTGATAATCTGTGAGGAGGGGGATGTACACGGTGATATATCGGAGGGTGAAGATGAGGTGGACATCTTGCCTCTGTAGAGCCAGTTTGTGCAAGGAGAGATTAATTGCTTCTTTTTTGGGGGGGGTCCAAACCAACCCGTCATATCAGTCACAGTCGTGTGGCAGACCCTGTCACTGAAATGATGGGTTGGTTAAAGTGTGCATGTCCTGTTTTGTTTATACAACATAAGGGTGGGTGGGAGGGCCCAAGGACAATTCCATCTTGCACCTCTTTTTTCTTTTCTTTTTCTTTGCATCATGTGCTGATTGGGGAGGGTTTTTTGGAAGGGACATCCTGCGTGACACTGCAGTGCCACTCCTAGATGGGCCCGGTGTTTGTGTCGGCCACTAGGGTCGCTAATCTTACTCACACAGTCAGCTACCTCATTGCGCCTCTTTTTTTCTTTGCGTCATGTGCTGTTTGGGGAGGGTTTTTTGGAAGGGACATCCTGCGTGACACTGCAGTGCCACTCCTAGATGGGCCCGGTGTTTGTGTCGGCCACTAGGGTCGCTAATCTTACTCACACAGCTACCTCATTGCGCCTCTTTTTTTCTTTGCGTCATGTGCTGTTTGGGGAGGGTTTTTTGGAAGGGACATCCTGCGTGACACTGCAGTGCCACTCCTAGATGGGCCCGGTGTTTGTGTCGGCCACTAGGGTCGCTAATCTTACTCACACAGCTACCTCATTGCGCCTCTTTTTTTTCTTTGCGTCATGTGCTGTTTGGGGAGGGTTTTTTGGAAGGGCCATCCTGCGTGACACTGCAGTGCCACTCCTAGATGGGCCCGGTGTTTGTGTCGGCCACTAGGGTCGCTAATCTTACTCACACAGCTACCTCATTGCGCCTCTTTTTTTCTTTGCGTCATGTGCTGTTTGGGGAGGGTTTTTTGGAAGGGACATCCTGCGTGACACTGCAGTGCCACTCCTAGATGGGCCCGGTGTTTGTGTCGGCCACTAGGGTCGCTTATCTTACTCACACAGCGACCTCGGTGCAAATTTTAGGACTAAAAATAATATTGTGAGGTGTGAGGTATTCAGAATAGACTGAAAATGAGTGTAAATTATGGTTTTTGAGGTTAATAATACTTTGGGATCAAAATGACCCCCAAATTCTATGATTTAAGCTGTTTTTTAGTGTTTTTTGAAAAAAACACCCGAATCCAAAACACACCCGAATCCGACAAAAAAAATTCGGTGAGGTTTTGCCAAAACGCGGTCGAACCCAAAACACGGCCGCGGAACCGAACCCAAAACCAAAACACAAAACCCGAAAAATTTCAGGCGCTCATCTCTAGTAGTACTACAGGTACCAGCGGGCCCGTTTTTCCGCCGCATGCTGGTACTTGTGGTTCTCCAAGTACCAGCTTGCGGGGGAGGCTTGCTGGGCCTTGTAGTACTGCTACTAAAAACAATATCAATCACTTTTCACAAAGGCTATCAGCCCCCCATCCGCAGCCTATTGGATGGGGGGGACAGCCTCGGGCTTCACCCCTGGCCCTTGGGTGGCTGGGGGGGACCCCTTGATTGAAGGGGTCCCCACTCCCCCAGGGTACCCCGGCCAGGGGTGACTAGTTGGATATTTGATGCCACGGCCGCAAGGCACTGTATAAAAGTGACCCCCGGTTGTGGCATTATCTGTCCAGCTAGTGGAGCCCGGTGCTGGTTTCAAAAATACGGGGGACCCCTACTCTTTTTGTCCCCCGTATTTTTGGAACCAGGACCAGGTGCAGAGCCCAATGCTGGTTGCTTAAATATGGGGGAACCCCTATCCATTTTTTTCCCATATTTCTGCAACCAGGATCGGCTCAAAGAGCCCGAGGCTGGTTTGCCTTAGGAGGGGGGACCCCACGCAATTTTTTTTTTACTTTTAAACTTTATTTTTTGGTTTAACAAAGTGCACAATGAAGCCCAGCATGGATCTCTCAGATCCGGCCGAGATTCATTGTATTAAAGTCGGCAGTGTTTTACAAGTCACTCACGTAAAACACTGCCTAAAAAAACGAATGACATCGACATCGGAAAACCCGAAAATGCAGAATACGGCAGCTTAGTAAATTAGTCGTAATCAATTCAAAAAGTTGCATATTTACACTTTCGATGTCATTCGTGATTGAACTTTGACCTCAAACGGGAAAACACGAATCTTAGTAAATTTACCCCAATGTGTTTGTTAAATATTCATACAATTGTAAACTAACAATCAGCTATAAAATATTTTAATAACAACAAAAGCAATCATACACTTTGCATCACCTAGAGGGGGTAATTCTGAGTTGATAGCAGCAGCAAGTTTGTTAGCAATTGGGCAAAACCATGTGCACTGTAGGGGGGGCAGATATAACATTTGCAGAGAGAGTTAGATTTGGGTGAGTTATTTTGTTTCTGTGCAGGGTAAATACTGGCTGCTTTATTTTTACACTGCAATTTAGATTGCAGATTGAACACACCTCACCCAAATCTAACTCTCTCTGCACGTTAAATCTGCCTCCCCTGCAGTGCACATGGTTTTGCCCAACTGCTAAAAAAAAATCCTGCTGCGATCAACTTGGAATTACCCCCAAAATGTATAGCAATGAGATGTGAATAAAATTATGGCCCCCATTTATCACCGAAAAGTTTTTCTAATGCTAATTAACGTTACCGCTCGCCGCTCTTTTTTACTTGTATTCAGCATTGAAGCTGTCGCTGGCGAGCGGTAACGTAAAAACACCCGTCAGCGCTGCTTGTCAAGGCCAAACAGTGCTGACAAATGCTCTTTTTCTCCGGCGTCCCTAACTACTGCGCATGCGTAGAGTATGCATACTCCAGGCACATGCGCAGTAGTGATTTTCTGGACGCGGTGGCCATTTTGGTGTTTACGCTGTGATGCATGCGCGGATTGCTGCGGGAGGGGGGAACCGGAGCGCAGGATGGACAACACTGCAGCGAAGTCCTGTCTCTATAGCAACCCGGCTGCTGTGATGCATGCCGGGATTGCTGCGGGAGAGGGGAGCCAGAGCGCTGGACAGACTCCGCTGCAGCGGTGTCCTAATGTCTGCTCGGAGCAGACGAGCCCATTATAGGTAAGCGAGCACTATTTCAGAAATAGCGCTCATTCTTAAATAGACTTTAATGTGCAGTAGTAAAGGGAAAATGAATGGCTAATAGCGCTGCTAGTTAGCAGCGTAATTAGCCTTGTTAAATAGCAATTGGTCCCATTTACCATCTAAAACGAGTTTCTTCCAGCAAGGAAACTCGCTGATAAATGGGGGCCTATATCTCAAATATTGAAGCAACTCCCCTGCCTTAGGTGTATTTATGCAGTAACCATACATATTGTTGCTATAATAAACTATAAATCACATGTATAAAAGCTGCAGTTGTCAAATGTCCTATCAATTTATCCCTAGGAGGAATCCATGTGAATGTGCAACCATTGAGATTATCTATGAAAACATAATTCTCAACATGGACTGGGAGAATTGATAAACAGCCATGACGTAATGAACAGCTACTAAGTCCAGTACTGAAATTCTATTGTAATGTGGGACTATTATGTCTATACAGGTTGAGTCTCCCTTATCCAAAATGCTTGGGACCACAGGTATTTTGGATATGGGATTTTTCCGTATTTTGGAATAATTGCATACCATAATGAGATATCATGGTGATGGGACCTAAATCTAAGCACAGAATGCGTTTGTTACATATACACCTTATTCACACAGCCTGAACGTAATTTTAGCCAATATTTTTTATAACTTTGTGCATTAAACAAAGTGTGTGTACATTCACACAATTCATTTATGTTTTATATACACCTTATACACACAGTCTGAAGGTCATTTAATACAATATTTTTAATAACTTTGTGTATTAAACAAAGTTTGTATACATTGAGCCATCAGAAAACAAAGGTTTCACTATCAGTCTCACTCAAAAAAGTCCGTATTTCGGAATATTACGCATTTCGGAATATTTGGATATGGGATACTCAACCTGTATATGTCTATATGACTATTATGACTATATATGTCAATTATTATGGGGCATTACTATATACTGTATTTCTGCAGCAGGGTACACTGTGTTCCACAGGGAATACATCAGGGTGTAGAATGGATCTTGATCCAGAGGCACCCACAGGCTAAAGCTTTAGGCTGTCCCAGGATGCATTGAGTCCTCCTCTGTTTCGAGTTGGTGCCTGTAGCAGCAGGTCACCTAACAGGGGGGCTGCGCTGGGCAGCCCTGAAAAAGCTTTCTAAAAAGGCATCAAGGGCCGCAGCGCTGTTATATGTCAGTGTGACATTCAGCGCTGTGTCTCCATCGCCTCCCAAGCGTCGTTGCATACTCACACGGCCTGTTCCTGGGTACTTGCGGCGGAAACGCTACGGCTTTAGGCACACGGTTGCAGACGCTCTCAGGGTTCGCGTGGCTGCTACGGGGAGGAGGTAAGAGGGTCTCCCAGGTGGGACCCGCCATTAAATTATGTTCCGATCACAGTCTAGGGAGACGGACTGTGTCACCGAGCAGGGACCCACTAGACCAACAGGGCAATAGAGCACAGGTCGGGTGTACTAACGCCCCATTTAATAAGGCTCACTAGTACCTGGGGTGGAAGACCAGCATAGGGGATGCGGCGCTTGACGTATAGCCCCTCCCTGGTCCAGGGCGACATCTACTCTGCCCTGGAGCTCCCTCACTCTCTCCCTCACTCCTGACTGAGATGCAGGGCGCCATCTTAAGAGTATAGCTGCGGCTGGTCTTCAAGACTGCAGGGAAAGGTCTCCCTTGTAAAGCCGCCTGTATACAGCTATGTGACTTTACAAACACTTGAGTATTCTACATGTCTCTGGGCCTAATTCAGAGTTGATCGCAGTAGCAAATTTGTTAGCAGTTGGGCAAAACCATGGGGGGTCATTCCAAGTTGACTGCACGTAGCATCTTTTTCTGCTTGTGTGATCAACTAGATGCCGCCTATGGGGGAGTGTGTTTTAGCATAGCAGGGCTGCGAACGATTGTGCAGCCTTGCTATGCTAAAAAAGTTTTGTGCAGAACAAGACTAGCCCTGCAGTTACTTACCCTGTGCGATGGATCCAGCGATGAAGGTCCCAGAATTGACGTCAGACAACCGCCCTCCAAACACCTGGACACACCTGCGTTCGGATCTCCACGCCCGGAAAATAGTGAGTATCCGCCCCGGAACGCCTCCCCGCTGTCAATCTTCTTGCGATCGCGCCAGCGATCACTTTCTTCTTTCTTCTGGTCATTGCCCGGCGATGGCTGTCGCTGGGCGATAATGCGAGTGCGCATTGTGGCCGCCGCGCATGCGCATTTCCGACCTGTTTGCACTGCAGCGACGAACCGCTGCGTGCAAACGGGTCAGAATGACCCCCCATGTGCACTGCAGTGTGGGCAGATATAACATGTGCAGAGAGAGTTATATTTGGGTGAGGTGTGTTCAAACTGAAATCTAAATTGCGGTGTAAAAATAAAGCAGCCAGTATTTACCATGCATAGAAACAAAACAACCCACCCAAATCTATATCTGCCACACCTGCAGTGCACATGGTTTTGGGTGGGTTATTTTGTTTCTGTGCAGGGTAAATACTGGCTGCTTTATTTTTACAGTGCAATTTAGATTTCAGTTTGAACACACCCCATACAAATCTAACTTTCTCTGCACATGTTATATCTGCCCTCCCTACAGTGCACATGGGGGGTGATTCCGAGTTGATCACTAGTTGCCGATTTTCGCTGCGTAGCGATCATTTAAAAAAATGGCAAAGCTTTGCATGCGTATGGAGCGTAATGCGCACGTGTGGCGTACGGGTACAAAGAGCATTGTTGTTTTGCACTGCTTCTAGCGACGATTCCATTCACACAGCCGATCTCAAGGAGATTGACAGGTGGGAGTTTATGGGTGTCAACTGACCATTTTCTGGGAGTGTTTGGAAAAACGCAGGTGTGTCCAGGCTTTTGCAGGGCGGGTATCTGACGTCAATTCCGGGACCTTCATCGCTGCAATCATCGCACAGAATAAGTAACTACAGGGCTGGTCTTGTTTTGCACAAAATGTTTTTGTTCTGCTCGGCTGCACAGGCTTTCGCACTCTTGCAAAGCGAAAATACACTCCCCTGTGGGCGGCGACTATGCTTTTGCACGGCTGCTAAAAGTAGCTAGCGAGCTATCAACTTGGAATTGCTGCGATCAGGTCTGAATTACTCCCAAGGTGCGTCAGGGTCATTTATATAGTGCGTCACAGTATGTACCTATTAAGTGTATTCTACTGTGTACTCAGTCACATAATACTGGATTTATTCGCAGATGTTGTGTACTAGGGCCCTCATTCCGAGTTGATCGCTCGGTATTTTTCATCGCATCGCAATGAAAATCCGCTTAGTACGCATGCGCAATGTTCGCACTGCGACTGCGCCAAGTAACTTTGCTATGTAGAAAGTAATTTTACTCACGGCTTTTTCATCGCTCCGGCGATCGTAATGTGATTGACAGGAAATGGGTGTTACTGGGCGGAAACACGGCGTTTCAGGGGCGTGTGGCTGAAAACGCTACCGTTTCCGGAAAAAACGCAGGAGTGGCCGGAGAAACGGTGGGAGTGCCTGGGCGAACGCTGGGTGTGTTTGTGACGTCAACCAGGAACGACAAGCACTGAACTGATCGCACAGGCAGAGTAAGTCTGAAGCTACTCTGAAACTGCTAAGTAGTTAGTAATCGCAATATTGCGAATACATCGGTCGCAATTTTAAGAAGCTAAGATTCACTCCCAGTAGGCGGCGGCTTAGCGTGTGTAACTCTGCTAAATTCGCCTTGCGACCGATCAACTCGGAATGAGGGCCTAGGTACTCACTCACTCACATACTCTCAGATTTATTTGCAGGTATTATACTCTGGCTTTATCGTACTAAACCGCTCTGTGTTGCATTTGTGTACAATGTCTATCAGAAAGGGCAGTAAGTATGTGGACGCTCCTGTATCATGCAGAGCATGCGCCAAAGATTTACCAGAGGGGAAAGCTGTGTTTGATGGTTTCTGTACTACAGTATGTGTCATAAACCCTCTAGTCAGTCTGCAGCTCCTGTACCCAATCAGGAGCCACCCTGGGTCGCATTCTCAAACCTACTGGGTACTCTAGTGGAATGCCTAACGCCCCCTATGGGACCTCCTGTACCATTGCAACCTCAAATAGTCCCTATGGTTAATCCGCCTTCGGCGGAAAACTTGTCTAACCAGTTGCAGCAGTTAACTCATTCCTTGGTCAGACAAAAATCTACTCCAGGTCACTCCCTTGTCGCTCGGTCATCTAAGCGGGCTGTTTCCTCCTCACAATCCACAAATCTCTCAGATGTTTCATCTGAGTAGGAGGGGGAGCATACTGTCCTGTCAGACACTGAATCAGGCAATTTGACATCCCTGCTCTAGTAGTTGCTATTAAGCAAATCCTACAAAACACTGATGATGAGAAACCCACTACAGTCACCAAGAAAACTGACATGTTTAAATGGCAGAAGGTGGCTAAAAAAGTAACAGGAACCCTGGTCTAATCCAGAGTAGAAATTCCCTCTTTCCAAACGGGCCTTAGCTCGCTATCCTCTCCCGGCAGAGTTATGTAACAAGTGGGAAAATTCAGTGCCGGTGGATTCTCATGTCACCCATCTTGTGGTGTCATCCACTCTGCTTGTCATCACTGGCACTTCACTGAATGAACTGACAGATAAGCGTGTGAAGGGATGCCTGAAATCTATTTACTCCCTTACAGGTGCTGTACATAGACCCACTATTGTTGCCTCCTGGGCTGCTGAAGGTATTGAAGCATGGGTTCAGGTATTAGAGGAAGAGCTGCCCAAGGATATATGGGTATGGGTCGTTGGGTCGACTCAACTTAGGTTGACCACTGAAGGTCAACATGCATTAGGTCGACAGGAGCAATAGGTCAACATGGTCATTAGGTCGACATGTACTGGGTTGACAGGTCAAAAAGTCGACATGGGTTTTTGGACTTTTTGTTGGTGTTGTCTTCTTTGTAAAGTGACGGGAAACCCCAATTAGTGCACCGTGTCCCCTCGCATGGCTCGCTTCGCTCGCCATGCTTAGGGCAAGGTGCCTCGCTCCTCTACCGCTGCACTCGGCACAGGTTACCGTTCCCAATTGTAATCCACGTGGATCGTAAAGTATGAAAAAGTCCAATTTTTTTTTTTAATGTGAAAAACTCATGTCGACCTAGTACATGTCTACCTAATGACCATGTTGACATATTGCCCCTGTCGACCTAATGCATGTCGACCTTCAGTGGTCGACCTAATAACTGTCGACCTAAGTTGTGTTGACCTAACGACCATATCCCGGATATATCTGACCATGCCAAACAATACCTGTCTCACATCACCATCGACTTCATTCTCCAGACATCAAAAAGACCTCAGTTCTCTCCTCTTTTGTCAAAGCCATCTTCAGATACCTGCAACAAAAAAAGTGTTGTAACTTTTTTACCATAACTGCTATTTTAAATCTGTTTGCAGCAATACACTTTTCAGCAAATTCTGATGTTGTCTGACATGATACACTACCCCCTTTCCATTTGCAATAACTGACTTAGATTCAAGATGGCCGATTTCAAGATGGTGCCCATGTTCGGTACATGCCCTAAAAGATATCCCACCTCACCCATACCGTACTGGGGTATTCAGTTTTACCATTTCCTGCACAGTTTTTGAAACAAAAGGGTGTACTGCGACTTTTGAATCACCCTGTATGTTTCTATTATACCTGGGGGCACTACTACAGTATATATTCCATGGGGGCATTACTATGTATTTTTATTATTATTGGGGGCATTACAATATATCTCTGTTAAACTGGGGTTATTACTATATATTTCTATAATACTGGAGGCCGTACTGTGTATTTCTAACCTTGCCTCCAGAGTTCAAAGATACAGGACTATGCTCTGTGGCCACATCCCTAGTGTAATGTAGCCACTCGCATTAATGTCATGTGGTCATGCCATCCTCATGACACA
Organism: Pseudophryne corroboree; assembly: GCF_028390025.1. Classification (NCBI taxonomy): domain Eukaryota; kingdom Metazoa; phylum Chordata; class Amphibia; order Anura; family Myobatrachidae; genus Pseudophryne; species Pseudophryne corroboree. Next base: position 802,453,573 of record NC_086445.1, read on the forward strand.
TGACCACGCCCACACTCAGTACCACTTAGAAAAAATGTCTACTTGCACCACTGTTTTACAGCACAAAACATTGCAGGACATGGGCATGCTTTATAAACATTGCTATGTCAGCAGTTATAATACCCAAATATGCAGCAGGGTGGCAGAACCCAAATGTTGGTACCATTGCAGGCAGTGGAGAGGAGATAATGGTAAAAGCGAGGGATCAAAAGTACACAAGGGAAGTGGGTCCTGCTCGTGAGAGCTAACATGTATGCCCATATATATATAAAGGATAAAGGGGAGCTAAAATTACTTATACAGTCAGTATCACACTGCAGCACGAAAGGCCCATCTGGGGATACAGTGGTATAGGGGCCCATGTTTAGTGGTGTGGCAAGTGATTGTGGCCAGCCTCCACGTTGGTTTGCCTAAACATTAGAGAGTGCATGGTCTGGGACACATATAAAGTTAAAATCAATAGTTGGATAAAGTAAAGTACAGTATGCCAGTGTTCTGAAGGTGGCACCTGCCAGTCCTAAAGATTGCTTTTTGTTCTGTTCAGTGTTGGTTTGTCTGCACATAGGGGGTCATTTCGAGTTGATCGCTCGCTAGCAACTTTTTGTTGTGCTGCGATCAGATAGTCGCCGCCTATGGGGGAGTGTATTTTCGCTTTGCAAGTGTGCGAACGCTTTTGCAGCCAACGGCACAACAAAGTTTTTAGCAGTTTCTGAGTAGCTCTGGACTTACTCAGCCACTGCAATCACTTGAGCCTGTCCAGTCCCGGAATTGACGTCAGACACCCGCCCTGCAAACGCTTGGACACGCCTGCGTTTTTCCAAACACTCCCAGAAAACGGTCAGTTGACACCCATAAACGCCATCTTTCTGTCAATCACCTTGCGATCGGCTGTGGATGGATTCTTCGTTAAATCCATTGCCCAGCACAGAGCCTCTTTGTACCCGTACGATGTGTCTGCACATTGCGGTGCATACGCATGCGCAGTTTTGCAGAGATTTAACCTGATCGCAGCGCTGCAAAAACTTGCTAGCAAGCAATCAACTCGGAATTACCCCCATAGTATGTTAAACTGTCCCAAAACGGAAGAATAAAGGACTCTGAGGGGGAGATGTACTAAGCCTTGAAAAGTGGAGTGTGATATAGTAGCAACCAATCAGCACCTAATTGCCATGTCACAGCCTGTGTTTAAAAAATGACAGGAGCTGATTGGCTGGTAGTTTATCACTCTCCACTTTAGTAGATAGTAGATTTAGCAGCAACACACAATGGTGGTCATTCCGAGTTGATCGCAGCCAGCAACTTTTTGCTGCTGCTGCGATCAACTAGTCCACGCCTATGGGGGAGTGTATTTTAGCTTAGCAGGGCTGCGATCACTTGTGCAGCCCTGCTAAGCTAAAAAAATTTCAAGCAGAAGAAGACCAGCCCTATACCTACTTAACCTGTGCGACGATCTCTGCGATGCTGGAGCCGGCTTTGACGTCAGACATCCGCCCTCCGTTCTGCTGGACACGCCTGCGTTTTCCTTACCACTCCCCAAAAACGATCTCCAACGGTCCTGATCCGCCCAGGTATGCCTTCTTCTTGTCAATCTTCTTTGCGGTCGGCACTGTGACCGCTTCCATCGTAGGACGCAACGTAACCCAGTGACCCCTGTCGCCGGGCAACGTCGCGCACGCGCATTGTGGCCACCGCGCATGCGCATTCCAGACCCTTTCGCACCGCATGCGATAAACCGCTGCGTGCGAACGGGTTGGAATGACCCCCAATGTCAATCTGCAGCAACACAGTCAAATAAGGTGTTAGCATGCATTAAAAGGGGAACTGAGACAAGGGATGAGAGTGTAATCCTGCAACTGTACAAATCATTGTGATAGCTACATCTTGAGTATTGTGTACATTTCTGGGCACCACACTATAAAAAAGACATATTAGAACTTGAAAAGGTTCAGAGGCGAGCTACCAAATTGATTAAAGGTTTGGAGACACTGGACTATGAGGAGAGGCTTTCTAGGTTAGATATGTTTACACTAGAATCTAGAAATGAGATGACTAAGAGGAAATATGATTAATATTTACAAATATATAAAGGGGCAATATGTGGAGCTATCATGTGAGTTGTTTACTAAGAGACCACTACACAAAACGCGCAGGCACCCGCTAAGGCTTGAGGAGAAGAAATTTCGCAGGAAGGGATTCTTCACTGTAAGGGCAATACGCATATGGAATACACTGCAAGAGAAGGTTGTTATGGCGGTCTCAGTCAATGCGTTTAAAAATGGGTTAGACAAATTTCTAACCGAAATAGATATACGAGTATATAGCCTTTAACCTAAATAGATTAAGGAATGCAATATAATTCAGGTAGAACTCGATGAACTACTAGTATTTTTTCAACCTCACCGACCATGTTACTATGTTACTTTATCACTTTTTAAGGTTTAGTACACCTGGTCCTCTAATTTAATTCATTAAGAAGTTTGATTAGTGCCGCCATTTATTGAATTATTAATAGATGGGATGCGGTTAAGGTGCCAGCTGGATGGGAAAGGGATAGAGCTGGGGGGAGGGGTTAGGTTTAGGAGCCTCCTGGGAGGGTTAAGGTTAGCCTAACCCTGGGAGGGTTAGGGTTAGGCTGTGGGGAGGGGGAGGTTAGGGTTAGGCTGCGGGGAGGGGGAGGTTAGGGTTAGGCTGCGGAAAGGGAGGGTTAGGGAGCAGGGAATAGAGTAAAACAGTCTTACCTCCCCCATCGGGATTTCAACTTTTGGGATGCCAGGGTTGGTATTCTGACCACCTACATCCCATACACCGGCAAATCATACTGAACACATATAGTTATAGATATATAGATATATATATATATTCTGTACTGTGTGTGTATGTATATATATGTATATGTATATATATATATATATATATATATATACAGTGATCGCGCTAATCCAAAAAAAAAGTGGGTCCCAGGGACCCCTCACTTTCAAAAATTGGGGTCCTACCGGTCCTTTTCTGGGTCCCATCGAAATGAAGGTTCTTATTAATCTTAATCTTATTTGGACACTACAAAAGTGTTTCAAGGTGGAGGGATGGGGTGATAGTGCTGCTGGGCTGTGTAGCATGCAGGACACCCTGCACCAGAGCTGTATCTAGACATTTTGGTGCCCTTAGGCAGAAAGTGAATTGGTGTTCCACCTTACTAGATCGTAAAGTACAGGCAGTGCGCGCCGCAAAATTTGAGGGGCGTGGCTTCATGGGGAAGGGGCGTGGCCACATAATAGTGCCAATTAACATTACATCACACAGTAGTGCCGCTTATACAGATTGCACCAGGTAGAACCTCCTATACACACTGCGCCAGGTAGAGCACGTTATACATATTGCACCAGGTACAGCTCGCTATACACTTTGCTCCAAGTAGAGCACATTATACACATTGCACCAGGTAGAGCCCTTTATACACATTGCGCCAGGCAGAGCCCGTTATACACATTACGCCAGGTAGAGCACTTTATACACATTGTGCACATTAGAGCGCATTATTATACACATTGCACCCAGTAGAGCACGTTATATACATTGCACCAGGTAGAGCACGTTATATACATTGCACCAGGTAGAACACATATAAACATTGCACCAGGTAGAACACTTAAGACACATTGCACCAAGTAAATCAAATATAAACATTGCACCAGGTAGAGCACATTATACACAATGCGACCGGTAGAGCACGTTATACACAATGCACCAGGTAGAGCATGTTACACACACTGCACCAGGTAGAGCACGTTACACACACTGCACCAGGTAGAGCTCGTTACACACACTGTACCAGGTAGAGCTCGTTACACACATTGCGCCAGGTAGAGCACGTTACACACATTGCGCCAGGTAGAGCACGTTACACACATTGCGCCAGGCAGAGCACGTTACACACATTGCGCCAGGCAGAGCACGTTATACACAATGCGCCAGACAGAGCAAGTTATACACATTGCGCCAGGTAGAGCACGTTACACATTGCGCCCGGCAGAGCACGTTACACACATTGTGCCAGGCAGAGCACGTTATACACAATGCGCCAGGCAGAGCAAGTTATACACATTGCGCCAGGCAGAGCAAGTTATACACATTGCGCCAGGTAGAGCGCCGAGACACAGTGCACCAGGTAGAGCGCCGAGACACATTGCACCAGGTAGAGCGCCGAGACACATTGCACCAGGTAGAGCGCCGAGACACATTGCACCAGGTAGAGCGCCGAGACACACAGGCACACACACAGTAGCTACCCACCACACACACACACACACACACAGCATCTGACCACCTTATACCCCGTGCACACACACACACAGCATCTGACCACCTTATACCTCGGACGTACACACACACACAGCATCTGCCCACCTTATACCCCGGGACGCGCACACACACACACACACAGCATCTGCCCACCTTATACTCCGGACGCACACACACACACACACACACACACAGCATCTGGCCACCTTATACCCCGGACGCACACACAGCATCTGCCCACCTTATACCCCGGACGCACACACACACACAGCGTCTGTCCACCTTATACCCCGGACGCACACACACACACAGCGTCTGTCCACCTTATACCCCGGACGCACACACACACAGCGTCTGTCCACCTTATACCCCGGACGCACACACACACACAGCGTCTGTCCACCTTATACCCCGGACGCACACACACACACAGCGTCTGTCCACCTTATACCCCGGACGCACACACACACACAGCGTCTGTCCACCTTATACCCCGGACGCACACACACACATAGCGTCTGTCCACCTTATACCCCGGACGTACACACACACACAGCGTCTGTCCACCTTATACCCCGGACGCACACACACACACAGCGTCTGTCCACCTTATACCCCGGACGCACACACACACACAGCGTCTGTCCACCTTATACCCCGGACGCACACACACACACAGCGTCTGTCCACCTTATACCCCGGACGCACACACACACACAGCGTCTGTCCACCTTATACCCCGGACGTACACACACACACAGCGTCTGTCCACCTTATACCCCGGACGCACACACACACACACACAGCGTCTGTCCACCTTATACCCCGGACGCACACACACACACAGCGTCTGTCCACCTTATACCCCGGACGTACACACACACACAGCGTCTGTCCACCTTATACCCCGGACGCACACACACACACAGCGTCTGTCCACCTTATACCCCGGACGCACACACACACACAGCATCTGTCCACCTTATACCCCGAACGCACACACACACACAGCGTCTGTCCACCTTATACCCCGGACGTACACACACACACAGCGTCTGTCCACCTTATACCCCGGACGTACACCCACACACAGCATCTGACCACCTTATACCCCGTGCACACACACACACAGCATCTGACCACCTCATACCCCGGGCACACACACACACCGCATCTGACCACCTCATACCCCGGGCACACACACACACAGCATCTGACCACCTCATACCCCGGGCACACACAAACACTCAGCAGCTGACCACCTCATACTCCAGGCGCGCGCGCACACACACACACACACACATCTGCCCACCTCATAATCCACCCCCCTTTTATACCCCCGTGCACACACCCAGTAATTGCCCCCCAACCCCCATACAACCAGGACACACAAGCAGTAATTTAACCTTCTCTCCTTATACCCCGTGCACACACCCAGCAATTGCCCCCCCTCCCAGACAACTCTGACACACAAGCAGTGATTGACCATCTCCCCTTGTACCCCAGGCACACACACACTAACTGGCCCCCTGCAACAGTGCAAGCACCTCCTCGCTGGCAGAGCCCACATGGCAGGCACGGCGAGAGCCGGCAGCCAGAAGTCCGTTTACAGCAGCGCGGAGACCGGGATGGCGGGAGATGTACACCGCACACACACACGCTGGCCGGCGCTCAGAGCGGCTGTCAGGAGCGGCGGGGAAACTGACCTGCAGAGAAGCGGTGCGCTCAGTCCATGAGCACGGGCGCCGGAGCGGAGGGTTCAGGCAACAGCAAGTCTGTGATGAATCGGCGCCTCCGCGGTGCTCACCTTCTCCCGCCACAGTCACAGGCATCAATCACTCACTTAACAGGAAGTGATTGGCTGCTGCAGCAGAGCGCATCCCCGGGGACTCGCCCATTTCAGAAAAGTGAGTCACCTTCCCTCAAAATCGGGTAAAATACGCGCTATAGCGCGTTTTTGCGATCACTGTATATATATATATTAGTGATGTGCACCGGAAATTTTTCGGGTTTTGTGTTTGGTTTTGGATTCGGTTCCGCGGCCGTGTTTTGGATTCGGACGCGTTTTGGCAAAACCTCCCTGAAATTTTTTTGTCGGATTCGGGTGTGTTTTGGATTCCGGTGTTTTTTTACAAAAAACCCTCAAAAACAGCTTAAATCATAGAATTTGTGAGTCATTTTGATCCCATAGTATTATTAACCTCAATAACCATAATTTCCACTCATTTTCAGTCTATTCTGAATACCTCACAATATGATTTTTAGTCCTAAAATTTGCACCAAGGTCGCTGGATGACTAAACTAAGCGACCCAAGTGGCCAACACAAACACCTGGCCCATCTAGGAGTGGCACTGCAGTGTCAGGCAGGATGGCACTTTCAAAAAATAGTCCCCAAACAGCACATGATGCAAAGAAAAAAAGAGGCGCAATGAGGTAGCTGTGTGATTAAGCAAAGCGACCCAAGTGGCCGACACAAACACCTGGCCCATCTAGGAGTGGCACTACAGTGTCAGGCAGGATGGCACTTTCAAAAAATAGTCCCCAAACAGCACATGATGCAAAGAAAAATTTAAGAAGAAAGAGGTGCAAGATGGAATTGTCCTTGGGCCCTCCCACCCACCCTTATGTTGTATAAACAGGACATGCACACTTTAACAAACCCATCGTTTCAGCGACAGGGTCTGCCACACAACTGTGACTGAAGTGACTGGTTGGTTTGGGCCCCCACCAAAAAAGAAGCAATCAATCTCTCCTTGCACAAACTGGCTCTTCAGAGGCAAGATGTCCACCTCCTCCTCATCGTCCGATTCCTCACCCCTTTCACTGTGTACATCCCCCTCCTCACAGATTATTAATTCGTCCCCACTGGAATCCACCATCTCAGGTTCCTGTGTACTTTCTGGAGGCAATTGCTGGTGAATGTCTCCACGGAGGAATTGATTATAATTCATTTTGATGAACATCATCTTCAATTCTGCACCACCAAATTCAATGTATGTGCAAAACATGGGACATGCTGGAATTTGCCCAGATGTAATGCATGCACAATATTGGTGGCGTTGTCCGATGTCACAAATCCCCAGGAGAATCCAATTGGGGTAAGCCATTCTGCGATGATGTTCCTCAGTTTCCGTAAGAGGTTGTCAGCTGTGTGCCTCTTATGGAAAGCGGTGATACAAAGCGTAGCCTGCCTAGGAACGAGTTGGCGTTTGCGAGATGCTGCTACTGGTGCCGCCACTGCTGTTCTTGCTGCGGGAGGCAATACATCTACCCAGTGGGCTGTCGCAGTCATATAGTCCTGAGTCTGCCCTGCTCCACTTGTCCACATGTCCGTGGTTAAGTGGACATTGGGTACAACTGCATTTTTTAGGACACTGGTGACTCTTTTTCTGATGTCTGTGTACATTTTCGGTATCACCTGCCTAGAGAAATGGAACCTAGATGGTATTTGGTACCGGAGACACAGTACCTCAATCAAGTCTCTAGTTCCCTGTGAATTAACGGTGGATACCGGAAACACGTTTCTCACCACCCAGGCTGCCAAGGCCTGAGTTATCCGCTTTGCAGCAGGATGACTGCTGTGATATTTCATCTTCCTCGCAAAGGACTGTTGGACAGTCAATTGCTTACTGGAAGTAGTACAAGTGGTCTTCCGACTTCCCCTCTGGGATGACGATCGACTCCCAGCATCAACAACAGCAGCGCCAGCAGCAGTAGGCATTACACTCAAAGATGCATCGGAGGAATCCCAGGCAGGAGAGGACTCGTCAGACTTGACAGTGACATGGCCTGCAGGACTATTGGCGTTCCTGTCTAAGGAGGAAATTGACACTGAGGGAGTTGGTGGTGTGGTTTGCAGGAGCTTGGTTACAAGAGGAAGGGATTTAGTGGTCAGTGGACTGCTTCCGCTGTCATCCAAAGTTTTTGTACTTGTCACTGACTTCTGATGAATGCGGTCCAGGTGACATATAAGGGAGGATGTTCCTAGGTGGTTAACGTCCTTACCCCTACTTATTACAGCTTGACAAAGGCAACACACGGCTTGACACCAGTTGTCCGCATTTCTGTTTAAATAATTCCACACCGAAGAGGTGATTTTTTTTGTATTTTGACCAGGCATATCAATGGCCATATTCGTCCCACGGACAACAGGTGTCTCCCCGGGTGCCTGACTTAAACAAACCACCTCACCATCAGAATCCTCCTTGTCAATTTCCTCCCCAGCGCCAGCAACACCCATATCCTCATCCTGGTGTACTTCAACAGTGACATCTTCAATTGACTATCAGGAACTGGACTGCGGGTGCTCCTTCCAGCACTTGCAGGGGGCGTGCAAATGGTGGAAGGCGCAACCTCTTCCCATCCAGTGTTGGGAAGGTCAGGCATCGCAACCGACACAATTGGACTCTCCTTGGGGATTTGTGACTTAGAAGAACGCACAGTTCTTTGCTGTGCTTTTGCCATCTTAACTCTTTTAAGTTTTCTAGCAGGAGGATGAGTGCTTCCATCCTCAGGTGAATCTGAACCACTAGCCTTGAACATAGGCCAGGGCCTCAGCCGTTCCATGCCACTCCGTGTCGTAAATGGCACATTGGCAAGTTTACGCTTCTCCTCAGACGATTTTGATTTAGATTTTTGGGTCATTTTACTGAGCTTTATTTTATTGGATTTTACATGCTCTCTACTATGACATTGGGCATCGGCCTTGGCAGACGACGTTGATGGCATTTCATCGTCTCGGCCATGACTAGTGGCAGCAGCTTCAGCACGAGGTGGAAGTGGATCTTGATCTTTCCCTATTTTATCCTCCACATTTTTGTTCTCCATTTTTTAATGTGTGGAATTATATGCCAGTAATATATCAATAGCAATGGCCTACTACTATATATACTGCGCACAACTGAAATGCACCACAGGTATGGATGGATAGTATACTTGACGACACAGAGGTAGGTAGAGCAGTGGCCTTCTGTACCGTACTGCTATATAGTATATACTGGTGGTCAGCAAACTGTGCAAAACTGAAATGCACCACAGGTATGGATGGATAGTATACTTGACGACACAGAGGTAGGTAGAGCAGTGGACTACTGTACCGTACTGCTATATATATAGTTATACTGGTGGTCAGCAAACTGCAAAACTGAAATGCACCACAGGTATGGATGGATAGTGTACTTGACGACACAGAGGTAGGTAGAGCAGTGGCCTTCTGTACCGTACTGCTATATAGTATATACTGGTGGTCAGCAAACTGTGCAAAACTGAAATGCACCACAGGTATGGATGGATAGTATACTTGACGACACAGAGGTAGGTAGAGCAGTGGACTACTGTACCGTACTGATATATATATATAGTTATACTGGTGGTCAGCAAACTGTGCAAAACTGAAATGCACCACAGGTATGGATGGATAGTATACTTGATGACACAGAGGTAGGTAGAGCAGTGGACTACTGTACCGTACTGATATATATATATAGTTATACTGGTGGTCAGCAAACTGTGCAAAACTGAAATGCACCACAGGTATGGATGGATAGTATACTTGATGACACAGAGGTAGGTAGAGCAGTGGCCTTCTGTACCGTACTGCTATATAGTATATACTGGTGGTCAGCAAACTGTGTAAAACTGAAATGCACCACAGGTATGGATGGATAGTATACTTGACGACACAGAGGTAGGTAGAGCAGTGGACTACTGTACCATACTGCTATATATATATAGTTATACTGGTGGTCAGCAAACTGTGCAAAACTGAAATGCACCACAGGTATGGATAGATAGTATACTTGATGACACAGAGGTAGGTAGAGCAGTGGACTACTGTACCGTACTGCTATATATATAGTTATACTGGTGGTCAGCAAACTGTGCAAAACTGAAATGCACCACAGGTATGGATGGATAGTATACTTGACGACACAGAGGTAGGTAGAGCAGTGGCATTCTGTACCGTACTGCTATATAGTATATACTGGTGGTCAGCAAACTGTGCAAAACTAAAATGCACCACAGGTATGGATGGATAGTATACTTGACGACCAGTGCCGTTTCTTGCGGCGGGCGAGCCGTGCAACCGCACGGGGCGCCCGCCGCGGCACTTCTTGAACACTTTAAAATCCATTCCCACCTCCTCCGTCCTCCCGAGTCCCCAGCTCGGGGGGGCGGAGTTTCGTGGAATGACGCGGTGCGTCGTGACGTCACGACGCAATCGCGTCATTCCACGAAACTCCACCCCCCGAGCTGGGGACTCGGGAGGACGGAGGAAGGGGAGCCAAGCCGGCGGCGCCGCGAAGAGGAGGGAGAGGTGGCGAAGAGCGGGAAGAACCGCTTCAACTGTAAGTCAGCCTCTCCCTCTCTCTACCCCCCCTCTGCCACCTGCCATCATGTATACAAAGGGGACACTTGTCTGCCATAATGTTAAATGGGGACACTTGCCTGCCATAATGTGTTAAATGGGGACACCTGCCTGCGTACTGTGTAAAATGGGGACACCTGCCTGCGTACTGTGTAAAATGGGGACACCTGTCTGCGTACTGTGTAAAATGGGGACACCTGTCTGCGTACTGTGTAAAATGGGGACACCTGCCTGCGTACTGTGTAAAATGGGGACACCTGCCTGCGTACTGTGTAAAATGGGGACACCTGTCTGCGTACTGTGTAAAAGGGGGACACCTGTCTGCGTACTGTGTAAAATGGGGACACCTGCCTGCGTACTGTGTAAAATGGGGACACCTGTCTGCGTACTGTGTAAAATGGGGACACCTGTCTGCGTACTGTGTAAAATGGGGACACCTGTCTGCGTACTGTGTAAAATGGGGACACCTGCCTGCGTACTGTGTAAAATGGGGACGCGTGCCTGCCATACTGTGTAAAATGGGGACTCTTGCCTGCCGTACTGTGTAAAATGGGGGCACGTGCCTGCCATACTGTGTAAAATCGGGGCACGTGCCTGCCACAATGTGTAACATGGGGACACTTGCCTGCCGTACTGTGTAAAATGGAGGCACGTGCCTGCCGCAATGTGTAAAATGGGGACACTTTCCTGCCGCAATGTGTAAAATGGGGGCACGTGCCTGCCGCAATGTGTAAAATGGGGACACTTGCCTGCCGCAATGTGTAAAATGGGGACACTTGCCTACCGTGCTGTGTAAAATGGGGACACTTGCCTACCGTGCTGTGTAAAATGGGGACACTTGCCTACCGTGCTGTGTAAAATGGGGACACTTGCCTACCGTGCTGTGTAAAATGGGGACACTTGCCTGCCATGCTGTGTAAAATGGGGTCGCGTGCCTGCTGTAATGTGTAAAATGAGGACTTTTTTTTTTTATCCTGTGGTGGGCGTGATGATGAGATCAGATGAGGCCACGCCCATCTTAACAAAACCACGCCCATTTTAACGATGCCACGCCCCTTGTTTTTACTCTTTATATCTATGGGGGGGGCGCATTTTTTTATGTGAATGGGGGGGGGGGGGCGCATTTTTAAATCTCGCACTGGGAGCCAAAGTGGCTAGAAACGGCCCTATTGACGACACAGAGGTAGGTAGAGCAGTGGACTACTGTACCGTAGTGCTATATATATAGTTATACTGGTGGTCAGCAAAATTCTGCACTGTCCTCCTACTATATACTACAATGCAGCACAGATATGGAGCATTTTTCAGGCAGAGAACGTATAATACTGGTGGTCACTGTTCAGCAAAACTCTGCACTGTCCTCCTACTATATAATACTGCTGGTCCCCAGTCCCCACAATAAAGCAATTAGCACACTGAGCACAGATATTTACAGCACACTGAGCACAGTCAGATATGGAGCGTTTTTCAGGCAGAGAACGTAGATATTTGCACTTGCAGCACACTGAGCACAGATATTTGCAGCACACTGAGCACAGATATTTGCAGCACACTGAGCACAGATATTTGCAGCACAATTTGCAGCCCACTGAACATAGAAACTGAGAGGACGCCAGCCACGTCCTCTCACAATCATCTCCAATGCACGAGTGAAAAATGGCGGCGACGCACGGCTCCTTATAGAATACGAATCTCGCGAGAATCCGACCGCGGGATGATGACGTTCGGGCGCGCTCGGGTTAACCGAGCAAGGCAGGAGGATCCGAGTCTGCCTCGGACCCGTGTAAAATGGGTGAAGTTCGGGGGGGTTCGGATCCCGAGGATCCAAACCCGCTCATCACTAATATATATACATATATATATATTACACACAGCGTGGTTAATTTACTAATGCTTCTATAACAGGGAATTGGTAATGTTGCCCAAAGCAACCAATCAGATAATGGGGGTCATTCCGAGTTGTTCGATCGTTGCCGATTTTCGCAACGGAGCGATTAAGGCGAAAATGCGCATGCGCATGGTACGCAGTTCGCATGCGCTAAGTATTTTAGCACAAAACTTAGTAGATTTACTCACGTCCGAACGAAGAATTTCCATCGTTGAAGTGATCGGAGTGTGATTGACAGGAAGTGGTTGTTTCTGGGCGGAAATTGACCGTTTTCTGGGAGTGTGCGGAAAAATGCAGGCGTGCCAGGATAAAACGCGGGAGTGTCTGGAGAAACGGGGGAGTGGCTGGCCGAACGCAGGGCGTGTTTGTGATGTCAAACCAGGAACGAAACGGGCTGAGCTGATCGCAGTGTAGGAGTAAGTCTCGAGCTACTCAGAAACTGCTAAGAATTTTCTATTCGCAATTCTGCTAATCTTTCGTTCGCAATTCTGCCATGCTAAGATACACTCCCGGAGGGCGGCGGCCCAGCGTGTGCAATGCTGCTAAAATCTGCTAGCGAGCGAACAACTCGGAATGATCCCCATTGTCTGTCATTTTCTAATAGCCAATAGAGAAATGATAGACAGCATCTGATTGGTTGCTATGGGCAACATCACCAATTCTCTGTTTTAGAAGCTGTAGTAAATGTACCCCTGCTAGTGTACACATAGGTGTGCGATAGGGGGGTGACTGGTGCGCACAGGCACCCCCTAATGTCTGGCACCCCAATCTCACATGCCTGATGAAGCGATCGCCATGCAGGCTGATTACTTTCCCCTCTGCGTTGCACCCTGTCAGGACTGCATTACTGACCGGACGCCTTGGTTAATCAAGGGTGCCACTGCCACCGGCTTTCAAACTCCCGGCTCCACCTCCATGTACAAAAACAGCGTGATGTGATGTGATTACATCATGCTGCTCGCACGCCCACCCGTCACACCTGCCACCTCTCTCCTTCTATGCTATGCCAACGCCAGCCACTGATGAAGACGCCAGCATTCCTCTTAGGAAGACAAATTTAATACGGGCAGGTGGTCGGCAGCAGCATTGACATGTCACTCATTTTTCCAGCAGCAGCAGCAGTACTAGTCTGCGACTGTCAGTGTCAGTGAGTGAGTGACTGACATGTAAGTAAGCTGCTGCAGTTTACAGGGGAAAGAGGGGGAGCCAGACCAGGCTGAGGAGGAGCAGTGTAATTGCAGTGAGTGCCATCAGGGGTGTTTGTTTGGTGCACACCACAACATCTGACAATGTATCTGCTTTATTAGTATTGGTACAAGAATGGATATTTTATATTGCGTTAACTGTCAATAGATGGTGCTAGACACACCCCTCCGATGGTGCACCCCCTAATAAAATGTGCTGCGCACGCCTATGAGTGTACACATGATAATGTACCAGATTAATAATGCATTGTACAAAATAAGCCATAGTCTTGTGCAGCATAAGTTAACATATGTATAATGTATAATTCAAGTGCACATTCTGGATCCTGATACCTACAGAAAGAGGTGGGTCTCCAGGCAATGGGGCCATTGTTCCCTTGTGTATTACGCACACACTGGTACTTAAGATGCCACCAGGTCTTAAACCTCAAGCTGTAGAGACTTTCACAGTTTACTGGAGTGTGCAGGATGATTGGCTGGAGTAATGTACAACAAACAATACAGTCAAGAACTGGAGCACAGAAGGTTAACAGGCTGGGCAAGGTCAGGTCTCAGCAGCAGCAATAGGACACTGTGTGAGTTGGTAATGCAGAACACAGTGCAGTTGGTAAATGCACTTGCAGGCTGTGCTGTGGAATAGAACAATAGGAAACAAAGCCAGGAGTAACTAATGGCAGCTTCAATAGTCAGGCAAGATTCAGGCATGACTGGCAGACAGGCGTCCTGACAGGCATAGTATCCACCGAGTACAGGAATCTGGGACACAGACCAGCAAATTACACTGAGGCATAAGCTGTAACCAACAGGGTGGAGCAGGTCCGACTGCCTTATAATAGTGTGGAACCAATCAGAGCGATAGGAAGGAAAAGGCACCCAATAATTAATAATCTCCTGCAGCTGCAGTGCTGCATGTACTCCTGGCATAGGTGTTCGGGGTCCCTGCTGCCTAGTAACCAGTAGTATCGTCAGACCTTGTGGCTGGATAACACAGTATCCTGGTTGCCAAGCAACAACATGGACCGGTCTTGGTGACAAGACGTATTGGCAGCTTGTAACAACATAGGTCCCGGGCAACTCTGTTAGCGCCAGTCAATATTTTTTTGCTGAAAATTTGCTTTAGTCGCGATGAGTCTAGGACACAACAGGAGATAAAGTGGATGGAGATAAAGTACCAGCCAAACAGCTCCTAACTGCCATGCTACAAGATGTGTTTGAAAGATGGCAGTTAGGAGTTGGTTGGTTGATACTTTGGCTAAATGTAACAGCCTGCGAGAAACCAGAGGTGTTGGACTGTGCAAGAATGCCCATATTTTTAAAGCACTAAAAGTTAGCAAATGTACCTTAAATTAAGTAAATCAAGTTGGTCATATATTGTACAATACATTAAATGTCTGCTCCCCTTAAAGGACCACTACCAGCATGAGATCCAAACAACATATGAACCACCACAAATAAATCTAGGGTGCGCTCAAATAGGTGTAGATAAACCTATTACATTAAAAATTGATCATAAATATTGGATGGAAGCCGAATGTCTTTTAATACTTTTAATGGACGTATATCTTCTACTCTTTGAAACAGATCAGTTTCACCAGATATAGAGATTGTACGTGTCCCAACCAAAGGAAATGTTCTTTCACTGTGATTCAGTTGAGTAAGGGATCTCTCAGTCCTGCTTCCTGGACTTCATGCACAACAGTGCCCTTGTGTTTTGTCACCTTCTCCTTTGAAACACTGACAAACTACAGTACGCTTCTTTCTCACTAGATTGTTAGGAAAACCCTTATTCCTACATGACTACTGCAACCTCCTAGAATCTGGCCTTCTCCTCACCCATTTTCGCCTCTACAATCCATCCTAAATGCCATAGCAAAACTAACCTTTGTCTCTTGTTGATTCTCATCCACAGCACCACTATTTTTTCCTTTGGCATGTGCCCCTCTAATATCCACAATCTGATTTTTCCTGTGTTGGTCCCCACTTTTTGTCCTGTCTAACCAGACTAACTTAAGGGGTCTTTTTACTAAGCCTCAGGTGGAGATAAAGTGGACAGAGATAAAGTACCAGCCAATCACCTTCTAAGGGCGGGATTCAATTCTTTTCACCCCTTTCCACACTCATTCTGTTTCTGCCCTCAGGGACGTTGTATCATTATTTCTCTTACGTCCTAGATGATGCTGGGGTCCATATTAGTACCATGGGGTATAGATGGGTCCACCAGGAGCCATTGGCACTTTAAGAGTTTAATAGTGTGGGCTGGCTCCTCCCTTTACGCCCCTCCTACCAGACTCAGTTTAGAAAATGTGCCTGGAGGAGCCGGTCACAGCTAGGTGAGCTCTACAGAGTTCTCTTGGGAAAGAGTATTTTTCTTCCTTTTCAGGTTTTTTATTTTACAGGGAAGCTGTTAACGACAGCCTCCTTGCAGCATGGGACTGGGTGGGGAGCAGTGTCCGCCCCACGGGGTCTTGAGCCACTGCTCCCGCTGACTGGACGCTGGCTCCAGAGGGGTCTGATCGCGCCCCGCCGCAGGGGAACGCTCGCCCTGGCAGCCAGCTGCCACCCCCTCAGGAGCTGAAGAGTGGTGAGTGAGTCACTGTCCCCCCTTGCAAGCGGGGGGACAGTGTGAAGAGGGCTGCTACAGGGTCAGGAGCGCAGTCTTACCCGCGCTCCTGGAAGGCCCAGCGGTACCTTGGTGCGGCGCTAGGAGGCAGCGCCCTGGGCCAGCTCCGGACCCTACACTGGTCGTTTCAGGCATGTTGGGGTCTGCGGATCCAGGTCAGCACAATCCTCCAGGCCAGTATAATCCCCTTGTGAGCGGGAAGACAGCGCCATTGAAGGGGGCGGAGCTTCTCCTCAGAGCGGACCCAGCAGCATTCAGCGCCATTTTTCCCGCCCGCAGTCACGGTTCACTGGATCCAGGTCCCTCCAGAGCTTTCTCCAGCAGTCTGTACAGTACCAGGGGGCTGTAGAAGGGAGGGGAGGCTGCTTAAGGGCTGTGTCACCTATTAAGGGACACAGTCAGCGCTGGGAAGGGACTCCCTTTACCTGAAAAGCGCTGTGTGTGGGTTGGCTCCAATCTCTGTGTCTCTCTGCCATTCTTGGGGGGAAACTCTGTCTACATAAATACCCTGTGTGTTTATGGGGTGTTTAAGTGTGTGGGACAACATGTGTAGGGACACTGTTTCATATGCTGCAGAGGATTTGTCTTCCCAGGAAGACTCCATTCCATGTAATCAGGATTGCACTGTTTTAGCGCAGATCCCTGCTAGAGAGCATGAATGGTTAGTCTCTCTGAGGGGGACTATTTCTCAGATATATGATAGCGTTGCTAGGACTGAGCATGCCACTCAGGTCCTCCAGTCCTCTATGGTGGTATGGTCTGATTCTGCCTCCTCGGGGTCCCCTGCGGTACATTCTCATAAACATGCGCTTGCAATTTTGCAAGATGAACGGACACCGACTCTGATGTTTGCAGACGGTGATGGGGATGTGTTGAGGGGGATGGCATCACTTGCCAAGGGGGTGCAGTTGATGATTGAGGCTGTTAGGGATGTTTTAAACATTTTGGACACAGCTCCGGAACAGGAGGAGGAGGCCTTCTTTACGGATAATAAGAAGCCCCCCCTCACTTTTCCGGCATCCAAAGAATTTAATGCTATCTTTCAAAATGCATGGGAAACTCCGGAAAAGAAATTCCAGATTGCCAAGAGGGTCTTGGTGGCCTTTCCCTTCCCAGAGGAAGATAGGAAGAGATGGAAGTCCCCGCCGATAGTCGACGCCTCTGTATCCAGGCTGTCCAAGCAGGTGGTATTACCGGTCCTGGGATCTAGCGTGTTAAAGGACCCGGTGGATCGCAAGGTGGATGCTACGCTAAAATCCATTTACACGGCTTCAGGGGCTATATTGCGGCCTACTATAGCCTGTGCTTGGATTGCTAAAGCTATTGCCAGGTGGTCAATCACTCTGCAGGAGGCTCTAATCTAAAAAAGAGGAGGTAGAGGACTGCTGCGCCTCAGAGAGCTGCAGTAGGGATGCCAACAGATGATCACTCAATCACCCTGGAACAATAATGCACAAGAAAATAAGGGATCCCTTCTGCGCTCATCCAACAACAATAAACAGTAATGGAGTAAATAGTGAGTTCTCAATGGATAAGTCTATGACTCAATTATAGTCTCTTTTTTCAGTTCTTATGTAAAGCGGAAGTGCTGGGTGTAGGGAGACTCAGTGCGTACCGTACTCACAAGGAGTCGTAGTATGTCCCGCGTATAAAGGTATCTTTAGTCTCTTGGTTCTTCTTTACCTTCTCCGAGGTGGAAAGTTCTTATCCTCGTAGTTGGAAAGAAGAAAAAGTGGAAAAGAAGAACAACTGATGGTGTGGTATGTTCGTGTAAGCAGGAGATCACTGGATATAGATAAGTGATGGGATAATGGGATATCTTCAACGTGACTCTAAGGGTAGTGGTCCGTAATTTTCATCCTTTCTGTACGTGCTGATATAGAAATGGGGGTGCTAGGAATGAGTGGTGATTTAACGCGTACCTTACTCACGTTAAATCAGGGTTAATCTTCCATGTAAAGGTATCTTTGATCCTTCGTTGTTCGTCCTTCCTCTTATTATCCTTCCTTCCTCACAGAGATAGTGCTGGATCGAAGTTGTTTTCTCGGTGAAAAAGCAGAAGAGAACAGGTAATGGTGTAGTATGTACGTAACGGCACGTGGTTAAGTGACTGTTAAAGCAATAAATGACTTTTATGCTAGGCTGATGGTCAGGTGCGTACCACACTCACATCCATACGGGGAAGGAGAAAGCGCATCAAGGTATCTTTCCCTTGGACTGGAATTGTATCATTCAGTCACTCACACCCGAACTGGACACAGGATAGATGAGAAATGGGCGTACCCGACTCACACTCAAAGGTGTTAAGGTCTGCACATAAGGGTATCTTTGAGATGGTCCTATAAGTCGTGGATCTCCAATTCTCACGTGGGTGGCGGTGTATATGGGAGGAGGAGAGTGGAGTGTCAATAAATAATGAATGAAGTATTGACACGCCGAAAAAGATTTATTAAACACAAACAAAAAATGAAAAAAATGGCAACAAACCAGTGGTCAATACAGAAAAGGCGCCAGCGGGGATGGGTGAAAGATGTTAAAAAAGGTCCGGATTAACCTCACCTTAGCTGGTACCGTCCTGATTGATCACTGGTAGGAGGAATCGACTATGCTGGACAAAGGTGACGTTGATTTACTTTTACGTAATATTCAGGATTCTGCAGGGTTCCTGGTGGATTCCATGAAGGACCTGGGTTCCATGGCTGCGGGGATCTCCTCCATGTCTGTCTCAGCTCGCAGAGGTCTCTGGCTGCGCAACTGGTCTGCGGATGCGGAATCCAGGAAGTGTGTGGAGGGCCTACCATACAAGGGTCAGGCTCTCTTTGGGGAGGCACTGGATGCGTGGATTGCCACGGCTACCGCGGGTAAGTCTCCTTTTCTCCCCTCAGCTGCACCGGCTGCGAAGAAGCCTTTTCCACCAGCAACGTCACAGTCCTTTCGGGCCGCGAGGTCTAGAAAGAACAAGCCTTCGAACACCTTCTTCAGAGGTGGTCGTGCCAAGGGAAAGAAACCTGCTCCCGCAGGCTCCCAAGCTAGAGATGTGCACCGGAAATTTTTCGGGTTTTGGTTTTGGATTCGGTTCCGCGTCCGTGTTTTGGATACGGACGCGTTTTGGCAAAACCTCCCTGAAAATTTTTTGTCGGATTCGGGTGTGTTTAGGATTCGGGTGTTTTTTTTCAAAACCCCCTCAAAAACAGCTTAAATCATAGAATTTGGGGGTAATTTTGATCCTATAGTGTTGTTAACCTCAATAACCACAATTTCTCTGACGTCCTAGTGGATGCTGGGGACTCCGTCCGGACCATGGGGGATAGCGGCTCCGCAGGAGACAGGGCACAAAATTTAAAAGTTTGACCACTAGGTGGTGTGTACTGGCTCCTCCCCCTATGACCCTCCTCCAAGCCCCAGTTAGGTTTTTGTGCCCGTCCGAGCAGGGTGCAATCTAGGTGGCTCTCATAAAGAGCTGCTTAGAGTAAAAGTTTTGATAGTTTTATTATTTTCAGTGAGTCCTGCTGGCAACAGGCTCACTGCAACGAGGGACCTAGGGGAGAAGAAGTGAACTCACCTGCGTGCAGGATGGATTTGCTTCTTAGGCTACTGGACACTAGCTCCAGAGGGACGATCACAGGTACAGCCTGGATGGGTCACCGGAGCCGCGCCGCCGACCCCCTTGCAGATGCCGAAGTAAGAAGAGGTCCAGAAACCGGCGGCTGAAGGCTTTTCAGTCTTCATGAGGTAGCGCACAGCACTGCAGCTGTGCGCCATTGCGCTCAGGCACACTTCACACCGGCGGTCACTGAGGGTGCAGGGCGCTGGGGGGGGCGCCCTGGGCAGCAATGTTAATACCTTTCTGGCTAAAAAGAATACATCACATATAGTCCATGAGGCTATATGGATGTATTTCACCCCTGCCAGGTCTCAGAAAAACCGGGAGAAGAGCCCGCCGGAATAGGGGGCGGGGCCTATCTCCTCAGCACACAGCGCCATTTTCCTACACAGCTCCGCTGCTAGGAAGGCTCCCAGGCTCTCCCCTGCACTGCACTACAGAAACAGGGTAAAAAACAGAGAGGGGGGGCATTTTTTGGCGATATTATATATATTTAAGCAGCTATAAGGAAACAACACTTATATAAGGTTGTTCCTATATAATTATAGCGCTTTGGTGTGTGCTGGCAAACTCTCCCTCTGTCTCCCCAAAGGGCTAGTGGGGTCCTGTCTTCTATCAGAGCATTCCCTGTGTGTCTGCTGTGTGTCGGTACGTGTGTGTCGACATGTATGAGGACGATGTTGGTGTGGAGGCGGAGCAATTGCCGGTAATGGTGATGTCACCCCCTAGGGAGTCGACACCGGAATGGATGGCTTTGTTTATGGAATTACGTGATAATGTCAGCACGCTGCAAAAGTCGGTTGACGACATGAGACGACCGGCAAACCAGTTAGTACCTGTACAGGCGTCTCAAACACCGTCAGGGGCTGTAAAACGCCCTTTGCCTCAGTCGGTCGACACAGACCCAGACACGGACACCGAATCTAGTGTCGACGGTGAAGAAACAAACGTATTTTCCAGTAGGGCCACACGTTATATGATCACGGCAATGAAGGAGGCTTTGCATATCTCTGATACTGCAAGTACCACAAAAAGGGGTATTATGTGGGGTCTGAAAAAACTACCTGTAGTTTTTCCTGAATCAGAGGAATTGAATGACGTGTGTGATGAAGCGTGGGTTACCCCTGATAAAAAACTGCTAATTTCAAAGAAGTTATTGGCGTTATACCCTTTCCCGCCAGAGGTTAGGGCGCGCTGGGAAACACCCCCTAGGGTGGACAAGGCGCTCACACGTTTATCCAAACAAGTGGCGTTACCGTCTCCTGATACGGCCGCCCTCAAGGATCCAGCTGATAGGAGGCTGGAAAATACTCTAAAAAGTATATACACACATACTGGTGTTATACTGCGACCAGCAATCGCCTCAGCCTGGATGTGCAGTGCTGGGGTGGCTTGGTCGGATTCCCTGACTGAAAATATTGATACCCTGGATAGGGACAGTATTTTATTGACTATAGAGCAATTAAAGGATGCATTCCTTTATATGCGAGATGCACAGAGGGATATCTGCACTCTGGCATCAAGAGTAAGTGCGATGTCCATATCTGCCAGAAGAAGTCTATGGACACGACAGTGGTCAGGCGATGCGGATTCCAAACGGCATATGGAAGTATTGCCGTATAAAGGGGAGGAATTATTTGGGGTCGGTCTATCGGATTTGGTAGCCACGGCAACAGCCGGGAAGTCCACCTTTTTACCTCAAGTCCCCTCCCAGCAGAAAAAGACGCAGTCTTTTCAGCCGCAGTCCTTTCGTTCCTATAAGAACAAGCGAGCAAAAGGACATTCATATTTGCCCCGAGGCAAAGGAAAGGGTAAGAGACTGCAGCAAGCAGCCCCTTCCCAGGAGCAGAAGTCCTCCCCGGCTTCTGCAAAGGCCTCAGCATGACGCTGGGACCTTACAAGCGGACTCAGGGGTGGTGGGGGGTCGCCTCAAGAATTTCAGCGCACGGTGGGCTCACTCGCAGGTGGACACCTGGATCCTGCAGGTAGTATCTCAGGGTTACAGGTTGGAATTCAAGAAGTCTCCCCCTCGCCGGTTCCTAAAATCTGCTTTGCCAACGTCTCCCTCAGACAGGGCGACGGTATTGGAAGCCATTCACAAGCTGTATTCTCAGCAGGTGATAATCAAGGTACCCCTTCTACAACAGGGAAAGGGGTATTACTCCACGCTATTTGTGGTACCGAAGCCGGACGGCTCGGTAAGACCTATTCTAAATCTGAAATCTCTGAACCTGTACATACAAAAATTCAAGTTCAAGATGGAGTCACTCAGAGCAGTGATAGCGAATCTGGAAGAAGGGGATTTTATGGTGTCCTTGGACATCAAGGATGCTTACCTTCATGTCCCAATTTGCCCTTCACACCAAGGGTACCTCAGGTTCGTGGTACAAAACTGTCATTATCAGTTTCAGACGCTGCCGTTTGGATTGTCCACGGCACCCAGGGTCTTTACCAAGGTAATTGGCCGAAATGATGATCCTTCTTCGAAGAGAAGGCGTATTAATTATCCCTTACTTGGACGATCTCCTGATAAGGGCAAGATCCAGAGAACAGCTGGAGGTCGGAGTAGCACTAACTCAAGTAGTGCTCCAACAGCACGGGTGGATTCTGAATTTTCCAAAATCCCAACTGATCCCGACGACACGTCTGCTGTTCCTAGGGATGATTCTGGACACTGTTCAGAAAAAGGTATTTCTTCCGGAGGAGAAAGCCAGGGAGTTATCCGAACTCGTCAGGAACCTCCTAAAACCAGGGACAGTGTCTGTGCATCAATGCACAAGAGTCCTGGAAAAAAGGGTCTCTCTGCTATGGTAGTTGCAGAGTGCTCATCTGTTAGAGGGCCGCAGATTCGGCATACAGAACTGGGTCCTAGTGACCACGGATGCCAGCCTGAGAGGCTGGGGAGCGGTCACACAAGGAAGAAACTTCCAAGCCTGAAAACGTCTCTTCACATAAATATACTGGAACTAAGAGCAATCTACAATGCTCTAAGCCTGGCAAACCCTCTGTTTCAGGGTCAGCCGGTGTTGATCCAGTCGGACAACATCACGGCAGTCGCCCACGTAAACAGACAGGGCGGCACAAGAAGCAGGAGGGCAATGGCAGAGGCTGCAAGGATTCTTCGCTGGGCGGAAAATCATGTGATAGCACTGTCAGCAGTGTTCATCCCGGGAGTGGACAACTGGGAAGCAGACTTCCTCAGCAGACACGATCTTCACCCGGGAGAGTGGGGACTTCATCCAGAAGTCTTCCACATGATTGTAGTCCATTGGGAAAGACCAATGGTGGACATGATGGCGTCCCGCCTCAACAAAAAACTGGACAGGTATTGCGCCAGGTCAAGAGACCCTCAGGCAATAGCTGTGGACGCTCTGGTAACACCATGGGTGTACCAGTCAGTGTATGTGTTTCCTCCTCTGCCTCTCATACCCAAGGTACTGAGAATTATACGGCAAAGGGGAGTAAGAACGATACTAGTGGCTCCGGACTGGCCAAGAAGGACTTGGTACCCGGAACTTCGGGAGATGCTCACGGAAGATCCGTGGCCTCTACCTCTAAGAAGGGATCTGCTTCAGCAGGGACCGTGTCTATTCCAAGACTTACCGCGGCTGCGTTTGACGGCATGGCGGTTGAACGCCGGATCCTAAGGGAAAAAGGCATTCCGGAGGAGGTCATCCCTACCCTGGTCAAAGCCAGGAAGGAGGTGACTGCACAACATTATCACTGCATTTGGAGAAAATATGTTGCATGGTGTGAGGCCAGGAAGGCCCCGACAGAGGAATTTCAACTGGGTCGATTCCTACATTTCCTGCAAACAGGATTATCTATGGGCCTCAAATTAGGGTCCATTAAGGTTCAAATTTCGGCCCTGTCGATTTTCTTCCAGAAAGAATTGGCTTCAGTTCCTGAAGTCCAGACTTTTGTAAAAGGAGTACTACATATACAGCCCCGGTTGTGCCCCCAGTGGCACCGTGGGATCTCAATGTAGTTTTGGATTTTCTCAAATCCCATTGGTTTGAGCCACTCAAATCGGTAGATTTGAAATATCTTACATGGAAAGTAACCATGCTACTGGCCCTGGCTTCAGCCAGGAGAGTGTCGGAATTGGCGGCTTTATCGTATAAAAGCCCATATCTAATTTTCCATTCGGACAGGGCAGAATTGAGGACGCGTCCTCATTTTCTGCCTAAGGTGGTATCAGCGTTTCACCTGAACCAGCCTATTGTGGTGCCTGCGGCTACTAGCGATTTGGAGGATTCCAAGTTGCTGGACGTTGTCAGAGCATTGAAAATATATATTTCAAGGACGGCTGGAGTCAGAAAATCTGACTCGCTGTTTATACTGTATGCACCCAACAAGCTGGGTGCTCCTGCTTCTAAGCAGACGATTGCTCGTTGGATTTGTAGCACAATTCAACTGGCACATTCTGTGGCAGGCCTGCCACAGCCTAAATCTGTCAATGCCCACTCCACAAGGAAGGTGGGCTCATCTTGGGCGGCTGCCCGAGGGGTCTCGGCATTACAACTCTGCCGAGCAGCTACGTGGTCAGGGGAGAACACGTTTGTAAAATTCTACAAATTTGATACCCTGGCTAAGGAGGACCTGGAGTTCTCTCATTCGGTGCTGCAGAGTCATCCGCACTCTCCCGCCCGTTTGGGAGCTTTGGTATAATCCCCATGGTCCTGACGGAGTCCCCAGCATCCACTAGGACGTCAGAGAAAATAAGAATTTACTCACCGGTAATTCTATTTCTCGTAGTCCGTAGTGGATGCTGGGCGCCCATCCCAAGTGCGGATTGTCTGCAATACTTGTACATAGTTATTGTTACAAAAAAATCGGGTTGTTTATTGTTGTGAGCCATCTTTTCAGAGGCTCCTACGTTATCATACTGTTAACTGGGTTCAGATCACAAGTTGTACGGTGTGATTGGTGTGGCTGGTATGAGTCTTACCCGGGATTCAAAATCCTTCCTTATTGTGTACGCTCGTCCGGGCACAGTATCCTAACTGAGGCTTGGAGGAGGGTCATAGGGGGAGGAGCCAGTACACACCACCTAGTGGTCAAACTTTTAAATTTTGTACCCTGTCTCCTGCGGAGCCGCTATCCCCCATGGTCCTGACGGAGTCCCCAGCATCCACTACGGACTACGAGAAATAGAATTACCGGTGAGTAAATTCTTATTTTCCACTCATTTCCAGTGTATTCTGAACACCTCACACCTCACAATACTATTTTTCGTCCTAAAATTTGCACCGAGGTCGCTGGATGACTAAGCAAAGCGACCCAAGAGGGCGGCACAAACACCTGGCCCATCTAGGAGTGGCACTGCAGTGTCAGACAGGATGGCACTTAAAAAAATTGGCCCCAAACAGCACATGATGCAAAGAAAAGAGAAAAAGAGGTGCACTGTGGTCGCTGGACAGCTAAGCTAAGCGACACAAACACCTCAATATCGCAGGAATTATTCGTTCTAATCATGATATTATTGGTCCAAATCACTGGAAGAAAATGACAAAATCACTGGAATTATTCGTTCTAATCAATGGTATTATTGGTCCAAATCACTGGAAAAAATGACAAAATCACTGGAATTATTCATTCTAATCAATGGTATTATTGGTCCAAATCACTGGAAGAAAATGACAAAATCACTGGAATTATTTGTTCTAATCAATGGTATTATTGGTCCAAATCACTGGAAGAAAATGACAAAATCACTGGAATTATTTGTTCTAATCAATGGTATTATTGGTCCAAATCACTGGAATTATTCGTTCTAATCAATGGTATTATTGGTCCAAATCACTAGAATTATTAGTTCTAATCAATGGTATTATTGGTCCAAATCACTGGAAGAAAATGACAAAATCACTGGAATTATTCGTTCTAATCAATGGTATTATTGGTCCAAATCACTGGAATTATTTGTTCTAATCAATGGTATTATTGGTCCAAATCACTGGAAGAAAATGGAATGGATTGATACTTGCAGTGACACAGAGCTGCAAGATACAGCAATGGCCTACTGTATACAACTATATACTGTTGGGTCACCAAAATGCTGCACTGTAATACTATATATATACTGCTCACAAAAATGCTGCACAGATATGGAATGGATACTTGCAGTGACACAGAGCTGAAAGATACAGCAATGGCCTACTGTACTGTACTACTATAATTATTGTATCTATGACAGATATAAAGTTACATTGTGGGGGAATCCAGTATACGTTCTGTCACCAGGTACCAGTGAATGACCACATCATGTATATAGGTGACAGATATAATGTTACATTGTGGGGGAATCTAGTATACGTTCTGTCACCAGGTACCAGTGAATGACCACATCATGTATATAGGTGACAGATATAAAGTTACATTGTGGGGAATCCAGTATACGTTCTGTCACCAGGTACCAGTGAATAACCACATCATGTATATAGGTGACAGATATAAAGTTACATTGTGGGGGAATCCAGTATACGTTCTGTCACCAGGTAACAGTGAATGACCACATCATGTATATAGGTGACAGATATAACGTTACATTGTGGGGGAATCCAGTATACGTTCTGTCACCAGGTACCAGTGAATGACGACATCATGTATATATGTGACAGATATAAAGTTACATTGTGAGGGAATCCAGTATACGTTCTGTCACCAGGTACCAGTGAATGACCACATCATGTATATAGGTGACAGATATAAAGTTACATTGTGGGGGAATCCAGTATACATTCTGTCACCAGGTACCAGTGAATAACCACATCATGTATATAGGTGACAGATATAAAGTTACATTGTGGGGGAATCCAGTATACGTTCTGTCACCAGGTACCAGTGAATGACCACATCATGTATATAGGTGACAGATATAAAGTTACATTGTGGGGGAATCCAGTATACATTCTGTCACCAGGTACCAGTGAATGATCACATCATGTATATAGGTGACAGATATAAAGTTACATTGTGGGGGAATCCAGTATACGTTCTGTCACCAGGTACCAGTGAATGACCACATCATGTATATAGATGACAGATATAAAGTTACATTGTTGGGGAATCCAGTATACGTTCTGTCACCAGGTACCAGTGAATGGCCACATCATGTATATACTTATACTGGTGGTCCCCAGTCCCCACAATGCAGCACACTGATCAGATATTTGCAGCACACTGAGCACAGATATGGAGCGTTTTCAGGCAGAGAACATAGATATTTTCAGTACACTGAGCACAGATTATTTGCAGCACACTGAGCACAGATATTTGCAGCACACTGAGCACAGATTACGGAGCTTTTCAGGGAGAGAACGCTGCCACGTCCTCTCCGTTCAATCTCCAATGCACGAGTGAAAATGGCGTCGACGCGCGGCTCCTTATATAGAATACGAATCTCGCGAGAATCCGACAGCGGGATGATGACATTCGGGCACGTTCTGGTTAACCGAGCAAGGCGGGAAGATCCGAGGCTGCCTCGGAACCGTGTAAAACGGGTGAAGTTCGGGGGGGTTCGGATCCCGAGGAACCGAACCCGCTCATCTCTATCCCAAGCCCAGAAGCCCACTTCTGATACCCCTAAGTCCTCTGCATGACGGTGGACAGTTCGGCCTGGAGGAAGGTCAGGTGGGGGCAAGACTCCGGCAGTTCAGCCATGTCTGGGTGTCGTCGGGCCTGGACCCCTGGGTCCTGGATATAGTGTCCAGGGGGTACAGACTGGAGTTCCAATATCCCCCACCTCACCGTTTCTTCAAGTCAGGCTTGCCAGATCTGCTGGCGGACAGAACAATTCTTCTGGAGGCCATCAGAAAATTGATGGTGTCAGAGGTCATAGTTCCAGTTCCACCTCAGCAGTGGAAAAAGGGTTATTATTCGAACCTTTTTGTGGTACCAAAACCAGATGGTTCGGTACAGCCTATTCTAAACTTAAAGTCTTTGAACCCTTATCTCAGGGAGTTCAATTTCAAGATGGAATCTCTGAGAGATGTCATCTCCTGGTTTCGCTGGACATCACGGATGCCTACCTCCACATTCCCATTTGGTCACCGCATCAGGCATATCTCCAGTTTGCACTGTTGGACAATCACTATCAGTTCCAGGCGCTGCTGTTTGGCCTCTCCACAGCACCAAGGATCTTCACCAAGGTGATGGCGGAGATGATGGTTCTCCTCCGCAAGCAAGGGGTGAACATAATTTCATATCTTGACGATCTCCTGATCAAGGCGTCGTCCAGGGAGAGGTTGTTGCGATCCATCACGCTCACGACACAGCTGCTCAGGAAGTATGGTTGGATTCTGAACCTTCCAAAGTCTCATCTGGAGCCGACAAGGAGGCTGTCTTTCCTGGGAATGATCCTCGACATGGAAGTGCAGAGGGTTTTTCTCCCGGTGGAGAAGGCATTGGTGATTCAAGCAATGGTCAGGGATGTCTTACAACCTACCCGGGTGTCGATTCATCAATGCATCCGTCTTCTGGGGAAGATGGTTGCCGCCTACGAGGCTCTGCAGTACGGCAGGTTTCATGCTCGACCTTTTCAGCTGGACCTATTGGACCAGTGGTCGGGCTCTCACCTACACATGCACAAGAGTATACGCCTGTCTCCGAAGGCCAGGATTTCACTCCTCTGGTGGCTACAAATTCCGCACCTTATGGAAGGCCGAAGGTTCGGAATTCAAGACTGGATCCTTTTAACCACAGATGCAAGTCTAAGAGGTTGGGGAGCGGTCGCTCTGGGGGAAACCTTTCAGGGAAGGTGGTTGAATCAAGAATCCCTTTTCCCAATAAAAATCCTGGAGCTAAGGGCCGTGTACAATGCAAGCAGCACACCTTTTACAGGATCGGGCTGTTCAGGTGCAGTCGGACAACGTGACCACAGTGGCCTACATAAACCGACAAGGCGGAACGAAGAGTAGGGCTGCTGTGTCAGAGGTGCAATAATCCTCCTCTGGGCAGAAAGACACGCAGTGGCGATGTCGGCAATCTTCATTCCAGGAGTAGACAACTGGGAAGCAGACTTCCTCAGCCACCACGATCTCCATCCGGGAGAGTAGGGCCTCCATCAGGAGGTGTTCGAGGAGGTAACTGGATGGTGGGGGGTTCCTCACATAGACATGATGGCCTCCCGCCTCAACAAGAAGCTGGGGAGGTACTATTCCAGGTCAAGAGACCCACAGGCAGTGGCGGTGGACGCACTGGTGACACCGTGGGTGTTCAAGTCAGTGTATGTGTTCCCTCCACTTCCTCTGATACCAAAGGTTCTTCAGCTGGTGAGAAGAACAAAGGTTCTGGCAATCCTCATTGCTCCGGACTGGCCAAGGAGGGCTTGGTACGCGGATCTGCTGGATCTTCTGTTAGAGGATCCAAGGCCCTTACCTCTTCGGGAGGATCTGCTACTGCAGGGGCCGTTCGCTTATCAAGACTTACCACGGCTACGTTTGACGGCATGGCGGTTGAATGCCAGATCTTAGCTCGGAAAGGTATCCCGAGTGAGGTTATTCCTACCCTGATACAGGCTAGAAAGGGGGTAACGTCTAAACATTAACATCGTATTTGGAAAAAATATGTTTCTTGGTGTGAATCCAAGAAATTTCCTTCAGTGGAGTTTCAACTTGGACGTTTGCTCCTTTTCCTGCAAGCAGGTGTGGATATGGGTCTGAGATTGGGCTCCATCAAGGTCCAAATCTCTGCTTTGTCCATCTTCCAAAAACAATTGGCTGTCCTCCCTGAGGTTCAGACCTTTTTGAAAGGGGTTCTGCACATCCAGCCTCCCTTTGTGGCGCCGACGGTTCCCTGGGATCTGGACGTGGTGCTGCAGTTCCTGCAATCTGCTTGGTTTGAGCCTCTGCTGGAGTTTCTCACGTGGAAGGTGGTCACTTTGTTGGCCTTAGCTTCTGCTTGACGTGTGTCGGAATTGGGGTCTTTATCCTGGAAGAGTCCCTATCTGATCTTCCATGAAGATAGGGCGGAACTTAGGACTCGTCCACAGTTCCTGCCTAAGGTTGTATCGGCTTTCCATATCAACCAGCCTATTGTGGTGCCAATGGCTACTGACTCCTCAATTGCTTCAAAGGCCCTGGATATTGTGAGGGCTTTGAAGATTTATGTGAAGAGGACAGCTTGTCATTGAAAGACTGACTCCTTGTTTGTCCTTTATGATCCCAAGAAAATTGGCTGTCCTGCTTGTAAGCAGTCGATTTCACGCTGGATCAGGTTCACCATCCAGCATGCATATTCTACGGCAGGATTGCCGTGTCCAAAATCTGTAAAGGCCCATTCTACTCGTAAAGTGGGCTCTTCCTGAGCAGCTGCCCAGGTTTCTCGGCTGTACAACTTTGCTGAGCTGCTACTTAGTCTGGGTCGAACACGTTTGCCAAGTTTTACAGGTTTGATACTTTGGCCTCTGATGACCTCAAGTTTGGTCAAGCAGTGTTGCATGAGCCTCCGCGCTCACCCTCCTGTACTGGGAGCTTTGGTACATCCCCATTGTACTAATATGGACCCCAGAATCCTCTAGGACATAAGAGAAAATAGGATTTTAATTACCTGAACGGTAAATCCTTTTCTCGTAGTCCGTAGAGGATGCGTTTTCCTGCTTTGGATTTTGTTCAGTATTGCCTGGTTCCTAGGTAAGTTCTGCATTATTTACTGTTTCAGTACTGTTTCAGCTGTTGCTGAGTTGTTCCGGCATGTTGGGCGGATTTGCCTGTTGTGTGAGCTGGTATGAATCTCGTCACTATCTGTAATTCCTTCTCTCGAAGTATGTCGTCTCCTCGGGCACAGTATCTAGACTGAGTCTGGTAGGAGGGGCATAGAGGGAGGAGCCAGCACACACTATTAAACTCTTATAGTGCCAATGGCTCCTGGTGGACCCCTCTATACCCCATGGTACTAATATGGACCCCAGCATCCTCAACGGACTACCAGAAAAGGATTTACCGTTCAGGTAATTAAAATCCTATTTTCAGCTCGCTACCTCCGGAGTAGCGAGGCACCCAACTTTTTACACAGTAAACCTGATTACTATAGGCGCAATATGCGCGATAACGGAGATCATTTTAGAAAGGAAATTGGGTGTGATATATCATTTGAATCTCACCCTAACTGTCATTTTTCAAACCCAGCCTGTGACATGGCAGTTAGGAGCTGACTCAGGGCCGTCTTTTCGTATGGGCTCAATGGGCTCTTGCCCAAGGGCCCCTAGGAGTATAAAGGCCCTAGGCTGATAGCTGAGGGTCCCCTATTTCCAGGGTTACCAGATTTTTGAAAATCGGCCCTGGGGAACCGGAGATATCCAGCGTGAAAGCAGTGGTCCCCATCCAAGCCTGTTAATTGTTCTTCCCAGCCAGATATCTCAGGTTCTGTCTGACTTAGAGTTTTTCTGAGGGTATAATCCAAAAGCTGGTACTCTCCCCTTTTGCTGGACGCTGGCAGCTTGTCTCTACTGTGCCCAGAACCAGAGATATCAGCCTTCCAGAAGCTGGGCCCTGCTCCAGCTCCACGCGCCTGGTATACAGTTTTATATATTCATTGGAGGATTGCTCTGGCTCCTGACCTCTGATCCCCAAGTCCCTAGAACCTTCTGAAAGGTGGGACTCGCTAGTTTTTTTTATCCCATTCAAAACTAAGAAATATATTTTCAGGAACTTGAGATATCTGCAGTCAAGCAAGCTGCCCTCCCACCAGAAAATGCAGATTATTAAGCCCACTCCACTATCCACCCCTCCCCTGCGTATTAAACACCCCCTACCACCCCGGAAGTCATGTACCGGGGCCCCTTCATTCAGCCCAATGCCCTCTTCTACAGTTTAGTGTTCTCCCTCCCGCCCCATCTGCGCAGTAAAGGAGCAATTAGCAGAAATTACTGCTCCAGGTCCTACATGCTGAGCGGAAGATAGAACACCCCCTACCACCCACGGGACATCAAAGCTGCTGCTGATAGCACCCCCCACCCCTACCGCTGGAGGATGGGTAGGGGGCCCAATGCATTGCTGTGCCCAGGGGCCTACACTGCCGTTAAGATGGCCCTGAGCTGACTGACTGGTACCTTATCTCCGGCCAGTTTAGAGGCTTAGTAAATAGACCCCTAAGTCTCACAATACCTCTCAAAGCCTACCACTTCACTAAAGCTAATCCTGTCACACCTTGTTGTTAGCAAACCAAAAAAGGTAGCAATTGTCAAAACCTTGTTGCACTGCAGGTGGAGCAGATGTTATGCGCACAGAGATTTAGATTTAGGTGGGTTGTGTTCAAAGTGAAATCTAACTTGCAGTGTAAAAATAAAGCAGCCAGTATTTATAATGCACAGAAACAATATAACCCACCCAAATCTAAATCTCTCTGCACATATTACATCTGCCCCACCTGCACTGCAACATGGTTTTGCTCAATTGATAACTTTGGTTTCCTAACAACTCTGAATAACCTCCAATGTCCTTTCAGAGTCACACTAGCTCTGTGTCTAGAACAGTGGTTCCCAAACTTTTTTCAATCACGGCACACTAGAGTATCAGAATTTTTTTCACGTCACCCCTAGGCCAAAAGTTTCTTATTGAGAAACTTAGAAAGAAATATTAAATTAGGTAAACTGTGTTTATATGTCATCCTTAGGTTCAAATGTGTGGCAAGGGACAAGATTTGCTTCTGTTTGTCCACATATTTTATGATTGACAGCCACCAGCACTGGTTTTGCCTATTACATTGACCATAAAGTGAAACAAATGCAATGCAAAATAATAAACGTGGTCTAATCATGAAAGGTAAGAAACAAATAGTAGGGATCAGTTTAACTGGGTGCACTCAATCCCATACATATAGAAAATGTGTACAATTTTATATAATTTCCTTTATTTTAATTTCATAAGATACCAATACCCACGTGGGATATATAAACTTTATTTTTTGTCCCACATTAAGTATTATTATGACCTATAGATAAGGTCACAAAAAAGCGAAATATATAAAAACAATTAAAGGGTAGAGAAAACGTGATGAGAAGAAAAAATGACAAGAAGAATTCCTGTCCATGTGAAAAATAATAAAAAGTATTAAAATCAAGGTCGTGTGCCGTCTATTATTTGTATATATCTCTGTTATAACTTTGGGATAAGATCCACCTCCTTATTACTTGGAGAATCTAATTGAAGTACATATACTATTCCACTTATGATGTGTACTTCCGTACTGTTAATAAGTTCCTGTTACAATGTTTATCCAAGTAATTTAAATATTATAGTAATATCTATTGGGTAATTAACAGAATCTTATTAACAGTACGGAAGTACACTTCATGTACGTGGGTATTGTTATTTTATGAAATTAAAATAAAGGAAATCATATAAAATTGTACACATTTTCTATATGTATGGGATTGAGTGCACCCAGTTTAACTGTTCACTATTATTTGTTTCTTATGTTTATTTTTTGGATCAGAGGGTAGCACCGATATGATATAATAGATGTGGATTCAACATATTCAATTAAAAATGTAATCCCTTATGATATAATCTACTATCAAAGGTTCTGGTGCAGGATACCCCTCTTCCTAATCATGAAAGGGTAAACACATTATAATTTATGATGAGGGGGGAATAGTCATTATAATATACATCATATTCAATACTACAGAGATAATAATCAGAATTCAGTTATAAACAATCCATTTAAAGTTCACCACTTATGCACATTTATATACACAGCAGTTCATACACACTTTACATCAATTGTGTGTTATGTTTACATATTTAACATTGTACATACGTGTACATTTATTTATATACTGTATTTTCTGTATAAAACTATGTAGGTATTCATGCATTCTGGAATTGACTCTATAACATTAGTGCAAGATTAGCGCAAGATCCCTGGTTACGCTGTTCTTCTTCTCCATGCACATTGAATGATAAAGCATTAGGTTTACATTTCACATTTTTGTGTAATCTCAAGAACCCTATTTTGGAGACGAGCCAAGATAAATAATTTTATTATTAAACAAAAATGTAAACAGTTACAGACATGTTATGTAACTAATGGTGTCCGCACACGGTGCAATTCTTGCATGCTATTTGATCTTTTTAGTTCAAATAGCATCGCGTCTAGTTCAAATCGCACCATGTGTATTGTCCCTTGCGATGCGCGCTCCTATGTAGTCAGTGTCACAAGGCAAAATAGTATGTGCAGACAAGTATTTCTAAACTACATCGCATACCAGCGCGTAACTATGTGTGTGCCAGGTGTGCCTGGCACACAGCACAGTTGCCCTGGGGGCGCAATGGCCAGCGGCTTGTAATGAGTCAAATTGATTATACATCTATATATACACATAATATATAATATATATGTCATTATCTCAGTAGGCGACCCAAAAATGTGGGACTTTGAATTCTGGATAAGGGATACTCAACCTGTATAGCTCTAATCGCACCTAGCACCATTAATGTGGGCACCATTAATGCCAACTAATAGGTCTTAAGACAGAGGGAAGTATTTCTATAACTGAGGTGGGAGTATGAATGACAACTTTTGCACACACTGGGGGATATGTTCCAATTTTGCAAATTCATGATTTTGGTGATTTTACCAGCTGTTTCTAAAAATAATTTTATTAGAGGCAAAACATGTTCGCAAAATTGTAGTAAATCAGCAATTTTGCAAAATTGAAACCTCTTATGCTTCTCCTGAATTTATTGATTGATCGATTGATTCATACAAAGGGTCAAGGCTAATAATGTCAAAGCATGTCAAATCAATGCCGTCTCATCTTTTTAATCTGTATCTGATCCTATTGGACACTGGGGCTAATTCAGTAAGGATCACTGATGCAATCCTTACTGCATTTCCCCGATGTTCGAGTTGACCCCCTCTGCGCATGTGCAGAATAGGGTCCCGTTGCAAGCGATGTCACATCATGCTGACATCATTCTAATGTGTACATAGACGTATTTGTCATCTAATACAACAACATTTATTTTTCTCTGCAATTATGTAATTGAGCATCTTTGATTATTATATAGTCGCTTGAGAGGTGTTTTTTTTTTTTTTCCGTTTCTTTTACAGGAAATGGAATTTTGCACTGTCCTGTGTATTTTTAAAGTAAATCGCCTTGAATGCAGTTTTATTTGAAAAAAAAAGGTTAATTGTTTACATTAACTGGCCTCCCAGTTACTGTTCTGTGATGAACTTAAAACAAATAGACATTTTTCAGCAGCACCATATGTTGAATGTTTTGAGTGGCGAGGATTGAACTGAATGGAATTTCTGTGTGAAATTACCATTTACTAATAACAAAAACTTTTTATATAGTTGTAGCATTTATATATTTATTTGAAAGAATAATTTCTTCCTTGCTCAAAAATCTTCTTCAATTTGATATCACACTGAAAGAAGTTAATAAATTCAGGTTGCAGTTGCTTTTACTAATGTATTTTTCTGATAGAAAATGATATACTGTAACAGGGCAACATACAGTATACGTAATCTTATGTTTTGCTTTCATTTAAGTATTTACCAGGAGATTAACGGATAACTCCACAGACATTAGAAAATGTAGTTTTGGGTAAAGTTCTTCTGCTATCAGCAGCAGAACTTTCCGTTGCAGCAGCTGTGGGGCTTGGAGGCAAGGGACGACCAGTCAATGTTTCAGAGGTTCCTGCTTTGCTTTTCCAAAAGTGAAATCCCAAACAGAGCTTCATCATGCATGCATTAGTCCCTGGGTATGCTCAGAACAACAGAGTGGGAGCCTTGTACCAATGGACCAGCATTGCAGATCCACCATACAGATATTGCTATAGAGCCAGGCAATAGAGGGTAACTCCACTGTAGACTGTCACAGATATTACTTTACTGAGGTCCATATAACTTGACTACCTGTGTTAGTAGTTAATTCTAAAGTGACTTCTCCTAAATTGATTTAGACATCATTGAACCATTTTTAGAAATTTTATTAGTGTAGTACTAGTTATAAATGTATTATTCATATTGCTATTGTTTTATTAACTCTGTTGGTTTAACTGTAGTTAACTACATGTTTTGGTGGGGACTTCTTTAAGGTACACATTACCACCTAACTTATCTGGAGCTCACTGCCCCATATACAAAGTCTAGCTACTGTAGGTTCTCCTCACTCTTGCCTGCATAGACAAAGCCTGCCCTTAGCGGTGGCAAAAGAGCGTGCAGAGAGCACCAGCAAATCACGACACGTGGAGTCTGGCCCACTAGACTTAATAGAAAGCAGGTGTGCAGGGAATTAACATTCTGTCGTAGGGGCTTATTTACATAGTGACATACACATGTAGATCATTTTCTCAATGTCTGGAGACCTCAGACTCAGATCTCATCTGCTGCTGTGGCAGCTGCGAGGTTCTTGTCTCCCATGTCCCAGTTGGCTGCTACTTCTGCTTTTGGTTCCAGGCCAGTGTCAGAGGGCTGCAGGTGTGGAGAGTACCAGCATCCCACAAGAAGGTTCCAGAGCATGGGTGTCACCAGGTTTGGCCAGATCTGACCAAAGTCCTGCCAATAGGAAACCAGTTCCTGCACTCCTGGCCAATCCGTCTCCAGGAGATCCTATAAAAGGAGACCTTTATTGAGCCAGCAAGACGCCAGTGCAATAAGTCCCACTGCTTCCAGTGTGACTCGTGTAACTGTGCTCCTCTGTGTGAATCCACAGTGATCCTATCCATGGATACAAGAAAGCTTTGTCAGTACCAGTCCAGTGTCCAGACAACATCTCACCGGTACCAGCCCACTATCCAGTCAAAGCTCCACCAGTACTATGTCCTCATAACACTTCACCGGTACCAGCCCAGTGCCCAGTCAAATCTTCACCAGTACCAGCCTGGTGTTCAGTCCAAGTCTAATTGGCACTCGCCCTGTGTCCAGTCAAAGCTTCACCAGTACCAGCTCAGTGTCCATTCCAAGACTCATCTGTTTCAGCCTGGTTTTGAGTACAAAGTCTCACCAGTACCAGCTCAGTGTCCAAAGCTACACCGGTACCAGCCCAGTGTCTAGTCAAAGCTTCACCAGTATAAGCTTGGTGTCCAGTCAAAGCCTCACCAGTCCCAGACTGGTGTCCAGCTAAGTCTTAATGGTACCAGTCTGGTGTCCAGACAAAGCCTCGCCAGTATCTGCCTTGTTCTCTGTCAAAGCCTCACTGGATTCCAGATCTCATCACTACAGTTCCAGCTCTGTATTAAACTCCAATCTTACCAGTAGCTGACTACCCTGTCTCTTAGATCTTATCAGTGTCTAGCCTAGAGACTCTCCCACTCATCTACGCACTACCCAGAATTCTTGACTCCTGCACATGTGCAGAAACTTCATTCAACCATCAAGCTTTAGGCCTACAGTGCCACCAACAGTTTCAAGCTCTGATCCAGCAACACCCAGACCCAGCTCATCTTGTGACAATAATAAAGTTATGAAAATGTATAGAACTTATCTACAACATTGTATTAATAGGATATATGAGCATTGTTGACTAACATTTGAATCAGATTAAGTGAAGTCGCTGTGGAATTCCATTAATTCATTTAAACATACAGTAGTATCAGTATGTATAAATGACACTTAGAAATATGAGGTCAAGACGACATTTTCTCTTCTTTTGTAAAGTTAATTTGGTACTGTAGCTCACAGGTTGTTTTGTCTAGCTTTTCCCTGGATTGACAGATATGACAGTTATGAAAGAAAGAAGATGGAATAGCATATTTGTCCCAAATAAATAACCATGTGACTAAGTAAAGTACAAATGTAGAAAGTTACACCTGTCACGTCATTCTGCCATTCATGTATATGAAATAAATAAATCTGATTCATCATAATGTGATTCACAAAACAATAAATAATAATGGACACCATGGGGTCAATGTACTAAGATGGGAGTTCTATTCAAGATGGGATGTTGCCCGTAGCAACCAATCAGACTCTACTTCTCATTTATCTAGCACCTTCTAGAAGATAATACCTGGAATCTGATTGGTTGCTATGGGCAACATCCCATATTAAATAGAACTCCCATCTTAGTAAATTTACCCCCATGTCTTCCTAAAATGTATAACCAACCCCAGCATTAGATAACCTGTATTGGTTGTGTATGGGATGCCTATGTTAAAGTGGCACCGAAGCCTTATTGCGTGGACTCACAAAAATAATGATTCCCACTCTCAAAGATGACAAGAATTACATAAAAGCTTCAGCCCAATGTTGATAAGGCTGGGCCTTGCTCACATTGTGACAGGGGGACATCGCATAGATGGTTCCTCTATTTTTTTTTTATTCAATGTTTTTTATTGAAGTTTTTCAGTTTTGCTTTAACATTTCACACAAACAACTCACATACATTATCCACACACAACATGTGTAGAGACAGCAGTACATGTATACAGCATATAATGCATCTAATAGATATTATTTCTCGTAGAACATATAATCACAGAGCAATGGTGTACTAGTTCAACATATCCTATACATAACAGTTTCCTTAAACTCATAAGCATAGCAGAATTGGCATAGTATGTTACATATATCGTAGCAAGGCAAGACCGGCCGCGAGGGCGCCCCCCTCCCACAACATCCCAGATGGTTCCTCTATTTTAGGGCAACAAGCAATACTGGTGCCAGCTTCCTCTTTCGCATGTTGTCCCCGTAGTTGATTCCAACTATTTTAGTGGAAAACAGCCCATGTCATCTATTTCTATTACTGTTTATTGATTTTAGATAGGGAATTGTGATTGTCAATACTTCTACTGCAATCAAAAAGTATTCATAGTTTAAGTAAGGTAACATAAAGTAAAATGGTAATCAAGGAACAGCACAATGAAATAAAATTGTGAATTGTCCCTTTAACATTTGTTGCATCTTTAGAAGACTTTTATGCAGACTTGTAAATTATTCTTGAACTGTTAATAAAGCAGTATTTCTAGAGAGTAGGAAGAGAGAATGTTAAAGAGTCCATTACATTTTAACAAGTGAAGATAGATCAAAACATATCCCATTAGTGCATTAGGTAATGTGAAACTGAATACAAAAGATATTTCTATTCATTTAATTGTTATTTATAAGTATATACACAACCAAGATTAGTACAATATCACTACTAATGAGGCATTTTGCAAGAGATATGTTCGGTGGGGCTCAAACCATATCTACTGACATGACTGCCAATAAAGGTATCAAAGTAAATTTAGTGAGCCTCTATGGGACTGCACTAATGAGTCTTTTTAGTTGCTGGCGGATACAGTAGACTCCACTTTGATGTAAATAATGTCTTCATCTGCAAAAAAAACAACCCATAAAATAGAAGCTAATATGCAGAGAGGGATTTCTTAATGGAAAGGTGTCTGATGTCTCTGTTTATTGTAATTACCTCCTTTAGTACTTAATAAATATGGACTTTCAGTTGTTTTCTGAGCAGAAGATATTCAACTCTGCAAGGCACCATCTCATATCATCCTTAATATGAGACCAGTGATCACTCAGTCCTATAATATTGAGGGATCTGAGAACTCGGCCTGATTCAGAGGTGTATGTTAAATAAAACGCTCATTTTGAATGCTATAAGATTTGCACGTGTGCCCCAAAAGCCACAGTATGATTGACATGCTACTGGTGTTTGGGGATGGTAACGGGCAGCGATCCAGAAAATAGGGGAGTGTCAGCTTCACTGGCACCAGCAGTGTGATTTCACCAGACATCCTGAGTAACCTTATGGTAAACAACTTGCGTTAACCCCACACTTTCCTGGTTAGATCTGTAGAACCTGCCAGGCTCGGACTGGCCCACACGGGTACAGGGGAAACCACCGGTAGGCCCCACTGCCTGGGGGCCCTCCTTCTCTAGGGATCAGGTTCTAGCTGTGCACTTGAATTATATATTATACATATGTTACCTTATACTGCACAGAATTATGATGTATTCTCTACAGTACATTGCTGTCATTAATCTGGCACATTATGATGCATGCACTAGCATTAATTACTATATAAATTATCAAGGAGTCTAGACCAGGTACTCTATAATGGTTAGCCAAACCTCTGTGTTGGCTAGCCACACCCCCTTTGGAGGGGCCCCCTACCACTGCATACCCCCGGTGGGCCCTTCATGCTCCAGTCCGACACTGGAACCTGCTACATTGTGTACCTACTGGATTAACAATGTTTCTCTATCGTCCTAAGTGGATGCTGGGGTTCCTGAAAGGACCATGGGGAATAGCGGCTCCGCAGGAGACAGGGCACAAAAAAGTAAAGCTTTTACCAGATCAGGTGGTGTGCACTGGCTCCTCCCCCTATGACCCTCCTCCAGACTCCAGTTAGATTTTGTGCCCGAACGAGAAGGGTGCAATCTAGGTGGCTCTCCTAAAGAGCTGCTTAGAGAAAGTTTAGCTTAGGTTTTTTACTTTACAGTGAGTCCTGCTGGCAACAGGATCACTGCAACGAGGGACTTAGGGGAGAAGTAGTGAACTCACCTGCGTGCAGAGTGGATTTGCTGCTTGGCTACTGGACACTAGCTCCAGAGGGACGATCACAGGTACAGCCTGGATGGTCACCGGAGCCGCGCCGCCGGCCCCCTTGCAGACGCTGAAGAGAGAAGAGGTCCAAAATCGGCGGCTGAAGACTCCTGAGTCTTCATAAAGGTAGCGCACAGCACTGCAGCTGTGCGCCATTTTCCTCTCAGCACACTTCACACAACAGTCACTGAGGGTGCAGAGCGCTGGGGGGGGCGCTCTGAGAGGCAAATAAAAACCTTATTAGAGGCAAAAAATACCTCACATATAGCCCACAGAGGCTATATGGAGATATTTAACCCCTGCCTAACTTCAAAAATAGCGGGAGACGAGCCCGCCGAAAAAGGGGCGGGGCCTATCTCCTCAGCACACAGCGCCATTTTCTCTCACAGAAAAGCTGGAGAGAAGGCTCCCAGGCTCTCCCCTGCACTGCACTACAGAAACAGGGTTAAAACAGAGAGGGGGGGCACTGATTTTGGCGATATTGTATATATATAAAAGATGCTATAAGGGAGAAACACTTATATAAGGTTGTCCCTATATAATTATAGCGTTTTTGGTGTGTGCTGGCAGACTCTCCCTCTGTCTCCCCAAAGGGCTAGTGGGTCCTGTCCTCTGTCAGAGCATTCCCGGTGTGTGTGCTGTGTGTCGGTACGTGTGTGTCGACATGTATGAGGACGATGTTGGTGAGGAGGCGGAGAAATTGCCTGTAATGGTGATGTCACTCTCTAGGGAGTCGACACCGGAATGGATGGCTTATTTAGAGAATTACGTGAGAATGTCAACACGCTGCAAGGTCGGTTGACGACATGAGACGGCCGACAATCTATTAGGACCGGTCCAGGCGTCTCAGAAACACCGTCAGGGGTTTTTTAAAAAACGCCCATTTACCTCAGTCGGTCGACACAGACACAGACACGGACACTGAATACAGTGTCGACGGTGAATAAACAAACGTATTTCTCATTAGGGCCACACGTTAAGGGCAATGAAGGAGGTGTTACGTGTTTCTGATACTACAAGTACCACAAGAAAGGGTATTATGTGGGAGTGAAAAAACTACCTGTAGTTTTTCCTGAATCAGATAAAATAAAATGAAGTGTGTGAGGATGCGTAGGGTTACCCCGATAGCAAATATTGGCGTTATACCCTTTCCCGCCAGAAATTAGGGTACGTTGGGAAACACCCCTTAGGGTGATAAGGCGCTCACACGCTTATCAAGTGGCGTTACCGTCTCCAGATACGGCCGCCCTCAAGGAGCCAGCTGATAGGAAGCTGGAAAAATATCCTAAAAAGTATATACACACATACGGTGGTTATACTGCGACCAGCGATCGCCATCAGCCTGGAGATGCAGTGCTGGGTTGGCTTGGTCGGATTCCCTGACTGAAAATATTTTATTCATGTAGAGCATTTAATAGGATGCATTCTATATATATGTATGTGAGATGCACAGAGGGATATTTGCTCTCTGGCATCAAGATAAGTGCGTTGTCCATATCTCCCAGAAGATGTCAGGGACACGACAGTGGTCAGGTGATACAGATCCCATACGGCAGATGGAAGTATTGCTGTATAAAGGGAAGGAGTTATTTGGGGGTCGGTCCATCGGACCTGGGGACCACAGCAACAGCTGGGAAATCCAACCTTTTTTACCCCAAGTTACATCTCAGCTAAAAAAGACACCGTCTTTTCAGCCTCAATCTTTCCTTTCCCATGAGGGCATGCAGGCAAAAGGCCAGTCATATCTGCCCAGACATAGAGGTAAGGGAAGTAGACTGCAGCAGGCAGCCCTTTCCCAGGAAAAGAAGCCCTCCACCGCGTCTGCCAAGTCCTCAGCATGACGCTGGGGCCGTGCAAGCGGACTCAAGGTGGGGGGGTAGTCTCAAGAGTCTCAGGGCGCAGTGGGATCACTCGCAAGTTGACCCCTAGATCGTACGAGTATTATCCCAGGGGTAAAGATTGGAGAGTCGAGACATCTTCTCCTCGCAGGTTCCTGAAGTCTGCTTTACCAACGGCTCCCTCCGACAGGGAGGCAGCATTGGAAACAATTCACAAGCTGTATATCCAGCAGGTGATAATCAAAGTACCCCTCCTACGACAAGGAAAAGGGTATTATTTTTCCACACTATATGGTGGTACTGAAGCCAGACGGCTTGGTGACACATAGTCTAAATCTAAAATGTTTTGAACACTTACATAAAAGGTTCAAATCGAGATAAAGTCACTCAGAGCAGTGATAGCGAACCGGAAAAAAGGGGGACTATATGGTGTCCCTGGACATCAAGGATTACCTCCATGTCCAAATTTTGTCCTTCTCATCAAGGGTACCTCTGGTTCGTGGTACAGAACTGTCAATATCAGTTTCAGACGATGCCGTTTGAATTATCCACGGCACCCCGGGCCTTTTTACCAAGGTAATGGCCGAAAAGATGTTTCTTCAAAGAAAAAAGGCATCTAAATTATCCCTTACTTGCACGACCTAAAAAGGGCAAGTTCCAGAGAACAGTTGGAGGTCGGAAGAGCACTATCTAAAGTAGTTCTTCGACGGCACGACTGGATTCTAAATATTCCAAGAATCGCAGCTGTTTTCCGACGATACGTCTGCTGTTCCTAGGGATGATTCTGGACACGGTTCAGAAAAAGGTTTTTCTTCCCGAGGAAAAAGCCAAGGAGTTATCCGACCTGTCAGGAACCTCCTAAAACCAGGAAAGGTGTCTGTACATCAATGCACAAGAGTCCTGGGAAAAATGGTGGCTTTTTACGAAGCAATTCCATTCGACAGATTCCATGCAAGAATTTTCCAAAGGGATCTGTTGGACAAATGGTCAGGGTCGCATCCTCAGATGCACCTGCGAATAACCCTGTCGCCAAGGACAAGGGTATATCTTCTGTGGTGGTTGCAAAAGGCTCATCTATTGGAGGGCCGCAGATTCGGCATACAGGATTTGATCCTGGTGACCACGGACGCCAGCCTGAGAGGCTGGGGAGCAGTCACACAAGGAAGAAACTTCCAGGGGGTATGGACGAACCTGGAAAAGTCTCTTCACATAAACATTCTGGTACTAAGAGCAATCTAAAATGCTCTAAGCCAGGCGGAACCACTCCTGCAAGGAAAACCGGTGTTGATTCAGTCGGACAACATCACGGCGGTCGCCCATGTAAACAGACAGGGCGGCACAAGAAGCAGGAGTGCAATGGCAGAAGCTGCCAAGATTCTTCGCTGGGCGGAGAATCACGTAATAGCACTGTCAGCAGTGTTCTTCCCGGGCGTGGACAACTGGGAAGCAGACTTCCTCAGCAGACACGATATTCACCCGGGAGAGTGGGGTCTTCATCCAGAAGTCTTCCACATGCTAATAAACTGTTGGGAAAGACCAATGGTAGACATGATGGCGTCTCGCCTCAACAAGAAACTGGACAAGTATTGCGCCAGGTCAAGAGATCCACAGGCAATAGCTGTGGACGCATTGGTAACACCTTGGGTGTACAAATCAGTATATGTGTTTCCTCCTCTGCCTCTCATACCAAAGGTATTGAAGATTATACGGTGAAGAGGAGTAAGAACAATACTAGTGGCTCCGGATTGGCCAAGAAGGACTTGGTACCCGGAACTTCAAGAGTTGGTCACGGACGACCCGTGCCCTCTACTTCTGAGAAGGGACCTGCTACAACAGGGTCCCTGTCTTTTTCAAGACTTACCGCGGCTGCGTTTGACGGCATGGCGGTTGAACGCCAGATCCTAAAAGGGA
Source organism: Pseudophryne corroboree (assembly GCF_028390025.1). Lineage (NCBI taxonomy): Eukaryota > Metazoa > Chordata > Amphibia > Anura > Myobatrachidae > Pseudophryne > Pseudophryne corroboree. The sequence continues at coordinate 802,497,809 of NC_086445.1, forward strand.
AAGGCATTCCAGAAGAAGTCATTCCTACCTTGATTAAGGCAAGGAAGGAAGTCACCGCGAAACATTATCACCGCATTTGGCGAAAATATGTCGCGTGGTGCGAGGATCGGAGTGTTCCGACGGAGGAATTTCAACTGGGTCGTTTCCTACATTTCCTACAATCAGGATTGTCTATGGGTCTCAAATTGAGATCTATTAAGGTTCAAATTTCGGCCCTGTCAATATTCTTCCAAAAAGAATTGGCCTCAGTTCCTGAGGTACAGACTTTTGTTAAAGGAGTACTGCATATACAGCCTCCTGTGTTGCCTCCGGTGGCACCGTGGGATCTAAATGTAGGTTTAGATTTCCTCAAATCCCATTGGTTTGAACCATTGAAAAAGGTGGATTTTAAATATCTCACATGGAAAGTGACTATGTTACTGGCCCTGGCTTCCGCCAGGAGAGTATCTGAATTGGCGGCTTTATCTTATAAAAGCCCTTATCTAATCTTCCATTCGGATAGGGCAGAACTGAGGACTCGTCCGCATTTTCTCCCTAAGGTGGTATCAGCGTTTCACCTGAACCAACCTATTGTGGTGCCTGCGGCCACTGGCGACTTGGAGGACTCCAAGTTGTTGGACGTTGTCAGAGCCTTAAAAATATACATTTCAAGGACGGCTGAAGTCAGAAAATCTGACTCGCTGTTGATACTATATGCACCCAACAAGTTGGGTGCCCCTGCTTATAAGCAGACGATTGCTCGTTGGATTTGTAACACAATTCAACTTGCTCATTCTGTGGCAGGCCTGCCACAGCCTAAATCTGTTAAGGCCCATTCCACAAGGAAGGTGGGCTCATCTTGGGCGGCTGCCCGAGGGGTCTCGGCATTACAATTCTGCCGAGCAGCTACGTGGTCGGGGGAAAACACGTTTGTAAAATTCTACAAATTTGATACCCTGGCAAAAGAGGACTTGGAATTCTCTCATTCGGTGCTGCAGAGTCATCCGCACTCTCCCGCCCGTTTGGGAGCTTTGGTATAATCCCCATGGTCCTTTCAGGAACCCCAGCATCCACTTAGGACGATAGAGAAAATAAGAATTTACTTACCGATAATTCTATTTCTCGGAGTCCGTAGTGGATGCTGGGCGCCCATCCCAAGTGCGGATTATCTGCAATAATTGTACATAGTTATTGTTAACTAATTCGGGTTATTGTTGAAGGAAGCCATCTTTCAGAGGCTCCGCTGTTATCATACTGTTAACTGGGTTTAGATCACAAGTTGTACGGTGTGATTGGTGTGGCTGGTATGAGTCTTACCCGGGATTCAAATTGCCTCCCTTATTGTGTACGCTCGTCCGGGCACAGTACCTAACTGGAGTCTGGAGGAGGGTCATAGGGGGAGGAGCCAGTGCACACCACCTGATCTGGTAAAAGCTTTACTTTTTTGTGCCCTGTCTCCTGCGGAGCCGCTATTCCCCATGGTCCTTTCAGGAACCCCAGCATCCACTACGGACTCCGAGAAATAGAATTATCGGTAAGTAAATTCTTATTATTACACTGCAACTCATTCTGCCTGGGGAATAAACCAATCCTGGTAAGGTTTTCATTGTGTGGACTGGCCTCCATTATAGACCAATCATGACAGTTAACCATTTCCTGTTACAAACCACTTTGTCTATCCTAATATTTGTATGAAATTGTGAGAGACAGACATAGGGGTAAATGTAATAGCCTGTGACCTGCAGGCATCGGCAGTCTCCGTGCGAGTCTGCGTGATGTATTAAAGTACAAAGGTGGTTCAATAAGTAAGTGTGCAATGTTTTCTATTTCATTCTAATTCCCACAAGGCCAGAGCAGGTACACCACTGCTTCCCCTCACAGCCATTAGACTGCGCCTCATATCAGTCATACTGGCCCAACATAAGTTGTAAGATGGTGGGGCTGGCGGAAACATGGTCAAACATTAAGGTACATAGGGGGTCATTCCGAGTTGTTCGCTCGTTGACGATTTTCGCAACGGAGCGATTAAGGCAAAAATGCGCATGCGCATGGTTCGCAGTGCGCATGCGGTTAGTATTTTAACACAAAACTTAGTAGATTTACTCACGCCCGAACGAAGATTTTTCATCGTTGAAGTGATCATAGTGTGATTGACAGGAAGTGGGTGTTTCTGGGCGGAAACTGGCCGTTTTCTGGGAGTGTGCGGAAAAACGCAGGCGTGCCAGGGAAAAACGCGGGAGTGTCTGGAGAAACGGGGAAGTGGCTGGCCGAACGCTGGGCGTGTGTGTGACGTCAAACCAGGAACGAAACTGACTGAACTGATCGCTATTTGTGAGTAAGTCTCGAGCTACTCAGAAACTGCTAAGAAATTTATTTTCGCAATTCTGCTAATCTTTCGTTCGCAATTCTGCTAAGCTAAGATACACTCCCAGAGGGCGGCGGCTTAGCGTGTGCAATGCTTCTAAAAGCAGCTAGCGAGCGAACAACTCGGAATCACCCCCATAGTGTTATCAGATTTTTGTGTCTAGAGGGCACATCAGCTGCTGAAATTCATTGTCAGCTTGTCGAGGTGTACGGTGATAAAATCATGCCAGGGAAATACAGATGTGTCCACATACACCTTTTCTAGCAGCATATGGATTTATTTTAAAATATGTCTGCCATAATAGAATATGCATAAAGTAGCATATTAAAGAAGCAAATTAAGAAAAATCACAAAGCATGGCTAACTTTCTGAGACTATGGCATGCCAAGCCGTGCCATACATGGCAGGATATAGGAGAGGAGTATGTAGACACATCTGTAGGTTTGGCTTGATAATGACATGACAGACGTTCAAGATGAGCAGCGATCCGGCCGGCCAAGCACGTCCACCACAGATGACAATTGTTACTGCATTGAAGGTCTGGTTCAGGGGGACAGACACATCTCTGTGGGTACTGTGCATAAAATCATTTATGAGCAGTTGGGGTACAGGAAAAAGTGTTCACGCTGGGTACCAAAGCAACTCACAGAGGTTCACAAAACCAATAATATGGGATTTTCTCTTGTACACTTGACAGAGTATCATGAAGAGGGAGTGAAGTTCCTGCAGCATATTGCTACAGGCAGTGAAACATGGGTGCATCATGTTACACCAGAGACAGTGAAGTTCAGCAAACGTCATGCCCTGGCTTCAGGAGCTTGACACTGATTTCTTCTATGCCAGTGTAGATGTCTTGGTGTACCTTGAAGCAAATGGTGTACCTTGAAACAAATGCTTAGACAAGTATGGGGACTATGTGGAAAAAGATCTGTTCTAAGACCATACTATTGATTATATTATATTTGAATATTTATTACCTTATTTATTCAACCACCAATGTAGCAATCATTAGAAAGACAAAACCAACCTAGTTTTGTCATTTTAGTGATTGCTACTTTCAAACATCAGGCAGACTCGCACAGAACCCGCCGATGCCTGCTGTTGACAGGCTTTACATTCACCCCCTAATCAGCAAAAGCTTTTGGAAGGCCCAATATTACTTTATATGCAAATCTTCATTCACTCAACTGTTTACATTGGCCACCAATTTGTCCTGAATTTATTGGTATATCGTATATGGATACACTTTATTGCTGTCCTGTTCATTTCCACTATTTTGTTAGTTATTTTGTTACTTGGGTTTTATGTGTTTTGTGTCTTCAACTGTTGAAAAATCTTGATTCCATTTGTGTTTTTGAAGCTTATACTTCTTTTGTATACAGCCCATTTAAATACTGAAAAGCTCTTGCCTTGAAATAACTGGCAGTGTCATGTGACCAATTAGTGTGATGTTCTTTGTGCCCCAGCATTCCATTCCTAGATACAACATTCACAAATTCTTCCATGAGCTGATCTGCATTGAGACTCCTCTCTGCCACAAATTGCAAGCTATATAACAATGGCCCTCATTCCGAGTTGTTCGCTCGCAAGTGAATTTTAGCAGATTTGCTCATGCTAAGCCGCCGCCTACTGGGAGTGAATCTTAGCATCTTAAAATTGCGAACGATGTATTCGCAATATTGCGATTACACACCTCGTAGCAGTTTCTGAGTAGCTTCAGACTTACTCGGCATCTGCGATCAGTTCAGTGCTTGTCGTTCCTGGTTTGACGTCACAAACACACCCAGCGTTCGCCCAGACACTCCCCCGTTTCTCCGGCCACTCCTGCGTTTTTTCCGGAAACGGTAGCGTTTTTTCCCACACGCCCATAAAACGGCCTGTTTCCGCCCAGTAACACCCATTTCCTGTCAATCACATTACGATCGCCAGAACGATGAAAAAGCCGTGAGTAAAAATCCTAACTACATAGCAAATTTACTTGGCACAGTCGCAGTGCGGACATTGCGCATGCGCATTAAGCGGAAAATCGCTGCGATGCGAAGATTTTTACCGAGCGAACAACTCGGAATGAGGGCCAATGTGTTATGTTTGACTTATTAACCTTCATGCCATACTAATTATCAATGGGTTTTTTGTTTTTTTTTTGCTTATGCTCCATTCCTACCTACTGTAACAATACAACTATTCTCATTTTAGGTCTTTCTGCCGCTAAATTGTTGGTGGAATCAGGATTAACTGTTGTTGTGCTGGAAGCACGGGACAGGGTTGGAGGAAGAATCCATACAATAAGAGTAAGTGGTAAAATAAATAAAAGTTTTTTAGAATATAATGTTTATACTGTACGCATGCTCGTCACACATTTGAAAATGATGGCAAGAGTCCTCTAAATTGCTTAACATGTGGTGGCTCCATGGAACAGGACTGTCTAAACCTCCAGATGTACTGATGTGTCCATATACACCTATACTCATATCGCACCAAATAGCCCCATTTGGCAAACCAGACTTTGTGACTTAGCTACTCCAAAACACTAATCCTCAGTACCTAGTACACTATGGGGCTAATTCTGAGTCACATGGATCATGGATAACAGATACAGAGAATCTGCATATACAATTTTACGCATCTTTGTGTCTGTCCGTCCTATTGTGAGTCAGATGCAACCAGGTCTGATCAGTTATTCTGTGAAATAGGTCATTTTGGGGTGTGAACTTAGCAGTGACAATTCGATCGCACATAACCACACTGACTTGTGAGTGTGCCATGGGGTGACATGGGAGTGTCATGGTCATGTATCAAAAGCTCTATATAATTCTGAGTTGTGCATACGCCTAGCAGTGCAGATACTAATGATGACAATTGTGGTGACTGGCATAAAATCAATGGGTGGCGCTGCTTTCTGCTTGTTTACGCACAGTTCCCCACATTTGATGAAAGGATGATGGCATTACCATAAGATAATAATTCAGGCTTCCGCAGCTTCCGCCACCCTCTGTAGCATTCAGAATCAGCCCCTGTAAGTGAACTACAGTAAGATGCAACATTGAGGAAACAGCACACAATCTGAGGCAAAAGTCATGTCCAATAAAAGTGACCTGTGCCATGCATTTATATGTGACTATATACCAGTTTCTTTGTGATAATAAAACTATTCCTAAATTCAGGGGTGGATTTAGGGGTTAGTGCGCCCCTAGGCACAACAGTATTGGCTATCCCTGCCATTCAATTTTATTATTTCTGCAGCGGGGTACACTGTGATTCCACAGGGAATTACATCGGGGTGTAGAGTTGGATCTTGATCCGAAGCACCAACAGGCTAAAAGCTATAACTGTTCCCAGGATGCATAGTACCGCCTCCTCTATATCCCCGCCTCCAGGCACTGGAGCTCAGTTTGTAAGTTGGTGCCTGCAGTGCAGGCAGCTAACAGGGAGGGCTGCGCTTGGCAGCCCTGAAAAAAGCTTTTAAGAAGATAGAAGACTTCAAGGGCGCAGCACAGGCACTTAGACGTGCTATATAACATAGTAACATAGTAACTAAGGCTGAAAAAAGACAATTGTCCATCAAGTTCAACCTATTGGTGGTCTCCTGTGCAGTCCTATTATAGGACTAGTTATTTTATGTTAGGACTAGTTATATTAACTATAATGCGTGACTACGCACCATAACCCTGAATATCTTTATCCAATAGGAATTTATCTAACCCATTCTTAAAGGTGTTGACTGAGTCCGCTGTTACTACTCTCTCTGTCAGGGAATTCCAAACACGTATTGTCCTTACTGTGAAAAAACTTTTCTCCTCAATGTGCTGAAACTCCTCTCCTCTAACCTAAGCTGACATATCGTGCTGCGGCTCACTCGCCTCCCCCAGCGGTGCTGTATACTCCCGCTCCCTGGTTGCCAGGTACTTACAGAGGACGGCTCCGGTCTCTTCAGGGCACACACACACTTCCCGCTGCTCTCCAGGATAGCGTGGCTGCATCATAGGGAGGAGGTAAGAGGGTCCCCCAGGCGGGACCCGCTGAAAACCGTGATCCGGCGCAGTCTCTAGGAGATGGGCAGCGCGCACTGGCGTAGACACTGTGGCCGTACAGGGACCCCACTAGACAACCAGGGCAAGGGGCACAGTTCGGATTCCATAAAATCCATTTCAATAGGCCCCGCAGTACCCGGTGGTGAAGTCCAGCAAGGGGATAAGGCTCTGACCTGTAGCCCCAGGCTGTAAATGTTCCTGCCCTGGAGCTGCATCTCTCTGTCTCCCTCACTCCCTGCCAGCGTTTGGGCACCATTACACACATGCTGAGCTGATTCTGGGACTGCTGGGCAATGTCTCCTCTGTAAAGCTGCTTGCATCATCAGCGCTGTGCATTTACAGGACACTTAAGTATCCTAAATGTCATTTAGACAGTGTTAGTTAAGAACAAGTGAATTACTACAGGGATATTTAGTACAAGTACCCTGTGATATACATCCAGTCTTTACTGTGCATTGTTATATCTATATACCTACATAGCTTTACTTGGTAGTACAGTTACTTAGTATTGCTAGTCCAGTGCAGTTTTATTGTTGTTTGTAATAATTTCTGCATTGTACATGTGACTGTGTGTGTGCCTATAGCTGTTGTGTGATCTCTATTCCGTGTATCTCACATATATTGCTATCCCTATATTCTGTACCCTGAGGGGGGGTTAAGTGCATCAGGGTTTTCATATAATATAGTGTTTCACAGGATATACTAGTTTGCTATTTTTCTCTGTGTATTACAGTCACCACATATCTCTTAAATCCTCTGTTTTTGCTCTGCTTGTAATCACACTATACAGGGTTTTTTTTGTCAGGTAATTTGTCTGCTTATATTGTACTACTACACCCTAAGGTTATGCTTACCAATAATGTCTGCTAAACAGGGTGGTAGATCCATGGCTGATCCTGCACCATGCACTGCTGATGCCATGGATTGCTTGGAGGAAAACATAGCAGCTGAGGTTTCAGGTACTGGGGGTTCTATACCCCTCACTCAGTCTGCAGCAACGGGGGCACATCAAGACCCACGTTGGGCTGCTTTCTCTAATTTACTGAATACGCTAGTGACTAGACTTGCGCCCCCTATGGGACCTCCTGTGCCATTACAGCCACATATTGTCCCTGCAGTTAATCCACCATTGGCAGATACTCTGTCCTCTCAGTTACAGCAATTAAATCAGTCTTTGGCTAAGCAAAATCCTAACCCTCAGCCGCCTAGGACCAAGGGGTCATCTAAGCGGGCCATTACTTCCTCACAATCTATATATGTTTTGGATACTTCATCCGATGAAGATGGTGCTTATACTGACCCAGGGCCGGTGCTAAGGTGTTCGGCGCCCTCCTGCAAACTATAAATTTGGCGCCCTCCTACAAATACAGATGTGGCCACACTCATCTTACCTGCAAGCAGCCGCATCGTAAGCTGCTTCCTGTTTGAGGGAGTGTACACACCATGCGATCCTAGGGATCACAGATGCATGCACACCCACGGACAGCACACACTAATATACCACCTCCCCCTCCCCAGCACACACTATTATACCACCTACCCTCCCCAGCACACAATAATATACCCCCCCAGCACACACTAATATACCACCTCCCCCTCCCCACCACACACTATTATACCCCCCCTCCCCAGCACACAATAATATACCCCCCAGCACACAATAATATACCCCCCCTCCCCAGCACACAATAATATCCACCTACCCCTCCCCAGCACACAATAATATACCACCCCCCCTCCCCAGCACACAATAATATCCACCTCCCCCTCCCCAGCACACACTTATATACCACCTCCCCCTCCCCAGCACACACTAATATACCACCTCCCCCTCCCCAGCACACACTATTATACCACCCCCCCTCCCCGGCACACAATAATATACCCCCCCTCCCCAGCACACAATAATATACCACCCCCGCTCCCCAGCACACAATAATATCCACCTCCCCCTCCTCAGCACACACTTATATCCACCTCCCCCTCCCCAGCACACACTTATATCCACCTCCCCCTCCCCAGCACACACTTATATACCCCCACCCCACCCCCACACACAGTGTGTCAGCTGCAGAGTGTACCTGGGTCTCTGCTTCTCTGTATGGCATGGCTAGCTGCTATATGGGCTGGGCTGCTCCTCTCACGTCTGAAGGCTCCTCCAGTCGTGTAGTCATATGTGCACCACATGACATCCTGTTCCTGCCCAATGTCAGGAAGCAGGCTCAGCGTCGGGAGGTGGCTGCCAAGGTCTGCTATGAGGCTGAGCACACAGTATAGTATGTGGCTGCAAATTAAAAGTGCCCGGGCCACAAAAATTACATCGATGGGAGGGGAGAGAAGGGGGATAAGGGAGGGGGCGAGCACACCGCGGAGACTGCTGTGTCTATACTGGCAAGGGGAGGGAAGGGGGTGGGGGTGACAATGCTGCCGGCCTGTTATTCAGCTTTACAGAAGGTGCGGGGAGGAGCCGGACAAGAGGGAAGAGGGGAGGTCCATGGTACGTAAGAACAATGAAGAGCTTCCATATATGCTGCCGGCGCTACTGCTGACTGTCAGTGTGACAGGCGCGGGCAGCACCAGCTAGCAGCAAAGGGTAGTAGCAGAGCAGGGAGAGCGCCTCATGAGTGCAGGACCTCCCTGCTTTGCAGGCTTTGCTGAGCGGCTAGCGCCGGCACTGTACTGACCCTTCAGACACTGAAGCAGATGCTTCTGATGGGGAATCTCTGACACAAGTGGATGTTCCTGACCTCTTTGAGGCTATCAGGCTAATTCAGAGGTCCTCAAACTCGGTCCTCGGGGGCCCACACAGTGCATGTTTTGCAGGTCTCCTCACAGAATCGCAAGTGAAATAATTAGCTCCACCTGTGGACCTTTTAAAATGTGTCAGTGAGTAATTAATACATCTGTGCACCTGCTGGGTTACCTGCAAAACATGCACTGTGTGGGCCCACGAGGACCGAGTTTGAGGACCTCTGGGCTAATTCTTCAAATTAATGATGACGAAGAACCTCCAGCTACCTCTAAGAAACCAGATAAATTCAAGCATCAGAAGGTTACTAAATTAGTTTTACCCCATTCTGTCCACTTGGTTGACATATGTCAGAAATCCTGGGAATATCCAGGAAAGAAATTCTCCCTGTCTAAAAAGATGCTAGCTTGTTATCCTCTCGCTGCAGAGTTAAGTAAAAATTGGGAAATACCGCCACCAGTGGACTCACAAGTCGTACGTCTGGTGGTGTCCTCTGCTCTGCTTGTCACTACCATCACCTCTCTGAAGGAACTGACAGATAAGCGTGTGGAGGGTTGCTTGAAGTCCATTTACACTCTTTCAGGAGCTGTGCATAGGCCCACTATTGCGGCTTCTTGGGCTGCAAAAGCTATTGAAGCCTGGGTTCAGGAAGTTGAAGCGGAACTACCATTGATTTTCCTGATAATGCTAGACAATGTCTTTCATATATTATTACAGCCTCTTATTATATTCAGGAGGCGGCATCTGATGCAGGTGTCCTGGCGGCCAAAGCGTCTACTACATCCATTCTGGCTCGCCGGATTCTCTGGTTGCGGTCCTGGACTCTAAAAAGACTTTAGAGGTGATCCCTTTTAAGGGAAACATACTTTTTTGGGAAGATCTCAACAAGATTTTTGCTAACATAGCATCCACTAAGACTGCATGTCTGTCTAGTACTACTCCTTTGGCTCCGAAGGCTGAGTACTTCCTTTCGTACCTTTCAACCTCCAGGTAAAGCAAAGGGTCAGGCGTACCCGAAACAGGCACACACTTCCAAATCCACTAAGCCCAAACCTAAACGTGCCTGAGCTGCCCGTCAGCCTGCTTCCAAAACAGACAAGCCTGCTGCATGACAGGGCTGGCCTCCCCCTGGGGGATCCCAGGGTGGGAGGCCGACTTCTATGGTTTGCCCAGGTGTGGTTACAGACCACTTTGGATGCCTGGGTAAGGGAAGTCGTCACTCACAGATACGCCATCTCTTTCAAGAAACGTCCCCCTCACCAGTTTTGCTCAACAAACATCCCTTCGGATCAGGTAAAAGCAAAAACTCTCCATCTGGTGGTACAATCTCTCCTGGATACAGGAGTGATAGTGCCAGTGTCTCTGATTTAGAGAGGCAGGGGTTACTATTCAACACTGTTCCTAGTTCCAAAACCAAATGGGTCTTCCCGGCCCATTCTCACCATCAAGTCTTTGAACAAATTTGTGAAAGTTTTCAAATTACGCATGGAAACTCTGCGTTCTTTTGTTCTGGCTTTGGAGTCCAAGGACTATATGGTATCCCTGGACATACATGATGTTTACCTGCATATACCTATTGCCGTGTCGCATCAGCAATACCTGCGGTTTGCTATTGGCAACCTACATTTTCAATTTCAGTCCTTACCTTATGGTCTTACCACGCCTCCACAAATTTTTACCAAGGTCATGGCGGTTATGACGGCTCTCCTCTGCCGTCAGGGCATCAGGATCCTGCCGTATCTGGATGACTTGTTGATCCTGGCGAACTCACCAGAGGTTGTCCATCGTCACTGATGGTCCAATTCCTACAGGCCCACGGATGGCTCATCAATTGGAAGAAATCCTCCCTGGTCCCTGCTCAAAGCAGGGTGCACCTGGGGGCATTGTTGGACACCCACAACCAGCAGTTGTTTTTGCCTCCGGAGAAGGTCCTGAAACTTCAGGACAAAATAAATAAATTCCTATCCCGCCCACGTGTGTCGATACACTCAGCGATGCAAGTACTGGGCCTCATGGTGTCGGCTTTCGACATGGTGGAGTACGCTCAATTTCACTCCTGCCCTCTCCAGAGGTTAATTCTTTCCAAATGGGATGGCCTGCCTCACCGGATCAGGACTCACATGATCTCCTTAACTCCGGAGGGTCGCCTGTCACTGACCTGGTGGCTACAGGACCAACATTTGTGCAGGGGTCGTCCCTTCTGGATCTCCAACTGGGTCCTCTGACGACGGATGCCAGTCTGTGGGGTTGGGGCGCAGTGTTGGAGCAACACTCTCTTCAGGGTCGGTGGACCAGGGAGCAATCTCTCCTCCCGATAAACATTCTGGAATTGCGGGCAATGTTCAATGCGTTGACACTAGCCCTGCCTCTGGTACAGAACAGGCCTGTTCAAGTACAGTCAGACATAAATCATCAAGGCGGCACTCGAAGCCGCATGGCGATGAGGGAAGTTTCAAAGATCCTTCAATGGGCGGAACGCCATCTGCCAGCCATATTGGCAGTGTTCATTCCGGGAGTCCTCAACTGGGAAGCGGACTTCCTCAGTCGTCAGGACGTACACGCCGGAGAGTGAAGCCTTCATCCAGAAGTCTTTCAACTCCTAGTGGACAAGTGGGGCCTACCAGACGTAGACCTGATGGCATCTCGACACAATCACAAGTTTCCAGTCTTTGGCGCAAGGACAAGTGATCCTCAAGCAGCGTTCATGGATGCACTGGCAATTCCATGGAACTTTCGGCTGCCGTACGTGTTCCCTCCGGTGTCACTTCTGCCCAGGGTAATACGGAAGTTCAAGCAAGAAGGAGGAATACTACTTCTAATCGCTCCAGCGTGGCCCAGACGGCATTGGTTCTCAGACCTGCAGGGTCTCTCGATAGAGCTTCCTCTTCTACTTCCACAGTGCCCAGACCTCCTCATTCAGGGTCCTTGCGTCTACCAGGATTTGGCCCGGCTGGCTTTGATGGCGTGGCTCTTGAAGCTTCAGTACTGAGGGCCAGAGGGTTTTCTGAGGCGGTCATTCAAACTATGTTGAAGGCCCGTAAACCGGCTTCCGCTCGGATTTATTATAGGGTCTGGAATTCTTACTTCACATGGTGTGCTGCTAAGAATTATGATGCATACAAGTACTGCCAAACTTTTGGCTTTCCTACAACAGGGCCTGGACTTCGGCCTTCGTCTGACCTCCCTCAAGGTTCATATTTTTGCCTTGTCGATATGGTTTCAGAGAAATATTGCGATTGTGCCTGACGTTCATTCCTTCACTCAGGGTGTTTTACGGATTCAACCTCCCTATGTTCCTCCTGTGGCTACTTGGGATTTGTCGGTTGTTCTGGACGCCTTACAAGAGTCTCCGTTTGAACCTCTTGAGTCTGTGGACCTTAAATGGCTTACTTTTAAGGTTCTGTTTTTGCTGGCTATTGCCTCTGCTAGATGGGTATCAGACTTGGGTGCCTTGTCATGTCGGTCACCTTTTCTGATTTCTCACCATGACAGGTCGGTTCTTAGAACTCGCCCTGGTTATCTGCCTAAGGTGGTGTCATCTTTCCACCTTAACCAAGAGATTGTGGTTCCGGCCTTTACCTCTCCTGGTTTATCCTCCAAAGAGCGGATGTGGTATGGGCTCTCTTTAGATGTGGTACGGGCTCTCCGTATTTATGTGAAGAGAACAGCTTTGTTTAGGAGATCTGATTCTCTCTTTGTTCTTTTTGGTTTTCACAAACGTGGCTGGCCTGCTAATAAGCAGACCTTGGCCAGATGGATAAGAATGATGATTGCACATGCTTATGTACAGGCTGGCCTTCCAGCTCCTGCTACCATTAAAGCCCATTCTACTCGGTCTGTTGGACATTCTTGAGCGGCCCACTGTGGTGCGACCCTTGAACAATTGTGCAAGGTGGCTACTTGGTCCTCAGTGAACACGTTCATAAGGTTCTATGCCTTCGATACTTCTGCCTCCCAGGATGCCTCCTTTGGACGCCGAATTCTTGTGCCCACTACAGTCCGTCCCCTCCCATGAGGAACTGCTTTAGGACATCCCCGATGTAATTCCCTGTGGAATCACAGTGTGCCCCGCTGCAGAAAAGGAGATTTATGGTAAGAACTTACCTTTGTTAAATCTCTTTCTGCGAGGTACACTGGATTCCACAGGGTGCCCACCCTGACGCACTTAGCTTCTTTGGGTTTTTATGGCATTAGCCGCTGGTACCTTCTCCTGTCGTGAGAATGTAGTGTATGTGGCTACTAACTGTTGTCGCCTCTCTTTTACCTGCTACTGCATTGGACTGGTTAACAAAACTGAGCTCCAGTGCCTGGAGGCGGGGATATAGAGGAGGCTGCGCTATGCATCCTGGGAACAGTCAAAGCTTTTAGCGATTATTTTTTAATTATTTATACATACAGTATTTACTAAGTAGGACAGCTTATCGGGCAGTCTGACTATGTCCTACCCATTCAAACACAACTCAAGATGGTATACAGTACATTAGAGTGGAAATGTTTTGTAATTACTGGTGATTTCGGACTGACAGTAATGAAACATGAGCCCAAGTGCCTCCGACCTAAAATGTGCCACCCCTAGGGCATAATAGGAATTCACCACTACCTACGTACCTAGTATTGCGTTTGTACACCCTCTGCTGTGCCTTTAGTTTTGTAAGGACTGGATTGCCCTTCCCATGTCTCCTTTTCAATATCCAGAAATCCCCCTGGGTATCTACTGTACAACAAATCAAAAGGTGAAAACCATGTGGAGGATTGGGGAGGCTCTCTAATGGCCAATAATAAATACAGTAGAAAATAATCTCTTCCATCTTTATCCACCACTTTCTTTAGCTTGTTTTAAAGGTTTGTTAAACTTCTCCATTAAACCATCAGTATCAGGTGATTTTCCTAACCGAGTAATTTTAAACGGCTGCACAATTCTTTCAGATTTTCAACATAAATGGGGTACCCTGATCTTCAAGGATTTCCTAAGGTATTCCCAATCTGCTAAAGACATATAGTAGTTTTCTAGCAATGGTCTTTGTTGAGGTATTACACAATGGTATTGCTCCCGGATACCTGGTAGCGTAAACAATTATCACCAAAATATACTGATGGCACCGGGCAGATTTTATTAGAGGTCCAACCAAATCCATATCTATTCTCTGAAATGGAACCTCAATAATGGGTAACGGGTAGTGATGTGCACCGGACATTTTTCAGGTTTTGTGTTTTGGTTTTGGATTCGGTTCCGCGGCCGTGTTTTGGATTCGGACGCGTTTTGGCAAAACCTCCCTGAAAATTTTTTGTCGGATTCGGGTGTGTTTTGGATTCGGGTGTTTTTTTACAAAAACCCCTCAAAAACAGCTTAAATCATAGAATTTGGGGGTCATTTTGATCCCATAGTATTATTAACCTCAATAACCATAATTTCCACTCATTTCCAGTCTATTCTGAACACCTCACACCTCACAATATTATTTTTAGTCCTAAAATTTGCACCGAGGTCGCTGGATGACTAAGCTAAGCGACCCAAGTGGCTGACACAAACACCTGGCCCATCTAGGAGTGGCACTACAGTGTCAGACAGGATGGCACTTCAAAAAAATAGTCCCCAAACAGCACATGATGCAAAGAAAAAAAGAGGTGCAATGAGGTAGCTGTGTGACTAAGCTAAGCGACCCAAGTGGCCGACACAAACACCTGGCCCATCTAGGAGTGGCACTGCAGTGTCAGACAGGATGGCACTTAAAAAAAATAGTCCCCAAACAGCACATGATGCAAAGAAAAAAAGAGGCGCAATGAGGTAACTGTGTGACTAAGCTAAGCGACCCAAGTGGCCGACACAAACACCTGGCCCATCTAGGAGTGGCACTGCAGTGTCAGACAGGATGGCACTTCAAAAAAATAGTCCCCAAACAGCACATGATGCAAAGAAAAAAAGAGGCGCAATGAGGTAGCTGTGTGACTAAGCTAAGCGACCCAAGTGGCCGACACAAACACCTGGCCCATCTAGGAGTGGCACTGCAGTGTCATGCAGGATGGCACTTCAAAAAAATAGTCCCCAAACAGCACATGAAGCAAAGAAAAAAAGAGGCGCAATGAGGTAGCTGTGTGACTAAGCTAAGCGACCCAAGTGGCCGACACAAACACCTGGCCCATCTAGGAGTGGCACTGCAGTTTTCTCTGACGTCCTAGTGGATGCTGGGGACTCCGAAAGGACCATGGGGAATAGCGGCTCCGCAGGAGACTGGGCACAAAAGTAAAAGCTTTAGGACTACCTGGTGTGCACTGGCTCCTCCCCCTATGACCCTCCTCCAAGCCTCTGTTAGATTTTTGTGCCCGAACGAGAAGGGTGCATACTAAGGGGCTCTCCTGAGCTGCTTAGAGTAAAAGTTTAAAGTAGTTTTTTTATTTTCAGTGAGACCTGCTGGCAACAAGCTCACTGCACCGAGGGACTAAGGGGAGAAGAAGCGAACTCACCTGCGTGCAGAGTGGATTGGGCTTCTTAGGCTACTGGACATTAGCTCCAGAGGGACGATCACAGGCCCAGCCATGGATGGGTCCCAGAGCCGCGCCGCCGGCCCCCTTACAGAGCCAGAAGACTGAAGAGGTCCGGAAAATCGGCGGCAGAAGACGTCCTGTCTTCAATAAGGTAGCGCACAGCACCGCAGCTGTGCGCCATTGCTCTCAGCACACTTCACACTCCGGTCACTGAGGGTGCAGGGTGCTGGGGGGGGGGCGCCCTGAGACGCAATAAAAACACCTTATATGGCAAAAAATACATCACATATAGCTCCTGGGCTATATGGATGCATTTAACCCCTGCCAATTTTTCCTTAAAAAAGCGGGAGAAAGGCCGCCGAGAAGGGGGCGGAGCCTATCTCCTCAGCACACTGGCGCCATTTTTTCCTCACAGCTCCGTTGGAGGGAAGCTCCCTGACTCTCCCCTGCAGTCCTGCACTACAGAAACAGGGTAAAACAAGAGAGGGGGGGCACTAATTTGGCAGATAAATCTATACAGCAGCTATATAAGGGAAAAACACTTATATAAGGTTATCCCTGTATATATATGGCGCTCTGGTGTGTGCTGGCAAACTCTCCCTCTGTCTCCCCAAAGGGCTAGTGGGGTCCTGTCCTCTATCAGAGCATTCCCTGTGTGTGTGCTGTGTGTCGGTACGTTGTGTCGACATGTATGAGGAGGAAAATGGTATGGAGGCGGAGCAATTGCCTGTATTAGTGATGTCACCCCCTAGGGAGTCGACACCTGACTGGATGGTCTTATGGAAGGAATTACGTGATAGTGTCAGCACTTTACAAAAGACTGTTGACGACATGAGACAGCCGGCAAATCAGTTAATACCTGTACAGGCGTCTCAAACACCGTCAGGGGCTCTAAAGCGCCCGTTACCTCAGATGGTCGACACAGACCCAGACACGGACACTGACTCCAGTGTCGACGGTGAGGAAACAAACGTATTTTCCAGTAGGGCCACACGTTACATGATCTCGGCAATGAAGGAGGTTTTGAACATTTCTGATACTACAAGTACCACAAAAAAGGGTATTATGTGGGGTGTGAAAAAACTACCCGTAGTTTTTCCTGAATCAGATGAATTAAATGAGGTGTGTGATGAAGCGTGGGTTTCCCCCGATAAAAGACTGCTAATTTCTAAAAAATGATTGGCATTATACCCTTTCCCGCCAGAGGTTAGGGCGCGTTGGGAAACACCCCCTAGGGTAGATAAAGCGCTCACACGCTTATCAAAACAAGTGGCGTTACCGTCTCCTGATACGGCCGCCCTCAAGGAACCAGCTGATAGGAAGCTGGAAAATATCCTAAAAAGTATATACACACATACTGGTATTATACTGCGACCAGCAATCGCCTCAGCCTGGATGTGCAGTGCTGGGGTGGCTTGGTCGGATTCCCTGACTGAAAATATTGATACCCTGGACAGGGACAATATATTATTGACTATAGAGCATTTAAAGGATGCATTTCTATATATGAGAGATGCACAGAGAGACATTTGCACTCTGGCATCAAGAGTAAGTGCGCTGTCCATTTCTGCCAGAAGAGGGTTATGGACGCGACAGTGGTCAGGTGATGCGGATTCCAAACGGCATATGGAAGTATTGCCGTATAAAGGGGAGGAGTTATTTGGGGTCGGTCTATCGGACCTGGTGGCCACGTCAACGGCTGGGAAATCCACCTTTTTACCCCAGGTCACCTCTCAGCAGAAAAAGACACCGTCTTTTCAGGCTCAGTCCTTTCGTCCCCATAAGGGCAAGCGGGCAAAAGGCCACTCATATCTGCCCCGGGGCAGAGGAAGGGGAAAAAGACTGCAGCAGACAGCCTCTTCCCAGGAACAGAAGCCCTCCCCCGCTTCTGCCAAGTCCTCAGCATGACGCTGGGGCCTTACAAGCGGACTCAGGCACGGTGGGAGCCCGTCTCAAGAATTTCAGCGCGCAATGGGCTCACTCGCAAGTGGACCCCTGGATCCTGCAGGTAGTATCTCAGGGGTACAAATTGGAATTCGAGACGTCTCCCCCTCGCCGGTTCCTGAAATCTGCTTTACCAACGTCTCCCCCCGACAGGGAGGCGGTATTGGAAGCCATTCACAAGCTGTATTCCCAGCAGGTGATAATCAAGGTACCCCTCCTACAACAGGGAAAGGGGTATTATTCCACGCTGTTTGTGGTACCGAAGCCGGACGGCTCGGTGAGACCTATTTTAAATCTGAAATCCTTGAACACTTACATACAAAGGTTCAAATTCAAGATGGAATCACTCAGAGCAGTGATAGCGAACCTGGAAGAAGGGGACTATATGGTGTCTCTGGACATCAAGGATGCTTACCTCCATGTCCCAATTTGCCCTTCTCACCAAGGGTACCTCAGGTTTGTGGTACAGAACTGTCACTATCAGTTTCAGACGCTGCCGTTTGGATTGTCCACGGCACCCCGGGTCTTTACCAAGGTAATGGCCGAAATGATGATTCTTCTTCGAAGAAAAGGCGTCTTAATTATCCCTTACTTGGACGATCTCCTGATAAGGGCAAGGTCCAGAGAACAGTTAGAGGTCGGAGTAGCACTATCTCAAGTAGTACTACGACAGCACGGATGGATTCTAAATATTCCAAAATCGCAGCTGATTCCGACGACACGTCTGCTGTTCCTAGGGATGATTCTGGACACAATACAGAAAAAGGGGTTTCTCCCGGAGGAGAAAGCCAGGGAGTTATCCAACCTAGTCAGGAACCTCCTAAAACCAGGCCAAGTGTCAGTGCATCAATGCACAAGGGTCCTGGGAAAAATGGTGGCTTCTTACGAAGCGATTCCATTCGGCAGATTCCACGCAAGAACTTTTCAGTGGGATCTGCTGGACAAATGGTCCGGATCGCATCTTCAAATGCATCAGCGGATAACCCTGTCTCCAAGGACAAGGGTGTCTCTCCTGTGGTGGTTACAGAGTGCTCATCTTCTAGAGGGCCGCAGATTCGGCATTCAGGACTGGGTCCTGGTGACCACGGATGCCAGCCTGAGAGGCTGGGGAGCAGTCACACAGGGAAGAAATTTCCAGGGCTTGTGGTCAAGCATGGAAACGTCACTCCACATAAATATCCTGGAACTAAGGGCCATTTACAATGCCCTAAGTCAGGCAAGGCCTCTGCTTCAGGGTCAGCCGGTGTTGATCTAGTCGGACAACATCACGGCAGTCGCCCACGTAAACAGACAGGGCGGCACAAGAAGCAGGAGGGCAATGACGGAAGTTGCAAGAATTCTTCGCTGGGCGGAAAATCATGTGATAGCACTGTCAGCAGTGTTCATTCCGGGAGTGGACAACTGGGAAGCAGACTTCCTCAGCAGACACGACCTCCACCCGGGGGAGTGGGGACTTCACCCAGAAGTCTTCCACATGATTGTGAACCGTTGGGAAAAACCAAAGGTGGACATGATGGCGTCCCGCCTCAACAAAAAACTGGACAGATATTGCGCCAGGTCAAGGGACCCTCAGGCAATAGCTGTGGACGCTCTGGTAACACCGTGGGTGTACCAGTCAGTGTATGTGTTCCCTCCTCTGCCTCTCATACCCAAGGTACTGAGAATCATAAGAAGGAGAGGAGTAAGGACTATACTCGTGGCTCCGGATTGGCCAAGAAGGACTTGGTACCCGGAACTTCAAGAGATGCTCACGGAAGACCCGTGGCCTCTACCTCTAAGAAAGGACCTGCTCCAGCAGGGACCATGTCTGTTCCAAGACTTACCGCGGCTGCGTTTGACGGCATGGCGGTTGAACGCCGGATCCTGAAGGAAAAAGGCATTCCGGATGAAGTCATCCCTACCCTGATCAAAGCCAGGAAGGATGTAACTGGGCAACATTATCACCGTATTTGGCGTAAATATGTTGCGTGGTGTGAGGCCAGGAAGGCCCCTACAGAGGAATTTCAACTGGGTCGTTTCCTGCATTTCCTGCAAACAGGACTGTCTATGGGCCTAAAATTAGGGTCCATTAAGGTTCAAATTTCGGCCCTGTCAATATTCTTCCAAAAAGAACTAGCTTCAGTTCCTGAAGTTCAGACGTTTGTCAAGGGGTTACTGCATATACAGCCTCCTTTTGTGCCTCCAGTGGCACCTTGGGATCTCAATGTAGTTTTGGGGTTCCTAAAATCACATTGGTTTGAACCACTCACCACTGTGGACTTAAAATATCTCACATGGAAAGTGGTAATGCTGTTAGCCCTGGCTTCAGCCAGGCGTGTCTCAGAATTGGCGGCTTTATCCTATAAAAGCCCTTACCTAATTTTTCATACGGACAGGGCAGAATTGAGGACTCGTCCTCAATTTCTCCCTAAGGTGGTTTCAGCATTTCACTTAAACCAGCCTATTGTGGTGCCTGCGGCTACTAGGGACTTGGAGGATTCCAAGTTGCTGGACGTAGTCAGGGCCCTGAAAATATATGTTTCCAGGACGGCTGGAGTCAGAAAATCTGACTCGCTGTTTATCCTGTATGCACCCAACAAGCTGGGTGCTCCTGCTTCTAAGCAGACTATTGCTCGTTGGATTTGTAGTACAATTCAGCTTGCACATTCTGTGGCAGGCCTGCCACAGCCAAAATCTGTAAAGGCCCATTCCACACGGAAAGTGGGCTCATCTTGGGCGGCTGCCCGAGGGGTCTCGGCTTTACAACTTTGCCGAGCAGCTACTTGGTCAGGGGCAAACACGTTTGCTAAATTCTACAAATTTGATACCCTGGCTGAGGAGGACCTGGAGTTCTCTCATTCGGTGCTGCAGAGTCATCCGCACTCTCCCGCCCGTTTGGGAGCTTTGGTATAATCCCCATGGTCCTTTCGGAGTCCCCAGCATCCACTAGGACGTCAGAGAAAATAAGAATTTACTTACCGATAATTCTATTTCTCATAGTCCGTAGTGGATGCTGGGCGCCCATCCCAAGTGCGGATTGTCTGCAATACTTGTACATAGTTATTGTTACAAAAATCGGGTTATTATTGTTGTGAGCCATCCTTTCAGAGGCTCCTCTGTTATCATGCTGTTAACTGGGTTCAGATCACAAGTTGTACGGTGTGATTGGTGTGGCTGGTATGAGTCTTACCCGGGATTCAAAATCCTTCCTTATTGTGTACGCTTGTCCGGGCACAGTATCCTAACTGAGGCTTGGAGGAGGGTCATAGGGGGAGGAGCCAGTGCACACCAGGTAGTCCTAAAGCTTTTACTTTTGTGCCCAGTCTCCTGCGGAGCCGCTATTCCCCATGGTCCTTTCGGAGTCCCCAGCATCCACTACGGACTATGAGAAATAGAATTATCGGTAAGTAAATTCTTATTTTCTAGCGAGAGGATGAGTGCTTCCATCCTCATGTGAAGCTGAACCACTAGCCATGAACATAGGCCAGGGCCTCAGCCGTTCCTTGCCACTCCGTGTCGTAAATGGCATATTGGCAAGTTTACGCTTCTCCTCAGGCGCTTTTAATTTAGATTTTTGGGTCATTTTACTGAACTTTTGTTTTTTGGACTTTACATGCTCTCTACTATGACATTGGGCATCGGCCTTGGCAGACGACGTTGATGGCATTTCATCGTCTCGGCCATGACTAGTGGCAGCAGCTTCAGCATGAGGTGGAAGTGGATCTTGATCTTTCCCTATTTTACCCTCCACATTTTTGTTCTCCATTGTTTAATGTGTGAAATTATATGCCAGTATCAATAACAATGGCCTACTACTATATATACTGCGCACAACTGAAATGCACCACAGGTATGGATGGATAGTATACTTGACGACACAGAGGTAGGTAGAGCAGTGGCCTACTGTACCGTACTGCTATATATTATATACTGGTGTTCAGCAAACTGTGCAAAACTGAAATGCACTACAGGTATGGATGGATAGTATACTTGACGACACAGAGGTAGGTAGAGCAGTGGCCTTCTGTACCGTACTGCTATATATTATATACTGGTAGTCAGCAAACTGTGCAAAACTGAAATGCACCACAGGTATGGATGGATAGTATACTTGACGTCACAGAGGTAGGTAGAGCAGTGGCCTACTGTACCGTACTGCTATATATTATATACTGGTGTTCAGCAAACTGTGCAAAACTGAAATGCACCACAGGTATGGATGGATAGTATACTTGACGACACAGAGGTAGGTAGAGCAGTGGCCTACTGTACCGTACTGCTATATATTATATACTGGTGGTCAGCAAACTGTGCAAAACTGAAATGCACCACAGGTATGGATGGATAGTATACTTGACGTCACAGAGGTAGGTAGAGCAGTGGCCTACTGTACCGTACTGCTATATATTATATACTGGTGGTCAGCAAAATTATGCACTGTACTCATACTATATACTACAGTGCAGCACAGATATGGAGCGTTTTTCAGGCAGAGAACGTATAATACTGGTGGTCACTGGTCACTGGTCAGCAAAACTCTGCACTGTACTCCTCCTATATAATACTGGTGGTCCCCAGTCCCCACAATAAAGCAGTGTGAGCACAGATATATGCAGCACACTGAGCACAGATATGGAGCATTTTTCAGGCAGAGAACGTATAATAATACTGGTGGTCACTGGTCAGCAAAACTCTGCACTGTACTCCTCCTATATAATACTGCTGGTCCCCAGTCCCCACAATAAAGCAGTGAGCACAGATATTTGCAGCCACCTGAATAAAACTGAGAGGACGCCAGCTACGTCCTCTCACTATCATTTCCAATGCACGAGTGAAAAATGGCGGCGACGCGCGGCTCCTTATATAGAATCCGAATCTCGCGAGAATCCGACAGCAGGCGCGCTCAGGTTAACCGAGCAAGGCGGGAAGATTCGAATCTGCCTCGGAACCGTGTAAAATGGGTGAAGTTCGGGGGGGGTTCGGATTCCGACGAACCGAACCCGCTCATCACTAGTAACGGGACAAGCAGACTTGTAAAATGTGGCCTTGAAGCATGGTATTGACATTCAGGGCATGGTGCACAATATTCAGATACCTCTTTATAGACCCTGGGCCAGAAAAACCTCTGTAAAATTTTCTCAGTGTTTTTTTCTACCCCTAGGTGAACTGCAGTTATGTGACCATAAGCCAGATCTAAAACTGTTGTTCTATATGCCTTTGGGACTGCCAATTGTTCCACAATATCTTTCCCTTTATTAGTCACTTGATACAAAAAAATCCTGACGTACTGCCATGTGAGTATATGACAACTGACTACTGAGGTCAACTGGATTTTCATCAATCACTTTTACATTCTCTCTAGCTTTTTCCAAAGTAGGGTCATTTAACTGCTCTAAGGCAAAGATTTATTTTCTGACTTCAATATACATTTCAGTAGGAGGCACATTATTCTGTGCCCCACTACTGCTGTCATCATTCTCTGGCTCCCTAATAATGCTTGAAAAAGGGCACATTTCACACTCGGAAGACACTCCCAGTCTCCCACTGCCACTATATCAGTAATATTCTCAAATGGGTCTGGATTATGTACTACTGTAAAAAATCAGCTTTCCCACAGCTTCCAGAAGTGGACAAAGTCTCTCCCCAATACAGGTTGAGTCTCCCTTATCCAAAATGCTTGGGACCAGAGGTATTTTGGATATGGGATTTTTCCGTATTTTGGAATAATTGCATACCACAATGAGATATCATGGTGATAGGACCTAAATCTAAGCACAGAATGCATTTATGTTACATATACACCTTATACACACAGCCTGAAGGTCATTTTAGCCAATATTTTTTATAACTTTGTGCATTAAACAAAGTGTGTCTACATTCACACAATTCATTTATGTTTCATATACACCTTATACACATAGCCTGAAGGTCATTTAATACAATATTTTTAATAACTTTGTGTATTAAACAAAGTTTGTGTACATTGAGCCATCAAAAAACAAAGGTTTCACTATCTCACTCTCACTCAAAAAAGTCCGTATTTCGGAATATTCCGTATTTCGGAATATTTGGATATGGGATACTCAACCTGTATTGCATCATGCATCAAACCATGAGACAAACCCACAGGAACTACAGCATAACCAAACTGCATTTCTATATTCACATCCGCAGAAACATAATGGGGGGAATGTAATAGGGTGTGAGAATCAGAAAGTGAGAGATTTTGGGAGATTTCTCCTGCTTTTTTAAAGTGGTAATCATTTACATGGCAAAACCAGGTTGATTTTGCAATGTAAATGATTGCCACTTTAAAAAAACAGTAGAAATCTCCCAAAATCTCTCATTTTCTGATTTTCACACCCTATTACATTCAACCCATTATGTTTCTGCAGATGTGCTTTCAGGCAGAAGAGAATGGGGCCCGCTCTCTCCATCCATACCCCTAGGAACCTTTAACCGTCTTTTACTGAAGTCCAAACTCTAACCAAGACTATTTGGCAAAAACAGACATTTTACTGGGGGAATAAATTGTATAGGTCAGAAGCCTGTGTCAAACATACTGCAGCTCCTGTTTATAACTGTCCCAATGCTTTTATCACACACACACACACACACACACACACACACACACACACACACACACACACGTATGTGTGTGTCTATATATATATATATATATATATATATGTGTGTGTGTATGTGTATATATATATATATATACTGTATTTATATGTTAATGCAGCGCTCCATAGTGCATGAAATTATTTATTTCATAAGATATAGGAAACCTTCACTTCAAGCATATAGTTTCCCATACCATTTAAAATCACTCTGTGGGCTGATCACCACATGCCATAAAATATACTGCACCAGACAGCACTCCAGGCTCCTCGCTTCCCTGCTCTCGGACACCTGCACCATGCTGCTGGCTCTCTCACTGCCAGCTTCCCCGCATCAGTTCCACGGCAGTAGTTACACCGGGTGTGGGTGCTGCTGCAGTGATGTCAAAAGACCACACTAATGCATTTCGTAAACACTTTGTCAGAGGGTGTTATTCTCATCCTTTTCTATAGATATCATTTAAGGCCAGTATTGAACAGTATTTGCCTTTTATATATATATAGGTTTCAGATATAAGTACTTAACCAACCTATTTGCAGTCAGGAGAGGATAGTGTCTCAGTTATCAGAGGTTAATTTGTCAGTTGAACTACTGTAAACATTGCCAAACCACTCAGAGAGCAATAGGATTGAGATAGATATTTTGACTCTTAAATGCATTAAAGGAAAGCTTGATAGTCAACTACTGCTTATCTGCTGTGTATAGGTTACCGACAGCTCTCCCAGTGACCATAAGTGTTCTGCGAAAATCTTTACCTTTTTACCTCAAAGGAAGATCCCTAAAAAGAGCGAGAAGCTAAGTAAGTAGACCTAAGGCCCTTTAGAATAGAGTCAGCCTATCCCTGCCAACCTTACATATTTAATATAAAGCGGGCCGAGCGTGGCCTGTTGTCCTAGCATTTACAGCACTGAGCAGGGCAGCATCAGAGGTGGGACTTGGCAGTGAAGGAGGCGGATTACTCTCCTCAGCGCCAGCTTTTTGACAGCAACCGGAGATGCAGCCTAACAAAGATTGCAACACACTTGGCGGAGCATGTCCTGTTGTAAGTATAAAGTTATACGCACGGAAATACTTGAAATTCTGAAAAGGGAATTCAGTATATGTGTGTGTGTGTGTGTGTGTGTGTGTGTGTATATATATATATATATATATATATATATATACCCAAACTGTATACCCGGCACTTGTCACTCTGTTGTAAAGTACTCACGCCAGTGCACTCCTTTGGTGTTCAAACCGTGCATAGGATACAAATGAGGCAGCATTCACAAGACTTGCTGGTGCAGTAGAATAATTAAATCCTACTGTACCAGAAAGTCTCATGAGTGCCATCTCATTTGTATCAACAGCTTTTCCGGGTGAATAAATTAAATAATGCGTTACTGGCAGCATAATAACTGAAACAAACAACAGCCTACCTTCATTCAGGGCAACGATCTGGCTGCTTGGCCCCTCTCTACATAGACAACTAGTCTGCAAGCAAAAAGTCTATCTCATGGAGTCGCAGTTTCACAATCTGCTTCCTGCAGAGTAAGACAGGCTCCGAACTGGCTTGGTTGGCTGCCACAGCTGCACAGTTGTAGTTCAGAGGTTTTGGGTGCTTCCTGCTCCTACAGGCAAGAATCTGGATTCCAAGCCCACACTGGTCTCCGACTGCAGTCCCACCTGGACCGACTGACTGCTAGAACCCCAACTATATATATGTGTGGTGTTCCTAGGCTGGAACACAGAACTACTGTTGGAACACAGACCAGGTCACATGGATACTACACAGCTGTAGAAAATTGAATGTGATATTTGAAGGTTTTAGAGCACTCTGTATAAAAAGTTGGAAGTTGATACATACTTCACTGTCAAGTGATTGAGTGATCTACAAAAGTAATGGAAGTGATCAGTTAACAACTATACTATATATGGGAAACTCTATTAACATAATATTGCTTATCCCCTGATGAATGAAGTCTGCAAAGACTAAACATGTTGGGTATTCGAGATCAGTGTTCAAAACTCTGTATAAACCTTGAGTAGTTCAAGTTCCATTCACAACAGTACCAAGAATGGTTTCATTCCATCTTCACAGAAACAAAGTGACAATTGAGATCCAACAACTCTAATACTGCTTTCACATCACAATCCCAGGCCCAACCTGGGTCAGACCCTATCACACTGCATTTACGACCCGGGTTATTCCCAGGTTGGCCCCATTCACACTGAACCCAGGTCACCCATGTAAACACTATGGATGTCATTTAAAATTGACTTTTTCAGGCTCACAAAGATGAGGTGTCAAAAGGAAACAAAATTAGGGGATGAGGACTGCTCACAGCATTCATACAGCCAAATATGGCATATTTGACAGTGCTTGTAATTTACCTGCTTATCTCAGCTCCCCCCCCCCCCCCCCGATTCTCAACAGCTCCCTCTCCTCCTCATCACTCCAATTGGCCATGGCAATTAACCCTCACACTGCTGAGCTTCTAAAATGCTGCTCTCTTGATGTCTGCTTTGTGCTGCCTGTGTGTCCAGGGCTGTGGCTGATATCATCAAGGGAGACACAGGAACATCCAATCAGCGCCTTTTTTGAGTCTCGGGTTGAATAACCCGGGTCAGACTCTCCCACTGCACATCGACCCGGGTCCAACCCGGGTTTCACCATGCTTTAATCCCGAGCTGAAATGCCGGTTTGCTTGATCCGGGTTATTTCTCTTTGGCGCTTTCACACCGCAGCTCGACCCGGGTCAACCCGGCAATAACCCAGGTTATTTTGAAGATGTGAAAGGGGTATTAAACTGTGCACTGTGTTTTGTATTACAAGCTACTTTTTGTTTTTAATGTATTTTTTATATGTTGTTGTTTTTTGGATTTTAATAAATGTATTGAATGAACTAAAAATAAATGTATTGAAGGAACTAAAACACAATACTATTTCATACCTCCCAACATGACCCTCTCCAGGAGGGACACAATGCTCTGCTTCTGGACTTTTCTCTTAATGTATGATTGCTGACACCTGTGTTGAACAGGTTATTGGATAAGAAAGGTATTTAATCACAGGTGATAGCAATCATGCATTAAGAGAAAAGTCCAGAAGCAGAGCATTGTGTCCCTCCTGGAGAGGGTCATGTTGGGAGGTATGCTATTTTATGGGGTATGTAAACTGGTTATATGTTAACATTTAAACAGACTAACAATGGTATCATAATGTTCCTAATTGTGAGACAGTGATTAAATCAGTCCTGTAATGGCACCCATTTGATGAAAATTTTAAAGGTTACTGTTTGTTGGAACCTTGACTGCTTCGTTCATATCAAGAGGTCATTTAGAATGAAATTTTGGACCGGCACTCACATCATGATGTAACTCTGCTCCGGGGTCCTCTGGTGCGAATCCATATACGATTGTACAAACAAGCAGCGGCACTCGGAGACTGTGATAACAGTATCTACTATGCCTACCAGTGAGCCGCCAACCTCAGGGTCTATAAGCTTCCGTTCTGTCTCTGAGCGATAACAAATGTGTGCCTTGCCGCCTCCCGGCTTCAATCCCTGGGAGCTAGTCCTGACTTCCATGCCGTGATGTCACTAAGCCATGCCCAAACACATTTCGATACTGATGGGCATAGCTGAAATGTGCGAACCCTACACCCACCATTGTATTTGTTTGTCAACCAAATCAAGCCCATAGTTAACGGTTGCATGTGTTCATTTGTTAGAATTCCTCAACACGTATGTGCTTTTTAGATGTACACATATATGTTATAGTAATTATACCTATTTCTGCACAGAACAAAGAAGTTCAGTACGTGGATGTTGGTGGGGCATATGTTGGACCAACACAAAATCGAATTTTACGGGTGGCAAAAGAATTGGGTATCAAAACATACAAAGTGAATGTAACACAACGTGCTATCCATCATGTCAGGGTAAGTAAGTAGTAAATAAAGTTGTATTTTATTTTATTTATTTAAGAATTTTATCAAATTAATTTAAATAACTAAAATGATCTAATAATCTAGTTTACATTCATACACTATATTCCTCATATATATTTAGGCCTACAGATCTGTTGCTTTCAAATTATTTTTTATTTTCTAGCTAATACCTTACCTAACAGAAAGCTGTATTCAACCTAAGACTTTATTAGACTGAAGAAACGAAAAGCAGTAGCAATGGTTGTATTTTATGATGCAAAAATACAAGTGCTTTCTACAGGACTGGAAAGTTAAATTATCCTCTAGCAATAACTTTTTTTCTTATCTGCTAGTCCATGCCTTGTGTATACAGTCAACGTTTTTGTTTATAATCGCTTTAAATACAAATGGTGGAAGTGTTCATTTCCTTTGGCATTTTAAACCTGATAATGGACAGTTTTTTAAAACAAACCAACACATTTTGACTGTATAAACCACTTTGTACAAGTGGATTCTTTGCTAAATATAAATTTTAATACATTGATGTTTTATTGGTAATTTTGCATTAAGGTTCAAATTTGTATTAACCCATACAACACACTATGAAACATTTGCTTTCATTGTCTAACTGAAGATAGACAGATGGATGGATAGATAGATAGATAGATAGATAGATAGATAGATAGATAGATAGATAGATAGATAGATAGAAGCTAAATGCTGATTGATTTCTGTTTTTTATTGCACCGTAATATCATAATTAGCTAGTGGTGGAAATTAGCATGCTAATTATCTGGTGGCCAGCATTCCCCCAGATTCTGAAGTCGATGCACTCCTCTCATCTGGTTGTGGTGTTGATGATGCCTAACTCTATCTGAAAGCTCCCTGTCACGATTGGCCAGCCGATTCTCCAGATACAGTACGTCAACTTGAGAATCTCCATCAATGACATATGGGTTACTTTCAGCACAGTATTTGCCACCAAAAAGCGTTAGACTGGGAGACGCCCCTCCTACTGCAGCAGTTCGGTTCCGCTTTACCAGAAAACACTTTAAAAATCAGTAGCGTGGACCTCGCAAGGCATAGGCAGCAGAACGAGAAATTACGTTTTAATTTCAAGAATAAGAATGCTTCAGAGCTTACAGTTACAAAAAATATACTTACAGTGTATAATTGATTATGTTTAAAAATACACCCAGATTATGATTTCAGAAAATAAAAAGATAAAGTTTCAGAAATTCCAGAACTTACTAACAAGACCTTAAGATTTCTGTTGTGGGAGCATCACAGATATGGGAGGTACAGAGCAGTACGGATGGTGTAATGGTTAGCATTACAGACTCACAGCACTGAGGTCATAGGTTTGATTCCCACCATGGCTCTTACTGTGTGTAGAAGATTAATATATTACATATTGTATCTTTATAACTGGATGCACCACTGTCCAAGGAAATTCCTAGGGTGTTTCATTTACTGTATGTTTGTCAAAACTAGTGTCTCTGTCAAGATCAAATAAGATTTCTATGCTTCTCTATTCATTATTGATGATGAGCCAGTATATAAAAAAAGCAACATTCTTGATTCCTGTTAGGACACACCCGACCTATACATAAGACCTCTAGAGTTGCACTAGCAAGGTCTTGTTCCCTTAGAGTATGACACACTCACCAGTACTTAGGATGCTGCCAGGTCTTAAAACTGGGATAGTATGGGCTTGTTTAACTAGGTAGTAACTGGAGCAGATAGTAATAGGAATAAATGTACAAGGCAGGACTGGGGTCACCTATACTATAGGGGATCCGTGGTCACCCATGCAGGTAGTGGCGTGGATCATTTTCCCAGCAAAGCACAGGCAACACTAGCACTAGCAGGATATATTTTAAGGTGATGCAGGGGTTTACCTGGAGGAACCAGTACAGGGCTAGATACAGAAACAGGGAGCTAGCATGGAAAGACCCAAGAGCAGGGTCTGGACATCCAACCAGGTAGAGGCACAGGGCTTCAGAACAAAGAGCAGGATCAGGTGGCAATACCACAGCAGGGGCTTACAGCAAGAACTATTACCAGAAAGTGAGAG
This sequence comes from Pseudophryne corroboree, assembly GCF_028390025.1. Taxonomy (NCBI): domain Eukaryota; kingdom Metazoa; phylum Chordata; class Amphibia; order Anura; family Myobatrachidae; genus Pseudophryne; species Pseudophryne corroboree. The sequence continues at coordinate 802,527,950 of NC_086445.1, forward strand.
CTACTCTGCAAGTCTGATGACAGAAGCAGGCACCAAGCAGGTGCTCCCATTCAGCCCAACCTTCTAATAACAAAGTCAGTGCACCTGCACAGCTATACATACTAGCAAACAACATCCTGGCTGCTTAACAGCCAGGACTATGATCATGTGCAGCGCCTGTTGCTGAGCTAAAGCGGTGTCCCATTGCTGGGCAATAATTGGGACTCGCTGTAGAGATGAGCCGCGATGGGATGGGGGCAGCTTAGCATCTTTGGGGGTGCTGAGCACACCCCTGGAGTGATGTAAATGGGAACTCCCTGCTCATAATGATGTAAATGGGGGGCTTCCCGCCAGGCCATACCCTTCCCACAAAGTTACACCCCCTTTCTGTTGCTATGTCCAGTCCTATCCTTTTCCTGAGTATATTATTCCTTCCTATCTCCACTGTGCTGTCGTCATGTTTGCACAGCCCGTAGTGCATGTTTTAGCCGTCACTGCCTGAGCTTGTTCCAATGTAGGTTCCTGGCAGTTCTTGTTTCCCACATTTTATTGTGCCAGCACTATCCTACATATTAATATCTAAAACTGTACACACTCTGGGCCTGATTCTGAGTCAGAGGCAGATGCTACAAATACCGGTCTCAGTGTACATCTGAATGTGCAAGGACAGAAATGCTCACTGTCAGTGTCTGTAGACTTTGAAATACTGCTTGGCGAATCTATAGATGCATCACTGAAACTTGCTCCAACCATATGGCAGGTGCAGATCATCTGAGCATGGCTTCCTGTGTGAGCAGTACAACATCTCAGCAACATGACCGCAACATGCCTTCAAAACTTCTATGAGATGCAACATCTCTGTGCACCTTTTTATCCACCTCCTTACCCCCCATTACCATACAGTCACTGTCCAGGAACATTCATATATTTGTAACGTTCAATCTCTCTGTGGTGAAAAATGTGGTGTGATCAGGGCCGGTACTAGGGTGTTTGGCGCCCACCTGCAAACTATACACTTGCACCCTCCCATACATTACAAAGGGACAGCATGCGTAAAAAAAAAAGGTATGTGGTCTCACAAGGAAGGGATGTGGCCACACAATAGTACTCCCATTTAAAATTACGCCTCACAGTACCTTTTAAATGTGTGTGTCAATCCATTCACTCATACTCTTTTTTTTTTTCATTGTGTGTGAAAAACGTTCATCATGAGATAGCTTGGGGGGGGGGGGGGGTTGTGGGGGAGGGGGGGGTTGCTACTTTAATTTCTGGTTTCCATTTAGAAACAAAGTACAAAGATGTTTCCATCTTGTTTTATTGAAGTGCAATCTATTTTATAGGAAGGTTGAAAGAGTTCATTTTTCATATTATTTTTCTTTCATAACCTTTCCTCTAGAGTTCTTTCTGAGAAAGATAAGAAACAAAAGATTGCTATTTGAAGTATTATAGTTCATTGCATGTTTTCCAAGATATAGTGATTAATGGCTTCAATATACAGCCAATGCTTTTATGGAAACAACAAGCAAAAGTAGTCTATGATATACTGTATGCACTGTTGTAGGTCAGCTTTGTCACCTAGACTGTGGATTCCTCCTGGCTGTTCTATTTTCTCTTGAGTGGTTAGAGTTTAGTATTCAGCAATAATTAACACTTTCACATATTCAGGAGAGACAACAGGGGGGGTCATTCCGAGTTGTATGCTCGCTAGCAGTTTTTAGCAGCCGTGCAAACATATTGCCGCCGCCCACTGGGGAGTGTATTTTCGCTTTGCAGAAGTGCAAACGCTTGTGCAGCAGAGCGCCTGCAAAATCTTTTTGTGCAAAACAAGACCAGCCCAGTAGTTACTCTTCGTGTGCGTTGATTCTAACGATGGAGGGATGGCTTTTGACGTCACACACCCACCCAGCGTTTGCCCAGCCACACATGCGTTTTCCCCGACACGCCTGCGAGTTTCTAAGCACTCCCTAAAAACGGTTGGTTGCTACCCAGAAACGCCCACTTCATGTAAATCTTCCTGCATTGTGCCGTGCGACTGAAAGCTTCGCTAGAACCTGTGCAAAACCACAAAGGACTTTGTACTTGTATATTGTGCGCGCACATTGTGGTGCATACGCATGCACAGAAATGCTGATTTTTAGCCTGAACGCTGCGCTGCGAACAACGTCAGCTAGCGTTCAACTCGGAATGACCCCCATCTATCTATCTATCTATCTATCTATCTATCTGTTAAAATAAATGTACAGAAGATGTAAAACTTGCTCACCTGTATTATTTGGGGTTGTTAGATGACCAGGATCACAAAGTGAAAATGTTTGCTTTTTTTACCTTGTGTTTGGCAACTTCGGGGGTGCCTCCACCCATGACTTATTCTTTTTAGTGGAAGGAGGTTCCACCAGGTGTCAGTACAAGAAAACTCCTGTGGCATAATATGTAGGCATGATGGACCTTATTCCCTCCCTTCCCAATAAGATAATATACTGGTGCACAAGATAGAATTGACTAATCTCAAAAGTAAAGTGTAAATGTTATTATAAGGGATAGGTAAAGGTATAATGAAAGCTTATAACAAATGTATATTATTTTTTCAAGTATACAAATGCTTAAAATTAAAAGTAAAAAAATGCAGGTGCATGCTCTAAGCACTAAGCATACAAAATAATTTTGATAAACTCTTCCAAATAAACTGGAGTATAAGTGAAGTTCTTAGCACAAATTTGGCCAAAATTGTGGGTCCTTCCACCAAATCCAGGTAAACTTCATCAGAAGAGTCCCTAATACTAAAACATATAAATTTATCCAGATCTTAATCTTTAAATAGTGCCCATTCTAATAACTTCACTTATATTCCATGTTAATTGTAAGAGTATTTCTAGGGCTTAGAGTGTGCACCTGCATTTTTCTTTTTCCTGTATTGTATTAGAAGCCTCAGCATGGTAGCACCTCTTAATTATGTTTACTATTAAAATCCAAGTCCCCTCCTTTTTTCTCTATATTTGTGTATATCTTGTACACTTGAATGTGAGGCTCCTTCAGTTTGGTAATAGCACCCCTCCCATCTACGCTTAGGTGTTTTTAATTAAGTACAGTTTCCTGCATTAATGACTACAAATTAGAATGGGCACTATTTAATAGTAAGACCTGGATAAATTTATATAATGTGTTACTATTAGGGATGTTAGGGACCCATCTGATTAAGTTTTCCTGGATGGGGTGATAAGCCCACAATTTTGACAAAATTTGTGCTAAGAACTTCACTTATACTCCATGTTAATTGTATGATTTTATCAAAATTAGTTTGACTATCAGTATTCAAAGGGACTCATGTAGCACTTGCAACTAGTGATAAAACTCGTTGTGAATGATAAAACTTGTTGAGTATGATAAATGGTACTCCAGCTAATCAGCTCCCAACTGTCATTTCTTAAACACTTGACAGGAGCTTAACACATAACATTTGGGAATTGATTGGGTGCAGCACAACTTATCAAACTCAACAAGTTTTATTATTCACAACAAGTTTTATCACTGGATGAATAGGCACCTTAGTGCTTAGAGTGTACACCTGCATTTTCTTTTTCCTGTATGTACTAGAAGCCTCAGCATGATAGCACTGCTTATGATGTTTAAAATTAGGGTGTGCAGTCCAAGCCCTGCCCACCTTCTTGTTAAATTAAAAGTGCTACATAATTGATAATAGTATACAGTCCTTGGAGTCTATGTACTAAAACTTGAAGAGAGAGATTAAGTACCAACCAATCAGCTTCTAATTGTCAGTTTACAGGCTGACAGGAGATAATTGGTTGGTGCTTTATCTCTCTCCAATCTAAGTAAGGATATTCTTGAATGCGCTATTTGTTATTTGACTGGTGTCAGCTCCATTAGCACTTTTATGCCAAGTGTGTGATTAACAGCAACTTTATCATATTAACCATCCCCTGGAACACAAGAATTACATAGAAGTGTTTGTAATATGAATAATTTCTGTACCCACACTCTAGTGTTCCATTATATCATCTGCACTCAGACTTCCCATGGAAGGTAGCTTGGGGAATATTCCTCTTCTGCTCTGAGGTGATTGATAGGTAGATTCTTCTCTGTTCAGCAATAACAGCAGGCACATGTATTGACTTTCATGCAAATGAGCGTAAACACATTTCTCTATGTCGCTTACACCTTTCCCAAATGTGCATTTGGGGACATTAGAAAAAGTTTCCTGAACACTGCAGAAGTACAACATAGTATGCCATACCATACAAACATCAGTGTGTTACTCTGTTTAGCTTGTCTAGTGTGCTGATTTGTACATGCTTTAATCTATTTTAAAAAATATAACGTGGTCCAGTTCTATAATAAATTATTTTAATTATCATCATGTCTCTTCTTCTCAATCTTTTTTCCAAGGGAAAAACCAACGCATTTTATGGAGCATTCCCTCTGTCATGGAACCCGTTGGTGATTTTGGATTTTAACAATCTATGGCGGACGATAGATGATTGGGGAGAAGAGGTACATTTTCTAGAAATATTATACCTTTATATCCATTTTTTGTGCAGTGTAACAACAGAGCACAATAACTGTAACACTTATTTTTTACAGTTTATTTGTATTAAAAGCAGCTGTGTTTTTCCTTATTGTGCACTCTCAGAAAAGGCTCCACTAAATGATATAGGATCTCATTATTAAATCATTCCAGGATGGATTGATAGCATTACAGGGAAGAAGATGCACTCAATAAACTACAGCTCCCAGCAGGCCTTAGCGTCGGAATGCTTAGGCGCGAAGTGCTGCTGGGAGCTGTTGTTTATTTAGTGGGTCTACTTCCCTGTAGCGCTAACAATAGTGACTGGCTGGCAGAACTGACTCACTGAATCAATGTAAAAGGTGAGAGTGCTGTGCGGTGTCAGTGACACTGTACACCCACTGCACTGCACTGCACAGCACTGTCACCTTCTACATTGATTCAGCATCCAGACATTATCCTCCGCTATATCACCCACTCTATCCGTTACATTAGCCATCTCGGGGCTTCCTGGCCGGCAGCCCAAGTGCTGTGTTGCGGAGTAAGTACATACACACATCCATTTTTGGCGATTTCCATGTATGGGCAGTGACCTTTGTAAACCTGGTTCCTAGTAAGCACCTGGGACCTAAGGAGAAGCTACCTGCCAATTTTGAAGATTGTAGGCCTAGTGGTTTAAGAGATTTCATGATGAGTCACTCAGTGAGTATTATATATATATATATATATATATATATTTATTTATTGTATAGCAGAAGCGGCACTCATAAGGCTTGTAACGACTCATGAAACAAATGGACACAACGGCCTCACGTCTGATCAACGTTTCGGTATCTTTAATACCTTCGTCAAGATCTCACAACAACATAATAATAGTGCACATTTATAACATCGCTTACCTCTCCCTGCGCGCTGCCGCCATCACTCTGACGTCACATCTGTGTAACGCGCACATCCTGTGCGCCCAGCCGCTACGATAGTAGCTAAGCAACCACAACTCACTCTAGTGTAAACAAAAATATTCAAAACGTAAAAACACATCACGGACATACAGGGTTACAGCAGGTAAAGGAAGGAATGGATCCATACTATGTGCTAACGTGCAAAATCCATTATCCTGTGCTCAAGGACTATATCACGGGGATACCCAGTAAGTTATACTATATCCCAGCAGCTCACCCCTGTGTAAACAACACTAGGAGAGCGTGATGAGTCAATCAGTGAGTCAATCTCCTTTTTTGCCTTATATATATATATATATACACACACACAAGTTTTAAAGATGAGATGGGCCGTGTAGGTCAACATTTCAGAGAACCATAACTTCTCTTTCATCAGGACAATAGCACATCACATAAATGACGTACCTTATTTAACAACTTTCACCCAGTGCTTATCCACGCTCACACAGCTCCGTTTGGGGTCGCAATATTGTTCTCACATTAACTGACGCACAGGTGCATTGCCTGATTCCTTCGGAGGCGTGTTTTCAAAGTGTGTACCATCACCAGCGCAATTGGCTGTAGCTAAAAACATGACAAATTCTGAATAAACACTGCGATCATAATGTGCTGACTCTGTACCTAATAATGAAAGAAGACACTGTATACTGCCACTCTAAACAAAAGTCTGGGAAAAGGGCATTTATTAAACATAAGTATACTGCTAATATCACTTCTAAATACTGAGAGCAATGTTCATTGACCAAAACTATGAAAAATATTATAACATACAGTTTGTTGAATTTGAGGCAATTAAACTGGTAAATAAATAATAATAACAATAATAATAATAATAATAATAATAATAATAATAATAATAATAATAATTAGGACACTAATCAGAGTAAACTGCTTACTGGAATAGAAATGCAATATATGTGTAAATTGGGTGCAGAAACATCTACAGTGGCCAATAATAATGCATAACTGCTGCTAGAACACATAAGAGGAAACGTATTGACAGTATGGGACCATTTGGGGGTGGTTACAGGGAATGGTGACAAAAACGCAGTTTGTTTATTGACTGTTTTTAGGGAACGTCTTAGCCTGCGACTGGTTACCCGCCGCAGCAGCTGCAATGGCTCCAGCCTCTTACTTACTGCGGCCAAGCTGCGTGACCTTAGGGCTACTCACAAGTTCGATAATCGACTGATCTACAACCAACACTGCATATTTTTATGCAGCCTCTGGGACTCACAAAGGGGATAATTCAGATTTGATCGTAGCAGCAAATTTGTTAGCTAATGGGCAAAACCATGTGCACTGCAGGGGGGCAGATATAACATGTGCAGAGAGAGTTAGATGTGGGTGGGTTATTTTGTTTCTGTGCAGGGTAAATACTGGCTGCTTTATTTTTGCACTGCAATTTAGATTTCAGTTTCAACACACCCCACCCAAATTTAACTCTCTCTGCACATGTTATATCTACTCGCCCTGCAGTGCACATGGTTTTGCCCATTAGCTTACAAATTTGCTGCTGCAATCAGGGCTGAATTAGGCCCAATGCCACCATTGGGCATCTCAATACAAAACCAGGCGGCTGCGGCATTTGCATATTTCCGCACAGTCACTGCGTACCCTTTCACAGCTGTGGTGGCATTAGTGTACATCTCTGATCCAGGCCCTTGGCGTCAGAAGTATTGCTGTATACAGTAAAATACATTATTATTCTTATTAGTTATCATTTATGGTGCTACAAGGGTACCGCAGCAACTAACAAAGAACATAAACAAATGAGCAAAACAAGAAAAACAGCAACTTACAGAACAAGACAATGTAGGACAAGTACATGGTATATTAACATTTCTACATCAACGGACACAATACTGAAATAAGCATCAGGGTGGCCGAAATGCATGCTAGGTGCCATTGTAGGGAATATGGAATAGAAGATAGTCTAAGTAAGAGAAGGAAAGGCACATGAGGACAGATGGTCATGCTCGTAAGAGCTTACGTTCTAAAGCGGAGGGTCAGACAGACAAGGATGACACAGATGGGATAGATAGTGAGCGTGGACCAAGAGAGTAAGGATCAGAGATGGCTGGGTTTGATGAAGATGTGGGTATTAAGAGAGGTGGAGAGTCTGATAGGGAGAGGTAGAGAATTCCAGAGAGCAATGAAGGGAAATACAGAGCGGAGCAGCAGTAGAGGAACAAATTGTACGGAAAATGAGTATAATTGCTGTATTTAAACTTGATTTTAAGGGTGGAAATCTGGATAAGAATAAGATGGGTTAAAAGCAATTGAAATATCCCTATAATTACATGATCCTTGTAATATTTTTAAAATCTACAAAAAATTATAGATTAGTCCTATATATTTTAGTATGCAGGAATGCCATGTGAAAAGATCCTAAAATACAATATTATCTGTTATGTTATTACTTACATTACTGCCTAAATGTGTCTGCTACTTATCAAGTCTTATTAAGTGGCATGGCTCATTAGTGCAGTATAAACATGGGCAGAATTTCATGCTGCATACTGGTAATCCTCATGTATCAAATACCTCTGAGTAACTTACCAGTGTTACACTTTGTGTCAGTCTCTTTTTCTCCTTTGTCTATAATGTCGGATGCACTTCTACAAACAGAGAGGACATTTTTTTTAATTATTTGATTAAAATAATTTATGTTGAAGGGTAAAATTACTTCCAGAATACTAAAGTGTAATTAATAAAGCTTTGTTTTGCTTGAAATTGTTTTATTGTTTTGTAATAAGCTGCATCACAAGGGCAATAGTGTATATACTGTTTGTTCTGTCCTGCTGCTACTGCCATCCTCTGCTACTTGTGTTCATGCTACGAGTATTATGGACCTGGCATGTGCCGTGTCACTACAGCCCTGCTCCCACCTCGCTGTAATACTTACCCGTCCCAGCGCTGCTTTCCTCTCTTACTTTGTCCTGGCTCAGCTGCGGCAGTGTGAGCCATTGGCAGGGAGTGGGGGTCCCATTGTATATGACCATCTCAGGGGATTGCCGATTAGAATAGAGAGATACAGTATATTGGTAGTGAGTACACCTGGATGTATGTCTTTATGTGCATAGTTAAAATGAATGTCCGTTTGATTAAAAGTGATCCCAATATATTTTATGCATCCTAATGGTACATGGAACTCTTGGGATTATTCAGATTGCATCCCTGGCGGTGGCAGCAGTGCGCTCGCGCAGGTCCCGTCCTGCGCATGTGTGCGCAGTTAATGTGGTTAGGTCGTATTAACTGTTGAACATCTCTGCCTAATTCATGAACCGTTGCAAGGACGCCATGGGGAAAACAGGGACAGGTCTGCGTTTTCGGGGTGGCTGAGTGATGTCACACGCAGCCATTCCGAACGAAATATAGCAGTGGGACTTCCCTAGCTCTCTACTTTCCGTGAGTGTGCACTAATTGCGGTGTGATCGCAATTAGAGCGTGGTTGCAGTTGGTGGGTGGCCGGTAGCATGCCTTGCCTTGCAGTGGGCTTCCCCTAGCAAAAAGCAGAATCTGTTACTCTTACCGAATGAGGTCCTCCGCACATTAACCAGTTTACATGATTTTATGACCTTTAGTGTACAAGCAAATGTAATACAGCTGCACATTTTCACAGAAAAACTATGTTTATTACTTTATTGGCAAACAATTAGCAAATGTGTATTACAAGTTGGATACGATATGGAGACTCCAGACTTCACCACAAAGTAAGGCTGTTGTTCCGTGGATGCACAGCCTGTAGCTTATTTGTATATATAAAATAATGCATTTTTTTCTTGACTAAATACACAAAAATATTTTTTACTTAGTTTTAAAAGCATATCTTTGTTTTCATTTTAACAAAAGTATTTTTGAAAAGTCTCATGGCAGCTACCATGAAGCATTGTTATTTACTGTGTGGAGACACAAAATTCTTTAGCTCAATAATAATTTTAAATCATCTATTTGGTTTTCAGATTCCGGTTGATGCCCCGTGGAAAGCTCCTCATGCAAACGAATGGGACAAAATGACAATGAAGGAGTTTATAGACAAAGTTTGTTGGACAAAGTAAACTTTTTTGTTTACGTCAGTTTGATATACTGTTATAGTAGGATTATGTTATATGAGGTATTGTTAAGTATATGGATATTAAACATCACCAAAGTATTCAAATAAAGATAAGACCGCCAACTTACAAACTGTAATGTAGCATTTCGTATGCAGATACAGACGAGGTCGCACTAAGGATATAGGCATGCCACATATTTTAATCAGCAGAGTCTGCTTGTGTGTCTTATTTGCATAGCAATGTGAATAAAATGCATTTTCAGCAAAAAAAGACACCCAACACTAACAGAGTTGCACGGGACCTGTCAGCTTACTCAAGCCAGGATCTCCTGCTGCGTGGTGTATTGAGGCAAGATATATGAGGGCACATCTGCAGGCAGATGGGGACTTGCATTAGCATAAGGTAGTAAATCTCACTTTCGCTGTCTTAAATCCTACTTATACCCCTTTCACATCGCACAAATAACCCGGTACCGACACGGCATATTGCCGTGTCGAACCGGGTCAGTGTGCGATGTGAAAGCACACTGGCCGATTTAGCGGGTCGCCTGACCCGGTAAATCAACCCGGTAAAAAAGAAGGGTTTTACCCGGGTTGATTACCGGGTCAGGTGCGGTGTGAATGGGAGCCGTGTCGATGCGACACGGTTCCCATTCACAAGATAGGGAGAGGCGGCGCTGGAGATGAGCTCATCTCCCGACGCCGCCTCCACCCCCGCCCCTGCTGCTGCTGCGCGCTCCGTTGTTATGGCAACCGACCCGGTATATTGCCGGGTCGGAAAGCCAGCAGCGGAGTGCAAATGCCGGATCCCACCCGGTAAGTACACGTTTGTCTTACCGGGTAGGATCCGGCATTTGCAGTCTGAATGCAGCATTAGCGTCCAACTCAGTATCAGGCCCTTTATGTTCATTTCTTTTGGCCATTGGACAAATTGTCACCCTCTCCATTTTATCATGTTTATTTTAAGTAAGCTGGGCTGAACTAAATAATGTGCAATATGTTAAAATAGGTATCCGTTCACATGGTCGACCATGTTATGGTCGACAGTCATTAGGTCGACCACTATTGGTCGACATTGACATGGTCGACACATGAAAATGGCCGACACATGAAAGGTCGACACATGAAAAGGTCGACATGAGTTTTTTTACTTTTTTTTCTTTTGGGGAACTTTTCCATACTTTACGATCCACATGGACTACGATTGGAACGGTAAAGTGTGCCGAGCGAAGAGGTAGCGGAGCGAAGGCACCATGCCCGAAGCATGGCGAGCGAAGCGAGCCATGCGAGGGGACGCGGTGTACTAATTGGGGTTCCCAGTCACTTTACGCAAAAAACGACACCAAAAAAAGTTGAAAAACTCATGTCGACCTTTTCATACGTCGACCTTTCATGTGTCGACCATTTTCATGTGTCGACCATGTGTCCATGTCGACCATGTCAATGTCGACCAATAGTTGTCGACCTAATGACTGTCGACAATAACATGGTCGGCCATTCATACCGGAACCGTTAAAATATGGGCATCAGTTAATTTAGTTTTGCAGTTGGAAAGTACTTTTAAAGACAACAGGAGTCCATTGTCTACATTGTTGTAGGACATAATATAAGGCAATAGGACGCATGGGCAGCTTCTGCTGATTAATGATGAAAATACTGTAGCATAGCATTTTGTATGCAAATACAGTCTCAGTCACACACAGAATATAGACATGCTGCATATAATTTTAATCAGTAGAAGCTACTTGTGCGCCCTATTACATTACTATGGGAGGTATTCAATTGTTTGAAAAGTCAGTCCTATCTAATAGGAAAAAACATACACTCAACCGACTTTTCAAACTACTGAATTCTACCCTATGTGTCTAAGATGCATTTCCGCAGTAAAAAAACAAAACAAAAAAGACACTCTGTGCTACTGAGCTATGTGGCACTCACGCGTTATGTGTAACGCAACGTGTAGCGCACGGAGCAAAGATGTAAGAGGACACATCTGTATACCCCTTAATGTGAATTTTACATAATTACATATTTATTTTTGAACAGAACAGTTAAAAGGTTCGCTCAGCTATATGTGAATGTGAACGTCACCTCTGAAACACAGCATGTTTCTACTCTGTGGTTCCTCTGGTACACAAAGCTCTGTGGGGGATCACAGCGAATGTTTTCAGTAGAAAATGGAGGACAGGTAAAACTTCTTTTTTTTCTAGACACAGTTTTGATTTTCTCTTTTATAGAATAGTAGCCATTTTATATTTTTGAATTTATAATTCACAGCTAGAATGCAATGTAGAACATGTAGTTTTGCATGAAAGGAAAATGACATTGCACTGCAGTGGGGCGAGTTTTAAATGGGTGAGCAAATTTAGAGTTGGGAGGGGCACATGTTCTAGCTCAACACTACATGCTAATGTAAAGAAAAAGCTTGCCAGTATTTCTATTCTACGGTATATGCAGAAGTAGCCAATAGTTTCCTTGCATGGGTAAAAGTAAAATATTTTTGAACTTCTTGCATCTCAACATGGTTTCTTTAATTGGATTTTCTCCTTACTCTAAATGAGCAATTATGTGCATTCATCTGAATATCCATGGTCTTAATTAGCAATTACAATCGGGACCAAGTACTGATAAAACATTTAGCTAAGTTTATTCATTTTTGTCATGTCACCTGAAGACTATTCAAAAGCAGCTTCCAGTCTGGAGATAACGTAATATAGCTGAAATCAAATTAAAAGCTGAATGGAGTACAGAGATTGTTACCCGAAAGTGTGGCTCTTTTTATCTGGCGGATGGAAGAAAATAGGCAAATATTGTTCCATATTTCAAAATAATACTTTTCATTTGTGTTTACAGTATTGTGGTGTTTTCAGAAAATGTACAAATATATTCTAATACCAAACTGCCAATAGTTTTTCATCTTTATCTCAGAAAAAAATTTCAGCTATACAGGTCCCACACTTAGTCAAAATACAAAAGCCATTAAAGTTATCTTCATCCAGATTCACTGTATAATTCCATGTTCCCCAAGTTTGGAAATTATCCCTGGGAATAGGGAAATCACAGGCCACGGTCTATTCTAAGGGAGTAGCTTTCATCGGTGGGTGTGTTGAGGCATGACTTTGTCAGGTACTGCAGCGGGTATCTACCATTGGACATTCTGAGCAACCATAGGGTTGCTCTAATGGCTGATGGTGCAACTTTCAATAGCGGATTAGGGGCCTAATTCAAGGTTGATTGCAAAACAAAAAATGTTCTCTAATAGGCAAAACCTTGTGCACTGCAGGTGGGGCAGATATAACATGTGCAGAGAGAGAGATAGATTGACAGCTAGAACCTGATTGTTTGCTGTGTGGCCAACACCACAGTTTTCATGTGCACCAGTTTTCATGTGTCCACAAGTGTTTGTAGATTTTTCCACTTGACTAACAACTAAAGAAGGAGAGCAATGTTTCTATCTTTGGACCTGCGTATCATTTTTGACAACAAATTTTGGTTCATGTCAGGATAGGTTCCCTTACTCACATACATTGGCATTTTTCTTGGCTAACTTGCTCAAGCTACATAAGGTTGGATGTTGATCATTGGTTTACAGCAATTTTTAAATGTTGCTACAGAAGCTTAATTGAAATGAGATTTCTGCTTTTGACAAGGTCACTTATTTATTTATTTATTTTTATTTATTAACAGTTTCTACTATAGCGCAGCAAATGGCGTTGCACTTTACAATTGAAAACAACAGTGATAGAACAAAACTGGGTATTAACAGACAGTCATAGATGTAGGAAGACCCTGCTCACAAGCTTACAATCTATACTTCAGGACATTATGTGTTTGTTGTTAAGCTACTCCAGTTTGACTTTTACTGTCTGCTTTGGGCCATTGTCATGTTAGAAAATAAATATACTGCAGCAGGATTTCCTTAAGGATTTCCCTGTACTTAAGTCCAGACCGCAAAAAAGTGTCCCCATAACATTATGCTGCCACCACCATGCCTTATTGTAGGGATGGTTGTGCAGTGTTAGGTGTGCTCCAGGCATAGCTCTTACTGTTCTGGCTGAAGAGTTCAAGCTTGGTCTCGTACAAGAGTATATGTGTTTCCCACATGTCTTTGGGCAATCTGTAACCTGGCTTTGTTGTGAGATGGTTTCAATAAGGGCGTTTTTCTTCATTACAACCCAGATTTATGAAGCTATTGTTGTTCCGTGCACAGTTACTCCCATCTCTAATGTTACTCCTTTAGAGCTGTCACTGGTCTCTTGTAGGCCACCTTACTACCGCTTTTTTTAACCCAGATCCTCAATTTTGGGGGATGACCTGTTTTAGGCAGATTTGCCGTTGTCCCATTATTTTCTCAATTTTTTTTATGGAATTAACTGTGCTTCAGGGTGTGCACAATACCTTGGTTATATTCTTATAGCATTCTACTGATTGCTACTGCTCTATGGTCTTGTCCCTGATCTGCTTGGAATGTTCTTTTGTCTTGGCTTGGAAATGTGCTAACTACCTGGGGATCTCACAGTGACCAGTATGTTTCTGCTACAATCATTTGGCACACCATAACTGCACTGAGGTGGTTTTCAATAAACTGCTGTTTATGCGACTTGTGCAGTAAGTTGGTTACTTCAGGAGAAATCTAATATGGTTATTATAACACGGAGTGAATACTAATACAATCACACATTTTCAGTTTGACAAATTATTGGATTCAATCATTTCAATAGTTTTTTTTGGCACATTACTGAGTACTGGACTGTGTGCCCATTAGTCGGAATAAATTAGAAATCCCAAGTAGATCCATAGGTGTAAATTTACTAATTGTTCTAAAAATTAAAAGTGGTGATTCTGTCTATCATTTCTCTATTGCATCCCAGAAAATGATAGAGACAATCTGAACGGTTACTACAGGCAACATCACCACTTTTCATTTTTAGAGCCTTTAGTAAATTTACCCCAGTATGTTGTAATACAGGTTGAGTCTCCCTTATCCAAAATGCTCAGGACCAGGGGTATTTTGGATATGGGATTTTTCCGTATTTTGGAATAATTGCATACCATAATGAGATATCATGGCGATGGGGCCTGAATCTAAGCACAGAATGCATTTACGTTTCATATACACCTTATACACACAGCCTGAAGGTAATTTTAGCCAATATTTTTTATAACGTTGTGCATTAAACAAAGTGTGTGTACATTCACACAATTCATTTATGTTTCATATACACCTTATACACACAGCCTGAAGGTCATTTAATACAATATTTTTAATAAGTTTGTGTATTAAACAAAGTTTGTGTACATTGAGCCATCAGAAAACAAAGGTTTCACTCTCTCACTCTCACTCAAAAAAGTCCGTATTTCGGAATATTCCGTATTTCGGAATATTTGGATATGGGATACTCAACCTGTATGTACACTGATCAGCCATAACATTAAAACCACTGACAGATGAAGTGAATAATGTTGATTATCTCATTAAAATAGAACCTGTCAAGGTGAGGGATATATTAGGCAGCAAATGAACAGTTAGTTCTTGAATTTGATGAGTTAGAAGTAGGAAAAATGGGGATCTGAGCGACTTTGGCAAGGGTCAAATTGTGATGGCTAGACGGTTGGGTCAGAGCATTTCCCAAATGATGGTCTTGGGGTGTGTGTGGCAGGTATGGAGTTTTTAGTACCTACCTAAAGTGGTACATTGGATGTACAACTATTATGTTACAAACACGTTAATTCTGGGTATGATAGAAAGGTGTCAGAACAAACAGTGCATCGTTGCTTGCTGCATATATGGCTGTGTAGCAGCAGATCAGTCGAAGTATCCATGTTTACACCTGTCCACCACTGAAAGAGCCTACAATGGGCACGTGAGCATCAGAACTGGACAATGTAGCAATGGAAAAAGGCGGCCTAGTCTGGTTAATCATGTTTTCTTTTACATCACATGGACGACTGGCTGTGTGTGCGTCATTTACCTGGGGAAGAGATGGCACCAGGATGCACTATGAGAACAAGGAAAGCCGGTAGGGGCAATGCGATACTCTGGGCAATATTCTGTGTGTATCCTTGGTTCCTAGCTTTCATGTGTATGTTACTTTGACAAGTACCACATACCTTAACATTGTTGCAGACCAAGTACAACAATTGCAGTGACCTTTTTCAGCAGGGTAATGCTTCCTGCCATACTGCAAAAATTATTTGAGGAATGTGACAAGAGTTTAAGGTGTTGACTGGACCTCTGAATTACCCAGATCTCAATCTGATTGAGTATCTCTGGGATGTGCTGGAAAAACAAGTCCAAGTCCCACCTCACAACTTACAGGACTTAAAGGATCTACTGCTAACATAGGCAGGTGGTCTTAATGTTAAGGCTGATGAGTGTGTACACACACACACACACACACACAGACTTGTATTTTGAGCCTGTCATTTACTGGTATGCTAGTTATAGTATCTGGTATTGCATGGATTTTTTTTCTCGCCTGTCCCCCCTGTCTTTCTTTCATTTCTTCCCCAGCCTCTCCTTCTCTTCTTTATCCACGCCCCAAGTCTGTGTTTCTCATTTTGGTACCCCTCCTGCTGGGGTATAGGCCACAGGCTCCAGGTGCAGACAAGAGGGAATAGTCCTTACATCCATGCAGCACTGGCTGAGGGTGAGGAGAGATTGTGTGTATGCATAAAGAAGCTAACGAGAGCTGCAATGGGAGATGGCACCTGTGCTAGACAGAAAAAGCAACTGATTATATGAAAGTTTAGACAGAGAGACAATTGTATTCATTAATGTTTAATGTTTATATTGTAAGTTTTACTGCTTTTGTGCATTTAACAAAGTCATGACCGTTTTATTTCAAGGAGCGAAAGTTCATTGGAGGTGCTGGCCAGATTAGTGAGAAATTAATGGAACAGCTTCAAGATCGAGTTAAGTTACAGAGACCGGTGGTCAGACTTGATCAGTCAGGTGAAAATGTCATTGTGGAGGCCTTAAACCATGAAGTCTATCATGTAAGTAAATTAGTTTAATGACGTACTTGCTGTAGAATAGATGTGCCTTTACCTGTGGAAGGTTAAATTTAGAGATGAGCGGATTTGGATTTTCTTAACGCCAGAATTATCGCAAGTTCTTTTTTCTGGATTTTTCTTATTGGCTAACCAAAACAGGTGACGTCCGTGAGCCAATAAGGAGATTCGGGTAAATCCGAGTAAAACCGAACCTGCTCATCTCTCGTTAAATCACATGACAGTAAAGTAAAAAATGCACTGGGTGCAATTCCTGGTTTCAGAGGAGTCAGTTGCCTCATAGATGCACAACTTGGGTCAGCCACGGACATGATTTCCATTCTACCCAATCGTATATTATTATGGTGTTAGATATTTGTCATTCAGAACTACTGTTTAGGTGGCTAATTTGGCTGAAAACATCTGCATTTACTAACAAGTTCTGCCAGTGTGTATATCTTATTATGAAATGGAGCCAATGAAGCTAATATATATATATTTATATATTTATATATATGCGAAAGCCCTCACTCACTCACTGACTCATCACTAAGGGGTCTATTTACTAAGCCTTGGATGGAGAGAAAGTAGATGGAGAGAAAGTACCAGCCAATCAGCTTCTAACTACCATGTCACAGGCTGGTTTTGAAAAATGACAGTTAGGAGCTGGTTGGCTGGTACTTTATCTCCATCTAGTTTACCTCCATCCAAGGCTTAGTAAATAGACCCCTAATTCTCTTACTTCCCGATATGTTAGGAAGCTGAAATTTAACATAGGTATTCATCAGGTGGGAAATAGAAAAACTGTGTAATTAGAATTTTCATAAACCTCTCCTAGGGGGATGAACAGGGGGTTGACATAATGATGTCATTACTGATGCGTGGCTTGCGTTACGTGAACGATACCACCCAAATGGACAATCGGATCATAATTTGGATTGTACCTCCAGTGTGTAGAATTTAATAAACTACAAAAATGGTTCTGTCGCTTTTTACCATATCTGCTACAGGTGCTCCTCGGGTAACGCCAAGAACAGTGGATTAATATTTACTTATTCATTTTTTAACACTATTTCTCTATTTTAATTACATTTCATGTTTATATCACCCTCTCTATAGCTCCGGCTTCCTAAATACTAATTTATTAACACTATAGTTTTTTCACTGGTATGCTACGCTGGGCTTTCTGGCTTATGCTGGTGTTTTGGGGTGCCACACCCTGCACCTAGATATAGCGCTAGGGACCCCAAATATATAGAGACGCCTTGATGCGGCTTTGGGGCTTAACCACACATTTGCGCAAATATGTGTAACGAAGATCTCTGAATTCTATTATTATGTGGGCTTTATATCTGGTTACTGTTATCATTCAGGGTGTTGGGGGAAACCAAATGACTTTTTTTCTTGCTCAGAAATACCCCTCCCTTTCGAGCACCTGAATGATATCACTAAGCTAATTGAGCATCTACCAATATATATATTACTTTAAGACGTCTCAGATTTACAGCTCTATAGATTTACCAAATTAACACAAATTTATATTTACAACTGTGAAAATCAGAAACTCCTGTGCAAAGAATGGGTAGAACAACTAGTATAAATATAAAGCTACAAAAACATTGCTGATTTATTAAAGTATAGAGTGAATTGTATGTTCTAAATTTTCTTGGTTGTCATCTTTCAATATTTGGTTAATAATTTATTACAATAGATTTATTCTTCTGTTAATTGGATTTTAATATACTTTCATGAAACATGCATGGAGAGATGATTTAATGTGAAAAATAAGTTTATATTTGATAAGTCTGAACTTCGTAACTCATCAAGTTATTGTGTTCAGAAATGTTTTCATTTATAATTATAGCAAATAGTGTAACATATAATTATGAGATTATAATATATATTTTTTGCAGGGCAAGTATGTTATCAGTGCTATACCACCATGTCTAACTATGAAGATCCACTTTAATCCAGAACTCCCACCAGTTAGAAATCAGTTAATACAGAAAATCCCAATGGGATCTGTTATAAAGTGCATGATGTACTACAAGGAACCTTTTTGGAGAAAACTGGGTAAATAAACAATTCAAACATGTATATGAGTGTTCAGCTATATGTTTGTGTTATTTCCATTGCTTTTGCTTTGTTTTTTACTGTCTATCATATCAAACTTCAAGCTGCAAACCTACAAAAATTAGGAGATCTCTTAAATGTAAATCACTGTGGCTGTAAAAAGAAGTTTGGTAATTAACATTTTTCCTTGGTTTGCTTCTTCAGTCTGCTATTAATAATTTATAATTACTGTATGCACAGTTTGCATATTGTCATGTAAAAACCATGGCAACCACAGTCACAGGGCACATTTGGACTGCCCTTCTGACCTTAACATATACTGTAACCCCCGTCTACCACCCCCGCCCCCTTCACATCTCCTACCGCTCTACTGTCAAACAGCATGCAGAGAACACTGATTGTGCCTGGCAGCCATACATGTTACACTTTAGAGAGATTTTGCAAAGGAGATGATATGTAGTAAGATATATTTCTATCCCACACATTCTGAAAAGATAATATGCTATTACAGAACAAAAAAAAATCTGTGTGGGTTTGCTGCTTCAATACATCTGTTATACAACTGTTACTGTTAAAAGAGACATGTTAGTTATTTTACATATGTTAGGTTTCATATGTTTGTAAAATATGGTTTGACAACATTTTTAATTAATTTTACTGTAACAAAATATTTAATTTCCAGTGTTGCACGTTAGCAGGATGCAGTAATAGAAAAAGATAAATGTGCAAATCCTGTTGATTTGATTTTCTATGGTTGAAAATGAAAAAGCTATTTTAATCATTTCATTCTGCCTTCAAACTGCAAATGTTTCCTTTTTGTTTGTAAACCATTTAATATTTTTTGTCTTTCTCAAAAGATTACAGTGGAGCAATGTTTATTGATGATGAAAATGCCCCAGTTGAGATTGCATTAGATGATACTAAACCTGATGGCTCGTGTCCAGCCATAATGGGGTAAGAAAATGCTGACAATATAATTTGGTTGTGTTTACAGATGTAATGTTGCTGGTCTTATGGTGTGTACACACGGTGAGATTTTTTCTTCCGATTTTGACTATATAGTCAAAATCGTAAGAAAAGTTAGTGCAGATCGCAAGGTGAAAGTCACCTTGCAATCCCGATTCAGTGCCGATGTGCGGCCCCGCGCGGTCAGCATCGCAAGAATAGATAGACTGTGCAGGCAAGTCAATTTTGACTCTCTCTATAGAAGAGATAGTCAAAATTGACACTTAGCCAAAATCGCACATAGTCAGTATCGCAAGCACATAATGAATGTGCTTGCGATACTGACTATGTGCCGACCTAGCCCCTGTCGCATAGTGAGAATCGGGCATAGCCCGAATCTCTCCGTGTGTATGGGCCTTTATATTAATTACTAGCTGGAGTACCCGGCATGGTCCGGGATTTTAAGAATGTCTGTTTACAAAAAAAGTTTAAATATTAAACACACAGTATAAATAACATTGTAGATAGCTGAATACCCGTGCTTCGCTACGGGATGAGGATGGTAAATTAGAATGATAGTTGTTCGTTAATTTACATTGGTTGGAGATCTAGTATATAGGCATATCTTGGTTTCCTGATGCACTTTGTCCAGTGGCTGGACCCCTTTTTGGTCCCCCAAGGGACCCTGCTCATCCCACTATACAACTCTCAGTCTGTGGCTTCCTGCTGCCTCCATTCCCCTCCTCACATCATGTCAGTGCCCCTGTGAAATTATCGATTTTTTTTACAGTTTCTTATATAACGCAGCACATTATGTATCTCCTGATATACTCTGTGCTGCTGGGGGACCATGCTACTTTCACTATTGTGCTACCTGCATTCCCCTCCTCACATCATGTCACTGTTCCTGTCACATGCAGCCATGTCATCACTGACATAACTTGCATGTCCTGATATAGTCTGTGCTGCTGGCCCACCCCTAGGGGTGCTAGTGCTGTGTTACCCCCGCAGTGTTTGTTCCCAGAGTGTAAGTCATATGTGTAGCAAGTTTGGTGTAAATTGCTCCAGGCATTCCAGAGTTATGCTGCTGCCTGGCCCCTAGGGGTGCAAGGGGTGTCTTACCCTGACAGTGTTTGTTCCCAGCTTGTAAGTGATATGTGTACCAAGTTTGTTGTAAATTGGTCCAGGCATTCGGGAGTTATGCTGTCTCCTGAAATACTCTGTGCTACTGTCCCACTCCTAGGGGTGCTGGGGGTGTCTAACCCCCACAGAGTTTGTTCTCAGATTGTAAGTCAGATGTGTACCAAGTTTGGTGTAAATTGCTCCAATCCTTCCACAGTTATGCTGTCTGCTGACATACTCTGTGCTGCTGTCCCACCCCTAGGGGTGCTAGGGGGGTCTGACTGTCACAGTGTTTGTTCCCAGATTGTAAGGCAAATGTGTACCAATTTTTGAGTACATTGGTCGAGCAATTCCAGAGTTATGCTGTCTCCTGATATACTCTGTGCTGCTGTCTCCCCCTAGGGGTGCTAGTGATTTCTAATTGTTTTAGTTGCCTCCACCATTTTTTAATACGCTCAAATGTAAAAGTTCACGATCTTCGCTTGTAAACTGTGGATTTGTATAGAAAGACAGAAGGACAAATTTTCGCTTGTATATAGTAGATCATGTTTATATACCACGTCACTGAATTTTTATTCTAATAAGAATTTTTTCAAACAGGTTTTAAAAGGCAGCCTTTATTATCACTTTTTGTGCCCAAATCATGTTTGTACACAAATACATACACAGCTGCGTTTTCTATGTTACAGAACTGGTAATCATTGCAGGTGAACCTGCCACCCAGCAAAGTACAGTAGATAGACGTCCACTGGAGCCAATGCAAAGTCCTCTGCAGTTGCATACTCATATGCAGCATGAATGCAGTAATGAGGAACATTGACTCTTAGGGTTGACCTATGGCTACACAGAATGGCCGCGGCGGTAGCGCCGTTGCTGCCTGCGTGATCGTAGCTGAAGCAGATACATGCATCAAAAATTACAATGACACGTCTGCGTTTTTGCCACCACTCCCACGTTTACACCCCAAAATGGTCCATTCCAGTCAATTACTCTGCATATAAAATATTAGTGCTAGCACAAGGTACATTGGCACGTGCGCAGCGTGATCATAGCACATGCATAGTCTGCTGATAATCGCTCCATTGTGAAACAAAATTGTCATTGTGTACAAACATGAATTAGGCTGTTTACTCCTTCAATTAATGCTACCAAGCATATAAATCAGTTCTAAATAAATAAATAATAAATAATTTATATTCAAATTTATAGAGAAGTTGAAAAATTATACCAGATTTCTTTGAGATCAAGATTTATCAAATCTTGGAGAGAAATGAAGTAGAGAGAGATAAAGTACCAGCCGATCATCGTAGGTAGTTTTACAGGCTATGCTTGATAAATGACAGCGGGCTGATTGGTTGGTAATTTATTTATCTCCACTTTATCTTTCGCCAAGCTTTAATAAATATGTCCTTTTCTCTGCTTTTGATAATGTACTGTAGCTTTTTTCAAAAATATCTGCTACCCATTGGCACCGCAGTGGTTCAGGTATAATTGATACAGGTAACTGAGACATGTGGTCTTCAGGTTGCCGGCGGCCGGGCTCCAGACGATTACCATACCGGCGCCGGAATACCGACCGCCGGCATACCAACAGCTTTTCTCCCTCTTGTGGGTCCACAACCCCCCTGGAGGGAGAATAGATAGCATGGCGCGCATAGTGCACCACCGTGCCCGCAGTGTGTCGAGCGCAGCGAGCCTGCAAGGGGCTCATTTGCGCTCGCCCAGCTGTCGGTATGCCGGCGGTCAGGATTCCGGCGCCAGTATGCTGGCCGCCGGGAGCTCGACCACCGGCATCACATACTACACCCAACTGAGACATATGCTCTTTATATTAAAAGGGTAAAAATAGATGCACAAACTAAAAATAAACTTTATTTGGATTAACAATTGTTCAAAAGACATGTTTACTATATTATGAAATGTAAAATAAAATCAGAAATGTGGCTGATGATGTTATTCTTGATAAGGTTGTTTATGTTAAATGAAACTGAATATTATAAGAAAAAATAAATACGGACAGTATATTAAATATAGAATATTCTGTTTTAAGCTTGATCATATAATTTATGATAACGTCTGTTTTTCTATATTTCAGTTTTATTTTATCCAGAAGAGCATCTGCTCTTACAAATCTCACTAAGGAGGAGAGGTAGGATTTTCTTTAATTCCTCCACTTACTGTACTGATATGGTCCATGTATGTTGATGTACAGTATGTTATTATTCTATTGTTATGCTGTACAGATGTGTCCTCATACATGTAGCCTCAATACACCATGTAGCGGGAGTTGCCTGGCGTGAGTGGGCTGACAGGTCCCGTGCAACTCCGTTAGCATCGTGCGTCTTTTTGGCGAAAATGCGTCATATTTGCATCTCAGTAGAAATGGTACATTAAAGTGTTTACTAGTAAAACACTGTAGCGTAGCATTTCATATGCAGATACAATCACGTTCGCACACAGAACATAGGCAAGCCATATTTAATTTTAATCAGCATAAACTGCTTGTGTGTCCTGTTCGCATTTGTAAGTAAGATGCATTTTAATGGAAAACATCATGTAAAGACGTTCTGCGCTACCGAGTCACGCCTCAGTATGATGTGACTAGAAGAGCTGTTTAACGTGCAGGGAGGTTAGATGTAAGTGGACACATCTATGGCTTAATCAGATAAATAATGAAAAATGTTAGCGTTATATCTGTGGGCTTCTATTATTCTTATGTGTAATTCACAAATGTGTGATTTCCTATTTTTTTTTCTTTCATCCAGAGTTAGAGGCAACTGTTAAGGGCCCCATACACTAGAACAATCTCATGTCGGAGGTGATCGCAGGCGAACACCCTGGTAGCCTCCCGAGGGGCATGATCGGCTAAGATACATCGGATGCTTCCCATTTGCATACGATATATCTTGGCGATCCTGGGCGATCCCAAGCCATGCCCCCAGATCGGACCAGATTGAATGTGCAGCACATTCAATCTGGAGGATCCGATGCTCACGGGAACGCGGATCGTATCGGTTCGGGAACACCTCTAAAATGCCCGATTTCAGACGATATATCAGGCTGAATGCCCGAATTGGGCTGAAATCGGGCATTATCGCTCTAGTGTATGGGGCACTTTAGCTACAGTTGTGTCCTCATCTAGCCTCAATACACTATGCAGCGTGAGATGCCTGGCAAGAGTGAATCACCAGGTACCGTGCAACTCTGTCAGGTTTATTTTTTACCCCAAAAATGAGTTGCGCTGTGAGTAGGACACACAAGGAGACTGTTGATTCATTTGATATATGACATTTGTATACTGTCTGTGACTACTGAGGGGCAGATTTATTAAGCTCGGTGAAGTGTTAAAGTGAAAGGTGATAATGCACCAGCCAGTCAGCTCCTGTCATTTTTGAAACCCAGCCTGTAACATGGCAGTTAGTATCTGATTCGCTGGTCCTTTATCACCTTCCACTTTTCACTTCACCGAGCTTAGTAAATCTGCCCCTGAGTCTTTAAACGGAGCAGAATAGAATTTGTATTGGAAAAACAGCAGTCTGCGGCTGCTACATTGTA
This sequence comes from Pseudophryne corroboree, assembly GCF_028390025.1. NCBI lineage: Eukaryota > Metazoa > Chordata > Amphibia > Anura > Myobatrachidae > Pseudophryne > Pseudophryne corroboree. Next base: position 802,552,155 of record NC_086445.1, read on the forward strand.
GCACTTTGTGTACAGATTCAGAGATTCAGTCGTACACAGATATACAATATACCAGCTATATAATATAGGGCTCACCTCCCACATATATTTGCATTGGGACCGAAGAATATCACTTGGAATTATGGGGGTCATTCCGACCCGATCACAGTGATCGGGTCGGAACTGCGCATGTGCCGGTGCCGCGGTGCGCCGGCGCATGGCAGCTTTCGTTGCCTAGCGATCGCCTCTGAGACAGAGACGGTCGCTGGGCAGGAGGGGGATGAACGGCGGCAATAAGCCACCGTTTAGGTGGAGCGGTCTGGCCAACGCAGGCGTGGCCGGACCGTTGGGGCGGGGGGCCGTGGTGGCTGCATGACATCTCATACAGCCGCTGCGGCCAGTGGCAGTGACAATTAACTCCTGGCCAGCCGCAGGAGTTGCGCTGGCTGTGAGTTACTCCTCAAATACAAGGCATCGCCGCCATGCAATGCTTTTGTATTTGTGCGGGGGGAAGATTGACATGCGGGGCGGACTAGCCCTGTGCTGGGCGTCCCCCCGCATGTCAGGGAAGATGATCGTAGCTGTGCTAAATTTAGCACAGCTACGATAAACTCGGAATGACCCCCTATGACCATAGAAGGTCCGTAGAGAGATAATCATTGAAATATAATACATACTGTCTAATAATGGCAGAATATATTTCATGTCTTAATTATTGAGGTGAATTTATACACTGCACACTGCGAGACCTGGGCTATAGCTATAAATGCATTTGATACATATTACATTGTACATAATTAAAATAACAATGTTACTTTACACACTAGCTAGGAAGTGATACATCTTCCTGAATGTGAGAAGACAATAAACAGTAGTCAATTGGACAGAAATTGTTTTATTTGACTGCTCACATATAATGTAGGAGATAGATGTTGACACTTTAATTTCAAAATACATATAACATTGAATTCGATGATAATTAGCATTTATACAAGGGCTATTATGCCTTTAATGTTGAAGAATTAAATCATAAGACAGCAGCCACAGTTGATTTAGGATTTTTAATACACATTTCTGTTTCTTTATCACTTTCTTTTAACATATTTCACATATGGCTGATATACTTTATATATAATTTTAATATGTATAAAAATAAAGAACATTTATTTTAACATAACATTTAGGCTCTTGTTGCACCCACACAATGACTTTCTTTATCTTGTGTTGGTGCTTAAGAAATACCTTTTGTATGAGCTTCTGGCTTGAAAATGCAGTCCTAATAGTCAAACCGCAAACACGGCATTCAGTGATTAAGAAAAGAAAGCTTCACGTCCATTACATATACGCATTAACTAACACAACTAAACAATATGGGCCCAATTTACAAAGCGTCCACATTGGATGCTTGGAAATAGTAGCTGGCAACTATCTTTGTTGGCTGTCCTGTCCGGGAAGGTTCCAGCCAGGTGGGGGTGCAATGTGGGGGCGCAATCACATCATTGTGGCCCCACCTAAGCTATATTAGCGTGATTACCGGAAATGTGAAGCTGGAAGAGGAAACATGATAAAGCAAATCATGTCATTAACCAGCTGGACTGCCAGGGCCTTTTTGTTCACTCGGTAAGTGGGCAGCCGATGTGTTACTTCTGGGAAACTTGCCAACTCTTCCAGGCATTCTGAAGAGCTACCCAAGATTTGCAGTCTCCTTGACGTTCCAAGAGAGTATGGAAGTATGCCTATAACCAGCAGGCAATTATACCTATATGATGACCTTTGAATAGTCGACAATTCCACTACACTCTATTAAATGTCCTCATCACACGTAAATGTGAATGCCCAGTTACATCCACTTATCTACAAGTGGAATACAGCTGGGATGCATACTGTACAACACAGATTCACTTATAGGAGCATATTTATTAACCTTTTTTACTAAAATAATGTGAAAAAGGGAATTTTCACACCCTTTTCACATTATGGTGGTCATTCCGAGTTGTTCGCTAGCTGCATTCGTTCGCTGTGCAGCAATGATGCAAAAAAATGGCACTTCTGCGCATGCGAATGCTGTGCACGCACAGCATATTTTAACAATGAACTATATCGTTTTACACAGGGTTTTCAGTCGCACTGGCAGCCGCAGAGTGATCGACAGGAAGAGGGCGTTTCTGGGTGTCAACTGACCGTTTTCATGGAGTGTTCGGAAAAACGCAGGCATGCCAGGAAAAACGCAGGCGTGGCTGGGCTAACGCAGGGCATGTTTGTGGCGTCAAATCAGGAACTGAATGGTCTGAAGTGATCGCAAGCGCTGAGTAGGCTTGAAGCTACTCTGAAACTGCAAAAAAATATTTTGTAGCCGCTTTGCGATCCCTTCATTCGCACTTCTGCTAAGCTAAAATATACTCCCAAATATACTCCCAGTGGGCGGCAGCATAGCTTTTGCATGGCTGCTTAAAACTGCTAGCGAGCGATCAACTCGGAATGACCACCTAGGTTAGTATCACCTGAATGTATTAAAGGGCATTTGGAGAAGTTTTCATGGAAGACTGCTCCAAACCCTTTAATTCACTTTTTGTTAGTAACCAGATCGCATCCAATACTTATAATTGGAAATACGATCTGACTGAATGTACTAAAAAAAAGAGTAAAAAAACACTGCAGTGAGTCCTGTGATAATAACGCCAGCTTCTGCTGGCGTAATTACAGGGCTCACTGTGGATTGTGTACGTCTGCACAGCTTTCTTTGCTCCTAGACAGCTGGCAGTGTGATCAGCTCTGTGTGTCCGATAGACACACAAGCCGATCACTGTGTAAATTTTTTTAAAAAAAGTAAAAAAACAAACAAACCATACCTCCCCAAGGTCCGGTGATCGGTGCTCCGGTGTGTGCTGATGGTCATCGGGGCTCCCTGCTGCTCCTCTGTCCTCGAGTGCAGTAAAGTGATACTGCAGAGCGGCAGTTAACTTTACAGCACCGGAGGTCACAGCAGCAGGGAGCCCTAATGACTAGCAGCATTCCAGGAACTCCAGCCACCAATCCCTGGGTTTGGTGAGAATGCTCACTGGTGAGGGGCATGTGGTTGGTAGTTGCAACAGGGAGGGGGGGTAGGGCAACAAATACAAAAAATATTCTGATAATGCTGCAGAGTGGCATCACAGGGACAGAGCTTGCTTGCAAGCTCTGGGGGTCATTCCGAGTTGCTCGCTCGCAAGCTGCTTTTAGCAGCATTGCACACGCTAAGCCGCCGCCTACTGGGAGTGAATCTTAGCTTCTTAAAATTGCGAACAAAAGATTCGCATTATTGCGAAAATACATCTCTGTGCAGTTTCTGAGTAGCTCGAGACTTACTCGGCATCTGCGATCAGTTCAGTGCTTGTCGTTCCTGGTTTGACGTCACAAACACACCCAGCGTTCGCCCAGACACTCCTCCGTTTCTCCAGCCACTCCCGCGTTTTTCCCAGAAACGGCAGCGTTTTTTCACACACACCCATAAAACGGCCAGTTTCCGCCCAGAAACACCCACTTCCTGTCAATCACATTACGATCACCAGAACGAAGAAAAAACCTCGTAATGCCATGAGTAAAATACCTAACTGCATAGCAAATTTACTTGGCGCAGTCGCACTGCAGACATTGCGCATGCGCATTAGCGACTAATCGCTCCGTTGCAAGAAAAAAATAACGAGCGAACAACTCGGAATGACCCCCTCTGTCCCTGCATGCGATAATTGATATATCTGTGCGATGTAATCAATTATTGCAGTGTGGATTGGGTCAATTTTAACACCTCCCATCTGCATCCTCAGATGCAAATGGTGGTAAGTCGATCACTTACTTTCTCCAAGTCAGGCATTGCTGTATCTCCTTAGCTTAAGAACTAATACATGTGCAATGGTATCCGGACTCCAGGTCGACAACTAAAGGTCGACACACCTTAGGTCGACACCAATTGGTCGACACATCTTAGGTCGACATGGACAAAAGGTTGTCAGGAACAAGGTCGACATGGAAAAAGGTCGACATGAGTTTTTCACGATTTTTTTCTTTTTTGGAACCTTTTCATACTTAACGATCCACGTGGACTACGATTGGAACGGTAATCTGTGCCGAGCGAAGCGGTAGCGGAGCAAAGGCACCATGCCGGAAGCATGCACTAATTGGGGTTCCCGGTCACTCTACGAAGAAAACAACACCAAAAAAACCATTAAAAACTCATGTCAACCTTTTTCCATGTCGACCTTATTCTTGTCAACCTTTTGTCCATGTTGACCTTTTGTCCATGTCGACCTAAGGTGTGTCGACCAACTGGTGTCGACCACGATATTTCGACCTTTTAGTTGTCGACCCGGAGTCCCAGACCCTGTGCAATGTTGTGTTACGTTATATGTAATATTTAATGGAAGCCACATGATTGAAATTAGGTATAGCCTTTAAAAAAAAAAATCCTTAGTGTCACCATTAAACATTCTCTTAAAAAATGTAAGAGTGGCTGTATGCGTAATTGACCCCTTTATCTCATGCCACAGTATTGGATACAGTGGTGCACCATGTTATAGGCTATTTGTAAGGTGTGAGATATCTCGAAACATTCCAGACATATGCAAGAAAATATCACTTTCAATTGTGCAAAATTTCCATAAAATTTGCTAAAAAGTAAAAGTTGGTTTATGCCTTAGAGGACTCGGACGCTCGCATTTGTAAAGCACGGTGTTTTCCTCCGCCTCCTGCTAGCCTGTTGCCCTTCCCCCATGGGAGCCTGCACAGATCATGCAGTAGACAGGGAGGGAATGCAGGTCATGTGCAATACACAAACGCCCACTGTAGTACTGTTTTGCTCACTTACAGTACTGTACTGTAGGTTGCATTTAGCGTAAAGAATCGCTCCTGCAGATGTACTTTGATTTATGTGAAACCTGTGTGCATCCTTCCATTGGATGTACTGTATTGGAGAGAAAAAAAAAATGTTACAGTGAATGTCACGGGAACACATTAAAAATAAGGTTGGCACTTCCTTCCCATTGGTGTTGGTTTACAGTATGCCGTAGTGTACTCGGACGCTCATGTAATTGCATTTCAAAGGCACAGTATTTTTCATCGTCTCCCCCCTACCCCCATCGCCCTTCCCCCCTGGGGGCCTGCACAGGGAGGAAATTCAGGTCCTGTGCAATACACAAACGCTGAAGATCTACAGTACTGTTTTGCTCAGTTGGTAGCGTCAGAATACACTCATTTCATTCCCGCTGTTTAGGTGCATTTAGCGTAAAGAATCGCTCCTGCAGATGTACTTTGATTTATGTGAAACCTGTGTGCATCCTTCCATTGACTGTCTTACAATGTAAATAAAATAATACAGTGCATTATTACAGAAAAAAAAAAAAGAAAGAAAGCACATCAGGTCTCGAACCCTGGACCCCCAGCGAGGGAGGTGGGAGCCTTCACCCCTAGCCCACGACGCCTCATGAGAGATTTCCAATTTCATGTGTGAAAGTACTGCAAACAGCGCCCGGCCCCCGCCCCATTGCTGTTGGTTTATGCCTTAGAGGACTCGGACGCTCGCATTTGTAAAGCACGGTGTTTTCCTCCGCCTCCTGCTAGCCTGTTGCCCTTCCCCCATGGGAGCCTGCACAAATCATGCAGTAGACAGGGAGGGAATGCAGGTCATGTGCAATACACAAACGCCCACTGTAGTACTGTTTTGCTCACTTACAGTACTGTACTGTAGGTTGCATTTAGCGTAAAGAGTCGCTCCTGCAGATGTACTTTGATTTATGTGAAACCTGTGTGCATCCTTCCATTGACTGTCTTACAATGTAAATAAAATAATACAGTGCATTATTACAGAAAAAAAAAAAAGAAAGAAAGCACATCAGGTCTCGAACCCTGGACCCCCAGCGAGGGAGGTGGGAGCCTTCACCCCTAGCCCAAGACGCCTCATGAGAGATTTCCAATTTCATGTGTGAAAGTACTGCAAACAGCGCCCGGCCCCCGCCCCATTGCTGTTGGTTTATGCCTTAGAGGACTCGGACGCTCGCATTTGTAAAGCACTGTGTTTTCCTCCGCCTTCTGCTAGTCCTCCATTCCCATTATGCATTAGCGAACTCAGACGCTCATATATTTTAAAAGCACGGTGTTTATACATTGTACTGTACATTCTTCCTTTTACACAATTACTGTAGTTGCGTCTCCATACACATACAGTACTCCATACTTTTTCCACCGCCTCCCGTTACGCCTACAGTATTGCCAGAGCTGTAGATCAATCCGCCGCTATACTGTACGATCGAAAGTACTGGATTAGTGGAGCATTAGCCACACAGTGGTGGAGATGTGTAATGCATGATGAGTATCTAGATCGCCTCAACGCGCCTGCCTGTGATTAAACTCAGCTATCGCATTAGCGTGACTAAACGCCCGTCTCGGCGGAGAAACAGTCAAGATAAAGGTGGCTACATCTGTATTATTAGTGAAAAACTAGCAAAGAGGGTTCAACCTATTCAATAGTGCTATCTATAATTATTATTATTATTATTATTATTATTTTTTTTGTAGTGTCCTAGTGGAAACTGGGAATCTGTACTTTAGTACCATGCGGTATAGATTGGGTCCACTGGAGCCTGGCATTTTAAAACCTTTAGTGTGTGTATGTGTGTGCTGGTTCCTCCCCTCTATGCCCCTCCTACCAGACTCAGTTTAGAAAAATGTGCCCAAGGAGCCGAGTGCATTTCTCTGGAGTCCAAGCTCTTTATTTAGATTGGGGACAAAACCAACCTCCTGAGGGTTAATGGTTCGTATTCCCAGCTGACAGGACACTGAGCTCCTGAGGTGCTGTTCACACACCGTTAGTGTGTGTGCCCACACCAGCAGCTAGCCGCCTCCCTCTAACAGATGCCGAAGATCGATTGGTGCGGTGAGTGTTAACACTGGGGTCCCAGTTAGCAGACCCCAGGTGCGGTTCTGGCGGCATGTCAAGCAGCGGTCATGGGCCACAAGCTGCGGTGCCCACCGTGGACAAGGCTGGCTCAGGGCTCATGCCCCGCAACGCTCACTGTCCATTAGGGCTTGTGTGTACTGATATATATATATATATATATATGTTTGTTAACATGGGCGGTATAAAACTGAAGGGACCGCGTGCCATTGTAGGGGGCGAGCTTCCCGGTGCGGGACCAGAGGTGGGAAGGCACAATTTCCTGTTGCTGCGGGTCATCAAGACTGCGTGCACGCTGCTCCTCCAGAGACGCACGCTGTTACAGACTCTGTACTGGTACCAGGGGGTCATAGCACTGGGGGAGCACACCAGCGGTACCACCGCTGCACTTCTATCAGGTTATACTCAGAAATCTCACACTGCGCTGCTGTGTTCTGTGTGCTGGTGTCACTCCAGGGGCTCTCTAGGGGCTGTGTGGAGGTGGTTTTCAGTGAGCTGTACTGTATTACAGTTGTGTAGAGATGTCTGTTGACATTGTTATGTGTGCTGCTTATAACTCTACCCCAGGGACGTGCAGTGAGCTAAATGGCTTAGGAGCCACTGGCTAGCACCAGAGCCAGATTTACATGCAATATATGAGCCAAAGGGTACATCTGGGCATTATACACAGGTGCAGCAGTATAAACTCCTGGAAATTTGGTTAGTGTTAATCAGAGATGTGTGGAAAAGATAAGCAGGTGAGGCATAGACTTTTCACTCCAGAGTTTTGGCTATAAAAATTATTATAATAATACAAAGAAGATAATTCAAACAAATTCTTTGTATTTTCCATATACTTTATACAGTCAAAACGTTGGCACAAATGTTAGTATGGCAGGAAAGGCTCTGCCTCACTTGCCTCACCCCACCGCACGTCACTGCTCTACCCCTTCTTCAGTGGGGTCTGTCATGTGTGAACAGTGCTCCTTTTCTCCTCAGGGACACAATTCACCAGCACCTGACTGGCTAGATAGTTTTAAAAGCATAATTCAGAATGTAAATTCAGAATTAGCTGCAGTGAAGAAGGCAAGACAGGTGTTAAAACTGTCTATTGATTGTATGGCAAAAGCAGCAGATATCAGAAAGGCTTCTCAGCCCCCTCTGTTGGTTTCATATAAACGCTCACTGCCACAGGTGCTCCAGTCTGATTCTGATCAGCCTGATGTGGAGGATGATGATGATGATATGGATGAGGACAGCTCTCTGTCCCCTGGGGTGGAGGCCCTCATTTTTGCTGTAAGAGAGGTTCTTCCCATACTGGATCAGGAAGCAGAACCAGATGAGGAGTACTGTAACATTAAAGTACATTGTACTTTAATGTTGCATAGAAACATAGAATTTGACGGCAGATAAGAACCGCTTGGCCCATCTAGTCTGCCCCTTTTTTTTATCCTTTAGGCAATCTCAACCCTTTTTGAACCTTAGTTCTTTGTAAGGATATTCATATGCATATACCAAGCATGTTTAAATTGCTCTACAGTCTTAGCCTCTACCACCTCTGATGGGAGGCTTTTCCACTTATCCACTACCCTTTCTGTGAAGTAATTTTTCCTTAAATTTCCCCTGAACCTCCCCCCCTCCAGTCTCAGTGTATGTCCTCGAGTTCTAATACTTCTCTTCCTTTGAAGAATGTTTCTCTCCTGAACTTTGTTAAGACCCTTGATATATTTGAAAGTTTCTATCATGTCCCCCCTTTCCCTTCTCTCCTCCAAACTATACATGTTAAGATCTTTTAGCCTTTCCGGGTAAGTTTTGTGATGTAGGCCATGCACCATTTTAGTTGCCCTTCTTTGTACACTCTCTAATGTATTTATATCCTTCTGGAGATAGGGTCTCCAGAACTGGACACAGTATTCCAGATGGGCCTAAACCAATGACGTATACAGTGGCATTATCACTTCTTTTTTCCTGCTACTGATTCCTCTCCCTATGCAACTAAGCATCTGACTTGCCTTTCTCATTGCTTTGTTGCATTGCTTTCCTGCCTTTAAGTCACTTGAGATAGTGACTCCCAAATCCCTTTCCTCCTCAGTAGTATGCATCATAGTACCCTTGATACTATATTTAGCCTTTGGGTTTTTGAGACCCAAGTGCATGATTTTGCAATTTTTAGCATTAAACTGTAGTTGCTACATTCTTGACCATTTCTCAAGCCTACCTAGGTCATCAATCATTTGTTTTACCTCTTCCGGTGTGTCTACCCTGTTGCATATCTTTGTATCATCTGCAAAAAGGCATACCTTCCCTTCAATACCATCTGCAATGTCACCAACAAAGATATTAAAGAGAACTGGACCAAGCACAGATCCCTGGGGTACTCCACTGGTAACATTTCCCTCCGTAGATTGCACTCCATTAACTACAACTGTCTGTTTCCTATCCTGCAACCAGGTTCTCATCCATTTAACTGTTTTATAATCCACCCCCACACTTTCAAGTTTATTTAGCAGTCTGCGATGTGGGACAGTATCAAATGCCTTACTAAAGTCTAGATATGCTACATCTACAGCTCCCCCTTGATCTATTATTTTCGTCACAGAGTCAAAAAAGTCAATAAGATTTGTTTGGCATGATCTCCCACCAGTAAATCCATGCTGTTTTGGATCCTGTAAATTGTTTAATTTAAGATATTCCACAACTCTTTCTTTTAATAGTTTTTCCATTACTTTCCCTACTACTGATGTAAGGCTTACTGGTCTGTAGTTACTTGCTTCTTCCTTGCTTCCACGTTTGTGCAGTGGAACTACATTTGCTCTTTTCCAGTCCTCTGGAATAGCACCTGTATTTAGTGACTGGTTAAATAATTCTGTTAAAGGTGTAACTAGCACATCTTTTAGCTCTTTGAGTATCCTTGGGTGTATCCCATCTGGTCCCATTGATTTATCCACTTTTAATTTTGAAAGTTCTGTTAGGACCTTCTCCTCTGTTAATGTACTTTCATTAGCCTTATTTTTATGAATGCCCTTGCAACTTAACTGTGGCCCCATCCCTTCTTCTGTAGTAAATACTGAGCAAAAATAATTATTTAGGTGATCTGCTATTGCCTTGTCTCCCTCTACCAAATGCTCACTCTCTGTCTTAAGTTTTATTATTCCTCCATTTGATTTTCTACTTTCACTTATATACTTAAAAAAAGTTTTGCCCCCTTTATCTACTGACAGGGCCATTTTCTCCTCAGCTTCTGCCTTTGCACGTCTAATCACTTTCTTAGCATCCTTCCGTCTGTCAAGATACACCTCTTTGTCGTTATTATTTTGAGTCTGTTTGTATTTCCTAAAAGCCATCTATTTTGCTTTCACACTAGTTGATACTTCTTTTGTGAACCACACTGGCTTCCTTTTCCTGGTGCTTTTCCTAACCATTTTGATACAAAGGTCAGTTGCACTTAGTATTGCACTTTTCAGTTTTTCCCACCTCTCCTGCACTCCTTCCAAGTTCCTCCAGTCCACCAAAGAATCACTTAAACATCTCCCCATTTTTGCAAAGTCAGCATTTCTAAAATCCAACACCTTTGTTTTTGTGTGACAGGAGTTGGATCCTGTCTTTATACTAAACCATACTGCTTGATGATCACTGGATCCCAGGTGCTCACCCACATATATGTCGGATATCCTATCACCATTTGCAAGAATTAAATCTAATATTGAGTCTTTGCGAGTGGGCTCCCTCACCAATTGCTTGAGAGATGCTCCCTGTAAGGAATGTAGAAATTTGCCACTTGTAGCAGAACTTGCAAAAGATCCCTCCCAATTTACATCAGGTAAATTAAAGTCTCCCATGATTATGACTTCTCCCTTTAAAGCCATTTTAGTGATGTCCAACAAAAGGTTCCTGTCCAAATCCTGCCCCTGGCCTGGTGGTCTATAGATCACCCCAATGCGAATAATGTCCTTCTCCCTGGTTTCTATGGTGACCCAAAGGGCCTCAGTTTTGTCTTCAATATTTTGTATTAAAGTAGCATTTATGCTTTTTTTCACATACATTGCTACCACTCCTCCTATTATTCCTATTCTATCCTTTCTAAATAAATTGTATCCTGGTATAGTTATGTCCCAGTCATGATTCTCATTGCACCATGACTCTATAATTGCCACAAAATCCAGGTTATCCCTTGTCATTATCGCAATTAGCTCTGGAATTTTGTCTCCTAAGCTCCTAGCATTTGCACACATAGATTTAAGAATTTTGTCTGTGCATTTGTTATTAGTAGCCATGTCTAGACCGTACAACATAAATGACAAGTTTAAAGTTGAAATAACCTGTTTGGGGATGTTGCTCAGTGTTTGGTTGTTTTTTTTACTAATCAGGAATCACACACTGCCCTCTACACCACAACTACACCTCACTAAATGTAAATATATAGGACACCTGACCACAATGGCCAAATGATCAAAGGAGGTAAACACCAGAGAGCATGCAATAATAAACTATGTTTCACTGTGCAACTTCCCCGCACATGCAATGCAAATTACAAGCCAATCATGACATCAAAAAACATACATGAGTTTGCATAAGAGAGAGCTGTAGTGAGCAGATTGGGAATGTCTTTTCATAGTTTAAAAAGACATGTTAGACCGAAGACTTTTCCTGTGTCTAAAGAATTAAACTCCCTGGCCAGGGAGGCATGGTTAAACCCTGATAAGAAATGTAAAATTCCTCAGAGGTTTTTAGCTACTTGTCCCCTCCCAACGGAGGACAGGAAGGTATGGGAAAAACCCCCGTCAGTCGATCCGTCTGTATCCAGACTGTCTAAGAAATTGGTACTGCCGGTGCCTGGGGTTATATCCCTAAAAGAGCCGGCTGACCGTAAAATTGAGACCACTCTCAAGGCAATATATACGGCAGCAGGCATAGCACAGTGCCACACAATTGTTTGCGGTTGGATTTCCAGGGCGGTAGGCAAGTGGTCTGATACTGTTATTGATGGTTTAGACTCTCTGCCCCAGGAGGAGGTCATTAATCTGTGCAACATATACAGGATGCTGCAAATTTTATGAGCAAGGCTATAAAAGAATTGTGTAAGATAAATGGCCGCACTACTGCTATGGCTGTTATGGCATGCAGAGCTCTGTGGTTACATCAATGGTCAGTGGACGCTGATTCCAAAAAGGGTGTAGAAAATCTTCCCTTTACAGGTGATGCCTTGTTTGGCAACAAATTAAATAAATGGATCTCCCAGACAACAGTGGGTGTCTACCTATCTGCCGTCGGCTGTGCCACCTGCTAGACATTCTTACACAGGACCCTCCTTGCAGTCCTTTCGTGTGGCATGGTTCAGAGACAGGGGCCGAGGGGTCTCCACCACTCCCAGAGGATCTCGTGGTAAGTCCCATAAACCTGCAGCTGCTGCCTCCCTGGACCAGACCATCATATCCCCTGCCACTAAGCCTTCCGCGTGACGGTTGGCCTCAGTGGCAAGGTGACTTTCCGGTGGGTGCTTACCTTCAACACATTGCCCACATGTGGGCGAAGACCTGCCAGGATCCTTGGGTGAGGGACATCATTTCCCAGGGATACTGGCTGGAATTGCAAGCAATTCCTCCTCACAGATTTTTCAAATCGGACTTGCCAGTTTTACCCACAGCAAAAGTTACCTTGCAAGAGGCTATTCAAAAACTTTTGTGGGCGGGGTGGTGGTTCCAGTACCTCTTCCATTATGCAACAGGGGTTTCTACTCCAGTCTTTTTGTCGTTCCAAAGCCAGATGGTTCGGTGCACCGATCTTGAACCTAAAATCTCTAAACCCGTATCTACGGGTGTTCAAATTCAAGATGGAATCCCTGCGGGCAGTGGTGTCCGGTCTGGAGAAGGGGGAGTTCCTGGTATCGTTTGATGTCAAGGATGCTTACCTACACATTCCCACGTGGCCCCCTCATCAGGCTTACCTCAGGTTTGCCATATTGGATGACCATTTCCAGTCTTTGCCCTTTGGCCTGTCCACAGCTCCGAGGGTCTTCACCAATGTCATGGCGGAGATGATGCTGCAACTACACATGATGGGAGTAGACATAGTCCCCTACTTGGATGATCTCCTGATAAAGGCCATGTACAGGGAGCGTCTGCTGCACAACATCGATCTGACGACTCGCCTACTTATGGATCATGGGTGGATCCTGAATTTTCAAAAATCTCATCTGGAACCGACCCAATGTCTTCAGTTCATGGGAATGATATTGGATACGGTGTCTCAAAAGGTGTTTCTTCCAATGGACAAGGCCTTGGCTAACCAGATTATGATCCGCTCAGTGCACCGTCCTCGCAAGGTATCCATACATCTCTGCATCTGATTGCTGGGCAAGATGGTGGCTGCTTATGAGGCAATCCAATATGGCAGATTTCATGCCCAACCATTTCAGCTGGATTTGCTGGACAAGTGGTCGGGGTCTCACTTTCACATGTATCAGGTACTGACCTTATATTCGGAAGCCCGGATTTCTCTATTATGGTGGATTCAAGTTCCTCGCCTGGTAGAAGGCAGGAATTTAAATATCCACTCGTGGATTCTACTAACAACGGATGCCAGCCTCTGGGGTTGGGGAGCTGTGACACAAGGGGCCCAGTTCCATAGGATATGGTCGAGTCAGGAATCTGCTCTGCCAATAAACATCCTGGAACTCAGGGCAATCTACAATGCTCTTCTGCAAGCTTCCCATCTCCTGAGGGATTGGATGATCCAGGTTCAATCGGACAACACCACGGCGGTGGCGTACATAAGCCGTCAGGGAGGAACAAGAAGCAGAGCAGCGATGCGAGAAGTGTCAAAAATACTCCTCTGGGTGGAGGCCAATGCAAGGGCCATCTCAGCTATATTCATTCCAGGAGTGGACAACTGGGAGGCAGACTTCTTCAGCAGGCACGACCTCCATCCGGGGAAATGGGGCCTACATCCCCAGGTGTTTCAACAGTTTATTCACCGGTGGGGTTATCCGCAGATAGGGGGTAATTCTGAGTTGATCGCAGCAGCAAGAAAGTTAGCAATTGGGCAAAACCATGTGCACTGCAGGTGTGGCAGATATAACATTTGCAGAGAGATTTAGATTTGGGTGGGTTATTTTATTTCTGTGCAGGGTAAATACTGGCTGCTTTATTTTTACACTGCAAATTAGATTGCAGATTGAACACACCACACCCAAATCTAACTCTCTCTGCAAATGTTATATCTGCCCCCCCTGCAGTGCACATGGTTTTGCCCAATTGCTAAAAAATTTCCTGCTGCGATCAACTTGGAATTAGCCCCATAGATCTGATGGCTTCTCATCTCAACAAGAAGCGATGCCGTCACTGTTCCAAAATGAGGGATCTGCAGGCTGTAGCAGTGGACGCGCTGATGACACCTTGGATATACCAGTTTGTGCATCTGTTCCCTCCTCTACCACTAATCCCAAGGGTTCTAAAAAGACTAAGAAGGGAAAGCGTTCAAGCAATTCTAATTAGAGATGAGCGCCGGAAATTTTTCGGATTTTGTGTTTTGGGTTCGGTTCCGCGGCCGTGTTTTGGGTTCGACCGCGTTTTGGCAAAACCTCACCGAATTTTTTTTGTCGGATTCGGGTGTGTTTTGGATTCGGGTGTTTTTTTTAAAAAAACACTAAAAAACAGCTTAAATCATAGAATTTGGGGGTCATTTTGATCCCAAAGTATTATTAACCTCAAAAACCATAATTTACACTCATTTTCAGTCTATTCTGAATACCTCACACCTCACAATATTATTTTTAGTCCTAAAATTTGCACCTAGGTCGCTGGATGACTAAGCTAAGCGACCCTAGTGGCCGACACAAACACCGGGCCAATCTAGGAGTGGCACTGCAGTGTCACGCAGGATGTCCCTTCCAAAAAACCCTCCCCAAACAGCACATGACGCAAAGAAAAAAAGAGGCGCAATGAGGTAGCTGTGTGAGTAAGATAAGCGACCCTAGTGGCCGACACAAACACCGGGCCCATCTAGGAGTGGCACTGCAGTGTCACGCAGGATGGCCCTTCCAAAAAACCCTCCCCAAACAGCACATGACGCAAAGAAAAAAAGAGGCGCAATGAGGTAGCTGTGTGAGTAAGATAAGCGACCCTAGTGGCCGACACAAACACCGGGCCCATCTAGGAGTGGCACTGCAGTGTCACGCAGGATGGCCCTTCCAAAAAACCCTCCCCAAACAGCACATGACGCAAAGAAAAAAAGAGGCGCAATGAGGTAGCTGTGTGAGTAAGATAAGCGACCCTAGTGGCCGACACAAACACCGGGCCCATCTAGGAGTGGCACTGCAGTGTCACGCAGGATGGCCCTTCCAAAAAACCCTCCCCAAACAGCACATGACGCAAAGAAAAAAAGAGGCGCAATGAGGTAGCTGTGTGAGTAAGATAAGCGACCCTAGTGGCCGACACAAACACCGGGCCCATCTAGGAGTGGCACTGCAGTGTCACGCAGGATGGCCCTTCCAAAAAACCCTCCCCAAACAGCACATGACGCAAAGAAAAAAAGAGGCGCAATGAGGTAGCTGTGTGAGTAAGATAAGCGACCCTAGTGGCCGACACAAACACCGGGCCCATCTAGGAGTGGCACGCAGGATGGCCCTTCCAAAAAACCCTCCCCAAACAGCACATGACGCAAAGAAAAAAACAGGCGCAATGAGGTAGCTGTGTGAGTAAGATAAGCGACCCTATTGGCCGACACAGACACCGGGCCCATCTAGGAGTGGCACTGCAGTGTCACGCAGGATGGCCCTTCCAAAAAACCCTCCCCAAACAGCACATAACGCAAAGAAAAAAAGAGGCGCAATGAGGTAGCTGTGTGAGTAAGATAAGCGACCCTAGTGGCCGACACAAACACCGGGCCCATCTAGGAGTGGCACTGCAGTGTCACGCAGGATGGCCCTTCCAAAAAACACTCCCCAAACAGCACATGACGCAAAGAAAAAAAGAGGCGCAATGAGGTAGCTGTGTGAGTAAGATAAGCGACCCTAGTGGCCGACACAAACACCGGGCCCATCTAGGAGTGGCACTGCAGTGTCACGCAGGATGGCCCTTCCAAAAAACCCTCCCCAAACAGCACATGACGCAAAGAAAAAAAGAGGCGCAATGAGGTAGCTGTGTGAGTAAGATAAGCGACCCTAGTGGCCGACACAAACACCGGGCCCATCTAGGAGTGGCACTGCAGTGTCACGCAGGATGTCCCTTCCAAAAAACCCTCCCCAAACAGCACATGACGCAAAGAAAAAAAGAGGCGCAATGAGGTAGCTGTGTGAGTAAGCTAAGCGACCCTAGTGGCCGACACAAACACCGGGCTTATCTAGGAGTGGCACTGCAGTGTCACGCAGGATGTCCCTTCCAAAAAACCCTCCCCAAACAGCACATGACGCAAAGAAAAAAAGAGGCGCAATGAGGTAGCTGTGTGAGTAAGATAAGCGACCCTAGTGGCCGACACAAACACCGGGCCCATCTAGGAGTGGCACTGCAGTGTCACGCAGGATGGCCCTTCCAAAAAACATTCCACAAACAGCACATGACGCAAAGAAAAATTAAAGAAAAAAGAGGTGCAAGATGGAATTGTCCTTGGGCCCTCCCACCCACCCTTATGTTGTATAAACAGGACATGCACACTTTAACCAACCCATCATTTCAGTGACAGGGTCTGCCACACGACTGTGACTGAAATGACGGGTTGGTTTGGACCCCCACCAAAAAAGAAGCAATTAATCTCTCCTTGCACAAACTGGCTCTACAGAGGCAAGATGTCCACCTCATCATCATCCTCCGATATATCACCGTGTACATCCCCCTCCTCACAGATTATCAATTCGTCCCCACTGGAATCCACCATCTCAGCTCCCTGTGTACTTTGTGGAGGCAATTGCTGCTGGTCAATGTCTCCACGGAGGAATTGATTATAATTCATTTTAATGAACATCATCTTCTCCACATTTTCTGGATGTAACCTCGTACGCCGATTACTGACAAGGTGAGCGGCGGCACTAAACACTCTTTCGGAGTACACACTTGTGGGAGGACAACTTAGGTAGAATAAAGCCAGTTTGTGCAAGGGCCTCCAAATTGCCTCTTTTTCCTGCCAGTATAAGTACGGACTGTGTGACGTGCCTACTTGGATGCGGTCACTCATATAATCCTCCACCATTCTTTCAATGTTGAGAGAATCATATGCAGTGACAGTAGACGACATGTCCGTAATCGTTGTCAGGTCCTTCAGTCCGGACCAGATGTCAGCATCAGCAGTCGCTCCAGACTGCCCTGCATCACCGCCAGCGGGTGGGCTCGGAATTCTGAGCCTTTTCCTTGCACCCCCAGTTGCGGGAGAATGTGAAGGAGGAGATGTTGACAGGTCGCGTTCCGCTTGACTTGACAATTTTCTCACCAGCAGGTCTTTCAACCCCAGCAGACTTGTGTCTGCCGGAAAGAGAGATCCAAGGTAGGCTTTAAATCTAGGATCGAGCACGGTGGCCAAAATGTAGTACTCTGATTTCAACAGATTGACCACCCGTGAATCCTTGTTAAGCGAATTAAGGGCTCCATCCACAAGTCCCACATGCCTAGCGGAATCGCTCCGTGTTAGCTCCTCCTTCAATGTCTCCAGCTTCTTCTGCAAAAGCCTGATGAGGGGAATGACCTGACTCAGGCTGGCAGTGTCTGAACTGACTTCACGTGTGGCAAGTTCAAAGGGCATCAGAACCTTGCACAACGTTGAAATCATTCTCCACTGCGCTTGAGACAGGTGCATTCCACCTCCTATATCGTGCTCAATTGTATAGGCTTGAATGGCCTTTTGCTGCTCCTCCAACCTCTGAAGCATATAGAGGGTTGAATTCCACCTCGTTACCACTTCTTGCTTCAGATGATGGCAGGGCAGGTTCAGTAGTTTTTGGTGGTGCTCCAGTCTTCTGTACGTGGTGCCTGTACGCCGAAAGTGTCCCGCAATTCTTCTGGCCACCGACAGCATCTCTTGCACGCCCCTGTCGTTTTTTAAATAATTCTGCACCACCAAATTCAAGGTATGTGCAAAACATGGGACGTGCTGGAATTTGCCCATATTTAATGCACACACAATATTGCTGGCGTTGTCCGATGCCACAAATCCACAGGAGAGTCCAATTGGGGTAAGCCATTCCGCGATGATCTTCCTCAGTTGCCGTAAGAGGTTTTCATTTGTGTGCGTATTCTGGAAACCGGTGATACAAAGCGTAGCCTGCCTAGGAAAGAGTTGGCGTTTGCGAGATGCTGCTACTGGTGCCGCCGCTGCTGTTCTTGCGGCGGGAGTCCATACATCTACCCAGTGGGCTGTCACAGTCATATAGTCCTGACCCTGCCCTGCTCCACTTGTCCACATGTCCGTGTTTAAGTGGACATTGGGTACAGCTGCATTTTTTAGGACACTGGTGACTCTTTTTCTGAGGTCTGTGTACATTTTCGATATCGCCTGCCTAGAGAAATGGAACCTAGATGGTATTTGGTACCGGGGACACAGTACCTCCAACAAGTCTCTAGTTGGCTCTGCAGTAATGATGGATACCGGAACCACGTTTCTCACCACCCAGGATGCCAAGGCCTCAGTTATCCGCTTTGCAGTAGGATGACTGCTGTGATATTTCATCTTCCTCGCAAAGGACTGTTGGACAGTCAATTGCTTGGTGGAAGTAGTAAAAGTGGTCTTACGACTTCCCCTCTGGGATGACCATCGACTCCCAGCAGCAACAACAGCAGCGCCAGCAGCAGTAGGCGTTACACGCAAGGATGCATCGGAGGAATCCCAGGCAGGAGAGGAATCGTCAGAATTGCCAGTGACATGGCCTGCAGTACTATTGGCATTCCTGGGGATGGAGGAAATTGACATTGAGGGAGTTGGTTCGGTGGTTTGCGTGAGCTTGGTTACAAGAGGAAGGGATTTACTGGTCAGTGGACTGCTTCCGCTGTCACCCAAAGTTTTTGAACTTGTCACTGACTTATTATGAATGCGCTGCAGGTGACGTATAAGGGAGGATGTTCCGAGGTGGTTAACGTCCTTACCCCTACTTATTACAGCTTGACAAAGGCAACACATGGCTTGACACCTGTTGTCCGCATTTCTGTTGAAATACTTCCACACCGAAGAGCTGATTTTTTGGGTATTTTCACCAGGCATGTCAGTGGCCATATTCCTCCCACGGACAACAGGTGTCTCCCCGGGTGCCTGACTTAAACAAACCACCTCACCATCAGAATCCTCCTGGTCAATTTCCTCCCCAGCGCCAGCAACACCCATATCCTCCTCATCCTGGTGTACTTCAACACTGACATCTTCAATCTGACTATCAGGAACTGGACTGCGGGTGCTCCTTCCAGCACTTGCAGGGGGCGTGCAAATGGTGGAAGGCGCATGCTCTTCACGTCCAGTGTTGGGAAGGTCAGGCATCGCAACCGACACAATTGGAGTCGGACTCTCCTTGTGGATTTGGGATTTCGAAGAACGCACAGTTCTTTGCGGTGCTACTGCTTTTGCCAGCTTGAGTCTTTTCATTTTTCTAGCGAGAGGCTGAGTGCTTCCATCCTCATGTGAAGCTGAACCACTAGCCATGAACATAGGCCAGGGCCTCAGCCGTTCCTTGCCACTCCGTGTGGTAAATGGCATATTGGCAAGTTTACGCTTCTCCTCCGACAATTTTATTTTAGGTTTTGGAGTCCTTTTTTTACTGATATTTGGTGTTTTGGATTTGACATGCTCTGTACTATGACATTGGGCATCGGCCTTGGCAGACGACGTTGCTGGCATTTCATCGTCTCGGCCATGACTAGTGGCAGCAGCTTCAGCACGAGGTGGAAGTGGATCTTGATCTTTCCCTAATTTTGGAACCTCAACATTTTTGTTCTCCATATTTTAATAGGCACAACTAAAAGGCACCTCAGGTAAACAATGGAGATGGATGGATACTAGTATACAATTATGGATGGACTGCCGAGTGCCGACACAGAGGTAGCTACAGCCGTGGACTACCGTACTGTGTCTGCTGCTAATATAGACTGGATGATAATGATATGAAATCAATATATATATGTATGTATATATAATATCACTAGTACTGCAGCCGGACAGGTAGATAATATATTTATTAGGTAATGATGACTGATGACGGACCTGCTGGACACTGTCAGCTCAGCAGCACCGCAGACTGCTACAGTAAGCTACTATACTATAGTAGTATGTACAAAGAAGAAAGAAAAAAAAAAACCACGGGTAGGTGGTATACAATTATGGATGGACTGCCGAGTGCCGACACAGAGGTAGCTACAGCCGTGGACTACCGTACTGTGTCTGCTGCTAATATAGACTGGATGATAATGATATGAAATCAATATATATATGTATGTATATATAATATCACTAGTACTGCAGCCGGACAGGTAGATAATATATTTATTAGGTAATGATGACTGATGACGGACCTGCTGGACACTGTCAGCTCAGCAGCACCGCAGACTGCTACAGTAAGCTACTATACTATAGTAGTATGTACAAAGAAGAAAGAAAAAAAAAACCACGGGTAGGTGGTATACAATTATGGATGGACTGCCGAGTGCCGACACAGAGGTAGCTACAGCCGTGGACTAACGTACTCTGTCTGCTGCTAATATAGACTGGATGATTGATAATGAGATGAAATCAATATATATATGTATGTATATATAATATCACTAGTACTGCAGCCGGACAGGTAGATAATATATTTATTAGGTAATGATGACTGATGACGGACCTGCTGGACACTGTCAGCTCAGCAGCACCGCAGACTGCTACAGTAAGCTACTATACTATAGTAGTATGTACAAAGAAGAAAGAAAAAAAAAAAACCACGGGTAGGTGCAGTGGCGTCATGAGGTGGGTGCGGGGGGTGCGGCCCGCACCCGGGTGTCACCCTTCAATAGGGTGACACCAAAACGAGCCGCGCACTCACACGCACCCCCATCCCCTGACATGAGAAACACTCGTCCACGGCTGAGACCATACCCCCTCCTTCCAGGCCCCGCCTCCTAAAGTCCGACACTCTCACCTGTTTAGTGAGATCAGCAGGCAGCGCAGTACAGAGCCGTGCAGGCAGTGCAGTGGCCGACCCTCCCCTTTCCTCCAGAGTCCGGACACTCTCTCCTCACTCGGGTCCTGAGCCTGACACACACAAGCTCCGCCTCCCACACTATACTACAGGAGGAAGGAGCTGCTAGTGATGTGCTGCATGATGCCAGCCAGGTAACTTCTATAAATGCTCCATGATTAGCAGAATCGATTTATGAGGTGTGTGTGTATGAGGCTGAATGTGTTAATGGGCATTGGGATGTAGAAATTGTTGGGTTACTGAGTGTTAGGTGGGGGGGGGGAGCTAATTGGGGCTGTGTTAATGTAGTATGGGTGCCGCTTGTGACTGTAGTATGAGTGCTGTGTGAGCATAGTATGGGTGCCACTGTGTGAATGTAGTATGGGTGCTATGTGAGAGTAGTATGGGTGCCAATGTGTGAGTGTAGTATGGGTGCTGTGTGAGCGTAGTATGGGTGCAGCTGTGTGAGTGTAGTATGGGTGCTGTGTAGTATGGGTGCCGATGTGTGAGTGTAGTATGGGTGCTGTGTAGTATGGGTGCTGTGTAAATGAAGTGTGGGTGCTGTGTAAGAGTAGTATGGGTACTGTGTAGTATGGGTGCTGTGTGAGCGTAGTATGGGTGCCGGTGTGAGTGTAGTATGGGTGCTGTGTGAGCGTAGTATGGGTGCCGATGTGTGAGTGTAGTATGGGTGCTGTGTAAGCGTAGTATGGGTGCCGCTGTGTGAGCGTAGTATGGGTGCCGCTGTGTGAGTGTAGTATGGGTGCCGCTGTGTGAGTAGTATGGGTGCCGCTGTGTGAGCGTAGTATGGGTGCTGGTGTGTGAGTGTAGTATGGGTGCCGCTGTGTGAGTAGTATGGGTGCCGCTGTGTGAGCGTAGTATGGGTGCTGGTGTGTGAGCGTAGTATGGGTGCTGCTGTGTGAGTGTAGTATGGGTGCTGCTGTGTGAGAGTAGTATGGGTGCCGCTGTGTGAGTAGTATGGGTGCCGCTGTGTGAGCGTAGTATGGGTGCCGCTGTGAGC
Source organism: Pseudophryne corroboree (assembly GCF_028390025.1). Lineage (NCBI taxonomy): Eukaryota > Metazoa > Chordata > Amphibia > Anura > Myobatrachidae > Pseudophryne > Pseudophryne corroboree. The sequence goes on from NC_086445.1 coordinate 802,574,178, forward strand.
GTAGTATGGGTGCTGGTGTGTGAGCGTAGTATGGGTGCTGCTGTGTGAGTGTAGTATGGGTGCTGCTGTGTGAGCGTAGTATGGGTGCTGTGTGAGCGTAGTATGGGTGCCGCTGTGTGAGAGTAGTATGGGTGCTGCTGTGTGAGCGTAGTATGGGTGCTGCTGTGTGAGAGTAGTATGGGTGCCGCTGTGTGAGTAGTATGGGTGCCGCTGTGTGAGCGTAGTATGGGTGCCGCTGTGTGAGCGTAGTATGGGTGCTGGTGTGTGAGCGTAGTATGGGTGCTGCTGTGTGAGTGTAGTATGGGTGCTGCTGTGTGAGCGTAGTATGGGTGCTGTGTGAGCGTAGTATGGGTGCCGCTGTGTGAGAGTAGTATGGGTGCTGCTGTGTGAGCGTAGTATGGGTGCTGCTGTGTGAGCGTAGTATGGGTGCTGCTGTGTGAGAGTAGTATGGGTGCTGCTGTGTGAGCGTAGTATGGGTGCTGCTGTGTGAGTGAAGTATGAGTGCTGCTGTGAGCGTAGAGTGGGTGCTGTGTGAGCGTAGAGTGGGTGCTGCTGTGTGAGCGTAGTATGGGTGCTGTGTGAGCGTAGTATGGGTGCTGCTGTGTGAGCGTAGTATGGGTGCTGTGTGAGCGTAGTATGGGTGCTGCTGTGTGAGCGTAGTATGGGTGCTGTGTGAGTGTAGTATGGGTGCTGCTGTGTGAGCGTAGTATGGGTGCTGTGTGAGTGTAGTATGGGTGCTGCTGTGTGAGCGTAGTATGGGTGCTGTGTGAGCATAGAGTGGGTGCTGCTGTGTGAGCGTAGTATGTGTGTGAGCGTAGTATGGGTGCTGTTTGAGCGTAGTATGGGTGCTGCTGTGTGAGCGTAGTATGGGTGCTGTGTGAGCGTAGTATGGGTGCTGCTGTGTGAGCGTAGTATGTGTGTGAGCGTAGTATGGGTGCTGTGTGAGCGTAGTATGGGTGCTGTGTGAACGTAGTATGGGTGCTGCTGTGTGAGCGTAGTATGGGTGCTGTGTGAGTGTAGTGTGGGTGCTGCTGTGAGGGAAGCTTTATGGGAGCTGAAAGGGCGGGTGGATGAATGTGCTAATGGGTGTTGGGAGGAGGGATTGATAATGAATTGGGGAGAGATGGGGTAATGGATGTACGTGGATGGAGTGCTTCAGTAATGGGTTCTTGGACAGGGATATGTTTGCGGTTGCTGTGTAGGGGAGATTAATCAGTGCCACCACCAAGTACATCTAATGCCACCTCTAAGACACCACATGATACCACATATCCCCACATGTCACCACCAAGATGCCACATTTCACCACAACACCACAATTCACCACATGACACCACATTTCAATACATGATACCCCATATCCCCACATGTCACCACATGACACCACATTTCAATACATGATACCCCATATCCCCACATGTCACCACATGACACCACATTTCAATACATGATACCCCATATCCCCACATGTCACCACATGACACCACATTTCAATACATGATACCGCATATCCCCACATGTCACCACATGACACCACATTTCAATACATGATACCCCATATCCCCACATGTCACCACATGACACCACATTTCAATACATGATACCCCATATCCCCACATGTCACCACATGACACCACATTTCACCAGCTGAGCTGCGGTTTAGTACGCTGCTCATGTATTCCTATGGGTGCTTGTACTTAGACGCACACGTGCACCCTAGTCGTGATTGACGCAAATATGCCAAGCTGCAGGATGGAAGTGTGTAGGGGCAGGGCAATTAAAGGAAGGCTCTTGATACAACCCATGATGCAGATCACACCACCACACCACACCACTGGTCATGCCCCCCACATCACTAGTCACATCCCCTGCGGCAGCACACAATAGGCCTTTCATGAATTTCAGCTCCAGGCCCATGTGAACCTTAATCTGGCACTGGCTATGACATCAGTCTTCGTGATGTTACCATGCCCGCCAGCGCCGCTAGCAATACTGGGAGGGAGAAGTGGGAGGAGACTGCATTCTGTAATGCTGCCGCTGCATTACAATAGGGAGGACCTGTAATGCAGTGTGCAGTTCATTGAACTTGGAGTCTCCTGCTGGCTGCTGCTGTCACTCCCTGGCTGGCTGTCAGTCGTTTCAGCTGCCAGTTTGGAGCAGCAGAGCGTACCGTAGCACGCTCCCACTACACAGACAGAAATAGAACGCCTCAATTGTGGACGCAGACAGCGGGAGAGTGATGCTCCCACTGCCCAGAGCAGTAAGGGGGAATAATAAGGGGTAGTGGGAAGCAGTGCTCCAGCTACCCGTAATTTTTGCTTTAATATTTGGGTCGCTAGCGGGTGCGTGTGTATGCACTCATCCATGACTGTTGACATATCAATGGATTTTGGGCCTAATTCAGCATCAGTAGTAGTTTTGCTAAAAGTAGCAAAACTACAACTGCTTTCTCTAGCATGTGGGGGGGCTCCCCAGCACAGGTTAAGGGCACCCCACATGCCAAGTCCGCCCCCCCCCCCGCTGATATGCGAGCGCATTGCTATACATAGATGCGCTCGCATTTTAAGGGTAGCCCTCTCCCTCCGCAGCCTAGCTGTAAAGGCAGTCGCCTGGCCGCCATCTTTTGGGTCGCAGCGGCTGCGTGTGCTGTCATGCAGCCACTGCAGCCTGCCCCACATATGGTCCAGAAACGTCTGCGTTGTCCGGACCACGCCCCTGAAACGGTGCATCGACGCCCCGTCACCACCCCCGCCAAGATTCCGTGTGGTATAATATGGGAGGAAGTACGTGGGGGGTGACACCATGAGTTACCACACCGGGTGACACCAACCCTAGTGACGCCTCTGGGTAGGTGGTATACAATTATGGATGGACTGCCGAGTGCCGACACAGAGGTAGCTACAGCCGTGGACTAACGTACTGTGTCTGCTGCTAATATAGACTGGATGATTGATAATGAGATGAAATCAATATATATATATATGTATGTATATATAATATCACTAGTACTGCAGCCGGACAGGTAGATAATATATTTATTAGGTAATGATGACTGATGACGGACCTGCTGGACACTGTCAGCTCAGCAGCACCGCAGACTGCTACAGTAAGCTACTATACTCTATAGTAGTATGTACAAAGAAGAAAGAAAAAAAAAAACCACGGGTAGGTGGTATACAATTATGGATGGACTGCCGAGTGCCGACACAGAGGTAGCTACAGCCGTGGACTACCGTACTGTGTCTGCTGCTAATATAGACTGGATGATAATGAGATGAAATCAATATATATATATGTATGTATATATAATATCACTAGTACTGCAGCCGGACAGGTAGATAATATATTTATTAGGTAATGATGACTGATGACGGACCTGCTGGACACTGTCAGCTCAGCAGCACCGCAGACTGCTACAGTAAGCTACTATACTATAGTAGTATGTACAAAGAAGAAAAAAAAAAAAAAACCACGGGTAGGTGGTATACAATTATGGATGGACTGCCGAGTGCCGACACAGAGGTAGCTACAGCCGTGGACTAACGTACTGTGTCTGCTGCTAATATAGACTGGATGATTGATAATGAGATGAAATCAATATATATATATATGTATGTATATATAATATCACTAGTACTGCAGCCGGACAGGTAGATAATATATTTATTAGGTAATGATGACTGATGACGGACCTGCTGGACACTGTCAGCTCAGCAGCACCGCAGACTGCTACAGTAAGCTACTATACTATAGTAGTATGTACAAAGAAGAAAGAAAAAAAAAAACACGGGTAGGTGGTATACAATTATGGATGGACTGCCGAGTGCCGACACAGAGGTAGCTACAGCCGTGGACTAACGTACTGTGTCTGCTGCTAATATAGACTGGATGATTGATAATGAGATGAAATCAATATACAGGTTGAGTATCCCTTATCCAAAATGCTTGGGACCAGAGGAATTTTGGATATCGGATTTTTCTGTATTTTGGAATAATTGCATACCATAACGAGATATTATGGTGATGGGACCTAAATCTAAGCACAGAAGGCATTTATGTTTCATATACATCTTATACACACAGCCTGAAGGTCATTTTAGCCAATATTTTTTATAACTTTGTGCATTAAACAAAGTGTGTGTACATTCACAGAATTCATTTATGTTTCATATACACCTTATACACACAGTCTGAAGTTCATTTAATACAATATTTTTAATAACTTTGAGTATTAAACAAAGTTTGTGTACACTGAGCCATCAAAACACAAAGGTTTCACTATCTCAGTCTCACTCAAAAAAGTCCGTATTTCGGAATATTCCGTATTTCGGAATATTTGGATATGGGATACTCAACCTGTATATATGTATGTATATATAATATCACTAGTACTGCAGCCGGACAGGTAGATAATATATTTATTAGGTAATGATGACTGATGACGGACCTGCTGGACACTGTCAGCTCAGCAGCACCGCAGACTGCTACAGTAAGCTACTATACTCTATAGTAGTATGTACAAAGAAGAAAGAAAAAAAAAAACACGGGTAGGTGGTATACAATTATGGATGGACTGCCGAGTGCCGACACAGAGGTAGCTACAGCCGTGGACTAACGTACTGTGTCTGCTGCTAATATAGAGTCTAGACTGGATGATAAATTATTGATAATGAGATGAAATCAATATAATATCACTAGTACTGCAGCCGGACAGGTACTATATATATTTATTATGTAATGACTGATGACGGACCTGCTGGACACTGTCAGGTCAGCACAGCACCGCAGACTGCTACAGTAAGCTACTATAGTAGTATGTATAAAGAAGAATGAAAAAAAAAAAAAACCACGGGTAGGTGGTATACAATATTATATATATATATATTATATACAATTATATATATATATATATATATATATTAAACTGGTGGTGATTGATTATTAAACTGGTGGTCACTTCAGGTCACGTTGCAACTTGCAACTAGTACTCCGAGGCCTAAGCAGACAATCACAAAATATATTATTATACTGGTGGTCAGTGTGGTCACAACAATGGCAGTGTGGCACTGACTCTGGCAGCAAAAGTGTGCACTGTACGTTATATGTACTCCTGAGTCCTGCTCTCAGACTCTAACTGCTCCCCACTGTCAGTGTCTCCCCCACAAGTCAGATAATACACTTACAGTCACACTATCTATTATCTAATCTAGTATAAATATCACTTCAGCAAGTAGTATAGTAGTATACAGTATAGTAGTACTCCTCCTAATAATGCTCCCCAAAATACTGTGTCTCTCTCTTCTCTAAACGGAGAGGACGCCAGCCACGTCCTCTCCCTATGACTCTCAATGCACGTGTGAAAATGGCGGCGACGCGCGGCTCCTTATATAGAATCCGAGTCTCGCGATAGAATCCGAGCCTCGCGAGAATCCGACAGCGTGATGATGACGTTCGGGCGCGCTCGGGTTAACCGAGCAAGGCGGGAGGATCCGAGCCTGCTCGGACCCGTGTAAAAAACCCTGAAGTTCGGGCGGGTTCGGATTCCGAGGAACCGAACCCGCTCATCTCTAATTCTAATTCCCCCCGGATTGGTCTCATTGAGCGTGGTACTCGGACCTCCTATCCATGGCTCTGGAGGATCCCTGGCCTCTGCTGCTCCAAAACGATCTTCTTCAGCAAGGGCTGTTCGTCTATCCAGACTTACAGCGACTACGTTTAGGCTCCATCAAAGTCCATATTTCGGCGCTCTCTATTTTCTTCCAGAAACAACGTGCCGTGTTGCCGGAAGTACAGACATTCCTAAAAGGAGTTCTTCATATGCAACCACCCTTTGTACCTCCCATGGCTCCGTGGGATCTCAATTTGGCTCTGCCCTTTCTTCAATCGGACTGCTTTGAACCATTACATAGAGTGGAGTTAAAGTTTCTCACCTGGAAGACGGTGATGTTATTTGCATTGGCGTCTGGCAGACATGTCTCTGAATTGGGGGCCTTATCCTGTAAGAGCCCTTATTTGATTTTTCATGAAGACATGGCAGAACTCAGGGCCCGGCCTCAGTTTTTGCCAAAAGTGGTTTCAGCTTTTCATGTGAATCAACCCATTGTGGTTCCGGTGTTGTCTGACGCTTCCAGAGTCCTTGGACGTGCTGAGGGCTCTGAAGATTTATGTCAAACGGACTGCTCGTCATCGGAAATCTGATTCTCTGTTTGTCCTTTATAATGCCACCAAGATTGGTTGTCCGGCTTCTAATCAATCAATTGCTCGTTGGCTCAGGTTGACCATCAACAGCCTATACTTCAGTGGCTCTGCCTTTGCCGATGTCTATTCAAGCCCACTTGATGAGGTCTGTGGGCTCTTCCTGGGCGGCTGCCTGGGGTGTCTCGGTCTTAAAGTTGTGTTGAACTGCTACTTGGTCTGGTTCGAACACTTTTGTGAAATTCTATCGGTTCAAAACTTTGGCCAAGGATGGTCAGGCGGTTTTACAGGGGTCTCAGCACTTTCCCACATGTTTGTGAGCTTTGGGACTTCCCCATGGTACTAACGTTCAGATCCCCAGTATCCACTAGGACGTTAGAGAAAATAGGAATTTAATACCTACCGGTAATTCCTTTTCTCGTAGTTCGTAGTGGATACTGGGCGCCCACCTCGGTGCTTTGATTCCTGCTTACCTGTGTAAGTTTTTGGTTGGCCCACCAGTGTGATCCCTTTATGTTGTTGGGATGGCTGTGCTATCCTGGTTAGGTTGGTGTTGCTATCCTCTGTTCTGGTTAGCGCCCTCCTTTCGGTTATGGCTGTGTGTTGGCTTAGTGCCTCACCACTGTTGTACCTGTTTTCTTCTCTCATGATATTTCCATCTCGAGCACAGTTTCCTAGACTGAGTCTGGTAAGAGGGGCATAGAGGGGATAAGCCAGCACACACACATACACACACTAAAGGTTTTAAAGTGCCAGGCTCCAGTGGACCCGCTCTATACCCCATGGTACTAAAGTACAGATCCCCAGTATCTACTACGGACTACGAGAAAAGGAATTACCGGTATGTATTAAATTCCTATTATTAGTGTTAGTATCCTTTATTTATATGGTGGCATAAGGGTTCCACAGTGCTGATCAAAGTACATAAACAAATGAGCACACATGGAAACAGTGACTTATAATACAAGTACATGGTTAATAAGCATTTCTGCATCAGTGGTCATAGCACTCAAATAAACAGTAGGGTGGTGGAAACCAAGGGTTAGGTGCTGCTGAAGGGAGTATGGAGTAGATGATAGTATAAGTGAGGGGTGGAAAAGCACATGAGGGAAGAGGACCCTGCTCGTGAAAGCTTACATTGTAAAGTGGAGGGGCAGAAGACAGGGGTGACACAGATGGATAGACAGTGACTTGGAAAAATCTTGTCATACCAGGGTTATCATACCAGTTTTTTTTTCCATTAATGTTTTAATATTGAATCTTGATTATTATATTCATACTGTGTAACAGTGCTATGTATAAGAAACCATGTTTTAGTGCTTTCTAATATTAACAATACAAAGTTATTAGGGTTTGATATGCTTTATTTTACATGTTTCAAAAAACCCAATTTTTTTTACTGCTTATCGTTCCTATTACATCTGAATAAATGTAGATAGTCTAAACATAGTAGAACATACAAAGTACACTAAGAGACATCTTATTATGACTGAAGGTTTTAAATTTAAATAAACTGAAGGAGAGTAAATTGTGTGGTGTTTCTCTGTGTATTGCCTCTTTAATGAGTTGTTTACCCTTTAAGATTGAGAATGTTAGTTGTAGTTTTCTCCTGTCCTATAGGATTGTTAGTAGAGGTTGTTTGTGGAGTCTTAGCTGATGCTAGGCAGATTTATTACCTATCTGATCTGGTTCACCCCTCCCCATAGGCAGGATATAATGCATTCCAAGTTCAGCGGCCGTGCGGGATGCCGGCCAAACCCAAACTATGTTTTAAAGGGGAAATCACTTACAAGGCATAGTTTTGCCTTGTAGGGGATTGCCCCTTTAAAAATACATCAAAGTTTGGCTGGCATCCTGTACGGCCACCGAACTCGGGCAGCATTATATCCCGCCCTATATCTCTGTTGTGTGTGAATTTACTGCATTGGTTCAGCACTCAAATGAAGAACAATTCCAGGGGCATTTCCTTATACTGTAATAGCCTTTTTTTTAAGAAGACACGGCAAAGTGCCAGTAGTCACAGCACATTTAAAAAAAAGTGTGTTTAAAAAAACCATTTGGTTTAAATCAAGGTGGTTTAAACTAGCGATGAGCGGGTTCGGTTCCTCGGAATCCGAACCCCCTCAAACTTCACCCATTTTACACGGTTCCGAGGCAGACTCGGATCTTTCCGCCTTGCTCGGTTAACCCGAGCGCGCCCAAACGTCATCATCCCGCTGTCTGATTCTCGCGAGATTCGTATTCTATATAAGGAGCCGCGTGTCGCCGCCATTTTCACTCGTGCATTGGAGATGATAGGGAGAGGACGTGCAGCGTTCTCTCAGTTGTGTTTAGTGTGCTGCAAATATCTGTGCTCAGTGTGCTGCAAATATCTGTGCTCAGTGTGCTTGCAAATATCTGTGCTCAGTGTGCTGAAAATATCTACATTCTCTGCCTGAAAAACGCTCCATATCTGTGCTGCATTGTAGTATATAGTAGGACAGTGCAGAATTTTGCTGACCAGTGACCACCAGTATTATATCAGTACGGTACAGTAGTCCACTGCTCTACCTACCTCTGTGTCGTCAAGTATACTATCCATCCATACCTGTGGTGCATTTTAGTTGTGCGCAGTATATATAGTAGGAGGACAGTGCAGAATTTTGCTGACCACCAGTATATAATATATAGCAGTACGGTACAGTAGTCCGCTGCTCTACCTACCTCTGTGTCATCAAGTATACTATCCATCCATAACTGTGGTGCATTTTAGTTGTGCGCAGTATATATAGTAGGAGGACAGTGCAGAATTTTGCTGATCACCAGTATATAATATATAGCAGTACGGTACAGTAGTCCGCTGCTCTACCTACCTCTGTGTCGTCAAGTATACTATCCATACATACCTGTGGTGCATTTTAGTTGTGCGCAGTATATATAGTAGGAGGACAGTGCAGAATTTTGCTGACCACCTGTAAATAATCAGTAGCGGATCTTGCCACAGGCGAGCAGGACTTTTGCCCGGGGTGTCACCTTCCGGAGGGCGCTGGCGCCTTCCGGAGGGTGCCGCACCATGGCAAGTTCCGACACTGCTGTGCCCTCCCGCTGCCCGCTGTGTCCCCCGGCTGTGCGGCTGTGTCCCCTGCGAAGGGAACTAGATGCTATGCGTCTAGTTTCCCTTCGTGGAGAGGACCTTTGCTGAGCGGTGCGCGATGATGTCATCGCGCACCGCACATAAAAGGTCCTCTCCATGAAGGGAACTAGATGCTACGCGTCTAGTTTCCCTTCGTGGAGAGGACCTTTTGCTGTGCGGTGTGCGATGACATCATCGCACACCGCTCAGCATTTAAGCGGCGCTACTACTGTACAGGGGGCGTAAATGACCATGCCCCCTGTATTAAGCCACGCCCCCATTTCCTGCCCGGGGCGCAGAGAGGGCTCGAACCGGCCATGTATATAATATATAGCAGTACGGTACAGTAGTCCACTGCTCTACCCACCTCTGTGTCGTCAAGTATACGATCCATCCATACCTGTGGTGCATTTTAGTTGTACGCAGTATATATAGTAGGAGGACAGTGCAGAATTTTGCTGACCACCAGTATATAATATATAGCAGTGCGGTACAGTAGGCCACTGCTCTACCTACCTCTGTGTCGTCAAGTATACTATCCATCCATACCTGTGGTGCATTTTAGTTGTGCGCAGTATATATATAGTAGGAGGACAGTGCAGAATTTTGGTGACCACCAGTATATAATATAGAGCAGTACTGTACAGTAGTCCACTGCTCTACCTACCTCTGTGTCGTCAAGTATACTATCCATCCATACCTGTGGTGCATTTTAGTTGTGCGCAGTATATATAGTAAGAGGACAGTGCAGAATTTTGCTGACCACCAGTATATAATATATAGCAGTACGGTACAGTAGTCCACTGCTCTACCTACCTCTGTGTCATCAAGTATACTAGCCATCCATACCTGTGGTGCATTTTAGTTGTGCGCAGTATATATAGTAGGAGGACAGTGCAGAATTTTGCTGACCACCAGTATATAATATATAGCAGTACGGTACCTTAGGCCATTGCTATTGATATATTACTGGCATATAAGTCCACACATTACAAAATGGAGAACAAAAATGTGGAGGGTAAAATAGGGAAAGATCAAGATCCACTTCCACCTCGTGCTGAAGCTGCTGCCACTAGTCATGGCTGAGACGATGAAATGCCATCAACGTCGTCTGCCAAGGCCGATGCCCAATGTCATAGTAGAGAGCATGTAAAATCCAAAAAACAATAGTTCAGTAAAATGACCCAAAAATCTAAATTAAAATCGTCTGAGGAGAAGCGTAAACTTGCCAATATGCCATTTATGACACGGAGTGGCAAGGAACGGCTGAGGCCCTCTCCTATGTTCCTCATGACTAGTGGGTCAGCGTCACATGAGGATGGAAGCACTCATCCTTCCACTAGAAAAATGAAAAGACTTAAGCTGGCAAAAGCACAGCAAAGAACTGTGCGTTCTTCTAAATCACAAATCCCCAAGGAGAGTCCAATTGTGTCGGTTGCGATGCCTGACCTTACCAACACTGGACGGGAAGAGGTGGCGCCTTACACCATTTGCACGCCCCCTGCAAGTGCTGGAAGGAGCACCCGCATTCCAGTTCCTGATAGTCAAATTGAAGATGTCACTGTTGAAGTACACCAGGATGAGGATATGGGTGTTGCTAGCGCTGAGGAGGAAATTGACAAGAAGGATTCTGATGGTGAGGAGGTTTGTTTAAGTCAGGCACCCGGGGAGAAACCTGTTGTCCGTGGAACGAATATGGCCATTGACATGCCTGGTCAAATTACAAACAAAATCACCTCATCGGTGTGGAATTATTTTAACAGAAATGCGGACAACATTTGTCAAGCCGTGTGTTGCCTTTGTCAAGCTGTAATAAGTAGGGGTAAGGACGTTAACCACCTAGGAACATCCTCCCTTATACGTCACCTGGAGCGCATTCATCAGAAGTCATTGACAAGTTCAAAAACTTTGGGTGACAGCGGAAGCAGTTCACTGACAACTAAATCCCTTCCTCTTGTAACCAAGCTCCTGCAAACCACACCACCAACTCCCTCAGTGTCAATTTCCTCCTTAGATAGGAAAGACAATAGTCCTGCAGGCCATGTCACTGGCAAGTCTGACGAGTCCTCTCCTGCCTGGGATTCCTCCGATGCATCCTTGAGTGTAACGCCTAATGCTGCTGGTGCTGCTGTTGTTGCAGCTGGGAGTCGATCGTCATCCCAGAGGGGAAGTCGGAAGACCCCTTGTACTACTTCCAGTAAGCAATTGACTGTCCAACAGTCCTTTGCGAGGAAGATGAAATATCACAGCAGTCATCCTGCTGCAAAGCGGATAACTCAGGCCTTGGCAGCCTGGGCGGTGTTAAACGTGTGTCCGGTATCCACCGTTAATTCACAGGGAACTAGAGTATTGCTTGAGGTACTGTGTCCCCGGTACCAAATACCATCTAGGGTCCACTTCTCTAGGCAGGCGATACAGAGAATGTACACAGACGTCAGAAAAAGACTCACTAGTGTCCTAAAAAATTCAGTTGTACCCAATGTCCACTTAACTACGGACATGTGGACAAGTGGAGCAGGGCAGACTCAGGACTATATGACTGTGACAGCCCACTGGGTAGATGTATTGCCTCCCGCAGCAAGAACAGCAGCAGCGGCACCAGTAGCAGCATCTCGCAAACGCCAACTCGTTCCTAGGCAGGCTACGCTTTGTATCACCGTTTTTCAGAAGAGGCACATAGCTGACCTCTTACGGAAACTGAGGAACATCGTCGCAGAATGGCTTACCCCAATTGGACTCTCCTGGGGATTTGTGACATCGGACAACGCCACCAATATTGTGCGTGCATTACATGTGGTCAAATTCCAGCACGTCCCATGTTTTGCACATACATTGAATTTGGTGGTGCAGTGCCCTTTCACAAACTGGCTTTATTTTACCTAAGTTGCCCCCCCTCCAGTGTGTACTCCGAAAGAGTGTTTAGTGCAGCCGCTCACCTTGCCAGCAATTGGCGTACGAGGTTACTTCCAGAAAATGTGGAGAAGATGAAGTTCATCAAAATTAATTATAATCAATTCCTCCGTGGAGACATTCACCAGCAATTGCCTCCAGAAAGTACACAGGGACCTGAGATGGTGGATTCCAGTGAGCACGAATTAATAATCTGTGAGGAGGGGGATGTACACAGTGAAAGGGGTGAGGAATTGGACGATGAGGAGGAGGTGGACATCTTGCTTCTGTAGAGCCAGTTTGTGCAAGGAGAGATTGATTGCTTCTTTTTTGGTGGGGGCCCAAACCAACCAGTCATTTCAGCCACAGTCGTGTGGCATACCCTGTCGCTGAAATGATGGGTTTGTTAAAGCGTGCATGTCCTGTTTATACAACATAAGGGTGGGAGGGCCCAAGGACAATTCCATCTTGCACCTCTTTTTTTATTTATTTATCTTTGCATCACGTGATGTTTGGGGCTAATTTTTTTAAGTGCCATCCTGTCTGACACTGCAGTGCCACTCCTAGATGGGCCAGGTGTTTGTGTCGGCCACTTGGGTTGCTTAGCTTAGCCATCCAGCGACCTTGGTGCACCTCTTTTTTTCTTTGCATCATGTGCTGTTTGGGGACTATTTTTTTAAGTGCCATCCTGTCTGACACTGCAGTGCCACTCCTAGATGGGACAGGTGTTTGTGTCGGCCACTTGGGTCGCTTAGCTTAGCCATCCAGCGACCTTGGTGCACCACTTTTTTTCTTTGCATCATGTGCTGTTTGGGGACTATTTTTTAAATCTGCCATCCTGTCTGACACTGAAGTGCTACTCCTAGATGGGCCATGTGTTTGTGTCGGCCACTTGGGTCGCTTAGCTTAGTCATCCAGCGACCTCGGTGCAAATTTTAGGACTAAAAATAATATTGTGAGGTGTGAGGTGTTCAGAATAGACTGGAAATGAGTGGAAATAATGGTTATTGAGGTTAATAATACTATGGGAACAAAATGACCCCCAAATTCTATGATTTAAGCTGTTTTTGAGGGTTTTTTGTAAAAAAAACACCCGAATCCGACAAAAAATTTACAGGGAGGTTTTGCCAAAACGCGTCCGAATCCAAAACACGGCCGCGGAACCGAATCCAAAACCAAAACACAAAACCCGAAAAATTTCCGGTGCACATCACTAGTTTAAACCAGCTAACCCTGTGTCATGCAGTACATACAGTATAATACATTGATCTATGGCATACATGTCAAACAACAGTGTACAGTATGACAACATAATTCTCCACTTTTAGCTACACTGTCAGTCTTTGCTATTTTTCACTAATATGATGCTGTTTTTACTCTTATGTTATGCTACTTTCAGGCAAATATATGTGCAAATTTTGTACAATTGAAAGTGCTATGTTAAATTACAGTATAGTACAGAAGTGATGCCAATATGAAAATACACTTGTGAAACCTTAGAGCGAGATCTGGCGCCACTCTATGCTGCACATAGAGCAAAGCTAAATAAGGACACATCCGTATTGTGACTAGTATTCATTCTCATTAATAGTAAGGTTCTACATATAAAATCAGTTCCAAAATATTTTAAATGGTTAATCTATGCCCAGCACTTCTTGAAAATCAAACCTAATAAACACATGAATTTCACATTAATCAAAAATAGTCATTTATTAGAGTATGAAGCTAATCACATTTATTGTTTTGAAATTTAGAAATTGCTATTTTAGGGGTACATTTACTAAGCAGTGATAAGAGCGGAGAAGTGAGCCAGTGGAGATCTATAATTTGCATACTATAAAATGATACAGAACTGCTGATTGGTTGATGGGGAAATTTCTCCACTGGCTCACTTCTCCGTTCTTATCACTGCTTAGTAAATGTACCCCTTAAAACGGTATCCTGTAACAATAGTAATATTCCAAAATTATACAAAGATACCATTGTGACTGGTTACTTATTGGAGTCTTAAGGGCCCCATACACTAGTACGATTTTACACGATTTCCCACAATTCCGATATATCCGTCTGATATATTGTATGAAATTGTGTACAATCGTATGTGTTTTAGATCGTATCCAATCTGATGTGCATCCCCGTGGCTGTCGGATAGGATCCCCTAGGTCGTTGGTTCTGCACTAATGATATATCGGAATTGGATGGAATCGGATGAAAAAAGTGTGTTTTTTGTGCATGTGATATATCGCATGCGATGTATCACAGGGAAGTTTCACTGGCATTCTCAGGACACTCCCAGCCCCCGTAGCCCTCTATCCAGCCCATCAGATATATCTCATGGTACAATTGTATGCCGTACGATGTATTGCATGCGATGTATAGCGGCTTCATCAATCGCATGCGATATATCTTATGCAAAAATAGCACAAAAGTACCAAATCGTATGGAATCACTCCCGGGAAGGTCCCAGGGGAGTTCAAGGGAAACTGCATCCGACTTCAACCTCAGAAATATTGTTGTAGTGTATGGGGCCCTTAACATTTATCATATTATTTTGTTAATTTAGCTTTTTTCTACATAATGAAAATTGTACTAAAGAAAATATAATCACATTCTAATTTCATGATTCCTATTTAAATGCTTCTACAGTCAGGCATGTAAAAAATTGTGATTTTCATAGTTATTGTATTTAGGAAAGATTACCCATATAACAAAGCAAGTGCCTGTTGCATGGCTGTAAATGGCTGTAAATGGTCTGGGTACACTCCATTATTCTGTTCAAGCGGAGATTTGTTGGACCTGATCCAGGTGATGAATCTTAAAGTTCAAACTACTGTAACATGTTATATTCATCTCATTTGGCTGAAGGAGTTGGCAGCAGCTAACAACTGATGTTCATATACAATCCTGGAATGGCGATATTAGCCAGGTTCTGTATGCCCATGGGCAGTTGCTCTGCACAATGGCAATTTCTGCAAAGGGACAATTTTTTTGCTCTGGCTGAAAGGTGGATTGTGGCAGATAGTACTGCTCTTTCTTTCAGATAAACTGGAAAAAATTATATTTTGTTTTGCTCTAGATTTTAATTGTTTCCAAGAAGCATAAAAAGACAATTTGAAAGGGCTTAAAGGGGTCGATTTAATTAGCTGCTTGCCCCAGGAGTAAGTGTGGCCCTGCTAGCTCTGAACTCACAGATTGTGGTCCGCAGCTGCATAAGGCTTCATACAAAATTTGTGAATCTGGGACAGAAAGGGGGCGAATTGAGGTGCCATTGCCAACGTTTTCACGCCATTGTAAATGGAATTCACCTCCTCACAGCTAATTGAATTGACCCCATAGGTTGTTTCTTGGGAGTTCTCTTTGATCAAAGTAGACAAACAGGATGCATTAATGCCAAAATATTTGTTGTAGATTAGGGGTGCAATGCTCAGTAGCAGTGCTCCAAAAGTTGGAAGTACCAAACATGGTAATCCCTTTAAAAATATTGTCGCATGAAATAACTTTATCTATTCATATAGTGGTGACTATTGTATTTTTTTTTCTTTTATTATATAGGAAGAGAAGAATATGTGAGTACTATGCCAAAGCTATGGGCACGAAAGAGGCACTACATGTAAGAAATTAATGTTTTGCAACTGTTATATACTGTATATTCAGGCATACAGTAGTAAGTGTCAAATTGTTATTTAACTGTGGTTGATTCCCTTGTCATCCATGCATAAAGAGAATGCATGGCTGAGTAGCAGAGAACTGCAAGTGACTGACAGTGAAAACAAAGCTAAATTAAAAAACAGCTAGTATCTCCCTTCTTTAAAACCTCATCCAACACCACAACAAGCTAGGCTTTCTTTCACCCAGGGCAAATATTCAGCTCGGCTCTTCCCTCCACACACACACATATACACCTACCTACACACAATTAATTGTAGTATATTGGATTTAAGATATAGTAAACGTCAGAACCCTCCACATGCCCCTTGCTTGCCCTACATATCTCAATTCATGCAATCATACCTCCCCGCATATCAGTATGTGCATTGCACAGTATCATCAGCACAGCTTTTTACCTCACTGTTGTGACCATTGTCTTCAACAGACTGTTCATGTCTGTTCACACTGATAGAGTAAAACATAAAAACAGCGCTCAAAAGAATATAATCAGGTGTTTTCAAAAAGCAATTGACATCCATTTAATAAAAAACATAATATAATAACAAATCTATAAAACATTCATGAATATGAATTTAAAAAGAACCCCAAAGCCAGTCTCTAGACCACAATTAGTCTCTCTTGGGGCAGGCTAATGAACCAGTAATGGCATCATCAATAGATCCTCCATGCAGTATATAGATGTTAATGGGACAACCAGTCAAAGGGTGGATAGTTACCAGATTCCTTGTGGTTTTGTCCAGGTAGCCCACCTAGCCAGGGTCCAGAGTACACTCTTGTCCTGCGCAACAATCGTGGTGGTTCTCCCTTTATTAAATGTCCACAGTGATGAATGCTGGAATCTCCCAAGGCTTATAACAGCTGCAAAGAGTCCCACAGAACGGTCCAGCAATGCCCTGGTCAGAGGCTGGATCTCTTACGCGTTTCGCTGTCACTTGGCAGCTTTATCAAAGGTCTCATACTAATACTGTATATACAATTGCTGTGGAAGGAACTGTTTGTTGCAAAAAATGAAAAGTTGTAAATGGCCATCAGGCCCCTCGAACCTCCCCACCTGCTCTGTCATACCCTCCACATCTACCCATGTGACCATCAGACACCCTCCCCCTCAGGCCTCCCCATTTGCCACTTAAACCTTCCCAAATGCCCCTACCATCCATTCCATCCAAATGCCTATCAGACCTCCTCACATGCACCTTACATGCTATAAGATCTCCCCTCATGCTCTTATATGCTATCAGATTCCCTCCATATGCCATCAGAACTCTGTCTATGCAGTCCCCCCCCACATGCAACCTCCACTTGCCACCAGACCCACTCCATTTGCGACCATACCACAAGCAGATCCACACCAAATGCCTTCAGACACCACGTCACATGTCATCAGGCATCCCTATGTGCCTCTGACATGCCATTAAATGTCCCCATGTGCAACAAAATCTCTCTACATGCCCATCAGACATCCTCACATGCCCTTATATGCCATCAGACTCCCTTCACACCCCATCAAACCTCTATCACATGCCACCAGACCCCCACCACATGACACCAGAATCTCTTCACTTGCCACCAGCCACCTCCACTTTCCACAAGACTCTGCTCCCCCTACCCACATTCATGGGCATGCTATATAATATCTACAATTTTTATAGGGGCTGCAGGGCTAGCTGAATCTGCATTGGCTCTGTAGCTGCCAATCTGATCATTCTCATGAGGTTGCTAACCAGATCTCAGCACATTTTCTTCTGACCCCTGGTATTGAGTTTCTTTGGAGCGACTCAGAGTTTGTCGTAGTTGATGCATCTCCCCCCACATACGTATGCTGGTGATACCTGACAGCCCCCTCCCTTTGTCCACAACATCTGCTGCCCTAGCTTCACACCTGCTGTAGTGTAACTAGCCACAGACTGGCCATTGTAAAGCTGGTACTGTCAAAAACAATGTTGGTAGTCCAGAGGTTACCAACACAGCAACAAAAAGTACTGGTACTGTATGTGGTGGCTGAGGTAATTAACAACACTGGAACTTGTGAAGTGGAAATGTTGCCACCCCAGTGGTTCATGTATAATAGGCGTCGGTCCCAAAGACATTTGCTCATTATACCAAAAAAAAGAGCATAAATAATTCACATACTCAAGATTAAAAAAAAAATTTAAAACTGAAATGTAAATGATTCCATGAAAATTTTATTTTCCGCTTTATTAAATATAAAAGTCTTCATTTCTTCATCTAATGTAGAACAGATCTACTAAAGAAAAAAAGCTGAAAAACCTCCACAAAGATGCCCTCCTATTAAAACAGAAAACATGTGATAAGGTTATGACCGAGAGTAACCGGGAACTCTCATTCACGTCCTATTAAACACAAGCAAATTTGCCATGCACTGGAACTTGTAAACCCAATGCAATAAAAAATTATAAAAGGTTTGTGCTCACATACTTACAGCATTTATAGGCAAACCATACAGTACGTAGTTAACTGTCAACACAACTGTTATACATTTCACATTTAAAAATACTATAGTTAAAAACTAGGATTCCCCAACTGCAGCAGGTCCAAAAATACTTAGCCTACAGATGTGTCATTCTACATCCTTTCTGCAGTCTTGTTAAATGGGTTTAGTATGAAATACCTACACTCAAAATCCCGACGGTCAAAATACCGTCAACAATTGACCGACGGTCAAAATCCTGACATGGTCAAAATACTGATATGTCTCATACGTCCAAGAACCATGGGGTATAGACGGGATCCGCAGGAGACATGGGCACTTTTAGACTTTAGAAGGGGTGTGAACTGGCTCCTCCCTCTATGCCCCTCCTCCAGACTTCAGTCAGATTCTGTGCCCAGTGAGACTGGATGCACACTGAGAGGTTCTCCAGAGTTTCTCAGAAAAAGACTTATGTTAGGTTTATTATTTTCAGGGAGACCTGCTGGCAACAGGCTTCCTGCATCGTGGGACTGAGGGGAGAGAAGCAGTTCTACTTCTGTGAGTTTCAAGGCTCTGCTTCTTAGGCTACTGGACACCATTAGCTCCAGAGGGTCTGATCGCTAGGTACGCCTAGATGCTCGTTCCCGGAGCCGCGCCGTCACCCCCCTTGCAGAGCCAGAAGTCAGGAGCCGGGTGAGTAGAAGAAGATCAGAAGACTTCAGTGACGATAGAAGACGGCTTTTGAGGTACCGCGCACGGGCGCGCTGCGTGCCATGCTCCCACACACAAAACGGCACTGCAGGGTGCAGGGCGCAGGGGGGGCGCCCTGGGCAGCATAAAACCTCATTTGCTACTGGCACAAGTGTATACAGTGCCTGGGCACTAAATACAGACCCCGCCAGTATAAATATATAATATTAAGCGGGACTGAAGCGCGCCATTAAGGGAGCGTGGCTTAGCCCTCACAGCTCTGGCCAGCGCCATTTTCTCTTCACAGCTGCAGAGACGCTGAGCCTGGCCCCCCACACTACTGTACAAGTAACAGGGTACAAAACGGGGGGGCACTAGAGATTTGGTGCTATTTTATTAACTATAAAAGTGCTAACAGGTCTGGGCTGTATTTTACACGCTTCAGTACCGGGATAGGCGCTGGGTTGTGAGCTGGCAGAACTCACTCTGTGTTTCTCTAACAGGCTTTGCTGTGGGTCTGTCCCCTATAGCCTAGTGTGGTTGTGGGTGTCGGTACGCGTGTGTCGACATGTCTGAGGCTGAGTGCTCTTCCCAGGAGGAGGCTGGAGTGGGGACAGAAAAGACTGTGGGAGTGACTGTGTCGGCACCGCCGACGGCTGATTGGGTAAATATGTTGAGTGTTTTGAATGCAAATGTGGCTCGGTTAACTAAGAGATTAGATAAATCTATGTCTAGAAACCAGACATGTAGAAAATCCATGGAGGATGCATTGCCACAAACTCAGACCCCTTCGGGGTCACAGAAACGTGCATTTACCCAGATAGCGGATACAGATACCGACACGGACTCTGATTCCAGTGTCGACTATAGTGATGCCAGATTGAATCCTAAACTGGCTAAGAGCATTCGGTACATGATTGTGGCGATAAAAGACGTATTACATATCACGGAGGACCCTGCTGTTCCTGATACAAGGGTCTGTATGTTTAAAGGAAAGAAACCTGAGGTAACGTTTCCTCCCTCTCATGAACTGAACGCTCTTTTTGAAAAGGCTTGGGAAAATCCTGACAAGAAGGTACAGGTTCCCAAAAGAATTCCGGTGGCATATCCGTTCCCCTCTGGGGACAGGGAAAAGTGGGAGTCAACCCCCACGGTGGACAAAGCTCTATCGCGTCTGTCCAAAAAGGTAGCGCTTCCGTCTCCTGACACGGCAGCCCTAAAGAATCCTGCGGATCGTAAGCAGGAAAATACACTAAAATCCATTTATGTCACTACAGGTTCACTGCTCAGGCCTGCCGTTGCTTCGGCATGGGTGAGTAGCACTATTGAAAAGTGGGCAGATAACTTGTCATCTGAGATAGATACCCTGGACAGGGAGAGCGTGCTTTTGTCTCTGGGTCATATCAGGGACGCTGCAGCATATTTAAAAGAAGCTGCAAGGGATATTGGCCTTTTGGGATCAAGGGCCAATGCCATGGCAGTCTCAGCTAGAAGAGCATTGTGGATTCATCAATGGAATGCTGATGCTGACTCTAAGAAGGCGATGGAGTCTCTACCGTTTAACGGTAGTGTCTTGTTTGGTGACGGCCTCACTGAACTGGTATCTACGGCTACCGTGGGTAAGTCATAATTTTTACCTTATGTTCCTGCACAACAAAAGAAAACACCCCACTATCAGATGCAGTCCTTTCAGCCCAATAAATACAAAAAAGGACGAGGGTCCTACTTCCTTGCTGCGAGAGGATGAGGAAGGGGAAAAAGGTCACAGGCTGTGACAAGTTCTCAAGAACAGAAGTCCTCTCCGGCTTCTACCAAATCCACCGCATGACGCTGGGGCTCCTCTGCGGGAGTCCGCACCGGTGGGGGCACGTCTCAAACTCTTCAGTCAGGTCTGGGTTCACTCGGCCCTGGATCCTTGGATATTAGAAATAGTAACCCAAGGGTACAAATTAGAGTTTCAAGACGTGCCCCCTCACTGATTTTTCAAATCGGCCTTGCCAACTTCTCTTCCAGAAAGGGAGGTAGCGTGCGCTGAAATACTAAAGCTGTGTAAAAATCAAGTCATTGTCACGGTACCCCCGTCACAACAGGGGGAAGGCTTTTATTCCAGCCTGTTCGTGGTCCCGAAGCCGGATCGCTCAGTCAGACCGATTCTGAACCTAAAATCCCTCAATTTCTATCTAAAAAAATTAAAATTCGAGATGGAATCTCTCCGAGCAGTGATCTCCAGTCTGGAGGAGGGGGATTTTATGGTGTCGGTCGACATAAAGGATGCCTACTTACACGTCTCCATATATCCTACACATCAGGCTTACCTAAGGTTTGCTGTTCAGGATTGTCATTACCAATTTCAGACGTTGGTCTGTCCTCGGCTCCGAGGATTTTCACCAAGGTTATGGCAGAAATTATGGTTCTCCTGCGCAAGCAGGATATCACAATTATCCCGTACTTGGATGATCTCCTCATAAAGGCGAGATCCAAGGAGCAATTGCTGAAAAACGTTGCGCTCTCACTGACGATTCTGCAACAACATGGTTGGCTCCTAAACTTGCCAAATCACAGTTGGTTTCGACAACGCGGCTGTCATTCCTGGGTATGATTCTGGATACAGAATTACAGAGAGTTTTTCTTCCAGAGGAAAAGGCTCTGGAAATACAGAACATGGTGAAACAGATTCTGAAACCGGCAAGAGTGTCGATTCTTCAATGCACTCGGGTGCTGGGGAAGATGGTGGCGGCCTACGAGGCCATTCAGTTTGGCAGATTCCACGCCAGAGTGTTTCAGTGGGACCTGTTGGATAAGTGGTCCGGGTCTCACCTGGACATGCACTGGAAAATTATCCTATTTTCCAGGACCAGAATCTCCCTTCTGTGGTGGCTGCACAGTTCTCACCTCCTGGAGGGACGCAGGTTCGGGATTCAGGATTGGATCCTGGTGACCACAGATGCAAGTCTCCGAGGCTGGGGAGCAGTCACACAGGGGAGAAATTTTCAGGGAAAATGGTCAAGCCAGGAAGCTTGTCTGCACATAAACTTTCTGGAATTAAGGGCCAATTACAAAGGCATTCTGCAAGCGGAACATCTTCTTTGCGGTCTGCCCGTCTTGTTTCAGTCAGACAACATAACAGCAGTGGCATACATAAACCGCCATGGCGGAACAAAGAGCAGAGCGGCGATGGCGGAGGCCACGAAAGTTCTTCGCTGGGCGGAGAGACATGCAAGCGCTCTGTCAGCAGTCTTCATTCCAGGAGTGGAAAACTGGGGATCAGACTTCCTCAGCAGACACCATCTCCATCCAGGAGAGTGGGGTCTTCATCAAGAGGTCTTTGCAGAAGTGACAAGTCGTTGGGGAATTCCTCAAATAGACATGATGGCATCTCGCCTCAACAAGAAACTTCCGAGATATTGTTCCAGGTCAAGGGACCCTCAAGCAATAGCGGTGGATGCCCTAGTGACACCGTGGGTGTTTCCGTCGGTCTATGTGTTCCCTCCACTTCCACTCATTCCAAAGGTGATAAAGATTATAAGAAGAACAAGGGTTCAGGCGATACTCATTGTTCCAGACTGGCCAAGGAGGGCCTGGTATCCAGATTTTCAGGAGTTGCTCATAGAAGATCCCTGGCCTCTTCCTCTGTGGGAGGACCTATTACAACAAGGACCGTGCGTGTATCAAGACTTACCACGGCTGCGTTTGACGGCATGGCGGTTGAACGCCAAATCCTAGCCCGAAAGGGTATTCCCAGTGAAGTCATTCCCACACTTCTTCAGGCTAGAAAAGAAGTAACGGCAAAGCATTACCACCGTATTTGGAGGAAATATGTGTCTTGGTGTGAATCCAAGAAGGCTCCTACGGAGGATTTTCAGCTGGGGCGTTTGCTCCATTTTTTGCAAGCAGGTGTGGATGCGGGCCTAAAGTTGGGCTCCATTAAAGTACAGATTTCGGCCTTATGAATCTTCTTTCAGAAAGAATTGGCCTCCCTTCCAGAAGTTCAGACCTTCGTGAAAGGCGTGCTGCACATCCAACCTCCATTTGTGCCTCCTGTGGCACCGTGGGATCTTAATGTGGTATTGCAGTTCCTGCAATCTCATTGGTTTGAACCTTTACGTAAGGTTGAGTTAAAATTCCTTACTTGGAAAGTAGTCATGTTGTTGGCCTTGGCAGCCGCAAGGCGGGTATCTGAATTCTCGGCTTTGTCTCACAAAAGCCCCTATTTAATCTTCCATGCTGATAGAGCGGAGTTGAGAACTCGTCAGCAATTTCTGCCAAAAGTGGTTTAATCATTTCATGTAAACCAGCCTATTGTGGTGCCAGTGGCTACTGACGCCTTGGCGGAATCGAAGTCTCTCGATGTGGTCAGAGCTTTGAAAATCTATGTCGCCAGAACGGCTCAGATTAGGAAAACAGAGGCTCTGTTTGTCCTGTGGGCTCCCAACAAGATTGAGGCTCTTGTTTACAAGCAGACTATTGCGCACTGGATTTGTAATACGATTCAGCAGGCTCATTCTATGGCAGGATTGCCGTTACCGAAATCGGTGAAAGCCCATTCTACCAGAAAGGTGGGCTCATCCTGGGCGGCTGCCCGAGGGGTCTCGGCATTACAGCTTTGCCGAGCTGCTACTTGGTCGGGATCAAACACCTTTGCAAAGTTTTACAAGTTTGATACCCTGGCTGAGGAGGACCTCTTGTTTGGTCAACCGGTGCTGCAGAGTCATCCGCACTCTCCCGCCCATTCTAGAGCTTTGGTATAAACCCCATGGTTCTTGAAGCATCTCCAGCATCCTCTAGGACGTATGAGAAAATAGAATTTTAATACCTACCGGTAAATCCTTTTCTCTTAGTCCGTAGAAGATGCTGGGCACCCGTCCCAGTGCGGGCTGTATCTGCAGTTTGCTTGTAGTTACGCTCATGTTGCGTTAAGTTTAGTCACTCTGTGACTGTTGTTGGTCATGCCGTTGCATGCGTTGTTGTTGAATGCCATGTTGTACGGCGTGTTAGTGGTGTGAGCTGGTATGTATCTCACCTTAGTTTAAAATAATTAAATAAATCCTTTTCTTGAAATGTCCGTCTCCCTGGGCACAGTTCCTATAACTGGAGTCTGGAGGAGGGGCATAGAGGGAGAGAGGGAGGAGCCAGTTCACACCCCTTTTAAAGTCTTAAAGTGCCCATGTCTCCTGCAGATCCCGTCTATACCCCATGGTTCTTGAAGCATCCCCAGCATCCTCTACGGACTAATAGAAAAGGATTTACCGGTAGGTATTAAAATCCTATTTTAAAATACTGACACGGTCGAAATACCGACATTTAAAATGGCGACAGGTCAAAAAGTCAACATGAGTTTTTCATTTTTATGTGCGTGTATGTCGACATAGCTCGACATGGACACTGTATAAGTGTACCGCAACCTCGCTGTGCTCGGCACACTATTATATTCCCCCTCCAGGTCCACTGGGATGGTAAAGTATGAACAAGTCGGTTTCAATGAAATAATCATGAAAAACTCATGTCAACTTTTTGACCTGTCGACATTTTAAATTTCAGTATTTTGACCTTGCAGGTATTTTAAATATCGGTATTTTGACCATGTTGAGATTTTGGCCTTGTCGGGATTTTGACCGCTGGTCAATGGTTGTCGGGATTTTGACCAACAGGATTTTGATTGTAGGTAAATTGACTGTATCCCCGTTAAACAGTCCTTCTAGTCACGCCATGCCGTGGCTTGACTTGGTAACACTGTGCATCTTTATGTGCGCATTTTTCCATTTCAGTATGTCTAAGGCGCATTGCTATGTGAATAGAAGCACAAATAGCTTATGCTGATTAAAATGATATACCGCATACCTATATTCTTTGTGCGACTGTGGCTGTATAGGTATACGAAATGCTGCGTTATAGTGATTTCCAGGAAAACACTTACTTTGCATTTCATATGCAGATACAGCCAAAGACCATGGTGTACACACAGAATATAGGCATGCAGCATATCATTTTAATCAGCATAAGCTGCGTGTGCGTCCTAGTAACATAGCGATGCGAATAAGAGGCATATTCGCCAAAAAAAGATGACCGGCGTTAGCAGAGCTGACCGGGAGCTGCCAGCTGACTCTCGCCAGGCATCTCCTGCTACACGGTGTATTGAGGCAAGGTGTGTGAGGACACATCTGTACCCGTCTTTAATATTTTCAATATCCATACACATGTACAACAGATGTACATTGTTGCTGACAAGACTCCTAAACAGTGTAATGAGCGTCAAGTACTATGTAATGTAATATTTTAGTTTTAATCTTCTTTTGTCATTTAATAGCCAGTACATTATGAGGAGAAGAACTGGTGTGAAGAACAGTACTCTGGTGGCTGCTACACTGCCTATTTCCCACCAGGAATCATGACTCAGTATGGAAGGTAAAAAGAAACAAAATAAAGCTTTAGAGTAGGAGTAAGAGAGAGTATAATTAGAATAAGCAATTGACTATGGTAATGGTGAGGCCACCAGTTGTTACAGTGTTTAGTTATCTCACATCATTCATGATAAAAAATGGCCAGTGATCTCCTAGAACACTGACTGGATATAATGAATAGGTGAGGCTACACTTGTGAGTTGAAATTTTTTTCGCCACCTGATCTCCAACTGTTCTACTCTGCACCATGAAGTCCATACATATTTAGACTTCATAAAACACTATTTTTACATATTTGCAATTCGATTGGGTAATGCAACTTAGGTGAATGGCTTTAGTTTTAGCGAGAATGTTAGGGATCTATTTACCATTGTCAACAGCAGGCTGGCTGCATATTGGAGCAATATATAATGAAGTATTGCTGAAGTGTTGCTGGATATTGGAGCAATATATAATGAAGTACTGCTGCAATTTACCATGGTGACACTAAGGGGGTCATTCCAACCCGTTCACACGCAGCGGTTCTTCGCTGCAGTGCGAACGGGTCAGAACTGTGCATGCGTGGCGTGCGCATTGCATACACGTGTCGTTGCCCGGCGACTTTTAAAAAAAGTCGAATTGAGATGCGGGAGATGAGACAAGGGAGAGCTGCGGGCAGACGGGGGAGAGCAGCGCTACAGCAGCGGCAGCGTGGCCAGAGGATGTATCACAGCCGCCGCTCACAGCAGCGTCCACCCGGCTCCAGCAAGCGAGACCTCGCTCTGAAGGGGGGCACCTCTCCTCCCATTCTGTGACACCATTGAATTAAGTTAATTGATAGCTGCCGCTGTCTTTTCAGTGGCCGACTTCCTCACTGGTCCCTGCACCTTACAAATCACACCCTCTTTATTATACTGAATATACACATTTTACAAGTGTCACACCCAGGATTAGAAACCACAACCTATTACACTGGAAGCAGACGCGTTACTGATGAAGCTGTTTGTGCCTGTATAGGAAATATGAGAATTTTAACTATATGAAGATATTTCTCTGACAATTACACGTAACTTCATGTAGTTAGCATTCTCATGCTTCCTCTACAGGAGCAAATAGCTCCATCAGTAAAGTGTCTGCTGTTAGACACACACACACACACACACACACACACACACACACACACACACTTATCTTGATATAGGAAATAGGGGGGCACCAATATTTATCTTGATATAGGAAATAGGGGGGCACCAATATTTATCTTGCCTCCGGGCAACTGGGACGAACTTACGCCACTGCTTCAATTGAATATACCCCTAAAACTCTGGGGGAAAGCAAGTAGTGATATGCTCATAGGGGGTCATTCCGAGTTGTTCGATCGTTGCCGATTTTCGCTATACTGCGATTAGTCGCTTACTGCGCATGCGCAAGGTTCGCAGAGCGCATGCGCTTAGTTATTTTACACAAAAGTTAGGTATTTTACTCACGGCATAACGAAGCTTTTTCATCGCTGTGCTGATCGTAGTGTGATTGACAGGAAGTGGGTGTTTCTGGGCGGAAACTGGCCGTTTTATGGGAGTGTGCGGAAAAACGCAGGCATTCTAGTTGCAAAACGCAGGAGTGGCTTGAGAAACGGGGGAGTGGTTGGGCAAACGCTGGGTGTGTTTGTGATGTCAAACCAGGAACGAAAAGCACTGAGCTGGTCGCAATGGCTGAGTAAGTCTGGAGCTACTCAGAAACTGTCAAGAAATTTCTATTCGCAGTTCTGCTAATCTTTCGTTCGCACTTCTGCTAAGCTAAGATACACTCCCAGAGGGCGGCGGCTTAGCGTGTGCAATGCTGCTAAAAGCAGCTAGCGAGCGAACAACTCTGAATCACCCCCATAGTGCATTGACCTGAATGGGAACCAGCAAAGTCTCTTCAGCTTCACTAGTCCCCACTGTTGTGCAAAGCAAACATCATTCAGAGTTAACATTAGTTTGCAATTGTAAATTGACTCAGATGGCCATCTCCATACATAGAGGTCTACGGAGACGTCAGTACGCTGCAGAAAATGAGATATTGCCGGAGAACTCGCAGCATTGTCACCAGAGATTTGTCTCATCTCTGCATCATAAATAGAGCCCTTACGCCACTACTATTATTATTATTTTCTATTACGTCCTAGAGGATGCTGGGGTCCAATTTAGTACCATGGGGTATAGATGGGTCCACTAGGAGCCACTGGCACTTTAAGAGTTTAATAGTGTGAGCTGGCCCCTCCCTCTATGCCCCTCCTACCAGACTCAGTTTAGAAAATGTGCTCGTAGGAGCCGGTCACAGCTAGGGGAGCTCCTAGAAGTTTTCTTAGTTTTATTTATTTTTTAAATGTTTAGAGTTTGTTATTTTACAGGAAGGCTGCTGGCAACAGCCTCCCTGCTTCGTGAGACTTAGGGGGAGAGTAGGAACCAACTTCCTGAAGAGTTAATGGTTCTCTACTCCGCTCATAGGACACTGAGCTCCTGAGGGTGATGATCGCAAGCCCACGAGGCAACCGCTCACTCCTGCAGCATGGCCACCACCCCCTAACAGAGCCAGAAGATAGAAGAGTGGTAAGTACAGCACCGGTGTCCCGATTATCGGGTCGCCGGCGAGTATGGTGGCACAAGGGTTGGAGCACAGCTCTGAGGGGCAGCGCTCCTGGAAGGTCAAGCAACATGCATCATGTCGGCGCTTGAGGGACGCCCTGGGCCAGCGCATTACCCTACACAGGTCATGATAGTTAACAGGGGCTAATCCCGCTGTTAACACTACAAAAACCTCAGGCCAGTATCATAACTTAGTGCGGGAAGCCGTGCGCCATTACAGGGGGCGGGGCTTCCTCTCAGAGCGGTTCCAGCACTCACCAGTACCATTTTCTCCCTGCAGATCGTACAGAAATGCTGACTGGGAACGCTGCCCTCCACATAACTCCACAAGTACTCTGCAGTACCAGGGTGTTATAAACGAGTGGGGGGGGGAGGGTAGTGTTATATTAGGACTGACTACCCCATTAAGGATAGTTAGTCAGCGCCAGGCTTTTATCATAGTAATTGCTTACAGAGGAGCTGTGTGGCTGCCTCCTTATACTCTGTCAGTCTCTGAAGGTACTCTGGGGGAAATTGTGTCTGACATTTTCCTGTGTGTGTGTAAGTGTGTATATTCCACATTACCATGTCTAAGTACTCTGTGTCCTGTGCTGCAGAGTGTTTATCTTCTCCTGAGGAGTCTATTCCATGTACTCAGGACTGCAATATGCTTTCTCAGCCTTCCAAATCCGAACCTGCATGGGTGGATTCTTTAAGGGGAATGATATCCTAGATTTGTACCAGGATGTCACAAAATGAGAAAGAGACACAGTTTTTGAGGAAATCTGAGGAGGGTTTACAATATTCGACCCCCACTACTTCATCAAAAGACCCATCTACATACCCTAAAAAGCGTACACTTGCCCAGATAATGCAAGCTGACACTGATACCGACTCTGATACAGGGGACGGTGATGAGGATATACACGGGGGGATTCATCCCTTGCTAAGAGGGTGCAACTAATGATTGAAGCAATTAGGGATGTTTTGCACATTACTGAAAAGGTAACTGAGCAGGAAGAGGAATCCTGGGAAAACCAAGAGAAAAAATTCAAAATTCCTAAAAGAATTCTCATTGCTTTTCCTTTCCTGGAAGAGGACAGGAAAAAGTGGGAAAATCCACCTATAGTCAACGCTTCTGTATCTAGGTTGTCAATAAAGGTGGTTTTGCCTGTCCCCGGTTGAACCACCTTAAAGGAGCCGGCTGACCGCAAGACTGAGACTACGCTCAAATCACTATACACTGCTACAGGCGTGGCCTTAAGGCCCACTATTGCTTGTGCGTGGATTTCTAAAGCCATAGTAAAGTGGTCAGGCACATTACTAGAGGAATTAGATACAATGGATATTAGCGACATTGACTTGTTTTTACATCACATACAGGATTTGGCAGGTTTCATGGTGGAAGCCATGAAGGACATTGGCCTGCTTAATGCGAGGGCTACTTCCATGGCAGTCTCGGCATGCAGAGGACTCTGACTACGCCAATGGACTGCGGATGCGGAATCCAAGAAGAGCGTGGAGTATTTACCCTTCACAGGTCAGGCCCTGTTTGGGGAAGCACTGGATGTGTGGATATATATGGCAACTGCGGGTAAGTCGACCTTTCTTCCCTCCGCTTCTGAACCGGCTCGGAAATCTTATCCAACGTCTACACTGCAGTCCTTTCGGACCGCAAAATGTAAAAAATCCAAGGGCCCCACAACCTTCTTTAGAGGAGGGGAAAACCCAGAAAACCTGCACCAACAGGTTCCCAGAAACTGAAACCAGGTTCTGCTTCCTCCAAGTCTTTAGCATGACGGTGGACCTCCTAGCCTAGGGATCGGTCAGGTGGGAGCGAGACTAAAAGATTTCAGTTACGTCTGGGCGTCATCATGCCTAGACCACTGGGTGAAAGATATTGTTACCCAGGGCTACAGACTGGAGTTTCAGGAACTCCCACCTCACAGATTCTTCAAATCAGGCTTACCAGCTTCGCTGACAGAAAGTGCTATCCTACAGGAACCCATTCACAAATTGGTACAAACAAATGTCATTGTTCCAGTTGCACCTCATCTAAGAAACAGTGGTTATTATTCAAACCTGTTTGTGGTACCGAAACCGGACGGTTTGGTAAGGCCAATATTGAACCTAAAGTCCTTGAACCCATTCTTGCAAGTATTCAAGTACAAGATGGATTCTCTGAGAGTGGTGGTTTCAGGTCTGGAGGGGGAATTCCTGGTATCCCTGGAAATCAGGGATGTGTACCTTCTCATTCCGATATGGCCGCCTCACCAGGCCTATCTAAGGTTTGCACTACAGGACTGTCACTATCAGTTTCAGACATTGCCATTTGGTCTCTCCACTGCATCGAGGGTGCTTACCAAGGTCATGGCAGAGATGATGTTCCTCCTCCGCAAGCAGGGTGTGAACATAATTCCATAACTGGACGATCTACTGATAAAGGCGTCTTCCAGGGAGAGGCTGTTGCAGAGTATTGCTCTCTCAATTCAACTACTCCAAGCTCATGGGTGGATCCTGAACCTTCCAGTCACATTTGGAACAGACAAGGAGACTGCCCTTCCTGGGGATGATACTCGACACAAAAGTGCAGAGGGTGTTTCTACCAATGGAGAAAGTGTTGGCGATCCAATCAATGGTCTGGGATGTCTTGAGGCTGGTTCGGGTATCGGTTCATCAGTGCATTCACCTTCTGGGGAAGATGGTAGCCTCCTACGAGGCTCTCCAGTATGGAAGATTCCATGCACGGTTCTTCCAGCTGGATCTCCTGGACAAGTAGTCGGGATCACATCTTCACATGCAACAGCAGATATGCCTGTCGCCGAAAGCCAGAATTTCACTCCTCCAGTGGCTCCAAACTTCTCACCTACTAGAGGACCGCAGGTTCGGGATTCAGAATTGGATTCTTCTAACCACGGATATTGGGACATTAGTGTAAATTCTTACTATTTGTTCCTATACAATATAACCTGTTGGTCAGCACGGTACTCTAGAATTTTTTCTTAATTGAATTTGAGATATATGGTAATCCATATGCTAATTTCCCAATACAGGGTAAGTTGGTATCCTGCTGCATATTAGGCCATTGTTTGCCTGAGATTTTTTTGAAAAACTATATATATATATATATATATATATATATATATATATATATAATAAATTGGTTCATATATAATTGTTCACTTGGTATATGTTGGTAGAGTGGACAAAAAGTTTTTTGAATATTATAAAGGTTTTAATGTATTTCATTAAAAGTTAGATTTTACTAGTTATCTTCATCCAAACAAGTGCGCCAACACAGGGTCTTTCTTTCTTGTTCTCTAATTCGTGATTATCAGTAGGATACTACTGTACCCTGGTGCACCACCAACCCAATATCTTTGGCAATTAAGCTTTTTGAATATATTTAGTTGGTTTATTACTTTTTTTTTTTGTATAAATTCCTAATAATAACTATTGGTGCGGAAACAAACTAGCATTGTAAGAAGTAACAAGAATCCTCCTCTGGGTGGAAAGACATGCGGTGGCATTGTCGGCGATGTTCATTCTGGGAGTGGACAACTGGGAAGCGGTCTTCCTCAGCAGACACGATCTCCATCCAGGAGAATGGGCCCTCCATCCGGAGGTATTTGCAGAGGTTACAAGCCAATGGGGCGTACCTCAAATAGACATGATGGCCATTTGCCTCACCAAGAAGCTTCGGCGGTACTGTTCCAGGTCACGAAACCCACAAGCAGTGGCGGTGGATGCACTGGTAACTCCATGGGTGTTCTGGTCAGTGTATGTATTCCCTCCACTTCCGCTCATGCCAAAGATTCTCAAACTAATAAAGCGAACAGGAGTTCAGGCGATCCTCATCGCTCCGGACTGGCCAAGACGAGCTTGGTACACGGATCTTCTAGAATTACTGCTCGAGGATCCGAGGCCTCTTCCTCTTCACGAGGACCTTCCACAACAGGGGCCGTTCGCCTATCAAGACTTACCGCGTCTACGTTTGACGGCATGGAGGTTGAATGCCAGATCTTAGCTCGGAAGGGCATTCCAAACAAGGTCATTCCTACTCTGATCCAAGCTAGGAAGGAAGTAACGTCTAAGCATTACCATCGGATTTGGAAGAAGTATGTGTCTTGGTGTGAATCCAAGACGTGTCAATGGTGGAGTTTCAACTAGGATGTTTTCTCCTCTTTCTGCAAGCGGGTGTGGATGTGGGCCTATGCTTGGGCTCCATAAAGGTCCAGATTTCCGCCTTGTCCATTTTCTTCCAGAAACAATTGGCTGCTCTCCCTGAGGTTCAGACATTCTTGAAAGGAGTTCTGCACATCCAACCACCCTTTGTGCCTCCTACGGCACCTTGGGATCTTAATGTGGTGTTGCAGTTCCTGCAATCGGATTGGTTTGAGCCTTTACAGGAGGTAGACGTAAAGTTTTTTTACTTGGAAGGCAGTCACACTGTTGGCATTGACATCTGCAAGACGTGTGTCAGAATTGGGGGCATTGTCACACATGAGCCCTTACTTGATTTTCCATGAGGATAGAGCTGAGCTTCGAACGCGTCAGCAATTTCTTCCAAATGTTGTGTCGGCTTTTCATATCAACCAACCTATTGTGGTGCCAGTGGTTACTGATACCTCGATTACCTCAAAGTCCTTGGATATTGTACGGGCTTTGAAATTATATGTGAAGAGCAGTGGCGTAACTACTGCCCCCGCAGTCCTCGCGGTGGCTTGGGGGCGAGGGGCTGCGGGGGCGCCACTGACTTTGCACAGATTGACATGCGGACGAGCGTCCGCATGTCAATCTGCGGTCTCCTTCCCTCCGCTGCTGTAAGGAGGGACACGGAGCGCACAGCGCGCGCCTCTCCAGTGTCCCTCCTGGCTCTCCGGCCGGTCTAATAAAGGAAGTGCCGTTCGTGAGCTCTGATTGGCTCACGAACCGGCACTTCCTTTATTAGAGTGGCCGGAGAGCCAGGAGGGACACTGGATAGGCGCGCGCTGTGCGCTCCGCGCTCCGCGTCCCCGAACACAAAGGAGCGGGCGGGGTGGGAGAGCAGGCACTGTGGGGGAATATCTGGCACTGGGGGCATATACCTGGCACTGTGGGGGAATATCTGGCACTGGGGGCATATACCTGGCACTGTGGGGGAATATCTGGCACTGGTGGGAGCAGGCACTGAGGGGGCATATGTGGCACTGTGGGGGAATATTTGGCACTGGGGGGAGCAGGCACTGAGGGGGCATATGTGGCACTGGGGGGGGGGTATATTTGGTACTGGGGGCATGTACCTGGCACTGTGGGGGAATATCTGGCACTGGGAGCATATACCTGGCACTGTGGGGGAATATCTGGCACTGGGGGCATATGTGGCACTGGGAGCACGGCGCTAGCAACAAGCACTACCCCCTAGCAACGAGCATGACACCCAGTGCATGAAACCCCTGGCAACGAGCATGACACCCAGTGCATGAAACCCATGGCAACGAGCATGATACCCAGTGCATGAAACCCCTGGCAACGAGCATGGCACCCAGTGCATGAAACCCCTGGCAACGAGCATGACACCCTGAGCATGAAAACCCCTGGCACCGTGCATGGAACCAAGAGCATGAAACCGCTGGCAACGAGCATGACACCCAGTGCATGAAACCCCTGGCAACGAGCATGACACCCTGAGCATGAAAACCCCTGGCACCGTGCATGGAACCAAGAGCATGAAACCCCTGGCAACGAGCAGGTAATTTAAAAGTAATTAGAAGCCTTACTGTAGAACTTAATGTGTAATGGGCATTACGGTGTGTGGCATAATGTATCACGGACATTGCGGTGTGTGTCATAATGTATCAGGCATTACGGTGTGTTGTATACTATATCACGGGCATTGTGGTATAATGTCTCAGGATCATTGTGGTGTGTGTCATACTGTGTCACAGACATTGTATGTGCTATAATGTATCAGGGGCATTGCAGTGTGTAGCATAATGTATAACGGGCATTGCGATTCCTGTCATAATGTGTCACAGGCATTGCGGTGTGTAGCATAATGTGTCGGGGGCATTACAGTGTGTGCATATTGTGTCATGTGCATTATTGTGTGTGGCATAATGGCTAAGGCCATTGCAGTATGTGGAATAATGTATACTGGGCATTACTATAAGGAGGAAAAATGACAAATAATGTAAGGGGCATGAATCAGGATTATTTTTCTTTCCTGTGGTGGCTAACGTCTGGGCGTGCAGGTTGCAAAACTGGGGTATAAGGTAGTCTTTTCCTGCAATGCCATGCCCCTTTACGTGAAGCCACGCCCATTTCAATGAAGCCACACACCCTTTTTGGCGGGCGCGCGCATATTTGTCCCTTTACTAGTGCTAATTATGGGGGGTATGGGGGGGGGGGGGGCGCCAAAGAATTTTTTGGCTTGGGGGAGAAAAATTTCTAGTTACGCCACTGGTGAAGAGAACCTCTCGTCACAGGAAGTCAGGCGCATTGTTTGTCCTTTATGATCCCAACAAGGTTGGGTGTCCTGCTTCTTAGCAGACGATTTCTTGCTGGATCAGACTTACTATCCAGCATGCCTATTCTACGGCAGGATTGGCGACTCCAAAATCTGTTCAGGCTCACTCTACCTGTACAGTGGGTTCTTCCTAAGCGACTGCCCGGGGGGTCTCGGCTCTTCAGCTTTGCCGAGCAGCTACTTGGTCAGGGTCGCAAGCGTTTGCTAAGTTCTACAAGTTCGATACTTTGGCCTCTGAGGACCTAAAGTTTGGTCAATCTGTTCTGCAGGAACCTCAGCACTCTCCCTCCCATACCGGGAGCTTCGGTACATCCCCATGGTATTAAATTGGACCCCAGAGAAAATAGGATTTTATATACTGTACCTACCAGTAAATCCTTTTCTCGTAGTACGTAGAGGATGCTGGGCGCCCGCCCAGTGCTT
This sequence comes from Pseudophryne corroboree, assembly GCF_028390025.1. NCBI lineage: Eukaryota > Metazoa > Chordata > Amphibia > Anura > Myobatrachidae > Pseudophryne > Pseudophryne corroboree. The sequence continues at coordinate 802,609,075 of NC_086445.1, forward strand.
CGATTTCTTCCATTGTTACTTGGTTAAGTATTGTTGGTTCAGCCGTTGCTGAATCATTTCACGTTGGTTAGCTTGGCTTTCCTTTTGTTATGTGTGAGCGGGTATGAATCTCACCACTATCTGTGTATTTCCTTCTCTCGAAGTATGTCCGTCTCCTCGGGCACAGTTTCTAGACTGAGTCTGGTAGGAGGGGCATACCCACACTATTAAACTCTTAAAGTGCCAGTGGCTCCTAGTGGACCCGTTTATACCCCATGGTACTAAATTGGACCCCAGCATCCTCTATGGACTACGAGAAAAGGATTTACCGGTAGGTATATAAAATCCTATTATTATTATTATCCTTTATTTATATGGCGCCACAAGAGTTCTGCAGCGCCCAATTACAGAGTACATATGCACATAATCAAAACAGGAATACAGTGACTTACAGTTGTAGACAATAGGACAAGAACAGAGTAACTAAGCATAACTACATCAGTAGACGACATAGAGATAAGTTTCCAAGTGTCCAAAAAACTACAGGATTTGAGCAGTTGAGGATTATTAAAGTAAGAAAAGGATTAGCACATGAGGGAAGAGGCCCTACTCGTGAGAGCTTACATTCTAAAGTACTAAACCGCTCTAGTGACAAAGCTGCTCATACACACATTTGGAGCTAGTTTACCTTACACTGAATACGTAATTCCTTTTTAATTAGGCTTTATATTACATATTTATAAGTCTATTAGCAAGTATTGCTTTTTGTTAGTCTCAACCATAGGTATACTTTATATGTTTTCTATTTGTAATTTTATTAAAATAAAATATATGCTTTACATACTTAATAACTACTTTTAAACTTGTCCCTAAAGTGTCATTCGACAGCCTGTTGGGAAGCTTTACTTTGCTGGCACGGAAACTGCAACACAGTGGAGTGGCTATATGGAAGGTGCAGTGCAGGCTGGTGAGAGAGCAGCCAGAGAGGTACAAACTAATGCTCTGCTATAATAGTCAATGTGCATAGAATTTAGTACCAAATACTTGTAAATACAATTATTTCCAGTTTCACTGTAAAATACTTACAGTACATGACTGTAATTATGAACTCATGAAACATTATGGTGGCATACAGAAAGGTTACCAAGAATAATCATTTCCAGAGATAATATATTCTAGTTTTCTGAATGCTATTATCACAATGTGGGTAAAATCAATTATGTATTTCTTTACAGCTTAACATGTTACTAGAATTCTTCCCAGTACTTCTAACATTACTTTTATGCCATAGAGCCCCCTAGCGGTGGAAGTAGCCACAGACATTTTGCCTGTAATTTCCCTGTGATACAGTAGCTCAGCGTGTTAACTCCAACCAGACGTCATACCTTGACACATATATTGATTGCATATTCTTATTTGCTTCTACACACTGCATTGAAATTACACATTTTTCCTCACTATTATACTGCCACTAATCCTATCTCACTAATCCTATCCTGTTCATGTTATATTTACAATATCTCCCTACTGGTACTTTTTTATCATGATAATATGTTTACTGATTTACATTCATTTTTAGAGGTGACATTTCCTCAGACTGCCCCATACTTTCATTTCTCTTGTATGTCATCTCTTCCTTCATGGTAACATTGCCATTAATCTTTCTGCACTTCTCTAAGTAACACATTCCCAGCATATATCTACCTGCTGTTTCTTCCATCTGGCCTACTAGCTGTAAACCTTATAATTTATCTTCTGCCCTTTCCAAAACAAAAGTCAATAAATGTTTTACAACCTTAATGTTTTTTCTATTCTATCCATGTTAAGTGAATGTTAAAGCTCCCAAACTAGGGATGGCCATCGTTGATTCAAAACATCGATGGTATATAACCATTTTTTAATAATTCTGCCATCAATGGGACCCAGATTGTTTCCCACCATCGATGATGCACAAGCAACAAATATATATATATATTTTTTTTTTTACAAAGTGCAGCTCCACACTACACTCCTGCAAAGCTCTGCCCCTGAGCTCTCATTGGCCCACAGCCTACTGAATTGTACAGCAGGGGTGACCATCGGTGGGTGAAACGATCGATGTTTCCCTTGCAGATGATTTAACACCATCTAGGTTACCCATCAACGGTACCATCGATAGCAACCATCGATGGGTAACCCACCAATGGCCATCCCTATCTCAAACTTCATTACCTACTTTTTATTTCTTAATCACTTGTCTGACATGGTCTCAACTGATTCAAACCAGTCAGAAAGCTCACTGTGCAGCAGCAGGAAGTGAAGCTTCCTGCAATTGCTGCTCTCAGAGGGACTTCTGGTCCCTCTGCTTCCTGGTTCCCACCCCACCAATGCCTGCGTGCTGCTGATCATTCAGTACGGCAACACCCCCCACCCAGCGGCTACAGACATTAGCAGCCGCTGGGGAAATGTAAAAAAAAAAACAGCCCCTCACCTTCCAGGGGTGTTCCGGGGGCTGCTGAGAGGATCTGATGCCTGGAAATGGAAGTTGTGATGGTCTCAAATTTCTGATCATCGATGGTCGTGATGTTCCGATCACCAATAGTCTCGATGTTTGCACCAATGTTTTTTTGTTTTTTGTTTTAAAATTATGTTGGTTTTGGGGTTTTTTTTTTAAAGAAAATTGTTATGGACAATCTTTATTTAAATATTCTTAACCTAATTCAATCATAAGAAACCTAGACAATTTCTGAGCGTTTTTAAAAAAAAATATTAATTAGTTTAGTGGGTAAAGGTGTTGGACTTCCCCCAAATGATACCATCATGTAATACCATTGGCTTGGAACAAGAAAAGGAGTGTGATTCTGGCTGCAAAGTTCAACACACGATTGGATGTTACTATCATGTGATAGCCTCATATGCGATCTTGTATCACCCTGTTTGGCTTGGAGCATTAATTTGGTACAACAGTTTCTTTTGACCCAATGGTCTTAAGCGATGTGATTGTGACAGTTATCATTCTTATTATCTTTTTCCACAGCACCATACAGTTATAAACAACCATAAATACATAGGATAAATATAAGCATAGTAATAATAGCAAAGATAAGGGGGAAGTAGAGGGTGGTATGGTAGAGCGACTCGCTATGGCTTGTAGAAGCATTAATGGGTCATACAAGGGGCCGTAGAAAGTAAATCACTCAGTGATCCTGTGTCCATTAACTGAGTGGTCAGATAGGATCAGTGCATCCGGTGGGGAAAAAGCATACCTCCCAACTGTCCCGATTTTCGCGGAACAGTCCAGTTTTTTGAGGGCGGGACGCAGTGTCCCGTGATGGACTGGGGGGTGGGGGGGGGGCAGTTGGGAGGCTCTGTCACTCACTGCTCACAGCGTCTATTCACGGGAGACAGAGGGAGAGGGGTCATGCCAGCAGCTCACAGACGAAAACGGGGGGCGTGGCTTGCGATCGCATCACTCCCACCAAGCCACGCCCTCTTTCACATAGGCATGCCCCTTTTTCACCCGCAGATGCGGGCTTCGCCACGCAGAGGTCTTGCTCACCCTTTGTGAAATGTTAGCAGGAATGGGAAAAGGGTTCCGGAGGATTACAGGTGTACTGGTGACAAGGATGGTGCTAAGAGGAGAGAATGAGGAAAGAGTGCTATACCCAGCATGAAGGATTACAGTCTAAACTCCTATAAACATTTCAAAAGCACAACTGCAAACTTGTACAGTATGCTAAAGCAGCAGTAAGACTGGGCTACTTGTGCCTTTAAAAAGTGATATTTGAGTAATATATAAAAGCTTTGTGTCGTGTGCATTCGCATATAGGTGGTCATTCCGAGTTGTTCGCTCGTTGCCGATTTTCGCTATGCTGCGATTTGTTGCAAATTGCGCATGCGCAAGGCACGCAGGGCGCATGCGCTTAGTTATTTAACTAAAAACTTACCAGTTTTGCTGTGGATTCTGCGGCGCTTTTCAGTCACACTGCTGATCGGTGAATGATTGACAGGAAAGGGGCGTTTCTTGGAGGTAACTGAGCATTTTCCGGGAGTGTGCTAAAAAGCGCAGGCGTGTCAGGGAAAAACGCGGGAGTGTCTGGAGAAACGGGGGAGTGGCTGGCCGAACGCAGGGCGTGTTTGTGACGTCAAACCAGGAACTAAACGGACTGAGGTGATCGCAATCTGTGAGTAGGTCTGGAGCTGCTCAGAAACTGCAGGGAATTATTCTGCTAATCTTTCGTTCGCTATTCTGCTAACATAAGATACACTCCCAGAGGGCAGCGGCCTAGCGTGTGCAATGCTGCTAAAAGCAGCTAGCGAGCTAACAACTCGGAATGAGGGCCATATTGAGTTGTCACGCAGTTTGCTCTCAGGATTGCTTGTTGTGAAAAAAGTTTTAGAACAACACAAGTGAAATTCTGCCACCATCAATCATCACTGACACAGCCTGTGCAGGTTCAGGTTTCTGCCTTAAAACAGAAGAATCTGTTGAAATTCGCATGGGAAAAAAAATAATCAAATCTGTGTGAATAATATTCCAGTCTTGTTATGTCCAGTAAATTGATCACATATACAAATGTAAGCTAGTACTCTTTCATTCTGCAGCTGGGGACATTTCAGGGGAAATCTCTATCTTTATTAAGGCAAAATCTTCTTATCTTCTTGTGTTTTATGCCCCTTAAGTTAACACCACGGGGGTCATTCCGAGTTGATCGGTAAACTCAGACATGCGGGGGGACGCCCAGCACAGGGCTAGCCTGCCCCGCATGTCACTGCCGCCGCTCCTTACCCCCCCCCCCCCCGCACAAATACAAAAGCATCGCACAGAGGCGATGTCTTTGTATCTGTGGAGTAATTCCCGGCCAGCGCAGCTCCTGCGGCTGCCCGGGAGTTGTGTGTCGCTGCCACTGGCCGCAACGGCTGCGTGAGACGTCACACAGCCGCCACGCCCCCCCCAACGGTCCGGCCACGCCTGCGTTGGCGCACCGCGCCTACTAAATGGCGGCTTAACGCCGCCATTTAGCCCCCTCCCGCCCAACGACCGCCTCTGTCTCAGAGGCGATCGCTGGGCACCGACAACTGCCGGCGCATGTGCAGTTCGACCCGACCGCTGCGACAAACTGCAGCGAGCGATCGGGTCGGAATGACCCCCCACTTGTGCAGTTCTCAGTGTTTGCTGAGTGCAAACTGCATTGGCTGGGCAGTGACTTGTTATATACAGTAATAGCAGAGAAATCCTTGATGGCAAGATAGTATGCTGAGTTACAGGGGCTCGCCTGGATGTTACTTGTGGGTGTTCATCCTTTTAAAATACATGACTGCAGTGTTGCCAACTTTAAAAGTGAAAAGAAGCAGCTGTAATTCCCAAAGAAAATCTTCCTCCTTCCAGAAAAGGCGAAACTAGTCCAACCCATTATTCCAGCAACATATTTTACCACCCTGCTCTGACTTTCATGATGAAAGCTAATGTATGATTGTCACAAATGTATTCACATTATCAGCAAGTAATCTCCACTCTCTATTGTCTGTGGTGTGTCTGGGCCTATGGTACAATGAAAGGGTAGTTGTCAGTGAGCCACAGAACTAATTATTATGCATACAGAGTACAGTGCTACCACCGATCGACACTGAATGGGTATTCTACATAAATACAGATACCCAGGTGTGCATACTCCAACTGTACATTTTTGGAAGGTACAGTGCCTTTTTTTATGGTCTGTATCTGCCAAAAAGGGCTTTGTACCGATTTTTGCCTCTCCAAAGTAATATTGAAAGTATTGGAAAGGGGGCGTGTCCACGCCCCTTTTACCCGTGGCCACGTACCCTTTCCTAATTTGTACCTGTTTTCATGTGTAAAATGTTGGAGGGTATGCATCATACTTGCCTACTTTTGGAAACCAGTTTCAGGGAGATTCTATACGGTATGGGAATTCTTGCGGCACACTGCTGAGGGGGTATGTCATGCTCCACCTTAAGGACATGTCTAGCTCCACCTATGGGCGTGCCTACTACAGGGGGCTGTCCTGCAGTGGCACACAGGTGTTAATGCCACTCTACACACACAGGAGTTAGTGCCGGTTTACATATACACACACAGAGCAGGGGCGCATTAAGAGAAGAGGAGGCTCATATGCTCCTCCGTTCCGGCTCCCTCCTCTCTGCCGGCAGCGCTGGAGAGTCTGAGCACTAGAGGGCTCCGACTCTACTGCGCATGCGCAGATCACCGGGAAAATGGCCGCTGCACCATTTTTACAGTGATTCTGTAGTGCTACTGACTTCGGCGAGGGACTCCGGAGGGGTAAGTATTCAAACACTGGGTGCAGCGTGTGCCCCCTCTTGAATCAGGGGCCCGTGTGCAGCGCTTATAATTCACCCATTATATATGCGATTGACACGGGACAGTGTCAGCTAATACACACACGCCAGGTAAAGCCCCTTTAACACATTATTCCAGGTAGAGCCCCTTTTACGCATTACTCCAGGTAGAGCCCCCATTTACATATTATGCCAGGCAGAGACCCTTTTACACATTGCGCCAGGTAGAGCCCCTTTTATGCGTGTGTGTGTTATATTTATGCTTGGCTCTGGAGAAGCAGCTTCCACCAGCTGGCCCTTTTACACGTGGCTGTGTGTTCTTCAGACCCTGCGGACAAGCTGGGAGGGACGGGAAGCTGCAGCACTGACCGGCTACCTATGTGACAAGTAGCCAGGCTAGTGCGGCGGTGGCAGCGTGGCTGTGTGGGTGCTGCTGGTGGTTCTGTGCCGTCACTGCATATTTGCTGTTTGCCGGGCGATGCTGGCACAACCTCTACTTATTGCTCTGGTACCTATTTACCAATATTAATTAATTCACATATTGTCCAGCCAAATTCTGCGCAAACAGTATAAATATGTTAAAAAAAAAAGTCTCAGAGTAAATTACACACACACACAGACCAGTGGTGGCAGACTTAACACACATACAGGGGTCAGTGGTGGCAGACTACACACACGCATACATACAGGGGTCAGTAGTGGCAGACTACACACACACACATGCATACATACAGGGGTCAGTGGTAGCAGACTACACACAGACATACATACATACAGGGGTCAGTGGTGGCAGACTACACACACATACATACATACATACATACATACCAGTGGCGTAACTAGGGGCCCACAGCCACTGCAGTTGCTTGGAGGCGCAGGGCTGTGGGGGCGCCGCCGACGATTACTGCTGTTTTGGGAAGGACACGGAGGGCACAGTGCGCGCCTCTCCTGTGTGTCCCTCCTGGGTCTCCAGCGGTAGCGGTGTGTCTGTTAAATGAACTGCCGGTATATGAGCTCTGATTGGCTCATGAACCGGCAGTTCATTTGACAGACACGCCGCTGCCGCTGGAGACACAGGAGGGACACACAGGGGAGGCGCGCACTGTGCCCTCTGTGTCCTTCCTAAAACTCACAGCAGCGGAGGAGACCGGGGACCCAGGAGGGTGTGTATCTGGCACTGTGGGGGCATATTTGGCGCTGGGGGGCATATTTGGCACTGGGGGGTATATATGTACCTGACACTGAGGGGGGGGGCATATTTGCCACTGGGGTATATGTGTTCCTGGCAATGGGGGTGGGGCATATTTGGCACTGGGGGTATATGTGTACCTGGCACTGGGGGGGCATATTTGGCACTGGGGGTATATGCACAGGCGTGCGCAGCACATTTTATTAGGGGGTGCACCGCCGGAGGGGTGTGTCTAACACCGCCTTTTGGGTGTGTCTAGCACCATCTATTGACGGTCAACACAATATAAAATATCCACCCTTGTACCAATCCTAATAAAGCAGATACATTGTCAGTTGTTGTGGTGTGCACCAAACAAACACCCCTGATGGCACTCACTGCAATTACACTGCTCCTCCTCAGCCTGGTCTGGCTGCCCCTCTCTTTCCCCTGCAAGCTGCAGCAGCTTACTTACAAGTCAGTCACTCACTGACACTGACAGTCGCAGACTAGTACTGCTGCGCCTGGAAAAACAAGAGACGTGTCAAAGCTGCTGTCGATCGCCTGCCAGTATTGAATTTGTCTTCCTAAGATGAATGCTGGCTGCATGCTGATCCTCATCTGTGGCTGGCGTTGGCATAGCATACAAGGAGGGAGGTGTGTATGTGGCGGGTGTGACAGGTGGCCGTGCGAGCAGCATGACGTAATCACGTCACATCATGCTGTTTTTGTACATGGAGGTGGAGCCAGGAGTTTGAAAGCCAGTGGAAGTGGCACCCTTGATTAACCCAGGCGTCCGGTCAGTAATACAGTCCTGACAGGGTGCAGTGCAGAGGGGACAGTAATCAGCCTGCTCGGCGATCGCTGCATCAGGCATGTGAGATCGGGGTGCCAGACATTAGGGGGTGCCTGTGCGCACCAGGCACCCCCCTGCGCACACCAATGGGTATATGTGTACCTGGTACTGGGGGGGCATATTTGGCACTGGGGATATATGTGTAGTTGGCACTGGGGGTATGTGTGTAGCTGGCACTGGGGGCATATGTGTATCTGGCACTGTGGGGGAATATATGGCACTGGAGGCATATGTGGCACTGGGAGCACAGCCCTAGCAACAAGCATTACCCCCTGGTTACAAGCACAACATCCAGCTCATGAAATCCCTGGCAACAAGCATTACCCACTAGCAACGAGCATGATACCCAGCGCATGAAAGCCCTGGCAACGAATATTACCCCCTGGCAACAAGCTTGAAACCCAGCACATGATACCTATGTCAACAAGCATAACACCTACCGCATGAAACCCCTGGCAACGAGCATGACACCCTGAGCATGAAAACTCCTGGCACCGTGCATGGAACCAAGAGCATGAAACCCCTGGCAACGAGCAGGTAATTTAACAGTAATTAGAAGTTTTACTGTAGGGCTTAATGTGTAATGGACATTGCAGTGTGTTGCATAATGTATCACGGACATTGCGGTGTGTGTCATAATGTGTCACAGGCATTACGGTGTGTGGCATACTATATCACGGGCATTGTGGTATGTGGTTTAATGTCTCAGAGGCATTGCAGTGTGTGGCATAATATATAATTGGCATTGCGGTGTGTGGCATAGGGTATAACGGGCATTGCGGTATGTGTCACAGGCATTACGGTGTGTGGTATACTATATCACGGGCATTGTGGTATGTGGTATAATGTCTCAGGGTCATTGCAGTGTGTGGCATAATGTATCAAGGACATTGCGGTGTTTGTCATAATGTGTCACAGGCATTGTATGTTCTATAATGTATCAGGGGCATTGCAGTGTGTAACATAATGTATAACAGGCATTGCGATACGTGTATAATGTGTCACAGGCATTACAGTGGGTGGCATAATGTGTCAGGGGCATTACAGTGTGTGACATAATGTATCAGGGGCATTGCAGTGTGTAGCATAATGTATAACGGGCATTGCGATGCGTGTCATAATGTGTCACAGGCATTACGGTGTGTGGCATAATGTGTCGGGGCATTATGGTGTGTGGCATATTGTGTCATGGGCATTATTGTGTGTGGCATAATGTCTAAGGGCCATTGCAGTATGTGGCATAATGTATACTGGGCATTACTATAAGGAGGAAAAATGACAAATAATGTAAGGGGCATGAATCAGGATTACTTTTTTTTCCTGTGGTGGCCAACGGCTGGGCGTGCAGGTTGCAAAACTGGGGTATAAGGTAGTCTTTTCCTGCAATGCCACACCCCTTTATGCAAAGCCACGCCCATTTCAGCAAGGCCATGCCCCTTTTGCGGCGCACGCAGATTAATCACTTTGCTAGTGGCAATCATGGGGGGGATGGGGGCGGCGCCAGAGAATGTTTTGGCTTGGTGGAGAAAAATTTCTAGTTACGCCACTGATACATACATACAGGGGTCAGTGGTGGCAGACTACACACACACACACACACACACACACACACACACACAGGGGTCAGTGGTGGCAGACTACACACATACAGTGGTCAGTGGTGGCAGACTACACACACACACACACACACACACACACACACATACAGTACTGTGGCCAGTGGTGGTAGACTACACACAGACGCACACACATACAGTACAGTGGTCAGTGGTGGTAGACTACACACAGACGCACACACATACAGTACAGTGGCCAGTGGTGGTAGACTACACACAGACGCACACACATACAGTACAGTGGTCAGTGGTGGCAGAGTACACACACAGTGGTGGCAGACTACTGACACAGGTCACACACACAAACACAGACACTCCTACCTCTTCTCCTGCCTCTCCTCCGGACTCCCAGGTGCTTCACTCATTCCACTAGAGCGCTCCGCGACACACCAGATCCCCCATCACTACCAACTAACAGCTGCTCCAGTCCCGATGTGCGGGGAGGGGGAGGGCAGGCAGGGGGAGTGATCCGCTGCTGCTGCCAGCCTGCCGCCACACAAAGTAATGTTTTGTCTCCATCACCATGCCTGCACAGGTTACTGTAGACCCTGCTGTGTAGTTACACTGCCTTACTGCATGGGCATCAAGCTCCGCCCCCGTCGTGCCCAGAGTCACCAATGCTCGATACGGATTTCAGACATGGCTGGGTGAATTCCGGGGGATTGGGAGGGCTCTCCGGGGTAGCGGGACACTGGCCGAGAAAACAGGAGTGTCGGTAAGTATGGTATGCATGTGTTCCTCCTAAACCGCATATAGTATTTTCGGGGCCATGGTCACCACTTTCAGAAGGCATCACTTTTTGTGATGTTAGATAGAGCTGCAGCATAGTCCAAAATTCAAAGAGGGGAGCCACACCAACTGCCATCCCACATCGCCAGCCAGGGCCGTCTTAACAGTAGTGTAGGCCCCTGGGCACAGCAATGCGCTGGGCCCCCTACCCATCCTTCAGAGGTAGGGGTGCGGGGTGCTATCAGCGGCAGCTTTGATGTCCCGCAGGAGGTAGGGGGTGCTCTATCTTCTGCTCAGCATGTAGGAACTGGAGCAGTAATTTCTGCTAATTTCGCCTTTACTGCACAGATGGCGCTAAACTGTAGAAGGGGGCATTGGGCTGAATGAAGAAGCCCTGGTACATGACTTCCAGAGTGGTATGGGGTGTTTAATACGTAGGGGAGGGGTGGATAGTAGAGATGAGCGCCGGAAATTTTTCGGGTTTTGTGTTTTGGTTTTGGGTTCGGTTCCGCGGCCGTGTTTTGGGTTCGACCGCGTTTTGGCAAAACCTCACCGAATTTTTTTTGTCGGATTCGGGTGTGTTTTGGATTCGGGTGTTTTTTTCAAAAAACCCTAAAAAACAGCTTAAATCATAGAATTTGGGGGTCATTTTGATCCCAAAGTATTATTAACCTCAAAAACCATAATTTCCACTCATTTTCAGTCTATTCTGAATACCTCACACCTCACAATATTATTTTTAGTCCTAAAATTTGCACCGAGGTCGCTGTGTGAGTAAGATAAGCGACCCTAGTGGCCGACACAAACACCGGGCCCATCTAGGAGTGGCACTGCAGTGTCACGCAGGATGTCCCTTCCAAAAAACCCTCCCCAAACAGCACATGACGCAAAGAAAAAAAGAGGCGCAATGAGGTAGCTGTGTGAGTAAGATAAGCGACCCTAGTGGCCGACACAAACACCGGGCCCATCTAGGAGTGGCACTGCAGTGTCACGCAGGATGTCCCTTCCAAAAAACCCTCCCCAAACAGCACATGACGCAAAGAAAAATTAAAGAAAAAAGAGGTGCAAGATGGAATTGTCCTTGGGCCCTCCCACCCACCCTTATGTTGTATAAACAGGACATGCACACTTTAACCAACCCATCATTTCAGTGACAGGGTCTGCCACACGACTGTGACTGAAATGACGGGTTGGTTTGGACCCCCACCAAAAAAGAAGCAATTAATCTCTCCTTGCACAAACTGGCTCTACAGAGGCAAGATGTCCACCTCATCATCATCCTCCGATATATCACCGTGTACATCCCCCTCCTCACAGATTATCAATTCGTCCCCACTGGAATCCACCATCTCAGCTCCCTGTGTACTTTGTGGAGGCAATTGCTGCTGGTCAATGTCTCCACGGAGGAATTGATTATAATTCATTTTAATGAACATCATCTTCTCCACATTTTCTGGATGTAACCTCGTACGCCGATTGCTGACAAGGTGAGCGGCGGCACTAAACACTCTTTCGGAGTACACACTTGTGGGAGGGCAACTTAGGTAGAATAAAGCCAGTTTGTGCAAGGGCCTCCAAATTGCCTCTTTTTCCTGCCAGTATAAGTACGGACTGTGTGACGTGCCTACTTGGATGCGGTCACTCATATAATCCTCCACCATTCTTTCAATGTTGAGAGAATCATATGCAGTGACAGTAGACGACATGTCCGTAATCGTTGTCAGGTCCTTCAGTCCGGACCAGATGTCAGCATCAGCAGTCGCTCCAGACTGCCCTGCATCACCGCCAGCGGGTGGGCTCGGAATTCTGAGCCTTTTCCTCGCACCCCCAGTTGCGGGAGAATGTGAAGGAGGAGATGTTGACAGGTCGCGTTCCGCTTGACTTGACAATTTTCTCACCAGCAGGTCTTTCAACCCCAGCAGACTTGTGTCTGCCGGAAAGAGAGATCCAAGGTAGGCTTTAAATCTAGGATCGAGCACGGTGGCCAAAATGTAGTGCTCTGATTTCAACAGATTGACCACCCGTGAATCCTTGTTAAGCGAATTAAGGGCTCCATCCACAAGTCCCACATGCCTAGCGGAATCGCTCCGTGTTAGCTCCTCCTTCAATGTCTCCAGCTTCTTCTGCAAAAGCCTGATGAGGGGAATGACCTGACTCAGGCTGGCAGTGTCTGAACTGACTTCACGTGTGGCAAGTTCAAAGGGCATCAGAACCTTGCACAACGTTGAAATCATTCTCCACTGCGCTTGAGACAGGTGCATTCCACCTCCTATATCGTGCTCAATTGTATAGGCTTGAATGGCCTTTTGCTGCTCCTCCAACCTCTGAAGCATATAGAGGGTTGAATTCCACCTCGTTACCACTTCTTGCTTCAGATGATGGCAGGGCAGTTTCAGTAGTTTTTGGTGGTGCTCCAGTCTTCTGTACGTGGTGCCTGTACGCCGAAAGTGTCCCGCAATTCTTCTGGCCACCGACAGCATCTCTTGCACGCCCCTGTCGTTTTTTAAATAATTCTGCACCACCAAATTCAAGGTATGTGCAAAACATGGGACGTGCTGGAATTTGCCCATATTTAATGCACACACAATATTGCTGGCGTTGTCCGATGCCACAAATCCACAGGAGAGTCCAATTGGGGTAAGCCATTCCGCGATGATCTTCCTCAGTTGCCGTAAGAGGTTTTCAGCTGTGTGCGTATTCTGGAAAGCGGTGATACAAAGCGTAGCCTGCCTAGGAAAGAGTTGGCGTTTGCGAGATGCTGCTACTGGTGCCGCCGCTGCTGTTCTTGCGGCGGGAGTCCATACATCTACCCAGTGGGCTGTCACAGTCATATAGTCCTGACCCTGCCCTGCTCCACTTGTCCACATGTCCGTGGTTAAGTGGACATTGGGTACAGCTGCATTTTTTAGGACACTGGTGACTCTTTTTCTGAGGTCTGTGTACATTTTCGGTATCGCCTGCCTAGAGAAATGGAACCTAGATGGTATTTGGTACCGGGGACACAGTACCTCCAACAAGTCTCTAGTTGGCTCTGCAGTAATGATGGATACCGGAACCACGTTTCTCACCACCCAGGATGCCAAGGCCTCAGTCATCCGCTTTGCAGTAGGATGACTGCTGTGATATTTCATCTTCCTCGCAAAGGACTGTTGGACAGTCAATTGCTTGGTGGAAGTAGTAAAAGTGGTCTTACGACTTCCCCTCTGGGATGACCATCGACTCCCAGCAGCAACAACAGCAGCGCCAGCAGCAGTAGGCGTTACACGCAAGGATGCATCGGAGGAATCCCAGGCAGGAGAGGAATCGTCAGAATTGCCAGTGACATGGCCTGCAGGACTATTGGCATTCCTGGGGAAGGAGGAAATTGACACTGAGGGAGTTGGTGGGGTGGTTTGCGTGAGCTTGGTTACAAGAGGAAGGGATTTACTGGTCAGTGGACTGCTTCCGCTGTCACCCAAAGTTTTTGAACTTGTCACTGACTTATTATGAATGCGCTGCAGGTGACGTATAAGGGAGGATGTTCCGAGGTGGTTAACGTCCTTACCCCTACTTATTACAGCTTGACAAAGGCAACACACGGCTTGACACCTGTTGTCCGCATTTCTGTTGAAATACTTCCACACCGAAGAGCTGATTTTTTTGGTATTTTCACCAGGCATGTCAGTGGCCATATTCCTCCCACGGACAACAGGTGTCTCCCCGGGTGCCTGACTTAAACAAACCACCTCACCATCAGAATCCTCCTGGTCAATTTCCTCCCCAGCGCCAGCAACACCCATATCCTCCTCATCCTGGTGTACTTCAACACTGACATCTTCAATCTGACTATCAGGAACTGGACTGCGGGTGCTCCTTCCAGCACTTGCAGGGGGCGTGCAAATGGTGGAAGGCGCATGCTCTTCACGTCCAGTGTTGGGAAGGTCAGGCATCGCAACCGACACAATTGGACTCTCCTTGTGGATTTGGGATTTCGAAGAACGCACAGTTCTTTGCGGTGCTTTTGCCAGCTTGAGTCTTTTCAGTTTTCTAGCGAGAGGCTGAGTGCTTCCATCCTCATGTGAAGCTGAACCACTAGCCATGAACATAGGCCAGGGCCTCAGCCATTCCTTGCCACTCCGTGTGGTAAATGGCATATTGGCAAGTTTACGCTTCTCCTCCGACAATTTTATTTTAGGTTTTGGAGTCCTTTTTTTACTGATATTTGGTGTTTTGGATTTGACATGCTCTGTACTATGACATTGGGCATCGGCCTTGGCAGACGACGTTGCTGGCATTTCATCGTCTCGGCCATGACTAGTGGCAGCAGCTTCAGCACGAGGTGGAAGTGGATCTTGATCTTTCCCTAATTTTGGAACCTCAACATTTTTGTTCTCCATATTTTAATAGGCACAACTAAAAGGCACCTCAGGTAAACAATGGAGATGGATGGATACTAGTATACTTATGGATGGACTGCCGAGTGCCGACACAGAGGTAGCTACAGCCGTGGACTAACGTACTGTGTCTGCTGCTAATATAGACTGGATGATTGATAATGAGATGAAATCAATATATATATGTATGTATATATAATATCACTAGTACTGCAGCCGGACAGGTAGATAATATATTTATTAGGTAATGATGACTGATGACGGACCTGCTGGACACTGTCAGCTCAGCAGCACCGCAGACTGCTACAGTAAGCTACTATACTCTATAGTAGTATGTACACAGAAGAACGAAAAAAAAAAACCACGGGTAGGTGGTATACAATTATGGATGGACTGCCGAGTGCCGACACAGAGGTAGCTACAGCCGTGGACTAACGTACTGTGTCTGCTGCTAATATAGACTGGATGATTGATAATGAGATGAAATCAATATATATATGTATGTATATATAATATCACTAGTACTGCAGCCGGACAGGTAGATAATATATTTATTAGGTAATGATGACTGATGACGGACCTGCTGGACACTGTCAGCTCAGCAGCACCGCAGACTGCTACAGTAAGCTACTATACTATAGTAGTATGTACAAAGAAGAACGAAAAAAAAAAACCACGGGTAGGTGGTATACAATTATGGATGGACTGCCGAGTGCCGACACAGAGGTAGCTACAGCCGTGGACTAACGTACTGTGTCTGCTGCTAATATAGACTGGATGATTGATAATGAGATGAAATCAATATATATATGTATATATAATATCACTAGTACTGCAGCCGGACAGGTAGATAATATATTTATTAGGTAATGATGACTGATGACGGACCTGCTGGACACTGTCAGCTCAGCAGCACCGCAGACTGCTACAGTAAGCTACTATACTCTATAGTAGTATGTACAAAGAAGAAAGAAAAAAAAAAACACGGGTAGGTGGTATACAATTATGGATGGACTGCTGAGTGCCGACACAGAGGTAGCTACAGCCGTGGACTAACGTACTGTGTCTGCTGCTAATATAGACTGGATGATTGATAATGAGATGAAATCAATATATATATGTATGTATATATAATATCACTAGTACTGCAGCCGGACAGGTAGATAATATATTTATTAGGTAATGATGACTGATGACGGACCTGCTGGACACTGTCAGCTCAGCAGCACCGCAGACTGCTACAGTAAGCTACTATACTATAGTAGTATGTACAAAGAAGAACGAAAAAAAAAAAACCACGGGTAGGTGGTATACAATTATGGATGGACTGCTGAGTGCCGACACAGAGGTAGCTACAGCCGTGGACTAACGTACTGTGTCTGCTGCTAATATAGACTGGATGATTGATAATGAGATGAAATCAATATATATATATATGTATATATAATATCACTAGTACTGCAGCCGGACAGGTAGATAATATATTTATTAGGTAATGATGACTGATGACGGACCTGCTGGACACTGTCAGCTCAGCAGCACCGCAGACTGCTACAGTAAGCTAGTATACTCTATAGTAGTATGTACAAAGAAGAAAGAAAAAAAAAACCACGGGTAGGTGGTATACAATTATGGATGGACTGCCGAGTGCCGACACAGAGGTAGCTACAGCCGTGGACTACCGTACTGTACTGTGTCTGCTGCTAATATAGACTGGATGATAATGAGATGTAGTATGTATAAAGAAGAAAAAAAAAAACACGGGTAGGTGGTATACAATTATGGATGGACTGCCGAGTGCCGACACAGAGGTAGCTACAGCCGTGGACTACCGTACTGTACTGTGTCTGCTGCTAATATAGACTGGATGATAATGAGATGTAGTATGTATAAAGAAGAAAGAAAAAAAAACCACGGGTAGGTGGTATACAATTATGGACGGACTGCCGAGTGCCGACACAGAGGTAGCTACAGCCGTGGACTACCGTACTGTACTGTGTCTGCTGCTAATATAGACTGGTTGATAATGAGATGTAGTATGTATAAAGAAGAAAGAAAAAAAAACCACGGGTAGGTGGTATACAATTATGGATGGACTGCCGAGTGCCGACACAGAGGTAGCTACAGCCGTGGACTACCGTACTGTACTGTGTCTGCTGCTAATATAGACTGGATGATAATGAGATGTAGTATGTATAAAGAAGAAAAAAAAAACCACGGGTAGGTGGTATACAATTATGGATGGACTGCCGAGTGCAGACACAGAGGTAGCTACAGCCGTGGACTACCGTACTGTACTGTGTCTGCTGCTAATATAGACTGGATGATAATGAGATGTAGTATGTATAAAGAAGAAAGAAAAAAAAAACCACGGGTAGGTGGTATACAATTATGGATGGACTGCCGAGTGCCGACACAGAGGTAGCTACAGCCGTGAACTACCGTACTGTGTCTGCTGCGACTGGATGATAAATAATGATATAAAAAATATATATATATCACTACTGCAGCCGGACAGGTATATATTATATAATGACGGACCTGCTGGACACTGTCTGTCAGCAGAATGAGTTTTTTATAGAATAAAAAAACACCACACAAGTCACACGACGAGTGTTTAACTTTTTCAGGCAATCACAATATAGTATACTATACTGGTGGTCAGTGTGGTCAGGTCACTGGTCAGTCACACTGGCAGTGGCACTCCTGCAGCAAAAGTGTGCACTGTTTAATTTTAATAATATGTACTCCTGGCTCCTGCTATAACCTATAACTGCTCCCCAGTCTCCCCCACAATTAAGCTGTGTGAGCACAGTCAGATATTATACATAGATGATGCAGCACACTGGGCTGAGCACAGATATGGTATGTGACTGAGTCACTGTGTATCGTTTTTTTCAGGCAGAGAACGGATTATATTAAATAAAACTGCACTGGTGGTCACTGGTCAGTGGTCAGTCACTAGTAAACTCTGCACTCTCTAGTACTCCTAAGCTCCAGTAAATCAAGTGTCTCTGTCTCAATCTCACTCTCTCTCTTCTAATCTAAATGGAGAGGACGCCAGCCACGTCCTCTCCCTATCAATCTCAATGCACGTGTGAAAATGGCGGCGACGCGCGGCTCCTTATATAGAATCCGAGTCTCGCGATAGAATCCGAGCCTCGCGAGAATCCGACAGCGTCATGATGACGTTCGGGCGCGCTCGGGTTAACCGAGCAAGGCGGGAGGCGGGAAGATCCGAGTCGCTCGGATCCGTGTAAAAAAAGCTGAAGTTCGGGCGGGTTCGGATTCCGAGGAACCGAACCCGCTCATCTCTAGTGGATAGTGGAGTGGGCTTAATATTTGTTATTTTTGTGTGGGAGGGCAGCTTGCTTGACTGCAGATATCTGAAGTTCCTGAAAATATATTTCTTAGTTTTATGGGATAAAAGAAAACTAGAGAGTCCCACCTTTCAGATGGTTCTGGGGACTTGGGGATCAGAGTTCAGGAGCCAGAGCAATTCACCAACGAAAATCTAAAACTGCATATTAGGCGTGTGGAGCTGGAGCAGGGACCATCTGCTTGAAGACTGATATCTCTGGTTCTGGGCATAGTAGAGACAAGCTGCCAGTGTTCACCGAAAGGGGAGAGTCACAGCTTTTGGATTATACCCTTGGAAAAACTCTAAGTCAGACAGAACCTGAGATATCTGGCTGGGAAGAGCAATTAACAGGTTTGGATGGGGACCACTGGTTTCAAGTCGGATATCTCCGGTTCCCAATAGCCGATTTTCACAAATCTGGTACCCCTGGAAATAGGGGACCCTCAGCTATCAGCATAGGGCCCTTAAACTCCTGGGGCCCTTGGGCAAGAGCCCATTGAGCCCATACGAAAAGACGGCCCTGTCGCCAGCCGGGACTCATTGGTAGTTGGTGCTCCCCTATTTGAATTTTGAACTGTGCTGCAGCCCCTAGTCTGGAGCCGGCACTGGACTGGCTTCACCATGCAAAGTACACTGCAAGTCACCTTTCAACAAAAAAAGCAGTTATTGAAAAAATATAAGCCCCCCCCCAAAAAAAATCAGAAGATGTTAAAACAAATAGACGACATTAAAGAACTGTAATTCTAATTTTATAACCAGATTTGGCAACTATGCTTGGCAGTCCTGAGCACAGCTGTTTATCCAGCCTTAAATGGGCACACGAGGCACTGGGTACTTTGCACAGGCAAGCTTTGGCAGGAAATTATGACTTACGTAAATTCCAGCCAGTCACAGAATGCTGCTCCAGACCTTGGCAAGCAATGCAGTTCCTGGTGATGTGTGCGGATTGTTGGCCTTATTCAGAGCTGATTGCTATGGCTGCAATCGCTCTGAAGGCCGTGTTTCTCCCATCCGCGCTTGCGCAGATTGACAAGTGACGGAAGTCATGGGGTAGCGAAGCAGCGTTAGGGGGGAGAGCAAGAAATGCAGAGATGTCATGGCCATTTTCAGGGCAGCTCAATGACGTTGCCTGTGTCTCCTGTGAGTGGTGTGTAGGCATAGGCGTGCGCAGCTCATTTTATTAGGGGGTGCACCGCAGGAGGGACGTGTCTAGAACCGCCTTTTGGGTGTGTCTAGCACTATTTTACATTCTCTCAGTAACATCACATGGTGTAATCTAATTTCTCCCTAGTTCCTAATAATACAAGTAGATATAATAAACCCCAAAGAAATAAAATGAAACTTAATGATGCTGACTGTCCGCTACAGCATAACCCTGAGCCCTAGTTGGCGCTGGACCCTATAGCTGCTTACACTTCCCCAATCTATCCCTGACCCAGGGCGGAAATAAAGAGTGGTGGACCTAGGTGCACATGCATTCCGCACCCCCAGCACCTACACCCTGATTTTGAGCGGCTGAAAAGTACGGCAGATTTAAGGGGCTGAACATATGAGTTTTAATATAACACAAGTAACGTTTTTAAATGTACACATGTGCAGGACACCGGCATTTGTCACACATGTCCCCATGCTCACCAGCTACTGACAGTAGTGCCCCTTATTCACATTACCCTACATGGTATGAGCCAAAATCCATGTTATACCACACAGTATGAGCCAAATTCACATTACGCCACACAGTATGAGACGAAATTCACGTTATGCCACACAGTATGAGGAGAAATTCAAGTGTTATGCCACACAGTATGAAAGAAACATTCACGTTATGCCACACAGTATAAGGAAAAATTTGCGTTATGCCACACAGTATGAGGAAACATTCACGTTATGCCACACAGTATAAGGAGAAATTTGCGTTATGCCACACAGTATGAGGAGAAAAAATTCACATTATGCTACACAGTCTGAGGAGAAAGTCACATTGGCGGTCATTCCGAGTTGATCGCTAGCTGAATTCGTTCGCTGTGCAGCAATGAGGCAAAAAAAGGCACTTCCGCGCATGCATATGCGGCGCAATGCGCACGCACGACGTATTATTACAATCTAACGATGTAGTTTCACACAGGGTCTAGAGAAGCATTTCAGTCGCACTGCTGACCGCAGAGTGATTGACATGAAGTGGGCGTTTCTGGATGTCAACTGACCGTTTTCAGGGAGTGTTCGGAAAAACGCAGGCGTGACTGGGCGAACGCAGGGCGTGTTTGTGACATCAAAACAGGAACTGAATAGTCTGAAGTGATCGCAAGCGCTGAGTAGGTTTAGAGCTACTCAGAAACTGCACAAAAAACTTTGTAGCCGCTCTGCGATCCTTTTGTTCGCACTTCTGCTAAGCTAAAATAGACTCCCAGTGGCCGGCAGCATAGCGTTTGCATGACTGCTAAAAACTGCTAGCGAGCGATCAACCCGGAATGACCACCACATTATGCCACACAGTATGAGGAGAAATTCACATTATGCCACACAGTATAAGGAGAAAAAAATTCATGTTATGCCACACAGTATGAGGAAAAATTCCCACAATGCCACATGGTATTAGCCACTGTCTGTTAGGTTCCCTCTCTCGTTTTTCCTATGTTCGGTGATAATACGGGTGAAGGGAATGCGGGACCCTGTAATAAATGGACTCAGTATCTGCTGTTCGCCTCCACACTTCCTGTACCCGCCCTCTCCTGTTTTATTATACGTCACCCTCTCATTCCCATCGCTGTGACAAACATATATAAAGTATATGTCACTTGTGTCCGGCACTCCACACACCATAAAAACGTAAATGCTCTGGTGCCCTGCCTTTCAAGAAATAATATGGAACAAGTTGAAGCTGGCACTCACGGAGACTAAAAACCAGATGACACAGTATCTTATGCCAACATTTCAGGGCATAGCCCTTTTATCAAGACCAACTGTTCATGAAAAATAAAGAAGAATATATACATTACCAAATACACCGCGTGCAAGACTCCTCCACTGCGCCCAGGGAGACCCGGTGATGTCATAAAGGTACGACGGCGCTGGTGACCCGGCATCACTAGGGGGCGTGGACCAAAACAAATGTGTACCATCACCATGGGAACAACAAGCAGCTGGAAAAATATGAAGAGATATGATGTAAAAATAAACTGTCTCAAAGCGCATTACATTACTAACTTGTAGTATATACACACAGACACACACACACACACACACACACACAAACACCCACACACTGATGAAGTAGAAATATAAATACATAAATATGTGTAAATATATATATATATATACATATGTGTACACGCACACATAAAATGTAAAATAAATATATTAGAGATGAGCGAGTTCGGATCTCAGAGAACCGAACCCTACCGAACTTCACCACCAGAACCCGGTCCGAGTCAGGCTCGGGTTTCCCGCCTGACTCAGAAACCAGAACGAGGCAAAACGTCATCATCCCGCTGTCGGATACTCACGGGGTTTGGATTCCATATAAGGAGCCGCGCGTCACCGCCATTTTCACTCCGGCATTGGAGAGTGTAGAGAGAGGACGTGTCTCCGTCCTCAGAGTCCGTGTCTTGTGCAGTCCAGTGGTGCTGTGTTGTGCTGCATCAGTCCAGTCACAGAGGTGGTGTCCTCTGCTGCCATATGTCCAGTGCTGCTGTATAAGTCCAGAGCATTGGTGGTATGTTGTGCTGCATCAGCCCAGTGATGGTGTGTTGTGCTGCATCAGTCCAGTCACAGTGGTGGGTGTCCTCTGTTGCCATATGTCCAGTGCTGCTGTATAAATCCAGTCCATTGCAGTGGTGCTGTGTTGTCCTGCATCAGTCCAGTGGTGGTGTCCCTCTGCTGCCGTATATGTCCATTGATACTGCCATATATGTCCAGCGGTACTGCCGTATATGTCCAGCGGTACTGCCGTATAAGTCCAGTGATACTGCCATATAATTCCAGTGGTACTGGCGTATAAGTTCAGTGATCCTGCCGTATAACTCCAGGGATCCTGCCGTATAATTCCAGTGATCCTGCCGCATAATTCCAGTGATCATGCCATGTAATTCCAGTGGTACTAGCGTATAAGTCCAGTGATCCTGCCGTATAGTTCCAGTGATCCTGCCGTATAATTGCAGTGATCCTGCCGTATAACTCCAGTGATCTTTCCGTATAAGTCCAGTGATCCTGCCGTATAATTACAGTGGTTCTGACATATAAGTCCAGTCTAGTGATATTGCCGTATATGTCCAGTGATACTGCCGTATATGTCCATTGATACTGCCGTATATGTCCAGTGGTACTGCCATATATGTCCAGTGATCCTGCCATATATGCCCATTGATACTGCCGTATATGTCTAGCGGTACTGCCGTATAAAGCCAGTGATCCTGCCGTATAATTACAGTGATCCTGCCGCATAAGTCCAGTGATCCTGCCGTATATGTCCATTGATACTGCCGTATATGTCCAGCGGTACTGCCGTATAAATCCAGTGATCCTGCCGTATAATTCCAGTGATCCTGCCATATAATTCCAGTGGTCCTGGCGTATAAATCCAGTGAACCTGCCGTACAATTACAGTGGTACTGGCGTATAAGTCCAGTCCAGTGATACTGCCGTATATGTCCAGTGATACTGCCGTATATGTCCAGTGATATTGCTGTATATGTCCAGCGGTACTGCCGTATAAGTCCAGTGATCCTACCGTATAATTCCAGTGGTACTGGCGTATAAGTCCAGTGATCCTGCCGTATAATAACAGTGGTACTGGCGTATAATTGCAGTTATCCTGCCGTATAACTCCAGTGATCCTGCCGTATAATTCCAGTGATCCTGCCGTATAATTCCAGTGGTACTGGCGTATAAGTCCAGTGATCCTGCCGTATAATTACAGTGGTACTGGCGTATAAATCCAGTCCTGTGTTTCTCCCATATATGTCCAGTGATACTGCCGTATATGTCAATTGATACTGCTGTAAATGTCCAGCAGTACTGCCGTATATGTTCTGTGGTACTGCCGTATATGTCCAGCGGTACTGGCATATAAATCCAGTGATCCTGCCACATAATTCCAATTCCAGTGATCCTGCCGTATAATTACAGTGGTACTGGCGTATAAGTCCAGTCCAGTGTTACTGCTGTATATGTCCAGTGATACTGCCGTATATGTCAATTGATACTGCCGTATATGTCCTGCGGTACTGCCATATATGTCCAGCGGTACTGCCATATATGTCCAGCGGTACTGCCATATAAATCCAGTGATCCTGCCGTATAATTCCAGTGGTACTGTCATATAATTCCAGTGATCCTGCCGTATAATTACAGTGATCCTGCCGTATAAATCCAGTGATCCTGCCGTATATGTCCAGCGGTACTGCCGTATAAATCCAGTGATCCTGCCGTATAATTCCAGTGATCCTGCCGTATAATTCCAGTGGTACTGGCGT
The DNA here is from genome assembly GCF_028390025.1 of Pseudophryne corroboree. Lineage (NCBI taxonomy): Eukaryota > Metazoa > Chordata > Amphibia > Anura > Myobatrachidae > Pseudophryne > Pseudophryne corroboree. Next base: position 802,632,922 of record NC_086445.1, read on the forward strand.
ATAAATCCAGTGATCCTGCCACATAATTCCAATTCCAGTGATCCTGCCGTATAAATCCAGTGATCCTGCCGTATAATTCCAGTGATCCTGCCGTATAATTCCAGTGGTACAGGCGTATAAATCCAGTGATCCTGCCGTATTATTCCAGTGATCCTGCCGTATAATTGCAGTGATCCTGCTGTATAATTCCAGTGATCCTGCCGTATAATTCCAGTGATCCTGCCATATAATTCCAGTGATCCTGCCGTATAATTCCAGTAGTACTGGTGTATAAATTCAGTGATCCTGCCGTATAATTCCAGTGATCCTGCCATATAATTCCAGTGATCCTGCCGTATAATTCCATATATGTCCAAATAATTCCGTATAAATCCATTCTAGTGGTGCTGCATATAAGTTCTGTATATTATTTACTCCAAATAAAGGGGTTATTAATATTTAATCCAAATAATTTTCACAGAGTTTGCCCTGTGTGGTGTAGAGGTACACTCTCCTGTACCGCATATTGTTATATAACTCCAGAAAAATAATGGAGAACAAAAATGTGGAGTATAAAATAGGGAAAGATCAAGAACCACTTCCTGCTAGTGCTGAAGCTGCTGCCACTAGTCATGACATAGACGATGAAAACCCATCAACGTCGTCTGCCAAGGCCGATGCCCAATGCGATAGTAGAGGGCATGTAAAATCCAAAAAGCCAAAGTTCAGTAAAAAGACCCAAAAAAAGAAATTTAAATGGTCTTAGGAGAAACGTAAACTTGCCAACATGCCATTTATGACACGGAGTGGCAAGGAACAGCTAAGGCCCTGGCCTATGTTCATGACTAGTGGTTCAGCTTCACATGACGATGAAAGCGCTCATCCTCCCGCTAGAAAAATGATAAGAGTTAAGCTGGAAAAAGCACAGCAAAGAACTGTGCTTTCTAAGATGGTATCACAAATCACCAAGGAGAGTCCAAGTATGTCGGCGGTTGTGATGCCTGACCTTCCCAACACTGGACGGGAAGAGGTAACCTCTTCCAGCATTTGCACGCCCTCTGCAAGTGCTGGAAGGGGCACCCACAGCCCAGTTTCTGATATTAAATTGAAGACGTCACTGTTGAAGTACACCAGGATGAGGATATGGGTGTTGCTGGCGCTGAGGAGGAATTTGACGATGAGGATTCTGATGGTGATGTGGTTTGTTTAAATCAGGCACCAGGGGAGACACCTGTTGTCCATGGGATGAATAAGCCCATTGTGATGCCTGGGCAAAATACCAAAAAAGCCACCTTTTCGGCGTAGAATTATTTCTGCACAAATCCATACAACAGGTGTCAGGCCATGTGTTGCCTCTATCAATCTGTAATAAGGAGGGGTTAGGATGTTAGCCACGTAAGAACATCCTCCCTTATACGTAACCTGCAGCGCATTCATCAGAAGTAAGTGTCAAGTTGTGAAACTTTGGGTAAGAGCGTAAGCAGTCCACTGACACCTAAATCCCTTCTTCCTCTTGTACCCAAGCTCCTGCAAGCCACACCACCAACTCCCTCAACGTCAGCTTCCTCCTCAGTCAATGTCAGTAGTCCTGCAGGCCATGTCACTGGCAAGACTGAGGAGTCCTCTCCTGACCGGTATTGCTCTGGAGGATCCTTGAGTGATACGCCTGCTGTTACTGCCACTGCTGTTGTTACTGCTGGGAGTCAATCGTCATCCCAGAGGGGAAGTTGGAAGACCACTTGCACTACTTCAACTAAGCAATTGACTGTCCAACAGTCCTTTGTGAGGAAGATGAAATATGACAGCAGTCATCCTTTTGCAAAGCGGATAACTGAGGCCTTGACAGCAATGTTGGTGTTAGACGTGCGTCCGGTATCAATTGTTTGAGGTACTGTGTCCACGGTATCAAATCCCATCTAGGTTCCACTTCACTAGGCAGACGATAATCAGAATGTACAGAGACATCTCTAAAATATATATGCAGACACATAAAATAGGAATGTAAAATAAATGTATACACACACACACACACACACAAAACAGATATATGCTGTAAATAAGTACAGTATATACAGTATAAACATATGTAAAACAGAAATGTAAATAAATAAATATATATATATATATATATATATACATAAAACAGAAATTATATATATATATATATATATATATATATATATATATAATATATGAAACGAAATAGAGGAGATGGCGCCAAGGGAGTTATATCAACGCCCTACCTAAAAACGGACCCTTACAGTACTTTCCGGATAAATTACGTCAGATAACAAATACTAACATAACATTTTTTATTAAAACAACATATAAACCCAACACAAATGTTCATAAGTATACAGAGTTGATACATTTACATTTGTCGCACAATTTGAACAATCTGTTTGTAGTGATGAGGAAAAAGCGTAGATATATCACTACGATTTCCTCCTTCTCCTTATTGTAGATTCGGAGGTAACATCAGCTAATAGATAGATAAATAAACCAACGCGTTTCGTCTTGTTCCAAGACTTCATCAGGGGTAAAATCTCCTCATTTCAGAACATATTGTCAGCACATAGAAGGTCATTCAAAGATGTATGAACAACGTTTCAATATTTCAATGGGACTTGATTGATACAGCGAGGACCATACCTCATATATCATCAGCTTGAGTCTGACATTCAGATATTCGAATATGGGGAAGATTCATATGTGTATAGAATTTAACTGGTTCACAAGCATAAGGAACCTCCTCGGTCAGCAGCTTGAACCTGACACTCAGAGACTCAGGAGTGAAGGCAATTCAAATGGGTATAATGTCTAACCAATTTAGAACACGTGGTAGACCCTCCAGTAGTGCAGTGCTGACAGCCAAGTCTCTGTATATATATATGGAAAAAGCGGATAAGATACTTCTAAGCAACCATTGGTAATAAAACATGAATATTTAATAAAAATATATAAATATATATCAAATATAAATTTTTTATGTCCCCTTTTTCTATGTCTCCTAGATTGTGTCTTTTTTTATATAAAAAAACACACAGATACATAATAAGATTTTAAACCTAACGGTAAATCTTTTTCTCCTAGTCCGTAGAGGATGCTGGGGACTCCGTAAGGACCATGGAGTATAGACGGGCTCCGCAGGAGACATGGGCACTATAAAGAACTTTAGAATGGGTGTGCACTGGCTCCTCCCTCTATGCCCCTCCTCCAGACCTCAGTTAGAGAAACTGTGCCCAGAGGAGACGGACAGTACGAGGAAAGGATTTTGTAAATCCAAGGGCAAGATTCATACCAGCCCACACCATCCACACCGTATAACCTGGAATATACGAACCAGTCAACAGTATGAAACAAACAGCATCAGTCAAAGACCGATCAAAACTGTAACATAACCCTTATGCAAGCAATAACTATATACAAGTCTTGCAGAAAGTTCTCCGCACTGGGACGGGCGCCCAGCATCCTCTACGGACTAGGAGAAAAAGATTTACCGGTAGGTTTAAAATCTTATTTTCTCTTACGTCCTAGAGGATGCTGGTGACTCCGTAAGGACCATGGGGATTATACCAAAGCTCCAGACCGGGCGGGAGAGTGCGGATGACTCTGCAGCACCGATTGAGCAAACATGAGGTCCTCCTCAGCCAAAGTATCAAACTTGTAGAATTTAGCAAAAGTGTTTGACCCCGACCAAGTCGCCGCTCTGCAAAGCTGCAATGCCGAGACGCCTCGGGCAGCCGCCCAAGAAGAGCCCACCTTCCTAGTGGAATGGGCTTTTACCGAATTTGGTAACGCCAATCCAGCCGTAGAATGAGCCTGCTGAATCGTGTTACAGATCCAGCGAGCAATAGTCTGCTGAGAAGCAGGAGCGCCAACCTTGTTGGCTGCATACAGGACAAACATTGCCTCTGTTTTCCTAACCCGAGCCGTTCTGGCTACATAAATTTTCAATGCCCTGACCACATCAAGGGACTCGGAATCCTCCAAGTCCCGCGCAGCCACAGGCACCACAATAGGTTGGCTCATATGAAAAGAGGAAACCACCTTAGGCAAAAATTGAGGACGAGTCCGCAACTCAGCTCTATCCACATGGAAAATCAGATAGGGGCTTTTGTGAGACAAAGCCGCCAACTCAGACACTCGCCTTGCCGATGCCAAGGCCAACAACATGACCACCTTCTAAGTGAGAAATTTTAATTCAACTGTTTGAAGAGGCTCAAACCAGTGAGACTTTAGGAACTGTAACACCACGTTAAGGTCCCATCGTGCCACTGGGGGCACAAAAGGAGACTGGATATGCAGCACTCTCTTTACAAAAGTCTGGACTTCTGGAAGAGAAGCCAAATCCTGAAAGAAAATGGATAGGGCCGAAATCTGAACCTTAATGGAGCCTAATTTTAGGCCCATATTAACTCCAGTCTGTAGGAAGTGGAGAAAACGGCCCAGATGGAAATCTTCCGGAGGAGCATTCTTGGTTTCACACCAAGAGACATACTTCCTCCAGATACGGTGATAATGTTTCGCTGTCACCTCCTTCCTAGCCTTTATCAGAGTAGGGATGACTTCGTCCGGAATGCCCTCCCCAGCTAGGATCTGGCGTTCAACCGCCATGCCGTCAAACGCAGCCGCGGTAAGTCTTGGAACAGACAGGGCCCCTGTTGCAACAGGTCCTCTCTGAGAGGAAGAGGCCACAGATCTTCTGTGAGCATTTCCTGCAGATCCGGATACCAGGTCCTTCGAGGCCAACCTGGAACAATGAGAATTGTCTGTACTCCTTTTCGTCTTATGATTCCCAATAATTTTGAGATGAGAGGAAGAGGAGGAAACACATAGACCGACTGAAACACCCACGGTGTCACCAGGGCATCCACTGCTACTGCCTGAGGGTCCCTTGACCTGGCACAATACCTCGGAAGCTTCTTGTTGAGGCGTGTCTATTTGAGGACGTCCCCAAAGACTTGTTATTTCTGCAAAAACTTCTTGATGAAGACCCCACTCTCCTGGATGGAGATCGTGTCTGCTGAGGAAGTCTGCTTCCCAGTTGTCCACTTCCAGAATGAATACCGCTGACAGAGCGCTTACGTGATTTTCCGCCCAGCGCAGAATCCTGGTGGCTTCCGCCATTGCCACTCTGCTCCTTGTCCCGCCTTGGCGGTTTACATGAGCTGTGACGTTGTCTGATTGAATCAGAACCGGTAGGTCGCGAAGAAGATTCTCCGCTTGTCGAAGGCCGTTGTATATGGCCCTTAATTCCAGTATGTTGATGTGTAGACAAGCCTCCTGGCTTGACCACAGTCCCTGAAAATTCCTGCCTTGTGTGACTGCTCCCCATCCTCAGAGGCTCGCGTCCGTGGTCACCAGAACCCAGTCCTGAATGCCGAACCTGCGACCCTCTAGAAGGTGAGCACTCTGCAGCCACCACAGGAGCGACACCCAGGCCCTAGGGGACAGGGTTATTTTCTGATGTATTTGAAAGTGGGACCCGGACCACTTGTCCAGAAGGTCCCACTGAAAACTCCTCGCATGAAACCTGTCGAAGGGGATGGCCTCATAGGTCGCCACCATTTTCCCCAGTACTCGAGTGCATTGATGAACTGACACTCTTTTTGGTTTTAACAGGTCTCTGATCATGTTCTGGAGTTCCTGGGCTTTGTCCATCGGGAGAAAAACCCTCTTTTGTTCTGTGTCCAGAATCATGCCTAAGAAAGACAGCCGAGTTGTTGGAACCAACTGTGACTTTGGTAGATTTAGGATCCAGCCATGTTGCTACAGCACTCTCAGGGAGAGCGACACGCTTTTCTGCAACTGTTCCTTTGATCTCGCTTTTATCAGGAGTTCGTCCAAGTACGGGATAATTGTGACTCCTTGCCTGCGCAGGAGTACCATCATTTCCGCCATTACCTTGGTGGAAACCCTCGGGGCCGTGGAAAGCCCAAACGGCAACGTCTGAAATTGGTAATGACAATCCTGTATAGCAAATCTCAGGAACGCCTGATGAGGAGGATATATGGGGACATGAAGGTATGCATCCTTTATGTCTAGAGACACCATATAATCTCCCCCTTCCAGGCTGGCGATGACCGCTCTGAGCGATTCCATCTTGAATTTGACCCTGTTCAAGTATAGGTTTAAGGATTTTAAATTCAGAATGGGTCTGACCGAACCGTCCGGTTTCGGGACCACAAACAGGGTTGAGTAGTACCCCGTCCCCTGTTGAAGCAGGGGAACTTTGACCACCACTTGTTGAAAACACAGTTTTTGAATTGCACTTAAAACTACCTCCCTCTCTGGGGAAGAAGCTGGTAGGGCCGATTTGAAAAACCGGCGAGGAGGTACATCTTCGAATTCCAGCTATTAACCCTGGGAAACAATTTCTATTGCCCAGGGATCCACCTGTGATTGAACCCAGACGTGGCTGAAAGGTCGAAGACGTGCCCCCACTGGGGCGGACTCCCTCAGCGGAGCCCCAGCGTCATGCGGTGGATTTAGTAGAAGCCGGGGAGGACTTCTGCTCCTGGGAACTAGCTGTAGCTGGCAGCTTTTTCCCTCTGCCCTTAACTCTGGCGAGAAAGGAAGATCCCCGTACTCTTTTGGATTTATGCGGCCGAAAGGACTGCATCTGATAATGTGGCGTTTTCTTTGGCTGTGAGGAAACATAAGGTAAAAAAGCGGATTTACCTGCAGTAGCTGTGGAAACCAGGTCCGTGAGATCTTCCCCAAATAAGTCCTCACCCTTGTAAGGCAAAACCTCCATATGTCTCTTTGAGTCGGCATCACCCGTCCATTGGCGGGTCCACAGTGCTCGCCTAGCAGAAATCGCCATGGCGTTGGCTCTGGAACCCAGCATCTCTCATATATAGGACAGCATCCTTTATATGACCCAAGGTCAGTAAAATGGTATCCTTATCCAGGGTATCAATGTCAGCAGACAAGGTATCTGTCCACGCTGCTACAGCGCTACAACCCCAAGCCGACGCTATCGCCGGTCTGAGCGAGGTACCAGTATGTGTATAAATTGACTTCAAGGTAGTCTCCTGCCTACGATCAGCAGGATCCTTGAGGGCTGCGGTATCTTGCGACGGCAGCGCCACCTTTTTGGATAAGCGCGTTAACGCTTTGTCCACCCTGGGGGACGATTCCCACCGTATCCTGTCCTTAGCCGGGAAAGGATATGCCATAAGAATCCTTCTGGGAATCTGCAGTTTCTTGTCTGGAGTTTCCCAAGCCCTTTCAAACAACTCATTTAACTCATGGGAAGAGGGGAAAGTAACCTCAGGTTTCTTTTCTTTAAACATGTGGACCCTCGTGTCAGGTACAGCGGGGTCATCCGTGATATGCAACACATCTTTTATTGCAATAATCATATAGTGAATACTTTTTGCCAACTTTGGCTGCAACCTCACATCATCATAGTCGACACTGGAGTCAGAATCCGTGTCGGTATCAGTGTCTTCTACTTGGGATAGTGGGTGCTTCTGAGACCCAGAAGTGCCTTGTGACATAGAAAAAGGCAAGGATGGACTCCCTGCATTTTCCCTGGACTCCGCTTTGTCCAACCTTTTATGTAATAAATTCACATTTGCATTTAAAACATTCCACATATCCAACCAATCAGGTGTCGGCGTTGCTGATGGAGACACCACACTCATTTGCTCCACCTCCTCCCTAGAAGAGCATTCCGCTTCAGACATGCCGACACACACGTACCGACACCCCCACACACTCAGGGAAATCTCTAATCTGGAGACAGTTCCCCAATAAGGCCCTTTGGAGAGACAGAGAGAGAGTATGCTAGCACACACCCAGCGCCAAATGACCCTGGAAACACAATTCCCATATATACAGCGCTTTTTTATATATGTTAAATGTACACTGACTGCGCCAAATATATGTGCCCCCCCCTCTTTCAAAGCCCTCTGTCACCGTGTTCAGCAGGGGAGAGTCCGGGGAGCCAGCTTCTCAGCAGCGTGCTGTGGAGAACATGGCGCTGGTTAGTGCTGTGGAATCAAGCTCCGCCCCCTCAGCGGCGGGCTTCGGTCCCGCTCAAAAGTACAACAAACTGGCGGGGGATCGTATATATTAATGCCTCAGCCTTATATACCGTTAATAATGCCAGCCAAGAGGTTTATTGCTGCCCAGGGTCAGGGTGCCCGGCCCTGCACCCTGCACCCATCTGTGCCTGTATTGTGTGTGTGTGTGGGAGCAAAGGCAGCGCAGCGTTACCGCTGCACGTTACCTCAGTGAAGATCAGAAGTCTTCTGCTGCCTTTGAAGTCTTCTTTCTTCTTATACTCACCCGGCTTCTATCTTCCGGCTCTGCAAGGAGGACGGCGGCGCGGCTCTGGGACGAGCGGCTAGGGTGAGACCTGCGTTACGATCCCTCTGGAGCTAATGGTGTCCAGTAGCCTAAGAAGCAGAACCTATCACTTAAGTAGGCTGCTTCTCTCTCCTCAGTCCCACGATGCAGGGAGCCTGTTGCCAGCAGGGCTCCCTGAAAATAAAAAACCTAACAAAATTCTTTTTACAGAGAAACTCAGGAGAGCTCCCTTGCAATGCACCCAGTCTCCTCTGGGCACAGGATCTAACCGAGGTCTGGAGGAGGGGCATAGAGGGAGGAGCCAGTGCACACCCATTCTAAAGTTCTTTATAGTGCCCATGTCTCGTGCGGAGCCCGTCTATACCCCATGGTCCTTACGGAGTCCCCAGCATCCTCTAGGACGTAAGAGAAATATTAATTTGCTTTGTTATTATTAATTCTGTGTATTATTAATCCTGCGTTTTGCACTTTCACATATTTTTTTTAAAGTGTTATTACTGAAATAAACCCTGTACATATCTTTTTATAAATACGTAGGCTATATATATTTACGCCACCAATAGTCGCTTAGAAGTATCTTATCCGCTTTCTCGATCTTTAACCTGGCACACGTACTAGTGCGGGATATACTTAAGATACAGCAGATGTCCTTTATATACCAGGGAGTGGCATATAGAGACTGCACCTTAGGGGTACAAACTTGCTGACACTTTCTCATAAAATAGACTACTGCTTTTTTGGTGCTGTTAGTTCTCCCCATATATATATATATATATATATATATATATGTGCAAAAAAGGTGTAAAACGAGCGCTTAATACCTAAACGTTTACAATAAATAAATTAATCAAACAAAATTCGTGCATAACCATTCATATCAGTTCCAAACAGCACTCCCAGGTGTAGGGGCTGCAGTATAGACTTTCTTATTGACTCATATTTCGCTGAGTCATAAATGTAAATGTTCAAATAGGAATAAAGTCTCTGCGCCTTCAGTGCTTTGGTGTGGAAACTTCCATCTGTGTATAACCAAGAATATATGCGTACCAGAAATATGATCAAGTTGTGCCTGTTGTGGTATCTTTAATTGGTCATCTTCCCTTGTCCTCTTACTCCATGTATAAACGCCCTCAGCGAGGTGTTAAAACACAATTTACCTAGGCAGAGAGGGAAGATTTGTGTCAGCAAAATGCTCTTAATATTATAAAGTGACTTGTGACGTATTTGTGCCAATATATAAAATATTTTTTATATAAAGTGCTCTGTGCCTATAGTGTTTCTATAAACCACTATATTATATGTGATTTCTAATATGAATAATCAGAATCACACCCAAGTGACTAAAAAATTTTTAGTAAAAAAGGAAGGTAATAACTCACTCCTTTTAAGGATGCTGCTCCTATGAGGTGATCCTTGACAAAGTCTAGTACCTCTATAAAGAAAGTTTTTTTTCTCATGGAGAAAAAAAACAGAAAGAAAAAGGAGCTAATAGTGTGATATAGTTTTTCACAATTTTTAATCACACACATACATATAAAAATAGAATCGTACAATTTAAAAATCAATAACAAGCTTATCTGTTGTACAGGTCGTTGGAGAGGTAGTGGAAGCTGGCCCAACGCGTTTCGTCCCTTTAACAGCTTTTGTGGGACTTCCTCAGGGGTTATAAATATATATATATATATATGTGTGTGTGTGTATTCACACACATAAACAAAAGTTATAAAATGATCAATGGAAAATTATGCTTAAGTAATATCCTTTAGAGGAATTATATGGCGCTGTATATGGTCTTCGCCACTGATCTCAGCCATCAGCCATAGCGGGGTGGGTGTGGCAGAAGAACACATGAGGAAGCAGCAGAAGTACAAAAGAAAGGGTCGGGGCACACATGGGGGGTGGGTGGAGATAGTGTTAGAAGTACAGGAAGCAAATGGGCAGAAGCACAGAGGAGGTAAGTGGCAGAGGCACATATGGGAGAGGGAGCTGAGGCATGGAAGGAGGGTGGAGCAAACACAAAGGGAGAGGAGGGGAGGAGCAGAGACACAGCTGGGAATGTCTTCTGAGTGCCTCTGTCTAGCCCAGCCCCAGCCAGGGGAAGCAGAGGGAGAAGGAAGGCGCTGTCATATAGGGGCGGGGCAACATGAGTGAGGAGAGGAAGCTGAATTAAGTTCAGAATGAAGAAGTCCCTTGGGGAGGGGGGGCATACAACCCCCATGCCACCTTTTTTAAGCCTGGATCTAAAGCAAAGGCTGGCAGTGGTGCTGATGATCCCAGCCATGAGCTGCTTCTTTCTCACACTTGCACAGGCATACATGTGCCTGTGAGTGAGAAGCAGACTGCAGCCATGATCATCAGCATCAGCGTGTCCCTCTGTCAGCTGTCCTTCCTGAATCCACCTTAACCCACCACCACTATACAGGTTATTTCTGCCCCTCTCATTTGAGTCTGCTCCACCAGCTGGCCACTTCGTCAGTCAGTCCGGGCTCTAAGCACAGCCAGCTGACTGAATGATTATGAGAACTCTGGTCGTCTCCATCAGCTGCGCCCACTACTCAGCCCAGTCCCGGCTCTGTCAGCTTCATTTCTGGCCCCTCAATAAGGTCTGTCATCAATAATGCGGTCCGGAGGCCCCGCAGTGCACCCCAACAGCTGCCTCTCATACACGCCAGGAGGGAGGAGGGGGGATCACCCGGACAACAGGCAGTCTAACCAGCGCGCTGGTGTGAGAGGAGTGCCGGACATTAGGGGGTGTCTGTGCGCACCAGCCACCCCCCGTGCGGACGCCTATGTGCATAGGTAAGGGTCTACCTTGAATTGCAATCACATTACGGGGTGGAGCCACACATGCTGGGCGACCTTGCACTGTACTGGGTGGCCCCCAGCATGTGATTTTGGTGGTCACAGAGTTTGTTGCGATTGCAAAATCTGCAACCAACTCTGAATAACCCCCTGTCTCCGGAATGGTTGGGCAAAGGTACTCATAGAGGAAAATGAGCAACGATAGTTTTCCATATTGTGAGCCAAAAATCACAGTGTTGTCTGGTCCGATTTGCAAGTATTAAATCCCCTGACTCTACCTGTTTTGATTACATGAGCTGTTCTTAGGCGCATACGTGCAAAAGAAAAAAAAAGCATGACACTATAACTTAGGTAAAAGTAAAAAATACTAAGAAATATAAAGTAAAATATAAGGCTGAAATAAAAAAAAGATTGGGTCCAGGACTATAACTGTACTGCTACAACACCTGGCCATTATTGTGAGCAAACATGTGTGATGTTAGGGCAGCCGTGTTTACCTAGTAACCGCTAATACATGGCTGTTGAATGCTGCTGGTTTTTTGCAGAAACCAGATTCATATCTGAGATAATTGAAGTGCATCCTTACCAGTAATTTATACCACAGCAGACCTGTTTTTATCCTAATTAACTTTATTTTTTTTTCTGTTATTAATAGAGCAATAGGTAGAATATGGTAGATGATTTCCTTAACCACATAACCAGTGGCAGATTTGGGGTGGGGGAGTTACCAAGGCACTGTCGTTTACGAGTATTTTATTTTATTTAAAGCGCAATTTGTTTTGCAATAACTTCCATGGTTAGGGTCACAGGGGCTTGGGCCGCTCATCTAGGACCCATGATCCTGCCACTGCTCCCGCCAGCTAATTATGGCTGCTAAACTATAGGCACAGAAACACCAGTTGGTCTCAAATTATTATTATTATCCTTTATTTATATGACACCACAAGGGATCCGCAGTACACAGTACACAATCAAATGAGAAAACAAGAAAACAGCACTTACAGTTCAAGACATTATAGGACAGGTATAGAAAACCAGGGGTTAGGTGCCATCAAACGGAGTATAGAGTATAAGATAGTATAAGTAAGAAAGGAAAGGCACACGAGGAAATACATATACATACCCTGTCACCCACTACCTTTCCTTCTCTCACTGTCTCTCCCCATCACCTTCTGCCTCTCCCCTGCATCACCCTCTCCCTTTTACTTTCTGCCACTCCCCATAACCACCAAGTTCCTTTCCCATCTCCCTTTTCTCTGACGTCCTAGTGGATGCTGGGGACTCCGTAAGGACCATGGGGAATAGACGGCTCCGCAGGAGACTGGGCACAATTAAAGAAAGATTCAGGACTATCTGGTGTGCACTGGCTCCTCCCCCTATGACCCTCCTCCAGACCTCAGTTAGATTTCTGTGCCCGGCCGAGCTGGATGCACACTAGGAGGCTCTCCTGAGCTCCTAGAAAGAAAGTATATTTTAGGTTTTTTATTTTACAGTGAGACCTGCTGGCAACAGGCTCACTGCAACGAGGGACTAAGGGGAGAAGAAGCGAACCTACCTAACTGGTGGTAGCTTGGGCTTCTTAGGCTACTGGACACCATTAGCTCCAGAGGGATCGCACACAGGACCCGACCTCGTCGTCCGGTCCCGGAGCCGCGCCGCCGTCCCCCTTACAGAGCCAGAAGCAAGAAGTGTCCGGAAAATCGGCGGCTGAAGACTTCTGTCTTCTCCAAGGTAGCGCACAGCACTGCAGCTGTGCGCCATTGCTCCTCATGCACACCACATACTCCGGTCACTGATGGGTGCAGGGCGCTGGGGGGGGGGCGCCCTGAGCAGCAATATTAACACCTTGGCTGGCAAAACTGACACCATATATAGCCCTAGAGGTTATATAGGTGTAAATTACCCCTGCCAGATTTACACAAACAGCGGGAGAAAGCCCGCCGAAAAAGGGGCGGAGCCATCTTCCTCAGCACACTGGCGCCATTTTCCCTCACAGCTCCGCTGGAAGGATCGCTCCCTGGCTCTCCCCTGCAGTCCTGCACTACAGAAAGGGTAAAAAAGAGAGGGGGGGCAATAAATTTAGGCGCAGTATATATAATATAAGCAGCTATAGGGGAAAACACTCTGTATAGTGATATCCCTGTGTTATATAGCGCTCTGGTGTGTGCTGGCATACTCTCCCTCTGTCTCCCCAAAGGGCTTTGTGGGGTCCTGTCCTCTGCCAGAGCATTCCCTGTGTGTGTGCTGTGTGTCGGTACTGCTGTGCCGACATGTATGATGAGGATCAGAGGCGTAACTAGGGTTTTTGGAGCCCAGGGCAAGATCAATAATGCCCCCCCCCCCCCCCCAAAAAAAAATAATATTTTTTTTTTCTTAATAAAATAAATTAATAAAATGATAATGAAAAAAAAAATACAAAAGGAAAGTATGTGCAGACGCCACCGGTGTCACTGCATATAAAGATGTCAGGGTGTGTATGTATGTGTATGTAGGTGCAGTGGTCGAAGTTGAATTTTTGAAGGTGGAATGAAAGAGTGCAGATAGCAATTATGCGCGCGTCGAAGGCGCGCGCGCTCCGGAAAAGGGGCGTGGTCACTCAAAAGGGGCGTGTCCTTCAGTATAGTAGGACCCCTTATACTATCTAGTACTGGTGCCCCTTTCACATTATAGCACACGGTATGAGCCGAAATTCACATTATAGCACACAGTATGAGCCGAAATTCACATTGCCCCACACGGCATGAGCCGAAATTCACATTATAGCACACAGTATGAGCCGAAATTCACATTACCCCACATGGTATGAGCCAAAATTCACATTATAGCACACGGTATGAGCCGAAATTCACATTATAGCACACGGTATGAGCCAAAATTCACATTACTCCACATGGTATGAGCCAAAATTCACATTTCCCCACATGGTATGAGCAGAAATTCACATTTCCCCACATGGTATGAGCAGAAATTCACATTACAGCACACGGTATGAGCCGAAATTCACATTACAGCACACGGAATGAGCCAAAATTCACATTACCCCACATAGTATGAGCCGAAATTCACATTATAGCAAACGGTATTAGCCAAAATTCACGTTACAGCACATGATATGAGCCAAAATTCCCATTATAGAGTTAGGGGATCCTACCCCCAGAATTAACATGGCCTGTGGGGCACTATGATGAGGGGAGCCCACCCCCTTAATAGACTAATTGCAGAGTTTAGCAGCGGAAGGGCTGCAGCGGTTTCTCACCCCAAGCTGCGGCGCTTCTGCCACCTCCGACACTCCACATCTTCGGCACCACCCGGGATGCAGAGCACCGCACCGGGTATGCACCCTTTTCAGTGTGGCCTGCTGCGCTCCGAAGGGGTTCTTGTTTCATGCTGCAGGATCCCGATGTGCGCCTTCCTCCCCGCTGTTACTGTCACGGTAAGCATTAGTATCGTTTACCGCAGAGGCCATTTTCTGAGGCATATGTGTTAAACCTCAGGAACTGAGATGCCCTTCTCACCATACAGCTGTGTGGCCGAGCCGGGCGGGGGGACAGCCAGCAGCAGCATGCCGGATATCAGCTGCAGAGGGTGCGGGCTGTACATACTTGGGGCAGCTGGATATTCAACAGTGCTGAAAGCCTCCAGAGCCCGCACCCCCGGAGCTGCAGTACACCGGCAGAGGACACCCATCCCCCGAACCCTGCGTAGCCCAAAGCCGGAGATCAGCAGCATGTTGAACGCGGAAGCAGAAGCTGCTTATTGCCGGTCAGCATGCTGCTGATCTCCGGCTTTGGGCTCCGCATGTGCATTACAGCCCCCAACCTCGGCTGCTGATATCTGGCATGCTGCCCCTGCTGCTGGCTTTCCACCCGCCCGGCTCGCCCACCCAGCTGGATGGTGAGTAAGAAGGGCATCTCAGTGCCCGTGGTTTAATACATATCTCTCTTCGGTAAATGGCCATTAGTACATCCCACACACACTGATTACACACACACAGACTGGCCACCCCCAAATCCTACACACACCCACTCAGACTACACACACACACACACACACACACATTCTCATACTTTCCTCTCCCCCACACACACACTGGACTGCAAAAATTTACACACACTGACACTGTTCCACACACACACAATTAACACACACTCACACTGTCCCACACACACAATTAACACACACGCACACTGTCCCACACACCAGTGGCGTGCGGTGAGGTCAGTGGCGTGCGGTGAGGCACTACAGCCATAATGTCCGCCGAATCCTGTCGATGAACCCTACCGCCACCGAGCCAATGCCCGCCACTGCCTCTGAGCCGATGCCACCACCAATGGCTTACAAACTCGCCCACCATCAACTGACCCAGCCCTCCGCCACTAATTTGCAACTCAGTCCAAAGTTGCCAATGCCCGCTGCATGCCTGCTCATCATACTTGTGATGTTGTATTGTACATTTTTATAGAAAAAAATAATAATCAGTGTTTGGGACTGGGAAGGGAGTGGGAGGAGGACATGAATGCAATTTTGTTGTCCAGGGTTTCCATTAACTTAATGGAGAAGGGTCTGAATGGGTTAAAAATGTAAAAAAAAAACTGCATGAGGTCCCCCTCCTAAGTATAACCAGCCTCGGGCTCTTTGAGCCGGTCCTGGTTGTTTAAATACTGGGAAAAAATTGGACTGGGGTTCCCCGTATTTAGACAACCAGCATCGGGCTCTTAGTCCGGTCCTGGTTCCAAAAATACGGAGGACAAAAGATGTAGGGGTCCCCCCGTATTTTTAAAACCAGCACCGGGCTCCACTAGCCAGGGACATAATGCCACAGCCGGGGGACACATTTATGTAGGTCCCTGCGGCCATGGCATTACCCCCCCCAACTAGTCACCACTGGCCGGGGTTCCCTGGAGGAGTGGGGACCCCTTAAATCAAGGGGTCACCCCCCCTCCAGGCACCCAAGGGCCAGGGGTGAAGCCCGAGGCTGTCCCCCCCATCCGTGGGCTGTGGATGGGAGGCTGATAGCCATGTAAGTAAAAAAAGAATATTGTTTTTTGTTGTGGAACTACAAGGCCCAGAAAGCCTCCCCCGCTTGCTGGTACTTGGAGAACCTCAAGTACCAACATGCAGGGAAATAACGGGCCCGCCGGTACCTGTAGTTCTACAACAGAAAAAATACCCAAATAAAAACACAACTCACACACCGTGACAGTAAAAATTTATTAAAGCACACTGACACACTCACACATACTTACCTATATCCCACGCCGGTCACGTCCACTTGTCCAGTAGAATCCAATAGGGGTAGCTGTAAAAATGAGAGACACATTACTTACCTACATCCCACGCCGGTCACGTCCACTTGTCCAGTAGAATCCAGTAGGGGAATCTGTAAAAATGAGAGACAGATTACTTACCTACATCCCACGCAAGTCACGTCCACTTGTCCAGTAGAATCCAATAGGGGTACCTGTAAAAATGAGACACAGATTACTTACCTACATCCCACGCCGGTCACGTCCACTTGTCCAGTAGAATTCAATAGGGGTACCTGTGAAAATGAGAGACAGATTACTTACCTACATCCCACGCTGGTCACGTCCACTTGTCCAGTAGAATCCAGTAGGGGAATCTGTAAAAATGAGAGACAGATTACTTACCTACATCCCACGCTGGTCACGTCCACTTGTCCAGTAGAATCCAGTAGGGGAATCTGTAAAAATGAGAGACAGATTACTTACCTACATCCCACGCCGGTCACGTCCACTTGTCCAGTAGAATCCAATAGGGGTACCTGTAAAAATGAGAGACAGATTACTTACCTACATCCCACGCCGATCACGTCCACTTGTCCAGTAGAATCCAATAGGGGTACCTGTAAAAATGAGAGACAGATTACTTACCTACATCCCACGCTGGTCACGTCCACTTGTCCAGTTGAATTCAATAGGGGTACCTGTAAAAATGAGAGACAGATTACTTACCTACATCCCACGCTGGTCACGTCCACTTGTCCAGTAGAATTCAATAGGGGTACCTGTAAAAATGAGAGACAGATTACTTACCTACATCCCACGCTGGTCACGTCCACTTGTCCAGTAGAATCCAGTAGGGGAATCTGTAAAAATGAGAGACAGATTACTTACCTACATCCCACGCTGGTCACGTCCACTTGTCCAGTAGAATCCAGTAGGGGAATCTGTAAAAATGAGAGACAGATTACTTACCTACATCCCACGCCGGTCACGTCCACTTGTCCAGTAGAATCCAATAGGGGTACCTGTGAAAATGAGAGAGAGATTACTTACCTACATCCCACGCCGATCACGTCCACTTGTCCAGTAGAATCCAATAGGGGTACCTGTAAAAATGAGAGACAGATTACTTACCTACATCCCACGCTGGTCACGTCCACTTGTCCAGTAGAATTCAATAGGGGTACCTGTAAAAATGAGAGACAGATTACTTACCTACATCCCACGCTGGTCACGTCCACTTGTCCAGTAGAACCCAGTAGGGGAATCTGTAAAAATGAGAGAGAGATTACTTACCTACATCCCACGCCGATCACGTCCACTTGTCCAGTAGAATCCAATAGCGTTACCTGTAAAAATGAGAGACAGATTACTTACCTACATCCCACGCCGATCACGTCCAGTAGAATCCAATAGGGCAGGGGTTCTCAAACTCGGTCCTCAGGACCCCACACAGTGCATGTTTTGCAGGTAACCCAGCAGGTGCACAGGTGTATTAATTACTCACTGACACATTTTAAAAGGTCCACAGGTGGAGCTAATTATTTAACTTGTGATTCTGTGAGGAGACCTGCAAAACATGCACTGTGTGGGGTCCTGAGGACCGAGTTTGAGAACCTGTGCAATAGGGGAATCTGTAAAATGAGAGACAGATTACTTACCTACATCCCACGCCGGTCACGTCCACTTGTCCAGTAGAATCCAATAGCGTTACCTGTAAAAATGAGAGACAGATTACTTACCTACATCCCACGCTGGTCACGTCCACTTGTCCAGTAGAATCCAATAGGGGAATCTGTAAAAATGAGAGACAGATTACTTACCTACATCCCACGCTGGTCACGTCCACTTGTCCAGTAGAATCCAATAGGGGAATCTGTAAAAATGAGAGACAGATTACTTACCTACATCCCACGCCAGTCACGTCCACTTGTCCAGTAGAATCCAATAGGGGTACCTGTAAAAATGAGACACAGATTACTTACCTACATCCCACGCCGGTCACGTCCACTTGTCCAGTAGAATTCAATAGGGGTACCTGTGAAAATGAGAGACAGATTACTTACCTACATCCCACGCTGGTCACGTCCACTTGTCCAGTAGAATCCAGTAGGGGAATCTGTAAAAATGAGAGACAGATTACTTACCTACATCCCACGCCGGTCACGTCCACTTGTCCAGTAGAATCCAATAGGGGTACCTGTAAAAATGAGAGACAGATTACTTACCTACATCCCACGCCGATCACGTCCACTTGTCCAGTAGAATCCAATAGGGGTACCTGTAAAAATGAGAGACAGATTACTTACCTACATCCCACGCTGGTCACGTCCACTTGTCCAGTAGAATTCAATAGGGGTACCTGTAAAAATGAGAGACAGATTACTTACCTACATCCCACGCTGGTCACGTCCACTTGTCCAGTAGAATTCAATAGGGGTACCTGTAAAAATGAGAGACAGATTACTTACCTACATCCCACGCTGGTCACGTCCACTTGTCCAGTAGAATCCAGTAGGGGAATCTGTAAAAATGAGAGACAGATTACTTACCTACATCCCACGCCGGTCACGTCCACTTGTCCAGTAGAATCCAATAGGGGTACCTGTGAAAATGAGAGAGAGATTACTTACCTACATCCCACGCCGATCACGTCCACTTGTCCAGTAGAATCCAATAGGGGTACCTGTAAAAATGAGAGACAGATTACTTACCTACATCCCACGCTGGTCACGTCCACTTGTCCAGTAGAATTCAATAGGGGTACCTGTAAAAATGAGAGACAGATTACTTACCTACATCCCACGCTGGTCACGTCCACTTGTCCAGTAGAACCCAGTAGGGGAATCTGTAAAAATGAGAGAGAGATTACTTACCTTCATCCCACGCCGATCACGTCCACTTGTCCAGTAGAATCCAATAGCGTTACCTGTAAAAATGAGAGACAGATTACTTACCTACATCCCACGCCGGTCACGTCCACTTGTCCAGTAGAATTCAATAGGGGTACCTGTAAAAATTAAAATGATACTTACAAACTGCAATCCACAGGAGAGAGAGAGAGAGAGAGAGGGGGGGGGGGAAGAGACTAACCTGCTGCTGCTGCCGGGGAGACCGGCACACACTGCTGGGCCACGACGGGAGGACGGAGCCGGCGGAGGAGGGGGAGAGCCGCACACCGCCGCTCCTGTCAGCGGCAGCGGAGGAGGATGGGGCGCACACTACAGACGCCAATAACCGCCGGGACAATTAACACACACACACAATTAACCCACGCACACTGTCCCACACACAATTAACACACACGCACGCACACTGTCCCACACACACAAATATCACACACGCACACTGTCCCACACACAATTAACAAACACGCACTGTCCCACACACACACAATTAACACACTCACACTGTCCCACACACACACACACACACTTAACACACGCACACTGTCCCACACACACAATTAACACACACGCACACTGTCCCACACACACAAAATTGATACACACGCACACTGTCCCACACACACACAATTAACACACATGCACACTGTCCCACACACACACACAATTAACACACACTCAAACTGTCCCACACACACACAATTAACACACTCACACTGTCCCACACACACACACACACACACACACACAATTAACACACTCACACTGTCCCACACATACACAATTAACACACGCACACTGTCCCACACACACACAATTAACACGCACTCAAAACTGTCCCACACACACAATTAACACACTCACACTGTCCCACACACAATGTCACACGCACACTGTCCGACACACACACACTTAACACACACACACACACACAAAATGTCCCGCACCCCCTTCCCGCTCACCTGCACTTACTGCTGTTCAGGGCAGGGGCCGCACGCCCTCCCGAGGTCGCGCACGCGCATGCGCGCACCTCCGCAGTCGCGATCGCGTACACACAGACACTTTTGCAGGGGGGAGTAGGGGGAGGCTCCTGGCTGCCGCTGCCTGTCTATTGTGACAGGCACAGCAGCCGGGGAGACAGGGAAAGCGCCGCGGGTAGCGCCGGCGGAATCCCTGAAGCATGGGGCGAGTGGGCCGTGCAGGTGCCGGTGGCGCCCCCCTCTGTTGGGGCTGCCATGGCGCCCAGGGCACGTGCCCTGCTCGCCCCGTGCTAGATACGCCTCTGATGAGGATAATGATGTGGAGGCAGAGCAAATGCCTGTGAATGTGATGTCACCCCCTGCGGGGTCGACACCTGTGTGAATGGACTTATGGAAGGAATTACGTGACAGTGTCACCTTACATAAAAGGTTTGACGACATAGGACAGCCGGCTACTCAGCTTGTGACTGTCCAAGCGTCTCAAATGTCATCAGGGGCTTTAAAACGCCCGTTACCTCAGATGGCAGACACAGATGCTGACACGGATACCGACTCCAGTGTCGACGACGATGAGACTAGTGTACCTTCCAATAGGGCCACCCGTTACATGATTGAGGCAATGAAAAATGTATTACACATTTCTGATAGTACCCCAGGTACCACAAAAAAGGGTATGATGTTTGGTGAGAAAAAACTACCAGTAGTTTTTCCTGCATCTGAGGAATTAAATGAGGTGTGTGAGGAAGCGTGGACTTCCCCCGATAAGAAATTGATAATTTCTAAACGGTTATTGGCAGCGTACCCTTTCCCGCCAGAGGATAGGTCACGTTGGGAAACACCCCCTATGGTAGATAAAGCGCTTACACGTTTATCAAAAAAGGTGGCACTACCGTCTCCGGATACGGCCGCCCTAAAGGAACCTGCTGAGAGAAAGCAGGAGGCTACCCTAAAAGTTATATATACACACACGGGCATTATATTGCGACCAGCGATTGCATCGGCATGGATGTGCAGTGCTGCTGCTGCGTGGTCAGATTCCCTGTCGGATAATATTGATACTCTGGATGGGGACAATATTTTGCTGACAATAGAGCATATAAAAGACGCTGTCTTATACATGCGTGATGCACAGAGGGATATTTGCCGGCTGGCATCAAAAATAAGCGCAATGTCCATTGCCGCCAGAAGGGGGTTATGGACTCCGCAGTGGTCAGGTGATGCCGATTCAAAAAGGCACATGGAAGTTTTGCCTTATAAGGGGGTGGAACTGTTTGGGGATGGTCTTTCAGATCTCGTTTCCACAGCTACGGCTGGGAAATCGCAATTTTTGCCACAGGCTACCCCACAGCAAAGAAAGCACCGTATTATCAAGTACAGTCCTTTCGGCCCCATAAAAACAAGAGGGCTAGAGGCGCATCCTTTCTGCCGAGAGGCAAAGGTAGAGGGAAAAAACTGCAGCATACAGCCAGTTCCCAAGAGCAGAAGTCCTCCCCCGCGTCCGGTAAGTCCACAGCATGACGCTGGGGCTTCACAGGCGGACCCGGGTACGGTGGGGGCCCGTCTCAGAAATTTCAGCGCACAGTGGGCTCTCTCACAGGTGGACCCCTGGATCCTTCAAGTAGTATCTCAGGGGTACAGGCTGGAATTCGAGGCGTCTCCCCCCCACCGTTTCCTAAAATCTGCCTTACCAGCAACTCCCTCTGCCAGGGAGGCAGTGTTGGTGGCTATTCAAAAACTGTATTCACAGCAAGTGATTGTCAAGGTACCCCTCCTTCAACAAGGAAAGGGTTACTATTCCACAATGTTTGTGGTACCGAAACCGGACGGTTCGGTGAGACCCATCTTAAATTTAAAATCATTGAACACATATATCAAAAGATTCAAGTTCAAGATGGAATCGCTCAGGGCGGTTATTGCGAGCCTGGACGAGGGGGATTACATGGTCTCCCTGGACATCAAGGATGCCTACCTGCATGTCCCCATTTACCCTCCTCACCAGGAGTACCTCAGGTTTGTGGTACAGGACTGTCACTATCAGTTCCAGACGCTGCCGTTTGGGTTATCCACGGCACCGAGGGTCTTTACCAAGGTAATGGCCGAAATGATGATACTCCTTCGGAGGAAGGGGGTTTTAATTATCCCGTACTTGGACGATCTCCTGATAAAGGCGAGGTCCAAGGAACAGTTGTTAGTGGGGGTAGCACTTTCTCGGGAAGTGCTGCAGCAGCGCGGCTGGATTCTCAATATCCCAAAGTCACAGCTGGTCCCGACGACACGTCTTCTGTTCCTGGGAATGATTCTGGACACAGACCAGAAAAAAGTGTTTCTTCCAGTGGAAAAGCCGAGGAGTTGTCATCTCTAGTCAGAAACCTCCTAAAACCAGGACAGGTGTCGGTACATCAATGCACGCGAGTCCTGGGGAAAATGGTAGCTTCGTACGAAGCAATTCCATTCGGAAGGTTCCACGCAAGGATTTTCCAGTGGGACCTGTTGGACCAATGGTCCGGGTCGCATCTCCAGATGCAGCAGCGGATAACCCTGTCGGCAAGGACCAGGGTGTCACTACTGTGGTGGCTGCAGAGGGCTCATCTACTAGAGGGCCGCAGATTCGGAATACAGGACTGGGTCCTGGTGACCACGGATGCCAGCCTTCGGGGCTGGGGAGCAGTCACACAGGGAAGAAATTTCCAAGGGCTGTGGTCAAATCAGGAGATTTCACTACACATAAATATCCTGGAGCTAAGAGCCATTTACAATGCCCTATGCCAAGCAAGTCCCCTGCTTCAAAACAAACCGGTTCTGATCCAATCAGACAACATCACGGCGGTCGCCCATGTAAACAGACAGGGCGGCACAAGAAGCAGGAGGGCAATGGCAGAAGCCACAAGGATTCTCCGATGGGCGGAAAATCACGTGCTAGCACTGTCAGCAGTGTTCATTCCGGGTGTGGACAACTGGGAAGCAGACTTCCTCAGCAGACACGACTTTCACCCGGGAGAGTGGGGGCTTCATCCAGAAGTCTTCCGATTGATTGTAAACCGTTGGGAAAGACCACAGGTGGATATGATGGCGTCCCGCCTCAGCAAAAAGCTAAAAAGATATTGCGCAAGGTCAAGGGACCCTCAGGCGATAGCTGTGGACGCTCTAGTGACACCGTGGGTGTACCAGTCGGTTTACGTGTTTCCCCCTCTGCCTCTTATTCCCAAGGTGCTGAGAATAATACGAAGGGGAAGAGTGAGAACTATACTCGTGGTTCCGGATTGGCCAAGAAGAACTTGGTACCCGGAACTTCAAGAGATGCTCTCAGAGGACCCATGGCCTCTACCGCTAAGGCAGGACCTGCTGCAGCAGGGGCCCTGCCTGTTCCAAGACTTACCGCGGCTGCGTTTGAAGGCATGGCGGTTGAACGCCGGATCCTGAAGGAAAAAGGTATTCTGGAGGAAGCCATTCCTACCCTGATCAAGGCCAGGAAGGATGTGACTGCAACCCACTATCACCGCATTTGGCGGAAATATGTGGCTTGGTGTGAGGCCAGGAAGGCCCCAACGGAGGAATTTCAACTGGGTCGTTTCCTGCATTTCCTGCAAGCAGGGGTGACGATGGGCCTCAAATTGGGGTCCATTAAGGTCCAGATTTCGGCTCTGTCGATTTTCTTTCAAAAGGAACTGGCTTCGTTGCCTGAAGTTCAGACTTTTGTCAAGGGAGTTCTGCATATTCAGCCTCCTTACGTGCCTCCTGTGGCACCTTGGGATCTCAATGTGGTTTTGGGATTCCTGAGGTCACATTTGTTCGAGCCACTTAAAACCGTGGATTTGAAATATCTCACGTGGAAAGTGGTCATGTTGTTGGCCCTGGCTTCGGCCAGGCGTGTATCAGAATTAGCGGCTTTGTCGTGTAAAAGCCCTTATCTGATTTTCCATATGGATAGGGCAGAGTTGAGGACTCGTCCTCAGTTTCTCCCGAAGGTGGTATCAGCGTTTCACTTGAACCAACCTATTGTGGTGCCTGCGACTAACTAGGGACTTGGAGGATTCCAAGTTGCTGGACGTAGTCAGGGCCCTGAAAATTTATGTTTCCAGGATGGCTGGAGTCAGGAAAACTGATTCGCTGTTTATCCTGTATGCACCCAATAAGCTGGGTGCTCCTGCTTCTAAGCAGACCATTGCTCGCTGGATTTGTAACACTATTCAGCTTGCGCATTCTGCGGTAGGACTACCGCAGCCAAAATCAGTAAAAGCCCACTCTACAAGGAAGGTGGGCTCATCTTGGGCGGCTGCCTGAGGGGTCTCGGCACAGCAACTTTGCCGAGCGGCTACTTGGTCAGGGTCTAACACTTTTGCTAAATTTTACAAATTTGATACCCTGGCTGAGGAGGACCTTGAGTTTGCTCATTCGGTGCTGCAGAGTCATCCGCACTCTCCCGCCCGTTTGGGAGCTTTGGTATAATCCCCATGGTCCTTACGGAGTCCCCAGCATCCACTAGGACGTCAGAGAAAATAAGAATTTACTCACCGGTAATTCTATTTCTCGTAGTCCGTAGTGGATGCTGGGCGCCCATCCCAAGTGCGGATTGTCTGCAATACTTGTAAATAGTTATTGTTCCACAAATCGGGTTGTTATTGCGAGCCATCTGTTCAGAGGCTCCGTTGTTATCATACTGTTAACCGGGGTTCATATCACGAGTTGTACGGTGTGATTGGTGTGGCTGGTATGAGTCTTACCCGGGATTCAAAATCCTTCCTTATTGTGTCAGCTCTTCCGGGCACAGTATCTTAACTGAGGTCTGGAGGAGGGTCATAGGGGGAGGAGCCAGTGCACACCAGATAGTCCTGAATCTTTCTTTAATTGTGCCCAGTCTCCTGCGGAGCCGTCTATTCCCCATGGTCCTTACGGAGTCCCCAGCATCCACTACGGACTACGAGAAATAGAATTACCGGTGAGTAAATTCTTATTTTCTGTCACCCACTGTCTCTTCCCATCACCTCTCACTCCTGTAACATTCTCCCTGTCACCCACTGCCTCTTCTCATCATCCTCTATGTCACCCACTCCCTTCCCCTGTTATCTATTCCCTGGTGTCACCGACTGCCTCGCCCTGCCACCCATTCCCTGGCGTCACCCACTGCCTCCCACTGTCACCCATTCGCTGGTGTCACCCATTGCCTTCCACTGTCAACCATTCCCTGGCGTCACCCACTGCTTCTCCCTAGCATCACTCACTGCCTCCCCCTGTCACCCATTCCCTGGTGTCACCCACTGCTTCTCCCTGTCTTCAGAAAAACTGTCTGAGATTGAGGTGAGTTGTTGAGCAGTGCTGTGTGCAGGAAGAGGGGCCAGGAGGGGGAAGAGTGGACTGTCACTCTGAGCCCAGATTCTGGGAAGAGGATCCATGCTGAGACTGCTGAGGGGAGTGGATGAGGACTGAGGAGGCAAAGGTTGGCATGAGCTGGGGAGTGGGTGAGGAGGCTAGCATAAAGAGAGTGGGTAAGTAAACGTGATGAAAATTAGGGTGTGGCTCATGGATACAGTGTTCCCTCTGAGGCCAAGCCCCTTGTTGTGAAGCCCCACCCACTTTTCAAGGAACGCACATGCCTTTGGCAAGCGCAAAAAAAATCCCTCTTCTCCTGTCATTTTATTCTAGATCCATCCCTGCACATAACTTTTAGTCTTCAAAGACAGATCCTTTAACTGTATGCTTTGCTTTAAAATCAAATAACCTAGTATTTATTTCTCTCAAACAAATGCATGCTCCATGGCGCCTTGCGAGTAGTTTTAAGTTATGTTTAAGTTATGTTATAGATGGCGCTGACACAACATTCCTGAGAGGTCCTGCAGAGCTTATGGCACATAACAGCCTCTGGCTGAGTGTGCATGTGCAATGGGGCTGAAAGAAAACATGAACAGATAGATCGCGGAGGCAGCTGGGGGAGGAAAAGATGATACATGCCAGAGTGCAGTAAGTGGAGGAGCGGGAACATCGCGACTTTAGTGATGCGATGTAACTGCAAACTCTGATCCAGCAAAAGTGCTACATTAGTACATTCCGCCCATATCTCCAAACACCGGTAATATGGCTCCTTGTATACTTTTAGCGTGACTCGGGTTGAATGACCCAGGTCATACCGTTCACACTGCAGGCTACCCAAGTTGGTGCCTGGTTTGTACCTGCTGGCTACTGTACCAGGATTAGATTCCCAGGTAACACAACCCGATACCTCCCAACATGACCCTCTCCAGGAGGGACAGGATGCTCTGCTCCTGGACTTCCCTATTACTGCATGATTGCTATCACCTGTGCTGAATGCTCTGCTCCTGGACTTCCCTATTACTGCATGATTGCTATCACCTGTGCTGAAACACTTATCTTATCCATTAACCTGTTCAGCACAGGTGTCGGCAATCATACATTAAGAGGAAAGTCCAGAAGCAGAGCATTGTGTCCCTCCTGGGTAGGGTCATGTTGGGAGATATGCAACCCAAGTAGAACCTTTCACACCCAACCTGAACCCAGGTTGCCCCAGCAATGACTTGGGTTAATAGTTTGGTGTGAAAGAGGTAATACAGATACTACTTTCATACCTTTTTAATAGGTTTAATATTTGCTTTCTTTCATACCGCTTTAAACAAGCTTCTGAAAAATGATTAATTTGTATTATATCTAGCAATCTATAATTTAAATACTTACACCTAAGCAACATTTTGTTGAAGCTGTTCATTTCAGACGATTGTGTGCTTTCATACTGTGAAATTATTAAACCATAAAATGTTGTACTAATGCTTACAGATAATGTGCAAAATGGGACTCATTTCGGAGAATGAAATATGGTTGCCTGAACCAGAATCTGTGGTAAGTCGCATATTATCCTCGAATCTAATAACTAATGACTGTGCTTAAAATGAGAAAAACACAGCTTTTTCTAATACAATTCTGCACCTCATTATCTACAGATTCCCTCTAGCTGAACAATATTTACTAACCTCTGCAGGGACAGCTGATGAAAATGAAAGCTGGGGGATTGTAGCTGTAGGAAGATTGTGCTAATGCTTTTCTTTTGTAAATAAGATATGACTCCATTCTAAGCACACAAGTCTATTACAAACACACTTCAGCTGATCAGTTCTCCGTTCTATTTTCATATTTTCCAATGTGACCAATTTTACCCAGAACCCAATGTTCTGCTATTGTTCTTTATGTTTATTTTATAAATGCAATTACCTGTGGTGAATCTGTTAATAAATGTTTAAACACCATTCACAACAATGAATTCACTGAGCCTAGATTTGCAAAAAAGGAAAATAAGTAGCCACTTTGTGATATAAATATGCTGGCAATCCAGCTGTGTTTGAACAGGGAATATACCGAGGTAATAAAAAAATAAAATACAGACCTTTTTTTTTTTTTTTTTTTAATTATCTACATAAATTAGGCATGTGCTTTTACTAGAATTGTATATTAGACCATGAACACAGGAAAATAGTTCAGGTGAATGCATTGCTCATCCTGCATTCCTACTCAACAATCAACTGTATTTTATGGTAATTTTTCATAGGGCTCAATGATTCTTATCCAACTAAGTATGCATCCTAACATAAATTTCTACTGTATATCCTGGGGCATGGATATATAGTAACATCACTTTCAGAATATATTTTAGTTAGTTGACATAATCTAAGGATACTTGGATTATTCAACTACTTTAAATTTAATATAGTCATACTTGGAGAGTGCGGAAAACATACAAACTTCACAAAGATACTGCCCATGTCACATGGCTACCTTTAAAAGCTATGTACTGTAACAGATTACACAGAATCTTATTGTGAAATTGATTATCAATAATAAACGGGATGCAGTCAATATGCCGGCTGTCGGGATTCTGGCATTCAGAATGCCAACACTGGAATCCCGACAGCTGTCAGAATGCGGACACCGGAATCCCAACAGCCGGCATTCCGACTGTAAGTATAGTGAGAGGGTTAGGGCCTAGGGAGTATGGTTAGATTCAGGCGCCACCTAGGGGGGATTAGGGTTCGGCTGCAGTGGTGGTGGTGGGGAGGGGGTTTATGGTTACTCACCACCAGGGGGGAGGTTAGGTTTAGGCACTAAGAAGGGAGTGTTAGGGTGAGGCAGTGGGGAAGAATGGGGTTAGGTTTAGGCACCACTGAAGGGAGGTTAGGGTCAGGCACTTAGGAGGGAGGTTAGGGTTAGGCTGTTGAAAGGAAGGGTTAGGGGAGAGGGGGGAACAGTCTTACCTCCACCCTGTTGGGATTTACACTATCGGGATGCCGGTGTTGGTATTCTGACCGCCAGCATCCCGTCAGCAGGGATATCTTAGTGAAACCCAATAGACACAGCTTCTTATAGAAGTTGCTCTCTATTGGAAACCCCTCCTAAGCATAGCTCCAACAAATCTCACCCTATGGCACCTGAAAGTTAGCGCTGGATCCCAGTGTGAGAGCACCAAAGAGCTGTTGTTTGCTTGTAGTTCTCTGTAGCATCTAATAGTGTGTTCCCTTTAAGATACATACAGTTAGGGGTCTTTTTACTAAGCCTTGGATGGAGATAAAGTGTCAACCAATCAGCTCCTAACTGTAATTTTTCAAACACAGCCTGTGATATGGCAGTTAGGAGCTAATTGGCTGGTACTTTATCTCAGCGCACTTTATCTCCGTCCAAGGCTTAGTAAATAGACTCCAAAGTCTCAATAATTAGCACATCTTTCAAAGCTAAGTCAATTCATACAGAAATACTAACTTCCTTAGCATCTTCATTGCTGCAGTTTGTTTCCCCTATAATATGCTATGTCTCCAGTTTTGAAGTAGCTAAAGATAGCACTACCTGTAGCCAATAAGCTCAAAGCAATGTTCACAATGGATTTAGTATGGGTTCCTTGTGATCGGGAACCTGGCGGTTAGGGATCTGACGCCGTAATCCAAACAGACTGAATCCTAGCAGCGAGCGCAGCAAGTCCCCTCAAGAGCTTGCCGCGCTTTGTGCCCGGTGGCAAGCTTTGCTTACCACACTATTCCCCCTCGGGTGGTGGCGTACACCACCCAAGGGGAAATACCGGGCTTGTGTTGGAATTCCGGGCGTCATCATTTACGCGTCTGACAGGATTCCGGCATCAGGATCCTGAACGCCGGAATCCCGACAGGCGGTATATTGACCGCATCCCGTTCACAATACCAAAGATGGGTGTGCTAATCTTTTGTGAGGCAGTAAGTGGATTTTAAAACCAATATGTCTCTTGGCGCTTAATCAAATCACAGGTAACTACAAAAAGTGGTTTACACTCCAATTAATAATCAACTGCAGGGTATAAATTTATGCCTGTGTAAGCATAAAAACTAGTCGCATTCTCCTGTTACTACAGGAGATGACACTTCAATAGAAATTTGATTACTCTGCGCTTGTTAGATAGGGTCCGTAGGATAATTGAAACCACATGCAATGGTATTAATAATTTATTCAGTATAATATACTTTATACCAAAAATATACAATAAAAATATAAAACATAAAAAACAAAAATAAATTACATATCAAAAATGGCCTATCACTGTATATATACCATTAAAAATGTGCATATAATCATTAATATTTCCCAGCTTATCTGATTACTTCTAAGAGGTGGATCAAACCTAGAATAAATCAGTGCACTGATGTAGATGATTTTCAATAAGGGGATATGTATAATAAAGATTAAAAACATCAATTGTGAGTAGTCCCGCAAAAGATTAAGTTAGTGTCCCAGTAGGTGCTTATCCCAAGCACTGATTAGCAATTACGATAACGCTTGGTACGACTGAAGATAAAGTTGCTTATAGCAATAAACCGATATAGATGCTCAAATACGTAAGTGGATACCACCAAGCTCACCACCAGGACATAAATGCACAATGTTCAATATAGGGTCAGCAGTAGTGGACTGGAAGGAGCCGTCTGGGAGGCACCGGACATCTCCGTTCTCCCCGATGTGTGTGCCGGTACCACTTCCAATAGCCGCCCGATGTTATCCTGCCGTGGGAGTGGATTGCTGTCCATATAGCGAGCTGTCCCCGGAGTTGGACGAGTAGTCACCAGTGGCCTCTGACGCGTTTCGCTCATAACGGAGCTTTATCGAAGAGTGTCACTCTGGGGACAGCTCGCTATATGGACAGCAATCCACTCCCATGGCAGGACAACATCGGGCGGCTATTGGAAGTTGTAGCGGCACACACATCGGGGAGAACGGAGATGTCCGGTGCCTCCCAGCCGGCTCCTTCCAGTCCACTACTGCTGACCCTATATTGAACATTGTGCATCTATGTCCTGGTGGTGAGCTTGGTGGTATCCACTTACGTATTTGAGCATCTATACCAGTTTATTGCTATAAGCAACTTTATCTTCAGTCGTACTCGTATCAAGCGTTATCTTAATTGCTAATCAGTGCAGTAAGTGGATTTTACTGAACGCACTACTACATGTGACAAGCAGTGCAATGAGGGAGGGCACAGACTGTGAGGATGATCATGAGAGGAGTAGAGCCCATCAGCAAATAAAATGTTGTAATATAAGGTTTCTATGAAATGAATGAAGGAAGATTGTGCTATCAAATGGACATTTGTATTTACATTCTAATTTCCAATTTGTTACTTGCTTGTGCTGTTCCATGAACTATTTATGTCAATTGATAATGCTCAACTAACTGTGTTATTTCCTTTCTAGGATATTCCAGCCTTGCCATTTAATAGATCATTTCTGGAAAGAATTCTGCCATCAGCGCAAGGATTTGTTAGGTGTATCGGCTACTCTACTTTTTTTGCATCTGCAACTGCTCTTGGGTTTCTAGCATACAAAAAAGGCTTCATCAGAGTATAATCTGGATATTTTAATTTTAGAATCGTAACATGAATCAATTGAAATGCCATTTGCAATATGTCAATCAATAGTATAATTTTTTTATTTTAGGCTGCAATTTAAAAAAAAGAAAAAAACACCCTTTCCATTTTGTCACCAAATGTGTTACATAATGAAAAAAATATATTTTGGAGACTGTTTAATTCTAAAAGTGAAAATTAAAATAGCATTTTACTAAGCCAGATAAATGGTATAGGATTTTCAAAGTGAAAGTACTCATTGTAGTTCCATTGCTAGATGTGCGGAAATACTATAATCTATGCAGAGTTTAGGATAACGGCAAAATTGACAAAGGAAAAAGTTATGCAACATACAATGTCAGTTCTATTGATTGTAAACTGGATGTTTCTATAAAACCATGAAAAGAAACTGTGTAAAACAGACCTTTATGCTGGATACATATTGTACAATGCTTCTTCTCTGTCAACATGTTTCTAGTCAACCCTTAATTATGTTTAACTAGTTACCAGCCTGTCAAAATGAAGGAACAACATAACAGTAATGTCAGCGTCAGCGAACGGGCCAACACTTGAATTGCTCTGTCAGGCACCATCTAGTGGCTGCCGGTGCGCACAACAGTTGAATTGCCCCCAGACAGCTGAGGAGCAGCGTTAGCCTTTTATTATAAGTAATAGACAGTAGCATTTATTTAGTGCTGGTGTGCATTAACTCATTATGACCAATCAATCATTAGCTTTATTTTAATCCAAATTAGACAATGAAAGCAAATGCGTAACCAGTTGTAATGAGATTTTGGCTATTTGCAACTTGCAAAGTGGCAACCAGGGGCCCGATTCAGACCTGATCGCTGTTCTGCAAATTACACTGTCCTGCAATCAGATAGTCGCCGGCCAGGGTGAGTGAAAAGTCGCCCCATGCAAGTGTGCGATTGCAGGTGTATGCTGTGTGAAAATTCCCCTCAGTCAGTGACAGCTGCAAATCTGTTCGCATCACACTCACTATCTAATGTTTTTCCCATTGTGTGCAGTCTGTGCGTAGCTCAATACTTACTCCTCCAGTGCGAAGAAATCAGGCTGATCGGGGCCGGAGCTGACATCACACACCTGCCCTGAAAATGCTTGGGAACGCCTGCGTTTTTACTGACCCTCCCAGGAAATGGTCAGTTTCCACCCACAAATGGCCTCTTCCTGTCAATATCCTTGTGAACGCCCGTACAATAGAAATTTCCGCACCATCCTGACACTGTTTGGCTACGCGCATGCACATTGCGGTGCATACACATGCACAGTCATTCAATAATTGGCCACTGTGCGATTTCGCACAACAACGATGAGGTCTGAATCAGGCCCCATATTTGGTTCCTATTTTGCCTAGCTTAATAGCTTATATTTCATTGTCATTCAGTGGCATACGAAAGCACACAGTAAAAATAATTGACAATATGTTTATAGATGTAGTTGTCATGTGCTTCACTCCATCTAACACACTATTGGAATGGAATTGATGCAGGTAATTCATTGCTAAAATGTATTGACTAATCTAGAATTATTTGTACTAGCATTGAAAATGTGATTACAGTATGTTTATAGGAGTCTAAATAACAGTGGTTTACATATAGTCAATATGCATTTCAGCAATGTATCAAAATAGAATAATTAACAGCAGACAATCTATGATTCTCCTAGGAAGTCACCTGAGACTTGATAATACAGTTTTATGTTCATGATTTAATGTTCTTTATGTCAGTAATGACTACTTGTTGTTGTGCTCATGTTATACTACAGTATGTGTTTTTGTTAAGATGAAGATCAAATTTTTTACCATTATATATCACATTTATGGGGGAGATGTACTGTATAAGCCCTGTAGAGTGATAAAATGTAGGCCCTCATTCTGAGTTGATTGCTAGCTGCTTTCGTTCGCAGCGCGGCGATTAGTTGAAAAAGCTGCACTTCTGCGCATGTGTATGGGCCGCAGTACGCATGCGCGAAGTATTTTCACACAAAATTATGCAGTTTTACACGAGGTCTAGCGACGCTTTTCAGTCGCAATGCTGATCGTTGTGTGATTGACAGGAAGTGGGTGTTTCTGGGCAGAAACTGACCGTTTTCAGGGAGTGTGCTGGAAAACGCAGGCGTGTCAGGGTAAAACGCAGGAGTGGCTGGGGAAACGGGGGAGTGGCTGCCCGAATGCAGGGTGTGTTTGTGACGTCAAAGCAGGAACTAAACTGACTGAGGTGATCGCAAGGTAGGAGTAAGTTTCGAGCTGCTCAGAAACTGCATGATCATTTTTACGCGCAGTTCTGCCAACCTTTCGTTCGCACTTCTGCTAAGCTAAGATACACTCCCATAGGGCGGCGGCCTAGCGTGTGCACTGATGCTAAAAGCAGCTGGCGAGCGATCAACTCGGAATGAGGGCCGTAGAGAGGTAAAGTACAGCCAACCAGCTCCTAACTGCCAAGTCACAGGCTGTGTTTGAGAAATGACAGAAGCTGGTTGGTTGGAACTTTATCTCTCGCCATTTTATCAGTCTCTATGCTTAGTACATCTGCCCAACAACTTCTATTTACAGTTAAAATAAGCTTCACAGTGTCATCTATTCAAAAAGAACAAATAAGCTTCACAGTGAAATCGATTAAAGAACAAATAGACTTCAGATAAATAAAAGTTTTTTTATAACACCAACTTGTTTTCGTCTCAAATACAGTAATTTTATGTTTCCAAACTATGGGGGGGAGATGTATCAAACCTCTGCTGCATGAAAACAAAAGGCCATCCTGAGACCTGAGGGTTTCTCAAATGGTTTCTGAAGAGCTCACAGTGACATCAAGCATGGTACTGTGATAGGATGCCACCTCTGCAATAAGACGGTACGTGAAACTTCATCCCTGCTGGATATTCTATGGTCAACTGTAATATATTATTATTATTATTATTATTATTATTATTATTATTATTACAGGTTGAGTATCCCATATCCAAATATTCCGAAATACGGAATATTCCGAAATACGGACTTTTTTGAGTGAGAGTGAAATAATGAAACCTTTGTTTTTTGATGGCTCAATGTACACAAACTTTGTTTATTACACAAAGTTATTAAAAATATTGTATTAAATGACCTTCAGGCTGTGTGTATAAGGTGTATATGAAACATAAATGAGTTGTGTGAATGTACACACACTTTGTTTAATGCACAAAGTTGTAAAAAAAATATTGGCTAAAATTACCTTCAGGCTGTGTGTATAAGGTGTAAATGAAACATAAATGCATTCTGTGCTTAGACTTGGGTCCCATCACCATGATATCTCATTATGGTATGCAATTATTCCAAAATACGGAAAAATCCGATATCCAAAATACCTCTGGTCCCAGGCATTTTGGATAAGGGATACTCAACCTGTATTATATATTAGTATTAGAAAGTGGAAGCGTTTAGGAACAACAGCAACTTAGCCACGAAGCGGAAGACTAAGTAAAATCACAGAGTGGGGTCAAGACTGCTAAGGCGCAAGGTGCATAAAAATCGCCAACGTTCTGCTGATTCTGTAGCTGAAGAGTTTCGAACTTTCACGGCATTAATGTAAGCTCTAAAACTGTGTGGCGGGAGCTTAATGGAATAGGTTTCCATGGCTGAGCAGCTGCATGCATCCTCACATTACCGATACCAAGTCTCGGATGGAGTGGTGTAAAGCATACCGACACTGGACTGTGGAGCGGTGGAAACGTGTTCTATGGAGTGATGAATCACGCATTTTTGTTTGGTAGTCAGATGGGTGAGTCTGGGTTTGGTGCATGCCGGGAGAACGTTACCTGAGTGACTGCATTATACCAACTGTGACGTTTGGTAATGGAGGGATAATGGTATGGGGTGGTTTTTCAGGGTTTGGGTTAGGCCTCTTATCTCCAATGAAGGGTAATCTTAATGCTTCAGCATGCCAAGACATTTTGGACAATGCTATGCTTCCAACTTTGTGGCAACAGTTTGGGGAAGGCCCTTTTCTATTCCGACATGACTGTTCCCCAGGGCACAAAGCAAGGGCTATAAAGACATGGGCACATATTTATAGCCTTGTGTAGTGATAAATTGCACAGTGATAAAATACCAACCAACCAGCTACTAACTGCCATGTTACAGGCTATGTTTAAAAAATGACAGGAGCTGACTGGTTGGTACTGTACTTCACCCTGCAATTTATCAAGGCTTGATAAATCTGGGCCATGGTTTGATGAGTTCGCTGTGAAAGAACTTGACTGGCCCACACAGAGCCCTGACTTTAACCCCATTAAGCACCTTTGGGAAATGTAAATGACTGAAGAGGCACTGGCTTGTACCAGATCCAGATTTACACACAATATCTGAGCCAAAGGGTTCATGTGGGCATTATACAAAGGTGCACCAGTATATACTGCTGGAAATTTGGTGAGTTTTGATCAGAGATGTGCGGAAAGGACAAGCACTGTCTCACCTGTCATAGACTTTTGACTCCAGAGTTTCGACTATAAAAATCATAGGCCCTCATTCTGAGTTGTTCGCTCGCAAGCGGATTTTAGCAGATTTGTTCATGCTAAACCGCCGCCTACTGGGAGTGAATCTTAGCATCTTAAAATTGCGAACGATGTATTCGCAATATTGCGATTACACACCTCGTAGCAGTATCTGAGTAGCTCCAGACTTACTCGGCATCTGCGATCATTTCACTGCTTGTCGTTCCTGGTTTGACGTCACAAACACACCCAGCGTTCGCCCAGACACTCCCCCGTTTCTCCAGCCACTCCTGCGTTTTTTCCGGAAACGGTAGCGTTTTTTCCCACACGCCCATAAAACGGCCTGTTTCCGCCCAGTAACACCCATTTCCTGTCAATCACATTACGATCGCCAGAACGATGAAAATGCCGTGAGTAAAATTCCGAAGTGCATAGCAAATTTACTTGACGCAGTGCGGACATTGCGCATGCGCATTAAGCGTAAAATCGCTGCGATGCGAAGATTTTTACCGAGCGAACAACTCGGAATGAGGGCCATTATAACAAAGAAGATATATCTAATATATTCTTTGTACCTTTTCATATACTTTATATAGTCAAAACTCTGGTGTATATGTTAGTATGACAGTAAGGGGCCCTACTCACTGGCCGACCCGCCGCCGAGCTGCCCGACGGCGGATACGGACGACGAGCGACCCGGCGGCGGGGGGGCAGTGACGGGGGGAGTGAAGTTTCTTCACTCCCCCCGTCACGCGGCTGCATTGAAGTGCAGGCAAATATGGATGAGATCGTCCATATTGGCCTGCATGCACAGCCGACGGGAGACCAGCGATGAACGAGCGCGGGGCCGCGCATCGTTCATCGCTGGAGTCTCCACACTGAAAGATATGAACGAGTTCTCGTTCATTTATGAACGAGATCGTTCATATCTTTCAGAAAATCGGCCAGTGTGTAGGGCCTATAAAGGCTCTGGCTCACAAGTGTGTCACATGTCACACACACACACACACACACACACACACACACACACACACACATATATATATATCTATCGCTCTCTCTCTCTCTCTCTCTATATATATATATATATATATATATATATATAGTTGTGCTCATAAGTTTACATACCCTAGCAGAATTTGTGATTTTCTGGCCATTTGTCAGAGAATATGAATGATAACTCACAAACTTTTCTTTCACTCATGGTTAGTGGTTGGGTGAAGCCATTTATTGTCAAACAACTGTGTTTACTCTTTTTAAATCATAATGACAACAGAAACTACCCATACATATATATATGTGTGACATGTGACACACATGTGAGGCAGAGCCTTTACTGTTATACTAACATATACACCAGAGTTTTGACTATATAAAGTATATGAAAAGATACAAAGAATATAATCACAAATCACAAAGGATTAACATTGGGGTGTAGAGTAGGATCTTGATCCGAGGCACCAACAGGCTCAAAGCTTTGACTGTTCCCAAGATGCACAGCGCCACCTCCTCTATAACCCCACCTCCGTGCACAGGAGCTCAGTTTGTAAGTTGGTGCCATGCAGTAAGCAGGCAATCAACAGGAGGGCTGCACCTGCAACCC
Source organism: Pseudophryne corroboree (assembly GCF_028390025.1). Classification (NCBI taxonomy): domain Eukaryota; kingdom Metazoa; phylum Chordata; class Amphibia; order Anura; family Myobatrachidae; genus Pseudophryne; species Pseudophryne corroboree. The sequence continues at coordinate 802,670,106 of NC_086445.1, forward strand.
ATATTATAAGCTAATTTCAGAAGAAAGAAGAAATCTGAAGACTTCAAGGGCTGCAGCTTTACTGGATGTCAGTCAGACATCTCCTGCTGCAGCTCCATCACTCCCCCAGCAGCGCTGTATACTCCCGCGCCCTGGTTGCCGGGTAACTACAGCGGAGGCTCCGGTGTCTTTCTTGGTCAGTCACACACATTCGCAGCTGCCCTCCGGGATCGCGTGGCTGCAGGTACAAGGGGAGGTAAGGGGTCTCTTTTTTCTCTCTATAAAACCTGTTTTTATTATAGCCCGCAGTGCCAGGTGGGGAAGCCAGCAAGGGGAAAAGGCCTAACATGTAGCCCCTCCCCCAGCCCCAGGGCGCCATTTGGGTAAATGTTCCCGCCCTGGAGCTGCATATCTCTCCCACACTCCCTGTCAGCTGCCATCACACGGAGCTGCGCTGTTCCTGGGACTGCTGGGGCAAATCCTCCTCTGTAAAGCTGCCTACTCGCCAGCACTGTGCATTTTACAGGACACTTAAGTATTCCACCTGTCCAGGGACAGTGTTAGTTAAGAAAGAGTGCATGCATTCAGGGTTGTGGGGTACAAACACCCTGTGATATACATCCAGTATCTACTGTGTTTTGTTATATCTACTATTTACATATAGCTATACTGAGTATTACTTTGTATTGCTAGTCCAGTGCAGTTTTATTGTTTAGTATAATTTCTGCATTGTTCGCTTATGACTATATATGTGTGTGTGTGTGTGTGTGTGTGTGTGTGTGTGTGTGTGTGTGTGTGTGTGTGTGTGTGTGTGTGTGTGTGTGCATGTAGCTGCTGCTTGGCTGCTATCTCGTGTATTTCACTCAGCTTGCTACTCCTATATTCTGTAACCTGAGGGGGCTAAGTGCGTCAGGTTTATTAAGTGATATAGGTATTTCACAAGATATACTTGCTGTGTATTTTTCTTTGTGATTTATAGTCACCATATATCTTTTGAATTCCCGGTTTGCGCTGACAGGAACGTCACACTACACTGGGAGTTTTTGCTAAGGTATATTACTGCTAAGATTGTACCAGGTTGCCTGATATTGTGCTTATCATTATGTCAGCTACATGAGGCAACGGAACTGGGGCTTCTCCCACATTGCATGGTGGTGATGCTGCAGTCACTTTTGAGGATAACATGGCAGCTGAGAGTTCAGGTTCAGGGGGTTCCTTACCCCCCAGTGGGTCTGTAGCACCGGGGGCAACTAATGACCCACATTGGGCTACCTTCTCCACATTGTTAAATATGCTGGTAACAAAACTTAAGCCCCCTGTGGGACCTCCTATGCCAGTGCAGCAATTTATGGTCCCTACAGTCAATCCGCCGTGGGTGGATCAAATCTCAACACAGTTACAGCACTTGAACCGATCGCTGACTAAAAATAAGTCTCACCCACCTAAGACTAAGGCATCTTCTACATGGGCCGCTACATCCTCACAATCCACCGCTGTTCCAGACACATCCTCTGAGGAGGATGGTGCATATACTGACCCCACAGACACTGACTCTAATGCTTCTGATGGGGAAGGGAAGTCACTGGTGAATGTCCATGATTTGATTGAGGCTATCAGGCTCATTCTTCAGGTCTCTGATGAACCTGAGCCTGCAGCTGTCTCTAAAAATCCAGACAGATTTAAACGTAAGAAGGTGGTTAAACAAGTTTTACCCATTCTCAACACCTGGCTGACATACGTCAGGAATCCTGGGAAAATCCGGGAACGAAATTCACACCGCATAAGAGACTGTTGGCTCGCTATCCTCTCTCTGCAGAGCTATGTAAAAATTGGGAAACTCCTCCGCCTGTAGATTCTCATGTGGCACGCATGGTAGTTTCCTCAGCTCTGCCAGTAACCACCTCTCTGAAGGAACCGACGGATAGATGTGTGGAGGGTTGTTTGAAAGCGATTTACACCCGAACGGTGGCTGTGCATAGACCAACCATTGCAGCAACATGGGCTGCTGAAGCTGTTGAAGCATGGGCTCAGGACCTGGAGGCCGAGCTGCCTTCCAACACTTCTGATCATGCAAGACAATGTCTCTCATATATTGCCACGGCTTCTCTGTACCTTAAGGAGGCGGCTTCCGATGCCGGGGTGCTGGCGGCCAAGGCTGCCACTACGTCCTTATTGGATCGACGTATCCTTTGGTTGAGATCCTGGTCGGTGGATATGGATTCTAAGAAAACCCTGGAGGTGATTCCTTTTAAGGGAGACATTCTTTTTGGCAAAGAGCTCAATAAGATTGTGGCTGATCTGGCTACTGCTAAAACAGCTTGCCTACCTAGTACGGCTCCTTCTGCGCAGAAGGCTAAAAGTACTTTCCCTCAGCCCTTTCGTCCTCCAGCTTGTGCTTCCAAACCTGCCAAGCCCAGACCAAAGTGGGCCTGGGCTGCCCGTCAGCCTGCTTCCAAAACTGACAAGCCTGCCGCATGATGGGGCGGGCCTCCCCCTGGGGGATCCCAGGATGGGGGGCTGACTTCTAGGTTTTGCCCAAGAATGGTTGAAGACCACTTCCGATGCCTGGGTAAGGGAAGTCGTCACTCGAGTTTACGCCGTGCCCTTCAAGAACCGTCCCCCTCATCGATTTTGCCTGACAGATGTCCCTTTGGACCCGGAGAAGGCAAACAATCTTCATTCAATGGTACATTCCCTCCTGACCACAGGAGTGGTAGTACAGGTGCCTCTGGCTCTGAGAGGCAAGGGGTACTATTCACCGCTCTTTCTAGTCCCGAAACCAAACGGGTCCTCGCTGCCCATTCTCAGTCTCAAGTCCTTGAACAAGTATGTGAGGGTCTCCAAGTTTCGTATGGAAACTCTACACTCTATTGTTCTGGCCTTGGTGCCTAGGGACTATATGGTCTCCCTGGACATACAGGGTGCCTACCTGCATATTCCTATTGCAGTGTCTCATCAGCAGTACCTGAGATTTGTGGTGGGCAACCTTCATTACCAATTTCGGGCGTTACCTTTTGGTTTGACAACAGCTCCGTGAGTTTTCACCAAAGACATGGCGGTAATGACGGCTGTACTCCGCCATCAAGGGGTCAGGATCCTACCGTACCTGGACAATTTGTTGATCCTGGCAAATTCCCGAGAACTTCTCCTGGCCAAGTGGGATGGTCTGCCTCACCGGATCAGATCTCACATGATCTCCTTATCTCCGGAGGTCCGCCTGTCACTGAGCTGGTGGCTTCAGGACCATCGATTGAGCAGGGGTCATCCCTTCTGGATATCCAACTGGGTCCTGCTGACGATGGATGCCAGTCTGAGAGGATGGGGCACAGTGTTGGAACAACACTTCCTTCAGGGTCGGTGAACCGAGGAGGAGTCTCTACTCCCGATAAACATTCTGGAACTGCGGGCGGTGTTCAATGCACTGAACCTGGCCCAGCATTTGATACAGAACAGACCTGTTCAAGTACAATCGGACAACGCCACCACGGTGGCGTACATCAATCATCAAGATGGCACTCTGAGCCGCATGGCAATGAGGGAAGTATCATGGATTCTTCAGTGGGCAGAACGCCATCTGCTGGCCATAACCGCAGTGTTCATTTCGGGGGTCCTAAACTGGGAAGCGGACTTTCTCAGTCGTCAGGACGTACATGCCAGAGAGTGGAGCCTCCATCCAGAGGTGTTTGAACTTCTCATGGACAAGTGGGGCCTTCCAGATGTGGACCTGATGATCTCGACACAATCACAAGGTTCCGGTCTTCGGAGCAAGGACAAGGGATCCTCAAGCAGCGTTCGTGGACGCTCTGGCAATTCCATGGAACTTTCGGCTGCCGTACGTGTTCCCTCCGGTGTCACTCCTGCCCAGAGTAATATGGATGTTCAAGCAAGAAGGAGGAAACCTACTTCTGATCGCGCCAGCGTGGCCCAGACGACACTGGTTCTCCAATTTACAGGGCCTCTCGCTAGATCGTCCCCATCTACTTCCACAATGACCAGACCTCCTCATTCATGGCCCTTGTGTTTACAAGGACTTGGCCCGTCTGGCTTTGACGGCGTGGCTCTTGAAGCTTCCGTCTTGAGGGCCAAGGGTTGTTCTGAGGCAGTCGTTCAAACTATGTTGAAGGCCCGTAATCTGGCTTCTACCATAGGGTCTGGAATGCTTACTTAACTTGGTGCGTGTCTCATAATCATGATGTTTTCAAGTTTAGTACGGCCAAACTGTTGGCCTTCCTACAACAGGGCCTGGACTTAGGCCTTCGTCTGGCCTCCCTCAAGGTTCACATTTCTGCCTTGTCAGTTTGGTTTCAGAGAAAGATTGCTGCCCTACCCGATGTTCATACCTTCACTCAGGGCGTGTTGCAGATTCAGCCTTCTTATGTACCACCTGTGGCCCCGTGGGATCTGTCTGTGGTTCTGGATGCCTTGCAAGAGTCTCCATTTGAACCTCTTGCATCTGCAGACCTTAAGTGGCTTTCCCTTAAGGTTTTGTTTTTGCTGGCTATCGCTTCAGCTAGAAGGGTCTCAGACTTGGGTGCCTTATCCTGTAAGTCCCCCTTTCTGATTTTTCACTGTGACCGGGCGGTTCTTAGAACGCATCTGGGTCATTTACCCAAGGTGGTGTCTTCCTTCCACCTTAATCAGGAGATTGTGGTTCCAGCCTTTAATTCTCCTGAGGTGTCATCTAAAGAGCGGTCTTTGGATGTGGTACGGGCTCTCCATATCTATGTGAAGAGAACCTCCTCCATTCTGAAATCTGATTCTCTTTTTGTCTTGTTTGGTTTTCACAAACGTGGCTGGCCTGCTAACAAGCAGACCTTGGCCAGATGGATTAGAATGGTGATTGCACATGCTTATGTACAGGCTGGCCTTCCAACTTCTGCTACCATCAAGGCCCATTCTACTCTGTCTGTTGGACCTTCTTGGGCAGCCCGCTGTGGTGCGACCCTTGAACAATTGTGCAAGGCGGCTACGTGGTCCTCAGTGAACACGTTCATTAGGTTCTATGTCTTCGATACTTCCACCTCCCAGGATTCTTCCTTTGGATGCTGGGTTCTTGTGCCCGCTACAGTGCATCCCCTCCCATAAGGAACTGCTTTAGGACATCCCCGATGTTAATCCTTGTGGAGCACAGTGTACCCCGCAGCAGAAAATGAGATTTATGGTAAGAACTTACCATTGTTAAATCTCTTTCTGCGAGGTACACTGGGCTCCACAAGGCGCCCACCCTGACACACTCGGCTTCTTTGGGTTGGTATGGTATTAGCCGCTGACACCCTCTCCTGTAGTGAGTGTGTGGTGTATGTGGCTACTAGCGATTGTCGTCTCTGGTACCAGCTACTGCATTGGACTGGTTAGCGAAACTGAGCTCCTGTGCACGGAGGCAGGGTTAAAGAGGAGGCAGCGCTGTGCATCTTGGGAACAGTCAAAGCTTTGAGCCTGTTGGTGCCCCGGATCAAGATCCTACTCTACACCCGATGATAATCCTTGTGGAGCCCAGTGTACCTTGCAGAAAGAGATTTAACAATGGTAAGTTCTTACCATAAATCTCGTTTTATATATATATATATATCTCCAAATGTGGTCCGTCTCTCTGTGTTCATATATTACCAGCCCGGGTGCCCCCACACCGTTCACAATGGCACTGTCTCCACGTGCGGCATTCCTAAGCATAGATGAGTTCAATCTACTAAGCAAGTCGGGTAACGTTTCAGTGCCCCCTTTATTGTATCGGCACTTTCATCAGACAACAAGATACATAAAAGTCTCTTACCTAAATAAGTGCTCCCTTCACCAGGATGCCAGTCACCGGAAGCCAGACTGACTGGCTCACCCGGTATCTCATCATCGGTGACGTCATTCCCATACACGCCTCACACGGGCGCGCTGGTCTAATCATCACCACCCAGTGCACTAAAAAAATACAAAGAGAGCATATACATGTAGAAGATATAAAACATATACAACACACATATTTCTCCACTAGTAATCATGACTGTTGCCTTGTATATCGTAAACACTGCATAAATCAGCTGTACACATCATATTATATTTAGACTATGTAGATCATTAAGTGTTTGCTATTCAGGTACTATCATTAGCACCAGACTAGTCCATTAAGTACCACTGCCCTAATTATCTAATAGAACACCAATGCACCTTAGAGTCAAAGAAACCAATTCAGGCCCAAATGTTCATTTAGACCCTTAGGGCTGAGTTTATCCAACCTGAATATCCACTCAGACTCATGTTGGAGTTTTTTTAGAGATCTATTACCACCCAACATCGGAGGTACATGGTCGATCATTCTATATCGTAAGGTACTCAGTGGATGTGCTGCCGTACAGAAGTGATGAGCTACCGGCTGTTCACTGTCACCCCTGCTAATGGCTGCCTTAATGGCACTACGATGAGCAGCCATACACTCCTTAAATGCTCTCTCAGTTTTGCCTATATATGATTTCCCACATGGGCAAATAATTTTATCAATAGTGAATATAGAGTTACATGTATATCGAATCTTATACTTTTTACCTGACCCTGGGTGATAAAACGTATCACCTGCAATTAAAAACTGACAAGTGGTACAAGCACATCTTATGCAACCCATCTTCTTTTTAAAATAATTATCTCTGGTAATAGTTTTAGATCTTACATCCGTCCGGACCAGTATATCTCTCAAATTTCTACTCCTAGTATAGCAACTCATGAGTCTAGTGTCCTTAAGTTTTAAGTCCCCATCTGATTGGATCATGAGCCACAAATTTTTCAAGACTTTACTTATACTGTTGCTATGCTGATTAAATTCCTGTACCCACGGGATCATATTGACCTCGGTTTTTGATTTGGATTGTCTAATTAGCATATCTCTATCAAGTCTACGTGCCTTCTCCATCTGATTGGCCTTCCGGAAGCCATCAAAGGACCCGCATTGTATGACTTTCTGCGTAATACCCTGCCTGATTTATTGGGGATACCTGACATTTGTTCCGATTTAGTTGTGGAAAGGGCCCACAGGACAGGTCCTGCGCATATGTCTGCCTCTGCTAGACCCAGACCGGTGCTGTTTCGATGCCTCAACTTCTTACACAAAGAAGCCCTGTGGTCTGCATCATGCAAGAAGAAGGATCTCATTTGGGAAGAATCTAGGCTCTTAGTGTTCCAAGACTATTCCCCTGAGCTTACCAGGCTGCGTAAAGCTTTTTCCCCTACCTGTTCTAAATTGGCCCAAGCGGGGCGTAAGTTCGCCTTGCTATACCCGGCGAGATTGCGGGTATTTGAAGGTGCCTCATTTAAAGATTTCACAGTTCCTGAGGATGCAGAGGCATATATCTCCGAAGCAAATCGTTCCAAGAATGAGGCTGACTGACTATGTTGACCCAGGAATTTCATGGATAATGTGTAATTTTCCAATTTACACATGATAGCTGTTCGTTTCTGCAGTGCCCTTGTCATTTTATTTTTCCCTAATGTTTTGGATGTGGTCTAGCAGTCATGTACACCTTGTCTGACTCTGGACATGTTTTCAGACAGGGGCAGTATCCATACTGTTCTCTCCTTTCCTGTGGTCATATATTTATGTTTGGGTAACCAGTACTCCCTTTTATGATTATGATAGGTGGTGGTGGCTAGGAGTGAGTACCTCCATGCTGCATAGTGCAAGGTCTTCCTTGCCTGCAGTTAAGTCTCTTGAAGAGAGAATTCAGAGTTTTCCAAGCAAGGAATTCTCTGAAACTGTGTTTTTTGTTTTACTGTTAATATGTTTATGTGTTGTTTTGGTGTGGCTGGGTATGTCTGGTTGTCTTGTGTCCCCCCCCCCCCCTTCCCCTTCCTCAGGTTCCCCCCCAGTATTTCCTTACTTTTCTGTTCACGAATTGATATTATTATTACACTGTTTTATATATTGTCTGTCTGTCATTCTCAATATAAGACGGATTTATGGCTACTCTTAAAGTAGCGACCTGGAACGTCGGTGGTATACACTCACCAATTAAAAGAACAAAATGTCTTATGTACCGGAATAAATTGAAGCTAGATTTTGTACTCTTGCAGGAAACACATCTCCTCTCCCCAGAAGCCCAAAAATTGGGTACTTTAGGCTGGCATTTTCTTGCTAATGCCCCCTATTCCACAAAAGCTAGAGGTGTTATGATTCTAGCCAGATCCGACTCCCGATCCAGATAATAACATCTGTCCCAGACCCAGAAGGCCGGTTTATAGTACTGGAAATTGATGTTTATAATATGAGATATATTTTCTGTGCTGTTTATGCCTCCAATAAGTACTCTAAACAATTTATCCGCCTACTCATTTCAAAACTTCTCCTGTATTCATCTATGCCGTTAATTATAGGCGGGGATTTCAATATGATATCCTCGAAAACACTGGATACTAATTCTTTCACACACTCGAGATCCCCCCCCAAGCTTGGTATTCCATATATAATGCAACAATTGAAGACTACTGATGTGTGGAGATTCTTTCACCCTACGGAGAAGGAATTTACATGTCTCTCTGCCGCTCATCATACATTGTCACGTATAGACTTCCTCCTATTGTCTGATTCTTTCATCCCCAGTTCAGTGCAGACTAGTATAGAACCTATGGCCATCTCTGATCATTCTTTGGTTTGGGTGGAATTTTCTACTTCTCTGGATGTAGGTGCTTTTAGGAGGTGGCGATTTCCTACTGATTTTGCCTCCTTTGTTTCCTTTAGGGAACAATTGATAGTGTTTTGGGAGGACTTTCAAAAGGAAAATGCTGACATGGCTCTAACTGACCCTCAACTTTTTTGGCAGGCCGCAAAAGCTGTTCTTCGAGGTCGTATAATAGAATTTGTATCTTGCCGCAAAAAGCAGTTTGCTAGCACTTTTAAATTAGCCCAACAGACATTGAGACTTATACTACTTTTAAGACGAAACCCACGTTATCCTCCAGACGTCTCTACCTTGCAGCTAAAACCCACTTTGAGGCCACTTTGAAAACCTTAGGAGATAGACATGCCTTCCATAAAAATCATAGGTTTTACCGTTTTGGAAATGAAACAGGACGACTGTTATCAAATTTATTAAAAGGAGTTTCTCCAGACTCGCTTATACAGGTGCTTAAACGCCCTGATGCTTCCCTTGCTACAGAATCTAGAGATATAGCGGCTGTGCTTTCCGGTTTTTACTCGGATATATATGCAACCCCCCAGATTGATTTGGATTCTAAATCTTCTTTTTGGCAGTTTCTGCAGTTACCGGTTCTTGATTCTTCTCTGGCTAATGGCATCTGTGCTCCAATTACTCTTCCAGAAGTTGAGAAAGCAATAAGGTCTCTGAAGCCAGTTAAGACTAGAGATGTGCACTTGAAATTTTTCGGGTTTTGTGTTTTGGTTTTGGGTTCGGTTCCGCGGCCGTGTTTTGGGTTCGACCGCGTTTTGGCAAAACCTCACCGATTTTTTTTTGTCGGATTCGGGTGTGTTTTGGATTCGGGTGTTTTTTTCAAAAAACACTAAAAAACAGCTTAAATCATAGAATTTGGGGGTCATTTTGATCCCAAAGTATTATTAACCTCAAAAACCATAATTTACACTCATTTTCAGTCTATTCTGAATACATCACACCTCACAATATTATTTTTAGTCCTAAAATTTGCACCAAGGTCGCTGGATGACTAAGCTAAGCGACCCTAGTGGCCGACACAAACACCGGGCCCATCTAGGAGTGGCACTGCAGTGTCACGCAGGATGTCCCTTCCAAAAAACCCTCCCCAAACAGCACATGACGCAAAGAAAAAAAGAGGCGCAATGAGGTAGCTGTGTGAGTAAGCTAAGCGACCCTAGTGGCCGACACAAACACCTGGCCCATCTAGGAGTGGCACTGCAGTGTCACGCAGGATGTCCCTTCCAAAAAACCCTCCCCAAACAGCACATGACGCAAAGAAAAAAAGAGGCGCAATGAGGTAGCTGTGTGAGTAAGATAAGCGACCCTAGTGGCCGACACAAACACCGGGCCCATCTAGGAGTGGCACTGCAGTGGCACGCAGGATGGCCCTTCCAAAAAACCCTCCCCAAACAGCACATTACGCAAAGAAAAAAAGAGGCGCAATGAGGTAGCTGTGTGAGTAAGATAAGCGACCCTAGTGGCCGACACAAACACCGGGCCCATCTAGGAGTGGCACTGCAGTGTCACGCAGGATGTCCCTTCCAAAAAACCCTCCCCAAACAGCACATGACGCAAAGAAAAAAAGAGGCGCAATGAGGTAGCTGTGTGAGTAAGCTAAGCGACCCTAGTGGCCGACACAAACACCGGGCCCATCTAGGAGTGGCACTGCAGTGTCACGCAGGATGTCCCTTCCAAAAAACCCTCCCCAAACAGCACATGACGCAAAGAAAAAAAGAGGCGCAATGAGGTAGCTGTGTGAGTAAGATAAGCGACCCTAGTGGCCGACACAAACACCGGGCCCATCTAGGAGTGGCACTGCAGTGGCACGCAGGATGGCCCTTCCAAAAAACCCTCCCCAAACAGCACATGACGCAAAGAAAAAAAGAGGCGCAATGAGGTAGCTGTGTGAGTAAGATAAGCGACCCTAGTGGCCGACACAAACACCGGGCCCATCTAGGAGTGGCACTGCAGTGGCATGCAGGATGGCCCTTCCAAAAAACCCTCCCCAAACAGCACATGACGCAAAGAAAAAAAGAGGCGCAATGAGGTAGCTGTGTGAGTAAGATAAGCGACCCTAGTGGCCGACACAAACACCGGGCCCATCTAGGAGTGGCACTGCAGTGGCACGCAGGATGGCCCTTCCAAAAAACCCTCCCCAAACAGCACATGACGCAAAGAAAAAAAGAGGCGCAATGAGGTAGCTGTGTGAGTAAGATAAGCGACCCTAGTGGCCGACACAAACACCGGGCCCATCTAGGAGTGGCACTGCAGTGGCACGCAGGATGGCCCTTCCAAAAAACCCTCCCCAAACAGCACATGACGCAAAGAAAAAAAGAGGCGCAATGAGGTAGCTGTGTGAGTAAGATAAGCGACCCTAGTGGCCGACACAAACACCGGGCCCATCTAGGAGTGGCACTGCAGTGGCACGCAGGATGGCCCTTCCAAAAAACCCTCCCCAAACAGCACATGACGCAAAAAATTAAATTAAGAAAAATTAATTAATTAATTAAATAAAGAAAAATTAAAGAAAAAAGAGGTGCAAGATGGAATTGTCCTTGGGCCCTCCCACCCACCCTTATGTTGTATAAACAGGACATGCACACTTTAACCAACCCATCATTTCAGTGACAGGGTCTGCCACACGACTGTGACTGAAATGACGGGTTGGTTTGGACCCCCACCAAAAAAGAAGCAATTAATCGCTCCTTGCACAAACTGGCTCTACAGAGGCACGATCTCCACCTCATCATCATCCTCCGATATATCACCGTGTACATCCCCCTCCTCACAGATTATCAATTCATCCCCACTGGAATCCACCATCTCAGCTCCCTGTGTACTTTGTGGAGGCAATTGCTGCTGGTCAATGTCTCCACGGAGGAATTGATTATAATTCATTTTAATGAACATCATCTTCTCCACATTTTCTGGATGTAACCTCGTACGCCGATTGCTGACAAGGTGAGCGGCGGCACTAAACACTCTTTCGGAGTACACACTTGTGGGAGGGCAACTTAGGTAGAATAAAGCCAGTTTGTGCAAGGGCCTCCAAATTGCCTCTTTTTCCTGCCAGTATAAGTACGGACTGTGTGACGTGCCTACTTGGATGCGGTCACTCATATAATCCTCCACCATTCTTTCAATGGTGAGAGAATCATATGCAGTGACAGTAGACGACATGTCCATAATCGTTGTCAGGTCCTTCAGTCCGGACCAGATGTCAGCATCAGCAGTCGCTCCAGACTGCCCTGCATCACCGCCAGCGGGTGGGCTCGGAATTCTGAGCCTTTTCCTCGCACCCCCAGTTGCGGGAGAATGTGAAGGAGGAGATGTTGACAGGTCGCGTTCCGCTTGACTTGACAATTTTCTCACCAGCAGGTCTTTGAACCCCAGCAGACTTGTGTCTGCCGGAAAGAGAGATCCAAGGTAGGCTTTAAATCTAGGATCGAGCACGGTGGCCAAAATGTAGTGCTCTGATTTCAACAGATTGACCACCCGTGAATCCTTGTTAAGCGAATTAAGGGCTCCATCCACAAGTCCCACATACCTAGCGGAATCGCTCCGTGTTAGCTCCTCCTTCAATGTCTCCAGCTTCTTCTGCAAAAGCTTGATGAGGGGAATGACCTGACTCAGGCTGGCAGTGTCTGAACTGACTTCACGTGTGGCAAGTTCAAAGGGCATCAGAACCTTGCACAATGTTGAAATCATTCTCCACTGCGCTTGAGACAGGTGCATTCCACCTGCTATATCGTGCTCAAATGTATAGGCTTGAATGGCCTTTTGCTGCTCCTCCAACCTCTGAAGCATATAGAGGGTTGAATTCCACCTCGTTACCACTTCTTGCTTCAGATGATGGCAGGGCAGGTTCAGTTGTTTTTGGTGGTGCTCCAGTCTTCTGTACGTGGTGCCTGTACGCCGAAAGTGTCCCGCAATTCTTCTGGCCACCGACAGCATCTCTTGCACGCCCCTGTCGTTTTTTAAAAAATTCTGCACCACCAAATTCAAGGTATGTGCAAAACATGGGACGTGCTGGAATTTGCCCATATTTAATGCACACACAATATTGCTGGCGTTGTCCGATGCCACAAATCCACAGGAGAGTCCAATTGGGGTAAGCCATTCCGCGATGATCTTCCTCAGTTGCCGTAAGAGGTTTTCAGCTGTGTGCGTATTCTGGAAAGCGGTGATACAAAGCGTAGCCTGCCTAGGAAAGAGTTGGCGTTTGCGAGATGCTGCTACTGGTGCCGCCGCTGCTGTTCTTGCGGCGGGAGTCCATACATCTACCCAGTGGGCTGTCACAGTCATATAGTCCTGACCCTGCCCTGCTCCACTTGTCCACATGTCCGTGGTTAAGTGGACATTGGGTACAACTGCATTTTTTAGGACACTGGTGGGTCTTTTTCTGATGTCCGTGTACATTCTCGGTATCGCCTGCCTAGAGAAGTGGAACCTAGATGGTATTTGGTAACGGGGGCACACTGCCTCAATAAATTGTCTAGTTCCCTGTGAACTAACGGCGGATACCGGACGCACGTCTAACACCAACATAGTTGTCAAGGCCTCAGTTATCCGCTTTGCAGCAGGATGACTGCTGTGATATTTCATCTTCCTCGCAAAGGACTGTTGGACAGTCAATTGCTTACTGGAAGTAGTACAAGTGGGCTTACGACTTCCCCTCTGGGATGACGATCGACTCCCAGCAGCAACAACAGCAGCGCCAGCAGCAGTAGGCATTACACTCAAGGATGCATCGGAGGAATCCCAGGCAGGAGAGGACTCGTCAGAATTGCCAGTGACATGGCCTGCAGGACTATTGGCATTCCAGGGGAAGGAGGAAATTGACACTGAGGGAGTTGGTGGGGTGGTTTGCGTGAGCTTGGTTACAAGAGGAAGGGATTTACTGGTCAGTGGACTGCTTCCGCTGTCGCCCAAAGTTTTTGAACTTGTCACTGACTTATTATGAATGCGCTGCAGGTGACGTATAAGGGAGGATGTTCCGAGGTGGTTAACGTCCTTACCCCTACTTATTACAGCTTGACAAAGGCAACACACAGCTTGACAAATGTTGTCCGCATTTCTGGTGAAATACTTCCACACCGAAGAGCTGATTTTTTTGGTATTTTCACCAGGCATGTCAACGACCCTATTCCTCCCACGGACAACAGGTGTCTCCCCGGGTGCCTGACTTAAACAAACCACCTCACCATCAGAATCCTCCTGGTCAATTTCCTCCCCAGCGCCAGCAACACCCATATCCTCCTCATCCTGGTGTACTTCAACACTGACATCTTCAATCTGACTATCAGGAACTGGACTGCGGGTGCTCCTTCCAGCACTTGCAGGGGGCGTGCAAATGGTGGAAGGCGCATGCTCTTCACGTCCAGTGTTGGGAAGGTCAGGCATCGCAACCGACACAATTGGACTCTCCTTGTGGATTTGGGATTTCGAAGAACGCACAGTTCTTTGCGGTGCTTTTGCCAGCTTGAGTCTTTTCATTTTTCTAGCGAGAGGCTGAGTGCTTCCATCCTCATGTGAAGCTGAACCACTAGCCATGAACATAGGCCAGGGCCTCAGCCGTTCCTTGCCACTCCGTGTGGTAAATGGCATAATGGCAAGTTTACGCTTCTCCTCCGACAATTTTATTTTAGGTTTTGGAGTCCTTTTTTTACTGATATTTGGTGTTTTGGATTTGACATGCTCTGTACTATGACATTGGGCATCGGCCTTGGCAGACGACGTTGCTGGCATTTCATCGTCTCGGCCATGACTAGTGGCAGCAGCTTCAGCACGAGGTGGAAGTGGATCTTGATCTTTCCCTAATTTTGGAACCTCAACATTTTTGTTCTCCATATTTTAATAGGCACAACTAAAAGGCACCTCAGGTAAACAATGGAGATGGATGGATACTAGTATACTTATGGATGGACTGCCGAGTGCCGACACAGAGGTAGCTACAGCCGTGGACTACCGTACTGTGTCTGCTGCTAATATAGACTGGATGATAATGAGATGAAATCAATATAATATCACTAGTACTGCAGCCGGACAGGTATGTATATTTATTATGTAATGAATGATTACGGACCTGCTGGACACTGTCAGCTCAGCAGCACCGCAGACTGCTACAGTAAGCTACTATACTATAGTAGTATGTACAAAGAAGAAAGAAAAAAAAAAAACCACGGGGAGGTGGTATACAATTATGGATGGACTGCCGAGTGCCGACACAGAGGTAGCTACAGCCGTGGACTACCGTACTGTGTCTGCTGCTAATATAGACTGGATGATAATGAGATGAAATCAATATAATATCACTAGTACTGCAGCCGGACAGGTATGTATATTTATTATGTAATGACTGATGACGGACCTGCTGGACACTGTCAGCTCAGCAGCACCGCAGACTGCTATAGTAAGCTACTATACTATAGTAGTATGTACAAAGAAGAAAGAAAAAAAAAACCACGGGGAGGTGGTATACAATTATGGATGGACTGCCGAGTGCCGACACAGAGGTAGCTACAGCCGTGGACTAACGTACTGTGTCTGCTGCTAATATAGACTGGATGATAATGAGATGAAATCAATATAATATCACTAGTACTGCAGCCGGACAGGTATGTATATTTATTATGTAATGACTGATGACGGACCTGCTGGACACTGTCAGCTCAGCAGCACCGCAGACTGCTACAGTAAGCTACTATACTATAGTAGTATGTACAAAGAAGAAAGAAAAAAAAAAACCACGGGGAGGTGGTATACAATTATGGATGGACTGCCGAGTGCCGACACAGAGGTAGCTACAGCCGTGGACTACCGTACTGTGTCTGCTGCTAATATAGACTGGATGATAATGAGATGAAATCAATATAATATCACTAGTACTGCAGCCGGACAGGTATGTATATTTATTATGTAATGACTGATGACGGACCTGCTGGACACTGTCAGCTCAGCAGCACCGCAGACTGCTACAGTAAGCTACTATACTATAGTAGTATGTACAAAGAAGAAAGAAAAAAAAAACCACGGGGAGGTGGTATACAATTATGGATGGACTGCCGAGTGCCGACACAGAGGTAGCTACAGCCGTGGACTAACGTACTGTGTCTGCTGCTAATATAGACTGGATGATAATGAGATGAAATCAATAAATATATATATATAATATCACTAGTACTGCAGCCGGACAGGTATGTATATTTATTATGTAATGACTGATGACGGACCTGCTGGACACTGTCAGCTCAGCAGCACCGCAGACTGCTACAGTAAGCTACTATACTATAGTAGTATGTACAAAGAAGAAAGAAAAAAAAAAACCACGGGGAGGTGGTATACAATTATGGATGGACTGCCGAGTGCCGACACAGAGGTAGCTACAGCCGTGGACTAACGTACTGTGTCTGCTGCTAATATAGACTGGATGATAATGAGATGAAATCAATATAATATCACTAGTACTGCAGCCGGACAGGTATGTATATTTATTATGTAATGACTGATGACGGACCTGCTGGACACTGTCTGCTCAGCAGCACCGCAGACTGCTACAGTAAGCTACTATACTATAGTAGTATGTACAAAGAAGAAAGAAAAAAAAAAACACGGGGAGGTGGTATACAATTATGGATCGACTGCCGAGTGCCGACACAGAGGTAGCTACAGCCGTGGACTAACGTACTGTGTCTGCTGCTAATATAGACTGGATGATAATGAGATGAAATCAATATAATATCACTAGTACTGCAGCCGGACAGGTATGTATATTTATTATGTAATGACTGATGACGGACCTGCTGGACACTGTCAGCTCAGCAGCACCGCAGACTGCTACAGTAAGCTACTATACTATAGTAGTATGTACAAAGAAGAAAGAAAGAAAAAAACCACGGGGAGGTGGTATACAATTATGGATGGACTGCCGAGTGCCGACACAGAGGTAGCTACAGCCGTGGACTAACGTACTGTGTCTGCTGCTAATATAGACTGGATGATAATGAGATGAAATCAATATATATGTATATATAATATCACTAGTACTGCAGCCGGACAGGTATATATATTTATTATGTAATGACTGATGACGGACCTGCTGGACACTGTCAGCTCAGCAGCACCGCAGACTGCTACAGTAAGCTACTATAGTAGTATGTATAAAGAAGAATGAAAAAAAAAAACACGGGTAGGTGGTATACAATATTATATATATATATATATTATATACAATTATATATATATATATATATTAAACTGGTGGTGATTGATTATTAAACTGGTGGTCAGGTCACTGGTCACACTATCAGCAACTTGCAAGTAGTACTCCTAAGCAGACAATCACAAAATATATTATACTGGTCTGGTGGTCAGTGTGGTCACAATGGCAGTGTGGCACTGACTCTGGCAGCAAAAGTGTGCACTGTACGTTATATGTACTCCTGAGTCCTGCTCTCAGACTCTAACTGCTCCCCACTGTCAGTGTCTCCCCCACAAGTCAGATAATTAATACAGTCACACTATCTAATCTATATCACTTCAGCAAGTAGTAGTAGAATAGTAGTACTCCTCCTAATAATGCTCCCCAAAATTACTACTACTGTGTCTCTCTCTACTGTCTCACTCTCTTCTCTAAACGGAGAGGACGCCAGCCACGTCCTCTCCCTATGAATCTCAATGCACGTGTGAAAATGGCGGCGACGCGCGGCTCCTTATATAGAATCCGAGTCTCGCGATAGAATCCGAGCCTCGCGAGAATCCGACAGCGGGATGATGACGTTCGGGCGCGCTCGGGTTAACCGAGCAAGGCGGGAAGATCCGAGTCGCTCGGACCCGTGTAAAAAAAACTGAAGTTCGGGCGGGTTCGGATTCAGAGGAACCGAACCCGCTCATCTCTAGTTAAGACTCCAGGTCCCGATGGTTTTTCAGGGGAATTTTATAAAATCCTACATTCTCGCATAGTGACAACCCTGACGGACGTGTTCAACCTTATTTTGTGTTCCCATAAAATCCTGCGATACTTTAATGACGCCATGATTCGTCTTCTCCCTAAACCGGGGAAAGACCTTAATCTCCCAGGCAGCTATAGGCCCATCTCACTACTTAATGTAGATTACAAATTATTTACAAAAATTTTAGCAGACAGATTAAAACTAGAGATGAGCGCCGGAAATTTTTCGGGTTTTGTGTTTTGGTTTTGGGTTCGGTTCCGCGGCCGTGTTTTGTGTTCGACCGCGTTTTGGCAAAACCTCACCGAATTTTTTTTGTCGGATTCGGGTGTGTTTTGGATTCGGGTGTTTTTTTAAAAAAACCCTAAAAAACAGCTTAAATCATAGAATTTGGGGGTAATTTTGATCCCAAAGTATTATTAACCTCAAAAAACATAATTTACACTCATTTTCAGCCTATTCTGAACACATCACACCTCACAATATTATTTTTAGTCCTAAAATTTGCACCGAGGTCGCTGTGTGAGTAAGATAAGCGACCCTAGTGGCCGACACAAACACCGGGCCCATCTAGGAGTGGCACTGCAGTGTCACGCAGGATGGCCCTTCCAAAAAACCCTCCCCAAACAGCACATGACGCAAAGAAAAAAAGAGGCGCAATGAGGTAGCTGACTGTGTGAGTAAGATTAGCGACCCTAGTGGCCGACACAAACACCGGGCACATCTAGGAGTGGCACTGCAGTGTCACGCAGGATGTCCCTTCCAAAAAACCCTCCCCAAACAGCACATGACGCAAAGAAAAAAAGAGGCGCAATGAGGTAGCTGTGTGAGTAAGATTAGCGACCCTAGTGGCCGACACAAACACCGGGCCCATCTAGGAGTGGCACTGCAGTGTCACGCAGGATGTCCCTTCCAAAAAACCCTCCCCAATCAGCACATGATGCAAAGAAAAAGAAAAGAAAAAAGAGGTGCAAGATGGAATTATCCTTGGGCCCTCCCACCCACCCTTATGTTGTATAAACAAAACAGGACATGCACACTTTAACCAACCCATCATTTCAGTGACAGGGTCTGCCACACGACTGTGACTGATATGACGGGTTGGTTTGGACCCCCCCCAAAAAAGAAGCAATTAATCTCTCCTTGCACAAACTGGCTCTACAGAGGCAAGATGTCCACCTCATCTTCACCCTCCGATATATCACCGTGTACATCCCCCTCCTCACAGATTATCAATTCGTCCCCACTGGAATCCACCATCTCAGCTCCCTGTGTACTTTGTGGAGGCAATTGCTGCTGGTCAATGTCTCCGCGGAGGAATTGATTATAATTCATTTTAATGAACATCATCTTCTCCACATTTTCTGGATGTAACCTCGTACGCCGATTGCTGACAAGGTGAGCGGCGGCACTAAACACTCTTTCGGAGTACACACTTGTGGGAGGGCAACTTAGGTAGAATAAAGCCAGTTTGTGCAAGGGCCTCCAAATTGCCTCTTTTTCCTGCCAGTATAAGTACGGACTGTGTGACGTGCCTACTTGGATGCGGTCACTCATATAATCCTCCACCATTCTATCAATGTTGAGAGAATCATATGCAGTGACAGTAGACGACATGTCCGTAATCGTTGTCAGGTCCTTCAGTCCGGACCAGATGTCAGCATCAGCAGTCGCTCCAGACTGCCCTGCATCACCGCCAGCGGGTGGGCTCGGAATTCTGAGCCTTTTCCTCGCACCCCCAGTTGCGGGAGAATGTGAAGGAGGAGATGTTGACAGGTCGCGTTCCGCTTGACTTGACAATTTTGTCACCAGCAGGTCTTTCAACCTCAGCAGACCTGTGTCTGCCGGAAAGAGAGATCCAAGGTAGGCTTTAAATCTAGGATCGAGCACGGTGGCCAAAATGTAGTGCTCTGATTTCAACAGATTGACCACCCGTGAATCCTTGTTAAGCGAATTAAGGGCTGCATCCACAAGTCCCACATGCCTAGCGGAATCGCTCCGTGTTAGCTCCTTCTTCAATGCCTCCAGCTTCTTCTGCAAAAGCCTGATGAGGGGAATGACCTGACTCAGGCTGGCAGTGTCTGAACTGACTTCACGTGTGGCAAGTTCAAAGGGCATCAGAACCTTGCACAACGTTGAAATCATTCTCCACTGCACTTGAGACAGGTGCATTCCATCTCCTATATCGTGCTCAATTGTAAAGGCTTGAATGGCCTTTTGCTGCTCCTCCAACCTCTGAAGCATATAGAGGGTTGAATTCCACCTCGTTACCACTTCTTGCTTCAGATGATGGCAGGGCAGGTTCAGTAGTTTTTGGTGGTGCTCCAGTCTTCTGTACGTGGTGCCTGTACGCCGAAAGTGTCCCGCAATTTTTCTGGCCACCGACAGCATCTCTTGCACGCCCCTGTCGTTTTTTAAAAAATTCTGCACCACCAAATTCAAGGTATGTGCAAAACATGGGACGTGCTGGAATTTGCCCATATTTAATGCACACACAATATTGCTGGCGTTGTCCGATGCCACAAATCCACAGGAGAGTCCAATTGGGGTAAGCCATTCCGCGATGATCTTCCTCAGTTGCCGTAAGAGGTTTTCAGCTGTGTGCGTATTCTGGAAAGCGGTGATACAAAGCGTAGCCTGCCTAGGAAAGAGTTGGCGTTTGCGAGATGCTGCTACTGGTGCCGCCGCTGCTGTTCTTGCGGCGGGAGTCCATACATCTACCCAGTGGGCTGTCACAGTCATATAGTCCTGACCCTGCCCTGCTCCACTTGTCCACATGTCCGTGGTTAAGTGGACATTGGGTACAACTGCATTTTTTAGGAGACTGGTGAGTCTTTTTCTGACGTCCGTGTACATTCTCGGTATCGCCTGCCTAGAGAAGTGGAACCTAGATGGTATTTGGTAACGGGGGCACACTGCCTCAATAAATTGTCTAGTTCCCTGTGAACTAACGGCGGATACCGGACGCACGTCTAACACCAACATAGTTGTCAAGGACTCAGTTATCCGCTTTGCAGTAGGATGACTGCTGTGATATTTCATCTTCCTCGCAAAGGACTGTTGAACAGTCAATTGCTTACTGGAAGTAGTACAAGTGGGCTTACGACTTCCCCTCTGGGATGACCATCGACTCCCAGCGGCAACAACAGCAGCGCCAGCAGCAGTAGGCGTTACACGCAAGGATGCATCGGAGGAATCCCAGGCAGGAGAGGACTCGTCAGACTTGCCAGTGACATGGCCTGCAGGACTATTGGCATTCCTGGGGAAGGAGGAAATTGACACTGAGGGAGTTGGTGGGGTGGTTTGCGTGAGCTTGGTTACAAGAGGAAGGGATTTACTGGTCAGTGGACTGCTTCCGCTGTCACCCAAAGTTTTTGAACTTGTCACTGACTTATTATGAATGCGCTGCAGGTGACGTATAAGGGAGGATGTTCCGAGGTGGTTAACGTCCTTACCCCTACTTATTACAGCTTGACAAAGGGAACACACGGCTTGACACCTGTTGTCCGCATTTCTGGTGAAATACCTCCACACCGAAGAGCTGATTTTTTTGGTATTTTCACCTGGCATGTCAACGGCCATATTCCTCCCACGGACAACAGGTGTCTCCCCGGGTGCCTGACTTAAACAAACCACCTCACCATCAGAATCCTCCTGGTCAATTTCCTCCCCAGCGCCAGCAACACCCATATCCTCCTCATCCTGGTGTACTTCAACACTGACATCTTCAATCTGACTATCAGGAACTGGACTGCGGGTGCTCCTTCCAGCACTTGCAGGGGGCATGCAAATAGTGGAAGGCGCATGCTCTTCACGTCCAGTGTTGGGAAGGTCAGGCATCGCAAACGACACAATTGGACTCTCCTTGTGGATTTGGGATTTCAAAGAACGCACAGTTCTTTGCGGTGCTTTTGCCAGCTTGAGTCTTTTCAGTTTTCTAGCGAGAGGCTGAGTGCTTCCATCCTCATGTGAAGCTGAACCACTAGCCATGAACATAGGCCAGGGCCTCAGCCGTTCCTTGCCACTCCGTGTGGTAAATGGCATATTGGCAAGTTTACGCTTCTCCTCCGACAATTTTATTTTAGGTTTTGGAGTCCTTTTTTTTCTGATATTTGGTGTTTTGGATTTGACATGCTCTGTACTATGACATTGGGCATCGGCCTTGGCAGACGACGTTGCTGGCATTTCATCGTCTCGGCCATGACTAGTGGCAGCAGCTTCAGCACGAGGTGGAAGTGGATCTTGATCTTTCCCTAATTTTGGAACCTCAACTTTTTTGTTCTCCATATTTTATAGGCAGAACTAAAAGGCACCTCAGGTAAACAATGGAGATGGATGGATTGGATACTAGTATACAATTATGGACGGACTGCCACGGTTAGGTGGTATAAAAAAACCACGGTTAGGTGGTATATATTATAATAATAATACAATTATGGATGGACGGACTGCCTGCCGACTGCCGACACAGAGGTAGCCACAGCCGTGAACTACCGCACTGTACACTGGTTGATAAAGAGATAGTAGTATACTCGTAACAACTAGTATGACACTATGACGACGGTATAAAGAATGAAAAAAAAACCACGGTTAGGTGGTATATATTATAATAATAATACAATTATGGATGGACGGACTGCCTGCCGACTGCCGACACAGAGGTAGCCACAGCCGTGAACTACCGCACTGTACACTGGTTGATAAAGAGATAGTAGTATACTCGTAACAACTAGTATGACACTATGACGACGGTATAAAGAATGAAAAAAAAACCACGGTTAGGTGGTATATATTATAATAATAATACAATTATGGATGGACGGACTGCCTGCCGACTGCCGACACAGAGGTAGCCACAGCCGTGAACTACCGCACTGTACACTGGTTGATAAAGAGATAGTAGTATACTCGTAACAACTAGTATGACACTATGACGACGGTATAAAGAATGAAAAAAAAACCACGGTTAGGTGGTATATATTATAATAATAATACAATTATGGATGGACGGACTGCCTGCCGACTGCCGACACAGAGGTAGCCACAGCCGTGAACTACCGCACTGTACACTGGTTGATAAAGAGATAGTAGTATACTCGTAACAACTAGTATGACACTATGACGACGGTATAAAGAATGCAAAAAAAACCACAGTTAGGTGGTATATATTATAATAATAATACAATTATGGATGGACGGACTGCCTGCCGACTGCCGACACAGAGGTAGCCACAGCCGTGAACTACCGCACTGTACACTGGTTGATAAAGAGATAGTAGTATACTCGTAACAACTAGTATGACACTATGACGGTATAAAGAATGAAAAAAAAACCACGGTTAGGTGGTATATATTATAATAATAATACAATTATGGATGGACGGACTGCCTGCCGACTGCCGACACAGAGGTAGCCACAGCCGTGAACTACCGCACTGTACACTGGTTGATAAAGAGATAGTAGTATACTCGTAACAATTAGGATGACACTATGACGGTATAAAGAATGAAAAAAAAACCACGGTTAGGTGGTAGGTATATAATAATAAATAATACAATTCTGGTCGGACGGACTGCCTGCCGTGTGCCGACACAGAGGTAGCCACAGCCGTGAACTACCGCACTGTACACTGGTTGATAAAGAGATAGTAGTATACTCGTAACAATTAGGATGACACTATGACGGTATAAAGAATGAAAAAAAAACCACGGTTAGGTGGTAGGTATATAATAATAAATAATACAATTCTGGTCGGACGGACTGCCTGCCGTGTGCCGACACAGAGGTAGCCACAGCCGTGAACTACCGCACTGTACACTGGTTGATAAAGAGATAGTAGTATACTCGTAACAATTAGGATGACACTATGACGGTATAAAGAATGAAAAAAAAACCACGGTTAGGTGGTAGGTATATAATAATAAATAATACAATTCTGGTCGGACGGACTGCCTGCCGTGTGCCGACACAGAGGTAGCCACAGCCGTGAACTACCGCACTGTACACTGGTTGATAAAGAGATAGTAGTATACTCGTAACAATTAGGATGACACTATGACGGTATAAAGAATGAAAAAAAAACCACGGTTAGGTGGTAGGTATATAATAATAAATAATACAATTCTGGTCGGACGGACTGCCTGCCGTGTGCCGACACAGAGGTAGCCACAGCCGTGAACTACCGCACTGTACACTGGTTGATAAAGAGATAGTAGTATACTCGTAACAATTAGGATGACACTATGACGGTATAAAGAATGAAAAAAAAACCACGGTTAGGTGGTAGGTATATAATAATAAATAATACAATTCTGGTCGGACGGACTGCCTGCCGTGTGCCGACACAGAGGTAGCCACAGCCGTGAACTACCGCACTGTACTGTGTCTGCTGCTAATATAGACTGGTTGATATTTAAAGAGATATTAGTAGTATACAACAATACTATACTGGTGGTCAGGCACTGGTCACCACTCCTGCAGCAAAAGTGTGCACTGTTAATTAATATAATTGTACTCCTGGCTCCTGCTAACAACCTGCAGTGCTCCCCAGTCTCCCCCACAATTAATTATAAGCTTTTAATTTATACATTGATGACTGTGCAGCACACTGGGCTGAGCTGAGTGCACACAGACTGAGTCACACTGTGTGACTGACTGTGCTGTGTATCGTGTTTTTTTTCAGGCAGAGAACGGATATAGCAGAGAGAAGTGAACGGATATATTATATTAAATAAAAGTTAACTAGCAACTGCACTGGTCACTGACTGTGGTAAACTAACTCTGTCTGCGACTCTGCACAATCTCTCTCTATCTAATCTATCTATCTCTATTCTAATGGAGAGGACGCCAGACACGTCCTCTCCCTATCAATCTCAATGCACGAGTGAAAATGGCGGCGACGCGCGGCTCCTTATATAGAATCCGAGTCTCGCGATAGAATCCGAGCCTCGCGAGAATCCGACAGCGTCATGATGACGTTCGGGGCGCGCTCGGGTTAACCGAGCAAGGCGGGAAGATCCGAGTCGCTCGGACCCGTGGAAAAAAAAGTGAAGTTCGTGCGGGTTCGGATTCAAAGAAACCGAACCCGCTCATCTCTAATTAAAACCCCTTTTACCCTCTTTAATTCATATAGACCAGACTGGATTTATCACTGGGTGGCACTCCTCTAACAATATTCAAAAAGTCCTGGCTGTGGCGCACTGGGTGGGGCTCAGTGGGGACCAGAACCCACACTTTATATTGTCTATAGATGCTGAGAAAGCTTTTGATTTAGTCAGGTGGGATCATCTGTTTACTACGTTATCACACTTTGGGTTTCCGCTGGGCCTCTCCAGTGTGCTGCAGACCCTGTATGTCTCCTCGAGCTCACGTATACTCTGCAATGGCTATCTCTCTGAACCAGTGCAATTGCATAGAGGTACCCGACAGGGCTGCCCTCTATCCCCCTTACTGTTCGCCCTAGCTATTGAGCCTCTGGATGTAGCTTTGAGAGAACTCCCGCAGTTTTCTGGAATTTCTATCGGTCATCAAGAATTGAAATTAAGCCTTTTTGCTGACATGTTATTGTTTATTACAGACCCCCACAAATCGATACCAGCCATAATGTCCTTGCTATTCAAGTTCGGCTCCTTTGCTGGATATAGAATTAACATGTCTAAATCCGAACTTTTTCCACTTAACCCCCCAGCATTACACATGGCCTCCTCTCCTGTCCTGTCGCAATTTACATTTAACACTTCCACACTTAAATACTTGGGCATCCTTATCCCTATAGAGCTTTCAAATCTTTATTCATTTAATTTTTCTCCTATCCTGACTAAGGTGTCGCAATCTTTATTTTTTTGTTCTACGCTCCCTATCTTCTTACTAGGTAGAGCAGCCGCACTAAAAAGCATCATATTCCCTAAGATTTCTTATGCTCTTCAGTTATTACCTCTTCAACTTAACAAGGCTGATCTTCTTGCTTATGACTATTCACAAAATTTTTATGGAGTGGAAAACGATCCCGCATGACCCTATCCAAACTCAAGCTTAAGAAACCCAATGGTGGCCTAGCGGTACCGGATTTAGCAGCATTCTCCAGGGCAGTTTCTTTTAGATACCTTTCAGATTGGCTATTATAGTCTTCCACCTATGCTAACTATGATATTGAACAAGCCCTTGTGGCACTGTATGATCTGCGTGAACTGATACATACCCCAAAAATCTGTTACCATTAAGTGTCAAGAACAATATACTATTTTGGGATACTTAGCAAGCTTGGGGTCCATAAATTTTGCCTTAGATAGACATCCTGGGCAATCTAGATTTATTTATTCGACCCTTGTTTTACACCGGCTTTGGAAAACATCAGGTTTCAAAACTGGAAACAGAAAGGTATAGCGGTGGTGAGAGATGTTTTTGATCCAGGAGGTGTTCTGTACTCCTTTCAGGACCTAGTGGAGAAGTTTGGACTTCATTGCTCAGACTTTTTTATGTATCTCCAACTTCGCCCCTATGTCCAGTCCTTATCGCCTGTGTGGAGGTCCGAGGATGGGCCTGATCCCCTGGTAACTTTGCTCACTAGAACGAACAAACAAGGTTTAAGACCCAATGGATTTACTGGGACCTACTACCTATGGGTAATAAGTTAAATAAGATGTGGTTACTTTGGTCACAGAGGTGGAGTGTTGATTTTTCCCGGATGTAGCTGGACAGATACCTTTAAAATTGTACCAAATGTATTTAAAGTGTTACACTTTTCCCAGCTGCAGGAAACTCATTACAAGTTTTACACAGAGCCTATATATCGCCGGGAAGGCGGAAACATATGGTTCCTGCGGAATCAGGCAGGTGCCCCAAGTGTAAGGCACCAGATGCCTCCTTTATGCATAATTTCTGGCATTGCCCCAAGATTATGAAGTTTTGGCACAAGGTACAATGGTACATTAGCCACACTTTTGGTATTAACATCCCCCTGACTCCGGATTCCTTTCTGGGCATGTTTGTTTCGACCTGGAACTTACCTCGCTCTCACTCAAATTTTATTCCCCTATTATGGGTGATTCTTATAGTTGGGAAGAAACTGATTTTAACTCAATGGATCTGTGCGTCCCCCCCAAGGTTAGAAGTTTTGAAATCCTCTTTGATAACACTATTACACTTTGAGAGGCAATCCACCTTGCCAGATTTAGGTACCAAAGTAACCCTCTTTTATAAAAAATGGGGCCCCCTGGTGGAATCCTTAGCTCCTTTGCAGCGCACTCATATATTACAACTGTTTGATGTCCTTTCGTTGACATCTTACAAAACTGTGTCTGATAACTGATCATTTTGTCTATTTGTTCTGTTATTGCCCCAATATATGTTTTTAAAAAACAAAAAATAATTTATTCTCTTTTTGACTACTGGTAGGGGAGACCTGTTCTCCTCCCCCCCCCCCCCCCCCTTCCCTTTTTTTCGTCTGTGTGTCTTGTGGTATGAATGTGTGGATGAATGTTCTTTCGAATTTGTTTATTTTATTGGTTTTGTGTATTGCCATTCTTTATATTTCTGGGAAGTTGTTTGAAGAATACATTTTTGAGATGACGGTTTATGATCCCCTCCATCTTACCACATTCTGATTTGTACAATTCTAATGCTAAATGGCTTATTGATACCGATTATTTGTATTCATTATTGAAAAATTCTCAATAAAAACATTAAAAAAAAAAAAAGATCTAAAACTATTAGCAGAGATAATTTTTTTTAAGAAGAAGATGGGTTACATAAGATGTGCTTGTACCACCTGTCACTTTTTAATTGCAGGTGATACGTTTTATCACCCAGGGTCAGGTAAAAAGTATAAGATTTGATATACATGTAACTCTAAATTCACTATTTATCAACTTATTTGCCCATGTGGGAAATCATATATAGGCAAGCTCGTCACTTCTGTACGGCAGCACATCCACTGAGTACCTTACGATATAGATTGATCGACCATGTACCTCTGATGTTGAGGGGTGGTAATAGATCTCTAAAATTACTCCAACGTGAGTCTGAGTGGATATTCAGGTTGGATACACTCAGCCCTAAGGGTCTAAATGAACATTTGGGCCTGAATTGGTTTCTTTGACTCTAAGGTGCATTGGTGTTCTATTAGATAATTAGGGCAGTAGTACTTAATGGACTAGTCTAGTGCTAATGATAGTACCTGCATAGCAAACACTTAATGATCTACATAGTCTAAATATAATATGATGTGTACAGCTGATTTATGCAGTGTTTACGATATACAAGGCAACAGTCATGATTACTAGTGGAGAAATATGTGTGTTGTATATGTTTTATATCTTCTACATGTATATGCTCTATTTGTATTTTTTTTAGTGCACTGGGTGGTGATGATTAGACCAGCGCGCCCGTGTGAGGCGTGTATGGGAATGACGTCACAGATGACGAGATGCCGGGTGGGCCGGTCAGTCTGGCTTCCGGTTTTTGGCGTCCTGGTGAAGGGAGCACTTATTTAGGTAAGAGACTTTTATGTATCTTGTTGTCTGATGAAAGTGCTGATACAATAAAGGGGGCACTGAAATGTTACCCGACTTGCTTAGTATATATATATATATATATATATATATATATATATATAATGTACAAGCACAACACTCCACATTAAAGTACACAAGTCACACACAAACACACTTTATTGAATAATGATGGACTGATTACTCTCATTTTACCATGCAATGTATGATCTCTGCTTTGGTTACAGTTGCAATGTAACTAGAAACATTACACAGATTGCTTCATCCTCTTGTCAATTACAAACATCTTCAAGAAGGAAGAATAAAGTTGTTCCGCATTAAAGTGTCAGATATTTGTTGGCTAGTATGAACTATCTTTGGTAATGGCAGGACAGATGTTCAAGATGAGCAG
The DNA here is from genome assembly GCF_028390025.1 of Pseudophryne corroboree. Lineage (NCBI taxonomy): Eukaryota > Metazoa > Chordata > Amphibia > Anura > Myobatrachidae > Pseudophryne > Pseudophryne corroboree. Next base: position 802,698,578 of record NC_086445.1, read on the forward strand.
CGATCCGGCTAGCCAAACACATCTACCACAGGCAGTGCACCAACCCAAACCTGTTTCTCTGACATGACATCACCGTACACCTTAATAAGTTGGTAAAGAAATCCAGATGCTGATGGGCCCTTTAGATGAAGAAATCTAATCACACTACATGCCTCAATCTTTGACCATGTTTTCACCAGCCCCGCCATCTTGCAACTAATGTTGGGACAGTATGACTGATATGAGGCGCAGCCTAAAGGCTGTGAGAGGAAGCAGGAAATTAGAATGAAAAAGGTTACATTACACACGTGAGAGGTCTTGTTACCTTACTTATTGAACCACCCTTGTATTTGTTTTCAAAATATATAATTGTTGCACAGTAGCAAAGGCATAATTCCATCATCTAATAGCATAATTTAGAAGGTATGGGTGGCCTGTTTTGAGAATAACAGGCCCTATAGGCATCGCACTTCTACAATGGAGGTAGTTCTGTCACTACATGGCAGTAAGCATTTCAGTACAGTCTGCAAACTACAGAATAAAGGATGGCAGAAATCTTTTAATACGAATGCAAAAGAAGAATGTATACAGTGCGCCCAATCCGTGTTTGCTTAAAATTGGAAGGCTACTAACTTGAGGTTAAACCAGTTCCCCTTTAGAAAAATTCTATAAACCACTATTGAAGTATAGAATTGGTTAAGGAGCTGCTCATTTTGCTTATAGGCAGAGATCTGTCAGTGAAATCAAGAGGTTCCTGATAGGTTCACAGTCAATAGCTTGGCACCAAATGGTCAACATGCATTGGATTGACAGCGTTGAAGGTTGACAGGTTTAAAAGGTTGACATGAGAATGGTCAACAAAAGGTGTTTTTTATTTTCTACTTTTTTATCATTTACCACTGACGACTACGATTGGGACTATCAACCCAAAGCGTGGCAAGCAAAGTCAGCCCGCAAATGTACATTTCCACTAATTAGGCTAAGATATAGGTAAACATACAAAATAACTTGTCATCCATTTCCATGTCCACATCTTGTCTACCTTTTCCATGTTACCCTGTTGATCCTGTTGGCCTTTTGACCCTGTTGATCTAATGCATGTCGACGATATTGTGTTGATCTATTGTCTGTAGACCTAGTTATTGCTGATCTTTAATCTGCACCAGAAATCAAGAATATGTAATGACCTCTTCCATTTGTACTATGAATCTTTTTTTTTGCAAAGAAATGTAATTTTCTTGAAAAGTAACCAATGTGTTCAACTAAAAGACTTTGCGTTACAATGAGTAAAAGCCCATACATACTGCCGACTTTAGCCTCAAAATTGTTCATTTTGACCGTTTTGAATGATTTTGAGGTCAAAGTCGCCCAGTGTGTATAGCCCAGATACTGACAACTGGCGATGATGCATGCTCCTGTATCATCGCCAGCGAGGTGGGCCTTCGGCTGGTTTTACCAGCATGTTTGCAAATGATGGTTCATTTTCCAGCCATCATTGCTCAGTGTGTACAGCCGCGAGTGATGATGGCTGGAAGATGAACCACCATTTTCCTGGCGGACCCGCCCTGTTCTCGGCCAAAGTGCCACCTGCTCCGGCACCCAGAGCCGTCTCGAGGCACTTCTTTAGGAAGGCCCGCGCTAGGCGCCAGACTCCTAAGGGAGGCCATCAGCTGGCCCGTCATACAACTTAAATATTGCGCCGGGCTCGTGAGCCAATCAGCTGACAGGCCGGCAGCAGCTCCTGATTGGCTGCCGGACTGCGAGCTTTGATTGGCTCATGAACCGGTGCCTGAATTGATAGAAGCCGGAGACCAAGCAAGCTGTCAGCAGCGAAGGCAGCCACAGCGGGACAGCAGAGGCGGCGGTGATGGCGACGATGAGTAGAACTGCTGGGGATATATGTGTATCTGGCACTGCGGGAATGTGTATCTGGCACTGGGGGCATATGCATTTGGCACTGGGGGCATGTGCATCTGGTGCTAGGGGCATATGTGTATCTAGCACTGGGGGCATGTGTGTAACTGGCACTGGGGACATGTGCATCTGGCACTGTTGGCATGTGCATCCTGCGCTGGGGGCATATTATGTGTAACTGGCACTGGGGGCATGTGTGCATCTGGCACTGGAGGCATGTGCATCTGGCACTGGGGGCATGTGCATCTGGCGATGGGTGCATATTATGTGTATCTGGAGCTGGGGTCAATATTATGTGTCTCTGGCACTGGAGGCATGTGTGTAACTGGCACTGGGGACATGTGCAGCTGGCACTTTGGGCATGTGCATCTGGCGCTGGGGGCATATTATGTGTAACTGGCACTGGGGGCATGTGTGCATCTGGCACTGGAGGCATGTGCATCTGGCACTGGGGGCATGTGCATCTGGCGATGGGTGCATATTATGTGTATCTGGAGCTGGGGTGCATATTATGTGTCTCTAGCACTGGAGGCACGTGTGTAACTGGCACTGGAGGCATGTGTGCATCTGGCACTGGTGGCATGTGCATCTGGTGCTGGGGGCTTATTATGTGTAGCTGGCACTGGGGGCATGTGTGTAACTGGTGCTGGGGGCATGTGTGTAACTGGCGCTGGGGGCATGTGTGTATCTGCACGGTGGGGGCATATAATGTGTGCCTGGAACTGTGGGGGCATATAATGTGTGTCTGTAACTGTGGGGGTATATAATGTGTATCTGGCACTGTGGGGGAATACAATGTGCATCTGGCATTTGTGGGGGCATATAATGTGTATCTGGTACTGTGGGGGCATATAATGTAACTCTGGTTCTTGTGGGGGCATATACTGTGAATCTGGCACTTGTGGGGGCATATAATGTGAATATGGCACTTGTGGGGGCATATACAGTAATGTGAATCTGGCACTGCACTGTGGGGGCATATAATGTGAATCTGGCACTGCAATGTGGGGGCATATTATGTGAATCTGGCACTGCACTGTGGGGGCATATTATGTGAATCTGGCACTGCACTGTGGGGGCATATTATGTGAATCTGGCACTGTAATAGGGGGGTGAAAATATATATATTTATAGTTTGATAATATAAAGTTGCGAGGCCATGCCCACTTTCCTAGGAATGTGCTCACTGAAGGGGGGGTGATTCAAAATTGCTCAGGGTGCTAGTAGGCCTGGAGCCGGCCCTGCCGCACCGCAATCCCACCTGCTCCCTCCAGCTCATAACCATGATGGTTTTTGTTATAGGACACAGGCTAATTTATCAAAGTAAAACCTAAATTATCATTGGGTTCACACATAACACAAGTAAAAATACCAATAGAATGCTGCTAAAAATTAGTGATGTGCACCGGAAATTTTTCGGGTTTCGTGTTTTGGTTTTGGATTCGGTTCCGCGGCCGTGTTTTGGATTCGGACGCGTTTTGGCAAAACCTCCCTGAAAATTTTTTGTCGGATTCGGGTGTGTTTTGGATTCGGGTGTTTTTTTACAGAAAACCCTCAAAAACAGCTTACATCATAGAATTTGGGGGTCATTTTGATCCCATAGTATTATTAACCTCAATAACCATAATTTACACTCATTTTCAGTCTATTCTGAACACCTCACAATATTATTTTTAGTCCTAAAATTTGCACCGAGGTCGCTGGATGGCTAAGCTAAGCGACACAAGTGGCCGACACAAACACCTGGCCCATCTAGGAGTGGCACTGCAGTGTCAGGCAGGATGGCACTTCAAAAAAATAGTCCCCAAACAGCACATGATGCAAAGAAAAAAAGAGGCGCAATGAGGTAGCTGTGTGACTAAGCTAAGCGACCCAAGTGGCTGAGACAAACACCTGGCCCATCTCAGAGTGGCACTGCAGTGTCAGACAGGATGGCACTTCAAAAAAATTGTCCCCAAACAGCACATGATGCAAAGAAAAAAAGAGGCGCACCAAGGTCGCTGTGTGACTAAGCTAAGCGACTCAAGTGGCAGACACAAACACCTGGCCCATCTAGGAGTGGCACTGCAGTGTCAGACAGGATGGCACTTCAAAAAAATAGTCCCCAAACAGCACATGATGCAAATAAAAAAAGAGGTGCAATGAGGTAGCTGTGTGACTAAGATAAGCGACCCAAGTGGCCGACACAAACACCTGGCCCATCTAGGAGTGGCACTGCAGTGTCAGGCAGGATGGCACTTCAAAAACATTGTCCCCAAACAGCACATGATGCAAAGAAAAATGAAAGAAAAAAGAGGTGCAAGATGGAACTGTAAACAGGACATGCACACTTTAACGAACCCATCATTTCAGCGACAGGGTCTGCCACACGACTGTGACTGAAATGACTGGTTGGTTTGGGCCCCCACTAAAAAAGAAGCAATCAATCTCTCCTTGCACAAACTGGCTCTACAGAGGCAAGATGTCCACCTCATCATCATCCTCCAATTCCTCACCCCTTTCACTGTGTACATCCCCCTCCTCACAGATTATTAATTCGTCCCCACTGGAATCCACCATCTCAGATCCCTGTGTACTTTCTGGAGGCAATTGCTGGTGAATGTCTCCACGGAGGAATTGATTATAATTCATTTTGATGAACATCATCTTCTCCACATTTTCTGGAAGTAACCTGGTACGCCGATTGCTGACAAGGTGAGCGGCAGCACTAAACACTCTTTCGGAATACACACTGGAGGGAGGGCAACTTAGGTAGAATAAAGCCAGTTTGTGCAAGGGCCTCCAAATTGCCTCTTTTTCCTGCCAGTATACGTACGGACTGTCTGACGTGCCTACTTGGATGCGGTCACTCATATAATCCTCCACCATTCTTTCAATGGTGACAGAATCATATGCAGTGACAGTAGACGACATGTCAGTAATCGTTGCCAGGTCCTTCAGTCTGGACCAGATGTCAGCACTCGCTCCAGACTGCCCTGCATCACCGCCAGCGGGTGGGCTCGGAATTCTTAGCCTTTTCCTCGCACCCCCAGTTGCGGGAGAATGTGAAGGAGGAGCTGTTGACGGGTCACGTTCCGCTTGACTTGACAATTTTCTCACCAGCAGGTCTTTGAACCTCTGCAGACTTGTGTCTGCCGGAAAGAGAAATACAACGTAGGTTTTAAATCTAGGATCGAGCACGGTGGCCAAAATGTAGTGCTCTGATTTCAACAGATTGACCACCCGTGAATCCTGGTTAAGCGAATTAGGGCTCCATCCACAAGTCCCACATGCCTAGCGGAATCGCTCTGTTTTAGCTCCTCCTTCAATGTCTCCAGCTTCTTCTGCAAAAGCCTGATGAGGGGAATGACCTGACTCAGGCTGGCAGTGTCTGAACTGACTTCATGTGTGGCAAGTTCAAAGGGTTGCAGAACCTTGCACAACGTTGAAATCATTCTCCACTGCGCTTGAGTCAGGTGCATTCCCCCTCCTTTGCCTATATCGTGGGCAGATGTATAGGCTTGAATGGCCTTTTGCTGCTCCTCCATCCTCTGAAGCATATAGAGAGTTGAATTCCACCTTGTTACCACCTCTTGCTTCAGATGATGGCAGGGCAGGTTCAGGACTGTTTGCTGGTGCTCCAGTCTTCGGCACGCGGTGGCTGAATGCCGAAAGTGGCCCGCAATTCTTCGGGCCACCGACAGCATCTCTTGTACGTCCCTGTCGTTTTTTAAATAATTCTGCACCACCAAATTCAATGTATGTGCAAAACATGGGACATGCTGGAATTTGCCCAGATGTAATGCACGCACAATATTGGTGTCGTTGTCCGATGTCACAAATCCCCAGGAGAGTCCAATTGGGGTAAGCCATTCTGCGATGATGTTCCTCAGTTTCCGTAAGAGGTTGTCAGCTGTGTGCCTCTTATGGAAAGCGGTGATACAAAGCGTAGCCTGCCTAGGAACGAGTTGGCGTTTGCGAGATGCTGCTACTGGTGCCGCCGCTGCTGTTCTTGCTGCGGGAGGCAATACATCTACCCAGTGGGCTGTCACAGTCATATAGTCCTGAGTCTGCCCTGCTCCACTTGTCCACATGTCCGTGGTTAAGTGGACATTGGGTACAACTGCATTTTTTAGGACACTGGTAACTCTTTTTCTGACGTCTGTGTACATTTTCTGTATCGCCTGCCTAGAGAAATGGAACCTAGATGGTATTTGGTACCGGGGACACAGTACCTCAATCAAGTCTATAGTTGGCTCTGAAGTAAGCAGGAGCTTGGTTACAAGAGGAAGGGATTTAGTGGTCAGTGGACTGCTTCTGCTGTCATCCAAAGTTTTTGAACTTGTCACTGACTTCTGATGAATGCGGACCAGGTGACGTATAAGGGAGGATGTTTCTAGGTGGTTAACGTCCTTACCCCTACTTATTACAGCTTGACAAAGGAAACACACGGCTTGACACCTGTTGTCCGCATTTGTGTTGAAATAATTCCACACCGAAGAGGGGATTTTTTTTTTGTATTTTGACCAGGCATGTCAATGGCCATATTCGTCCCATGGACAACAGGTGTCTCCCTGGGTGCCTGACTTAAACAAACCACCTCACCATCAGAATCTTCCTTGTCAATTTCCTCCCCAGCGCCAGCAACACCCATATCCTCATCCTGGTGTACTTCAACAGTGACATCTTCAATTTGACTATCAGGAACTGGACTCCGGGTGCTCCTTCCAGCACTTGCAGGGGGCGTGCAAATGGTGGAAGGCGCAAGCTCTTCCCGTCCAGTGTTGGGAAGGTCAGGCATCGCAACCAACACAATTGGACTCTCCTTGGGGATTTGTGATTTAGAAGAACGCACAGTTCTTTGCTGTGCTTTTGCCAGCTTAAGTCTTTTAATTTTTCTAGCGAGAGGATGAGTGCTTCCATCCTCATGTGAATCTGAACCACTAGCCATGAACATAGGCCAGGGCCTCAGCCGTTACTTGCCACTCCGTGTCGTAAATGGCATATTGGCAAGTTTACGCTTCTCATCAGACGCTTTCAATTTTGATTTTTGTGTCATTTTAATGAACTTTTGTCTTTTGGATTTTACATGCTCTCTACTATGACATTGGGCATCGGCCTTGGCAGACGACGTTGATGGCATTTCATCGTCTCGGCCATGACTAGTGGCAGCAGCTTCAGCACGAGGTGGAAGTGGATCTTGATCTTTCCCTATTTTAACCTCCACATTTTTGTTCTCCATTTTTTAATGTGTGGAATTATATGCCAGTATCAATAGCAATGGCCTACTACTATATATACTGCGCACAACTGAAATGCACCACAGGTATGGATGGATAGTATACTTGACAACACAGAGGTAGGTAGAGCAGTGGCCTTTCGTACCGTACTGCTATATATACTGGTGGTTACTGTCAGCAAACTGCAAAACTAAAATGCACCACAGGTATAGAATCTAGATGGATAGTATACTTGACGACACAGAGGTAGGTAGAGCAGTGGCCTTCCGTACCGTACTGCTATATATACTGGTGGTCACTGTCAGCAAATTGCAAAACTAAAATGCACCACAGGTATAGAATCTAGATGGATAGTATACTTGATGACACAGAGGTAGGTAGAGCAGTGGCCTTCCGTACCGTACTGCTATATATACTGGTGGTCACTGTCAGCAAACTGCAAAACTAAAATGCACCACAGGTATAGAATCTAGATGGATAGTATACTTGACGACACAGAGGTAGGTAGAGCAGTGGCCTTCCGTACCGTACTGCTATATATACTGGTGGTCACTGTCAGCAAACTGCAAAACTAAAATGCACCACAGGTATAGAATCTAGATGGATAGTATACTTGATGACACAGAGGTAGGTAGAGCAGTGGCCTTCCGTACCGTACTGCTATATATACTGGTGGTCACTGTCAGCAAACTGCAAAACTAAAATACACCACAGGTATAGAATCTAGATGGATAGTATACTTGACGACACAGAGGTAGGTAGAGCAGTGGCCTTCCGTACCGTACTGCTATATATACTGGTGGTCACTGTCAGCAAAACTCTGCACTGTACTTCTCCTATATAATACCGCTGGTCCCCAGTCCCCACAATAAAGCAGTGTGAGCACAGATATATGCAGCACACTGAGCACAGATATGGAGTGTTTTTCAGGCAGACAACATATACTGGTGGTCACTGGTCAGGAAAACTCTGCACTGTACTCCTCCTATATAATATACTGGTGGTCCCCAGTCCCCACAATAAAGCAGTGTGAGCACAGATATATGCAGCACACTGAGCACAGATATGGAGTGTTTTTCAGGCAGACAACGTATACTGGTGGTCACTGTCAGCAAAACTCTGCACTGTACTCCTGCTATATAATACAGCTGCTCCCCAGTCCCCACAATTAAGCAGTGTGAGCACAGATATATGCAGCACACTGAGCACAGATATGGAGTGTTTTTCAGGCAGACAACATATTACTGGTGGTCACTGTCAGCAAAACTCTGCACTGTACTCCTCCTATATAATACAGCTGCTCCCCAGTGCCCACAATTAAGCAGTGTGAGCACAGATATATGCAGCACACTGAGCACAGATATGGAGTGCTTTTCAGGCAGACAACGTATACTGGTGGTCACTGTCAGCAAAACTCTGCACTGTACTCCTCCTATATAATACAGCTGCTCCCCAGTCCCCACAATTAAGCAAAAAGCACAAATATTTGCATCAACATTAATAAACGGAGAGGACGCCAGCCACGTCCTCTTCCTAACATTTCCAATGCACGGAAAATGGCAGCGACGCTTGGCTGCTTATATAGAATCCGAATCTCGCGAGAATCCGACAGCGGGATGATGACGTTCGGGCGCGCTCGGGTTAACCGAGCCATACGGGAGAATCCGAGTATGCCTCGGACCCGTGTAAAATGGGTGAAGTTCGGGGGGGTTCGGTTTCCGAGGAACCGAACCCGCTCATCACTACTAATAATGAGTTTGGATATAGCAATCTAAATGTAATATATACAACATTTTTACATACACTTACCTGAATCGAAGTTAATGAAGTTAATCTGTTCTCTGTGTCTTTTCTTTCTTCTACAGTATCACTTCTCTCCTGGGTTTGCTAAGTCAAGATGTCAGCCTGATTTGACCTTTTGATTTTGATCTCAGGGCTTTAACATTTTCTGTCTAGGCTCATACAGTAGTGATAAAGATGGAAGCCATATTTGTTCATAAGACTCCATTTATAATTGACATCTGACAAGCTGTTTCAAATTGTTTTCAGCTTAGAGCTGACACAGGAAAAAGTACAGACACTGCACTTTGTTTGAACCCATATTGTGAAGTTATGACCTTTATCTAAGATATATTTTACGGTAATTTCCTAGCAGAAATATAATGTCAGCAGCTAGACATGTGAGCTTCAAAGGGTATTTGTCAGTTTGCGGTATAGCAGGTGTAAAAATCTAACCAGACATATGTAGGTTTCGAGGTTAGCAAAACCCCCGAGTTATTCCACTTAAGAGCACATATAAAAAATATAGACGTTGGCAAACATATTACGTATAAGATAGAAGTTTTATTAGCCAATAGGATTAAGCTTCGTGTCAGGAATCGACGACACGATATGTTAATTTGTATCACTTTATAATGTACTGCTGGTAGGAAATAAAGCTCTCTCTGCTCTATTACTTTCCACTTTATACACGTGTGGCTAGTTATTACAAAGGTTATTTTGTGGACTGGTCACTGGCTGCAGCCGTGTATGAACCTGATGCTGACTGACTGACTGAATGAGTGCTTGAACTTGGTTAAGCAAGGGGTGCCCTTTCCTGGGGTTACCTTTATCAATATGGAGGTTCCATCACCTGTTGAACAGCGGAAGACTGGGCGGACGGTTCCTGGACTGAGACTCAAAACCCATGCATGGTACGTAGAGATATTTCTCTGTAGACTCTCATTCCGTTAACTGTTCAATCTGTTCCGCTGGGAGACAGGCATCGGGATCGTGCGCACAAAGTTCACTCAGTAAGCAGGTTGATTTTTTCATTTTCCTTCTATTCTTTTGCTTATATGTGCTTATATGTGTTATAAAGGCGTAAGAATAAATGAATGTGGGAGTAAATGGATTCTGAGTATTTAGAGTGTGTCTGCATATAACCAACTGATGGGTTGTTAAACTGGATGTTGCTGCAACCACTGTCTTGTTTTGTCTTATATTGAGAATTAGAACGTAGGTTAAGTTTGTGTTACTGCAGTCTATATGTGTAGGATATTGTAGAAAGACTTTAAAAAATAAGTCAGAGTTATGAAACAGACATGTCCCCTTTGTAAGTGTGTAGTACTCTTAGTAAAGGCACACCACAATCAAAAATGTTATTTACATTATATTTGTAGTCCAGGAGAAACTCCCCTATTTTCTGAATCTTGGGAAGAAGGATTTTACATTTTTGCACCAATTTGTTTCCATTTCATTCCTACAGTTAGAGACATTGGAAGGAAGTGGTCAGATATACTTTCTGAATTGAAAGATTCAGAGCAGTATATTGCACACAATATAAGAGTCTAAGTTGTACTCACAGTAGAATATCATTGCATCTGACTTGCATACCTTGTTAGTACCATAAAGCAATTCCTGTCGCTTTCAAAATTATAGCGTACAGAGTTAAGAAAAAAAATCAGGAACGGAAGTCATTTAAAACTTTTTTTCTCTCTCTCTTCCGTGAGCTGTAAAACAACATGGTACAAGCCATAAACAAATTCAGAACTGTTAACATAACACCAGTTACAGAACTCCCTGATGTTAAACAACAATTTATGGAGTTCATTAGACATGTAAGAAAATTAAAAATAATTTAAACCTAGAAATAGAATCCAAAAAGCGTTATGAGTTTTCTGGATCCTGCTTAGTGATGGGCAATTGGACTCAGGTGGCATGGAAATGCAAACATAAATCCAGCTGGTGGAGTAATCTATTCTTTACTCCTTTTTGCCTTCCCATGTGAGCTGGTCTGGTCCGTCATTAGGTAAAACTGGGGTACAAAAGTCTCAGTTTCAGGCTGCTTTTGTCTCTGAAACTGCATGCTTATCAAATTGTGTAAAGAGATTATTCATAAATTGTAATCAGTGTGTTTGCACTTTTCTGTCATTTTGTGCCACAGAATAGCAAAATATATAGTCTGTAAATTACATTGGTAAATATGTATTGAATCAGTGGCTACAAATGACTTGTAGACTTCAATAAAAGTGTGTGATATAATGTATTATGTAAGTTCTAATGGTTTATCATTAAACTCCAGCTAACCCTTGTTCAGAGCTGGGAGAATGCTGGCTCACTCTCAGTGTTTTATTTGTGTGTGTGAAATAGTATTATCTTGATATAAAGTTTTGGATAAGTATAATAAAATGTTGTGGCCAAATGAATATTGCCCCAGCCAATAGCAAAGGGCTGTCATAAAACTAAAAATATGACATGTATTTGCATTAAACAAATCTTCACAGTAAAATTAATATCTCTGTGTTTAAAAGAGTAACAGTTCATAGGTAGATAATTAGAAACATGTTACAGATGTAAAAAAAAAACATTTTCTTTAATGTACAGCTCGTTACTGTTCCAGTTACAGTGTGTAATTAAATGCCAGAGAATCAGGAAGTGTTTGGGTAACTATTACAAGGGGTGGGGCCAGTGATGAGGTAAACTAGGTATGAAAAGTGGGCAGAACTGTAGTTATAGTCCATACCCCTAAGATAGAAGTCTGCCCTCATGATATAATTACATTTACATGGTATAAAATCAAGATTGTAACTGTAAACTGTAACAATGCATAAATGATACCTCTGAAAGATGTTAGGTGAACATACATTAACATTGCATCACTGTTGATGCTTGGCATATAACAGTAAAGGAGGGAGGTTTATTTTAGAAATATCTCTATGACGCACCTTACAACAGCTTAAGTCATTTCTAGAATGAATCACCTATTGTACAAAATACATTCCAATGGCATCACAGAAAACTAAGTTTTATATGATGCCATCAAAAGAACAACAAGTGTAAGGTATTTTTAAATAAAACCCAAATGTCAAGCCTTATTGCTATTCCTATATGAAAAGAAATGTAAGGTACATAAAAATAAGTTACAATGTACACAAGACAAAGTACAATTTCTGGGACACTGCATTTCTGCTTATAGTAAGCATATCACTACAAAAAGGGGGAAAATTATTTCAGAAGTTAAACCTCCTCAAACATGTAAACAACTCATATCCTTGTAGGACTGATCACTTATTGCAGAGAGTGGATTGTAGGCGCATCACAGAAACTACAAGTGTTATATGATGCCCTAAAGGGACAAAATGCACAAGGTGCATTACTCATGACACAAGAACAGCTAAATGCTTTTTGTCAGTTAAAAACAGACATAATATCAGCCCAGCATTAGGACTCCGGATTATGCAAGGCCTTTCAATTTGTTTTGTTGTGAAATTTCAGGCCATGCGCAAGGAATATTAACGCAGGTACATTGTGACAAACAGCGACCCCTAGCGTATTACTCAGTACAGTTAGACCCAGTCATACGGGCAGCACCAACCTGTGTCAAGTCAGTAGCAGCAGCAGCAGCGTTACTGTTAGACAAGGCTGCTGATATTGTTCTGGGTCATCCCTTAACTGTACAGGTGCCTCACTCAGTGACTGAAATTCTGAACCAAGCGCAGACTAAATATTTATCTGCTGCTAGACTAACCAAATATGAAGTAGCATTGCTTACACCATCCAATGTCACTATCAAACGTTGTACTTCTTTAAACCCAGCTACATTATTGCCGCTGGTTTCAAAAGAGGGGAATGGTGCGAGTGAAGATGAAATGACAGGCACAGAAAACCAATCAAATTTTTCAATTTCTATACACAATCAAGAACATGATAGTATAGAGTTAATGAATCTTGAAACCGCAAGTACACCAGAAATACAGGAACATCCTCTACTAAATGCAGATTTACATTTATTTGTGGATGGCTCCAGGTACTATGTGGATAGGGAACCGCATACAGGTTTTGCAGTTACCACAGAAACAGAAATCTTAATACAGGAACCCTTGCCATCAGGTAGTTCAGCTCAGGAGGCAGAACTTAGGGCACTGATAGCAGCCTGTATTTATGCTGAAGGTCAAACAGATAACGTTTATACAGACTCAAGGTACTGCTTTGGTATTGCCCATGACTATGCAGTTATCTGGAAGAGCAGAGATTTTATAGGTTCTTCAGGAAAACCAATAAAACATGCAGACTGTATTAGGGCATTATTTGCTGCCTTTCAATTGCCAAAAAAATCAGCAGTTATAAAGGTCAAAGCGCACACTAAAGAGGATACTGCAGAAGTCAGAGGAAACGCTCTAGCTGATCAGGCTGCCAAAGCTGCAGCAGTCCAGCCTCTGCCAGACACTCAGGTGATGTTAACTGTCACACCAGAGTCATTAGACTTACAGTTATTGTGCAAATTACAAGTACAGGCCTTAGGCAAGGAGAAAAAGGATTGGGAAAAATTAGGTGGGCGAATACACGGTGACAGATGGATGGTGGAAAACCGTATCTGTTTACCACGCTCACTTTACCCAGTCTTAGCACAAATATTGCATGGAAAAATGCACCAATCCAGAGATGCAATGGTGAGGATTTTAAACCAGCATTGGGTAGCACCAGGTTTCACACAAGCAGCACAGGCTTATGTTGCAGGGTGTGTAACTTGTGCTTTACATAACCCAGGAAAGGTTGTAAAGGTACCAGCAAAAAGTACCCCACAAACTTGCTACCCCTTTCAGAGATTACAAATAGACTTTATCCAGTTACCTAAATGTTCTGGGTATGAAAATGTACTTGTGTGCAAAGACCTATTCTCAAATTGGGTTGAAGCTTGGCCTTGTAGAGCAGCAAACGCTAGAACAGTTGCAAAGAAGTTAATGCAAGAAGTAATATGTAAATATGGAGTACCTTAAGTTATTGAAAGCAACAGAGGTACCCATTTCACAGGAAAAGTATTAGGCAAAATTCTGTCAAATTTAGGTGTTACTCAGGCCTTTTTACACTCCCTATAGGCAGAGTAGTAAACATGTAGAAAAACTTAACTATTACATTAAAACTAAAGCTATAAAAATAAGTTACAGAAACAAGCAAAACATAACTAGAAGGTTTACCCATTGCTTTGTTCTCACAAATACTTCAAGTGAAAAGCATGGGTTAATACCATATGAAATCTTATTTTGGTATTGTTGCTAGAACAGTATGTTATTTTCCCCAGCAGATTCTGCATGAGCATGGTGACTTAGCTTATTATGTAATGCATATACAACAGCAACTAACCAAATTGCATGGCAAAGTTTTTGATTCTATTCCAGATGCCAACTGTTCCCAAGACTCACATGAACTAAAGCAAGGTGATTGGGTGGTCACTAAAAAAGAGAAAGTCTCTTGAACCCAAATTCAAAGGACCGTTTTAAGTTCTGTTGACTACCACCACTTCAGTCACGTTGAGTGAAAGAAACTCGTAAATAAACGCATCTCATTGCAAGAAAGTGACAAAGGAAGTATTATCCAATCACGATACATAATCAAAATATATAGATACAATTTAATAGGCCCCAGGCCATATAAGGGTCTGGGGGATGTATAATGTGTAACTTAGTTCTTCTTGTTAGCATGGTTATTCTTATATAAACAGTAATGATTGAACCTTACTTATATGAGGAGTCAAGTAATAGTGCAATAATCAGTAACTATGCCAAAAATAACAGAACAAAAGGGAATACACATAGGATGTCAACAATTACCCAGGTAAAGATGAATAGGCATAGAAGATGCTAGTCATTGAATGTAAAACAGGACCAATATAAACAGTTGTCACCAATTGTTTACTGTATCTGCAGGCTATTGTGTCACGTTACAAACTGTATATGTAGTTAAATGTTGCACTTATTTAACTAATGATATTAACCCAAAGGATATTATTAATGAAAAGATAAATGAAGTAATACAGTTGAAATATCAATTTGCTACTAATCATAATTATACCAGTGTATTTCCAGATTCTTTCTTTTCTTGGTTTTATAAACACTATACAACCAATTGCTTTTCAGGAATATTATCTATTGTTGCTAAGGGACTTGTTTTGCTGTTAATTGCATATTTTATGGTAAGGCTTATTATGTGGATACTGACACTAAAATGTTTTTCTACCTAAGGCATTGCTGAAACTGCTAAACTGCAACCAATTTATATGAAACTTATTGGAGGAGCTATAATATACAATTCCACATTCTTCTACTGTGAAACCTGCCATACCAGATACACAGAAGCTTCCAGCTGTCCCTACTGTTATGATGACATAATCTAATTAACTTTGCTGTCACAATATTGAGTCAAAAAGACTTTTGAGGACTATTGAGCAAGGACCATGAACATTATAATGATTCCATCCTCAAGAGACTCCTCTGCTTTATAAACTTTCTCTTGTGGTTAGGGATAAGAGAATAGGGAACATTGGTTCTGCCCGAGCATAGGGATGTTGAATGGATTAGCCCATGCCTGGAGTGCCCTTATGGTACACCAGTCGAGAAAGTAGGTGTCCCTATAGAATCAATGACCAGGTAAAGGAAGGGTAAATTAAAGGTAAAAATTAGAAACAAAGAGGGGAAGTTGATAAAGATGGAAGCCATATTTGTTCATAAGACTCCATTTATAATTGACATCTGACAAGCTGTTTCAAATTGTTTTCAGCTTAGAGCTGACACAGGAAAAAGTACAGACACTGCACTTTGAACCCATATTGTGAAGTTATGACCTTGATCTAAGATATATTTTACGGTAATTTCCTAGCAGAAATATAATGTCAGCAGCTAGACATGTGAGCTTCAAAGGGTATTTGTCAGTTTGCGGTATAGCAGGTGTAAAAATATAACCAGACATATGTAGGTTTCGAGGTTAGCAAAACCCCCCAGTTATTCCACTTAAGAGCACATATAAAAAATATAGACGTTGGCAAACATATTACGTATAAGATAGAAGTTTTATTAGCCAATAGGATTAAGCTTCGTGTCAGGAATCGACGACACGATATGTTAATTTGTATCACTTTATAATGTACTGCTGGTAGGAAATAAAGCTCTCTCTGCTCTATTACTTTCCACTTTATACACGAGTGGCTAGTTATTACAAAGGTTATTTTGTGGACTGGTCACTGGCTGCAGCCGTGTATGAACCTGATGCTGACTGACTGAATGAGTGCTTGAACTTGGTTAAGCAAGGGGTGCCCTTTCCTAGGGTTACCTTTATTAGTAGGTAGATGCAACTAATACAGCTCAAAACACAAAAAATTGTGAGGAGACAAAGGGGGTCATTCCGACCCATTTGCATGCAGCGGTTCTTTGCTGCGGTGCGAACGATTCGGAACTGCACATGCGCGGCAGCTGCAATGCGCACGTGGGCGCATTGGGCAGCGGCCAGAATAGATCGCAAGAAGATTGACAGCGGGAAGGCGTTCCGGGGCGTCTATTTACCGTTTTCCGGGCGTGGAGATCCGAACGCAGGCGTGTCCAGGCATTTGGAGGGCAGATGTCTGACATCAATCCCGGGACCTTCATCGCTGGATCCGCCGCACAGGGTAAGTCTGACCCTGGTCATGTTTTGCAGGAAACTTTTTTAGCATAGCAGGGCTGCACAAGCGATCGCAACCCTGCTATGCTAAAATACACTCCCCCATAGGTGGTGTCAAGTTGATTGCACGAGCAGCAAAAAGTTGCTACGTGCGATCAACTCAGAATGAGGGCCAAAGCACCAACCAATCAGCTTTTGTACAGACTGTGTTTAAAAAATAACAGATGATTGGTTGGCATGTTGGGGGAGACTTATCAAAGCTTGGAGAGAGTTAAAGTGGAGAGAGATACTGGGGCAGTGTCACAACTGAGGGCTGGTGACTGTGACTGGAAGCCTCAGTTGCAGGAGCTGACGGGTACCAGAATGAAGGAGGTGTGAGGGGACTTCTGGACATACATAGAAGCTGTATACCAAATGCCCGAAGGTGTGACCACGACAACAGGAATATCTTTAAGTGCTTTTATTAAATGAAAAGTCAGATAATGTGCAACCAAACAAAACACTAACAAGTGAGTCTCTGAAATATTACTGGTTGTGACCAGTAATCTGAAGTATAAGTGGTATGCACTATTGTACTTAGAAGCATAGGTGAAGCATAAAGTGATGCTGGGGATCGCAGATAGAAATGCACTACTGTACTTAAAAGCACAGGTGAAGCATGAAGTGATGCTGGGGATCGCTGGAGAGCTGTAGAAGAAGCTGGAGAATGGCTGCTGGAAAGCCGGAGTTCAGACACAGGTGAATCAGGGTAGACTGTAGAGGGTTAATCACTGGAGAGTCGGGTTACACTGCAGAGTTTAATCACCAGAAAGCCAGGCTGTACTGCAGAGAAAGTCCATGGGAGAACTGCACACTGGAATCACTGAAGACAATTGAAGCACTGACAACCCTTCAGTGCTGGGACAGGCTATTTAAACCCACAGGTTAGCAGGGATTGGTGGGCAATTAGGCTCCAGCACTTGTCAGCACCGCAGATAGGAGAAACAATGTCATGTGACTGAAGTCCAACATGGCTGCGCCCATGAACAGGAACAGAAGGGGAATTAACTACTTGAGAATGTGTAGCAATGGCGATGAAGGCCGCAGTAGCAGAAACACAAGCGCCCAGCGGCGTGCGGCGGCCAGAGAGACAGGTGCGGCAGCAGAGGCACATGGAGGACGTGCATCCAGAAGGGAAAATGGTGTCTCAGTACCCGGATCATGACAGGCAGATGTATTAACCTGGAGAAGGCATAAGGAAGTGATAAACCAGTGATATGTGCAAGGTGATAAATGCACCAGCCAATCAGATCCTAACTGTTAATTTACATATTGGAGCTGATTGGCTGGTGCATTTATCACCTTGCACATATCACTGGTTTATCACTTCCTTATGCCTTCTCCAGTTTAATACATCTGCCCCAAAGTACCAAAAAGCCAGCTCCTGTCATTTTTACAGGCTGTGTTTGAAAAAATATATATATGTATCCAGGTGCTGAAATTGAGTTTTTCCAAATACCAAATCAAAGCACATATATGCTTTGCCAACACAATACAATACAAATGAGAAAAAAAATACGAAGCACTAAAATCAGGTAAATAATATGGGGTGATGAAAAAATGGCACCCATCTAATAAAAAATGGATCATAAACATTTGCTACTTGTTCATAGAGTATAAATCAAATGTTGCATATACAAATTTATCACAATTCACTTATTTATTAAGTTTCTTATATAGCGCAGCATATTCCGTTGCGCTTTACAATTAGAACAACAGTAATAGAACAAAACTGGGTAAAAACAGACAGACATAGAGGTAGGAAGGCCCTGCTCGCAAGCTTACAATCTATAGGGAAATAGGCATAGATACACAAGGATAGATGCTATCTATTGCATAATGGTCCACCAGATTGCTAGGTTCTTAATGGGTTGTATGATGATACCCTGCAATGTTGGCCAAGTGTCAGGAGGGTGTGAGAGTAAAGAAAGACAAAATATGTGATGTTATGTATACTGTACAGAGAGGATGTAATTAGATAGGGAAGCACTGAAGGTTATGTGGGTGGGTCTGGAATTTGATAGGCTTCTCTGAGGAGGTGAGTTTTCAGGGAACGTTTAAAGGTTTGGAGACTAGAGGAGAGTCTTATTGTGCGTGGGAGGGCATTCCACAGAGTGGGTGAAGCCCGGATAAAGTCCTGTAATTTTGAGTGTGAACAAGTAATGCGTGTGGATGAGAGACGTAGATCTTGTGCAGAGCGGAGAGGTCAGGTAGGGAGATATTTTGAGACAAGTGAAGATATGTATGTTGGTGCAGTTTGGTTAATAGCCTTGTATGTCAGTAGAAGTATTTTATATTTAATACAGTAGAATACCGGTAACCAATGGAGGGACTGACAGAGCGGATCTGCAGACGATGAACGTCTAGCGAGGAAGGTTAGCCTCGCAGCTGCATTCAAAATGGATTGTAGCGGGGAGAGCCTATGTTTGGGAAGACCGGTCAGGAGACTATTACAATAATCAATGCGGGAGATAATGAAAGCATGGATTATAGTTTTTTGCTGTGTCTTGTGTAAGATATGGTCGTATTTTGGATATGTTTCTTAGATGTATGTGTAGTAGTACTTGTAATCCACTTGTATTAAGTATTGCATTCATGTGCCCAGTTTATATTATAATATGTATCCGCTGCTTGGGCGTCACTCTTGACTCCTCCCTCTCCTTTGCACCCCACATCCAAGCTCTGGCACAATCCTGTCGTTTCCAGCTACGCAACATTGCTCGTATCAGGCCATATCTCTCCCAGAGTGCAACTAAACTCATCATCCACTCATTGGTCATCTCACGACTTGACTACTGCAATGTTCTCCTCACTGGCCTCGCTTGCTCCCATCTTGCTCCCCTCCAATCTGTCCTGAACTCCGCAGCTAGGCTTATCTTCCTCTCCCGCCGCACCACATCTGCCACTCCCCTTCGACAAAATCTACACTGGCTCCCATTCCCCTACAGAATCCTCTTCAAACTCCTCACCCTCACATACAAGGCCATCTCTAATTCCACTGCTCCCTACATCTCCAACCTCCTTTCCCTTCATACTCCCTCCCGCCCCCTACGGTCGACTAATGACCATCGCCTCTCCACCACCCTGGTCACTGCTTCCCATGCACGAGTTCAGGATTTTGCCCGTGCTGCACCCCTTCAGTGGAACGCACTCCCCCGCTCCATTGGACTCTCCCCGACCTTGCAAAGCTTTAAACGGGCCCTAAAAACCCACCTATTCATCAAAGATTACCCCCACGATGCATAACCAGTGCTGAAGCCGCACCTCCACCCCCCTGCCTCATACCGTGAACACCTCAGCTTTGCTTGCATACTGCCATCTGGCTACCTCCCACTTGCCTGCACCTCTTGTCATCTGTCTGTCGCCCCTCCCCACTAGATTGTTAGCTCTTCAGAGCAGGGCCCTCTTTCCTCTTGTTATCTAAGCCCTCATCTCGACACATTTCACTCGCAGCTCTCCCCCACTCAATGACCATCTTTATCCTGCTAGTAAAGGCTCATCTCCATCTATGGCCACCAGCCTCTAGTAGTACGATGATCACTCAATCAATACTTACATCTTAGCTGTATTATGTCTTGAGAACGTGTGGTGCTCTGTTACCTGTACTCTATTTCTGTTATTTATTTAATGTAATGCTATGTTTTGTCTCCCTGTACTGTTCTTTGTACGGCGCTGCGAAACACATGTGGCGCCTTATAAATAAAATGTAATAATAATAATAGTAATAATATATCTCTGGTGGACTGTAATCTGGGACCCCTCTCGTATGGCCCGTGACTGATTAGATTGGCAGGCTGAGGGGATTTGGAGTGGCTCGCGAGACTCCCGGGCAGAAGACGAGCGAGGACAGACATGGGAGACCCGGATAAGGATGTTAGAAAGGACGGTTGGAGCAGGGAACAGAGCCAGCACATAGCAGTGGTGAGGAGAGCGGCTGATCGGTGGAGTGGAGCGCACGCAGCGGGACCTCACTGGCGGTGATGACTTACTGCCGCGACTGTAGAGCTGAGTGAAGCAGAGTGACAGCGCTGGGGACCGCTGAGCTGGGAGAGCGGAGATTGGTGCATAAGATCACAGAGCTGGGGGAGCGAGGGGCAGCGCTTGTCTATAGGAGTCATTTCTCACTCCCTTCCACGAAACCAGAGCCGGCCGTAAGGATCGTGGGTGCCGGGGGAGAGGATGTGACCCGGTGACTAGCAATGGCACTCAGCTACAAGAGGCACAGTGAGATTCAGTCCCCCCAGCGCCAGCATACACCAGAGGGATACAGAGGCTGGCGATGTCAGCTCCAAACGGCTCACCCGCATCAGCGTGTCCAGCAGTGCAGAGTCCAGAGGATTCACTGCCCACCAATAAAAGCCTAGGTGGGCAGGGCCAAACCTTGAGCATGAATGAGTGATAGGAGTCATACCCAGAAGACTACTGAGATCGGTAACCACCTTTTAGGTGCATTGTCCCACCATACAACAGTAAGGGACATACACCTTACAACTAATACACAGAGGCAGTAGTTGTTCCTAATTATCCCACTCTCTCACGGGAATTGAAATATTATAAACAATTGGGTTAAAGTGCTATGCATAGCAGGGAGTAGGACAGGATGCAGACAATCGTCAGTACGAATAGGGAAATATATATCCTACACCAGCACATACAAGTAGATGGTAATACTATGCTGGTTTTTTTTTAATGAAGCATCTGTAGTACCTCGGACACTGTTACCTATCTCCCCAAGGATAACCCATCACAGGATAGTTTAACTACCGTAACCACAACATAGGAACTATAATTTATACGCTAATCGTAGCAAGGAAAAAGGAGTACTTTAAATGGAACCCTTTAAATGAACCTTCCGCCTAGACCGAATGGATACAAATAATATATAAGTTGGCGGTAGCCAGTTCACACAGCTGTTAAATTACTCCAAAGTTAGGAAGGTAAACTCTGTTACCCACCGACTACACTAATACAGGAAAAATACGAGCTAATAAGCTAACTAAAAGGACACAGACCTATAGGAGTTCTCCAGCCATACCATAGGTAGTTCAATACTCGCCCGTAACAAGGAGTTGGCGATATATATATGCATATATATATTTAAGTGCTCTCAATTTTCCAGTCTAGTTGATTACTATAGACCTTTTAGCTGTAAGTGAAGGACCACTGGACAATATTTGAATGACGATATTTGAATTGAATGTTGTTTATAGTTAGAGTTGATGTAATGTTATTTGCCGTGAGGTCCTGAATAATTACTTATGGTACCAATTGTAGGAACAGAGATTGTTAGAGGAAATATGCTAGTAACCCACTGTTCAAACCTACTAGATGAGTAAATATCTCTACATTTACCTATAAGCCTGTTATCCATGTTGTGTGATTTCTTACCAGAATACTTACCATTTCTGGGAAGAAGCGAGGTCTGAAGGACATCCAGGTAAATCTGAAATATAAAAGAATTATAATATTGTAGTGTTGTTTGAGTCGACATAGGGTATTTCCAAGTCTACCCTTATCAAACCCCTTTTCACTGTAATTGAACAGGGACACGGCTTGGGTGGAGGCACACCTACGGGTCATATCACTTAGTTACAGTGGTAACCATTACTGAGGGCTACATTTGGAGGCACTGCTGAGATTTTAAGTAGTACACCTACCTACTCAACAGCAATTGAAGTCATAAGTGAGAAAGGTATATACCTTTGGTGTAAGGATCATGGTATAGATGTACAATGCAGTCTAAGTAAAGAAGGGGATTTCGTGGGCATCACTGATGAGGAGGTGATTAAGGAAGCATGGCAGCTGTGGGGTGTGAAGGTACTTATACTGGTGGATAAGTGTAAGGGATTGACCGGAGAGATTCGGGCTGTGCTGATAACCACACAAGATTGTTTAGATTTGTCTCTGATTCCTGTTAACATATAAGTAGAAGGAGAATTGAGCAGAAGATGGCAGATAATGTGGCCCCGGGTTCTTGCAGATAGTGACAGGGAGGGTCCAGAGGCTAGTGTACTGGTGGAGGAAAGTTCTCAAAGCAGAGGGGATAACCCTCTACCTTCTCTGCCCAAAACCCCCCCAAGTGAAACCTTAGAACCCCAAGTCGAATCAGTCATGGATAAAGTAGTGAGCCATTTCGAACGCTGGCACTATGATGGAGGGTACAGGAGACCACGGGTATTCTCCGGAATATTACCAGTGCCCACTGGGGAAGAAGGATATGATGCTTGGCGGAAGGCCGCTGTACAACACTCAGAGGAATGGCATTGCCCTGAGCACATCAAGAAACAGAGGATCATAGAAAGCTTAAGGGGTCCCGCTATGGGGATCATCCATGCCACCCGATGCAGCAGTCCTAACACCACCTTAAAAGATTACTTTACTGCATTGGATTACTCATTTGGGACATTGGAGGACATAGGAAATATATTGGTCCGCCTAAACCAGACATATCAGGAGCCCTCCGAAACTTTCACCAACTTCATCTACCGGTTAGACAAGATTCTGTACAAACTTCTTGATAAGGGAGGAATCACAACATTGGAAATTGATGAGAGGCGCCTCAAACAGTTATTGAGAGGGGCCCTAACCACTAACCCAGTGGCCCAACGACTCAGGTGTAGTGGGGCAGGAGCCAGACCCCCAACTTTGAGCGAATTGATTAAGGATGTAAAGTTGGAAGAGGTTCAAATTGAAAATAGAGAAAAAAGCCTCAAGAGAGTGAAGGTCATAGTACCATCCCCTGTAGAACCCCCTTCTAGTGTCATCCCTGCTAGTGAAAAACTATATAAACTGCTAGAGGAGCAGAATAAACTAGATCAGCTAATAACCTTACATTGAAATGTTCCCTTACAAACAAACCGTGGGAGAGGGAGAGGATCATCCCGACGAGTGGAGAACAGGACCAGATTATCTGTTATCAGTGTGGTCAGATGGGTCACCGATCATTTGAGTGTCCACAGATTGAGAACTATGACCGGAGCTCCAGCACGCGTGGGAACCGAAATACTAGTCCACCGGAAAATCCTGGAGGGACGTCGATGAACCCCTCATTGACTCCTGAGCAATAGTGGTGTGTGCAATGGGGGGTACCCGGTGGCCTACAACCATTCCTGACGGGATGATGGGAAAGGCCCCCCATGGTACAAGCATCCATCAATGGGCAGACATGTATGGTGTTATTGGACAGCGGCTCGCAAGTTTCTATAATCTTTGAGAGTTGGTATCTTCACCACCTATCTGATGTACCCATATCACCTGTAGATGGGCTAGTGATATGGGGATTGAGTGACCAAAAATACCCGTATCTGGGATACATTGTGACCCACATTGAGTTTCACCCGCTTTTATCAGATCAAGCAGTTCCCCTCCCTTTCATCGCGACCCACCTGGGGACAGGGAGGCCATGCTTGTTATAGTTGGGACTAATTCAAACCTTTTCAAGACCCTATCAGATTGGTGTCTATCTCAGGATAATATCTTCCCTCTGAAGGGAACGGAAAATCAGTGTTCCGTACTCAGAACTACCACCAGTGATGCATCTACTATTACTATTTCCTCTACTACATATGGAGTTGCTTTCTCAGATAAAGAGGACGAATGCTTCTTCACTAAGCTGCGGAAGTGCTTTCAGGACAGTGACCTTACAATGCAGGAACAGGAACAACTAGTAGAAGAACTGTCAAACAGAAGACCGGTCTTTTCAGTCACAGAATGGGATCTAGGAACAGCAGTTGGGGTGGAACATCGGATTAACCTAAGTGATATTACCCCTTTCCGAGAACGGTCTAGGCGACTAGCCCCTGCGGACTTTGATGATGTACGGAGACATCTGAAGGATTTACTAGAAAATCATGTGTTAGCTGATTTCGAAAGTCCCTATGCATCTCCGATCATCGGAGCTCGGAAACAGAACAGCGACATTCGGTTGTGCATGGATTATTGGACCTTGAATAACTGAACGATTGCTGATCAGTACACAGTACCCCAAGTAGAGGAATCCCTGGATTGCCTGCAAGGTAGTCATTGGTTCTCGGTCCTAGACATGCATGTGGATATTACCAGATCCCCATGAGACCCGAAGATAGAGCTAAGATGGCATTCATCTGCCCAATCGGGTTTTTCGAGTTCCTCAAAATGCCGCAGGGAGTGAAGGGGGCCCCCGCTACCTTTCAACACACTATGGAACAGACAGTAGGGGACATGTGCTACCGCGAGGTACTAGTGTATTTAGACGATATTATTGTCTTCGGGAAGACTCTCACAGAGCACAACGCCCGGTTGCTTAAAGTATTAGACAGACTTCAACGTAAGGGGCTAAAACCTTATAGGATAAGTTTTTTGCAAACTATGGGTTCCTGCTAGAATCCACGATGACCAAGGGCGAGATTTTGAGAGCAACTTGATCAAAGAACTGTTTCTATGTTGTGGGATCCGGAAGTCAAGAACACTCCCTTCCACGAAACCAGAGCTGGCCGTAAGGATCGCGAGTTTCGGGGGAGAGGATGTGACCCGGTGACTAGCAATGTCACTCGGCTACAAGAGGTACAGTGAGATTCAGTCCCCCCAGTGCCAGCATACAGCAGAGGGATACAGAGGCTGGCGACATCAGCTCCAAATGGCCCGCCCGCATCAGCGTGTCCAGCAGTGCAGAGTCCAGAGGATTCACTGCCCACCAATGAAAGCCTAGGTGGGCAGGGCCAAACCTTGAGCATGAGTGAGTGACAGAAGTCATAACCAGAAGACTACTGAGGTCAGTAACCACCTTTTAGGTGCATTGTCCCACCATACAACAGTAAGGGACATACACCTTACAACTAATACACAGAGGCAGTAGTTGTTCCTATTTATCCCACTCTCTTACGGGAATTGAACTATTATAAACAATTGGGTTAATGTGCTATGCATAGCAGGGAGTAGGACAGGGTGCAGACAATCATCAGTACGAATAGGGAAATATATATCCTACACCAGCACGTACAAGTAGATGGTAATACTACGCTGTTTTTTTTAAAATGAAGCATCTGTAGTACCTGGGACACTGTTACCTATCTCCCCAAGGATAACCCATCACAGGATAGTTTAACTACCGTAACCACAACATAGGAACTATAATTTACATGCTAATCATAGCAAGGAAAAGGGAGTACTTTAAATGGAACCCTTTAAATGAAACTTCCGCCTAGACCGAATGGATACAAATAATATATAAGTTGGCGGTAGCCAGTTCACACAGCTGTTAAATTACTACAAAGTTAGGAAGGGAAACTCTGTTACCTACCGACTACACTACTACAGGAAAAATATGAGCTAATAAGCTAACTAAAAGGACACAAACCTATAGGAGTTCTCCAGCCATGTCACACTCGCGGCGCTGCGGCTGCCGCGCTAACCGCTCCGGGTGCGCTGGGTCTCCCGGCGGTCGTCGCCCCCGGTGGGCTCTGGGTCGTCGCGTCTTGCTGGCGCTGCCTCCGGCGGGTTCCCGGGGTGTGGGCGACGCCATTGCGCACGGCATCCACGAGAGCGTGGTGAGCAGGTGACATCATCGGCCCCTTCCGCCAATCGGGAGAGGGCGGGAAGTTCAAAGGCAGACGCCGTACAGAGCCCCGGCGCCTGAGTATCGTCTTTTCCAATGATCACCAGTGCTAGCAGCATTCAGCGTGTTCTCAAGCTGAACGTCTCCTGTGTTCCAACGTTGCAGAGTATCTTTCAGTGGGACATTCCCTGTGCAACCAGCGTTACAGAGTATCTTTCAGTGGGACATTCCCTGTGCTACCAGCGTTACAGAGTATCTCTCAGTGGGACATTCCCTGTGCTACCAGCGTTACAGTGTATCACTCAGTGGAACCTTCCCCGTGCTACCAGCGTTACAGTGTATCACTCAGTGGAACCTTCCCTGTGCTACCAGCGTTACAGTGTATCTCTCAGACAGACACCTCCTGTGCTTCCAGTATTACAGGGTATCCCTAAGTGGAATGCCTCCCAAACTTCCAGAGTTACACTGAATCTCAAATCCTCATTTATTTCTTCAGCATCACTCACAAGTTCTTCATTCTTCTGTGTGCTTCAACATCGTTCTCAATTCCTCATTCATTTCTTCAACATCGCTCACAAGTTCTTCATTCTTCCGTGTGCTTCAACATCGTTCTCAAATCTTCATTCATCTCTTCAGCATCGCTCACAAGTTCTTCATTCTTCTGTGTGCTTCAACATCGTTCGCAAATCTTTATTCATCTCTTCAGCATCGCTCACAAGTTCTGCATTCTTCTGTGTACTTCAGCATCGCCCCCAAGCCTTGGCCACAACTATTCTTTAGCATTACACGTCGGTTACAATGGCTAAGTTCTGCATGAGGAAAACCTACATCCGGCCATCCCTGCTCCGGCCCAGCTGTGGTTCCTCTTCCCTATCATCGGAAGAACCCCCGAGTTCTCAACACTACCAACCCAGGTCAGTGACAGTATACTCAGGCCACATGGACCCGGGGGATCGGAACCCAGAGTCAAGCGCCATCCAAAACTTGGCTTCCCGAGTTCAGAGTCAGGAGGCGGCACAGAGCCAGGTGATGCAGTATCTCCAGGAATTATCCGGAAGGCTGGATCAAATTCAGGCCTCCCTGGCTTCAGTAGTTTCGGCTCCTGCTCCAGTACCCGCTCAAGTAGTCGTCTCCAGTAATGTTCAATCCTCGTCTGGAACCAGGTCACGCCTTCAGCTTCCCACTCCCTCTCGCTTTAGTGGGAATCCAAAGAATTGCCGTGGTTTTCTCAACCAATGCGAGGTGCATTTTGAACTTCTCTCACACAATTTCCCCACGGATCGGTCCAAAGTGGCATACATTATTTCCTTTCTTGAAGGTTCAGCGTTGGATTGGGTGTCTCCATTGTGGGAACGATCTGACCCGTTGGTTTCCAGTTACACTAATTTCATTGCGTCGTTCCGAACGATTTTTGATGAGCCCGGCAGAACGACCGCTGCTTCCTCGGACCTGCTCCGAGTCCGTCAAGGCTCCTGTTCTGTGGGACAGTATGCGGTTCACTTCCAGACCATTGACTAAGAACTACGCTGGAATAATGATGCTCTCAGGGCCGCTTTCTGGAACGGGCTCTCTGATCATCTGAAGGACGAGCTGGTCACTAGGGATCTGCAGGATCCTTTAGAAGAGTTGATCTCACTCTATGTCAAGGTGGATCTTCGCATGCAGGAACGAGGTGGCGAACGTAGTCGGTCGGATCGATCCAGATTCCGGCTTCTCCCGCCTAAGCAAACAGTTACCCCGAGTCCGGACGAACCCATGCAAATCAACCGATCCCGGCTGTCCCTGGAGGAACGACAGCGCCGTCGTGTGGGTAAACTCTGCCTCTACTGTGGAGCCGCGGATCACTTTATCAAGTTCTGAAAGTCCCGTCCGGGAAACGGGCAGGCCTAGCTTGTTCCGGAGGAGTCAAGTTAGGGGTTACATCTAAATCTTCTCCGACAGTGGATTGTTTACTCTCCGTGTCTCTGTTTTCTGAGTCTATAGCCAAACCTTTTAAGGCCCTGCTGGACTCTGGGGCTGCAGGGAATTTTGTTTCTCTTTCTTGTGTTCAGAGTCTGGGTTTACAGTTACAGTCTGTCAAACGACCTATAACGTTGACTGCCATCAATGGTACCAAAATATCTAATAGTCTTATTACAAGTCGCACAGAGCCAATCAAGCTGCAGGTCGGAGCTCTGCATCAAGAACATTTGGAGTTTCTAGTAATTCCGGAGATGCCTCACGATCTTGTTCTTGGTCTACCTTGGCTTAAAATTCACAACCCTCACGTCAACTGGAAGTCGTCACAAATATTGTCCTGGAGATTGTTTTGTCACTCTAGTTGTCTCACTCCTGTTTACCCGCTCCGTGCATCTTCCAAGTCGGATGAGGAGCTCATTCCGGAGGCCTATCCGGAGTTCACAGATGTGTTCTCAGAACAGGTGACCAATCAGTTACCACCCCATAGACCCTGGGACTGTCCCATTGAGCTTATCCCAGGGAAAATGCCACCCCGGGGACGCACATATCCCTTGTCATTACCCGAGACCCAAGCTATGTCGGACTATATCAAATCTAATCTACTGAAAGGATTCATTCGCCCCTCTACCTCCCCGGCTGGAGCAGGTTTCTATTTCGTGAAGAAGAAGGACGGGGGGTTAAGACCATGTATTGATTATCGTGGCTTAAACGATATCACCGTTAAGAACAAATACCCTTTGCCGCTAATTACTGAGCTATTTGATAGGGTTCGTGGAGCCCACGTCTTCACTAGCTCGACTTAAGAGGAGCCTATAATCTGATACGTATCCGACAGGGGGATGAATGGAAGACGGCCTTCAATACCAGGGACCGGCATTACGAATATCTGGTAATGCCATTTGGCCTCAGCAATGACCCTGCCGTTTTTCAGGGATTTGTAAATGAAATCTTCCGAGATATGTTATACCAAAGCGTAGTGGTGTACTTGGATGACATTTTGATATTTTCTAAGAATCTTGCAGAGCACAGAGTACAGGTCAAAGAAGTACTTCTTCGTTTACGAAGGAATCGTCTCTACGGCAAAATTTCCAAACGTATCTTTGAGGTCCCTTCGATTCCGTTCCTCGGTTATGTCATCTCGGGTACGGAGCTTCGCATGGATCCGGAAAAACTCACTGCCATTCGGGACTGGACTCAGCCTCTCTCCTTGAAAGCGGTACAAAGATTCCTGGGCTTTGCAAATTACTACCGGAAATTCATTAAGGGATTTTCTACCATCGTTGCACCCATTACTGCCCTAACCAAAAAGGGGTCTGACCCAAGTCTCTGGTCTTCCGAAGCTGTAGAAGCGTTTGGCTGGTTGAAATCAGCCTTTATGTCTGCACTGGTACTCCAACAACCGAATTTCTCAAAACCATTCTTCTTGGAAGTCTCAAACTTAGAAAGCGCTAAGCTCTTGTGTGTGTCAGCTGTGCAGCTCCTTAAAAATACACCTCCTCTCAATTGTGCACTGCTGCTTTCAATAGTGGGTTTGTTGAGTCCCAATAATTTAAATATAAATCAAGGAAAGAAGTTGAAAGCGCTGTCCACAATAAAAGAGTTTTTTATTTGATTAAAAATTATAAAATCACTATTCACATATATCCTTATCAATACTGATCTAAAGGTTTAGACATTAAAACATATTACAGACCATAGCTGTTTTCAGTGGTACCTATTAGTGAAACAGTTTAAACACAGTGGGTAACTTGCATTAAATTGACACACTCTGCATCCAATTAAACAATTGTGTTAGATGTCACACACTAAGGGGATTAGTGTGTGACATCTAACACAATTGTTTAATTGGACGCAGAGTGTGTCAATTTAATGCAAGTTACCCACTGTGTTTAAACTGTTTCACTAATAGGTACCACTGAAAACAGCTATGGTCTGTAATATGTTTTAATGTCTAAACCTTTAGATCAGTATTGATAAGGATATATGTGAATAGTGATTTTATAATTTTTAATCAAATAAAAAACTCTTTTATTGTGGACAGCGCTTTCAACTTCTTTCCTTCTTGGAAGTCGATGCTTCCTCAGTAGGCATCGGTGCATTTCTTTCACAGTACTCTTCTGATGGGAAGTTACATCCATGTGGTTTCCATTCTCATAAGTTCTCTCCTGCTGAACGAAACTACACCATTGGAGATCAGGAACTTTTAGCAATAAAATCTGCCCTAGAAGAATGGAGGTACTTTTTGGAAGGTGCAAAACACCTAATTACTATTTACACCGATCACAAGAACTTGTTGTATATCAAGACGGCCCAGTGCTTGAATCCCCGTCAAGCTAGATGGGCGCTCTTCTTCACTCGGTTCTCGTTCGTTATTAAGTACCGGGCCGGAACTCTTAACGCTAAGGCTGATGCTCTGTCTCGTTCTTTAACGGCCTCGGATGAGGAGAATTCCTTTGAAAAGAGTTTAATTCTCAGTCCAGTCTCTATTTCAGCAGCTCCCACCTCTCTGGGTCCTCCTCCTGGGAGAATGTCTGTACCAGTTGAATTTCGACCAAAGTTACTGCAGTGGGCTCATATCTCCAAGTTTTCCGGTCATCATGGAGTTCAAAAAATGTGTGAATTTCTACGAAGGTCATATTGGTGGGACACCATGAAGAAGGATATACAAGATTATGTAAATTCATGTCCTCAATGTGCTCAGCACAAAACTCTTCGTCTGCCTCCTGCGGGGTTGCTTCATCCACTGTACATTCCTAAGAAACCCGGGACCCATATTTCAATGGACTTTATTACCGAATTACCCCTCTCCAAGGGTTACAATACCATCTGGGTGATTATTGACCGCTTTTCAAAAATGGCACATTTTGTTCCGTTGACCGGTTTACCAACGGCTCCCAAGTTGGCTTTACTATTTATTCGTGAACACTTCCGCCTGCACGGGTTACCTCGGGAGATAGTCTCTGATCGAGGGGTACAGTGCACTGCAAGATTTTGGAGGGCCCTCTGCTCAGCCTTACTAATAAAACTCAAGTTCTCATCTGCTTACCATCCACAAACCAATGGGCAAACTGAACGTGTCAAAAAAGATTTAGAGACTTTTCTCCGCGTTTATCTCTCTCCTTCACAGGACGATTGGGTGGAACTGTTACCCTGGGCCGAGTTTGCCCATAATCATCTGTACCACTCTTCCACTGTTGAGTCCCCATTCTTCATTAATTACGGATTCTATCCACGAGTCCCAGAATTACCAATTTTTCCTTCGGAGGATGTTCCTGCTTCAGCTTCCACTCTCCGGCACTTCAGTTAAATCTGGAGTAGGGTTCATGCTAATCTCAAGAAAATCTCTGGACGCTACAAATTCTTTGCGGATAGAAAACGGCGAGCAGCTCCTCAATGCAAAGTTGGTGACAGGGTATGGCTCTCTACCCGCAATCTTCGTTTAAGAGTACCCGCTATGAAGTTTGCTCCGAGGTTCATCGGTCCTTACCCCGTTTTGCAAGTCCTGAACCCGGTTGTCTGCAAATTGGGATTGCCTTCCCACTTTTGGGTACCAAATTCTTTCCATGTTTCTCTCCTTCGTCCCCTCATTTTAAATCGGTTTCATTCGGAGTCTCCTAGCCCAACCTCGGTAGAGACTGAAGCTGGAACAGAATTTGAAATCAAAACTATTCTTGACTCTCGTTATCTTCACAAAAATTTACAGTATCTGGTAGAATGGAAAGGTTATGGTACTGAGGAGAGGAGCTGGGTCAAAGCTTCTGAAGTCACTGCTCCCCGACTAGTCCGGATCTTTCATTCTAAACATCCAATGAAACCAGGAAAGTGTCCAGGGGCCACTCCTAGAGGAGGGGGTACTGTCACACTCGCGGCGCTGCGGCTGACGCGCTTACCGCTCCGGGTGCGCTGGGTCTCCCGGCAGTCGTCGCCCCCCGGTGGGCTCCGGGTCATCGCGTCTTGCTGGCGCTGCCTCCGGTGGGTTCCCGGGGTGTGGGCGCCGCCATTGCACCCGGCATCCACAAGAGCGTGGTGAGCGGGTGACGTCATCGGCCCCTTCCGCCAATCGGGAGAGGGCGGGAAGTTCAAAGGCAGACGCCGTAACGAGCCCCGGCGCCTGAGTATCGTCTTTTCCAATGATCACCAGTGCTAGCAGCGTTCAGCGTGTTCTCATTCTGAACGTCTCCTGTGTTCCAGCATTGCAGAGCATCTTTCAGTGGGACATTCCCTGTGCTACCAGCGTTACAGAGTATCTTGCAGTGGGACATTCCCTGTGCTACCAGCGTTACAGAGTATCTCTCAGTGGGACATTCCCTGTGCTACCAGCGTTACAGTGTATCACTCAGTGGAACCTTCCCCGTGCTACCAGCGTTACAGTGTATCACTCAGTGGAACCTTCCCTGTGCTACGAGCGTTACAGTGTATCACTCAGTGGGACATTCTCTGCGTTACCAGCGTTACAGTGTATCTCTCAGAGGGACACCTCCTGTGCTTCCAGTATTACAGGGTATCCCTAAGTGGAACGCCTCCCAAACTTCCAGAGTTACACTGAATCTCAAATCCTCATTTATTTCTTCAGCATCACTCACAAGTTCTTCATTCTACTGTGTGCTTCAACATCGTTCTCAAATTCTCATTCATTTCTTCAACATCGCTCACAAGTTCTTCATTCTTCTGTGTGCTTCAACATCGTTCTCAAATCTTCATTCATCTCTTCAGCATCGCTCACAAGTTCTTCATTCTTCTGTGTGCTTCAACATCATTCTCAAATCTTCATTCATCTCTTCAGCATCGCTCACAAGTTCTGCATTCTTCTGTGTACTTCAGCATCGCCCCCAAGCCTTGGCCACAACTATTCTTTAGCATTACACGTCGGTTACAACGGCTAAGTTCTGCATGAGGAAAACCTACATCCGGCCATACCTGCTCCGACCCAGCTGTGGTTCCTCTTCCCTATCATCGGAAGAACCCCCGAGTTCTCAACACTCCCAACCCAGGTCAGTGACAAGCCGTACCATAGGGAGTTCAATACTCGCCCGCCACAAGGAGTTGGCGATATATATATATGCATATATATATTTAAGTGCTCTCAATTTTCCAGTCTAGTTGATTACTATAGACCTTTTAGCTGTAAGTGAAGGACCACTGGACAATATTTGAATGACAATATTTGAATTGAATGTTGTTAATAGTTAGAGTTGATGTAATGTTATTTCCCGTGAGGTCCTGAATAATTACTAACGGTACCAATTATAGAAACAGAGATTGTTAGAGGAAATATGTTAGTAACCCACTGTTCAAATCTACTAGATGAGTAAATAGCTCTACATTTACCTATAAGCCTGTTATCCATGTTGTGTGATTTCTAACCGGAATAATTACCATTGCTGGGAAGAAGCGAGGTCTGAAGGACATCCAGGTAAATCTGAAATATAAAAGAATTATAATATTGGAGTGTTGTTTGATTCGACATAGGGTATTTCCAAGTCTACCCTTATAAAACCCCTTTTCACTGTAATTGAACAGGGACACAGCTTGGGTGGAGGCACACCTACGGGTCATATCACTTAGTTACACTGGTAACCAATACCATGGGCTACATATGTAACATGATCTTGAGACAGATTGAATGAGGGGAACAAAGGACAGTTCAGAGTCAAGAATGACACCTAGGCAGCGAGCTTGTGGGGTAGGGATGATTGCCAAGTTCTCAACAGTGATAGAGATATCAGGTTGGAAACTACTATTGGCCGGTGTAAATATAATTAATTCTGTTTTGGAAATATTAAGTTTGAGGTGGCGAGATGTCATCCAAGATGAAATGGCAGAAAGCCATTCAGTGACACGGCCCAATACAGATGGTGACAAATCAGGGGAGGATAGGTAGATTTGAATATCATCCGCATACAGATGGTACTGAAATCCGAAAGAGTTGATTAGTTTGCCAAGAGATGTGGTATAGATAGAGAAAAGAAGAGGACCTAAGACTGAGCCTTGCGGTACTCCAACTGAGAGAGGTAGCAAAGAGGAGGTGGAATCAGAGAAACGAACACTGAAGGAGCGATCAGATAGGTAGGATGAGAACCAAGAAAGGGCTGAGTCCTGAATACCTAGGGATTGTAGTGTTTGTATGAGAAGAGAGTGGTCAACAGTGTCAAAAGCAGCAGAGAGATCAAGGAGAATAAGTAGAGAGTAATGTCCTTTAGATTTAGCAGTGACCAAATCATTCATTACCTTAGTCAGTGCTGTCTCTGTCTCTGAGTGTTGGGCACGAAATCCTGACTGAAGTGGGTCCAGTAGGCTGTGTGAGTTAAGAAAGTGTGTGAGGCGAGTGTAGGCAAGTCTCTCAAGTAGTTTGGAGGGGCATGGGAGCTGAGAGATGGGACAGTAGTTTGTGAGAGAGTTAGGGTCAGAGTTTTGTTTTTTTCAGAATGGGAGTAATCACTGCATGCTTGTATAGAGAAGGTAAGATACCAGTAGACAGAGAGAGATTACAGATTTTCGTTAAGGTTGGGATGAGCACAGCAGACAGAGCTTTACTAATTTGTGAGGGTATATAGTCAAGGGGAGAGGTATTAGAGTAGGCAGATGAAAAGAGTGCATATACTTCATCTTCATTTGTAGGATCAAAGGAAGAGAAGGTGTTAGAGGGTTCAGGCAGGGAATTGAGCAGGTCACTGGCTGTGGAAGAGCATACCATTTCATTTCAGATCTTGTCAATCTTGTCCTTGAAATAGGAAGCAAGATCTTGCGCACGACACTATAGTATAACCAACATTTTAAGCAAATAGTATAGTGACAGCAGCTACTCCTAAATCCCTGAATGGTACCAGAACAGGTACACAGGGTAATTATGGTTGTAAAAACTTCTGCAGAGCCGCTGATGAATGTAGCTAGGTAATTAGGATGATAATGTCTGCAATATTAGTCTCTTTAAAAAAAACACGTCAATCTGTTAATAAATGTTGAGGTGTAGTAGGTGCAAACAGCTGCAATTATGTCTCCTATAGTTCCAGAGTGTGTGCCTCCAGGTGATGGGTAATGCACTGTAAGAACTATCAAAGATGATAGGCAAGATGTAATAGCATCCGTGATTGCTAAAGGTGCGGGATGCCAGCTGTTCTTGGAGGTTTTTTTTAAAGCAGCAGTCATTTAGAAGGCAAATTGATGCCTTGTACCAAGTGACTAATGTTTTAAAAAATGTTCAAGATTGCCAGCATCCCGCAGCTCCGGTAATCTTTGATGCTATTACATCTCGCCTCTTGTCTCCCATGATGTCAGGAGTATATGCTGCTGAACAGTAGGACTGTGTAGTGCTGTCTATATATTTTGAATTTGCGTTTGAAAAATGAATATGGGGTCTATTCATGAAGCAGTGAAAAGTGTGGAGAAGTGAGCCAGTGGAGAAGTTGCCCATGGCAACCAATCAGCTGCTCCGTACACTTGTATAGTATGCAAATGATAAATGTTACTTCAATGCTGATTGGTTGTGATGGGCAACTTCTCCACTGGCTCACTTCTCCACACTTTTCACTGATTCATGAATAGACTCCTTAGTAGTTAATTGGTTGGTACTTTATCTCTCTCCACTTTATCTGTCTCCAAGCTTTGATACATCCCCCAACAGAGAGGATCGGGTAGCCAGACATTTGGAGACAGGTGCACATAAAGACAAAAAGAAAGGTCAGAGAGACAAACACACTGGAGGGAAAAGACAAACATGGCGAGGAGGAGTCAGGTTTGGATTGGGAAGCAAAGAGTTTGGGCAGGCAAAACAAATGTGGGATGGTCTGGGCTTGGAGTGCAGTAAGTATGAGCCACAGCACTTCCATGTTGGAGGAGTGTGAAGAATCAAGAAGAGAATATAAAGATTAGGACTTGCACATTATGTTTCATTTAAGTCTGAGTTATGAAGCTACCTCACACTTGTCAATTGACTGATTTAGGCAACTGGCTTTGTCAACTATAGAATAAACAGCCACAGGAAATTTTTTCTTACCACCTAGGACAGTATCATGAGGGCCAGCTCCAGGTAAGTTCCAATGGAGCAGCTGAACAGGGCGCCACACTTTATGCGTCGCTAGCTCTGGCCGCCGTATTATATACAGCAGCAGCAATGTCCGCCTCCTACAAGAGACGTGCACTGCTTCACATTCCACAAGCCTAAGTAAACCCCCTCCCCGCTAACCGGCACCGGGCCGTGAGCCAATCAGAGCGCGCGGTCCAGCAGCTGAGGCTCCTGATTGGCTTCTGGACCACAAGCTTTGATTGGCTCACGGACCGGCGCCTAGTTAGAGCTAGAGACCGCCGCGGCCACCGGAAACTGAGGGGCAGGAGAGGGGCATGCTGCGCTCTCCTCCCCACCCTCAACTTAAGAGCAGCAGCAGCCTCCCCGCCCTTAAAAACAAGAGACGCGTGGTGAGCAGCACTTGGGGAGGGGGGATATCATGTGTATCTGGCATTGGGGGCATATATGGCACTGTGTGAGAACATGTGTATCTGGCATTGGGGGTATATCTGGCACTGTGTAGGGACATGTGTATCTGGCACTGGGGACATATCTGGCACTGTGGGGAAATGTGTATCTGGCACTGGGGGCATATCTGGCACTATGGGGACATGTGTATCTGGTACTGGGGCATATCTGGCACTCTGTGGGGACATGTGTATCTGGCACTAGGGGCATATATGTATCTGGCACTGTGGGCATATATGTATCTGGCACTGTTGGGCATATATGTATCTGGCACTGTGGGGACATGTGTATCTGGGGAGCATATGTGTAACTGGCACTGCTGGGGGCATATCATGTGTATCTGGCACAGCTGGGGGGCATATCATGTGTATCTGGCACTGCTAGGGGACATATGTGTATCTGGCACTGCTGCAGGGCATATCATGTGTATATGGCAGTGATGGGGCATATCATGTGTATCTGGCACTGCTGAGGGGCATATCATGTGTATCTGGCACTGCTGTGGGGCATATCATGTGTATCTGGCACTGCTGGGGGGCATATCATGTGTATCTGGCACTGCTGGGGGGCATATCATGTGTATCTGGCACTACTGGAGGACATATCATGTGTATCTGGCACTGTTGCAGGGCATATCATGTGTATCTGGCACTGCTGCAGGGCATATCATGTGTAATATGTTTATCTGGCACTGCTGGGGGGCATATCATGTCTATCTGGCACTGCTGTGGGGCATATCATGTGTATCTGGCACTGCTGGGGGGCATATCATGTGTATCTGGCACTGCTGGGGGGTATATCATGTGTATCTGGCACTGCTGTGGGGCATATCATGTATATCTGGCACTGCTGCTGGGCATATCATGTGTATCTGGCACTGCTGTGGGTCATTTCATGTGTATCTGGCACTTCTTGGTGGAATATTGTGTCTATCTGGCACTGCTGGGGGGCATAATATGTATTTGGCAGTGCTGGGGGGCATGTCATGTCTATCTGGTGCTGCTGGAGGGCATGTCATGTCTGGCACTGCTGGGGGGCATGTCATGTCTATCTGGCACTGCTGGGGGGCATGTCATGTCTATCTGGCACTGCATTGCTGGGAGTCATGGCTATCTGGCACTGCACTACTGGGGGTCATTATGTGTATCTGACACTATACTGGAGACATTATGTGTAAGGAACACTACTGTGGCTGTTATGTGTAAGGCTGCTAATTGTATGTGTAGTGGGGGTGTGAAAAGATATTTATTTGTAGCTTGATAATATGAAGTTGTGAGGCCACGCCCACATTTCCAGGAGCACTCACCGAAGGTGCGCATGGGGGAAGGGTGCTTAGAAATTTTCTCGCTCGGGGTGCTAGTAGGCCTGGAGCCGGCCCTCGGTATCATTAGCATGTCAATGCTAATTCAGGCCTAGGAAGGCCTTTGGGTGATGTTAGGTCTTTAAATCCAAGGTAATTGAATTCAGAGGAAGATGCCAATTACCTGGCAAGCCAGTCCTTTGTCTCTGTTTCCACTCACTACCGAAGCACCCAGTAGCTGGTGATCAGTCCACATGTGTATTCAGGCACACACAAAATGTGACTACACTTCATTAGATGAAGGGCACATCACATTGGATATGCTTTGTGAAGTGAAATAAATATTTCCACAATTACATAGAATGTTGAATTTTCCATAAAGGCATATCTGGTCTATTTGCAGGTGGGTTGCAAATTGTATATTTCTAAGAGGCATTGTTTTGAATATGTAAAGTATCAATGCCAACCCAACCTCCAAATGTATCATACTCAGTGTCATTTGGTAGCTAAAATAGCAGAGACAAATAAGGGCACGGCACCTCATACTCAAGATCAGCATATCGCAGGGAAAGTTATGTCCACTTATGTGAATTTGAGTTATAGTTACATGAGCAAGTCAGGGAGGGTCCCCAGCCTCAATTAGCTATCCAGCCAATCAGCAAGGCAATATGTGACCTCACCGCTGATAAAAGATATGCTGACCTATGGTTCAGGGTTCAGACTGGTTGATTAGTGTCACATTGAAGTTTAAACCTGCCTTTTCCCTGCATTTCCTCCGTTATTCCATCTTTATTTGAAGTTTGCTTACCTGTATGTACCTTTGTAACCATTTTATTTATAACATTTTTCTCTAAATAAGCACTGTACCCTTTTTTGTAAATAAAATGTTCCTTTGTTAATTGGCCATATACTGTGTGCTCCCAGAACCCAATTCTTTGAAGAGATTGTTAGGCCGCCTAGTGCATGCTATAAATTGTGATTAATTGCCAAGCAGGGTGCGACAATATACTGTGTGGACATCTGTTCGCAGAGCCTATGTGCATTTGTCATACAAAGGTGTCATCAATTGTTGAAACAAAATAGGGGAAATGGGAAAGGGGAAATTTGTTGCACAGGTAAAGAGAATTGGAAGGATACCCCTAATTTAAATATATCATCAATTGTTCATATTTCCAAGGGGGTGCTACCACAGATCATATCATAATACAGGATAAAGGAAAAAAGAGAGAAAAGGATCTGTCTTCGGTGCACATAGATTTAAAATATAACTTTTAATTGCTCCGTTACAAACGAGTAACACGTTATGTTATAGCATATGTTACTGATTAGCTAGTATGTGAAATATTAAAACCAAAAATAACAAATGTGTGAAAGTATGACAACACTGTGAATTATAGAAGAGAAAAAAGATCAAACGAACATAAATTTGTTAAAAAACGGAGTGTCTGTTTGATGTCTGTTCTATTAAATCACGGGTGGTCATTCCGAGTTGTTCGCTCGTTGCCGATTTTCGCTATGCTGCGATTTGTTGCAAATTGCGCATGCGCAAGGCACACAGGGCACATGCGCTTAGTTATTTAACTAAAAACTTAGCAGTTTTGCGGTGGATCCTGCGGCGCTTTTCAGTCGCACTGCTGATCGGTGAATGATTGACAGGAAAGGGGCGTTTCTGGGTAGTAACTTAGCGTTTTCCGGGAGTGTGCTAAAAAACGCAGGCGTGTCAGGGAAAAACGCGGGAGCGTCTGGAGAAACGGGGAGTGGCTGGCCGAACGCAGG
Source organism: Pseudophryne corroboree (assembly GCF_028390025.1). NCBI lineage: Eukaryota > Metazoa > Chordata > Amphibia > Anura > Myobatrachidae > Pseudophryne > Pseudophryne corroboree. Next base: position 802,738,177 of record NC_086445.1, read on the forward strand.
GCGTGTTTGTGACGTCAAACCAGGAACTAAACGGACTGAGTTGATCGCAATCTGTGAGTAGGTCTGGAGCTACTCAGAAACTGCAAAGAATTATTTATTAGCAGTTCTGCTAATCTTTCTTTCACTATTCTGCTAAACTAAGATACACTACCAGAGGGCGGCGGCCTAGCATGTGCAATGCTGCTAAAAGCAACTAGCGAGCGAACAACTCGGAATGAGGGCCACTGTCTTAACATGTGTCAGTATTAGTTTGTGATTAATTTATACTATGTTCTATAATGACGCAGTTGTATTCAAATTGTTACTTTAGTGCTTAGAAGAATGTCTTTGGCACAGTGCCCAGACTCTCTGTAACTTGAATGTGAATTATAAATGTGTCCACTTACATCTTTGCAATTTTGCTAAATTTTGCACAACATGCAAAACACGGCTAAGCTGTTTTTCACGAGTATCAAGTGGATGGATTTTAAAATTTTTGCTTGCCATAATAGAATAAATTTAGGAAATTAGGAAAAAATCACAAGACATGGCTAAATCTCTAAGTGTTTTGCATGCAAAACTGTGATATACATGTTGGGATATAGCAAAGATGTATGTGGACACATCTGTATGTTACAGTCTTGGACAAAGTAGCAAAATGCTCCATGTGTCTCTCAAGATGCTGCAATCCACTTAATAATTCCAAAATTCCTCACACATTCATTCGTATAATTCTCCTCTCATTTATATGTCAGATCTGTATATGGATCTTTGTTGACATGTAATTATGATTTGCCTTTTATTATAATGTCAGATCCTTATATGAATTCTTGAGGCCGATGACAGTGGTGTCTCGGCGAATTTGATGATCTTTACTGATTGCGCCTCTGAGGTGCAGTCATTTGTGTACAGGGAGAAGAGCAAGAGTGAGAGGACACAGCCCTGAGGGGACTAAGTACTAATGGACCGCACTTGAGAGGTGAATTGCCCCGTTTTCACAACCTGTGTTCTGTCTGTCAGGAAGTCTACTATCCAGGAACAGGTAGTAGGCAAAGTAATTTGGGGTGGAGGATGCTGGGGACGATTGTATTGAAGGCCGACCTGAAATTGACAGTGTAATAATACACTGTTACAAATTGCCGAAGAAGGGAGCATTTTTCCAGACTGCGTGGATGTGGATTTTGCAAAGTCTTGTGCGCGGTTGTCACAAAGATGTTGTGGGGACCCGGGGACCCCGCTTTTCTGTTTTTTTTTTTTAAGATTAGCATGAGTGGTGGCAGCTGAATGAGTTGAATTACTGCGCTCTAACCAATAATTAGAACGCAGGGACCTTCTAAAAACGTCAGGGATAAAGTGAGGTCTCTGACAAGAAGAAAATATTCCAAGACATAATACAAGGGAAGCAAAGATGATAGCAGGCACAAGTACTGTATGTTCACAGTAAAAAGCTATGCTTGTCGACACTAGACCGCTGCATGCTGCCTCACTGTGAAAATAACAGCAATATCACAGCAGTGCTGTAAAGTGGTACCACAATGCCGAATAACCTCACAATAAAATCATCCTGTCCACAATTCTGTTTTTCCCTTTTCAAATACAGCTGTTTTACTTCTTGTCGTCACCAGTTTACACCACTTCCTCTTCCTCATTCATACCTGATGATTTTGGTTCCTATTTCTAGACAAGATCAATAGTAGCTGACAAGCTACTGTATTTACTCATTTAATTGGTAAGGGAGAAGAGAAAAGTACTCTCACTACAGTATATGGCACATATCTGACTCTGCAAATACCTTATAACTTACTCCTATCCTCAGTTAATTCATAGGTAACAGAAGCCTTGTCAATAAACAAAGACATTAGGGGTCATTCCAACCTGTTCGCACGCTGCGGTTCATTGCAGCGGTGCGATCGGGTCGGAACTGCGCATGCGCGGCAGCCACATTGCGCAGGCGCGTTGTTGCCCGCAGCGACGCCCGTTGCCGGGCAGCGACACCGTTGCCGGGCAGCGACCCCACGTATGAAGAAAGTGGTCACAGCAGCGACCGCAAGAAGATTGAAAGGAGGAAGGCGTTCGGGGTGTCAACTCACCATTTTCCGGGCGTGGAGATCCGAACGCAGGTGTGTCCAGGCGTTTGGAGGGCTGATGTCTGACGTCAATTCCAGGACCTTCATCGCTGGATCCATCGCAAAGGGTAAGTAACTGCAGGGCTAGTCTTGTTTTACACAAAACGTTTTTAGCACAGCAGGGCTGCACAAGCGATCGCAGCCCTGCTATGCTAAAATACACTCCCCCTTATCCATCGTCTAGTTGATCGCTCGAGCAACAAAAAGTTGCAACGTGCGATTAACTCGGAATGACCCCCATTGTCAATAGTAAAATTATTGAACTGTTATATATCTTTAATTAGTGCTTGTAGTCCACTCTGCTGTGCAGAGATTTATTATTTATTATTATCTTTAAATTATTATTTTTTATTATTTATTATTATTTTTAAATATAATAAAATATAGTAAAAAAAAACCCTGCCCAAAGCAGCACACTATGGAACCGGCATAGGGAACATATGTATCTTGGCTCAGGACTCCCCTGGGGGTTGGGTATGCATGACGGGCGGTCAGGAGACCGCCGGTCAGCATACCTCCGCCAGGAAACCTGGCAGCGGCGCACACTGTGGGCTTGGCGGTCGCCACAGGTTCTATTCCCACTCTATGGGTGTCGTGGATACCCACAAGTGGGAATAGTTCCTGCTAGTCAGCATGCCGACTGTCGGGATTCTCAGGGAGCGGAATGTAGGGGGAGGTTTTGTGACTGGCGGTCCATAACTACATCCCCTCCCCTGGTGGTGTCATCAGCCATATAATGTTAATGCAGGGGAAGGAAAGCAGTGCTTCACTAGGAGGAAAAAAGTTCAGAAGGGAGCAGGGGCGGGACTGGGAGCAAGTACAAAGCTCATAGGTGGCTGGTCCGGGGGTGGGATGAGCCAAAGAAACATGGCAGGGCAGAGACTGGTGTGCTTACTGGACACAAATTGGCTGTGATTTACTATCTTATACTAATGCAAGAATCTATGCAATTGCAATCAGGAAGCCGCTCTGCCAACTGGACCTAATTCAGGTTCTGTGGCAAGTGTGGCTACAGGAGCAATGTAGTGATGTTTGATACTTTGCACATACACTGGACCTGTACTGCGCATGCACAGTATGGGTCCAGCGTCATCCAGTGTGGCTGCAGATGTCAAGTGATTGACAGTATACAGCCATTTGGGGACAGGGAGGGGGTAGCGATGGCTACCATTTCACAAAACTGAGGCATGTTCCTCAGTTTTGTGGGAGTGCCAAGACTAGGCCTCAGTGATGGAGCTGTGGTCTCCGGTCTACGTAACTTCAGGGTGTCACCTGACAATAGTGTTGCAGGTGATCCGACCCAAAGTGTCTACTTATGCTAGATGTCTCCTAGTGCATTACTATATCTGAGCATCGCTGCTGTTTCCATGTAAGCAGCAGCAGCAATGCACCCTCCAACCACATCTGAATCACCCCCACTGTTTTTTCATCCACAGCCACAATTTTCATCATTACAATTGGCACATGCACTAGCCCCACCAAGGATTGTCCATTTAATGGTAAAATAGATCCAGCAAAGTTCCATAAAACTCAGAATAGGATGCAGATGTGCAAAAATGTGTATCTGGTCACTGGATCTGGTCTTCACTCACCGCTGTGATATTTCTGATTTCTCCAACTCCCCATTTCCCCTCTCTGGCCACCACCTTCACTCCTTTAACTTATCTCTCTCTGCTTCCCCATCTCTACCACCTAATGCTACCATCACTAATACCGCTTTCACATCACTAACCTAGTAAGGAACCGGCTTTTGAACACGCTTCCAACCCAGGTCTGAACACGCTATACCCCTTTCACATCGCATTTTGGAGCCGTGTTATTACCAGGTTATTCCCGGGTCGGTGCCTTTCACACTGAACACGGTTCACCCATTTAAACCAGTGTGATGTCATTTTAAATGGACTTTTCTGTCTCACATTGATGAGGTTTCAAAGGAATTAAAAGGAGGGGCAGGGGAGTACTCAGTAGTGCAGCAATCATGGCCGACACAGCACATGTCTCTATAGACTTTGTGATAGTCTCAGCTGTACTGCTCTTGGATTCAGCCTGTGAGAGGATATTTGAACCTCCCCTCTATTCCTCAACAACTCCCTAACTTCATCCTCAATCCAGGTTGCCATATTGTACAAGCACTGTAGCACTGTGAATGCAGTATAATAAAGGCTAATCCACTGTTTACAGGGTGCTGCCTGTTATTTCCGGGTTCAGACTGGTGACATCATGCAGGGAGACAACCTATCACCTCCTTTTTAAGATTCCTGGGTTGAATATACCGGGTCTGAGGCTTTCACACTGCCATATGAACCGGTTCCGAACTGTGTAGGATCCTTCTTTTTACACGGGTTAAAATACCGGGTTGTTTGACCCTGTAAATTCATAATGGCGCTTTCATACTGCAGCTCAAACCGGGTTGACACGGCTAAAACTCGGCGATATACCGGGTTATTTTTGCGATGTGAAAGGGGTATAAGTGTAACATTGAGGCTATTGACACCACATTCCTATCCTCCCTGTTTGACTCACTTTTATCGCCTATTCCCTCTCTCATGCCCTTGATAAAGGTAACCCTAGGACAGGGCACCCCTCGCTGATCCAAGCTCAAGCACACACTCAATCGGTCAGCATCAGGTTCATTCATGGCTGCAGCCAGTTACCAGTTAAATAAAGAGAGTGAAGTAGGAAATAGCAGAAGCAGATTTTATTTCCTGAAAACAGCATATTATAAAGGAATACATATTTGCATACAGTGTCGTAATTTCCTTACACACAGCTTAATCCTATTGGTTAATGACCTCTTTAATTCTATTGGTTAACATACTTTCTTATCCTATTGGTTAATAAACTCCTATCTTATACGTAACATGTTTACCAACGTCTATATTTTTTATATGTGCTCTTAAGTGGAATAACTGGGGTTTTTTGCTAACCTCGAAACCTACATATGTCTGGTTATGTTTTCACACCTGCTATACCGCAAACTGACAAATACCCTTTGAAGCTCACATGTCTAGCTGCTGACATTATATTTCTGCTAGGAAATTACCATAAAATATATCTTAGATAAAGGTCATAACTTCACAATATGGGTTCAAACAAAGTACAATGTCTGGTACTTTTTTCTGTATCAGCACTAAGCTAAAATAACAATTAGAAACAGATTATCAGATATTAATTACATATGGAGGTCTATGAACAAGTATGGCTTCCATCTTTATCAACTTCCCCTCTTTGTTTTTAATTTTTACCTCTAATCTACCCTTCCTTTACCTGGTCATTGATTCTATAGGGACACCTACTTTCACGTCTAGTGTACCAAGGGCACTCAAGACATGGGCTAGTCCATTCAACACCCCTATGCTCAGGCAGAACCAATATTCCCTATTCTCTTATCCCTAACCACAAAAGAAAGTTTATAAAGGAGAAGCATTTTCTGAAGATGAGATCGTGATAATGTTCATAGTCCTTGCTCAATAGTCCTTGAAAGTCTTTTTGACTCAATATTGTGACAGCAATGTTTCTTTAGATCACATCATCATAACAGCAGGGACAGCTTCTGAGTATCTTGTATGGCAGCTTTCACAGTAGTGTGATGTGGAGTTATATATTATAGCTCCTCCAATAAGTTTCATATAAATTGGTTGCAGTTTAGCAGTTTCAGCAATGCCTTAGGTAGAAAAACATTTTAGTGTCAGTATCCACATAATAAGCCTTACAATAAAATATGCAATTAATAGCAAAACAAGTCCCTTAGCAACAACAGATAATATTCCTGAAAAGCAATTGGTTGTATAGTGTTTATAAAACCAAGAAAAGAAAGAATCTGGAAATACACTGGTATAATTATGATTAGTAGCGAACTGATTTTTTAACTGTTTTACTTTATTCATCTTTTTATCAATAATATCTTCTGGGCTAGTATAATTTATTAAATAAGTACAACATTTTACTCCATACACAGTTTGCAATGTGACACAATAGCCTGCAGATACAGTAAACAATTGGTGACAACTGTTTACATTGGTCCTGTTTTACATTCAATGACTAGCATCTTTTATGCCTATTTGTCTTTACCTGGGTAATTGTTGACATCCTATGTGTATTCCCTTTTGTTCTGTTATTTTTGGCATAGTTACTGATCATTGCACTATCACTTGACTTCTCATATAAGTAAGGGTCAATTATTACTGTTAATATAAGAATAACCATGCTAAATTGTATTTGTATATTTTGATTATGTATCGTGATTGGATAATACTTCCTTTGTCACTTTTTTGCAATGAGATGCGTCTATTCACGAGTCTCTTTCACTCAACGTGACTGAAGTGGCAATAGTCAACAGAACTTAAAACGGTCCTTTGAATCTGGGTTCAAGAGACTTTCCTTTTTTTTTTTTAGTGACCACCCAATCACCTTGCTTTAGTTCATGTGAGTCTTGGGAACAGTTGGTATCTGGAATAGAATCAAAAACTTTGCCGTGCAATTTGGTTAGTTGCTGTTATATATGCATTACATAATAAGTTAAGTCACCGTGCTCATGTTGCAGTTGCTGTGGAAAATAACATACTGTCCTAGCAACAATACCAAAATAAGATTTCATATGGTATTAACCCATGCTTTTCACTTGAAGTATTTGTGAGAACAAAGCAATGAGTAAACCTTCTAGACATGTTTTGCCTGTTTCTGTAACTTATTTTTATAGCTTTAGTTTTAAGGTAATAGATAAGTTTTTCTACATGTCTACTACTTTGCCTATAGGGAGTGTAAAAGGCCTGAGTAACACCCAGATATGACAACATTTTGCCTAATACTTCTCCTGTGAAATGGGTACCTCTGTTGCTTTCCATAACTTCAGGTACTTTATATCTACATATTACTTCTTGCATTAACTTCTTTGCAACTGTTTTGGCGTTTGCTGCCCTGAAGGCCAAGCCTTGACCCAATTTGAAAATAGATCTTTGCACACAAGTACATTTTCATACCCAGAACATTTAGGTAACTGGATAAGGTCTATTTGTAATCGCTGAAATGGGTAGCAGGTTTACTTTACTACCTTTCCTGGGTTATGTAAAGCACAAGCTACACACCCTGCAACATAAGCCTGTGCTGCCTGTGTGAAACCTGGTGCCACCCAATGCTGGTTCAAAATCCTCACCATTGCATCTCTTGATTGGTGAGTTTTATTATGCAATATTTGTGCTAAGACTGGGTAAAGTGAGCGTGGTAAACAGAGACAGTTTCCCACCATCCAACTGTCACCGTGTATTTGCCCACCTAATTTTTCCCAATCTTTTTTCTCCTTGCCTAAGGCCTGTGCTTGTAATTTGCACAATAACTGTAAGTCTAATGACTCTGGTGTGACAGTTAACATCACCTGAGTGTCTGGCAGAGGCTGGACTGCTGCAGCCTTTGTTGCCTGATCAGCTAACGCATTTCCTCTGACCTCTGCAGTATTTTTGTTAGTGTGTGCCTTGACCTTTATGACTACTAATTTCCTTGGCAATTGAAAGGCAGCAAATAATGCCCTAATACAGTCTGCATGTTTTATTGGTTTTCCTGAAGAGCCTATAAACTCTCTGCTCTTCCAGACAACCGCATAGTCATGGGCAATACCAAAGCATTACCTTGAGTCTGTATAAATGTTAACTGTTTGACCTTCAGCATAAATACAGGCTGCAATCAGTGCCCTAAGTTCTGCCTCCTGGGCTGAACTACCTGGTTGCTGGGGTTCCTGTAGTAAGATGTCTGTTTCTGTGGTAACTGCAAACCTGTATGCGGTTCCCCATCCACATAGTACCTGGAGCCATCCACAAATAAATGTAAATTTGCATTTAGTAGAGGATGTTACTGTATGTCTGGTGTACTTGCGGCTTCAAGGTTCATCAATTCTATACAATCATGTTCTTGATCATGTGTAGAAACTGAAAAACTTGATTGGTTTTCTGTGCCTGTCATTCCATCATCACTCACACCATTCCCCTCACCACTAGAGGCAAGAGATTTTTCTCCTCCTTTAGCTTTCCCCTCTTTTGAAACCAGCGGCAATAATGTAGCTGGGTTCAAAGATGTACAGCGATTGATGGTGACATTGGACGGTGTGAGCAGTGCTACTTCATACAGTATTTGGTCAATTTAGCAGCAGATAAGTGTTCTGATTTTAACTGACAGAATGTGTATAGCTGCCCACGAGTCAGTTAAAATATGCATTATGTTTTATTTGGGCATCATATAAAACTTGGGAGTTTTTGTGATGCCCCTGCAATCCCTTTTTTTGCAATATGTACTTATACCTAAAAGGATATGAGTTGTTTACATGTTTGAGGAGGTTTAACTTCTGAAATAATTTTCCTCCTTTTTGTAGTGATATGCTTACTATAAGCAGAGATGCAGTATCCTAGAAATTGTACTTTGTCTTGTGCATATTGTAACTTATTTTTATGTACCTTACATTTCTTTTCATATAGGAATAGCAATAAGGCTTGACATTTGGGTTTTATTTAAAAATACCTTACACTTGTTGTTCTTTTGATGGCATCATATAAAACTTAGTTTTCTGTGATGCCCTTGGAATGTATTTTGTACAATAGGTGATTAATTTTAGATATGACTTAAGCTGTTGTAATGTGTGTCATAGAGATATTTCTAAAATAAACCTCCCTCCATTACTGTTATATGCCAAGCATCAACAGTGATGCAATGTTAATGTATGTTCACCTAACATCTTTCAGAGGTATCATTTATGCATTGTTACAGTTTACAGTTACAATCTTGATTTTATACCATGTAAATGTAATTGTATCATGAGGGCAGACTTTTATCTTAGGGGTATGGACTATAACTACAGTTCTGCCCACTTCTCATACCTAGTTTACCTCATCACTTGGCCCCACCCCTTGTAATAGTTACCCAAACACTTCCTGATTCTCTGGCATTTCATTACACACTGTAACTGGAACAGTAACGAGCTGTACATTAAAGAAAATATTTTTTTACATCTGTAACATGTTTTTAATTATCTACCTATGAACTGTTACTCTTTTAGACACAGAGATATTAATTTTACTGTGGAGATACATGTCATATTTTTAGTCTTATGACAGCCCTTTGCTATTGGCTGGGGCAATATTCATTTGGCCACAACACATTTCATTATACTTATCCAAAACTTTATACAGGTTGAGTATCCCTTATCCAAAATGCTTGGGACCAGAAGTATTTTGGATATCGGATTCTTCCGTATTTTGGAATAATTGCATACCATAATGAGATATCATGGTGATGGGACCTAAGTCTAAGCACAGAATGTATTTATGTTTCATATACACCTTATACACACAGACTGAAGGTCATTTAATACAATATTTTTAATAACTTTGTGCATTAAACAAAGTGTGTGTACATTCACACAATTCATTTATGTTTCATATACACCTTATACACACAGCCTGAAGGACATTTAATACAATATTTTTAATAACTGTGTGTATTAAACTAAGATTGAGTACATTGAGCCACAGAAAACAAAGGTTTCACTATCTCACTCTCACTCAAAAAATTCCGTATTTCGGAATATTCCATATTTCGGAATATTTGGATATGGGATACTCAACCTGTATTAAGAGAATACTATTTTACACACACAAATAAAACACTGAGAGTGAGCCAGCACTCTCCCAACTCCGAACAGGGGTTAGCTGGAGTTTAATGATAAACCATTAGAACTTACATAATACATTATATCACACACTTTTATTGAAGTCTACAAGTCATTTGTAGCCACTGATTCAATACATATTTACCAATGTAATTTACAGACTATATATTTTGCTATTCTGTGGCACAAAATGACAGAAAGTGCAAACACACTGATTACAATTCATGAATAATCTCTTTACACAATTTGATAAGCATGCAGTTCCAGAGACAAAAGCAGCCTGAAACTGAGACTTTGACAAAAGCAGCCTGAAAACTTAAAAAATGAAAAAATAACCGCGCTGCAACTGGGATTTAAGTGTTTTAGCTGCTCTGTGTATGAAAGCAATAGTAGAAATTTGTAACAAAGCGCTTGAAACTATGTATAAAACATGTGCATGAATTGTAACCATGGTTACAATTCATGCACATGTTTTATACATAGTTTCAAGCGCTTTGTTACACATTTCTACAAAAGCAGCCTGAAACTGAAACCTTTGGACCCCAGTTTTACCTAATGTCGGACCAGACCAGCCCAGATGGGAAGGCAAAAAGGAGTAAAGAATAGATTACACACCAGCTGGTTTTATGTTTGCATTTTCCATGCCACCTGAGTCCAATTGTCCATCACTAAGCAGGATCCAGAAAACTCATAACCCTTTTTGGATTCTATTTCTAGGTTTAAATTATTTATAATTTTCTTACATGTCTAATGAACTCCATAAATTGTTGTTTAACATCAGGGAGTTCTGTAACTGTTGTTATGTTAACAGTTCTGAATTTGTTTATGGCTTGTACCATGTTGTGGTTCTGCGCCGCTCTGCCTGCGCTGCGTTACCATCCACAGCTGCTACAGCAGGTGTGATTGAATCTTGTGTACATACCGGATACAATCCATAGGGGACTGGTCCCTCGGGTACAGTATATGCTGGAGGTGCAGATGCCAGACTAGAGACCACACATCCAGTTTGTTTAGGATGCACTCCTGGTCTTTTGACATTACATGCTGTGCACTTTTTAGTTTGCCAATGCATAAGTTTAGGGCATCCGCATCTCCAAGTATATTTTGTAGGTTTGTTATTTTTAAGTAATGGCAACCATTCACTGATAGATTTCCTAAACCTAACGGATTTCCTAACATTTGGTCCTTCACAGGGTTTACATTTGTAAGACCAGGGTGTCTGACAAACTGGACATATTGTGTCATCTGGTGGGTTACAATGTCCACAATTTGGACATGCCCAGTACGGATACCCTTTGGTTTTCTTGGGACCTCTACGTCTCATTGTTTCCTGTCTTGATGTGTCTGCATTATCCCAGTCATCCAAATTTATTAGGGACATTTGTTCCAGAATTTGGTCTACCTCTTCTAACTCTTTCTCATACTGAAGTAACTCACCCGTATCAATCCACAACTCAAGCCTACGCTCCAGTTTATTATCCTTCACATATCTCCCATAGGTTACCCTGATCTGTTTCAACCTGTCCGGATCCAGAGTGCCATCAATAGACAACCCTGCCCGTTGAAACAACTGCCTCATACCCTTCAAGCATTGCTCACCATGTACATTCTTCATAATGTCCATGGCACTCCGAGGTGCTTCATCCGAAGGATAAGTATTTGTATTTCCCATACTTATTGGCCAGTAAGTATTCAGAATCTGGGAAATATCAGTAGCCTGGATCTAATGGATCCTCTGAGATATAACTGTGAGGAAAATTGCCTGGAGCAGAGGTGATTTGTAACCAATTTTTACCTATGTTACTATCCTTTGGAATGAAATGACATCCCATCAATATGAACACATCATCTGGGTTTTCTCTATTTTCCCAAACCCCTTCTTCTGCAGAGTACACTACTGCTTTTAAAACAAATGGATGTCCCTCCCCTAACTTATGTATGATAGCTATGCAGACACAATCCTGACAGGACATTTAACTTGCATCCATTGCTCGCACCAGTCCTGTGTTTACAGATCACAGAAGAGAGAGAAAAAAAGTTTTAAACGACTTCCGTTCGCTATAATTTTTAAAGCGACAGGACATGCTATGGTACTAAAAAGGTATGCAAGTCAGATGCAATGATACTTTACTGTGATTACAACTTAGACTCTTATATTGTGTACAATATACTGCTCTGAATCTTTCAATTCAGAAAGTATATCTGACCACTTCCTTCCAATGTCTCTTACTGTAGGAATGAAATGGCAACAAATTGGTACAAAAATGTCAAATCTTTCTTCCCAAGGTTCAGAAAATAGGGGAGATTCTCCTGAACTACAAATATAATGTAAATAAAATGTCTGATCGTGGTGCGCCTTTACTAAGAGTACTACACACTTACTAAGGGGACATGTTTGTTTCATAACTCTGAGTTCTTTTTAAAGTCTTCCTACACTATCTTACACATTTATACTGCAGTAACACTGACTTAACCTACATTCTAATTCTCTTTACAAGACAGACAAGACAGTGTTCCAGCCCTCAAGTGCCACATGGGTCACTTAAGTATGCGTATAGGATTGCTACCGCACCGGATCACCTGACCAGACTCATTGGATGTTTTGACTACGCCACTTCAATCGCCTGATTATTTGAGGTATACAGACCAAGTACACGGGTCCCAGGAGCCACTACCACCAGTGAAGGCAGCTGCAGCAACGTCCAGTTTAACAACCCATCAGTTGATTATGTATACACACTCTAAATACTCAGGAAAATTCACGCTCACATTCATTGATTCATACGCCTTTGTAACATATATAAGCACATATAAGCAAGAGAATAGAAGGAAAATGAGAAAATCAACCTGCTTACTGAGTGAACTTTGTGTGCACGATCCCGATCCCTGTCTAGCAGTGGAACAGATTGGACCTTTAACGGAATGAGAGTCTACAGAGAAATATCTCTACGTACCATGCATGGGTTTTGAGTCTCAGTCCAGGAACCGTCCGCCCAGTCGTCCGCTGTTCGACAGGTGATGTGGATCTCAGTGGGAATCTCCAGATTGATAAAGGTAACCCCAGGACAGGGCATCCCTCGCTGATCCAAGCTCAAACACACACTCAATCGGTCAGCATCAGGTTCATTCATGGCTGCAGCCAGTTACCAGTTAAATAAAGAGAGTGAAGTAGGAAATAGCAGAAGCAGAAGTAGATTTTATTTCCTGAAAACAGCATATTATAAAGGAATACATATTTGCATTAGAGATGAGCGCCTGAAATTTTTCGGGTTTTGTGTTTTGGTTTTGGGTTCGGTTCCGCGGCCGTGTTTTGGGTTCGAACGCGTTTTGGCAAAACCTCACCGAATTTTTTTTGTCGGATTCGGGTGTGTTTTGGATTCGGGTGTTTTTTTCAAAAAACACTAAAAAACAGCTTAAATCATAGAATTTGGGGGTCATTTTGATCCCAAAGTATTATTAACCTCAAAAACCATAATTTACACTCATTTTCAGTCTATTCTGAATACCTCACACCTCACAATATTATTTTTAGTCCTAAAATTTGCACCGAGGTCGCTGTGTGAGTAAGATAAGCGACCCTAGTGGCCGACACAAACACCGGGCCCATCTAGGAGTGGCACTGCAGTGTCACGCAGGATGTCCCTTCCAAAAAACCCTCCCCAAACAGCACATGACGCAAAGAAAAAAAGAGGCGCAATGAGGTAGCTGTGTGAGTAAGATTAGCGACCCTAGTGGCCGACACAAACACCGGGCCCATCTAGGAGTGGCACTGCAGTGTCACGCTGGATGGCCCTTCCAAAAAACCCTCCCCAAACAGCACATGACGCAAAGAAAAAAAGAGGCGCAATGAGGTAGCTGTGTGAGTAAGATTAGCGACCCTAGTGGCCGACACAAACACCGGGCCCATCTAGGAGTGGCACTGCAGTGTCACGCAGGATGTCCCTTCCAAAAAACCCTCCCCAAACAGCACATGACGCAAAGAAAAAAAGAGGCGCAATGAGGTAGCTGTGTGAGTAAGATTAGCGACCCTAGTGGCCGACACAAACACCGGGCCCATCTAGGAGTGGCACTGCAGTGTCACGCAGGATGGCCCTTCCAAAAAACCCTCCCCAAACAGCACATGACGCAAAGAAAAAAAGAGGCGCAATGAGGTAGCTGTGTGAGTAAGATTAGCGACCCTAGTGGCCGACACAAACACCGGGCCCATCTAGGAGTGGCACTGCAGTGTCACGCAGGATGTCCCTTCCAAAAAACCCTCCAAAATCAGCACATGATGCAAAGAAAAAGAAAAGAAAAAAGAGGTGCAAGATGGAATTGTCCTTGGGCCCTCCCACCCACCCTTATGTTGTATAAACAAAACAGGACATGCACACTTTAACCAACCCATCATTTCAGTGACAGGGTCTGCCACACGACTGTGACTGATATGACGGGTTGGTTTGGACCCCCCCCAAAAAAGAAGCAATTAATCTCTCCTTGCACAAACTGGCTCTACAGAGGCAAGATGTCCACCTCATCTTCACCCTCCGATATATCACCGTGTACATCCCCCTCCTCACAGATTATCAATTCGTCCCCACTGGAATCCACCATCTCAGCTCCCTGTGTACTTTGTGGAGGCAATTGCTGCTGGTCAATGTCTCCGCGGAGGAATTGATTATAATTCATTTTAATGAACATCATCTTCTCCACATTTTCTGGATGTAACCTCGTACGCCGATTGCTGACAAGGTGAGCGGCGGCACTAAACACTCTTTCGGAGTACACACTTGTGGGAGGGCAACTTAGGTAGAATAAAGCCAGTTTGTGCAAGGGCCTCCAAATTGCCTCTTTTTCCTGCCAGTATAAGTACGGACTGTGTGACGTGCCTACTTGGATGCGGTCACTCATATAATCCTCCACCATTCTATCAATGTTGAGAGAATCATATGCAGTGACAGTAGACGACATGTCCGTAATCGTTGTCAGGTCCTTCAGTCCGGACCAGATGTCAGCATCAGCAGTCGCTCCAGACTGCCCTGCATCACCGCCAGCGGGTGGGCTCGGAATTCTGAGCCTTTTCCTCGCACCCCCAGTTGCGGGAGAATGTGAAGGAGGAGATGTTGACAGGTCGCGTTCCGCTTGACTTGACAATTTTGTCACCAGCAGGTCTTTCAACCCCAGCAGACCTGTGTCTGCCGGAAAGAGAGATCCAAGGTAGGCTTTAAATCTAGGATCGAGCACGGTGGCCAAAATGTAGTGCTCTGATTTCAACAGATTGACCACCCGTGAATCCTTGTTAAGCGAATTAAGGGCTGCATCCACAAGTCCCACATGCCTAGCGGAATCGCTCCCTTTTAGCTCCTTCTTCAATGCCTCCAGCTTCTTCTGCAAAAGCCTGATGAGGGGAATGACCTGACTCAGGCTGGCAGTGTCTGAACTGACTTCACGTGTGGCAAGTTCAAAGGGCATCAGAACCTTGCACAACGTTGAAATCATTCTCCACTGCACTTGAGACAGGTGCATTCCACCTCCTATATCGTGCTCAATTGTATAGGCTTGAATGGCCTTTTGCTGCTCCTCCAACCTCTGAAGCATATAGAGGGTTGAATTCCACCTCGTTACCACTTCTTGCTTCAGATGATGGCAGGGCAGGTTCAGTAGTTTTTGGTGGTGCTCCAGTCTTCTGTACGTGGTGCCTGTACGCCGAAAGTGTCCCGCAATTTTTCTGGCCACCGACAGCATCTCTTGCACGCCCCTGTCGTTTTTTAAAAAATTCTGCACCACCAAATTCAAGGTATGTGCAAAACATGGGACGTGCTGGAATTTGCCCATATTTAATGCACACACAATATTGCTGGCGTTGTCCGATGCCACAAATCCACAGGAGAGTCCAATTGGGGTAAGCCATTCCGCGATGATCTTCCTCAGTTGCCGTAAGAGGTTTTCAGCTGTGTGCGTATTCTGGAAAGCGGTGATACAAAGCGAAGCCTGCCTAGGAAAGAGTTGGCGTTTGCGAGATGCTGCTACTGGTGCCGCCGCTGCTGTTCTTGCGGCGGGAGTCCATACATCTACCCAGTGGGCTGTCACAGTCATATAGTCCTGACCCTGCCCTGCTCCACTTGTCCACATGTCCGTGGTTAAGTGGACATTGGGTACAACTGCATTTTTTAGGACACTGGTGAGTCTTTTTCTGACGTCCGTGTACATTCTCGGTATCGCCTGCCTAGAGAAGTGGAACCTAGATGGTATTTGGTAACGGGGGCACACTGCCTCAATAAATTGTCTAGTTCCCTGTGAACTAACGGCGGATACCGGACGCACGTCTAACACCAACATAGTTGTCAAGGCCTCAGTTATCCGCTTTGCAGTAGGATGACTGCTGTGATATTTCATCTTCCTCGCAAAGGACTGTTGAACAGTCAATTGCTTACTGGAAGTAGTACAAGTGGGCTTACGACTTCCCCTCTGGGATGACCATCGACTCCCAGCGGCAACAACAGCAGCGCCAGCAGCAGTAGGCGTTACACGCAAGGATGCATCGGAGGAATCCCAGGCAGGAGAGGACTCGTCAGAATTGCCAGTGACATGGCCTGCAGGACTATTGGCATTCCTGGGGAAGGAGGAAATTGACACTGAGGGAGTTGGTGGGGTGGTTTGCGTGAGCTTGGTTACAAGAGGAAGGGATTTACTGGTCAGTGGACTGCTTCCGCTGTCACCCAAAGTTTTTGAACTTGTCACTGACTTATTATGAATGCGCTGCAGGTGACGTATAAGGGAGGATGTTCCGAGGTGGTTAACGTCCTTACCCCTACTTATTACAGCTTGACAAAGGGAACACACGGCTTGACACCTGTTGTCCGCATTTCTGGTGAAATACCTCCACACCGAAGAGCTGATTTTTTTGGTATTTTCACCTGGCATGTCAACGGCCATATTCCTCCCACGGACAACAGGTGTCTCCCCGGGTGCCTGACTTAAACAAACCACCTCACCATCAGAATCCTCCTGGTCAATTTCCTCCCCAGCGCCAGCAACACCCATATCCTCCTCATCCTGGTGTACTTCAACACTGACATCTTCAATCTGACTATCAGGAACTGGACTGCGGGTGCTCCTTCCAGCACTTGCAGGGGGCGTGCAAATGGTGGAAGGCGCATGCTCTTCACGTCCAGTGTTGGGAAGGTCAGGCATCGCAACCGACACAATTGGACTCTCCTTGTGGATTTGGGATTTCGAAGAATGCACAGTTCGTTGCTGTGCTGCTTTTGCCAGCTTGAGTCTTTTCATTTTTCTAGCGAGAGGCTGAGTGCTTCCATCCTCATGTGAAGCTGAACCACTAGCCATGAACATAGGCCAGGGCCTCAGCCGTTCCTTGCCACTCCGTGTGGTAAATGGCATATTGGCAAGTTTACGCTTCTCCTCCGACAATTTTATTTTAGGTTTTGGAGTCCTTTTTTTTCTGATATTTGGTGTTTTGGATTTGACATGCTCTGTACTATGACATTGGGCATCGGCCTTGGCAGACGACGTTGCTGGCATTTCATCGTCTCGGCCATGACTAGTGGCAGCAGCTTCAGCACGAGGTGGAAGTGGATCTTGATCTTTCCCTAATTTTGGAACCTCAACATTTTTGTTCTCCATATTTTAATAGGCACAACTAAAAGGCACCTCAGGTAAACAATGCAGATGGATGGATTGGATACTAGTATACAATTATGGACGGGCTGCCGAGTGCCGACACAGAGGTAGCCACAGCCGTGAACTACCGCACTGTACTGTGTCTGCTGCTAATATATAGACTGGTTGATAAAGAGATAGTATACTCGTAACTAGTATGTATGTATAAAGAAAGAAAAAAAACAAACCACGGTTAGGTGGTATATACAATTATGGACGGGCTGCCGAGTGCCGACACAGAGGTAGCCACAGCCGTGAACTACCGCACTGTACTGTGTCTGCTGCTAATATAGACTGGTTGATAAAGAGATAGTATACTCGTAACTAGTATGTATGTATAAAGAAAGAAAAAAAAACCACGGTTAGGTGGTATATACAATTATGGACGGGCTGCCGAGTGCCGACACAGAGGTAGCCACAGCCGTGAACTACCGCACTGTACTGTGTCTGCTGCTAATATATAGACTGGTTGATAAAGAGATAGTATACTCGTAACTAGTATGTATGTATAAAGAAAGAAAAAAAAACCACGGTTAGGTGGTATATACAATTATGGACGGGCTGCCGAGTGCCGACACAGAGGTAGCCACAGCCGTGAACTACCGCACTGTACTGTGTCTGCTGCTAATATATAGACTGGTTGATAAAGAGATAGTATACTCGTAACTAGTATGTATGTATAAAGAAAGAAAAAAAAACCACGGTTAGGTGGTATATACAATTATGGACGGGCTGCCGAGTGCCGACACAGAGGTAGCCACAGCCGTGAACTACCGCACTGTACTGTGTCTGCTGCTAATATATAGACTGGTTGATAAAGAGATAGTATACTCGTAACTAGTATGTATGTATAAAGAAAGAAAAAAAAACACGGTTAGGTGGTATATACAATTATGGACGGGCTGCCGAGTGCCGACACAGAGGTAGCCACAGCTGTGAACTACCGCACTGTACTGTGTCTGCTGCTAATATATAGACTGGTTGATAAAGAGATAGTATACTCGTAACTAGTATGTATGTATAAAGAAAGAAAAAAAAAACACGGTTAGGTGGTATATACAATTATGGACGGGCTGCCGAGTGCCGACACAGAGGTA
Source organism: Pseudophryne corroboree (assembly GCF_028390025.1). Classification (NCBI taxonomy): domain Eukaryota; kingdom Metazoa; phylum Chordata; class Amphibia; order Anura; family Myobatrachidae; genus Pseudophryne; species Pseudophryne corroboree. Next base: position 802,756,689 of record NC_086445.1, read on the forward strand.
GCCACAGCCGTGAACTACCGCACTGTACTGTGTCTGCTGCTAATATAGACTGGTTGATAAAGAGATAGTATACTCGTAACTAGTATGTATGTATAAAGAAAGAAAAAAAAACCACGGTTAGGTGGTATATACAATTATGGACGGGCTGCCGAGTGCCGACACAGAGGTAGCCACAGCCGTGAACTACCGCACTGTACTGTGTCTGCTGCTAATATATAGACTGGTTGATAAAGAGATAGTATACTCGTAACTAGTATGTATGTATAAAGAAAGAAAAAAAAAACACGGTTAGGTGGTATATACAATTATGGACGGGCTGCCGAGTGCCGACACAGAGGTAGCCACAGCCGTGAACTACCGCACTGTACTGTGTCTGCTGCTAATATAGACTGGTTGATAAAGAGATAGTATACTCGTAACTAGTATGTATGTATAAAGAAAGAAAAAAAAACCACGGTTAGGTGGTATATACAATTATGGACGGGCTGCCGAGTGCCGACACAGAGGTAGCCACAGCCGTGAACTACCGCACTGTACTGTGTCTGCTGCTAATATAGACTGGTTGATAAAGAGATAGTATACTCGTAACTAGTATGACTATAAAGAAAGAAAAAAAAACCACGGTTAGGTGGTATATACAATTATGGACGGGCTGCCGAGTGCCGACACAGAGGTAGCCACAGCCGTGAACTACCGCACTGTACTGTGTCTGCTGCTAATATAGACTGGTTGATAAAGAGATAGTATACTACTAATATTATATATACTGGTGGTCAGGTCACTGGTCACTAGTCACACTGGCAGTGGCACTCCTGCAGCAAAAGTGTGCACTGTTTAATTTTAATATAATATTATGTACTCCTGGCTCCTGCTATAACCTATAACTGGCACTGCAGTAGTGCTCCCCAGTCTCCCCCACAATTATAAGCTGTGTGAGCTGAGCAGTCAGACAGATATATAATATATATAGATGATGCAGCACACTGGCCTGAGCCTGAGCAGTGCACACAGATATGGTATGTGACTGACTGAGTCACTGTGTGTATCGCTTTTTTCAGGCAGAGAACGGATATATTAAATAAACTGCACTGTGTGTCTGGTGGTCACTCACTATATAATATATTATGTACTCCTGGCTCCTGCTATAACCTATAACTGGCACTGCAGTAGTGCTCCCCAGTCTCCCCCACAATTATAAGCTGTGTGAGCTGAGCAGTCAGACAGATATATATAATATTATATATAGATAATAGATGATGCAGCACACTGGCCTGAGCCTGAGCAGTGCACACAGATATGGTATGTGACTGAGTCACTGTGTGCTGTGTATCGCTTTTTTCAGGCAGAGAACGGATTATAAAGTAAACTGCACTGTCCTCACTAGTAAACTCTCTCCACTCAGTCTCTACACTTCTACAGTAACAGTACTCCTCCTAGTCAGCTCCAGTAAATCTCTCTCAGTCTCTTATAATCTAAATGGAGAGGACGCCAGCCACGTCCTCTCCCTATCAATCTCAATGCACGTGTGAAAATGGCGGCGACGCGCGGCTCCTTATATAGAATCCGAGTCTCGCGATAGAATCCGAGCCTCGCGAGAATCCGACAGCGTCATGATGACGTTCGGGCGCGCTCGGGTTAACCGAGCAAGGCGGGAAGATCCGAGTCGCTCGGACCCGTGAAAAAAAACATGAAGTTCTGGCGGGTTCGGATTCAGAGAAACCGAACCCGCTCATCTCTAATTTGCATACAGTGTCGTAATTTCCTTACACACAGCTTAATCCTATTGGTTAATGACCTCTTTAATTCTATTGGTTAACATACTTTCTAATCCTATTGGTTAATAAACTCCTATCTTATACGTAACATGTTTACCAACGTCTATATTTTTTATATGTGCTCTTAAGTGGAATAACTGGGGGTTTTTACTAACCTCGAAACCTACATATGTCTGGTTATGTTTTCACACCTGCTATACCGCAAACTGACAAATACCCTTTGAAGCTCACATGTCTAGCTGCTGACATTATATTTCTGCTAGGAAATTACCGTAAAATATATCTTAGATAAAGGTCATAACTTCACAATATGGGTTCAAACAAAGTACAATGTCTGGTACTTTTTTCTGTATCAGCACTAAGCTAAAATAACAATTAGAAACAGATTATCAGATATTAATTACATGTGGAGGTCTATGAACAAGTATGGCTTCCATCTTTATCACCCTGATCAAGCCACTTCCCTTTACAATGTATCCCTTACTTCTGCTCTTTCCTCTGTCACTCCACCAACCACTATTCATCCTCGCAAATTAACACCTCAACCCTGGCACACCAAATGCACCAGATATCTGCAAAAATGTTCACGCACTGCTGAGCGACACTGGAGGAAATCATGCTCTAAGGCAGACTTCCTCCATTTCAAACGTATGTTCTCATCCTTCAGTGCTGCTCTTTTCCTCGCTAAATAGTGCTTGCGAATGGCACACACCTAGTTATGGACCTGCCCGGCGGTGATCTCTTTGGCCCCCCATTCTTGATACTTCATTGTATCTACAATTGTCCACAACCTCCTCTTTATTCTCACTTCCTTACTTACCCTACGCAATGCAGACATGTCATTCTTCTTTCACAGTCTTAGGGGGCATACACACATGGAGATTTGTATTTTCTGTCTAGATTGCTTAGAAATTAAGCACGGATCGCTCCGTGTGTATACCCCATAGCGACGGCCATGCGCAGTCCCGTACGTCGCCATCGCTCGCTCAGATCTTTAGCACATGCAGGCAAGATCTAGTTAGACCGCCTAGCATGTGCATAAAGAACACTTGTTAGCACAGATCGCTCAGCACACATCGCTGTATGTATAGTGGTGTATAGCGATGTGTGCTGAGTGATCTGTGGTAACCTAGATCGCTTATCAGACAGGCACAAGTCACCCCGTGTGTATGCCCCATAACTCTTCTCATTGCTTTGTTTTCTTTTTTTGTATCTTGCTGACAACACATAGACTCACCACCACAACATGCACCTCATAAAAATTGGCATCAGTTCATATCATGTGGGCATATGACAAGGATGCATGCAGTGTCGGACTGGAGCATGAAGGGCACACTGGGGGTATGCAGTGGTAGGGGCCCATGATCAGAGGTGTGGCCAGCCAACAAAGGGGGTGTGGCCAGCCACCACAGAGGTTTGGTTAACCATTATAGAGTACCTGGTCTGGACTCCTTGATAATCTATATAGTAATTAATGCTAGTGCATGCATGATAATGTGCCAGACTAATGACAGCAATGTACTGTAGAGAATACATCATAGTTCTGTGCAGTATAAGGTAACATACTGTATGTATAATATATAATTCAAGTGCACAGTCTAGAACCTGATCCCTAGAGGAGGAGGGCCCCCCAGGCAGTGGAGCCTACTGGTGGTTTCCCCTGTACCTCAGTCCGAGCCTGGGTCAGTCTGAGCCTGGATGCATGCATAAAAATTAAGGGAAAAAAAGCCTTAGAGGTATGCACCAACTAAACTCATCAGGTGCCTCCTATCTCCACGTCTGCAATATGTTACATCAGTAAACATAACTGCTAAATTTCAGCTTTGAATCCTTGATATTCAACAAGGATTCTGCTTTATGCACACAACATATTCTTTCCTAAAAGCTTACAGTACAAATGTTTCTTTTATGCAGTGCTTTAAAATACAGCGTTACCATTTCTGGTCTTGTGGCCATGCCTTACAAAAATAAATTGTGGTAGTACTGTGGTTCAGATGCAATATAACATATTTATATTAATCATGCTTACACAAGCAATTTCAAATCATTCTCAATGTTATATTGCAGTGCCTTGTTTCCATGACAACTCGTAAGCTAAAAGACATTTGATATCTTTCATATATCCACTTGTGTTTATCTGTAGCACAGTACAATACAGCAGAGTGTGTGACTGATAGTGTTACTACAGCAACAGCATAGATGGGAAAAGGTTGGTGAAGACATTTATAGTTGTGGTGCATGCTGTAACACATTCCTAAAGCACATTTTAGCTGTAACTTTCAAGCTGCTTGCACAGCCATGTTGTGTTTACTTAAGAAAGCTGCGATATCATGCCAGAGACGTTGAAATTCAAGGATCAGAAATTAAATTGTGAATCTATATAGATATAATAGATAAACTTAAACATAGAAAATAGCCATTAAACAGTAAGTGGGAAGAGAACATTTACATTTGTTTTCCTTGTGTTTCCTGGACCCTGACAAAATCATGTATACATATTTATATATATATATATATATATATAAACAATAGAAAAAAACGTGTACACACACCTAGACAAAGGGGCTACGGGCCCCCAAACGTTGCTTCTGTGATGATATTTTGAATACACTTATTGAAGATTTCATCACCTTAAAGACCTGGAGTGACACTTTTTTTTTCAATTGTCTATACTAATATTGGAGGGCACCCAGGCAATTTTACAATACAAGGACCTGGAGTGCCAGCACCATTGCTGCTATTTATATATATATATATATATATGTAGAATTTAGATCCGCGCACACTGCGGTTTGTCCAGAGTTTGTTTGCTCATGTGGTGCCTGCTCATCCACTCCTGCCAGGAGTAAGGGATTTCTAAATAATATCAAGAACAAGGAGAGTGTTAGGCGCCGGGGTCCGCTCGTCGGTGCGGCCCGGCGCCTAGCAACCAGGGACGCCGTGCGCGTACAGCCGCCGGCTCCCTGGCAACGCTAGACGCCGGGCGCACGGAGCCGCTCTGACCTTAGCAACGGGGACGCCACGTTCAGCCGCGTTCCCCGTTGCTGGGTCTGTCCTGATTACCTCATGGTGTGCTGGCCGTGCAGCATGCAAGCTGCACGGCATTTCAGTTGATTACCCTGTCTGGATTTTGATTGGAGGGTTCCTGAATAAAGGCACCCTCAGGACTCCTTACAGACGCCGGTGATAGCTTCCTGTTTGCCTGTGTCTGCTACAGAGAGTTTCCAGTCCTGCTCTATCCGGTTGTTCCTGTCCTCAGAGATCCTGTACTCGGAAGTTTGTCATCTGTTCCTGGAGTCTGACCGAGCACCTTTAACATCTTGTGGTGTTCGTGAGTCGCGGCTCAGCCGTGTGTTGCGGCTTGTCCGCTTACTGTTTATTATTTAGTTTACTTGTGTTCTGGAGCTTTTGCGGAGGATTCCGCTCCCACAGATCCACTCTGGTATCCAGCGGTGCTGGATAGGAGTAACGGATCAGGGGATCTTTGGTTGTCCTTTTCCCTGGCGGCTAGTCCGCACATACCTTTGGTTTAAGTTAGTTAGCTTGTAACCCCTGGCCTGGTTGCTTAGTCAGAGGGCCCCTTGTTATCACCCTGTCTCGGACTTCCCCTTGTCTCCCTTTAAGACCTGCGGGGGCATCGGGGTTGGGCAGACATAATCCGCCCTTCGAACGCGGCTGCCATGGGCTCAAGCAACCATAGTCTCGCAGGGGATTTCTGATAACACGGGCGAGACAACGGAGTTAGGGTGCCAGGGGTTACTAGGCTCTCCTGCTCCCACAACCAGCTTATTTTCCCTGTACTCAGACCTCTGCCATAAGATCTCCTCCGGTCTGGAGTACAGGAATCATAACATTATCACCGGCCCGACAAAAGAAAATTTTTTAATTAACAGGAGTTAATTTTTTCACTTATTCAGTTGGGAGATTTTGTCGGCCTCATGAATCCCGCCGGTATTGGGCCAAATCCTGGCCAGCTTCTAGTTAGTCAGATTCAAGAACTTACTCAGATGGTTCAGGATCTGTCCCTCCGGGTGAGGTCACAGGAAGATCTGTTACGGAGTTCCCCGAGGGTCATCCCTGAACCAAAAATGCATCTGCCTGACCGTTTTTCTGGGGATAGAAAACAGTTTTTTAATTTTAAAGAGTCTTGTAAACTTTATTTTCGTTTAAGACCAGTCTCCTCAGGTACGGAGGCTCAGCGGGTTGGAATTATTATTTCTCTGCTTCAGGGGGATCCTCAGACCTGGGCTTTTGGTTTAAAGACAGACGATCCGGCCTTATCGTCTGTAGACGCCTTTTTAAAATCTTTAGGGCTATTGTATGACGACCCTGATAGAGAGGCGTCCGCTGAGAGTCAGTTGCGTGCTCTTAGACAGGGTAGGAATCCCGCAGAGAATTATTGTACGGAGTTTCGCCGTTGGTCGAACGACTGTGGATGGAATGACCCAGCTCTGCGCAGTCAGTTTCGCCTCGGCTTATCTGAATCTATAAAAGACAGTCTCCTTCAGTATCCCGCTCCTGAGACTCTCGATAAACTCATGGAGCTCTCTATTAAGATAGATCGTCGGCTCAGAGAGCGGAGGGCTGAAAAAGGGGCATCTGTCGGGTCTACTCCTTGTGTGCTTTCCATTCCTGTAGACATGGAGGAGCCTATGCAGATAGGTCTCTCCAAACTGTCTCCTGAAGAAAGAACCAGGAGGCAAAATTCTGGTCTTTGTTTATACTGTGGAGGTAAGGGACATTTTGCCCGTAGTTGTCCGAACAAATCGGGAAACTTCCTGACCAAGTGAATTGTGAGGGGGTTCACTTTGGTCTGCAGCTCATCTCCTCAAATAACTCACTGTTAGTTCCTGCTAAAGTTTCCTTTGGCAGCCTCTGTTCCTCGGTCTCTGCTTTTGTGGACAGTGGAGCTGCAGGGAACTTTATGGATTTAACATGGGCCAAGGCCTTAGGTATTCCTCAGTTAACCTTGGGTAGGTGTGTCACCATGCATGGTTTAGATGGGAGTCCCTTGTCCAATGGGGTTATTTCTCTAGGTACACCTCCTGTTTTACTCTCGGTGGGAGCCCTGCATTCTGAAAAGATTGAGTTTTTCCTTACTCATTGTCCAGCAGTTCCTGTGGTTCTGGGTCACCCTTGGCTGGCCTTTCATAATCCCATCATTGATTGGCAGTCGGGGGAGATCTTACAATGGGGTACCATCTGTAATAAAGAATGTATTACGCTTCCTATCCGAGTAGCTGCCGCCGTTCCTGCACCCATTCCTGAGGAATATCAGGATTTTGTTGACGTGTTTTCCAAGGGCAATGCGGATATTCTGCCTCCCCATAGGCCTTACGATTGTGCCATTGAGCTAATTCCTGGTGCCACGTTGCCTAAAGGAAGGTTATATGCATTGTCTGGTCCTGAAACTGTGGCCATGAATGAGTATGTGAAAGAAAGCCTTGGGAAAGGTTTTATCAGGCCATCTAAATCCCCTTTAAGTGCAGGTTTCTTCTTCGTAGAGAAGAAGGATGGTTCACTCAGACCCTGCATTGACTTTAGAGCTTTGAATAAAATCTCAGTAAAGAATACTTACCCTCTGCCGCTGATCTCTGTCCTCTTTGATCAGCTACGTTCGGCTGTGATTTTTTCTAAGATTGACCTTAGAGGAGCATATAACCTCATCAGAATCAAGTCAGGGGATGAGTGGAAAACGGCATTCAGTACTCAATCAGGCCACTATGAGTATCTGGTTATGCCATTCGGCCTGTCAAACGCTCCGGCAGTTTTCCAGGATCTCATTAATGATGTGCTCCGTGAATTTCTTGGAAGATTCGTTGTAGTCTACTTAGACGATATTTTGATATATTCTGACTCTGTAGAACAACATGTTACCCAGGTGCGTCAGGTGCTAAAGAAATTACGTGAAAATCACCTATATGCCAAACTGGAGAAGTGTGAATTTCATGTCACGGAGGTATCCTTTTTAGGGTACATTATTTCCCCTCGGGGATTCCGTATGGAACCAAAGAAGCTCCAAGCCATCCTTAGTTGGGCGCAACCCACCAACTTAAAAGCAATTCAGCGCTTTTTAGGGTTTGCGAACTACTATAGAAGATTTATTCACTCTTTCTCTGACCTAGTTGCTCCCATTGTGGCACTTACTAAGAAGGGAGCAGATCCTACCAATTGGTCATGTGAAGCTGAGTTATCTTTTCAGGCCTTGAAACAAGCCTTTGTCTCAGCCCCTGTCCTTAGACATCCCAACCCAGAATTGCCTTTCATTGTTGAGGTTGATGCCTCGGAGGTTGGAGTTGGGGCTATCCTTTCTCAGAAGGATCCAGATTCCCTTGAATTACATCCTTGTGCCTTTTTGTCCAGGAAATTCTCATCTGCAGAATCCAACTACGATGTTGGTAACCGGGAATTGCTGGCTATTAAATGGGCTTTCGAGGAGTGGAGGCATTGGCTTGAAGGAGCGACCCATACCATTTCAGTTTTGACTGATCACAAAAATCTTCAATACATTGAATCTGCTAAACGACTGAATGCCCGGCAGGCTCGTTGGGCTTTATTTTTTACTCGTTTCAAATTCATTATCACCTTCAGGCCAGGTTCCAAGAATACTAAGGCAGATGCCATGTCACGCAGTTTTCTTCCAGTTCAAGACAATAGTCCTGTTACTCCCATACTTCCGTCTTCAGTCATTCGGGCAGGCCTCACACAGGATGTATTTACCCAGTTAAAGCTGCTTCAACATCAAGCTCCTGGAAATACTCCTGCTGGTCGTCTTTTTGTCCCTGAGTTTTTGAGAGCTACTGTTTTGGCGGAGTTTCATGATAGCAAGGTTGCCGGGCATCCGGGAATCGCTAAGACTTTGGAATTAGTTTCCCGCTCAGTATGGTGGCCTGGTCTTTCCAAAGACATTAAAGAGTTTGTTTTTTCTTGTCAGGTCTGTGCACAGCATAAAGTTCCCCGTTCTTTGCCTATAGGTCAACTTATGCCCTTGAATGTTCCCCTTAGGCCATGGTCGCATATCTCCATGGATTTTGTGGTGGACCTCCCTCTGTCAGCCGGATGCCGAGTCATATGGGTGGTAGTGGATCGTTTTAGCAAAATGGCCCATTTCATTGCTCTTCCCCGATTGCCATCTGCCCAGGGATTGGCAGTCTTGTTCCTCCGCCATGTTTTCAGACTCCATGGCTTACCCACTGATATTGTTTCTGATAGGGGTCCACAATTCATTGCACAATTTTGGAAGTCTTTTTGTGCTTCGTTAAAGATGAAATTATCTTTAACGTCCGGTTATCATCCCCAATCCAATGGGCAGACTGAGCGAGTTAACCAATCTCTAAAACAATATTTGCGTTTGTACTCGGCCAAACTCCAAAATGACTGGTCTGAGTTTCTTCCATTGGCGGAGTTTGCTTATAATAATGCCTGTCATTCCTCCACCAATGTGTCTCCATTTTTTGCAGTTTTTGGTTTTCACCCCAGAGCTAATTCATTTTTTCAACATTCCTCTGTCTCCTCTCTGGCCCTGACCTCTCATCTTAAACTTATTTGGAAAAAAGTGCACTTGGCTCTCAGAAAAGCAGCATTCCGGGAAAAAAGATTTTCTGACAGGCTCCGGCGGCCGTGCACTTTTAAAGTAGGAGACAGGGTGTGGTTGTCGACTCGCAACATTAAACTTCGACAAACCTCAGCCAGATTGGGTCCTAGATTTATTGGACCATTTCTCATTATCAAAAAAGTCAATCCAGTTGCTTTCCGGTTACGTTTACCAAAAACTTTACGGATCGGAAATACCTTCCATTGCTCATTACTGAAACCATATGTTTCGTCCAGTAGATTTCCTCGTAAAATATCTCAGGGGAGATCACCAATAAATGTACAGGGTCAGCAGGAGTTCTTGGTGGAGAAGGTTCTCGATTCCAAGTTGTCCCGGGGTCGGCTTTATTTTTTGGTACATTGGAGAGGTTATGGGCCAGAGGAAAGGTCTTGGGTCCTGGATGAGGATCTTCATGCCCCGAGGCTCAAAAGGGCATTTTTTCGAGAATTTCCTCAGAAACCCGGCTTTAGGGGTTCCTTGACCCCTCCTCAAGGGTGGGGTACTGTTAGGCGCCGGGGTCCGCTCGTCGGTGCGGCCCGGCGCCTAGCAACCAGGGACGCCGTGCGCGTACAGCCGCCGGCTCCCTGGCAACGCTAGACGCCGGGCGCACGGAGCCGCTCTGACCTTAGCAACGGGGACGCCACGTTCAGCCGCGTTCCCCGTTGCTGGGTCTGTCCTGATTACCTCATGGTGTGCTGGCCGTGCAGCATGCAAGCTGCACGGCATTTCAGTTGATTACCCTGTCTGGATTTTGATTGGAGGGTTCCTGAATAAAGGCACCCTCAGGACTCCTTACAGACGCCGGTGATAGCTTCCTGTTTGCCTGTGTCTGCTACAGAGAGTTTCCAGTCCTGCTCTATCCGGTTGTTCCTGTCCTCAGAGATCCTGTACTCGGAAGTTTGTCATCTGTTCCTGGAGTCTGACCGAGCACCTTTAACATCTTGTGGTGTTCGTGAGTCGCGGCTCAGCCGTGTGTTGCGGCTTGTCCGCTTACTGTTTATTATTTAGTTTACTTGTGTTCTGGAGCTTTTGCGGAGGATTCCGCTCCCACAGATCCACTCTGGTATCCAGCGGTGCTGGATAGGAGTAACGGATCAGGGGATCTTTGGTTGTCCTTTTCCCTGGCGGCTAGTCCGCACATACCTTTGGTTTAAGTTAGTTAGCTTGTAACCCCTGGCCTGGTTGCTTAGTCAGAGGGCCCCTTGTTATCACCCTGTCTCGGACTTCCCCTTGTCTCCCTTTAAGACCTGCGGGGGCATCGGGGTTGGGCAGACATAATCCGCCCTTCGAACGCGGCTGCCATGGGCTCAAGCAACCATAGTCTCGCAGGGGATTTCTGATAACACGGGCGAGACAACGGAGTTAGGGTGCCAGGGGTTACTAGGCTCTCCTGCTCCCACAACCAGCTTATTTTCCCTGTACTCAGACCTCTGCCATAAGATCTCCTCCGGTCTGGAGTACAGGAATCATAACAGAGAGCGCATCGGTGAATGATAATAAAAGGTAACACTTTACTATGTAAATATCCACGTACATGAAAGTTAAAATTGATGCACTTAGCCAGTCCTCCGATAACTGCCGCCTCGGGCTGAACCTTCTGCTGGCGGAGTATTTTTCCCGGAGAGATCGTCTGCTCTGTTCCAGACGCGTGGCTTGCATCTGTAGACGAAGTCGGTCTCCAGTCTGGAACAGAGCAGACGATCTCTCCGGGAAAAATACTCCGCCAGCAGAAGGTTCAGCCCGAGGCGGCAGTTATCGGAGGACTGGCTAAGTGCATCAATTTTAACTTTCATGTACGTGGATATTTACATAGTAAAGTGTTACCTTTTATTATCATTCACCGGTGCGCTCTCCTTATTCTTGATAATATATATATATATATATATATATATATCCACGTTGATCCTGCACTCTCATCTCATTAGTTCCAACGTTGCGGGTGCTCCCAATGAACCCAATCAGGTCCACTCGAACAGCAGTATTTCCACTAGGTGGAAGGTGCACTCTCGCTGAAATGAATGAAGTCCGTTCATAAAAAAGACTTTTATTGAGGAAGTCAAAAAGCCTTATATGTCGACGTTTCGGTCCGTATGACGAACCTTTCTCAAGACTAGTAACTCTTTAGGTTAACATCGTTCATCAAATCTTAATCATGTATCTATAAGATAAACAAAGTACAGACACATTCACATATACAGGGAACTAAGCCTCCCAGGCCAAGTAACATCCGATCAACTTCACATTGTATACTCAACTCTATACATTCACCATATCACCCAATTCTAATGTGTATGACCAAGCTGCTTTACATGAGTATACCACCGTCACCTGTGACATAGCCACCCAAACTCCTTACACCATATAATGTAAACAGCTCACCTAAGATCAGATTATTGTCATCAAAACTTTCTAGCACAAAAGGATAGCAAATCCGGACACAGCCATAAGAGTCATAGATGTGGATAATAATAGATATACATCTATAAATCAAATATAAACAATAAATTATACTAATGGTAGATAGAGATCACTTTCTTTATACTTCATTAAGAAGGATCACAGACATACCTGATCAAACAGATCCTGCTACCATGATACAGCTACAGGGTCACGGAAAGTGGGGCGTGCTGCATAAATAACAACAGAAACTACATCTATAAATCACTTCAATATAAGCTCAATAGCAGATGAAAATTGCACAAAATAATAACACTTACAGAGGTCGGGAGGGGAGCAGAGCGTCCCTGTGCTGCATGCCAAGTGACAGCACTGGGACTGCTATTTGTATGTCCCGGACCGGAAGTGACCGGATGCATCGTATGCAACATGCAAAAGCATCCCGCCAATGCAAGATCACGGCCCATATACCGCAAAGGGCTCTCAAATACCCCACAGACACGGCTTACTAGCAGCACGTCAAAACCTGCCGCCTAGAGCCACACTCAAATGCACCCACCGTGCTTAGAACGCTGCTCCGGCAGGACGCAGATCTCGTGCGTTCCACCTGCCGGAAATGCGTTCCAATAGACCGGAAATGACGCGGGTATGCACCCGATAAGCGGTATGAATCAAACAGCTCAGTGGGTAAACCCTAAATTAGGTTCCACCCAATATAGTGCACAAAAAGAGGCCCTACACAGGTGACGGGGAGAAAAATTACGTCAAACACCAACTTTCATGTATCCTAAAGGTTAACTCCAATTCAGATACCAAAATAATATGTGGTGTAATCATGGAAAATGACAAACAATCAGCAACATTCAGATGCCTAGGCCTGGGGGGCAGTCCTTACAGACAAACATCACATTATGGTACTATTACAAACATAAATTACTACATATATATATTTTCTCTCATAGGAACCGTTGGTGCCTAATAGTATTAGGCTACCTATATGTACACTAGATTAATATGTTGAATAACCCTATGCAGATAAATTACATAATGCGATTAAAACAGATTACATAAATAGCATCATCGCCTAGTGTTATGCACAGTAGGGAGAACCGAAGAATTCGTCCTCTAAAACAAATGTTTATATCAATTTTCACAGTTGTAACTGGTCCCAAAAATTCATTAAATGATATATACATGAACAAGGGGAAGAAAAAATAAAATCGTATTACAAAAAAACATTAAATGGATTGGACTCATTAAGTCCTCTGGGTGCGACCGTATCCAACCGATGTATCCAATAACTTTCACGTCTCTTCAACAGCAGGGACCGGTCGCCACCAGTAGGACATGGTGGAATCCAATCAATTAATTTACATTTTAGACTGGCAACTTGGTGTTTTGCTGTTAAAAAGTGCCTGGCTACCGGTTTATCCGTTTTGCCTGTGGCCAATGCAGTATGAATCGAGGATCGATGATTAGCCATCCGATCACGAAATGGCCGTGTAGTCAGACCAACATATACAAGCCCACATGGACACTTAAGGATATAAATTACATGGTCTAACCGACAATGTAGATGATATCTTAGCTTAATCACCTTACCAGAATGGGGATGATAAAACACCGGACCAGTCAACATAGATCTACATGTGGTGCAGCTACCACAAGAGTAGCTGCCTGGTTTTGACTGCATCACTTGAAATGGAGTCAGTTCTTTTTTTGGAAACATGGTAGGGTGCATCAATAGTTGTCTAAGATTCGCGCCTCTACGATAAGCTACCATAGGTGTATTCATTTTAGAAAAAGGAAGATTGACATCCGAAGCTACAATCGGCCAATGTTTCCTTAGTGATTTCCGTATAGTGGTAGCATTGTCAAACTGTGTAGGGAAAATCATGCGATCTACGTTTTTATTAGACTTACTCTGTTGACCCAAAAAGATTTTTGTTGCTCTATTTAGGCATTTGGCTAATGTTCTAGGTGAATATCCTCGACTCAAAAATCGAGAGGTCACCTCTGAACATTGTATATTTCTGCGGTCTGGTTCAGAGTTGATACGCATGATTCGTAGATATTGTGAAATAGGAAGGCTTTCTTTTAAAGCAGGAGGATGAAAGCTATCTGCCTGTAACAGCAGATTACGATCTGTGGATTTACGAAAAACCGTAGAGATGAAACCTGCATCCGTTCTAATAACGGTAACGTCGAGAAAATTAATTTCGGTAGATGAGATGGTATGAGTCAAGCGAATAGGGCTATCTAATGCATTTAATTCATTGACCATACAATTGAACTCGGATTCAGTACCTCGCCAAAGTAAAAAGATATCGTCTATGAATCTACGATAGAAGATTATCTTATGGCCATAGATAGGTAATAAATGTGTGTTCTCATAATCAGCCATATAAAGATTGGCATATGCAGGGGCCAAATTAGACCCCATTGCGGTGCCTGCAATTTGCATAAAGTACTTATCTTTGTATAGAAAATGATTTTGAGTCAATACTAGTTCAGTGAGTTCTAATATGAAATCAATTGGAAATTCAAGATTCTCAACTTCCAACAAACTTTTCTTAATGGTGTCAAGCCCTGCTTGGTGCGGGATTACTGTATATAATGAACATACATCTAGGGATGCCAACATCAAATTTTCATCATCTACCTGGATCTCGTGTAACTGGGTCAAAAAATCACCAGTGTCCTTTAAATAGCTTCCAGTTTTTAATACTAGTGGTTGTAAAATACTGTCCACTAGAATAGCTAGTGGTTGCAATATAGAACCCTCAGCTGCTATAATAGGCCTTCCAGGTGGGTGGACCAAGGTTTTATGTATTTTTGGAAGCGTATATAGTATTGGGCATTTGGGATGATAAACCTTCAGAAATTTTTTTAAATCATCACTAATCCAACCCTGTTCATAGCCAAATTTAATAGTTGAATCAACCTTGTTCTTTATTTTAACCATCGGGTTACAATCTAGTGGTCTATACGTCCTGGAATCCGCTAGTTGGCGTAAGATTTCTTGGTCGTAGTCAACCCAATCTTGGACCACGACCGCTCCCCCTTTATCCGCTGGGCGGATAACGATAAAGGTGTTCTCCCTGAGCGCTTTAAGAGCCAAGCGTTCAGAGGGGGTCAAATTATCATACATCTTAGATGTTTTATCTGTCTCAATGTCAGATTGTACTAATCTCAAAAACGTTTTAATGCTTGGATTTGAAGATGGGGGGTCAAAATGTGATTTTCCACGAAATCTACTTGTTTCTCCAACTGTAGATTTATCTGAAAAATATTCACGGAGCCTCATAGACCTACCAAATTTATATTGATCAACTAGTTTGTTGAATGGTTCAGTTTTACATACTGGCACAAAGGTTAACCCTCTGGATAAAAGTTTTATTTCAGCCTCATTTAATTGTTTACAAGACAAGTTGAAAACAGTGTTTACTTGCGTTTCTGACGGCCTCTTCGCTTGGCCGCCACCCCTCCTCGTGTGCGGTCGGTGCCGCTTCTGAGATATTTGCCGGATCCAGTTGTGTTCTCCGGTCCGGGCTCTAAAAAATTAACTGAATCTGAGGGCCCTTCCGTATATTCAGCATCAGAGGTAGAAACAGAGGACCCAAATTCCTTGGGAAATGTCTGAGTTCTACGCCTCCGAGGATAACGTCTGCTGTACTCTTCTGAATTGCCGAGGAGCCAACGGTATACCGTATGATTGGAATAATCGTTGGTCACTGTTAATAATTTTTTCCGTTTAAAGGAAATTAGTTCTTTTTTATAGTTCTCAACTTGAGTTTGTAATCGATCTGTCCTATTTTGGGACTTATGATCCCGAAGTGTGGGAAGTGCTGTAATGTTCGTGGTCTCAATATCTATCCTAATCTTTTTAAGTTCTAAACCTACCTCCTCTATGACAAGGGCCATAAGATCAAGTGAACATTTATTAAGAACCCCACACCATCTACTGCAGAATGTGGGGTTGTTTCTTCCTAATGTGGGAATGTTGGCTATTCGGAATCCTCTAGGTAACTGCTTACGTCTGTGATATTCAGAGAGAAACTGACCATGTAAGGTCAGGTCAACCTCCCTCTGTCGCTGTTTCAAAACTTTATAGAAGACATCAATAGGGGTATCTGAGGGTAAGGCATCGAAATCCAACTTATCAAATAGGAGTTTTTCAACTTCCTCTTCGGTGAAGGAGACAGTGCCCCCTTCTGCCTGGGATAATAATCCATCATCTAATAAGTATACTCCAGTTTGTGACATCCTCTAAAGGATCAAATACCATATATCGAAGTACTCTTTTAACCACAGGGCAGGCAAATGATGTACCAATGATTAAATGTTTAAAGAAATCAAAAAAATAAAAATCAAAGATGAAAAATTCAAACAAAAAAATGTCCCATATGTGTTAATAGTAGAGATGTGCACTTGAAATTTTTCGGGTTTTGTGTTTTGGTTTTGGGTTCGGTTCCGCGGCCGTGTTTTGGGTTCGACCGCGTTTTGGCAAAACCTCACCGAATTTTTTTTGTCGGATTCGGGTGTGTTTTGGATTCGGGTGTTTTTTTTTAAAAACACTAAAAAACAGCTTAAATCATAGAATTTGGGGGTCATTTTGATCCCAAAGTATTATTAACCTCAAAAACCATAATTTCCACTCATTTTCAGTCTATTCTGAATACCTCACACCTCACAATATTATTTTTAGTCCTAAAATTTGCACCTAGGTCGCTGGATGACTAAGCTAAGCGACCCTAGTGGCCGACACAAACACCATGCCCATCTAGGAGTGGCACTGCAGTGTCACGCAGGATGGCCCTTCCAAAAAACACTCCCCAAACAGC
This sequence comes from Pseudophryne corroboree, assembly GCF_028390025.1. Taxonomy (NCBI): domain Eukaryota; kingdom Metazoa; phylum Chordata; class Amphibia; order Anura; family Myobatrachidae; genus Pseudophryne; species Pseudophryne corroboree. Next base: position 802,773,299 of record NC_086445.1, read on the forward strand.
ACATGACGCAAAGAAAAAAAGAGGCGCAATGAGGTAGCTGTGTGAGTAAGATAAGCGACCCTAGTGGCCGACACAAACACCGGGCCCATCTAGGAGTGGCACTGCAGTGTCACGCAGGATGGCCCTTCCAAAAAACCCTCCCCAAACAGCACATGACGCAAAGAAAAAAAGAGGCGCAATGAGGTAGCTGTGTGAGTAAGATAAGCGACCCTAGTGGCCGACACAAACACCGGGCCCATCTAGGAGTGGCACTGCAGTGTCACGCAGGATGGCCTTCCAAAAAACACTCCCCAAACAGCACATGACGCAAAGAAAAAAAGAGGCGCAATGAGGTAGCTGTGTGAGTAAGATAAGCGACCCTAGTGGCCGACACAAAAACTGTGCCCATCTAGGAGTGGCACTGCAGTGTCACGCAGGATGGCCCTTCCAAAAAACCCTCCCCAAACAGCACATGACGCAAAGAAAAAAAGAGGCGCAATGAGGTAGCTGTGTGAGTAAGATAAGCGACCCTAGTGGCCGACACAAACACCGGGCCCATCTAGGAGTGGCACTGCAGTGTCACGCAGGATGGCCCTTCCAAAAAACCCTCCCCAAACAGCACATGACGCAAAGAAAAAAAGAGGCGCAATGAGGTAGCTGTGTGAGTAAGATAAGCGACCCTAGTGGCCGACACAAACACCTGGCCCATCTAGGAGTGGCACTGCAGTGTCACGCAGGATGGCCCTTCCAAAAAACCCTCCCCAAACAGCACATGACGCAAAGAAAAAAAGAGGCGCAATGAGGTAGCTGTGTGAGTAAGATAAGCGACCCTAGTGGCCGACACAAACACCGGGCCCATCTAGGAGTGGCACTGCAGTGTCACGCAGGATGGCCCTTCCAAAAAACCCTCCCCAAACAGCACATGACGCAAAGAAAAAAAGAGGCGCAATGAGGTAGCTGTGTGAGTAAGATAAGCGACCCTAGTGGCCGACACAAACACCGTGCCCATCTAGGAGTGGCACTGCAGTGTCACGCAGGATGGCCCTTCCAAAAAACCCTCCCCAAACAGCACATGACGCAAAGAAAAAAAGAGGCGCAATGAGGTAGCTGTGTGAGTAAGATAAGCGACCCTAGTGGCCGACACAAACACCGTGCCCATCTAGGAGTAGCACTGCAGTGTCACGCAGGATGGCCCTTCCAAAAAACCCTCCCCAAACAGCACGACGCAAAGAAAAAAAGAGGCGCAATGAGGTAGCTGTGTGAGTAAGATAAGCGACCCTAGTGGCCGACACAAACACCGTGCCCATCTAGGAGTGGCACTGCAGTGTCACGCAGGATGGCCCTTCCAAAAAACACTCCCCAAACAGCACATGACGCAAAGAAAAAAAGAGGCGCAATGAGGTAGCTGTGTGAGTAAGATAAGCGACCCTAGTGGCCGACACAAACACCGGGCTCATCTAGGAGTGGCACTGCAGTGTCACGCAGGATGGCCCTTCCAAAAAACCCTCCCCAAACAGCACATGACGCAAAGAAAAAAAGAGGCGCAATGAGGTAGCTGTGTGAGTAAGATAAGCGACCCTAGTGGCCGACACAAACACCGTGCCCATCTAGGAGTGGCACTGCAGTGTCACGCAGGATGGCCCTTCCAAAAAACCCTCCCCAAACAGCACATGACGCAAAGAAAAAAGAGGCGCAATGAGGTAGCTGTGTGAGTAAGATAAGCGACCCTAGTGGCCGACACAAACACCGGGCTCATCTAGGAGTGGCACTGCAGTGTCACGCAGGATGGCCCTTCCAAAAAACATTCCACAAACAGCACATGACGCAAAGAAAAATTAAAGAAAAAAGAGGTGCAAGATGGAATTGTCCTTGGGCCCTCCCACCCACCCTTATGTTGTATAAACAGGACATGCACACTTTAACCAACCCATCATTTCAGTGACAGGGTCTGCCACACGACTGTGACTGAAATGACGGGTTGGTTTGGACCCCCACCAAAAAAGAAGCAATTAATCTCTCCTTGCACAAACTGGCTCTACAGAGGCAAGATGTCCACCTCATCATCATCCTCCGATATATCACCGTGTACATCCCCCTCCTCACAGATTATCAATTCGTCCCCACTGGAATCCACCATCTCAGCTCCCTGTGTACTTTGTGGAGGCAATTGCTGCTGGTTAATGTCTCCACGGAGGAATTGATTATAATTCATTTTAATGAACATCATCTTCTCCACATTTTCTGGATGTAACCTCGTACGCCGATTGCTGACAAGGTGAGCGGCGGCACTAAACACTCTTTCGGAGTACACACTTGTGGGAGGGCAACTTAGGTAGAATAAAGCCAGTTTGTGCAAGGGCCTCCAAATTGCCTCTTTTTCCTGCCAGTATAAGTACGGACTGTGTGACGTGCCTACTTGGATGCGGTCACTCATATAATCCTCCACCATTCTTTCAATGGTGAGAGAATCATATGCAGTGACAGTAGACGACATGTCCGTAATCGTTGTCAGGTCCTTCAGTCCGGACCAGATGTCAGCATCAGCAGTCGCTCTAGACTGCCCTGCATCACCGCCAGCGGGTGGGCTCGGAATTCTGAGCCTTTTCCTCGCACCCCCAGTTGCGGGAGAATGTGAAGGAGGAGATGTTGACAGGTCGCGTTCCGCTTGACTTGACAATTTTGTCACCAGCAGGTCTTTGAACCCCAGCAGACTTGTGTCTGCCGGAAAGAGAGATCCAAGGTAGGCTTTAAATCTAGGATCGAGCACGGTGGCCAAAATGTAGTGCTCTGATTTCAACAGATTGACCACCCGTGAATCCTTGTTAAGCGAATTAAGGGCTCCATCCACAAGTCCCACATGCCTAGCGGAATCGCTCCGTGTTAGCTCCTCCTTCAATGTCTCCAGCTTCTTCTGCAAAAGCCTGATGAGGGGAATGACCTGACTCAGGCTGGCAGTGTCTGAACTGACTTCACGTGTGGCAAGTTCAAAGGGCATCAGAACCTTGCACAACGTTGAAATCATTCTCCACTGCGCTTGAGACAGGTGCATTCCACCTCCTATATCGTGCTCAATTGTATAGGCTTGAATGGCCTTTTGCTGCTCCTCCAACCTCTGAAGCATATAGAGGGTTGAATTCCACCTCGTTACCACTTCTTGCTTCAGATGATGGCAGGGCAGGTTCAGTAGTTTTTGGTGGTGCTCCAGTCTTCTGTACGTGGTGCCTGTACGCCGAAAGTGTCCCGCAATTCTTCTGGCCACCGACAGCATCTCTTGCATGCCCCTGTCGTTTTTTAAAAAATTCTGCACCACCAAATTCAAGGTATGTGCAAAACATGGGACGTGCTGGAATTTGCCCATATTTAATGCACACACAATATTGCTGGCGTTGTCCGATGCCACAAATCCACAGGAGAGTCCAATTGGGGTAAGCCATTCCGCGATGATCTTCCTCAGTTGCCGTAAGAGGTTTTCAGCTGTGTGCGTATTCTGGAAAGCGGTGATACAAAGCGTAGCCTGCCTAGGAAAGAGTTGGCGTTTGCGAGATGCTGCTACTGGTGCCGCCGCTTAGGAAAGAGTTGGCGTTTGCGAGATGCTGCTACTGGTGCCGCCGCTGCTGCTGTTCTTGCGGCAGGAGTCCATACATCTACCCAGTGGGCTGTCACAGTCATATAGTCCTGACCCTGCCCTGCTCCACTTGTCCACATGTCCGTGGTTAAGTGGACATTGGGTACAACTGCATTTTTTAGGACACTGGTGAGTCTTTTTCTGACGTCCGTGTACATTCTCGGTATCGCCTGCCTAGAGAAGTGGAACCTAGATGGTATTTGGTAACGGGGGCACACTGCCTCAATAAATTGTCTAGTTCCCTGTGAACTAACGGCGGATACCGGACGCACGTCTAACACCAACATAGTTGTCAAGGCCTCAGTTATCCGCTTTGCAACAGGATGACTGCTGTGATATTTCATCTTCCTCGCAAAGGACTGTTGGACAGTCAATTGCTTACTGGAAGTAGTACAAGTGGGCTTACGACTTCCCCTCTGGGATGACGATCGACTCCCAGCAGCAACAACAGCAGCGCCAGCAGCAGTAGGCATTACACTCAAGGATGCATCGGAGGAATCCCAGGCAGGAGAGGACTCGTCAGAATTGCCAGTGACATGGCCTGCAGGACTATTGGCATTCCTGGGTAAGGAGGAAATTGACACTGAGGGAGTTGGTGGGGTGGTTTGCGTGAGCTTGGTTACAAGAGGAAGGGATTTACTGGTCAGTGGACTGCTTCCGCTGTCACCCAAAGTTTTTGAACTTGTCACTGACTTATTATGAATGCGCTGCAGGTGACGTATAAGGGAGGATGTTCCGAGGTGGTTAACGTCCTTACCCCTACTTATTACAGCTTGACAAAGGCAACACACGGCTTGACAAATGTTGTCCGCATTTCTGGTGAAATACTTCCACACCGAAGAGCTGATTTTTTTTGTATTTTGACCAGGCATGTCAATGGCCCTATTCCTCCCACGAACAACAGGTGTCTCCCCGGGTGCCTGACTTAAACAAACCACCTCACCATCAGAATCCTCCTGGTCAATTTCCTCCCCAGCGCCAGCAACACCCATATCCTCCTCATCCTGGTGTACTTCAACACTGACATCTTCAATCTGACTATCAGGAACTGGACTGCGGGTGCTCCTTCCAGCACTTGCAGTGGGCGTGCAAATGGTGGAAGGCGCATGCTCTTCACGTCCAGTGTTGGGAAGGTCAGGCATCGCAACCGACACAATTGGACTCTCCTTGTGGATTTGGGATTTCGAAGAACGCACAGTTCTTTGCGGTGCTTTTGCCAGCTTGAGTCTTTTCAGTTTTCTAGCGAGAGGCTGAGTGCTTCCATCCTCATGTGAAGCTGAACCACTAGCCATGAACATAGGCCAGGGCTTCAGCCGTTCCTTGCCACTCCGTGTGGTAAATGGCATATTGGCAAGTTTACGCTTCTCCTCCGACAATTTTATTTTAGATTTTGGAGTCCTTTTTTTACTGATATTTGGTGTTTTGGATTTGACATGCTCTGTACTATGACATTGGGCATCGGCCTTGGCAGACGACGTTGCTGGCATTTCATCGTCTCGGCCATGACTAGTGGCAGCAGCTTCAGCACGAGGTGGAAGTGGATCTTGATCTTTCCCTAATTTTGGAACCTCAACATTTTTGTTCTCCATATTTTAATAGGCACAACTAAAAGGCACCTCAGGTAAACAATGGAGATGGATGGATACTAGTATACTTATGGATGGACTGCCGAGTGCCGACACAGAGGTAGCTACAGCCGTGGACTACCGTACTGTGTCTGCTGCTAATATAGACTGGATGATAATGAGATGAAATCAATATATATATATGTATGTATATATAATATCACTAGTACTGCAGCCGGACAGGTAGATAATATATTTATTAGGTAATGATGACTGATGACGGACCTGCTGGACACTGTCAGCTCAGCAGCACCGCAGACTGCTACAGTAAGCTACTATACTCTATAGTAGTATGTACAAAGAAGAAAGAAAAAAAAAACCACGGGTAGGTGGTATACAATTATGAATGGACTGCCGAGTGCCGACACAGAGGTAGCTACAGCCGTGGACTACCGTACTGTGTCTGCTGCTAATATAGACTGGATGATAATGAGATGAAATCAATATATATATATGTATGTATATATAATATCACTAGTACTGCAGCCGGACAGGTAGATAATATATTTATTAGGTAATGATGACTGATGACGGACCTGCTGGACACTGTCAGCTCAGCAGCACCGCAGACTGCTACAGTAAGCTACTATACTATAGTAGTATGTACAAAGAAGAAAGAAAAAAAAAACCACGGGTAGGTGGTATACAATTATGGATGGACTGCCGAGTGCCGACACAGAGGTAGCTACAGCCGTGGACTAACGTACTGTGTCTGCTGCTAATATAGACTGGATGATTGATATTGAGATGAAATCAATATATATATGTATGTATATATAATATCACTAGTACTGCAGCCGGACAGGTAGATAATATATTTATTAGGTAATGATGACTGATGACGGACCTGCTGGACACTGTCAGCTCAGCAGCACCGCAGACTGCTACAGTAAGCTACTATACTCTATAGTAGTATGTACAAAGAAGAAAGAAAAAAAAAAACACGGGTAGGTGGTATACAATTATGGATGGACTGCCGAGTGCCGACACAGAGGTAGCTACAGCCGTGGACTAACGTACTGTGTCTGCTGCTAATATAGAGTCTAGACTGGATGATAAATTATTGATAATGAGATGAAATCAATATAATATCACTAGTACTGCAGCCGGACAGGTACTATATATATTTATTATGTAATGACTGATGACGGACCTGCTGGACACTGTCAGGTCAGCACAGCACCGCAGACTGCTACAGTAAGCTACTATAGTAGTATGTATAAAGAAGAATGAAAAAAAAAAACCACGGGTAGGTGGTATACAATATTATATATATATATATATATATATATTATATACAATTATATATATATATATATATAAAAAGTTTCTAATGCCCGGCACTCCTGGTCCTTGTCGTCAATTGCCTGGGTGCCCTCCGCTCTGGATCGGGTAACACTTAGAAAAATTGCAGCGTCACTCCAGGACTTTGAAAAATCTTAGTAAATTTATTAAATCACAGGTCCAACGTTTTTGTCAAGGTGTGTGTCACACCTTGACAAAGGGGTTACGGACCCCGAAACGTTGGACCTGTGATTTAATAAATTTACTAAGATTTTTCAAAGTCCTGGAGTGACGCTGCAATTTTTCTAAGTGTTATATATATATATATATATATATATTAAACTGGTGGTGATTGATTATTAAACTGGTGGTCACTTCAGGTCACGTTGCAACTTGCAACTAGTACTCCGAGGCCTAAGCAGACAATCACAAAATATATTATTATACTGGTGGTCAGTGTGGTCACAACAATGGCAGTGTGGCACTGACTCTGGCAGCAAAAGTGTGCACTGTACGTTATATGTACTCCTGAGTCCTGCTCTCAGACTCTAACTGCTCCCCACTGTCAGTGTCTCCCCCACAAGTCAGATAATACACTTACAGTCACACTATCTATTATCTAATCTAGTATAAATATCACTTCAGCAAGTAGTATAGTAGTATACAGTATAGTAGTACTCCTCCTAATAATGCTCCCCAAAATACTGTGTCTCTCTCTTCTCTAAACGGAGAGGACGCCAGCCACGTCCTCTCCCTATGACTCTCAATGCACGTGTGAAAATGGCGGCGACGCGCGGCTCCTTATATAGAATCCGAGTCTCGCGATAGAATCCGAGCCTCGCGAGAATCCGACAGCGTGATGATGACGTTCGGGCGCGCTCGGGTTAGCCGAGCAAGGCGGGAAGATCCGAGCCTGCTCGGACCCGTGTAAAAAACCTGAAGTTCGGGCGGGTTCGGATTCAGAGGAACCGAACCCGCTCATCTCTAGTTAATAGTCTGATGGACTAAAAAGTCCCTCCACATGCACAAAATGTCTCACTATTGAGCCCGACTCAATATCCACGTTGATCCTGCACTCTCATCTCATTAGTTCCAACGTTGCGGGTGCTCCCAATGAACCCAATCAGGTCCACTCGAACAGCAGTATTTCCACTAGGTGGAAGGTGCACTCTCGCTGAAATGAATGAAGTCCGTTCATAAAAAAGACTTTTATTGAGGAAGTCAAAAAGCCTTATATGTCGACGTTTCGGTCCGTATAACGAACCTTTCTCAAGACTAGTAACTCTTTAGGTTAACATCGTTCATCAAATCTTAATCATGTATCTATAAGATAAACAAAGTACAGACACATTCACATATACAGGGAACTAAGCCTCCCAGGCCAAGTAACATCCGATCAACTTCACATTGTATACTCAACTCTATACATTCACCATATCACCCAATTCTAATGTGTATGACCAAGCTGCTTTACATGAGTATACCACCGTCACCTGTGACATAGCCACCCAAACTCCTTACACCATATAATGTAAACAGCTCACCTAAGATCAGATTATTGTCATCAAAACTTTCTAGCACAAAAGGATAGCAAATCCGGACACAGCCATAAGAGTCATAGATGTGGATAATAATAGATATACATCTATAAATCAAATATAAACAATAAATTATACTAATGGTAGATAGAGATCACTTTCTTTATACTTCATTAAGAAGGATCACAGACATACCTGATCAAACAGATCCTGCTACCATGATACAGCTACAGGGTCACGGAAAGTGGGGCGTGCTGCATAAATAACAACAGAAACTACATCTATAAATCACTTCAATATAAGCTCAATAGCAGATGAAAATTGCACAAAATAATAACACTTACAGAGGTCGGGAGGGGAGCAGAGCGTCGAGTGGACCTGATTGGGTTCATTGGGAGCACCCGCAACGTTGGAACTAATGAGATGAGAGTGCAGGATCAACGTGGATATATATATATATATATATATATATATATATATATATATATATATAAATAGCAGCAATGGTGCTGGCACTCCAGGTCCTTGTATTGTAAAATTGCCTGGGTGCCCTCCAATATTAGTATAGACAATTGAAAAAAAAAGTGTCACTCCAGGTCTTTAAGGTGATGAAATCTTTAATAAGTGTATTCAAAATATCATCACAGAAGCAACATTTCGGGGCCCGTAGCCCCTTTGTCTAGGTGTGTGTACACGTTTTTTTCTATTGTTTATATATATATATATATATATATATATAAAAATATGTATACATGATTTTGTCAGGGTCCAGGAAACACAAGGAAAACAAATGTAAATGTTCTCTTCCCACTTACTGTTTAATTACTATTTTCTATGTTTAAGTTTATCTATTATATCTATATAGATTCACAATTTAATTTCTGATCCTTGAATTTCAACGTCTCTGGCATGATATCGCAGCTTTCTTAAGTAAACACAACATGGCTTTGCAAGCAGCTTGAAAGTTACAGCTAAAATGTGCTTTAGGAATGTGTTACAGCATGCACCCCAACTATAAATGTCTTCACCAACCTTTTCCCATCTATGCTGTTGCTGTAGTAACACTATCAGTCACACACTCTGCTGTATTGTACTGTGCTACAGATAAACACAACTGGATATATGAAAGATGTCAAATGTCTTTTAGCTTACGAGTTGTCATGGAAACAAGGCACTGCAATATAACATTGAGAATGATTTGAAATTGCTTGTGTAAGCATGATTAATATAAATATGTTATATTGCATCTGAACCACAGTACTACCACAATTTATTTTTGTAAGGCATGGCCACAAGACCAGAAATGGTAACGCTGTATTTTAAAGCACTGCATAAAAGAAACATTTGTACTGTAAGCTTTTAGGAAAGAATATGTTGTGTGCATAAAGCAGAATCCTTGTTGAATATCAAGGATTCAAAGCTGAAATTTAGCAGTTATGTTTACTGATGTAACATATTGACTTTTTGACTTCCTCAATAAAAGTCTTTTTTATGAACGGACTTCATTCATTTCAGCGAGAGTGCACCTTCCACCTAGTGGAAATACTGCTATATATATATATATATATATATATATATATATATTGTTACAATTAAGTTTATACTTTTATGTTAAAATGGGGTGTAAACTAGAGATGAGCGGGTTCGGTTCCTCGGAAACCGAACCCGCCCGAACTTCAGTTTTTTTTACACGGGTCCGAGCGACTCAGATCTTCCCGCCTTGCTCGGTTAACCCGAGCGCGCCCGAACGTCATCATCCCGCTGTCGGATTCTCGCGAGGCTCGGATTCTATCGCGAGACTCGGATTCTATATAAGGAGCCGCGCGTCGCCGCCATTTTCACACGTGCATTGAGATTGATAGGGAGAGGACGTGGCTGGCGTCCTCTCCGTTTATAGAGAGTGAGACTACTAGAGTAGAGAGAGACACAGTATTATTTACTTTAGTAATTTTGGGGAGCATTAGGAGGAGTACTACTACTTGCTGAAGTGATAGTGTGACTGTATATCTGACTTGTGGGGGAGACAGTGGGGAGCAGTTAGAGTCTGAGAGCAGGAGTACATATTTTAACGTACAGTGCACACTTTTGCTGGCACTCTGCTGCCAGAGTGCCACACTGCCATTGTGACCACACTGACCACCAGTATATATTGTGATTGTCTGCTTAGGAGTACTACTTGCAAGTTGCTGATAGTGTGACCAGTGACCTGACCACCAGTTTAATTAATCACCACCAGTTTAATATATATATATATATATATATATAATTGTATATAATATATATATAATTGTATATGTATACCACCTACCCGTGTTTTTTTTTTTTCTTTCTTCTTGATACATACTACTATAGTAGCTTACTGTAGCAGTCTGCGGTGCTGAGCTGACAGTGTCCAGCAGGTCCGTCATCAGTCATTACATAATAAATATATATACCTGTCCGGCTGCAGTACTAGTGATATTATATATATATATATGTATATATATATTAATTTCATCTCATTATTATCCAGTCTATATTAGCAGCAGACACAGTACGGTAGTCCACGGCTGTAGCTACCTCTGTGTCGGCAGTCGCTGGTCCATCCATAATTGTATACCACCTACCCGTGGTTTTTTTTTTTCTCTTTCTTCTTGATACATACTACTATAGTAGCTTACTGTAGCAGTCTGCGGTGCTGCTGAGCTGACAGTGTCCAGCAGGTCCGTCATCAGTCATTACATAATAAATATATATACCTGTCCGGCTGCAGTACTAGTGATATTATATATATATATATATATATATATATATTAATTTCATCTCATTATCATCCAGTCTATATTAGCAGCAGACACAGTACGGTAGTCCACGGCTGTAGCTACCTCTGTGTCGGCAGTCGCTGGTCCATCCATAATTGTATACCACCTACCCGTGGTTTTTTTTTTCTTTCTTCTTGATACATACTACTATAGTAGCTTACTGAAGCAGTCTGCGGTGCTGCTGAGCTGACAGTGTCCAGCAGGTCCGTCATCAGTCATTACATAATAAATATATATACCTGTCCGGCTGCAGTACTAGTGATATTATATATATATATATATATATATATTAATTTCATCTCATTATCATCCAGTCTATATTAGCAGCAGACACAGTACGGTAGTCCACGGCTGTAGCTACCTCTGTGTCGGCAGTCGCTGGTCCATCCATAATTGTATACCACCTACCCGTGGTTTTTTTTTTTCTCTTTCTTCTTGATACATACTACTATAGTAGCTTACTGTAGCAGTCTGCGGTGCTGCTGAGCTGACAGTGTCCAGCAGGTCCGTCATCAGTCATTACATAATAAATATATATACCTGTCCGGCTGCAGTACTAGTGATATTATATATATATATATATATATATATATATTAATTTCATCTCATTATCATCCAGTCTATATTAGCAGCAGACACAGTACGGTAGTCCACGGCTGTAGCTACCTCTGTGTCGGCAGTCGCTGGTCCATCCATAATTGTATACCACCTACCCGTGGGTTTTTTTTTCTCTTTCTTCTTGATACATACTACTATAGTAGCTTACTGTAGCAGTCTGCGGTGCTGCTGAGCTGACAGTGTCCAGCAGGTCCGTCATCAGTCATTACATAATAAATATATATACCTGTCCGGCTGCAGTACTAGTGATATTATATATATATATATATATATATTAATTTCATCTCATTATCATCCAGTCTATATTAGCAGCAGACACAGTACGGTAGTCCACGGCTGTAGCTACCTCTGTGTCGGCAGTCGCTGGTCCATCCATAATTGTATACCACCTACCCGTGGTTTTTTTTTTCTCTTTCTTCTTGATACATACTACTATAGTAGCTTACTGTAGCAGTCTGCGGTGCTGCTGAGCTGACAGTGTCCAGCAGGTCCGTCATCAGTCATTACATAATAAATATATATACCTGTCCGGCTGCAGTACTAGTGATATTATATATATATATATATATATATATATATATATATTAATTTCATCTCATTATCATCCAGTCTATATTAGCAGCAGACACAGTACGGTAGTCCACGGCTGTAGCTACCTCTGTGTCGGCAGTCGCTGGTCCATCCATAATTGTATACCACCTACCCGTGGTTTTTTTTTTCTCTTTCTTCTTGATACATACTACTATAGTAGCTTACTGTAGCAGTCTGCGGTGCTGCTGAGCTGACAGTGTCCAGCAGGTCCGTCATCAGTCATTACATAATAAATATATATACCTGTCCGGCTGCAGTACTAGTGATATTATATATATATATATATATTAATTTCATCTCATTATCATCCAGTCTATATTAGCAGCAGACACAGTACGGTAGTCCACGGCTGTAGCTACCTCTGTGTCGGCAGTCGCTGGTCCATCCATAATTGTATACCACCTACCCGTGTTTTTTTTTTTCTCTTTCTTCTTGATACATACTACTATAGTAGCTTACTGTAGCAGTCTGCGGTGCTGCTGAGCTGACAGTGTCCAGCAGGTCCGTCATCAGTCATTACATAATAAATATATATACCTGTCCGGCTGCAGTACTAGTGATATTATATATATATATATATATATATATATATATATATTAATTTCATCTCATTATCATCCAGTCTATATTAGCAGCAGACACAGTACGGTAGTCCACGGCTGTAGCTACCTCTGTGTCGGCAGTCGCTGGTCCATCCATAAGTATACTAGTATCCATCCATCTCCATTGTTTACCTGAGGTGCCTTTTAGTTGTGCCTATTAAAATATGGAGAACAAAAATGTTGAGGTTCCAAAATTAGGGAAAGATCAAGATCCACTTCCACCTCGTGCTGAAGCTGCTGCCACTAGTCATGGCCGAGACGATGAAATGCCAGCAACGTCGTCTGCCAAGGCCGATGCCCAATGTCATAGTACAGAGCATGTAAGATCCAAAACACCAAATATCAGTAAAAAAAGGACTCCAAAATCTAAAATAAAATTGTCGGAGGAGAAGCGTAAACTTGCCAATATGCCATTTACCACACGGAGTGGCAAGGAACGGCTGAGGCCCTGGCCTATGTTCATGGCTAGTGGTTCAGCTTCACATGAGGATGGAAGCACTCAGCCTCTCGCTAGAAAAATGAAAAGACTCAAGCTGGCAAAAGCACCGCAAAGAACTGTGCGTTCTTCGAAATCCCAAATCCACAAGGAGAGTCCAATTGTGTCGGTTGCGATGCCTGACCTTCCCAACACTGGACGTGAAGAGCATGCGCCTTCCACCATTTGCACGCCCCCTGCAAGTGCTGGAAGGAGCACCCGCAGTCCAGTTCCTGATAGTCAGATTGAAGATGTCAGTGTTGAAGTACACCAGGATGAGGAGGATATGGGTGTTGCTGGCGCTGGGGAGGAAATTGACAAGGAGGATTCTGATGGTGAGGTGGTTTGTTTAAGTCAGGCACCCGGGGAGACACCTGTTGTCCGTGGGAGGAATATGGCCGTTGACATGCCTGGTGAAAATACCAAAAAAATCAGCTCTTCGGTGTGGAAGTATTTCAACAGAAATGCGGACAACATTTGTCAAGCCGTGTGTTGCCTTTGTCAAGCTGTAATAAGTAGGGGTAAGGACGTTAACCACCTCGGAACATCCTCCCTTATACGTCACCTGCAGCGCATTCATAATAAGTCAGTGACAAGTTCAAAAACTTTGGGCGACAGCGGAAGCAGTCCACTGACCAGTAAATCCCTTCCTCTTGTAACCAAGCTCACGCAAACCACCCCACCAACTCCCTCAGTGTCAATTTCCTCCTTCCCCAGGAAGGCCAATAGTCCTGCAGGCCATGTCACTGGCAATTCTGACGAGTCCTCTCCTGCCTGGGATTCCTCCGATGCATCCTTGCGTGTAACGCCTACTGCTGCTGGCGCTGCTGTTGTTGCTGCTGGGAGTCGATGGTCATCCCAGAGGGGAAGTCGTAAGCCCACTTTTACTACTTCCACCAAGCAATTGACTGTCCAACAGTCCTTTGCGAGGAAGATGAAATATCACAGCAGTCATCCTGTTGCAAAGCGGATAACTGAGGCCTTGACAACTATGTTGGTGTTAGACGTGCGTCCGGTATCCGCCGTTAGTTCACAGGGAACTAGACAATTTCTTGAGGTAGTGTGCCCCCGTTACCAAATACCATCTAGGTTCCACTTCTCGAGGCAGGCGATACCGAGAATGTACACGGACGTCAGAAAAAGACTCACCAGTGTCCTAAAAAATGCAGTTGTACCCAATGTCCACTTAACCACGGACATGTGGACAAGTGGAGCAGGGCAGGGTCAGGACTATATGACTGTGACAGCCCACTGGGTAGATGTATGGACTCCCGCCGCAAGAACAGCAGCGGCGGCACCAGTAGCAGCATCTCGCAAACGCCAACTCTTTCCTAGGCAGGCTACGCTTTGTATCACCGGTTTCCAGAATACGCACACAGCTGAAAACCTCTTACGGCAACTGAGGAAGATCATCGCGGAATGGCTTACCCCAATTGGACTCTCCTGTGGATTTGTGGCATTGGACAACGCCAGCAATATTGTGTGTGCATTAAATATGGGCAAATTCCAGCACGTCCCATGTTTTGCACATACCTTGAATTTGGTGGTGCAGAATTTTTAAAAAAACGACAGGGGCGTGCAAGAGATGCTGTCGGTGGCCAGAAGAATTGCGGGACACTTTCGGCGTACAGGCACCACGTACAGAAGACTGGAGCACCACCAAAAACGCCTGAACCTGCCCTGCCATCATCTGAAGCAAGAAGTGGTAACGAGGTGGAATTCAACCCTCTATATGCTTCAGAGGTTGGAGGAGCAGCAAAAGGCCATTCAAGCCTATACAATTGAGCACGATATAGGAGGTGGAATGTACCTGTCTCAAGCGCAGTGGAGAATGATTTCAACGTTGTGCAAGGTTCTGCAACCTTTTGAACTTGCCACACGTGAAGTCAGTTCAGACACTGCCAGCCTGAGTCAGGTCATTCCCCTCATCAGGCTTTTGCAGAAGAAGCTGGAGGCATTGAAGGAGGAGCTAAAAGGGAGCGATTCCGCTAGGCATGTGGGACTTGTGGATGGAGCCCTTAATTCGCTTAACAAGGATTCACGGGTGGTCAATCTGTTGAAATCAGAGCACTACATTTTGGCCACCGTGCTCGATCCTAGATTTAAAACCTACCTTGGATCTCTCTTTCCGGCAGACACAAGTCTGCTGGGGTTCAAAGACCTGCTGGTGACAAAATTGTCAAGTCAAGCGGAACGCGACCTGTCAACATCTCCTCCTTCACATTCTCCCGCAACTGGGGGTGCGAGGAAAAGGCTCAGAATTCCGAGCCCACCCGCTGGCGGTGATGCAGGGCAGTCTGGAGCGACTGCTGATGCTGACATCTGGTCCGGACTGAAGGACCTGACAACGATTACGGACATGTCGTCTTCTGTCACTGCATATGATTCTGTCACCATTGAAAGAATGGTGGAGGATTATATGAGTGACCGCATCCAAGTAGGCACGTCAGACAGTCCGTACTTATACTGGCAGGAAAAAGAGGCGATTTGGAGGCCCTTGCACAAACTGGCTTTATTCTACCTAAGTTGCCCTCCCACAAGTGTGTACTCCGAAAGAGTGTTTAGTGCCGCCGCTCACCTTGTCAGCAATCGGCGTATGAGGTTACTTCCAGAAAATGTGGAGAAGATGATGTTCATTAAAATGAATTATAATCAATTCCTCCGTGGAGACATTGACCAGCAGCAATTGCCTCCACAAAGTACACAGGGAGCTGAGATGGTGTATTCCAGTGGGGACGAATTGATAATCTGTGAGGAGCGGGATGTACACGGTGATATATCAGAGGATGATGATGAGGTGGACATCTTGCCTCTGTAGAGCCAGTTTGTGCAAGGAGAGATTAATTGCTTCTTTTTCGGTGGGGGTCCAAACCAACCCGTCATTTCAGTCACAGTCGTGTGGCAGACCCTGTCACTGAAATGATGGGTTGGTTAAAGTGTGCATGTCCTGTTTATACAACATAAGGGTGGGTGGGAGGGCCCAAGGACAATTCCATCTTGCACCTCTTTTTTCTTTCATTTTTATTTGCGTCATGTGCTGTTTGGGGAGTGTTTTTTGGAAGGGCCATCCTGCGTGACACTGCAGTGCCACTCCTAGATGGGCCAGGTGTTTGTGTCGGCCACTAGGGTCGCTTAGCTTACTCACACAGCTACCTCATTGCGCCTCTTTTTTTCTTCTTTGCATCATGTGCTGTTTGGGGAGTGTTTTTTGGAAGGGCCATCCTGCGTGACACTGCAGTGCCACTCCTAGATGGGCCAGGTGTTTGTGTCGGCCACTAGGGTCGCTTAGCTTACTCACACAGCTACCTCATTGCGCCTCTTTTTTTCTTCTTTGCGCCATGTGCTGTTTGGGGAGTGTTTTTTGGATGGGCCATCCTGCGTGACACTGCAGTGCCACTCCTAGATGGGCCAGGTGTTTGTGTCGGCCACTGGGGTCGCTTAGCTTACTCACACAGCTACCTCATTGCGCCTCTTTTTTTCTTCTTTGCGTCATGTGCTGTTTGGGGAGTGTTTTTTGGAAGGGCCATCCTGCGTGACACTGCAGTGCCACTCCTAGATGGGCCAGGTGTTTGTGTCGGCCACTAGGGTCGCTTATCTTACTCACACAGCTACCTCATTGCGCCTCTTTTTTTCTTCTTTGCGTCATGTGCTGTTTGGGGAGTGTTTTTTGGAAGGGCCATCCTGCGTGACACTGCAGTGCCACTCCTAGATGGGCCAGGTGTTTGTGTCGGCCACTAGGGTCGCTTAGCTTACTCACACAGCTACCTCATTGCGCCTCTTTTTTTCTTCTTTGCGTCATGTGCTGTTTGGGGAGTGTTTTTTGGAAGGGCCATCCTGCGTGACACTGCAGTGCCACTCCTAGATGGGCCAGGTGTTTGTGTCGGCCACTAGGGTCGCTTATCTTACTCACACAGCTACCTCATTGCGCCTCTTTTTTTCTTCTTTGCGTCATGTGCTGTTTGGGGAGTGTTTTTTGGAAGGGCCATCCTGCGTGACACTGCAGTGCCACTCCTAGATGGGCCAGGTGTTTGTGTCGGCCACTAGGGTCGCTTAGCTTACTCACACAGCTACCTCATTGCGCCTCTTTTTTTCTTCTTTGCGTCATGTGCTGTTTGGGGAGTGTTTTTTGGAAGGGCCATCCTGCGTGACACTGCAGTGCCACTCCTAGATGGGCCAGGTGTTTGTGTCGGCCGCTAGGGTCGCTTATCTTACTCACACAGCTACCTCATTGCGCCTCTTTTTTTCTTCTTTGCGTCATGTGCTGTTTGGGGAGTGTTTTTTGGAAGGGCCATCCTGCGTGACACTGCAGTGCCACTCCTAGATGGGCCAGGTGTTTTTGTCGGCCACTAGGGTCGCTTAGCTTAGTCATCCAGCGACCTCGGTGAAAATTTTAGGACTAAAAATAATATTGTGAGGTGTGAGGTATTCAGAATAGACTGAAAATGAGTGAAAATTATGGTTTTTGAGGTTAATAATACTTTGGGATCAAAATGACCCCCAAATTCTATGATTTAAGCTGTTTTTTAGTGTTTTTTGAAAAAAACACCCGAATCCAAAACACACCCGAATCCGACAAAAAAAATTCGGTGAGGTTTTGCCAAAACGCGGTCGAACCCAAAACACGGCCGCGGAACCGAACCCAAAACCAAAACACAAAACCCGAAAAATTTCAAGTGCACATCTCTAGTGTAAACTAGCCCTGCCCCAAGCTTTATCCCAACATTTAATTCAAAAAAAGGAATACACTCCATGACCCTGACCTGGTCTCCAAACCCTGGGGCAGATTTATTAAGCCTGGTGAAGTGATAATGTAGAAGGTGATAACGCACCAGCCAGTCAGATCCTAACTATCATTTTTCAAACGCAGCCTGTGACATAGAAGTTAGGAGCTGATTGGCTGGTGCTTTATCACCTTTCACTTTATCACTTCACTAGACTTAATAAATCTGCCCCCCTAATCCTAATGAATATACCTAAACAGAGAGGACAGCTGTTATTTGACAGTAATCCTTATCAGTGTATAAAAGGAGAAAGTCTTCATTGCTTGGCAAAGTGACAGGTAGGTGTGGCCTCATGAAATCCTAACCTTTAGGATTAGATACCCACACCTAGGATGGGTGTGGATTTTAAAGATTGACAGTATAGGGATAGACAGTCAATAGGTCGACACCAGATAGTTGACAGTCAATAGGTTGACAGGGTCAAAAGGTCGTCAGTGAAATGGTCAACATGGACTTAGGTGGACAGGGTCAAAAGGTCAACATGCAAATGGTCAATACAGATTTTTTTGTTGTTATTTTAACCCTAATACGAATAAACCTAACTTTCCCTTTAGAGCCCAACTTTAAGTCTCCCCTTGGTGCCTAACCCTAATTGTCCCCTTCCACAGCCTAACCTTAACTCTCCAACAAGTGCCTAACCATAACCATCCCCTATTTACTATTTATATTCCATCTGATACCACCTATGATTTCCCTGTGTGTCTGCTCCCTGCCAACTCTCAATGTACTGTAGCTCAAGTCAGTACACCACCAATTATACAAAACCGATGAAATAGATCATAGTCCACACAATACTATATTTGTCCACTCAGTTTTAGCTCTTCTTCCTTACAGCATAACCACATTGGGGGTAATTCCAAGTTGATCGCAGCAGGAAATTTTTTAGCAGTTGGGCAAATCTAACTCTCTCTGCACATGTTATATCTGCCTCCCCTGCAGTGCACATGGTTTTGCCCAACTGCTAAAAAATTTCCTGCTGCGATCAACTTGGAATTACCCCCATTATCCACCTGTTGCAAGTTGATAGTTTAGTCTTTCCATTATTATAAGCACTGGTAAAAGTTTACAGAAAAAAAAGAAATTAAAGAATGAGTACTATATAATTCGACAATATTTAAACATTTTATTTATTTATTTTTAACTAAAGGGGCACTGGAAGCCCAAGTACAAGTCCGCTGCGCATGCACGAGCTGGCATACATTAGCATTTGTTTAAACAGTCGACTGGAGAATTGGTAAAGTTAGCTTAACCGCTGTTGGATCAGTAATGGCAAGGTTTAATGGTAAATTTCATGAAAAAAACTATGAAAAAATGGTAGCGATACTCACCTAAACCATACCTCCCAACTTCTGCATTCTGAAAATTGGGACTTTTATGCACTGAAGGAACGCCATGTTGGAATGTAGGCCCTGTGTGAGCACCACACACTACTTGGTCTTGGGTAGGAAGGGGTGGTCTTGTCGCTCGGCCATGTTTTCTGCATTTTGGGGGCGTGTCCAGCTCGGACCACCTACCTGTACTGGATAGATGTCGTGCTTTGCAAAGCAGCGAGTGATCAAAGGCTCCCAATCCGTCCCTTGTGCCAGCCACTGCCTAGATAGGCATGTTATTTGGTTGTGTCTACTGGTGTATCTATAATGGGTGCAAGGTGTGTGGTGCTCACTCGGGGGCCCACATATAGCAGACCCTGCACCCATGTATTATACTTACCGACAGGGCCGGTGCTAGAGTGTTTGGCGCCCCGTGAAAATCATAAATTTGTGCCCTCCTATTCATAAAAAAGGGACAGCGTGCAACACAAAAGGGATGTGGTCACATTAGGGTGGGGCATGGCCCCAATGGTGCCCACAATTTCTAATAACGCCACACAGTATTACAATCTTATTCACATTACCCCAAACGTAGTGCCCCTGATTCATATTACACCACATAGTATTCACATTATGCCACACAGTACTATCCCTTATACACAATGTCCACAGTAGTGCCTCTTATCAGAGGTGTAGCTAGGTGCCATGGTGCCCGGAGCAAGGGTATGTTCCAGCGCCTCCTCCTCTTTACTGAATTGGGGGCAAGTTACATTTGAAAAGAAAAAGATATTTTAAAATCGGTGACAGGGGTAGTTCTAGACCTTGAGGAGCTCAGGGCAAAAGTTTCCTTTGGTGCCTCAATGCTCAAAACAGGGACAGTGCGCGCCAAAGCCGTGCGCAAAAAATAGCAATTCACATTACACCGCACAATAGTGTCCATTATTCACATTACACCTCACAGAAGTGTCCGTTATTCACATTATTTATTTATAATTTATTACCAGTTATTTATATAGCGCACACATATATTCCGCAGTGCTGCACAGAGAATATTTGCCCATTCACATCAGTCCCTGCCTCAGTGGAGCTTACAATCTATATTCCCTACCACATGTACACACAGACACATTAATGCTAGGATTAATTTTGTTAGGAGCCAATTGACCTACCAGTATATTTTTGGATTGTGGGAGGAAACCGGAGTACCCGGAGGAAACCCACGCAAGTACGGGTAGAATATACAAACTCCACACAGTTAGGGCCATGGTGGGAATCGAACCCATGACCTCAGTGCTGTGAGGCAGTAATGCTAACCATTACACTATCTGTACTGACCACAAATGACACCTCATTACACCTCACAGTAGTGTACGTTGTTCACAATACACCGCACAGTAGTATCCATTAGCCACATTGCACTGCACAGTAGTGTCTGTTATTCACATTACACCGCACAGTAGTGTCCATTAGCCACATTACACTGCACAGTAGTGTCCGTTAGTCACATCACACTGCACAGTGGTGTCTGTTAGTCACATTACATTGCACAGTAGTGTCCATTAGCCACATTACACCGCACAGTTGTGTCCTGATAAAGCTGATTATCTTTACAGGAATGAAAGCTATACCTTAAACACACCTTAAAAACACTTTAAACCTTTAGCCGCTGTGGCCGCTATACTTAATTCACACTACGCACCTTTTACGCTATTAGCGTAAAAGGGTTCCGTAGTGTACGGACTCTGCGTACACACGCCGCGCTGATGGTACAAAGTACTCGCAGCGCATACACACCCAGAGATACACTTTAAACCTTCTACAGCAATGCTATGCAATAATAGTAATAATACACTTTAAACCTTAGCAGGGCAATGAGCACACAACATTAATTGTGAGTTTACTGCTGCATTCCGACACCACAGTGGATTATTTCTGAAAGGGGGTTTACAATACAAATTATACACTACAATACAAGACAATATATATAACAGAATAATGGCTACAGTCAATGTACATACGTGAGAATATTCGCGTGCGCTTCCTGGTCCAGTCCTCTGTAATCAAATAGATAATGTTGTGAGTCTTGTGTGTGGCCGGCCTGCAGCAGGCTTTATTTATACAAGTCTTCCAAAAGCAATACAATGGATACTGTAATCCCTTTGTCCATTGGACACAGGGATGCACTTTTACAGTACAGGAGAGGTCATAGGTTGATTTGAAAAGGTAGGCGATGTCTTTCTCAACTGCTCTTGTGGGTGGTGTCCTCTGGATTCCCGCCGCATACATAATATACAGTAAATACAGTTTATATCTATATTCTGCTTCTGCACATAACTATCCGCAGGAACATGCGATCTTCCGCAGACCAACACCGGAATGTTTCCCTTAAAATACCCTACAGCTGGATACCAAATACCACTTTATAACCTTAGTCTGTCCCCTCCTATCCTGTAAAGGCGAATCCCTTTGTTCTGCAACCATTTAAACTTCTTATGTGGTGCAAGGAGACTATGTGTACATAGTGCACTATTTGGATTAAATATGTAATGTGTTCTAATGGCCCTCCATGCGTACACAAACTCTGACGTAAATACCCATACCACGCGCCGATGCGCAGGACCACGGGAGCGACCATACGCAAAGTGCGTACATGTGCGCGCACTGCAGAACAAGTGCACGCGCAGTGGGCATGTGTGTGCAGTTTGTACGTGATGTGTGTTCTGTAATATTTTACGACTTTGACAGTCCGTTATACACATTACACCTCACAGTAGTATCCATTATTCACATTACACCTCACAGTAATGTCCATCAGCCACATTACACCGCACAGTAGTGTCCGTTATTCACATTACACCGCACAGTAGTGTCCATTAGCCACATTACACTGCACAGTAGTGTCCGTTATTCACATCACATCGCACAGTAGTGTCCATTAGCCACATTACACTGCACAGTAGCGTCCGTTAGTCACATTACACTGCACAGTAGTGTCCGTTAGCCACATTACACTGCACAGTAGCTTCCGTTAGCCACATTACACTGCACAGTAGCTTCCGTTAGTCACATTACACTGCACAGTAGCGTCCCTCAGTCACATTACACTGCACAGTAGCATCCGTTAGTCACATTACACTGCATAGTAGCGTCCATTAGTCACATTACACTGCACAGTAGAGTCCATCAGTCACATTACACTGCACAGTAGCATCCATTAGTCAAATTACACTGCACAGTAGTGTCCATTAGTCACTTACACTGCACAGTAGTACCCCTATACACGTTAGGCCACACAGGAGAGCACCTTATACACATTATGCCAGGTAGAGCCCATTATACACATTATGCCAGGTACAGCCCTCATTCCCTCCACAGCATTGCCCCAGTACCTGCATGAGGTCCCTGCTCCGGCGCTGTTCCTCCTCTGCCTTCTCCTCCTCATGTCTCTCGGAGGCTATGTTACCCCTGCAGCAGCGGCTCTGTAGGATGTCAGCAGTGAGAGCGGGTACGAATTACTCGGGCCCAGGACTGAAGGAGGGCCCGATGGGGGCCCTAGTCCACCGCACTCCCTACCCCCTCCCTCCTTACTGGGCAGCAGCAGCATAAGCACTCATCTTGGGAGCACAGCACATGCTGTAGTGGGCTGTGCTGCAGTGAGTCTGCTGCTACTGCTGAGCCTCTGCCTATTCGGGTAGTGGGGGGAGTGATCATACTCCGCCGCCCCCTCACAATAACTCTGCCTGAGGGGCTCATGGCCCCCCTGGGCCCCTACACCTTGCTTGACACCACTCATCTTTTTTTACTTTTTTCACAAGGGGGCGTGGCCACACCTTCCTCAATTAGGCCACGCCCCCCAAAATATTGCCTGGATCGGAAATCCTCTCAAGCAGCAGCGACGCAGTGAGTGGGCTAAGGCCACGCACTGCGCAGTGTCTCTGGGGAAGGAAGGGGGAGGGAGCCCCGATACACGCTGACAATAGCCACTACCTGTCATCCAGCGTGACAGGTGCAGCAGCAGCCGGCATCAGCAGGAATGGAGAGCAGGGAGAGCACCTTTTCAGCATGGTGCCACCCTGCACTGCAAACCCTTGCTGAGCGGGTAGCGACCGGCTCTACTTACCGCTCTGTCGGCACAGTGCTAGCTGCAGAGCTGCAAACATCATTAGGAAGATGAACACCACAAACATTTTCAGTGATTTGCGCATGCGCAATAGAGATGTCCCTGGGAACATGGTGCAGACATTATGGGGTAAATGTATGAAGCAGTGATAAGAGAGGAGAAGTGAGCCAGTGGTGAAGTTGCCCATGGCAACCAATCAGCATTGAAGTAACATTTCTAATTTGCATACTATTAAATTATACATAGCATCTGATTGGTTGTCATGGGCAGCTTCTCCACTGGCTCACTTCTCCTCTCTTATCACTGCTTCATACATTTACCCCCTTCTCTCTTAAAGCTCTTCTGGCCGTGCCCCTCTTATAAGATCTGGGCATTAACCCCAGGATATTTAGTACGGTGACCCATATTTTTGGGCAATCGGCCAGTGAATTCCCTTTAAAGGTTGTGGAGGACTTTATAGTCCCCACAGCCCACACCATAAGATTCCACGTCACCTGTTTTCCTGACAAAACTTAAATAACCATTTCCTGCAAAAAGTTAAACAAAATCCTTTTTGATTGTCATACACCCCAGTAGAAAAAAAAGAAGGCTCTAGGTCAGTGGTTCCCAAACTGTGTGCCGTGGCTCCCTGTGGTGCATCGGGACACTTGCAGGGGTGCCTTGGATTGGTGGTCCAGGTCCAAGTCAAATTATTTATGGTCAATATAATAGGGAAAACTAGTGCTGGAAGCTGTCAGTCATAAAATATGGAGACAAACAGAAGCAAATCTTGTCCCTCACCACACAATTGAGCCTAAGGATGACATATAAACACAATCTACCTAATGTATTACAGGTTGAGTATCCCATATCCAAATATTCCGAAATACGGTATATTCCGAAATACGGACTTTTTTGAGTGAGAGTGAGATAGTGAAACCTTTGTTTTTTGATGGCTCAATGTACACAAACTTTGTTTAATACACAAAGTTATTATACATATTGTATTAAATGACCTTCAGGCTGTGTGTATAAGGTGTATATAAAACATAAATGAATTGTGTGAATGTAGACACACTTTGTTTAATGCACATAGTTATAAAAAATATTGGCTAAAATTACCTTCAGGCTGTGTGTATAAGGTGTATATGAAATATAAATGCATTTTGTGCTTAGATTTAGGTCCCATCACCATGATATCTCAGTATGGTATGCAATTATTCCAAAATACGGAAAAATCCCATATCCAAAATACCTCTGGTCCCAAGCATTTTGGATAAGGGATACTCAACCTGTATTTATTTCTACATTTATCAATAAGAAACTTTTGACCTAGGGGTAACATTAAAAAAATCTGGTACTCTAGGGCGTCGTAATCCAAAAAGTTTGGAAGCCACTGCTCTAGGTGGAAAAGATTTAAAGGGACAATGTCATGATTTCTGTGGTTACTGTTGGAAATTCCTTTGTTGTATCCTTTGTTGTTAGACAAGGTCATAAACCACTTTATGCTAATTATAATTTGAATATACGTTATGTTAGGCCAGTAAGTTTAGGCTCTGTTTGCTACAGTAGCTAACCTGTTACACATTGTAAGTTTAGGCTAGTCACCTGCACGATGGTGCTGTTGGCTCCTTACAGGAATCTATGAGAGAGATAGAGTGGGGAAAAAAGTCAAGGGTAACCTCAATAAGAACCTTTGTGTGTGTGCTGTTTCTTGCCTGACTGTCTTGTCTTCTGGGTGCTTGTTGGCCTTGCACTCCTATTTTCATCTGGTGCAGAAGCACCATAGGTGACAATCGGGCTCTCAGGCCACAAGCTATTCCCACTTCATCCTGAGATCTCTATTTTGTAGCATATTGGACTAGAGCGTTGCGATCATCTCAGATGTAGGATGATACTTGTACACTGTCCCTCCTCCTGGACATCCTGGATTGTGTCCTGTGCCTTGCTGCTCAAGGTTCATTGATCCTGAAAATCCGTCCTCTGGAGCGTCAACCAAAGGAATAGGTGAGCACCTGTGTGGGACCCCTATAGCTCTGTCCCTATTACTCATACATAGTAATAGGGACAGAGATAGCGGTGATTTAAACAAACCTCCCAACATCATAATGATGCATACACGGTATATCTTGCACAGCAAAGGTGCGCGCAAGAAAGGCCTTGTGTTTGTTAGGCCATGTCCTCCGTGTACCGTTTTGGGGGAATGATTGCATGTCACGCCCACATTTCAGTTGACGCTGGGGGCTTGCCCAGCATTCCACCTGCTGCTGGGCAGTCCTCATTGGCTAGGGATGACTATCTGTGAATTAACCTTGATGGCTAACCTCGATGATGTGAAACCATCTGTAAGGGAACCATTGATGGTTTCACCCACTAATGGTCACTCTTGCTTTACTATTTTCTGGGCTGTGGGCCAATCAGAGCCCAAGGGCAGAGCTTCATGGGAGCATCGTGTCCCGACACCTCGGGGAAATTTTTTTTTATGGTTATTTATCATTGATGGTGGGAAACCATTTGGTACTCCCCCCTTTAAGGTAATTTTATGGAATAAGGCAAATTTATAATAAAAGTATTCACCATCAGAGGATGTAGTAATGTGAGGAGACCGCCGGTCACAATACCTCCTCCTACATCCCGCCCCATCACAATCCCGACGGTCGGCATGCTGGCCAACAGGGACTATTCCCACTCGTGGGTGTTCACAGCACCCATCGAGCGGGAATAGAACTGTTGGCGACCGCAGGTTGCCACCTAGCCCACAGCGTAGCAAGCACAGCGAGATTGCAAGG
Source organism: Pseudophryne corroboree (assembly GCF_028390025.1). Taxonomy (NCBI): domain Eukaryota; kingdom Metazoa; phylum Chordata; class Amphibia; order Anura; family Myobatrachidae; genus Pseudophryne; species Pseudophryne corroboree. Next base: position 802,799,416 of record NC_086445.1, read on the forward strand.
GTCTTGTTGTGCTCGACCCCACCACCTCCACTGCAGGGTTTCCGTTGCCGGGATCCTGGCGTAGTTATGCTGATCGCTGGTCATGCATACCCGGCCCACCATCGGACATAGCCCATCAATTATTTTTAAACATCAAGGACACCTTCCTTCAACCACAAAATGCTCTGCTCATGGACTTCCCACTTACTTTATGATGCGGTCACCTGTGGTAAAACACCTTTCATAAATGAATGGATCCACCACAGGTGTCTGCAATTGTAAATTAAGAGGGGAAACCATTATTTGAGCATTTTGTACTTGATGGAAGCAGCCATGATGATGTGTACACTGTGACTATACATGAGTATGTTCTATGTTGAACTGTGTATTCCGAGCATTTTACAAGTGTAAGAAATTAAAATTTAACAAAACAGCTATAAACTGAATACGCATTCTGCGGTTAAGGATAAAGTTCAATAATCTGCTCTGTAACCGAAGCGGAGAGAAAGTGAACATAAAGCAAACAGTAAAAGCTAATTTTTTTTGTTTTGTTTTTTTACCAGGCATTACTGTTATACTCATGGGTTATAATGTTACGTAACATTTAACCAGTTCAAACATTAAACAAACTGATCACTTACTTTACATACAGTGTTTGCGCCATAGAGAAAATCCCGATCCCCGGATCCCTCCACCCCCGCACCACCCTCTGCCAATCCCGGCGCACTCTGGTCTTGTACAGTTTAGCCGTCACTCAGCTCAGCAGCTTCAGGAGCACTCTCACATACAGTACTGTACACACTAGCAGCACTCTCACTCTCAGGCAGCACTCTTACTTTCGGGCTGACACACACCAGCGGCACTCTGACTCTCAGGCTGTCACATATACACACTGTAAATACCAGCCAGGCTCCTGGGAAGAAGAAGGCAGAGGAACCATGAGAGACACTTACGATGTGATTGTCATTGGTGGAGGTATTTCAGGTCTGTCAGTATACTTTATCCTTTGTGTAGCAGCATAAATGGAAATGCAATCGTTGTGAATCCAGTAAAAATGTAATATGCAAAAATAAAACTGCATTTACACACCAATAAGGAAACGGGTTGTAGCTAGTTATTCGTGTGGAAAAACAGTTTTGTATTGATGGTGAATTTGCTGGGAGGGTGGGTGTGCCGGCTCCTGAAAGTTGCAGGAGATACATCGGGTATCCATTCCATAAAATGCTGTATGTTTGCTTTGTAAGTTTGTTTCAGATACTAGGAGGCAGCTCTATTTATATCTAAACAGATGTGATATATGTTTACTATATTTTATATTGTTTCTGTGCAATTTTTACATTAGCATGGTCAGTGTCAGCTGCTGTTGGCATACTGTATGTACAGTGTACACTGCAGTCTGTCATCTGGTTGCATTGATGGAATAACGTGTTCTTTAAACGTCGTTTCAACACCCATGTAATGTACTGTAAGCAAGTTCTTGGGAAGTATTTATAGCACAAAGAATACTATAGTTTCATCCATATTTGGATAAGATATTGCATCCATATTTGGATAGTCTCCTTCATGACTCTGAATAGAATTTGTTGTTCTGTACTGTACAGAGGAATGTTATGAAAATGTGCATTATAGGTCTGTGCTGTTTTATATATCATCTGTATGGGATCAATTCATTTACATGTGACTTAAGATCACATTATAGTGCGTTGCCATGTAGAGATCACGTACAGTGCACTCTTTACCCGTACACATATGGGGCAGAATGTACTAAAGCAGAAATATACGGTAAAACCACCATTTTTTTTGTTTTTACCGCATTTCCAAGTGTACTAAAGCCCTGACTCCGGGTCCCCGATGGGAGGTTAATGCCAATGGCTGATGTTAACCCTGTAGAAGCCTATGGGCTTCTTTCCGCATGGTACTGTGTAAGGCAGGCCTGGCCAACCCGTGGCTCTCCAGCTGTTGTGAAACTACACAGCCTAGCATGCCCTGCCACAGTTTTGCTATTAGGGAAAGTTAAAACTATGGCAGGGCATGCTGGGAAGTGTAGTTTCACAACAGCTGGAGAGGCCACAGGTTGGCCAGGCCTAGTGTAAGGGATCTAATCAGATCCTCCCATCATGCCCCAGGGCCGCCGCATCCTTCTGCGCATGCACAGAGGGTCTCCTGGGTCATAAACCTGGAAGTCCAGGGACTGGATCACATCGCGAAGGACAGCTCTTATTGGAAGAGCTGTCTTTTGCAATACTAATCGCATGTGTTATTGCATATGCGGTTAGTATAGATGCATGCAATGTGTGGTGGGATGAACACCACTCTTAGGGCCCAATTCAGACCTGGTCGCTGTTGTGCGTTTTCGCACAGCAGGCGATGATCAAATTACTGCGCATGCATATGCATCACAATGCACACACGCATCACCAAACAGCAACAAGATGGTGCGAAAATTTAGATTGCACGGCTGTTCGCAAGGTTATTAATAGGGAGATGACGTTTGTGGGTGGTAAAAGGCCGTTTTCAGAGAGTGTCTGGAAAAACGCAGGCATTCCCAAGCGTTTTCAGGGTGGATTTGTAACGTCAGCTCTGGACCCGATCAGTCTGATTTCTTCGCACTGGAGGAGTAAGTATTGAGCTACGCACAGACTGCACACACTGCACAGAATGGAAAAATCATTCCATGCTGTGTGTGATGCAAACGGATTTGCAGCTGTCCGCTGACTGAGGGGAATTTTCGCACAGCAAACACATGCAATCGCACACTTGCATGGGGCGACTTTTCACTCCCCCCTTGGTGGCGACTATCTGATCGCAGGACAGTGTAATTTGCAGCACAGCGATCAAGTCTGAATTAGGGCCACAGTACATCCTGCCCTTTGTATTCTAATTTTGTGCATTTTCCATCATGCTTCCATGGGTGTGCAAGGTACTGTAAAATGCATGGGTGAATTAGGATGCAAGTAATTAAATTGCTAATAATGTACATACGTATCTATCTAGGGATCATTTGGTGTCTCCAGTCCTTGGTGACGGTGTTGTTCCGAGATTTGTGTTAGCAAATCAGAGCTGTATTCAGTTCTATTTAGGCTGTCTGAGAGAAGTGGTTACCAGCAAATTTAAGTTTTAAACTGTTACATGATTCTTTATTTGCCAGTGATTACTCATAGCCATCCAGCTATATATAGATCTTGATATGAATCATCTTATTAAGGGGCCCATTTGTAATTGATCACATTTGCGAACTGGCCCGTAGTGGGAGGCTGCATCCCATTAAAATCAATGAAAAGACACTAAGGGGGACATTTATCAAAAATTGAATTTCCAATGTTTCCGCCCAAGATCGCATTGCAGGGTACGATTTTATTGGGTAGATATATCAATTTACACCCACGAGGACAGGGCCTCTGGAGGACCACATCCCTGCAATGTGCTCTGTGTGCTGTCAAGGGTTTTGCCCATGTGCAGTCACGCTGACCGTGCATGCACTTCGGCCATTGCCATCGGAGGGTTCTGGGGGAAGCCTCCTGAACTACACCCATGATGTGTAGTCCATAGGCTACAACGAGCTACCTCCATGTTCTGATGGCGGTAGCTGCGGGGACCAATATTGGCAATGCTTTGCATTCCAGATATTGGTAAATCTGGCAGCATTGCATCCCCCATAGAAGCCTACCCCTGAATATATTGTTTGATAGATGGGCCCCTAACTCGTTTTCAAGAGTGTAAATGGATTTATGCACTTCTGCACATTAATAAGGGGTCTATTCATTATCCCTTCATTTCTACATAAGTAGGTGAAAAGTAAAATGTTTGCCTACTTTGTAGAAATTGCCATTCATTATAAAAGTGATGCATGAGATATCACAGATATCTCAGCTAACCTATCAGTCCCGATTTGGCCCGCTGCCCCCACACATTAGTATGGGGTCCTAAATTCATCAAGCACTAAAGATACTAACTTTTTGGAGCTTGTCAGCAGGAACCTTTGCCCTCTGCAGATGGAGCTGATTCCTGGACCCCGTTCCTACCCTTTGGGAAGGAGTCCCGAATTGCATGGTTGGATCCTTTCGGATCCCCCCTCCCCTGTTTGGCTCTGCCAGATGTTATACATACGTGAACCTAAGTTCGCGCATACGCACAAGCACTGCCGAATCAGACTCCATGCTAAGTTTTCCTGACAGGTAATGCATGGACAGTTGATCTTCGAATCAGCTGTCTCCACACCGAAACAATGTTGACTTGCTTTGGTAATTTTGTATCCACCACTGCTACGGTAGTAAGTTGGTTACTTCATTATTAGGTTCCCTCCGAAACATGCCAAAATGTGTCCTCCTCACCCACTCCTCATACCTTTATTTCAATATTCTTTTGCAAGGACTACATGTAGCTTTTTTCCATCAGCTGGTGCTAAATTCTGCTCCTCTGTGAAGGAGTGGTTGTGGGCCCCCCTGGACTTATTATACATACGCCAGTGGACCTCAGGGAACCCTAACAGTTCCATTATTTCTGGTTACCTAACAGAATCACAATTAAAGAATCTAGTACCACCAGTGTATCTACTAAAACAGTGGTTCTCAACCTCGGTCCTCAAGTACCCCCAACAGTTCATGTTTCCCAGGTCACCTAGCAGTTGAACAGGTGTATTCATTACTCACTGACACATTATAAAAGACCCACAGGTGGAGCAAATTATTTCACTTGCAATCCTGTGAGGAGACCTGGAAAACATGAACTGTTGGGGGTACTTTAGGTTGAGAACCACTGTACTAAAATATGTCAGTCGAATGAATGCACCGTGTCTAAAGGATGGTATATGAAAACATACACTGGAATTGGGAAACACTGGTTTATGCCCCTTTCAGACAAACAGCAGAATCCCGTGCTTTTGCACATGAACACGCATCAACTCTGGGTTTTTGCTATGTGTGAACACAAACAACATGGGTCAAAGTCTCAGTTCCATGACCTTGCTCTCTACCAGGATCACAACCTTGCTCTCTACCAGGATCAGACTGAGATCTGGGAAATTCACAGGTTGATAGACTTGAATTGAATTCCCAATTCATTTGAACTCTTGGTTAGACTGCAGTTTCAATTAAAGCAAAAAGCAGGTTACACATAAGATGTGTTGTGTGTAACTTATGGACCAAAACACTGCAACCTTTTGCCCCCTTTGCACACCCATTCAAGCTCTTTAGATGGGTTTAGCCACTTTGCGTGTCTAAACCCAAAGCTGTCAGGCGGTTTAACTGGTAATGGGTGTCTGATCATAGCAACAATTGAATAGCTCTAATAGACGCCCATTGCTAAAGATGACCAGCAGGGGGTGCAGTTAAAGAATCAGCCATCTGCATAGTTTTCACCAAATTTCACTGTTCCTACACATTGATTGCATTTTATTAAAACTTGCAAAAAAAATTCTTTGTAGTTTTTAAGATTTTATTATGAATACCTATCTCTACAATAAATTACGTGGTGTTATCTCTTTTACAAAATTAGGACCACATTTATTAAGGCTTGGAAAGTGATAAATAGCACAATGATAAAGTACCAGCCTATCAGCTCCTAACTGCCATGTTACAGGCTGTGTTTCAAAAATTACAGCTAGGAGCTCATTGGTTGGTACTTTATCACCGTGCTATTTATTACCCTTCAAGGCTTGATAAATCTGGGCCTTAATTTAAAACATGAAAATTGTTTATGCCGGTGGGCACAAGATCTTCGTTTCAGCTCGCTACGTCTGGGGGTGGCGAGCTGAAATGCGCGAAAAGTGACCCGTTTGGGTGCCTAAACGGGACTTTCTGCATCAGTAAGATAATCGGGGACAATTGAATATTGCCCCGCAATCTCCTATCATTTTAGATGGGGGATCGGGCTCGATTAAACAATTGAATTCCCCCCATAATGACTTATTGTCTTTCCTGGCTCTTCTAAAGCAGTACAGGTTGAGTCTCCCATATCCATAATGCTTGGGACCAGAATTTTTCTTATTTTGGATATTTGCATACCATAATAAGATATCTTTGAGAAGAGACCCAAGTCTAAACACATAATGCAATTTATGTGTCATATATACCTTATACGCATAGCCTAAAGATAATTCTGTACAATTATTTTTAATCAATTTGTGCATGAAACAAAGTTTATGTGCATAAATGAAATGCATTTATGTTTGATATACACCTATACACACAGCCTGAAGATAAATGTATACAATGGGGGTCATTCCGGCCCGTTCGCACGCTGCGGTTCATCGCAGCGGTGTGAACGGGTCGGTTCTGCGCATGCGCGGCAGTTGCAATGAACATGCGCGTCATTGCTCAGCGACGGTAGTCGCTGGGCAACGAAGCCGGGAACGAAGGAAGCGGTCGCAGCGCGGATCGCAAGAAGATTGACAGGCAGGAGGTGGATTGGGGCGTCTACTCACCGCTTTCCGTTTGGAGGGTGGATGTCTGGCGTAAATTCCGGCACCTTCATCGCTGGATTCATCGCACAGGGTAAGTAACTGCAGGGCTAGTCTTCTTTTACACAAAACTTTATTAGCATAGCAGGGCTGCACAAGAGATCGCAGCCCTGCTATGCTAAAATACACTCCCTCATAGGCGGCGTCTAGTTGATCGCATGAGCAGCAAAAAGTTGCTACGTGCGATCAACTCGGAATGACCCCCAAGATGTTTTAATAATCTTCTGCCTTAAACAAAGTTTGTGAACTTTGAATCAGCATAAAGCAAAGGTGTCACTATCGCTGGATATGGATTGACCTGTATAGACAATAAAGAAATTGGATTATATTTGAATGAAACTAAATGGAATAACAAGAAATTATCCAGAACATCTTATTCATGCATATGTTTTGTTTATATTCGCTTGTGAATTACCAGGACAATGGAGAACATCACTGAGTGATTAGCTTTCATAATTTTGTAAATGGTGGTGCCAGGTATTTATAATCTGGGTTTAGTCACTATTGCTTGCAGGGCTTTAGCTACTTTTATGGGATTTAGCAAGCGTTATACATTTCTCTGACGTCCTAGTGGATGCTGGGAACTCCGTAAGGACCATGGGGAATAGACGGGCTCCGCAGGAGACTGGGCACTCTTAAAAGAAAGATTAGGTACTATATCTGGTGTGCACTGGCTCCTACCTCTATGCCCCTCCTCCAGACCTCAGTTAGAATCTGTGCCCGGCCAGAGCTGGATGCACCTAGTGGGCTCTCCTGAGCTCACTAGAAAAGAAAGTATTTGTTAGGTTTTTTATTTTCAGTGAGATCTGCTGGCAACAGACTCACTGCTACGAGGGACTGAGGGGAGAGAAGCAAACCTACCTGCTTGCAGCTAGCTTGTGCTTCTAAGGCTACTGGACACCATTAGCTCCAGAGGGATCGAACACAGGGCCCGACCTCGATCGTCCGTTCCCGGAGCCGCGCCGTCGTCCCCCTTGCAGAGCCAGAAGACGGAAGATAAAGATGAAAAACGGCGGCTGAAGACTCCTGTCTTCATTAAGGTAGCGCACAGCACTGCAACTGTGCGCCGTTGCTCCCATAGCACACCACACACTCCGGTCACTGTTGGGTGCAGGGAGCTGGGGGGGCGCCCTGGGCAGCAATTAGTTTACCATTATGGCACAAATAGCACATAATACAGTGTATAACACTGTATATGTGCAAAAACCCCCGCCATTAACATTATAAAAAGCGGGAGAAGCCCGCCGCTGAGGGGGCGGGGCTATCTTCCTCAGCACAGCCAGCGCCATTTTCTTTCACAGCTCCGCCGGAAGAACGCTCCCCAGGCTCTCCCCTGCAGTATCCAGTACGACAAGGGTAAAAAAGAGAGGGGGGGGCACATAAATTTAGGCGCAATTTGTGTTAATAAGCAGCTATTGGGAAAAATTACTCAGTATAGTGAAAATCCCTGTGTTATATAGCGCTGTGGTGTGTGCTGGCATACTCTCTCTCTGTCTCCCCAAAGGACTTTGTGGGGTCCTGTCCTCAGTCAGAGCATTCCCTGTGTGTGCGGTGTGTCGGTACGGATGTGTCGACATGTTTGATGAGTAGGGTTACGTGGAGGCGGAGCAGGAGCCGATAAGTGTGATGTCGCCCCCTACGGGGCCGACACCGGAGTGGATGGATATGTGGAAGGTATTAACCGACAGTGTCAACTCCTTACATAAAAGGTTTGATGACGTAACAGCCTTGGGACAGCCGGCATCTCAGCCCGCGCATGCCCAGGCGTCTCAGAGGCCATCAGGGGCTCAAAAACGCCCGCTACCTCAGATGGCAGACACAGATGTCGACACGGAGTCTGACTCCAGTGTAGACGAAGATGAGACAAATGTACAGTCCACAAGGGCCATCCGATGCATGATTACGGCAATGAAAAATGTGTTGCACATTTCTGACATTAACCCGGTTACCACAAAAAAGGGTATTATGTTTGGGGAGAAAAAGCAGCCAGTGACTTTTCCCCCATCTGATGAATTAAATGATTTGTGTGAAGAAGCGTGGTGTTCTCCTGCTAAGAAACTAGTGATTTCTAAGAGGTTACTGATGGCGTACCCCTTCCCGCCAACGGATAGGTTACGCTGGGAGACATCCCCTAGGGTGGACAAGGCGCTCACACGATTATCTAAAAGGGTGGCACTGCCGTCTCAGGATACGGCCGCCCTAAAGGAGCCTGCAGATAGAAAGCAGGAGGCTATACTGAAGTCTGTATATACACACTCAGGTACTATACTGAGACCTGCTATTGCTTCAGCGTGGATGTGTAGTGCTGCAGCAGCATGGTCTGATACCCTGTCAGACAACATTGATACCCTCGACAGGGATGCTATTTTGCTAACCATAGAGCATATAAAGGACGTCGTCTTGTATATGAGGGATGCACAGAGGGACATTTGCCGGCTGGCATCTAGAATTAATGCAATGTCCATTTCTGCCAGGAGAGTATTATGGACTCGGCAGTGGACAGGTGATGCTGATTCTAATAGGCACATGGAGGTTTTGCCTTATAAGGGTGAGGAATTGTTTGGGGACGGTCTCTCGGACCTCGTATCCACAGCAACAGCTGGGAAGTCGACTTTTTTACCTCAGGTTCCCTCACAGCCTAAGAAAGCACCGTATTATCAAGTACAGTCCTTTCGGCCTCAGAAAGGCAAGCGGGTCAGAGGCGCATCCTTTCTGCCCAGAGGCAGGGGTAGAGGAAAAAAGCTGCACCAGACAGCCAGTTCCCAGGAACAAAAATCCTCCCCTGCTTCCACTAAGTCCACCGCATGACGCTGGGGCTCCACAGGTGGAGCCAGGTGCGGTGGGGGCGCGTCTCCGGAACTTCAGCGACCAGTGGGTTCGCTCACAGGGGATCTCTGGGTTCTACAAGTGGTATCTCAGGGATACATGCTGGAGTTCGAGGCGACTCCCCCTCGCCGTTACCTCAAATCAGCCTTGCCAGCGGCTCCCAGGGAAAGGGAGGTAGTGCTGGCGGCTATTCACAAGCTGTACCTTCAGCAGGTGATAATCAAGGTTCCCCTCCTTCAACAGGGACGGGCTTACTGTTTCACAATGTTTGTGGTACCGAAACCAGACGGTTCAGTGAGACCCATTCTAAATTTAAAATCCTTGAACACTTATGTAAGGAAGTTCAAGTTCAAAATGGAATCGCTCAGGGCGGTTATTGCAAGCCTGGAAGAGGGGGATTTTATGGTGTCGCTGGACATCAAGGACGCTTATCTGCATGTCCCCATTTACCCACCTCACCAGGAGTACCTCAGGTTTGTGGTACAGGACTGTCATTATTAATTCCAGACGTTGCCGTTTGGTCTGTCCACGGCACCGAGGGTATTTACCAAGGTAATGGCCGAAATGATGATACTCCTTCGGAAGAAGGGAGTTATAATTATCCCGTACTTGGACGATCTCCTTATAAAGGCGAGGTCCAGAGAGCAGTTGTTAGTCAGCGTAGCACTTTCTCGGGAAGTGTTGCAACAGCACGGCTGGATTCTGAATATCCCAAAGTCGCAGCTGATTCCTGCGACGCGTCTGCTCTTCCTGGGCATGATTCTGGACACAGAACAGAAGAAGGTGTTTCTCCCGGTGGAGAAGGCCCAGGAATTGTCATCTCTGGTCAGGGACCTACTGAAACCAAAACAGGTGTCGGTGCATCACTGCACGCGAGTCCTGGGAAAGATGGTGGCTTCTTACAAAGCAATTCCCTTCGGCAGGTTCCTTGCAAGGATCTTTCAGTGGGATCTGTTAGACAAATGGTCCGGATCGCATCTTCAGATGCATCGGTTGATCACCCTGTCCCCAAGGGCCAGGGTGTCTCTGCTGTGGTGGCTGCAGAGTGCTCAACTTCTCGAGGGCCGCAGATTCGGCATACAGGACTGGGTCCTGGTGACCACGGACGCAAGCCTCCGAGGATGGGGGGCAGTCACTCAGGGAAGGAACTTCCAAGGACAGTGGTCAAGTCAGGAGACTTCACTACACATAAATATACTGGAACTAAGGGCCATTTACAACGCCCTGAGTCAAGCAGAGCCCCTGCTTCAAAAACAACCAGTGCTGATTCAATCAGACAACATCACGGCGGTCGCCCATGTAAACCGCCAGGGCGGCACAAGAAGCAGGATGGCGATGGCAGAAGCCACAAGGATTCTCTGATGGGCGGAAAATCACGTGCTAGCACTGTCAGCAGTGTTCAACAAAAAGCTAAAAAAAATATTGCGCCAGGTCAAGGGACCCTCAGGCGATAGCTGTGGACGCACTAGTGACACCGTGGGTGTACCAGTCGGTTTATGTGTTCCCTCCTCTTCCTCTCATACCCAAGGTACTGAGGATATTAAGAAAGAGAGGAGTAAGAACTATACTCATCGTTCCGGATTGGCGAAGAAGAACTTGGTACCCAGAACTACAAGAAATGATCTCAGAGGACCCATGGCCTCTGTCTCTCAGACAGGACCTGTTACAGCAGGGGCCCTGTCTGTTCCAAGACTTACCGCGACTGCGTTTGATGGCATGGCGGTTGAACGCCGGATCCTAACGGAAAAGGGCATTCCGGATGAAGTGATTCCTACGCTGATAAAGGCTAGGAAAGACGTGACAGCACAACATTATCACCGTATATGGCGAAAATATGTTGCTTGGTGTGAGGCCAGGATGGCCCCTACAGAGGAATTCCAGCTGGGTCTATTCCTGCACTTCCTACAGTCAGGAGTGACTATGGGCTTAAAATTAGGATCCATAAAGGTCCAGATTTCGACCCTGTCTATTTTCTTTCAAAAAGAACTGGCTTCACTACCTGAAGTTCAGACGTTTGTTAAGGGAGTGCTGCATATTCAGCCCCCTTTTGTGCCTCCAGTGGCACCTTGGGATCTTAATGTTGTGTTAGATTTCCTGAAATCCCACTGGTTTGAGCCACTTAAGACCGTGGAGCTAAAATATCTCACGTGGAAAGTGGTCATGCTATTGGCCTTAGCTTCGGCTAGGCGTGTGTCAGAATTGGCGGCTTTGTCGTGTAAAAGCCCTTATCTGATCTTCCATATGGACAGGGCAGAATTGAGGACTCATCCCCAATTTCTCCCTAAGGTGGTATCAGCGTTTCATTTGAACCAACCTATTGTGGTGCCTGAGGCTACTAGGGACTTGGAGGACTCCAAGTTACTAGACGTAGTCAGGGCTTTGAAAATCTATGTAGCCAGGACGGCTGGAGTCAGGAAAACTGACTCGCTGTTTATCCTGCATGCGCCCAACAAGCTGGGTGCTCCTGCTTCAAAGCAAACTATTGCGCGCTGGATCTGTAACACGATTCAGCAAGCTCATTCTGCGGCAGGATTGCCGCATCCTAAATCGGTAAAAGCCCATTCCACAAGGAAGGGGGTCTCTTCTTGGGCGGCTGCCCGAGGGGTCTCGGCTTTACAGCTTTGCCGAGCTGCTACTTGGTCGGGTTCAAACACATTTGCTAAGTTCTACAAGTTTGATACCCTGGCTGAGGAGGACCTTGCCTTTGCTCATTCGGTGCTGCAGAGTCATCCGCACTCTCCCGCCCGTTTGGGAGCTTTGGTATAATCCCCATGGTCCTTACGAAGTTCCCAGCATCCACTAGGACGTCAGAGAAAATAAGAATTTACTCACCGGTAATTCTATTTCTCGTAGTCCGTAGTGGATGCTGGGCGCCCGTCCCAAGTGCGGACTCTCTGCAATACATGTATATAGTTATTGCTTAACTAAGGGTTATTGTTATGAGCCATCCGTTTAGTGAGGCTCAGTTGTTGTTCATACTGTTAACTGGGTATGGTTATCACAAGTTGTACAGTGTGATTGGTGTGGCTGGTATGAGTCTTACCCTGGATTCCAAATCCTTTCCTAGTAATGTCAGCTCTTCCGGGCACAGTTTCCCTAACTGAGGTCTGGAGGAGGGGCATAGAGGGAGGAGCCAGTGCACACCAGATATAGTACCTAATCTTTCTTTTAAGAGTGCCCAGTCTCCTGCGGAGCCCGTCTATTCCCCATGGTCCTTACGGAGTTCCCAGCATCCACTACGGACTACGAGAAATAGAATTACCGGTGAGTAAATTCTTATTTTTTTTATGTCTTGGGGACAATAGGTGTCTATAAGAAAAACTTCCTGCCATGTATAAGCCGCATGTTCACTTGCTTAGCATCCATGCTGAGGCTTAGAAGTTGCCAGTGCTGCGCTTCTCGGGCAGAGTACATTAGGTGGAAATAATATACTGTAGGTGCTTTTACTGAGCAGAGATCCGAGTCATCATTGCTGCCTAGTGCCTCAGTCATTATTGAGTTGTCAGATAACTGATTCTCTCTCTGCTAGTGCTAATTTAATCTCTGCCTTATCATGTATCAGTCCAAAGATTACTCTCGGACACATACTTTGCTTTATTGTACCAAATTCATTGACCCCACTGTGCTAACTTAACACTTTTCTTACTATACTATAATAATTGCTGGCAACTTGATCCCTCTGTGTACTGCTTTCCAGATCTTTAGTTGTGACTTGACTACTGGGGGTCATTCCGACCCGATCGCCCGCTGCAGTTTGTCGCAGTGCAGCGATCGGGTCGGAACTGAGCATGCGCTTGTGCCACAGTGTGCCGGCGCATGGAAGTCGTTGCCTAGACAGAGGCGGTCGCTGGGCGGGAGGGGGCTGGACGTTTAGGGGGGCGCGGTCCGTGGCCGGACGATTGGGGGGGCAGGCCGCGGCGGCTGCGCGACGTCTCATGCAGCCGCTGTGGCCAGCGAAGAACAACTCCCGGCCAGCCGCAGGAGCTGCGCTGGCTGGGAGTTACTCCAGAAATACAAAAGCATCACCGTTGTGCGATGCTTTTGTATTTGTGCAGGGGGGTGGGGGTGGGGGGGCGGCACTGACATGCGGGGCAGACTAGACCTGTGCTGGGCGTCCACCCTCATGTCAGGGAAGGTGATCATAGCTGTGCTACATTTAGCACAGCTACGATCAACTCGGAATGACCCCCGCTGTTTCTACCAATCCAGGCTGTTGCTCTCTAGCCAGGTCTGCATTGTTTTAGGAGGCATATGTACTACACTGTTGTGGTCTCTTTAACAAACCGGTCCTTCCCGGGTGGGATCCGGCATTGGACCCTGTTAGCAGTCTTCCCGACCCGGCAATTTGCCGGGTCGGTTACCATAGTGGTGGCAGGGCGGAGGCAGAGCTGGAGGCGGCGCTGGGAGATGAGCTCATCCTCTACTGTGTAGTGAACGTATGACCCGGGAACCCGTTCACGCTGCCACTGACCCGGTATTCAACCCGGGAATAACCCTTCTTATTACCCGGGTTGAATTACTGGGTCCTGGATCAGGTGACCCGGGAGTTCTCATGGGGCCCTTTCACATCGCACAGTGACCAGTGTCGACGTGGCAATATGCCGTGTCGATACCAGGTTATTTTTGCGATGTGAAAGGGGTATATCTGTCTCTGCGATTGTCTTTTATCAGTGTCAACCTAATGCATGTTGACCATATGGCGTCGACTTAAACATTGTAGATCTTCTATACCACATCCCTTCCGACCATATGTAGCACTCGAGATACTGTATGTCCTGTTCAGCAACAGTAAAATCTGTGTTTTAAGTCAGGCACATATGTCCCTATTGTGTCCATGTTTTAAACCATTTAATTTATGTGCAACAGCCGCATTCTTTATTAGACATGAAACTGCAGAAACCTCTAATACTGCAAAACATTGTACTAATCTGCATCAGCAGAGCATGTGAAACAGTTACAGTATTTGCAAGCAGTTTTCTATAGAGATGAGCGCCTGAAATTTTTCGGGTTTTGTGTTTTGGTTTTGGGTTCGGTTCCGCGGCCGTGTTTTGGGTTCGAACGCGTTTTGGCAAAACCTCACCGAATTTTTTTTGTCGGATTCGGGTGTGTTTTGGATTCGGGTGTTTTTTTCAAAAAACACTAAAAAACAGCTTAAATCATAGAATTTGGGGGTCATTTTGATCCCAAAGTATTATTAACCTCAAAAACCATAATTTTCACTCATTTTCAGTCTATTCTGAATACCTCACACCTCACAATATTATTTTTAGTCCTAAAATTTGCACCGAGGTCGCAGTGTGAGTAAGATAAGCGACCCTAGTGGCCGACACAAACACCGGGCCCATCTAGGAGTGGCACTGCAGTGTCACGCAGGATGTCCCTTCCAAAAAACCCTCCCCAAACAGCACATGACGCAAAGAAAAAAAGAGGCGCAATGAGGTAGCTGTGTGAGTAAGATTAGCGACCCTAGTGGCCGACACAAACACCGGGCCCATCTAGGAGTGGCACTGCAGTGTCACGCAGGATGGCCCTTCCAAAAAACCCTCCCCAAACAGCACATGACGCAAAGAAAAAAAGAGGCGCAATGAGGTAGCTGTGTGAGTAAGATTAGCGACCCTAGTGGCCGACACAAACACCGGGCCCATCTAGGAGTGGCACTGCAGTGTCACGCAGGATGTCCCTTCCAAAAAACCCTCCCCAAACAGCACATGACGCAAAGAAAAAAAGAGGCGCAATGAGGTAGCTGTGTGAGTAAGATTAGCGACCCTAGTGGCCGACACAAACACCGGGCCCATCTAGGAGTGGCACTGCAGTGTCACGCAGGATGTCCCTTCCAAAAAACCCTCCCCAAACAGCACATGACGCAAAGAAAAAAAGAGGCGCAATGAGGTAGCTGACTGTGTGAGTAAGATTAGCGACCCTAGTGGCCGACACAAACACCGGGCCCATTTAGGAGTGGCACTGCAGTGTCACGCAGGATGTCCCTTCCAAAAAACCCTCCCCAATCAGCACATGATGCAAAGAAAAAGAAAAGAAAAAAGAGGTGCAAGATGGAATTGTCCTTGGGCCCTCCCACCCACCCTTATGTTGTATAAACAAAACAGGACATGCACACTTTAACCAACCCATCATTTCAGTGACAGGGTCTGCCACACGACTGTGACTGATATGACGGGTTGGTTTGGACCCCCCCAAAAAAGAAGCAATTAATCTCTCCTTGCACAAACTGGCTCTACAGAGGCAAGATGTCCACCTCATCATCACCCTCCGATATATCACCGTGTACATCCCCCTCCTCACAGATTATCAATTCGTCCCCACTGGAATCCACCATCTCAGCTCCCTGTGTACTTTGTGGAGGCAATTGCTGCTGGTCAATGTCTCCGCGGAGGAATTGATTATAATTCATTTTAATGAACATCATCTTCTCCACATTTTCTGGATGTAACCTCGTACGCCGATTGCTGACAAGGTGAGCGGCGGCACTAAACACTCTTTCGGAGTACACACTTGTGGGAGGGCAACTTAGGTAGAATAAAGCCAGTTTGTGCAAGGGCCTCCAAATTGCCTCTTTTTCCTGCCAGTATAAGTACGGACTGTGTGACGTGCCTACTTGGATGCGGTCACTCATATAATCCTCCACCATTCTATCAATGTTGAGAGAATCATATGCAGTGACAGTAGACGACATGTCCGTAATCGTTGTCAGGTCCTTCAGTCCGGACCAGATGTCAGCATCAGCAGTCGCTCCAGACTGCCCTGCATCACCGCCAGCGGGTGGGCTCGGAATTCTGAGCCTTTTCCTCGCACCCCCAGTTGCGGGAGAATGTGAAGGAGGAGATGTTGACAGGTCGCGTTCCGCTTGACTTGACAATTTTGTCACCAGCAGGTCTTTCAACCCCAGCAGACTTGTGTCTGCCGGAAAGAGAGATCCAAGGTAGGCTTTAAATCTAGGATCGAGCACGGTGGCCAAAATGTAGTGCTCTGATTTCAACAGATTGACCACCCGTGAATCCTTGTTAAGCGAATTAAGGGCTCCATCCACAAGTCCCACATGCCTAGCGGAATCGCTCCGTGTTAGCTCCTCCTTCAATGTCTCCAGCTTCTGCTGCAAAAGCCTGATGAGGGGAATGACCTGACTCAGGCTGGCAGTGTCTGAACTGACTTCACGTGTGGCAAGTTCAAAGGGCATCAGAACCTTGCACAACGTTGAAATCATTCTCCACTGCGCTTGAGACAGGTGCATTCCACCTACTATATCGTGCTCAATTGTATAGGCTTGAATGGCCTTTTGCTGCTCCTCCAACCTCTGAAGCATATAGAGGGTTGAATTCCACCTCGTTACCACTTCTTGCTTCAGATGATGGCAGGGCAGGTTCAGTAGTTTTTGGTGGTGCTCCAGTCTTCTGTACGTGGTGCCTGTACGCCGAAAGTGTCCCGCAATTCTTCTGGCCACCGACAGCATCTCTTGCACGCCCCTGTCGTTTTTAAAAAAATTCTGCACCACCAAATTCAAGGTATGTGCAAAACATGGGACGTGCTGGAATTTGCCCATATTTAATGCACACACAATATTGCTGGCGTTGTCCGATGCCACAAATCCACAGGAGAGTCCAATTGGGGTAAGCCATTCCGCGATGATCTTCCTCAGTTGCCGTAAGAGGTTTTCAGCTGTGTGCGTATTCTGGAAAGCGGTGATACAAAGCGTAGCCTGCCTAGGAAAGAGTTGGCGTTTGCGAGATGCTGCTACTGGTGCCGCCGCTGCTGTTCTTGCGGCGGGAGTCCATACATCTACCCAGTGGGCTGTCACAGTCATATAGTCCTGACCCTGCCCTGCTCCACTTGTCCACATGTCCGTGGTTAAGTGGACATTGGGTACAACTGCATTTTTTAGGACACTGGTGAGTCTTTTTCTGACGTCCGTGTACATTCTCGGTATCGCCTGCCTAGAGAAGTGGAACCTAGATGGTATTTGGTAACGGGGGCACACTGCCTCAATAAATTGTCTAGTTCCCTGTGAACTAACGGCGGATACCGGACGCACGTCTAACACCAACATAGTTGTCAAGGCCTCAGTTATCCGCTTTGCAGTAGGATGACTGCTGTGATATTTCATCTTCCTCGCAAAGGACTGTTGAACAGTCAATTGCTTACTGGAAGTAGTACAAGTGGGCTTACGACTTCCCCTCTGGGATGACCATCGACTCCCAGCGGCAACAACAGCAGCGCCAGCAGCAGTAGGCGTTACACGCAAGGATGCATCGGAGGAATCCCAGGCAGGAGAGGACTCGTCAGAATTGCCAGTGACATGGCCTGCAGGACTATTGGCATTCCTGGGGAAGGAGGAAATTGACACTGAGGGAGTTGGTGGGGTGGTTTGCGTGAGCTTGGTTACAAGAGGAAGGGATTTACTGGTCAGTGGACTGCTTCCGCTGTCACCCAAAGTTTTTGAACTTGTCACTGACTTATTATGAATGCGCTGCAGGTGACGTATAAGGGAGGATGTTCCGAGGTGGTTAACGTCCTTACCCCTACTTATTACAGCTTGACAAAGGGAACACACGGCTTGACACCTGTTGTCCGCATTTCTGGTGAAATACCTCCACACCGAAGAGCTGATTTTTTTGGTATTTTCACCTGGCATGTCAACGGCCATATTCCTCCCACGGACAACAGGTGTCTCCCCGGGTGCCTGACTTAAACAAACCACCTCACCATCAGAATCCTCCTGGTCAATTTCCTCCCCAGCGCCAGCAACACCCATATCCTCCTCATCCTGGTGTACTTCAACACTGACATTTTCAATCTGACTATCAGGAACTGGACTGCGGGTGCTCCTTCCAGCACTTGCAGGGGGCGTGCAAATGGTGGAAGGCGCATGCTCTTCACGTCCAGTGTTGGGAAGGTCAGGCATCGCAACCGACACAATTGGACTCTCCTTGTGGATTTGGGATTTCGAAGAACGCACAGTTCTTTGCTGTGCTGCTTTTGCCAGCTTGAGTCTTTTCATTTTTCTAGCGAGAGGCTGAGTGCTTCCATCCTCATGTGAAGCTGAACCACTAGCCATGAACATAGGCCAGGGCCTCAGCCGTTCCTTGCCACTCCGTGTCGTAAATGGCATATTGCCAAGTTTACGCTTCTCCTCCGACAATTTTATTTTAGGTTTTGGAGTCCTTTTTTTTCTGATATTTGGTGTTTTGGATTTGACATGCTCTGTACTATGACATTGGGCATCGGCCTTGGCAGACGACGTTGCTGGCATTTCATCGTCTCGGCCATGACTAGTGGCAGCAGCTTCAGCACGAGGTGGAAGTGGATCTTGATCTTTCCCTAATTTTGGAACCTCAACATTTTTGTTCTCCATATTTTAATAGGCACAACTAAAAGGCACCTCAGGTAAACAATGGAGATGGATACTAGTATACAATTATGGACTGCCTGCCGAGTGCAGACACAGAGGTAGCCACAGCCGTGAACTACCGTACTGTACTGTGTCTGCTGCTAATATAGACTGGTTGATAAAGAGATAGTATACTCGTAACTAGTATGTATGTATAAAGAAAGAAAGAAAAACCACGGTTAGGTGGTATATACAATTATGGACGGGCTGCCGAGTGCCGACACAGAGGTAGCCACAGCCGTGAACTACCGCACTGTACTGTGTCTGCTGCTAATATATAGACTGGTTGATAAAGAGATAGTATACTCGTAACTAGTATGTATGTATAAAGAAAGAAAAAAAAACCACGGTTAGGTGGTATATACAATTATGGACGGGCTGCCGAGTGCCGACACAGAGGTAGCCACAGCCGTGAACTACCGCACTGTACTGTGTCTGCTGCTAATATAGACTGGTTGATAAAGAGATAGTATACTCGTAACTAGTATGTATGTATAAAGAAAGAAAGAAAAAAACCACGGTTAGGTGGTATATACAATTATGGACGGGCTGCCGAGTGCCGACACAGAGGTAGCCACAGCCGTGAACTACCGCACTGTACTGTGTCTGCTGCTAATATAGACTGGTTGATAAAGAGATAGTATACTCGTAACTAGTATGACTATAAAGAAAGAAAAAAAAACCACGGTTAGGTGGTATATACAATTATGGACGGGCTGCCGAGTGCCGACACAGAGGTAGCCACAGCCGTGAACTACCGCACTGTACTGTGTCTGCTGCTAATATATAGACTGGTTGATAAAGAGATAGTATACTCGTAACTAGTATGTATGTATAAAGAAAGAAAAAAAAACCACGGTTAGGTGGTATATACAATTATGGACGGGCTGCCGATTGCCGACACAGAGGTAGCCACAGCCGTGAACTACCGCA
Source organism: Pseudophryne corroboree (assembly GCF_028390025.1). NCBI lineage: Eukaryota > Metazoa > Chordata > Amphibia > Anura > Myobatrachidae > Pseudophryne > Pseudophryne corroboree. The sequence goes on from NC_086445.1 coordinate 802,819,011, forward strand.
CTGTACTGTGTCTGCTGCTAATATATAGACTGGTTGATAAAGAGATAGTATACTCGTAACTAGTATGTATGTATAAAGAAAGAAAAAAAAACCACGGTTAGGTGGTATATACAATTATGGACGGGCTGCCGAGTGCCGACACAGAGGTAGCCACAGCCGTGAACTACCGCACTGTACTGTGTCTGCTGCTAATATATAGACTGGTTGATAAAGAGATAGTATACTCGTAACTAGTATGTATGTATAAAGAAAGAAAAAAAAACCACGGTTAGGTGGTATATACAATTATGGACGGGCTGCCGAGTGCCGACACAGAGGTAGCCACAGCCGTGAACTACCGCACTGTACTGTGTCTGCTGCTAATATAGACTGGTTGATAAAGAGATAGTATACTCGTAACTAGTATGTATGTATAAAGAAAGAAAAAAAAACCACGGTTAGGTGGTATATACAATTATGGACGGGCTGCCGAGTGCCGACACAGAGGTAGCCACAGCCGTGAACTACCGCACTGTACTGTGTCTGCTGCTAATATATAGACTGGTTGATAAAGAGATAGTATACTCGTAACTAGTATGTATGTATAAAGAAAGAAAAAAAAACCACGGTTAGGTGGTATATACAATTATGGACGGGCTGCCGAGTGCCGACACAGAGGTAGCCACAGCCGTGAACTACCGCACTGTACTGTGTCTGCTGCTAATATAGACTGGTTGATAAAGAGATAGTATACTCGTAACTAGTATGTATGTATAAAGAAAGAAAAAAAAACCACGGTTAGGTGGTATATACAATTATGGACGGGCTGCCGAGTGCCGACACAGAGGTAGCCACAGCCGTGAACTACCGCACTGTACTGTGTCTGCTGCTAATATAGACTGGTTGATAAAGAGATAGTATACTCGTAACTAGTATGTATGTATAAAGAAAGAAAAAAAAACCACGGTTAGGTGGTATATACAATTATGGACGGGCTGCCGAGTGCCGACACAGAGGTAGCCACAGCCGTGAACTACCGCACTGTACTGTGTCTGCTGCTAATATAGACTGGTTGATAAAGAGATAGTATACTCGTAACTAGTATGACTATAAAGAAAGAAAAAAAAAACCACGGTTAGGTGGTATATACAATTATGGACGGGCTGCCGAGTGCCGACACAGAGGTAGCCACAGCCGTGAGCTACCGCACTGTACTGTGTCTGCTGCTAATATAGACTGGTTGATAAAGAGATAGTATACTACTAATATTATATATACTGGTGGTCAGGTCACTGGTCACTAGTCACACTGGCAGTGGCACTCCTGCAGCAAAAGTGTGCACTGTTTAATTTTAATATAATATTATGTACTCCTGGCTCCTGCTATAACCTATAACTGGCACTGCAGTGCTCCCCAGTCTCCCCCACAATTATAAGCTGTGTGAGCTGAGCACAGTCAGATATATATATACATTGATGCAGCACACTGGGCTGAGCAGTGCACATAGATATGGTATGTGACTGAGTCACTGTGTGTATCGTTTTTTTCAGGCAGAGAACGGATATATTAAATAAAACAAACAACTGCACTGTCTGGTGGTCACTGTGGTCGTCAGTCACTAAACTCTGCACTCTCTTCTACAGTATCACAGCCTCAGGTCAATCTCTCTCTCTCTCAACCCTAATCTAAATGGAGAGGACGCCAGCCACGTCCTCTCCCTATCAATCTCAATGCACGTGTGAAAATGGCGGCGACGCGCGGCTCCTTATATAGAATCCGAGTCTCGCGAGAATCCGACAGCGTCATGATGACGTTCGGGCGCGCTCGGGTTAACCGAGCAAGGCGGGAGGATCCGAGTCTGCTCGGACCCGTGAAAAAAACATGAAGTTCGTGCGGGTTCGGATTCAGAGAAACCGAACCCGCTCATCTCTAGTTTTCTAGTGCCAGCAATTAACATCCTCATTATTTACCATTTGCACCTGTCCTGGACCACCTGCAAATAATACCACTTTTTCATATGCATTGCGTCCTTTTCTCTGGATGAATGTGGTGACCATATGAGAACACACCCATTGGGGGGTATTCAATTCATGCCCTTTTTACGACTTGTCGAAAAAACATCACTTTTCGCCAGTTTCAAGTCCAATTCACATTCGATCTTTTCAAAGCCCGGCCTGATTTTTCAACCGCCTAATTACGAACACCTCTGCTTGATTAATAGGTAGAGGCGTTTGCGGGGTGGCAACGCTCCGTTTCCAAGGCAGAGATGGAGCATTGCGGGGGCGGCGGCATGGAAACGGGGGCGTGTTGGCTAGAACAGAGGGGGGAGGGGTACGTTATTAGGGCAGCTGTGTGATGTCACAGGCAGCCACTCTGATCAAAAAGATTCCTTGCTGAATAGGGTCCTCAGCTACTATTAACAGAGTGTTGGGCAAAGCGGATCTATAACTCCTATTATGTTTCATTCCTTGCAGATATATGCAAGTGTACTTAATTGTAGCCAGGTAAATCCTAAAGGTATCTGAAGGATTTTAGGTGCTAAGGCCCTTAACTATGAAATTGTGTTGAGGTATAGGATTTGGACCTACCTACGAGTTGCGGTTCAGTATGATTTGTTGACAGGATGTCAGCATGTAACATGTTGACACTGATGAAATGTCGACATACTAACAATATCGACAATTGGCAAGGAAACCAATACGGCTGTGGAGGTAAGTTCATACGTAAACATGGTTATTGCGGCCAAAGTTTCTGCAGTTCAGCTAATTGCACAAAACTACTGTTGCAGCAGCACTCAGTATGTGCCTTATCCTAATCCTAACCCTAATGTCGGCACTTCTTAAAATGTCTGCAATTCATTTGTCGACATTTACAGTGCTTATTTTAATTACTTGTTTTGGCCATTTTTTATCCATGGCAATTAAAAGTTACGTTTTCTATTAATAAACTAGATACCAGCTCATATTGGGGGTCATTCAAACCTGATCGCAGGCTAGATTTTTTCGCTGCGCTGCAATCAGGTCAGAACTGCGCATGCACCGCAATGCACAGGCGCGTCGTACGGGTGCAAAGCGGATCTTTGCTGTGCGATGGGTTTTACGAAGAATCCATTCGCACAGCCGATCGCAAGGAGATTGACAGAAGAGGGTGTTTGTGGCTGTCAACTGACCGTTTTCTGGGATATGTTTGGAAAAATGCATGCGTGTCCAAGCGTTTGCAGGGCGGGTGTCTGATGTCAATTCCGGGACCTGACAGGCTGAAGTAATCGCAGCGGCTGAGTAGATTCTGGGCAACTCAGAAACCGCCCAAAACTTTTTTGTAGTGCTCGGCTGCACATGCAATCGCACACATGCAAAGTAAATACACTCCCCTATAGGCGGCGACTATCTGATCGCAGCGCTGCAAAAAAAGCTAGTGAGCGATCAGGTCTGAATTTGGCCCATTGTACTGATCATCAGGGCTGTAAATAGGGCTGTACAAGCGTTCATGTTGCATATAGCGCAGGGCTCTGGGAGCAGCTTCCTTTGGGCATGCACCATGCAGTCTGAACAGCCAATCACAGCATCCTGAGGGCATTGCTGGACTTCCCAGTGCTGGCGACCCTGCCCCCTTTCTGCAACATCATAATGTCATGTGCTCAGAGTGCAGGAATGGTACAGAATGCACAGCCACCCTGTTAAGCTGCTGCTGATCATCACCAGATTCTTGGTGGAGTTTTGTAACTTTCTAATTAGTTGATAAATTATAGTAATTAATTACATGGGCCCTCATTCCGAGTTGATCGCTCGCTAGCTACTTTTAGCAGCCGTGCAAACGCATAGTCGCCGCCCACGGGGGAGTGTATTTTCGCTTTGCAAGTGTGCGAACGCGTGTACAGCTAGTAGGACGAAAACGTTTTTTGCAGTTTCTGAGTAGCTCTGGACTTACTCAGCCCTTGCAATCACTTCAGTCTTTTTGGTCCCGGAATTGACGTCAGATACCCGCCCTGCAAACGCTTGGACACGCCTGCGTTTTTCCAAACACTCCCTGAAAACGGTTAGTTGACAGTGACACCCATAAACGCCCTCTTTCTGTCAATCACCTTGCGATCGGCTGTGCGAATGGATTCTTTGCAACAATCCGTTTTGTACCCGTACGACGCATCTGCGCATTGCGGTGCATGCGCAGTAGTAACCTGTTCGCTGCGCTGTGAAAAACGTCAGCGAGCGATCAACTCGGAATGACCCCCATTGTTCACCTGACCAGTGCACCGTATTTCCATTCTTAAGATAGTTGCTCAGCATGAAAATGAGGGTGAGCATTGTGACTATGAGGTCTATTTACTAAGCCTTGGAGAGAACTTTGGGGGTAATTCAGAGTTGATCGCAGGAGCAAATTTGTTAGCAGTTGGGCAAAACCATGGCCCTCATTCCGAGTTGTTCGCTCGCTAGCTGCTTTTAGCAGCATTGCACACGCTAAGCCGCCGCCCTCTGGGAGTGTATCTTAGCATAGCAGAATTGCGAACGAAAGATTAGCAGATTTGCGAATAGAAAATTCTTAGCAGTTTCTGAGTAGCTCCAGACTTACTCAGCCATTGCGATCAGTTCAGTCAGTTTCGTTCCTGGTTTGACGTCACAAACACACCCAGCGTTCGCCCAGACACTCCCCCGTTTCTTCAGACACTCCCGCGTTTTTCCCAGAAACGCCAGCGTTTTTTTCGCACACTCCCATAAAACGGTCAGTTTCCGCCCAGAAACACCCACATCCTGTCAATCACACTCCGATCACCAGAACGATGAAAAATCCTCGTTATGCCGTGAGTAAAATACCTAACTTTTTAGTAAAATCTAAGCGCATGCGCTCTGCGAACCTTGCGCATGCGCAGTAAGCGACTAATCACCATATTGCGAAACTCGGCAATGAGCGAACAACTCGGAATGAGGGCCCATGTGCACTGCAGGGGGGGGGGGATATAACATGTGCAGAGAGAGTTAGATTTGGGTGGGGTGTTTTCAAACTGAAATCTAAATTGCAGTGTAAAAATAAAGCAGCCAGTATTTACTCTGCACAGAAACAAGTTATATCTGCCACACCTGCAGTGCACATGGGGGGTCATTCCGAGTGGATCGCACGCTGCAACTTTTTGCAGCCCATGCGATCAACTAGAAGCCGCCTATGGGGATCATTCCGACCCGATCACATGCTGCACTTCCTCGCAGCGGTGCGATCAGGTCGGAACTGTGCATGCGCGGCGTGTGCATTGCGATCCGTCACCGGGCAACGACGCCGGGAACGAAGAAAGTGGTCACTTCAAGAATATTAACAGGAGGAAGGCGTGTCGGAGCGTCAACTGACCGTTTTCCGGGAGTGGTCCAGTGAACACAGGCGTGTCCAGGCGTTTTGAGGATAGATGTCTGACTTCAATCCCAGACAATGCGGCCGCCGCGCATGCGCAGTTCCGACTCGATCGCATGGCTGCGAAGAAGCGCAGCGTGCGATCGGGTTGGAATGAGCCCCATGGTTTTGCCCAACTGCTAACAAATTTGCTGCTGCGATCAACTCTGAATTACCCCCTTTATCTCTCTAAAAAGCTTAGTGAATAGACCTGTGAGTCTGACCTGACCTGTGAGTCTGTGACCCAATCCAGGGGGTCATTCCGAGTTGATCACACGCTGCAGCCTGTGCGATCAGATAGTCACCGCCTATGGGGGAGTGTATTTTAGCTGTGCAAGTGTGCAAACGCTTGTGCAGGGGAGCTGTACAAAAAACGTTTTGTGCAGTTTCTTAGTAGCTCTGAACTTACTCAGCCGCTGCGATCACTTCATCCTGTCACGTCCCGGAACTGACGACAGACACCTGCCCTGCAAACGCCTGGACACAGCACATGCGCATTCCGGACCCGATCGCACGGCTGCAAAATACTGCAGCATGTGATCGGGTCGGAACGACCCCTCCTGTCAGTAGCCCCTACACAAGTTAAGTATGTGTAATAAGGGATGTAGGGGGTCAATCCGACCCGTTCGCACGCAGCGGTTCTTCGATGCGGTGCGAACGGGTTGGAAATGCGCGGTAGACACTTTGCGCACGCACGTCGTTGCCGGGCAACGACACCGCCAGCAACAAATGTGATCGCAGCGGCGATCGCAAGAAGATGGACAGGCGGGAGGTGTTCCGGGGCGGATACTCACCGTTTCCAGCCGTTTTCAGGGAGTGGTAAGAAAAACGCAGGCAAGTCCAGGCGAACGTCAAAGCCGGGACCTGCTTCGCTGTATCCGTTGCACAGGGTAAGTAGGTCTAGGGCTAGTCTTGTTTTGTGTGAAACTTTTTTAGCATAGTAGGGCTGCACAAGCGTTTGCAGCCCTGCTATGCTAAAATACACTCCCCCATAGGCGGAGATTAGTTGATCGCACCAGCAGCAAAACGTTGCTTGGTGCGATCAACTCGGAATGAGGGCCATAATTGGTTATGTAAGCTTAATTTGTAGTAGTAAACTAATTTGTAATTAGTTAGCGGCATCAATGGTGGATTTAGCAAGAATTGCTGCCTCTGTAGTACATGTATCCTACAGTATATTTACTGCACTTTTAAAAGTACCTAAAACATACTGTACACTGTATGGTGTAGTTTTCCTGCTAGGCTGTTTTGGCAAGGTATCGCACCCTGCCCGTTTTGTATGCCCAGGTCATACTTGCCTACCTTCCCGCAATGGCTGGGAGGCTCATAAAAATTAGGTGGCACTGACAGCAACCCAGAAGAGCGGGCAAGACTCCTGGAACCGCCGACCACATGGTCATCACCAGTGAAGTGGGTGGTACAGGCAGCCGATAAAAAGATTTACATTGAATCTCATCACACCCCACCTTAAGTGGGGTATTTTCTTTCTAGCAGGGATTAGGGACCACGATGGCGCCAGTCCACGCATCCACTCCCCCCCCCCCCAACCCCTTTTCCTAAGGTTAAGAAATACAAGTGCTGAATCCAGAGATTATAAACAAGCAAATGGCTCAGTAGTTCATCTGCAATAATATGCTACACAACCAAGGTGCTTTATTGTAGACCAACTTTTAATGAAGTAGGGAGAAGTGCCAGTATGTTATACTGCCCTAAAATGGTCCCCTTTGACTGCTGCCTATATGAATATTACATTTAAATAAACCAACACACACTTAATTTTTTACAGTATTACATATCTTGCCGTTTTATACTCACAATGCAAGACATGTAATGCACAAGTACAGATGCAGGTAAGTTGGTAATTCAGTTTAAAATATTAAGCAATGGCAATAAATTTCACAAAAGAAAATAATACATTTATTTAATTGTTCTGGAACTGGTAGCCCCCGGAATTATTTTTTTTTGCAAGTACCTGGATCCAAATGGTTCAACTGTAATACCTCCAGACAAGTGTATCAGCAATTACACAAATATTATTTTGCACTGTAAATACTTCAATTTGCAGAGAATAACAGAATTCGACAACAATACTATATAAATACAATACTAATTGTTAATAGAGCTTGTCTAAAACAAGCTGTTAACTATTACTACTATGCAATGCATGCAAACAATAGTGCAATACCTTTAGTCACTCTTACACTACTCGGTACTATCAATATCCCCATTAACTTTAAACCACAAAGTTCAGCTGAGTATTTTAAAGATGGTGCACGTTAGGTTAGGTGTCCTGTCTCCAATAGGGATTAATGGAATTAGGCAAATGTTACTGAGCAAATTTCCCATTTCAATAGTTGCTGCTCGTGACCAGCACAAAAGAGACACTTTCTCTAGGTTGCTGCTACTCCTCTCTCAAGTGACGTTTCCTAGCAAGATTGCAAATTAGTACATTAATTCCAACTAGTCTGTTGCTGCCTTTTCTTTATAATTCTCTGAGGATGTGAGGGTTTACAGTACTCAGGCATCTGTTAATCTGTGGGGAATACTGTCTAAATCCCTCATGGGAAATAAATAATGCAGAATATCCTTTTACGGTACTCCTTGTCTCTCTCTTTACCTCGAGTGCAGCTTTCCTTCACTAACTTTCTGTAATGTCAATCAAGTATGCAGGAGCATTAGTGTAAAGAAGGGCTTCACTAGCTGCATTGGCTGTTAAGAGTTAAATCATAGCAGGATATCCTACGGCAATACCTGCTCGTAATCCTGACTGAAAGGAAGCACCAGTGTTCATTTACATAGTACAGAATACTGCAGCCTTGAATGCTAAAAATCAGTTCTAGGGAAATATAGCTACCTCTGAAGGGGGTACTATATGTAGTGCTATAGCTGGGTAGCGTGACATGCAGAATGCTATAGGTGCTGTTCTGACTCCCTGTATAGCCAGTGTCTGCTGAGCTGTGATGGCTCCTACTATGTGGTGCTAAGATAAATCGCAGTTATACCTCTCCAGGTGTCTGTGTTAGGTCTCCATGCTGTCCGTAGCTGTCAGTGTGGGATACTGGGTATCTTTCCGGACAATCTGCTCCCACGGGCTATCCCTTTGTTACTGCTGCACACCTCTTGCGTTAATTGGGGAGGCCTGGTCCACTCTGAGGCATTACCAACTGCCGGGGCTCCAGATAAAGCTTCACCCACTGCCGCTATGGAAGCTGCTGCGGTCACTCTTATTACATTTGCACCCCCAGACTTGCCTTGCATGGGGGTAGAGCCATCTCACTGACCACCCTTGGGATAGGAAGGTCTGCCTCCATCTCCTCCGTCACCCCCACGCCGCCTCAGCACACTCCTGACGGCATAGCTCTCCTCTCAATATTACCTCAGCTCAGCTCTCACCAACCACCTCTTTCTCACAACTGTCACTGGCAGGGCCGGCTCCAGGCATGTTCAAGTCGAGCGGCCGCGCAGGGCGTCACCCTTAAAGGGCGCCGCACGCTGGCGCCGACATGTTGGCCCTGTCCTATGCTAAGGTCAGTGATGTGGCTGTGCGCGCTGTTCGGCGCTGGCGTCTGATGTCAGACACCGGCGCCGAACAGCGCTCACATATCACTTGCAGGCACAGGCGCCGCACAGCGCGCCCGCCTACAGCAGCACTCCCCCTCCCTCATCGCCGGCACAGCAGCAGGTACTCTGGGGGCATATGTGGCACAGTGGGGGCATTAATGTTTCTGGCACTATGGGGGCATATCTGGCACTGGGGGCATTAATGTATCTGGCACTGTCGGGGGAATTAATGTTTCTGGCACTGTGGGGGCATATCTGGCCCTGTGGAGGCATTAATGTGTCTGGCACTGTGGGGGTCATTTATCTGACACTGTGGGGGCATATCTGGCACTGGGGGCATTAATGTATCTGGCACTGTGGGGGGGGCATTAATGTATCTGGCACTGTGGGGGCATATCTGGCACTGTGGGAGCATTAATGTATCTGGCACTGTGGGGAGCATTAATGTATCTGGCACTGTGGGGGCATTAATGTATCTGGCACTGAGGGGGGCATTAATGCATCTGGCACTGTGGGGGCATATCTGGCACTGTGGGGGGGCATTAATGTATCTGGCACTGTGGGGGGCATTAATGTATCTGGCACTGTGGGGGCATATCTGGCACTGTGGGGGCATTAATGTATCTGGCACTGTGGGGGGCATTAATGTATTTGGCACTGTGGGGGCATATCTGGCACTGTGGGGGCATTAATGTATCTGGCACTGTGGGGGCATATCTGGCACTGTGGGGGGCATTAATGTATCTGGCACTGTGGTGGCATATCTGGCACTGTGGGGGGCTTTAATGTATCTGGCACTGTGGGGGCATTAATGTATCTGGCACTGTGGGGGGCATTAATGTATCTGGCACTGTGGGGGCATATCTGGCACTGTGGGGGCATATCTGGCACTGGGGGATTAATGTATCTGGCACTGTGGGGGGCATTAATGTATCTGGCACTGTGGGGGGCAGTAATGTATCTGGCACTGTGGGGGCATTAAAGTATCTGGCACTGTGGGGGCATATCTGGCACTGTGGGGGCATTAATGTATCAGGCACTGTGGGGGGCATTAATGTATCTATCACTGTGGGGGCATTAATGTATCTGGCACTGTGGGGGCATATCTGGCACTGTGGGGGTATTAATGTATCTGGCACTGTGGGGGGCATGTCATGTGCATCTGGCACTGCTGGGGGCATGTCATGTGCATCTGGCACTGCTGGGGGGCATGTCATGTGCATCTGGCACTGCTGGGGGGGCATGTCATGTGCATCTGGCACTTGTGGGGGGGGCATGTCATGTGCATCTGGCGCTGCTGGGGGGCATGTCATGCATCTGGCGCTGCTGGGGGGCATATCATGTCTATCTGGCACTTCTGGGGTGGGGCATATCATGTATATCTGGCACTGCTGGGGGGGCATATCATGTGCATCTGGCATTGCTGGGGGGCATGTCATGTGCATCTGGCACTGCTGGGGGGGCATGTCATGTGTAGCTGGCACTGCTGGGGGGCATATCATGTGTAGCTGGCACGGCTGGGGGGCATATCATGTCTATCTGGCACTTCTGGGGGGCATGTCATGTGTAGCTGGCACGGCTGGGGGGCATGTCATGTGTAGCTGGCACGGCTGGGGGGCATATCATGTAGTGATCCCGTGTCTCAGTGCAATACCTGGTGCAATGTGTCGCAGTGCTCTACCTGGCGCAAAGTGTATAATGTGCTCTACCTGTCGCAGTGTGTACAGGAGGTTCTACCTGGTGCAATGTGTATTAGCTGCACTACTGTGTGGTGTAATGCGAATTGCCACTATTATGTGGCCACGCCCCTTCCCCACGAAGCAACGCAGCTAAATTTTTGCAGCGCGCCTTCGGCGCGCACTGTACATGTTTTCGCCAGGGGAGCAGCAAGCATTACGGTATGCACATAATTTTGCCCTTCTAACTTAATAATGTGCCCTCCTGAATACAAAATGTGCCCTCCCCGTGATCAGCACCCTGCCCTAAAAAAATCCTAGAGTGAACACTATCATGTGTAGCTGGGGGGCATGTCATGTGTAGCTGGCACTGCTGGGGGGCATGTCATGTGTAGCTGGCACTGCTGGGGGGCATATCATGTCTATCTGGCACTGCACTACTGTAGACATTATGTGTATCTGGCACTATACTGGAGACATTGGCCCTTATTCCGAGTTGTTCGCTCGCTAGCCGCTTTTCGCAGCAGTGCACACGCTAAGCCGCCGCCCTCTGGGAGTGAATCTTAGCTTAGCAGAATTGCGAACGAAGTATTCACAATATTGCGAAAAGATTTTTCTTTGCAGTTTCTGAGTAGCTTGAGACTTACTCTTCCAGTGCGATCAGTTCAGTGCTTGTCGTTCCTGGTTTGACGTCACAAACACACCCAGCGTTCGCCCAGACACTCCCCCGTTTCTCCAGCCACTCCCGCGTTTTTCCCAGAAACTGCAGCGTTTTTTCACACACTCCCATAAAACGTCCAGTTTCCGCCCAGAAACACCCACTTCCTGTCAATCACACTACGATCAGCAGAACGAAGAAAAAACCTCGTAATGCCGTGAGTAAAATACCAAACTTCTTAGCAAATTTACTTGGCGCAGCCACAGTGCGAACATTACGCATGCCCAGTTAGCGGAAAATCGCACCGATGCGAAGGAAAAGAACGAGCGAACAACTCAGAATGAGGGCCATTGTGTGTATCTGACACTATACTGGAGACATTGTGTGTAAGGAACACTACTGTGGCTGTTATGTGTAAGGCTGCTAATTGTGTGCGTAGAGGGGGTGTGAAAATATATTTATTTATAGTTTGATAATATGAAGTTGTGAGGCCACGCCCACTTTTCCAGGAGACCACACCCACTTTTCCAGGAACGGAAGGCGCGCGCATAGAGGATGGGAGGGGGGCGCTTTGAAATTTTCTCGCTCAGGGTGCTAGTAGGCCTGGAGCCGGTCCTGGTCACTGGTCTCCCCACCTGACTGGTAATGTGTCCTGCTCCTGAGCTCTTGAGCAGTTGCTGGGGCTGCTGGAAGCTGCAGTGTGTCAGTTGTCTGATGACATACACCTGCATTATAGCATGATGCACAATGTCAGACATACTGTAATACTTCACATTGTGGTGTATTACAGATATGATTCACTTTCATGTCATAGCTGATGTCTCTAAAGCGTCTCTCTCTCTCTAAGCTTTTTACATTTGTTTGAAACAAATGATTACTACATAGTTAAAAATTGCATTTCTATTTTAGGCCTTTCAGCTGCCAAATTGCTCAATGAATCTGGACTTAATGTTGTGGTTTTGGAGGCTCAGGACAGAGTTGGTGGACGGACACACACTATACGAGTGAGTAATATTGTATAATGCTGTAGACTTAATAATTACACCTATTGTTATCTATTGTAACTACAGTGCCTCTTTTCTCTCCAGGGGTGTGAGTTGATAGATAGACAGTGTCTAGTTAGACAGTCAATAGATAGACACCATATGCTAGACAGACATTAGGTCGACAGGGTCAAAAGGTCGACAGGGTCAAAAGGTAGACATGAAAAAGGAAGACAGTACAAAAGGCAGACAGGGTCAAAAGGTCATCATGAAAATGGTCAACACAAAAAAGGTAGACACCATGTTTATTGCATATATGTGCTTTGTGTGGATAGTTTTGTGATCTGGGACCCCCAATTGTAGAAAGGAATTCGCTCGCCACGCTGCGCTCGCCACAAGGTTAATAACCAACTCCATGCGGACATGGATAGAGAAGGTATGAAATAGTCCAAAAACATGTTACTTTTTTTTTTAAATTGTCTATCTTTTTATGTCGACCTTTTTCATGTCGACCGTTTGACCCTGTCGACCTAATGTCTGTCTAACATATGGGGCCAAATGTAATAGAGTGAGAGTTTCAGAAAGTGAGAGATTTGGTAAGGTTTTGCAGGTTTTTTTTTAAAGTGGCAATCATTTACACAGCAAGATCAACCTGGTTTTGCAGTGTAAAACTCTCACTCTATTACATTTGGCCCCCAGTGTCTATCTATTGACTGTCTAACTAGACACTGTCTATCTATCAACTGGATACCTTCCTCAGCTGGTCTCCTTTACCTCAGAAAGTATCAGTGAAGAGATGTGGAATCCCAGCATTACAGTATAGTGTGAAGCAGAATACAGAGTGTCAGCTATGTTTAAATGCTACTAAAACATAATGTGTGGGTGAGAATGAAGCCATAATTCTTCTGTTTTACTTCGCACAAGGTCCTAATTGGATGTCTTATTGGAGTATATATCCAAAGAAAATGCACAGTGTTTGAGCTCTTAATACTAACAGCTGCAAACTGCGCCTTTTCAGCTCATCTTCACAGCTACAATTAGTTCCTTGCTTCCCTTTGGGGTCTCCAAACTACCCAACTGGTATTCTTTGCTGCATGTACTTCTGTAATCTCTAAAAGGGCTCCATGCTATTGAGGCTTACTTCCAACCACAGAACCATGGACTCTCTTAGTACAAGGACCGGGCCTGCAAAGTATTACCCTCAGTTGGGACCAAACAACTATACTCTGGTTTGTACCTTTCCAGCTTTGTGACCCCCCAATGTTTCTACTGTACACGTCCAAGCTCCAAAATGATTCCTCTGACAGGACCTGCATGCTGCCACTTCACTGACTTACTTTTGGTGTACTCATGCAAGTACCTTCTTTTTCTATCCAGGCTGAATCTTCTCTAAACCGTACTGCCAGCAAACTCTATTGCCTGCTTATATCTGGTACACCATCTCCAGTTGACTCCTGTCTCTGGCTACCAGGTACTCCCTCTAGTACCCTACTTGCCTGTATTAGAATTGCTTCCTTTTAATTTGTTCTTTGCCAGCCCAGACTCTTCTTTTCAGTGGCGTTTCTAGAGAGGAGGTCCGTGTGCAGGCTCCATCTGGGCCCCCTCCTCTCTATCCAGCAGCGCATGGTGCTCTGGGCACTGTCCCAGAGCCTAGAGCACATTTGCAAATCTCCAGGAAAATGGCACGGTACTGCGCATATGCGAAACACTGGGAAAATGGCAGGAAACACTGGGAAAATGGCTGCGCTTATGTTGGAATGAGTTAGTGGCCACTTGAATTGGTACACCGTAAGTCAGGAACATTTTGAAGAAGCTATTGGGCCTTTGTGCAAGGCTCACTAGAAAAGGAGAGCAAGCACAGGAGCCTGAGAAGAGATGTTCAACCAACCATTTACCTTGCTTACCTTCTAATGGTGTAGTTTGAGCATCTGCTCTGACTGCCTGCATGCTATGCTCCTGTTGGTTATTCAAGTTTCAATGGAGAAGAGCTCGGAGAGTGACAGTTGCAGCATGTGAGGTTGATGGAGACTATGGACGGCAGTTATACTGCTCAATTAATACTGCTTCATCTGGTCTGTGGCAGATAGTGACAGCTCAGGGCCCACGTGCACTGCACACCATGCAACCATTGCTAATATGTCACTGTTATTGGAGAGACTGGGTTCTAAAACAGTGTGGGGACTGTATGCTGGAGTAGTGTGAGCCAGTGGCTACAGGAACAGTGTAAGTACCACCAGCCTCTGATACAGCGTCAACAGCCAGTCATAAAATGTGATGAAATTGTGATGAGCATTGTAGATGCAAATTTAAAAACTGCAAATATATGTATGTAAAAAGACAGAATAGCTTGGATATTCTTTTTTATTTCTTTTTTTTATTATAAAGAACAAAGAAGTTCAATATGTGGACGTCGGAGGTGCATATGTGGGACCAACTCAGAATCGTTTATTACGGATAGCAAAAGAATTAGGTGTGCAGACTTACAAAGTGTATTTAAGTGGTCACCTTATCCAGCATTCCAAGGTAAGAACATTATTGGTGAAGATACAATACAGCAAAAGTTGCACCATACTTTGGCTGGTGGGCTTTGCTTAGTGACCCCAGTGCACACATTTGTGCAGATGGTTATTTTATCTGGTCGGCATGTACCCCCTGACACCAATCCTCTTACTTATTTGGTTGTCCCGTGCTGGTACTGATAAGGGAATTGAACCATAGCAAGGTTCTGATGTAGTTATCTTCCCAGAAGTTGTCCCATAGGGATCACCGTTCCCAATAATCGGATTGCAGGCAAATCTTGTGGTTTAGAAGTCCCAGCCTTATCACCTTTTTGGGACAACCAAATAAGTAAGAGGATCTCCATCTTTACGGAGTGCTAACCGATTGGAGGACTTACTACAGTGAACTGGTAACACCGATCAATAATTTCCCTAGGATAAGGCTTCTTGCATTATACCCAGCATTTCAAGAATTTTTTTTTTTAAATTAAGCAGTGTTGATTCTGGCCCTATTTTTAATTATTTTTTAATTTTTGGTACCATTATTGGCCCTCATTCCGAGTCGTTCGCTCGGTAATTTTCTTCGCATCGCAGTGAAATTCTGCTTAGTACGCATGCGCAATATTCGCACTGCGACTGCGCCAAGTAATTTTACAATGAAGATAGTATTTTTACTCACGGCTTTTTCTTCGCTCTGGCGAACGTAGTGTGATTGACAGGAAATGGGTGTTACTGGGTGGAAACACGGCGTTTTCGGGGCGTGTGGATAAAAACGCTACCGTTTCCGGAAAAAACGCAGGAGTGGCCGGAGAAACGGGGGAGTGTCTGGGCGAACGCTGGGTGTGTTTATGACGTCAAACCAGGAACGACAAGCACTGAACTGAACGCAGATGCCGAGTAAGTCTGAAGCTACTCTGAAACTGCTAAGTAGTTTGTAATCGCAATATTGCGAATACATCGGTCGCAATTTTAAGAAGCTAAGATACACTCCCAGTAGGCGTAGGCTTAGCGTGAGCAACTCTGCTAAATTCGCCTTGCGAGCGATCAACTCGGAATGAGGGCCATTGATCTTTTCTTAACAATATCTGTTGCAACAGTAATTACTTGTTAATACATATGAAATAGATGATGTATGTTCATAATAAATTTCTTACTATATTTCTAATCAGTCCCAAGTATAAAACGGTGTAATATGTGATTTTTAAATGATATGCGTGATATCGATATCATTAACGATATTTTTGTGCATATCTTCTAATGTGTACGCACTATATACAGTAGTTAATGATGCGCGCCCTCCGCGCATCGTCAACAAACCCCTCTATCATCTGTACATGGAGTAAAATTTTTACTATGTCATCCAAAACTGCATGTTCGGGCCGGCATCGGGGTGACGCCACTGAACGATATCCTTAGCGATATCGTTTAGTGTGTACGCTGTAAATCGGACGCCAGGGAGGGTAGGGAAAACATTAGACAATATCGCTCTTGGAGCGTATTGTCTAATGTGTAGGCACCTTTACTTTGTTGATGTACCTTGGCTATGCTCTGGCAAACAGTGCTGAGGCTTTGTTTTAGCTCGAGTACACAACTGATTACTTTACTACAAAATTTGCATTCCAGTTAATCACTGTACATGAGCCCTCATTCCGAGTTGTTCGCTCGCTAGCTGCTTTTAGCAGCAGTGCAAACGCTAGGCCGCCGCCCTCTGGGAGTGTATCTTAGCTTAGCAGAAGTGCGAACGAAAGGTTAGCAGAACTGCTCGAAAAAATTTTCATGCAGTTTCTGAGCAGCTCCAAACCTATTCCTACCTTGCGATCACTGCAGACAGTTTAGTTCCTGTTTTGACGTCACAAATGCCTTGCGTTCGGCCCGCCACTCCCCCGTTTCCCCAGGCACGCCTGCGTTTTCTTCTGACACGCCTGCGTTTTTTAGCACACTCCCGGAAAACAGTCAGTTACCTCCCGGAAACGCCCCTTTCATGTCAATCACTCACCGATCAGCCGAGCGACTGAAAACAGTCGCTCGACCTTGTGTAAAAATGCATAGTTTTGTGTGAAAGTACTTCGCGCGTGCGTACTGTGGCCTGTACACATGCGCAGAACAGCCAATTTTTAGCCTGATCGCTGTGCTGCAAACAACGGTAGCTAGCGATCAACTCGGAATGAGGGCCATATTGTAGAATACTATTAACGCAACTTTTATGTTACAGGGTAAATCAAATACATTTTATGGAGCGTTCCCACCTGCATATAATCCACTCGTTTTCCTGGATTATAACAGTTTTATGAGAACTATGGATCAGTGGGGCAGTGAGGTATAACATCTTTAATTTTGGATCTGTTTGGAAAGCATGAAATAATAAATAGTATTTATTGAACTTAATTATTGAATGCCTGTACAGTTCCCGATAAGCCCTATTTATCTCTCTATATGTCTAATCTCAACAAATGTAAAGACTATTAAACTGGGATAATTCCAAGGGATTACTTCCAAGAGCATAGCTACCATATTTATTTATTTATTATTTATTTATTTCTTTATTAACAGTTTCTTATATAGCGCAGTATATTCCGTTGCGCTTTACAATTAGAACAACATTATTAGAACAAAACTGGGTAAAAGCAGACAGACATAGAGGTAGGAGGGCCATATGTGCAGGGAGTGCAGCTGCTATGGGGCCCAGAGCTGAGAGGGGCCCACCTTCCAATCCCTGTCAAAGTTACATGTGTTATATACATTTTTCACCACTGTGTGGTATAGTACATAGGGGGCCTACAATATATCTAGTTACGCCCCAGGACCTGATCATTGTAATGTGGTATAAAATGAACTTGAGGTCATTATAATGTTAAATAATATGAACTGAGGCACTGTAATGTGGCACAGTATGAAGTAGAGGCACTATAGTGTGGCACTGTATGAACTGGGGGCACTGTAATGTTACATACAGTAATATGAACTGGGGCACTAATGAGGCACAGAATGAAGTGAAGGCACGATAGTGAGGTATGGTATAAACTGGGGGCACTGTAATGTTACATAATATGAACTGGGGGGGCACTGCATGTCATAATGTGAATTGGGAGTACTGTGTGGCATATTGTGTACTGGCAGCCCTACAATGTGACATAATGTGAACTAGGCCATTACTATGGTTCATAAAATAAACTAGGGCACGATTGTGGGGCATAAAACAACTGCTGTGGAGAGGATTCTCTCTAGCAATATTGGGACATGGGCCCTTTCAAAATGATGCAATGGGGCCCACAAAGTTCTGGCAACGTCCACGATTACTTCCTTACTTCTGGTTTATAGTAGAGTAGCACAATATACTGTACTGGATGTAGAAGTGTTTTCCTACCACTCATGTGAGTGATATGCTGCTGCTGTTGATGTTGTTGTCGTCATTATCATTATTATTTATCGTTTAAATGTTATTGAATATATTATGAGGATCAAACGGGATTGGGATAGAGTTACAGAAAATGTAAGTATTTTATATTCTGATTACATGTAACAAAATCCCTAAAAGGTATCCTCTTTATTTCAAGCAGATTATTATAAGGTATTGGGGACTTTTTGAGAAAGAACATTGTACATGGGCATGTGCCAAGTAGTGGCTTCTACACTGAAAATTGTGGTTTCAGGTTTTCATAACCCACCTCACCACATCCTGGTCTGCCAATTAAGGAAAACTAGAGTAACTTGGTGACAGATAGTCTCTGTATTTGAAGGACGGGGACCCCACATCTAATGTTAAGCTAGCAGGATTTTGTGAAGTAGTAATAATAGAATGTTAACTTTTGGCTCATGTTACATTATATTAAATTAATACATACTGTACATATATTTACTGAGGTTGTATATTATATTAAAATAATTAAAATAATTGTGGGGCCCTCAACTCTAGCATGATAGTACCCAATGCCATACTAAGTTCCAATAACATTAAAGCTGATGACCTAAAGGAAAATTCAGAGCTCATGTAATTTTACCTAACACCAGGGCATGTATGTGACAGAGGGGGATATTTACTAAGCAGTGATAAGAGTGGAGAAGTGAGCCAGTGGAGAACTTGCCTCATCAACCAATCAGCAGCTCTGTATAATTATATAGTATGCAAATTATAGATGTTACTTCAGTGCTGATTGGTTGCCATGGGCACTTCTCCACTGGCTCACTTCTCCGCTCTTATCACTGCTTAGTAAATGTCCCCCATAGAGTATGCATAGCCATGAAATTAACCCCGTCTTATTGTTGGCTGTCAAATGGAATTAAATATAGTCATATGTATCTATTGCCACTGTTGGACTGTAAAAGAAGATGAAATAAGAGTTTAAGAAAATAGTAATTACAAATTAGCACAAACTGTTATTACCCTTGGGAAAACTGGGACATATGGGGATCCCTGGCAAGGTTTCTAGTGGCGTAAGCAGGGGTTAAAGTGAGCCGGAACGGGCCGGAACTGCGTTCCGTCAGTTCCACCAGGAGACGGAACGCAGTTCCGCCTCCCCCGGCTCACCTAACCCGATGTCCCGGGCGGCGCTGCAGGGAGATGCCGGGCGCCCGCTGAGATCGCGTTACCAGCGGGCGCCCGTCTCCCTCTCCGCAGCGGCAGCCGGAGGCAGGAGCTCAGTACTGAGCTCCGGCTTCCGGCTCTGTCAGTGCGCGCTATGGGAGAGACGTCATGACGTCTCTCTCATAGTGCAGAGGAGCGGGCGGCGAGAGAGGACTGCGGCGGGAGCGGGGCTAGGTAAGTATAGTTCTTCCCCCCCCCTCCTTCCTATATGTATACCACAGGCGTTTCTACTGGGGGCCTTTACTACTGGGGCAAACTACAGAGGGGCAAGCTACTGGGGGGCTCTAGTACTGGGGGCAAACTAGTGGGGGGCTTTACTGCTGGGGCAAACTACAAGGGGCAAACTACTGGGGGGCTCTAGTACTGGGGGCAAACTACTGGGGGGCATTACTGCTGGGGCAAACTACAAGGGGCAAACTACTGGGGGGCTCTAGTACTGGGGGCAAACTGCTGGGGCAAACTACAGAGGGGCAAACTACTGGGGGGCTCTAGTACTGGGGGCAAACTACTGGGGACCTTTACTACTGGGGCAAACTACTGGGGGGCTCTAGTACTGGGGGGCTTTACTGCTGGGGCAAACTACTGGGGGCAAACTACTGGGGGCATTACTACAAGGGGGCAAGCTACAAAGGGGCAAACTACTGGCAGCATTACTACTGGGGGCTAAACTACAAGGGGGCATAATTACAGGAGCTAAACTACTGGGGGTATAACTACAAGGGGGCAAACTACTGGGGACATTACTAACTTTGGCAAACTACATGGGGGCTAAACTACAGGGGCTAAACAACTGGGGGCACAACTGCAGGGGGCATTACCACTGGGGGCTAAACTACATGGGGCAAACTACATGAGGGCAAAACTACTGGGGGCATTACCACTCAGAGGCTAAACTAGAGGGGGGGTGTAAATTGCTGGGGTCATAACTGCAGGGGCATTACCAGTATTGGCATGACTACTGGGGCTAAACTACAGGGGCTAAACGACTAGGGGCAATACTACACAGGGGCATTACCATTAACGGCATTACTGATGGGGTGCACAGCTAATGAGGGCATTGTAAAGGGGGCACTTCATAAGGGGCACTTCTGTTGGGGACATTGCATAAGGGGCACTACTACTGTAGGCATTGTATAAGGGATGCTACTGCTGGGGGCATTACTGTATGGGCCGACAAAGAAGCTGCGTTCCTGGTCCGCCCTCCGTCGCTCCGCCCCTACCATCTCCGCCGCACTGGAAGCCCAGGTTCCAGACTCCCAGCTGCAGCGGATCGTTCCAGACTCCCAGCTGCAGCGGATCTGGGACCAGGCCGGCTTTATTATTCCTGCCGCTGCATCGAGCTTCTGTGACCGCGGCACTACTAGTTCAAATCTGTCGCTGATTGGCTGCCGGTCCGCAGCAGTTTTGAAATATTAGCGCCGTAGTCACAGGAGCTCGATGCGGCGGCAGGGATAATAAAGCCAGCCTGGTTCCAGATCCACTGCAGCCGCCCTCAGCCTCTTCTGCCGCCCCGCCCTCGGACCTCTGCGCACCCACAGCCTCCTCCTCCGCACTATCTCCGAGGCCCACAGCCTCCTCCACGTCACGCCTACCACAGCCTACTCATCCACAGCACCGCAGACCACCGCCGCTGCTAAACAGGTAATCTAACCTGCTGCCTTTCTCTCTCCCTAGTCCCTACTGTATTCCCCTGCTGTCACTTTCCATGTCCCTGCTGTCACTTTCCATGTCCCTGCTGTCACTTTCCATGTCCCTGCTGTCACTCTCTCTGTCACTCTATAATGTGAATTTCGGCTCATTCTCTGTGCTATAATGTGAATTTTGGCTCATTCTGTGTGCTATAATGTGAATTTCGGCTCATACCGTGTGCTATAATGTGAATTTCGACTCATACTGTGCGGTGTAATGTGAATTTCGGCTCATATCGTGTGGTGTAATGTGAATTTGGCTCATACTGTGTGGTGTAATGTGAATTTGGCTCATACTGTGTGGTGTAATATGAATGTGGCTCATACTGTGTGGTATAAATGTGAATTTCGGCTCATACTGTGAGCTATAATGTGAAAGGGGTCCTATTGTGGTGCATAATGTGTATAAGGGGTATATGGTGTGGTAAACTACACTGAAGGGCACGCCCCCTTTTGCGTGGCCACGCCCCCTTGTCAGGAGTGCGCGCGCCTTCGGCGCGCACATAATTGCACCCTTCGCTTTTCCATACCCCCACTTCAAAATTTCCACTTGGGTACTACTACTGTGGGCATTATTACTATTGTGTGACCACGCCCCTTTCTTTTTGAGACCACACCCCCTTTTTGCTGCGCGCGCCTACGGCGCGCGCAATATCTTTATTTCGTGGGCGCCGTGGGAAGGGGGGTGAGTTCCACCACCTCTCTAGGACCACTTTAAGCACTGGGCGTAAGTACTAAGTACTACACACATTAGAAAACTGATGGTTTCTATGTAACAGCTGCCAATATGACTGATACATATAGTATTAAAATCACAGTTAATGGAAAGTTGGTGACATTTATATTCATATAACAATAATGGCCAGCTGTGCCATCAGTTGCCAGTTTATGAAGCATAGGACTACTATCCTGAAGGAAAGGAGCCCGTGATAATTACTTCTTCATCTTCTGAATATGTTCATACTGGAGCAAGTATTATTGGTAAAAAACAATTACCAGTAAAACATAAACCTTGTTGTTTTCAGTATTCTGGGCAAAAGCTCAAAGCTTTCTTAAGTATCATCATAATTATGCAGAGAAATGAAATGAATATTGTTATTGACAGATTCCAGCAGATGCTCCATGGAAAGCACCTCAAGCTCTAGACTGGGATAAAATGTCAATGAAAGAATTCATAGACAAAGTGTGCTGGACAAGTTAGGCAGTTATTTCACATTTACTAAATACAGTATATTAATTATACAGTAACTGAAGACTAGAAAATATAAAAGGGTGGATACAAAGGCCAAAGCAAGGTAAAATTGTATGCTAGTGTATCTGCATTTATGTATAGGGTACAACGTGCAACATGTTATGGTTTTCTCTATTGGAGTTAATGGTCAAGCACATTGTACTAGTACTGCCCTCTGTGCTTTCGAGGTGCTCTGCCTCAGCTAAAGTATTATGTTTACTTCTGCCTACGAATGTATGATTTTGCCAAGTTCTCATTAAGCATCCATTGCCTTTGTACTAAAATTTGTTGCTCCTGTCTGATTTACTTCATTACATAGTGATTTTAACTATTTGAAGTGCTTTTGTTTGTGCACATATTGGGAAAATATGTTGTGCAATTGTAAAAAAAAAAAAAAAATAGGTGTCCCTTAGCCCAAATTTGGATCAGTTAAAAAATTTGGCATTATGAAAGCGCAACTGAATTACATCTGCACAGTCATAATTCATTTATGTGAAAACAGGTTCTCCCTTTGGCCAACAGGTTTTAGGTTTCATACGTAAACAGTATTGATAATAGTTAACAGTTGACTAAGGGTGCTCTTATACTAATCAGTTGACTAAAGGTTCTCTCCTAGTAGTTATCAGTAAGCCAAGGGTGCTTGCAGTACATAATAGTTATCAGCTGAATAAGAGTGCACTCATACTTATCAGTTGTCTAAGGGTGCACTCGTAGTTATTAGTAAGCTCAGAGTGTTCTCACAGTAGATATCAGTAAGCTAAGGATGTTCTCATAGGGGTCTATTCATGAAGCAGTGAAAAGCGTGGAGAAGTGAGCCAGTGGAGAAGTTGCCTATGGCAACCAATCAGCTGCTCCATACAATTGTGTAGTATGCAAATTATAAATGTTACTTCAATGCTGATTGGTTGCCATGGGTAAGCTTCTCCACTGGCTCACGTCTCCACGCTTTTCACAGCTTCATGAATAGACCCCATAGTAGTTATCAGTAAGCTATGGGTGATCTCATAGTCGTTATCAATTGACCAAGGATGCTCTCATAGTAGTTATCAGTAAGCCAAAGGTCCTCTTATAGTAGTTGAGAGTTATCAGTAAGCCAAAGGTCCTCTCATAGTAGTTATCAGTAAGCCAAAGGTTTTCTCATAGTAGTTATCAGTTGACTAAGGGTGCTCTCATAGTAGTTATCAGTTGAGCAAGGGTGTTCTCATAGTAGTTAACTACTATGAGAGCACCCTTAGTCAAGTGATAACTACTATGAGAACACCCTTGCTCAACTGATAACTACTATGAGAGCACCCTTAGTCAAGTGATAACTACTATGAGAGCACCCTTAGTCAAGTGATAACTACTATGAGAGCACCCTTAGTCAAGTGATAACTACTATGAGTGCACCCTTAGTCAAGTGATATCAGTTGACCAAGGGTGCTCTCATAGTAGTTATCACTTGACTAAGGGTGCTCTCATAGTAGTTATCACTTGACTAAGGGTGCTCTCATAGTAGTTATCACTTGACTAAGGGTGCTCTCATAGTAGTTATCACTTGACTAAGAGTGCTCTCATAGCAGTTATCACTTGACTAAGGGTGAACTCATAGTAGTTATTAGTGTTCATTCTAGTACCCTGCACCTGTCACAACCAATTCAGTTCATCTTTCCTGCCTGGGGTGTTGCTCTCTGCTCTGGTACTTCTAGCACACTCTGGTATGTATCTCAGTGTTGACTGAAAAATACTAAGGGTGGTCTCATAGTAGATATCAGTAAACTAAGAGTGCTCTCAGAGCAGTTATCAGTAATAATAAATTCATATTTATACCTCATAATAAATTCTCTTTATATCTCTTTTATAGAGTATGTCTTACTACAAAAATTTATTCGCAACACTTCTCCAATATTGTTTTGTCAACACAAATAGGGCAGGATTCAAATGTTCCCTCCCACCCCCTATCGCGCCTACCGGCGGTATTCTAATGTTACTGCCAACGGATAAGACATCTTCATTTCAGCTCACTACGCCCCGGAGGTAGCGAGCTGAAATGCGTGTAAAGAGACCCGTTTGGGTGCCCAAATGGGTCTCTTCGTGATTGCGCCCATTACTTTAGTCGGGTTTAGGCACTTGACGCACCTAAACCAGACTGTAATGAGAACAATCAGTGCGATAACGGGGCACATTTGAATATCGTCCCTCTATCTCCCGTCACTTTAGACGGGAGATAGCGGGTGCAATGTGATTTGAATCCGGCCCATAGAAGTAAGTTTACAGTAGTATTTTCATTTTTACAATTACATTTCTCTCCCAATTTAATGAAAATTTCCTGCTAAATTTTTTTTTTCATTTCTAATTGTCATCTTCCAAACTGGCCACACAAATACAGACCCTACTGCAGTGTTTGGCAAGCTAAATATATTATAAGTGTTCATTCTAGCACCCTGCACTGTCACAACCTGTGCAGTTCCTATTTCCTGCCTGGGGTGTTGCTCTGGTACTTCTAGCACACTCTGATTTGCATCTCAGTGGTGAGATAAAGACCAAAGTGTGTTAGAAGCACCAGAGCAGAGATCGACACCCTAGGCAGGAAAGAGGAACTGCACCAACTGTGACACTTGCAGGGTCCTGGAATGAACTCTATATTATTGTGTTTAAATATTTGTTTTTCAGTGCTGCAAGGCGGTTTGCAGAGCTGTTTGTGAATTTAGTTGTAACTGCGGAGACACAACAGGTTTCTACACTGTGGTTCCTCTGGTACGTAAGGATTTGTGGTGGAACGACAAGGATTTTCGCAACAGAGAATGGAGGACAGGTGAATAAAATGTAATACTGTATGTGTGCTTGAAAATGTTATTTTTTAAAATAATGTGTAGTTAATAATCTATAGAAAATGAAGATAGGACACTTGCTTAACAAACCCATACACCATGGGAAAAAGCCCCAGGGGTTATGGGTGGAGACATAGGCAGGATTCCATCCAATAGGCCCATTTCAGATCTTCAGCCTGAGATCAGGCAAATTAGTACCTGCACCTGTAAGAGGCTGATATAAGTTGTGTCACGGCTTTACTCAGGGTATCACTTCCTGGGGGTACAGGTAGCTGGCCTGTTAAGAGACTGTGATTTACTGTCCATGAGTACTGTGCATATGCTTACTAGTGCATATCGTACCGTGTCTATAGAACCAGCGATGAACCATACACGCTCCCGCATATCGTCATCGCTGTGAGCATATGTGGCACTGAGGAGGCATATATGGCACTGGGGGGGGGTGTATGTGTACCTGGCACATGGGTGGGGGGGCTATATTTCGCACTGGGGGCATGTGAGTACCTGGCACTGTAGGGGAATATCTGGCACTGGGGGCATATATGGCACTGGAGGGGTATATGTGTACCTGGCACATGGGGGGGGGGCTATATTTGGCACTGGGGGAATGTGAGTTCCTGGCACCGTGGGGGAATATCTGGCACTGGGGACATATGTGGCACTGGGAGCACAGCCCTAGCAACAAGCACTACCCCCTAGCAACGAGCATGACACCCAGTGCATGAAACCCCTGGCAACGAGCATGATACCCAGTGAATAAAAGACCTGGCAACGAGCATGACACCCAGTGCATGAAACCCCTGGCAACGAGCATGACACCCTGAGCATGAAACCCCCTGGCACCGTGCATGGAACCAAGAGCATCAAACCCCTGGCAACGAGCAGGTAATTTAAAAGTAATTAGAAGCCTTACTGTAGGACTTAATGTGTAATGGAAATTACGGTGTGCGGCATAATGTATCACGGACATTGCGGTGTGTGTCATAATGTGTCACAGGCATTACGGTGTGTGGCATACTATATCACGGGCATTGTGGTATGTGGTATAATGTCTCAGGGTCATTGCAGTGTGGCATAATGTATCACGGGCATTGCAGTGTGTGGCATAGGGTATAACGGGCATTGCGGTATGTGTCACAGGCATTACGGTGTATGGTATACTATATCACGGGCATTGTGATATGTGGTATAATGTCTCAGGGTCATTGCAGTGTGTGGCATAATGTATCACGGACATTGCGGTGTGTGGCATAGGGTATAACGGGCATTGCGGTATGTGTCACAGGCATTACGGTGTATGGTATACTATATCACGGGCATTGTGATATGTGGTATAATGTCTCAGGGTCATTGCTGTGTGTGGCATAATGTATCACGGACATTGCGGTGTGTGGCATAGGGTATAACGGGCATTGCGGTATGTGTCACAGGCATTACGGTGTATGGTATACTATATCACGGGCATTGTGATATGTGGTATAATGTCTCAGGGTCATTGCAGTGTGTGGCATAATGTATCACGGACATTGCGGTGTGTGTCATAATGTGTCAGGCATTACGGTGTGTTGTATACTATATCACGGGCATTGTGGTATGTGGTATAATGTCTCAGGGTCATTGCAGTGTGTGTCATAATGTGTAACGGGCATTGTATGTGCTATAATGTATCAGGGGCATTGCAGTGTCTGGCATAATGTATCACGGACATTGCGGTGTGTGTCATAATGTGTCACAGACATTGTATGTGCTATAATGTATCACGGGCATTGCAGTGTGTAGCATAATGTATAACGGGCATTGCGATTCCTGTCATAATGTGTCACAGGCATTACGGTGTGTGGCATAATGTGTCGGGGGCATTACGGTGTGTGCATATTGTGTCATGTGCATTATTGTGTGTGGCATAATGTCTTAGGGCCATTGCAGTATGTGGCATAATGTATACTGGGCGTTACTCTAAGGAGGAAAAATGACAAATAATGTAAGGGGCATGAATCAGGATTATTTTTCTTTCCTGTGGTGGCTAACGTCTGGGCGTGCAGGTTGCAAACCTGGGGTATAAGGTAGTATTTTCCTGCAATGTCACGCCCCTTTATGCGAAGCCACGCCCATTTCAATGAAGCCACACCCCTTTTGCTACGCGCGCATATTTGTCCCTTTAGTAGTGCCAATTATGGGGGATGGGGGGGGGCGCCGAAGAATTTTTTGGCTTGGGGGAGAAAAATTTCTAGTTACGCCACTGAGTCAATATCGTTGGTTCTGGACTCCGAGTGCTTCAAGGAAAATCGTTAAGCTAAAATCATTCATAGCCAGAATCGCACCGTATGTAGGCCCCTTTAGAGCCAAGACAGGTTAGGATTTATTTTGATATTTTATGTTTTCTGTACTGCACAATAAAACTAGCTACAGCTAGATTGCATGAAAACCCTGGACTTGTGTGCTGTTTCTTGCCTGCTGTGTGTTTGGGGGTAACCATCTACCCCAAGAGAGGGCACCCCTACCATTTTCTCATCACAGTGTGTAAGTAATACCTCTTTTACACTCGCACACCCGGGTCACTCCCGGAATGCTTCCCGGGATGCGTCCCAGGATGCATTCCCGGGACTGACCCCTTTCACACTGCACTAAGACCTGGGATCGACCCGGGACAGCCCCATTTACATTGATCCCGGGATATCCCTGCAAATGCATATGTATGTCATTAGAAATGGCCTTTTTCTGGCTCACATAGATGAGGTCACAGTAGTCAACAAAGGGAGGGGTGGTGCCTGCTCACACCATTGCTGCAGTCATGGCCGACGGAGTACCAGTGTGTATGCCTGAGCTCATGATTCTTTCTGCTTTGCAGATGTTTCATACAGCCAGTGACAGCATGATGCAGCTTGTCACACTGTGCAGTATACTGCACATATATTTTATGAGGAGGAGGAGGGCGCAATTTATGGTGGATAGGGCTGCTAGTCGCCGCCAATATTTGCGCAGGAGGAGAGCCCTCATATCATCCAGGATGAGTACCATCCTTAGCGTGAATATGGGGCCTAACCGCTCATTTTGGTCCAGAGATCGCCGGAACGGAGAAGCCTTTATGAGGACCGTGGAAGCTTACCAGGATGAGGAGTGGATGGCTAACTTCCGTGTGTCTCGTGCAACCTTTAACTACATCCTGGAATTACTTACCCCAGCACTTGACATGCAGACCACCAGGCTTAGGAGACCCATCGAGGCACGCAGGAGGCTAGCTATTGCATTGTGGTGGTATGCTACCCCAGGAGAGTACCGCTCAGTCTCATGCTTGTTCGGTGTTGCGATCTGCACCTGCTGTGTCCTAGTCCACCAGGTGACTAAAGCAATTGTATCTACCTTATACAAGCGCTTCATATCTCTACCACAAGGACAGCGCTTACAGGATACCATCAAAAGATTTGTGAAGCGAGGCTATCCGCAGTGTGGAGGAGCGATTGATGGGACAGACATCCCCATTATTGCCCCACGTGACAACCATGCTGACTATTTTAATAGGAAGGGCTGGCACTCCATCATATTACAGGCTGTTGTGGACCACAAATATTGGTAAATGTTTATTTTTGGGGTGGTGGGATGAGTTGCATGTGTGAGTTTTACATTCTAACTTTTTTAAATTTTACTGTTCTTTAGTTTCCTAGATGTGTTTATTGGCTGGCCAGGCCGATCTCATGACTCCCGAGTTCTTGCCAATTCTGACCTGTACAACATCGTAGAGGAGAAGCAGGGAGGCTGGCTGTACCCCAAAGAGTGTGCAAAGGTTGTGAATGGGGTGGAGATCCCCATCCACATCATCGGGGATGCTGCATACCCTTTACGCCCCTGGATTATGAAAGGCTACACCCAACAGGTCCAGTTAACCCCAGAGCAACAAACCTATACTCACACCCTGAGTTCAGCAAGGATGGTGGTTGAGAACACCTTTGGCAGGTTAAAAGGAAGATGGCGTTGTTTGATGAAGCGCAATGATGTGGACCTAAAGAATATGCCTAATGTAGTAGCTGCGTGCTGTATACTGCACAACATCTGTGAACTGAAAAATGAGGTATTCCTTCCTGAGTGGACTGTGCTGGACCCTGAGGTTATGAACCCACATGTGGAAGGTGCTTTGTTTGGGACTGCCTCAAACTCCGCTGCAGAACAAATACGCCACACTATTACGTCCAACCTTGCAGCACTGGTACAATAGTGTTTAAGAATCAGCACAACATGTTTGGTGATTTAAATTTTTTTATTTTGTATTCCACCTTTGATCTTTGGTTTCAATATTTATGATTTTCAAAAAAAAAACACATTGCCAGCAACTGTGTATATATGGAGAAACAATGTAGAAAACACTGAAAACATGGTCTACTGTTACGCACAAGTGGGAATGCTATGCATAGATTTGCAATCAAGTTTTGATTGGCATAAAAAAAAAACACAGGTAGGCTTGTAGATACAACACCATAAACCACAGTGTCCCTGTAATATATTATTACTGTGTAAAAAATAAATAAAAAGTGCTTTAATGTAGACACTATACAAAACAGAACATAGAAAAAAAATTAAATAATGCACAAACAGTTGTGCATAAACACTGACCACACTGTGGTTATTTAACAACAAATAACAACAATAGGAAATTCACTGTGTTTCACGGCAAATTGCGCAATACAGTAAACTCTGTGTTTTGCGCGCTAGATGGTGCAGTATTTGGGGCATAGTATGGGCCAGGATTAAATGATGAAAAACCCTGTTCAGGGTATTGTGAGTTGTGGTGTTGGATTGGTGCTCTTGAGGTATTGCTCATACGCTCATAGAACGCCACGTTCATTTGGTGCAATTCCCTGTGCCTGTCATACTGCTCTCTACTCATGCATTCCTGCATTGTCATGACTTGGGAAAGAAATGCATCATGCATTTGGCGTTCTGCCTCTAGAAACCTGTCGAGCCTTGCACCCTCCTGTGCGGACATTGTAGCGTCCATCTCTCGGAGTTGGTCGACAAGGACATTTGACATGGCTTTAGCCACTTGCTCCGCTTTGCTCAGTTTCTTCCTTCTAGGCGGTACGGTGTAAACTGTGAAGAGAAGAAATACAAAATGAGCGTATATAAAAATAGCAGCGTTAGCAAACATGTGTTTGTGGCATTAATCCACCTACACACTAGCTACTCTGCAACATTGAACTATTTATCAAAATGCTAAGCCCCCCTGGGTGGGGGCAGAAATTGCAAAGCGTGCCACCGTGCCAGCAGCGCGATGAGTGCAGTGATCCTGCAAGGGGCTCATTTGCGCTCACCACGCTGCCGCCACACTGGCCACTCATACTACACACATAACCGGATGATTAACAATTGTGGATTTGTGCTATGAGTCTTAATTTCTAAACATGTACTTACTGTTTTTCTGTAAAGTTGGGGTGACGGTGACGGCACTTTGTACAGTCCCACTGTCACTGGTCTGAGCATCCACGACGTCTTCAATGGTTGCAGTTATGCTGTCCTCCCTCGTTTCTGGATGTGTTTATGGACGGCTGGGAGGATGTGTCGCTGTCCTCAGGTGTGTCGTCAATTAACAACGGTGATGACGGACAGACGTCACTGCTTGTCTGTGTCTCTTCTGGAGTGCCTTCTGTAGCAGTGTACTGTGAACTGGAAGACAGACTCACCGGACTGCATATAGCTGTGTTTCCAAAGATATTGGCGCAGATGTCATAGTACTGCGAGTTGATACGGCCAACACCGCTCTTTTTCCTGTTGTTGTCATGCACCTTCAGGAACTGCTTTTTAAGAGTTTTAATTTTGTTTAACACTTGCTGCTGTGTGCGGATGATTCCCCTGGCTTCCAGCATCTTGGAGATGTTTTTATAAATCACTGCATCTTTAACTGTGCCTGTGATCTGCCTCATTATTTCCTCATCTCCCCTAATGCTCAGCAACTCTCTAACCTCCTGGTCTGTCCAGGTCGCCATGCTGCCTTCCTCACACGCATCCAGGACGCTCCCCAGGGCTCTGAAAGATGACATCATCTTTTCTGAGCCCATGAAAGCTCCAATCGGAGGCCTTTTAACAGTCCCGGGTAGTGAATCCCGGGACGGGCCCTTTCACACTACCCAGCTTCCCGAGACAGTCCCGGATTCAACCCTGGTTGAAATCCCGGGATGCTCGATCCGGGAAATTGGCCCTGTACCCTTTCACACTGACAAAAATCCTGGGATGATGCGCGTTCACGTGCAATATCTCGGGATTTTCATGCGAGTGGAAAAGGGGTATTACTCACAAAGCACATTATATATGTATGTCCAATATGTTCTTTTCTTTCTTTCCTTTCTTTCATTTCCTATGTAAATTATGAAGCCTCTGTTATTTATCAATCTCCCCTCCTTTCTTTTGTTGCCTTGCACCTACTAGACTACCTACACCGGCCCATTTATCCCATGTTCTTTTGATTGTTTACATGCTTATGAAGTGGCTTTACCAGGAAGACAGTATTTACTATTATTGTCAGATGTTATTCGACCACAGCATTTCTTAATGATCCCCACTTTTATTTATGTCCTCTCTACTTTCACTACGCTCCCCACCACCACACACCCAACCCAATCCAGTCTTTTCTAACACCTGACAGGTCCCTTGCTTTAATTTACTTGCCTTAGGACTCATCTCTCTCGAGGTTGGTTCTTTCCTTTCTGCTCCTTTCCACAGTGGCTTGAAATCATTATTTGTCAAGAGCCTTTACCCCTGCAGTTGGAATTCTGGTCTCACCTGCCCTAGGATGGGGGCAGCATTCTGAAGCTGCAGGGTTTTCGGAAGATTGTACAGGTACCTTGGTGGATAAGTCAGATACTGTGTGACTGTGCTATTTACGGCATCCATTCAGTGCCGGGAGCGGCTAGGGGCAACCATGCAGCTCACTCCCAGCATGACATTAAATGAGGGCGTGACAAGTGGCCTTCCCCTAAAAGTCACGCTGCAGAGTACGTGGAGTCACGTCTGGTTTTGTGTGCTCATGCGCTTCCAGTGCATGAGAGAAGTCCCATTTCAGAATGTCGGGAGATATGCTAACTCCCCCATCCTGGCACCCACATACCCAGCTCATGGGTACCCTTATTTGAAAGCATGAAGTTCCCTGTTTTAAATGATGTGACCCATATAAAGTTATTCCCAGGTATTCATGTGTGATCACCAGAGAACAGCCCTGCACTGCAGAAATCACTATGAATTCCAGGGATGGGAGTCTACTTCTGCCATGCAGGTCCTTTAACCACTTAACTGGCGATTTTTTTTCTGAAAACTGCTCGGAAAAAAATGTGAGGTTTTATTATGAGTAAATTAGGTGAAGAACATGTTTTTAAAGTTCTCCACAAAGATTTTATTAGTAAACATTAAAATATATATATTTTTAATATTTAAAAAACATTTTATTTTTTTAAAAATCAGAACATTGGTCAACATCGGCGAAAATCGGAATATTGCTAAACATTGCGACCATCGCGACAGATACCGATAAGGGAGGAGAGATGTGGGGAGAAAGGAAGGTGACGCTGGGCTGCCCAATCACTGCTGGTCACTGATCAGGGGCTGTACAGAGCCGTGGGTGTGTTTTAAAAAAAAATATTGTCATCTGATAGCGGCAGGAGGGGATGAAGCTGGGCTGGCTGCAGTGGTCGGGATAGAGGGAGGAGGGAGGGCAGAGCTTTGCTGCCACTGATGCACACAGCAATCGGTACAGAGAGAGGGAAGGAGGGAGGGTTTCCACCTTGTGTGTGTGTGTGGGGGGGGGCTGCAGGGCTGCCTGATCACTGTATGCAGCAGTGATCGGGATACATGGTGAATGCAGGAGGAATAGCAGGTCCCTCTAAGTGAGCGTTTCTAACTGGTCGCATCAGATGCGACCATGTCAGGGAAAGTACAGCCTGGTGTGGTTGCATCTGATGCGACCATGCCATGCAAGCAGTTAACCTCAGGGCATGTTTATTTGAAAGAGTGGAGTACATTCTTTCAAATAATGTGGCACCATATTATCTGGTGATCACTACACAGTGTCACTGCAGAAATACTAGTAGAGCCAACAAGTAGGGAAGGCACTTTTAACTTGAATAATCTTCCCAATATATTTGCTTACACACTTGGGGGCACCATATTTTGAAAGGGGGACTGTAATAAATAATTACTGCTATTGATGTTGGAATGTGACCCACCCAAAAAGTGATAACATAAACTCAGCAGCTGAGGGGTTAAAATGTACGGCACAAATAGCTTCACGTGCAATAAGGAATGATGATGGAAGAATAATTTAAAAATGGTAAAAGATGGAAAGTCCATATAAATGTACTGTACATGGGACTAGCCAAAGTAAAGGCCTACTACTCGGACTGTCAGAAAAAGTCATGAATTTCAGGGAGTTCTCCCAGACTCCTTTAAGAGCATACTATCCTCCCACATATCACCTACCTCCCAAGAGCAGGAGACGGGGGTGACGCTTGATTATGCCATTTGCCATGAATTTCCTCACTGTGTCCATGTCCTTAATGCACAATGACATGAGTCTCTGCATTGTACAGTAAGGAGCGGTGCCATGATGATGCATATTGTGTTATCATGACCCCTGCACTTGCCCCCTGGACATCCTTTCCAGGATCTACAGTATAAGAGGGGAAGCCAAAATGTTGTCAAACATGGGTACAAGTGATATATGGGAGGGTTTCTAAATCTTGTAGGTTTTAGAAGTAACTGTAAGCAAGTGATGACACCTAGGGGTGTATTTACTAAAAGTCGATTTGGGTCGATCTTGATCGGTATTTATATATATTAACTCTTTATAATTTGGAGTGCCGGTATAATCTTTTTATCTATCTATCTATCTATCTATCTATCTATCTATCTATCTATCTATCTATCTATCTATCTATCTATATATCATTTTCCATCAGCCGGCACTCCCTGGATAGCTTACTGATGCCTTGCCAGGGTGCTCTCCTTTGGGTCAAACAGATCCCTGAATACAAATTGCAATATACAGAGGCACTCCCGGACTTCCTACTTGGTGAAACAAATGCGGTGATTTAATTCAACGTTTCGGGGAACTGCCCCCCGTCATCAGGACACACACACATCAAACAGTGTACAAACTATAGTGCTTAAATACATACTTACAGGTCTTCAGCCTCCCAGCTCGTGTTCCCGGCATCTGCGTCTCACTTCCGGTCCCGAGTGTGACGTCTCCCCGGAAGTGACGTCCGCCGGGCCACCATGCCAGGGCTAATCAGGTTGTCATGGTAATACAGCCGACGCTGCTGCCTCCACATGTGCTCGGATACCCAGTTCCCAGTTAGTACTCACGGCGTTCATGTCCCCCTTCCGATCCCGACTATGCCATCGCCCCGGAAGTGACGTACGCCGGGTACTTCCCCAAGGACTTGTCCCCGTTGCCATGGTGATCCCACAGCAGCCTCCGCTGTCTCCATATGACCTGCTGATACATAATACATATTAAATAATAACAATGCAAATCATTATACAGTGCAACTATCAGCTAATAATAATAAAATACATATTCACTAAAACACATGTGTAAATATCCTAAATACAAGATCTTACCTTGATTAGATATGAATAGATAGCACCAAACCTCTCTGTCGCCATCTAGTGACTACAATTCATTATCACATCCTAAATTAAAAATTAAAAACTAGTGTTGCTAACCTCCACTGTAATATTCTACAATTGGTGTTAATATCGAACAATCTCCATATGCAAATCTGTCAAACATATATAGACTATATTCTCTCCCACCGAGTCTATGTTGTTCATCACTAAACCATATCACCCGTCCCTGCTGTCTAAAGCTGTTTTATGCAACCACAAAAATAGTTATAAGAAACAACTGAGATTTAGGGCTTCATTCAGCCCATGTGAGCTAACCGTATTCAAACGGTATATCCATTTGCATTCCATGTGCAAGAACTGCTTATCTCTATCCCCCCCCTCTCAAGTTGGGGGGGATCTGATCAATTATTCTGTATCTGAGGTTTGCCATGGAGTGTTTGGCCCTAAGGAAGTGGCGTGCTACTGTCTGGTCACTCCTCCCTTCGCTGATTGCTTCTCTTATTGCTCCTCTATGTTGGGCCATTCTTTCTTTGAATTGCCTTTTGGTTTTCCCAACATAGTGGAGTCCGCAGGGGCAGGTGAGTAAATAAATGACATATTTCGAGGTGCATGTCACAGGATACCTGATGTGTAGTGTTTTCCCAGTGTGAGGGTGCGTGAACTTGCTGCCAGCAATCCTATAGCTGCAGGTCACGCAACCTGTGCATTTGTAGCACCCTCCTGGTCTAGTCAAAAAATGTGTTTTAGGGGGTTCATTTTGTTGATGTTTGAACGATTTTCAATCGATTTTGTGTTTCAGGGTCTAGATCACAGGTTCTCAAACTCGGTCCTCAGGACCCCACACAGTGCATGTTTTGCAGGTAACACAGCAGGTGCACAGGTGTATTAATTACTCACTGACACATTGTAAAAGGTCCACAGGTGGAGCTAATTATTTCACTTGCGATTCTGTGAGGAGACCTGCAAAACATGCACTGTGTGGGGTCCTGAGGACCGAGTTTGAGAACCTATGGTCTAGATCACACATTTACTCACACATGAATTTTGACATTGTTTAAAAAGAAAATGTAAAAATCATGTTAGTAAATGTGGAATTTAGACCCCGAAATACAAAATCGACCAAACATCAAC
The DNA here is from genome assembly GCF_028390025.1 of Pseudophryne corroboree. Lineage (NCBI taxonomy): Eukaryota > Metazoa > Chordata > Amphibia > Anura > Myobatrachidae > Pseudophryne > Pseudophryne corroboree. Next base: position 802,854,793 of record NC_086445.1, read on the forward strand.
CCAGATCGACTTTTAGTAAATGTACCCCTAAATCCCAAGTTTTCAAAAACATGATTTTTGACATATTTTTTTAAAGGATGTAAAAAATTATCTTTTAGTAAATATGTGATTTACACCCTGAAACAAAATTGATCAAAAAATCGACAAAAAACATCAACCAAAAATCAAAATCTAGTAAATGTACCCACCTGTCCATTACGTGTATTTTTATTGCCCTAGATGGATTTGTTCACACAAAATGTCAAAGGAAAACTATGGGGGTGATTCAAACTTGATCGTAGCTGTGCTATATTTAGCACAGCTACGATCAGGAACACAGACATGCGGGTGGACGCCCAACACAGGGCTAGCCCGCCACGCATGTCAGTCCCTGCCCCGTCGCAGAAGTGCAAAAGCATTGCACAGCAGCAATGCTTTTGTACGTCAGGAGTAGCTCTCGGCGAGCGCGGCTTTTGCGTGCTGGCAGGGAGCTACTCGTCACTATCCGGGTCGCAGCGGCTGCGTGTGACGTCACACAGCCGCTGCAGCCCACCCCCCGCACGCTCCAGCCACGCCTGCATTGGCCGGGCCACGCCCACAAATGACGGCCAAACTCCGCCATGCCGCCCCCTCCCGCCCAGCAACTGCTTCTGCCTGTCAATCAGGCAGAGGCGATCGCTAGGCAACGACAGCTGTCGGCTGTCATCCACGCGCCGGCGCACTGCGGCTCCGGCGCATGCGCAGTTCTGACCTGATCGCTGTGCTGCAAAGAACTGCGAAGAGCGATCAGGTCAGAATGACCCCCTATATACTGTACCTCAAAATCCTTGTCTAATAGTTCCCATAAATAATGCTAAAATAGGGTACTGAGCTATTGTATAATTGGAACACAACAGTATAATTTATGAGTTAGCAGGCATGGGTAGAGCAGACAATGCTTTACCTGTGTTGTTACTGTGTAGAACATGTCGCAACAAGAGGAATTTTGAAATATATCAGCATAACATGAATAAGGAACACTACTGTGTGGCATAACAAAAAATATACCTAACGAGAGTAAGGGACACTACATTGTTGTGTAACGTGAATAAGGGGCACTGTTGTGTGGCATATGTGAATAAGGGACACTACTGTGTGGCGTAATGTAAACAAGGGACATTTCTTTGTGGTGTAATGTGAATAAGAGGCACTACTGTGTGATGTGATGTAATGTCAATAGTTGGCACTACTGTGTGGCATAAAATGAATTGGGGTCACTATTGTATATATTGTGGTGAGAGGGCTTGTGTCTCACCACAATTGCGCACATTTCTGTGGGATCAGCTCCCTTTAGGAGAGGAAAACAAGACCTGCACATTCTGCACCTGCAGTGGAGATTTATAATTCCGGCCTTTCTGAATTGCACAGCTACAGCTAGAGAAACAGATGTCCGGGTTTTCCAGCTCACCCAGAGACAGCAGGAAGTCAGGTGCAGGAGAGGGGTTTATAATACCAATTACCCAGAGTTCTGGGCGCTGATGCTTTTAGAGGCCAGTGAGCAGGGAACAGTTTGTAGCACCAAGGACTGTAGACATTGGCCGTGCCAGAAGAGCATGGCATGTGTGTCTGCAGACCACTGCAGCAGAATGACTATTGGGCACGGGAAGTGCTAGGACCTTTTATGTTTGTCTGTTTATTTTCTGTATGTACCTGAGTGAACAGGTGCTGTTCTACAGTGTCTGATGCCAGTAAAGACACTGTGTTGTAACCAGAAAAACGAACTAATTAGCAAACAAAATAATCTACGCATCGAATTGTCTCGCTCATCGTGCCACAGAGCAGGTAAAGCAGGGGTCAGAGCAACACGGTACCTGGATGATAGGTTGACAATGAAAAGGTCGACAGTCAGTAGGTCGACCCCAGATGATCGACTTTTATTAGATCAACATGGTCAAAGGTTGACATGTAAAAGGTAGACCGTGCAAAAGGTCGACAGTTTCAAAAGGTCAACATGACAGTGGTTGACACAGGTTGTTGTTTTTTTAAATCACTGTTTTCAACTTTTTTATACTTTACTATCCATGTAGACTATGATTGGGAACAGTAACCTGTGCCGAGCGCAGCGATGTACCTTACCTATGCTTACACATTATGGAACATGGTACAATTATGGAAGGTTTTTAGTAGGGCAAAAGTGGGAAAAAAACACATACAAAAAAACTTGTTGACCATTTCCATGTCGATCTTTTGACCCTGTAGACCTTTTCCTTATGTCCTTTTGACCCGGTCCTTTTTTCATGTCGGCCATTTGGGTCGAGCATTTAACTGTAGACCTTTTTACTGAAGATCTAATGAACCGAACTCGAGCCACACTTGGGTAAGGTGGTGGGGGGAGGGGGAAAGGTCAGAGACACACATGGGTAATGGGGCACATAATAATGAGGCACCCATCATAGAGTGTGCTCAAGATGGCTCCCTCATCTGGTACCTTTAGTGGGTGGAATATATAACCCGTGGACGTTATTACCCAAAATGCCTACACCAGCCCTCCATTCTGTTTTTTGTGTAATCTAGGTTTTATTTCTTGTTTTTTCTTTTTTATGTCTGTGTGGCATTTCTATTGCTCTATTACTTAAATCTGTGTGCTATCATGCAATAATGTAATAAAAAATGCAGGCAGTAAAGTGATGTCAAGTCACCTGTTTTTTAAACGTACTAACCTTTGTACAGAACCTAATGGGTGAGTATGCATAAAAAATAGATCATAAAATGTCCTTTAATAAGAATTTTCTTGTTACAGTATTCCATTTTAATGTAAGAAACGTAAACCTGGGAAAACACTTAGGGCGAGATGTAATAAAGTCCAAGTTCAGCGGCCGTGCGGGATGCCCGCTGAACTCGGATTTCATTACATCCCGCCCGTAGGTTGTGTTTGGAGGGGCTGGAGAAGCTAGCATAATGTCAGTTGCTTAGCTGCCAGAACTACCTTTAATATTGCTGGTCACTCTTACTACTGTGACAACAGAGTAGCAGCTAAATGGATATGCATTTGGCATCTCTCATGAGCAACTGAACCAGCCCATGGAGAATTCTCACAGATGGGGTAAACACCTGCAATCTGTAGAAGAACATTGTAAACCTTAGAACAGCTAGATTTTAAGTTTGAAAGTATTTCTGACAAAATAGCCCTGGTTAAGTTAGTGAAATCAATTTTCAGACGTTGCTTTTTCCATATTGCCATATTTATGTGAAGGTTCCTCTAATGACTTTCACAAGGCATTGTTATTTATTGATAAATATCAATATTACTCTGCTCTATGGGGTTCATTCCGAGTTGATCGTAGCTGTGAAAATCTAGCACAGCTACGATCATCTTTCCTGACATGCGGGGGGACGCCCAGCACGGGGCTAGTCCGCCCCGCATGTCAGTCCGGCCCCCCTCGCAGAAGTGCAAAGGCATCGCACAGCAGCGATGCCTTTGCACTTCAGGAGTAACTCCCGGCCAGCGCAGCTTTAGTGTGCTGGCCGGGAGCTACTCCTCGCTCCCTGGCCTGCAGCGGCTGCGTATGACGTCACGCAGCCGCTGCGGCCCACCCCCCGTTCGGTCTGACCACGCCTGCGTTGGCCGCCGTTTCGCCCCATCCCGCCCATCGATTGCCTCTGCCTGTCAATCAGGCAGAGGCGATCGCTATTCTGCTACGGCCTTCGGCCGTCCCGCATGCGCACTACGGTGCCGGCGCATGCGCAGCAGGGACCCGTTCGCTCTGCTTGCGTTAAAACGCAGCAAGCGAATGGGTCGGAATGACCCCCTATGTGTGCACACTGATGGAGGATTATTAGTCCTATTTGACTTTTGTTCTGAGCTGTATTTAGCAAACAGACGGAAACAGTTTAACATTAGCAAGGTACAAACACTGCAAAGCACAATGGGCCTAATTCAGACCTGGTCGCAAGCAGGCGATTTTTGCACTGCTGCGACCAGGTAATCGCCGCCTACAGGGGGAGGGGGTAATCACTGTGCAGGGGTGCGAATGCATGTGCAGAGAGCTGCACAGTCTCTGCACAGCTCAGGACTTACTCTTCCAGTGCGATTGATCCGGCCCGGAGCTGACGTCAGGCACCCTCCCTTCAAACGGCTGGACACGCCTGCGTTTCTCCGGACACTCCTAGGAAACGGTCAGTTGACACCCACAAACGGCCTCTTCCTGTCAATCTTCTTGCGATCGCCGTTAAAATCACTTTCTTCGGCCATCCCGTTGCTGTCCTGCACTCCCCATCGCTGGGTGGGACCTCGTGCCTGCGCAGTTCATTCCCGATTGCTGCTGAGCGAAAACGCACAGCAGCCATCGGGTCTGAATGACCCCCAATATGTATGCAGCATTATGAGCAAAAGCTTACAATAGCCTATCTGCAATCTGGTTGGGAATTTAAATTATTTTAAACTTTAAATTTAAGGTGAATGTCATAGTAACTTTTTTGAGGAAAGTTACATTACACATGTTTCAAATCCTTTTTTGTATTATGTTTTCAGGAGAGAAAATTTGTTGGGGGGTCTGGTCAGATAAGTGAGAAGATAATGGAGCGTCTTCAGGGTCGTGTGAAGTTACAAAGCCCAGTAATCAGACTTGATCAGACAGGTGAAACTGTCATTGTAGAGACTTTAAACCATGAAATCTACAAGGTAAACTAAATAAGTACTGTATGTTCATATTTAAACAAATTACCAATGTTCCCGACACAAAAAGCATAATCTTACAATCTTCTTATCCTGTATAGCTGCTTTTAAAATCTGATGTTCAATACAACATTGAATGAACAAATTCATGAGTTAAGGGCCCCCATACATCTGCAGTGGATTGGGACAGGTCCCCAATCCACCCACACCTGGGTCGGCAAGTATGGAAATTCAAATTGTTGAATTTCCCTGATTTGCCAATCCTGATCAAAATATGTTTGGATTGGCAAAACTTGGAATTTTAGCATGCAGAATTTCCCCAACAGATTGCTGATCATCAATGGGTGCTGACCAGCGTTTTTGTACGAGGAACTTTAAAATAGGTTGGATCGGGGTTTCGAGGAAAGTCATTGTAGATGTATGGGGCCCTTAAACTTCATAAGTAATTAGCTGAAGAATAAGATTTTTAACAGTTTTTGTTCTTTCTATGCATTTGTATATAACAACTAAAACAAACATGCAGATATGTCCTCATACATCTTTGCTGCCGTCACGCCAAAGTGCACCTCTTGGCACGCTAGGTCTCATGATTATCTTCTAGCTTTTTTGCTAAAAAATGTGTCTTGTTTGCAATACAATGAGACTAGACGCACAAGAAGACTGTGCTACATCTGTGTGCAGCTGAGTCTTTGAATCTGTACATAAAGTGCTGCAATGCAGCAACCACAGCATTTGCCAGGCCTGGCCAAACTGTGGCTCTCCAGCTGTTGTGAAACTACACATCCCAGCATGCCTTGTCACAGTTTTAGCATTCCCTAATAGCACAATTGTGGCAGAGCATGCTGGGACTTGTAGTTTCACAACAGCTGGAGAGCCACAGGTTGGCCAGGCCTGGCATTTGCCAATACAAGTTCTGTTCTGCTCCGTATACAGACTCTTTCACACACAATGTACAAATGTCATATATCAAATTAATCAGCAGAGTCTTCTCATGCGTCCTAATGGCATTGTGTTGTGACTAAAACGCATTTTCAGCAAAAGAGAAGGACAACGTTAGCAGCATTGCACGGGACCTGAGTGAGCGTTGCCAGGCATCTTGTGCTGCATTGCGCATCAGAGATTGGAGCGGGAGGTAATACCACCCTAGATCAGCGGCCGTGCAGGATGCCGGCCGAACTCAGACATTTTTTTAAAGGGGAAATCACTTACAGGGCAAAATCATGCCTTGTATAGGATTGCCCCTTTAACAAAATCGTCTGAGTATGGACGGCATCCCACACGGCTGCCGAACTCGGGCAGCATTCCATCCGGCCCTCCCTATATGTAAATTTATGAGTTATGCTTTTTCGCAGAAAGAGTTTATTGGATATTTGTGCTGTTTTAGATTTTCAATAAGTAGTTCACAATCGCCTTTGTTTGATATACTGTTCCACAATCACGGACACATTCATGGGTGTGTGTGCTGTTTTTGTTAGGGATCTTTTTGATGAGAAATTCATAATCTTAAAAATACTTTTTTTATGTACAATAAAATCATATGCATGCTTCCAATAACTTCATGAATTGTTAATTGTGTATCCGTCTAACAGTATTGTGATTTGTTGGAACAGTCATGTGATCAAAGTCCCTTTTAGTCACGACTAGCTTTGTTTAACATTGTCTTTTGATAATGGTGTTTGTAGGCACCAAACCTGGTAAAGGGATGACACTATTTTTAAATTCCATTCAATATGTTTTGTATTTTAAGTCCCCTCCCACAACTGACAGTCAGTTTTGCAGGTCTTACACAAGGCTGACAACTTATACCTTTATGTTTCTCATTGTAGCGTAGTCCCATGTACATTAAAGTGTGCTCTTCCATCTCACTAGTGTTTTCTTCTATTAAATGCATAGGTGTGCGCAGGGGGGGTGCCTGGTGCGCACAGGCACCCCCTAATGTCTGGCACCCCGATCTCACATGCCTGATGCAGCGATCGCAGAGCAGGCTGATTACTGTCCCCTCTGCGCTGCACCCTGTCAGGACTGCATTATTGACCGGACGCATGGGTTAATCAAGGGTGCCACTGCCACCGGCTTTCAAACTCCCGGCTCCACCTCCATGTACAAAAACAGCGTGATGTGATTACGTCAAGCTGCTCGCACGCCCACCCGCCACATGCCCACCTCTCTCCTTCTATGCTATGCCAACGCCAGCCATTGATGAGGAGCAGCATGCAGCCAGCGTTCCTCTTAGGAAGACAAATTCAATACTGGCAGTTGGTCGCAGCAGCATTGACACGTCACTCGTTTTTCCAGCAGCAGCAGTACTAGTCTGCGACTGTCAGTGTCAGTGAGTGACTGACTTGTAAGTCATACCCCTTTTCCACTAGCTTTTTAAAACACTGGTAAATGCGCGGGGGTGCACATTTACCAGTGTTTTTTTCCTAGTGGAAAAAGGGTCCCCCTGCAAATTCCCGGATCAAGTGATCTAGGAATCCTACCCGGGTAGCTAGCCGGGTTGAACACGTGTTCAACCCGGCTAGCTGTCTAGTGTGAACGGAGCCGTTTCGAGGCGACATGGCTCCTGTTCACTGTGTATGGGAGGGCGGCGCTGGGAGATCATGTGATCTCCCAGCGCCGCCCCTGCCGCGTCACCAACCCGGGTTAGTGAGCGCTGTCTTTACGGGGCTGTAGCACGGGTCGCAGCCGTGTCAGGCGAGACAGCTGCGACCCGTGCTACACAGGTGGAAAAGGGGTATAAGCTGCTGCAGCTTGCAGGGGAAAGAGAGGGGGAGCCAGACCAGGCTGAGGAGGAGCAGTGTAATTGCAGTGAGTGCCATCAGGGGTGTTTGTTTGGTGCACACCACAACATCTGACAATGTATCTGTATTATTAGGATTGGTACAAGGGTGGATATTTTATATTTTGCGTTGACCGTCAATAGATGGTGCAAGACACGCCCAAAAGGTGGTGCTAGACACACCCCTCCGATGGTGCACCCCCTAATAAAATGCGCTGCGCACGCCTATGATTAAATGTATCAGATAGACTTTGAATGCTCACATGAGATTAGTCTATTTCAACATATAATATAGATAATGCCTAAGTGTGGCTGCGCAGCACCTGATTAACCAAAAGGTCTATTAACAGGATTATCATTCAATTTCTTATAAGAAGACTGAAAGATGACTGTAGTACATGATAACAATCCTACAGATTTTGATTGGCTCTGTTGTGTGCATCATGGTTTTTTTTTTGTGGTTGTTTGTTTTTTCAGCGTACACAGGTTACAATATGGGATTGTGAACTGCATAGGCATTTATGGCATTATTGCATGGAATAGATGGGAGTAGAATGGTATTTTATGACATTTCTTGTACATGGTATGTGTGCCTATAATCTTGCATTGTAATAGGCTTTTACTGAAAGTGTCTAAGGTCCATGGCCATTTGTTTTTAAGGGGGAGAAGCTACATAGGTTATTGAGGGTTTCATCTCAGTTGTGTTTGTATATGCTGATATAGAGATTTTGTTATTAATTTTATTTATATTGTGCTTTTCTCCAAAAGGACTCAAGACGCATAGTTATATTATCCTGCCTGTTAGTGGCAGTCAAGGATCATTGTTTGCATTCATTAACCAGTTGTAACGGGATGTGTCTAATTTGCCGGCTATCTGGATCCCGCTGGTCAGGACACCGCCAGCCGGAATCCCGGCGCAGCAGGGCTGTTCCCACTCGTGGGTGTCCACGATACCCATAGAGTGGGAATAGATCCTGTGGCAGGCGCAGCGAGCCCACAGCATTGCGAATACAGCGAGCCCGCAAGGGGACTCTTAGCGCTCGCCCCACTGCCGGCATTCTGCCGGCTGGGATGCCGCTGTCGGGATATGGACAGCCGGCATCCCATCCGCCGGTAAAGCATACTGAATCCGTTGTAACTGTATGAATGGGGAAGAGTGAACTTGTGTTGATAGTTATTTATATATTTTTAGTTACAGAGATAACATTTGTACTTTCAGAGCAACTATGTTATTAGTGCTATACCACCAGTACTGACTACTAAGATCCACTTTAATCCCGAGCTGCCTTCAGTCAGAAACCAGCTTATACATCGTCTTCCAATGGGATCTGTTATCAAGTGCATGATGTATTACAAGGAAGCCTTCTGGAGGAAAATGGGTAAGTGGTGTATTAGAGCAATTTAATCATTACTGATCATTCTGACATTACATGCACATCTGGTATTCACAGTCAGAGTCACTGACTTTGATAGTGAGCCTGCAGCAGTCGTAATCATTAACACTCCGTAGAGTATAGTGCTGTTCTATGGGAATGTACAGTACATAGGCCCAAATTTATCGAGCCCTGGTGAGTGATAAATTGCACAGTGAAAGTGCCAACCAATCAGCTCCTGTCATTTTTCAGACACAGCCTATAACATGACAGGAGCTGGTTGGTTGGTACTTTATCACCGTGCTATTTATGGCTCTCCAAGCGTTGATAAATCTGAGCCATAGTTCACTATGCTGCACCTGACCTTTGATACACACTAATTAATGCTTCTCAGAAGCGAAGATCAAATACCTTTTTGCTTTCAGTGCCCATGTACTTGTAGCAGTATACTGTAGTATGAAATTAAATCCTTTTTCCGCTTGGAAAAAATATCCAGATGTAACCACGCTCATCCAGCCCGCACACACACCTCACCTTAAGAAACAATAAATACCCAGACTCCGCGTACAGCTGGGGATAATCACACAGGGGGTTTACTGTATATACTTTAGGTTGCAAAATTTGGGTGAAACAGACCAGGCTGATGCAGCTGCAGCATCTCCTGATTCCAATCCCCCCTCTAGGAATGGCAGAAGGTTATTCACTGGAGCACAGCTAGTGCTTCCAGGAAGGGCCACATTATTCACGGGTGGAGGTTACTGAAGCACTCTACCATTACAAAACATTCTAATCTACAGTATTAACACATCAGCAACCCATGCAACAGTGAGTGTCTCCCCTGCACCCCCAGCATGTACAGCGCATCTCCCTCCTGCAACCCCAACATGTACAGTGCACCACCTGCTCCTCTGCACCCCCTATATATACAGTATATATTGCACCCCCACAATAAGCAGTCCCCCTCTTCCTCTTACCTCCACACTTGCCCCATCTGTAGGTCATGGATGACCATTTGCCAGATTCAAAAAGAAAACCTGCAGAGGTTGCCAGGGTCGGTGGTAGTGTAGTGGTGGTGGTTAGGATTTCCTATCATGAGGGCCCCTGGCTGCACAGCCCCTCCACCATCCCCAGCCCACCGCCGGACTAATCCTGCATGAACCACCTGAAGTTGAAGAACTGCACAAGCACAGAGGGCACCAGCACAAAGAACAAGGTGAGGGAGAGGTCCTGCCCCCTGACATTTCCATATTTGCACATGGCTTTCCACATTTTCACAGAGAAATACTGAAAAATTGGGAGGTCCCGGAAGATTTGTGTGGCAGCTTTATTAAAAAACAGAAGCGGGAGAGTAGGTACTATGAAGTTTGAAAGTTTATGCTCTCCTTATCTCATTCTAGGCTCTACCTGAAGTGTTAAACTGAAACTTGTTAATGTCTCAGGGGTATATTTACTAGAGATGTGCGGCTGGCACTTTTCGTGTTTTGTGTTTTGGTTCTAATTCCACTTTCGTGTTTTGGTTTTGGCTTGGTTTTGCCAAAACCACCCTTTCGTGTTTTGGTCTTGGTTTTGGTTTTGGATCTGGATGATTTTTTAAAAAAAAACATAAAAACAGCTAAAATCACAGAATTTGGGGGTAATTTTGCTCCTACGGTATTATTAACCTCAATAACAATCATTTCCACTCATTTACAGTCTATTCTGAACACCTCACACCCCACAATATAGTTTTTAGGCCAAAAGATTGCACCGAGGTTGCTGGATGACTAAGCTAAGCGACACAACTGGACAACACAAACACCTGGCCCATCTAGGAGTGGCACTGCAGTGTCAAACAGGAGGGCAGATATTAAAAAAAAGACCCCAAACAGCACATCATGCAAAGAAGAAAAAGAATTGCAATGAGGTAGTTGTATTACTAAGCCAAGCGATACAAACAATTGGCCCATCTAGGCGTGACACTGCAGTGGCAGACAGAAGGGCAGATATAAAAAAAAAGGCCCCAAACAGCACATCATGCAAAGAAGAAAAATAATTGCAATTGGAAGATTTATATGGCAGTACCCCAGGACTAATACAACAGTACCCCTGGACTCATACGGCAGTGTCACACAGGATGTCAGTTTGCAAAATCTAGGCCCCAAACATCACCTCATGCAAAGATGTTGAAGAGGTGCAATGAGGTAGCTGTATGACTAAGCCAAGCGACACAAACAATTCCAACTGGAATTATACATTCAAATCACTGGAATTATACGTCCAAATCACTGGAATTAATTGGCAAGATCACTGGAATTATATGTCCAAATCACTGGAATTAATTTGCAAAATCACTGGAATTCATAATTATACGTCCAAATCACTGGAATTAAATGGCAAAATCTTGCTATCGCCTGCCTAGTGAAGTGGAATCTAGATGGGATTTGGTACCGGGGACACAATACCTCCATCAATTGTCTAAATCCCACTGCACTAATGGCGGATACCGGATGCACGTCTATCACCAACATAAGTGTTAAGGCCTCAGTTATGAGGGCTTCCATCGTCATGTGAAGCTGAACCACTAGTCATGAACATAGGCCATGGCCTCAGCCATTCCTTGCCACTCCGTGTCGTAAATGGCATATTGGCAAGTTTACGTTTCTCCTCAGACCATTTAAATTTCTTTTTTTGGGTCTTTTAACTGAACTTTGGTTGTTTGCCCTCTACTATCACATTGGGCAGACGACGTTGATGGCATTTCATCGTCTATGTCATGGCTAGTGGCAGCAGCTTCAGCACTAGGAGGAAGTGGTTCTTGATCTTTCCCTGTTTTATCCTCCAATTTTTTGTTCTCCATTATGTTTCTGGAGTTATATAACACAATATGCGGCACAGGAATGACTGATGGCTGCTAGCCAGGACACTACCACTGGTCTGATGCAGCACAACACAAAAACATTGTAAGGGACATGTGGTTGTTGTTATAATTATTATACGGCAACAGTGGACATATAGCAGCAGCAGCAGCGTATATCGTCACTGGAATGACTGATGAGACAGGACACTACCTCTGGTCTGATGCAACACAACACAACAACACTGTAAGGGACTTGTGGTTGTTGTTATAATTATTATACGGCAGTAGTGGACATATAGCAGCAGCGTATATCGTCACTGGAATGATTGATGAACAGGACACTACCACTAGTCTGATGCAGCGCAGCACAACAACACTGTCAGGGACTTGTGGTTGTTATAATTATTATACGGCAGCAGTGGACATATAGCAACAGCGTATACCAATGTGAATGCCTCGTCACTGGAATGACTGATGAGACAGGACACTACCACTGGTCTGATGCAGCACAAACACAGCAACACTGTAAGGGATTTAGGAAAATGTAGTTATGAATCCACTATAACAAGGCGCCACCTCAAAATTGTGCGACCATCACTCTGTGGTGGAGATATTTGAAATATATGTACGTTCCTTATGTGTACACCAATCTCCTCTTTGCTTCAGAGCCCTGGATCTCACATGCTCAGCATATGTAAGGAGAAATGAATTCTCATGTGTAGTAATGTCAATTTAATACATGAATTTTACAAAACACACATGGATATACATAAAAACAATACGAGAAGTTCCCACTATGGTTCCATTAAATGTCCCCAGAGGACTAAAACAATTACCAGATGTTGTAGAGAACTGATGAATAAGCAGTTCTCAAACAAGCATTGTTAAACATCCAAAGTAAGTCCACCCGGGTAGGCAACTTCGGAAGAAGCGTACAGGTACCGTTCAGTGCTCTCAAAACAGCTTCTGGAACCAAGGGGTCAGCAACACCATACAGCCAATGCGTTTCAACCCCTGTAATCAGGGTCTTTCTCAAGGCAGTGTGTTGCTCCATTCCACTATCCCCTCTTTTAAACAAGACATGTCCAATCAAAAACCGTTTCATTCCCGCTAGTCCCACTTCCGGAAATACGTCACATAAAGCTCCGCCTACTACATCCAGCAGCGCCCGTACTCCCGGAAGCATCAGAGTGTCCGTCTGTTACCACTCCTTCTCTTTCCGGAAGCGTGTCACCCAATGTTCCGCCCGCTACACCCAGCGGCGCCCGGACTTCCGGAAATCCGTCATCAACGTCCATCTGTTGCCGGAAGTTCCGTAATGCGTCTATACCCGGAAATGGGTGTTCTCCTTATATCTTCTATGTAATCGAGATTGACCGGAATTGTCTCCACATGCTTCCCGTTCATAATGCGGAAGTGTCACATATTGTAAACAAAACGTTCTCCATTTCTGATCCCCTTCTCATAAACGTCCTTAAAAACAGAATCTATTATTATCTAATTTAAGAACATAGATACCCATAAAGTACATATAGATCATGTTGAAATTCATTAGGCTATTGCTATAAGAGCACAAAGCTATAAATGAATAATATAAAGAAATGAATAATATACCTCCATTACAACTTGATCAAATCACATGTTAATATATAAAATATGTGAAAATAAATAGACCATTTTAAAATTCATTCAACTATTACCCCATGGTGTATGACAATGACAAATGGCACTACTTATTTTTCCGATAAATCATAAGAACCATTTAAGTTCAAAATCATTGTTTAAACCATGAGGGTGTAATGTGTTACACTCATAAATTAGCTGCATTTCTTTCCTGGCCAAGCTAGAGGCAGTGTCTCGTTGGCGAAGGTTACCTTTCACCAGTTTTAATCCTGTAAATCTAATGATATTTTTCGTAGAGCAATTGTGAAATTTCTTAAAATGGGACGAGAGGACATGTGTCTCAAGTCCCTTCTTTATATTTCTACAATGCTCCCCAAGCCTAACCTTAAGAGCTCTAGAAGTGCGTCCTATATAAAATAGGTGGCATGTACATTCAATGCAGTAGATAACATTGCTTGAGTTACATGTCATAAATTCATTGACGGCTAACTTTTTACCATTTATCTAAATTCTATCAAGTTTTTTTGTACCATCACTGCTGATCTCCCTACAGCCTATACACATTCCACATCTGTGGAAACCTTTAGTGACAATCCTTGGTTCCCGTCTTGTTGGTGGAAGATAGCTATTAAGTAACATATTTTTTTATATTCGGGGCTTTCCTATAAATGAAGGTAGGGTAATCTGAAATTTTATTGCCCAATACTGGGTCCTTCTTCAAAATATTCCAGTTCTTCCTAATGGACCGTTCTAAAGTTCTGTACTGGGAATTGTAGCTAGTGATAAATGCCCAATCAAATTTTTCCTGCTTAGTTTGTTTTAAAGTGCTTATGCTTAAAAGGTCATCTCTATTGACACTATTAGCCTTTTGCATTGCTGATTTTATAACGCCCTCTTTATACCCACAGTTTTCAAATCTTGTCTTTAGTTCATGTGCTTGCTGTGTATAGATGGCCTCATCAGTGCAATTTCTTTTAATGCGCTTAAATTGTCCGTTAGGGATGGAGTTAAGCCAATTGATATGGTGACAACTAGTATATTCAATATATGTTCTTGAATCTGTTGATTTGGTGTATGTTTTAGTCTGTATTTGATTATTCTCTACAAACACCGTGATATCTAAAAAATCAATTTTCAACTTGTTGATATTAAAAGTGAGCTCAATATTTAAAACATTATCATTAAGATATGAACAAAAAAGGTCTAGGCTGTCACGGTCCCCTCGCCATATAAAAAAGATATCGTCTATAAAACGTTTCCAGGACACCAGGCTCGCTCCGAATGGGTTGTTGTGCCAGATGAAATCCTCTTCCCATTGACCCATAAAAATATTGGCATAACTCGGAGCGAACCTGGTGACCATGGCTGTGCCGACCTTCTGTATAGAAAAATGACCGTCAAAAGTAAAATAATTATTTGTTAAAATAAACTTAATACCTTCTTTAATACAATCCCGGGCATGATCCTCCAAAGTACTCCTACTTAGATATGTGGTTATAGCCTGTAGTCCTGATTCATGATTGATAATGGAGTATAAGGATTTAACATCCGCAGTTACAAATATCATATTTTCTTCCCATTGTAACGTGGACAGGAAGAGCAAGAAATCTTTTGTATCCTTTAGATGGGAAACGTTTTGTAAAACAAGTGGCTGGAGAAAAAAATCTATATATTCTGATAGATTGGACGTGGCAGAATCAATCCCAGATACTATGGGTCTCCCCGGGGGATGGGTGGCATTTTTGTGGACCTTGGGAAGCAAGTAAAGTGCTGGTGTAACAGGTTTTAAAATTTGTAGAAATTTAACTTCCCTTTCTTCAAGGATTCCCAAATCCTCATATTTTTTTATCAAAAGTTGTAATTCAGAGGTTATCCTATCAGTTGGAACTGATTTAAGTTTGGAATAGGTGACTTTGTCATTAACATGTTCTTCGACTTCCTTGATATACCAATCCTTGTTCATCACTACCACCACCCCCCCTTTATCTGCAGGTTTTATAACCACATCGGAATTCTTTTTTAATTCTTTCAATGCAGATCTTTCCTTAAATGTCAGGTTTGATTTAATCCCTGATGATTTGATTTCTCTGAGATCTCCCTTAATAAGCTCACAAAAAGTTTCGATAAAAGTGCAGGGAAAAAGATAGACTTGGGTTTAAAGGGTGTCCTTTCTGGTGCCACATTCTCATCTAAATTTTCCTTTTCCTTACTTATAAAGAATTTTTTTATACAAAGTTCCGTTCAAATTTGGAAATATCAATAAATGTCTCAAATTTATTAATGGTAGTTGCTGGAGCATATTTTAGTCCCTTTTCCAGGACACCTCTCTCATCTTTCGTTAAGATATGTGAACTGATATTGAATATTTTAACCCTACCTTCGTTCTCAATCTCAACATTGGCCACTCGTTCTATTTCCTTTTTTCCCCCCTTTTTTTAGTTGTTTTTTTCTTCTTCTTTTGTTTCCTCTTTTTAACCCTTCCCTCTCTTGTGCCTCTATGAGTTTTCTGTTTTATCTCCATCTTAGATCCTGTTTCCCTCTCTCTAAAAGACGTGAGGATTCTCCCTTGTTAAGTACTTCAAATCTGTTATTTATCTCCAGAGGTGGGGAGTTATTTCTCATTCTATGCGTTCTTCTCCATTGCCAGTTTCTCTCACCCATATCCCTCTCGTTTTTTCTTCCATATGATTGATCCCAAACTCTATCCCCTCTAAATCTAAAGGGTCTCTGTTCCCTATATCTAAATCTATTCCTATCTGGGTTTCTCTGTGAGATTCTTTCTCGTATTTGGGAACTCTCTCTATCCCTCCCATATCCATTTTTTCGATGATCCACTCTATATGAGTTGGGTGGACTATCCCTATTCCAATACTGTCTCTTATCTCTACCTCTATTTTCATTGGTATGCCTGACAGGAGTTGGGCTCTCTACTTTTTTAGGGGTTTCTTGTTGTTCGTCACTATTCTCTTCAGATTCTTTCTTATCTTTTATAAATTTCCTCATTTTCCTTTCGACTAGGACCGTTTCGTTCTTTTTAATATTCTTCTCTATTCTTTCTTCTAGAGTCTTAGTCTGTTAGGTCTGAAAATGGAACAATTAGATCTTTACATTTTTTAATTTCATCGTCTAAATGCGTGAGTTCTCTTCTTCTTTCATTGATGATCAGGTTCATTAGTGAGAAGGAACACTCACTAATTACTCTTTCCCATTCATCCTTGAAAGAATCTGATGCTGAATCAAATGAAGGTTTTTTATTAATTTTAATACCTCGTGGGATTACTTCATGTGCAACATATTTCTCTAGGGTGACCATTTCCCACCATATGCGATTTTCTTTTAGTAGAGTGCATTCTAATTTTCGCATAATATTTTATAAGCTTTTTAAAACCTGTTACACCAGCACTTTACTTGCTTCCCAAGGTCCACAAAAATGCCACCCATCCCCCGGGGAGACCCATAGTATCTGGGATTGATTCTGCCACGTCCAATCTATCAGAATATAAAGATTTTTTTCTCCAGCCACTTGTTTTACAAAACGTTTCCCATCTAAAGGATACAAAAGATTTCTTGCTCTTCCTGTCCATGTTACAATGGGAAGAAAATATGATTTGTAACTGCGGATGTTAAATCCTTATACTCCATTATCAATCATGAATCAGGACTACAGGCTATAACCACATATCTAAGTAGGAGTACTTTGGAGGATCATGCCCGGGATTTTATTAAAGAAGGTATTAAGTTTATTTTAACAAATAATTATTTTACTTTTGACGGTCATTTTTATATACAGAAGGTCGGCACAGCCATGGTCACCAGGTTCGCTCCGAGTTATGCCAATATTTTTATGGGTCAATGGGAAGAGGATTTCATCTGGCACATAAACCCATTCGGAGCGAGCCTGGTGTCCTGGAAACGTTTTATAGACGATATCTTTTTTATATGGCGAGGGGACCGTGACAGCCTAGACCTTTTTTGTTCATATCTTAATGATAATGTTTTAAATATTGAGCTCACTTTTAATATCAACAAGTTGAAAATTGATTTTTTAGATATCACGGTGTTTGTAGAGAATAATCAAATACAGACTAAAACATACACCAAATCAACAGATTCAAGAACATATATTGAATATACTAGTTGTCACCATATCAATTGGCTTAACTCCATCCCTAATGGCCAATTTAAGCGCATTAAAAGAAATTGCACTGATGAGGCCATCTATACACAGCAAGCACATGAACTAAAGACAAGATTTGAAAACTGTGGGTATAAAGAGGGCGTTATAAAATCAGCAATGCAAAAGGCTAATAGTGTCAATAGAGATGACCTTTTAAGCATATGTTATGCACACCAGTGCCTGCAGGAAAGTACTGGTGTCAGAACTGTTATGCACTCCAGTGTCTGCAGGAATGTACTGGTGTTTGAACTGTTATGCAAAACAAATGGACTCACAGACAAACTGGGGAATATGACATAACGTACACAGAAGGTAATAGGGTAACAAAATACACACAAAGTGAACAGAGAAGCCCAGAGGCTAAGGAACTGGGTATCTCCTTTGTATTAGAACTGCACAGATGGAAAAAGCAAGATGTTGTGTTTTAATACATAGAGAACCCGAAATGCTGTTGCTAAGGGCAACAGCAAAACCCTAAAGGGTTACCAACGGGTGTGGCAGTAAACTCCTTGGTCAGAGATGGAATGATAGACACAAGGAGAGTCTCCACAATCCTATTTCTCACTTGCAGTGCACAGGTTTTAGCTTACTGCCACTAAACTGACCCCTGACACCTAGCACAGTGAGACAGGATTAGACAGGCAAGTCTTAGAATACAGCCGCAAACTTGCTAAGTTCACAGAGTGGTAACAGAACCCCAGCAAGCTAAACGACTGACTCCAGTCTTACTGCTAGGTCTGGATTGGCAGAGTGTAATACCAAATCCCCAGGCCTATTTGCAGTAAGCAACAAACAAATACAAAGCTACACAGTACTGGCTAACTTTCATGAACTGACTAACCAACAAAGATTCAGCAGCATCTGCTTACCCTGAAAAGAGGCCTTATAAAGCAGGTGCTGTCCACGCCCCACTCAGACCTCACAGACTGTGAGCACAAAAACCAGCACCGGATCCCCTGCCGTGCACAGAGCCTATAACCACTGCACAGCAAAAGACCCGAACCGGAGTATCAGCTGCGCTCAGGTTACTCCACTAGCACTTGTCTCCCGGTTGCCATGACGACGTTGCAGCACAGGGCAGGAGACCCTAACAGTACCCCCCCTCTGACGAGGGGTCAAAGAACCCCTACCACCGGGTTTATCGGGGAACTGCGAGAAGAAAGAGCGTATCAGTCTGGGGGCATGAAGATCACAACTGCGCACCCACGACCGCTCCTCCGGGCCATACCCCTTCCAGTGCACCAAAAATGACAGCCGACCCCGAACCACCTTGGAGTCAAGAATCCTTTCAACAACAAACTCCCTCTGGCCACGTATCAGAAGAGGGGAAGGTCTTCCACTGGAAGAAGGATTACTAATCGCCCGTTTTAAAAGGGAACAATGAAATGTTTTATTGATACCCAAAGAACGGGGCAGATCTAACTGAAATGCCACCGGATTGATAACCCTGGTGATCTTATAAGGGCCGATGAACCGGGGCCCTAACTTATGAGATGGCTGTCTCAACTTCAAATTCTTGGTAGACAACCAGACGAAGTCTCCTAATTTGAAGCTGCAGGGTCTTTTCCGCTTATCAAAAACCCTTTTGGTCACTAATGACACAGACACAAGGGCTTTCTTCACTTTCCGCCAAATACCTCTAAGGACCGAAACCACAGAGGAACCACCAGGCGTGGAGTCCAGGGGGTCAAAAGAATTGGCCTTAGGATGATGCCCATACACACAAAGGAAGGGAGAGATCCCTGTAGCAGAGTGAGCCGCGTTGTTATAGGCAAACTCCGCCATGGACAGATGAGCAACCCAGTCAGTCTGACACTTGGAGACATAACACCTGAGGAACTGCTCCAAGGACTGGTTCACCCTTTCAGTCTGCCCATTAGACTGCGGATGGTAGCCTGACGACAAGCTGACAGAAATCTGGAGATCGGAACAAAATGCCCTCCAGAATTTCGCCACAAACTGGGATCCGCGGTCAGAGACCACATCAAGTGGCAACCCGTGGAGACGCACAACATGCAGCATAAATAATTCAGACAGGCGTCTGGCTGATGGCAGCCCAACCAGTGGAACGAAGTGCGCCATCTTCGAAAACCTGTCAACGACAACCCAGATGGCTGTCATCCCCGAGGATTTGGGCAAGTCCACCACAAAATCCATTGAAATGTGGGTCCATGGCTTAGATGGGATAGAGAGTGGATGTAATGGGCCAACAGGAACCCCTCTAGGAGTCTTATTTCGGGCACAGATGTCACATGCCCGAACCCACTGATCCACATCCTTAGCCACCGAGGGCCACCACACCGCCCTAGATAGCAACTCCCGAGTTCTGGCAATACCCGGGTGACCTGCCGACTTCTTGGCATGGAATTCCAGGAACACTCGCTGTCTTAACCTAGGAGGCACAAACAAAAGACCTACCGGAAGGTCTGGAGGAGCCTGCTCCTGTGCTCTAAGGACTAATGATAAGAGGTCCTGGGTAATGCCCACTTTAATACATGATGGGGAAACAATGGGCAACGGCTCCTCGGTGGTCTCCTGGATTGGAGCGAAACTCCGCGAGAGCGCATCAGCCTTGATGTTTTTTGACCCAGGGCGATATGTTATCAAAAAATTAAAGCGAGCAAAAAACAAAGCCCATCGTGCCTGCCTGGCATTGAGACGCTTCGCTGACTCTAAATATGCCAGATTCTTATGGTCAGTGAGAATTGAGACCACAAACTTAGCCCCCTCAAGCCAGTGTCTCCACTCCTCGAGTGCATCCTTAATAGCCAACAATTCCCGGTTACCCACGTCATAATTCATCTCGGCAGGCGAAAATTTACGGGAAAAGTAAGCACAGGGATGAAGGCGATTATCAGACACTCCCATCTGAGAAAGCACTGCCCCAATACCCATCTCAGAGGCATCCACCTCCACCACAAAAGGACGCTCTGGATCTGGGTGTCGCAGCACCTTGGCTGAAACAAATGCCCTTTTGAGACGGGCAAAAGCCGCTTTAGCCTCACAAGACCAGTGAGCAACATCCGCCCCTTTCTTAGTGAGTGCCACCAAGGGCGCCACTATAGACGAAAATCCAGCGATAAATCGTCTATAAAAATTCGCAAAGCCCAGGAAACGCTGAAGCGCCTTCAAACTAGTGGGCTGCACCCAATCCAGGACTGCCTGTACCTTGGAACCCTCCATTTGGAAACCTTCTGGGGAGATAATATATCCTAGAAATGCGATTTGCTGAACTTCAAATTCGCACTTCTCCAGCTTCGCCCCAAGCCGGTGGTCTCTGAGTTTCTGGAGGACTAAGCGTACATGCTTCCGATGTTCCTCCAGGGAATGGGAGAAGATTAGGATGTCATCTAAGTATACAACTAAGAATCTATCCAAATATTCCCTGAGCACATCATTCATGAAATCCTGGAAGACTGCCGGGGCATTACAGAGCCCAAAAGGCATCACCAAATATTCATAATGCCCTGAGTGGGTATTAAAGGCAGTCTTCCATTCATCCCCCTCTCTTATTCGGATTAGATTGTACGCACCGCGTAGGTCAATCTTAGAAAAAATGGTGGCAGTACGAAGCTGGTCAAACAAGACCGAAATGAGAGGCAGTGGGTATGAGTTTTTAATCGTGATACGGTTCAATTCCCTGAAGTCGATGCAGGGTCGCAACGAACCGTCCTTTTTACCCACGAAGAAGAACCCCGACCCAACTGGAGACTGTGAAGGTCTGATAAATCCCTTAGCCAAGTTCTCCTGAATGTACTCTGCCATAGCCTGAGTCTCAGGACGTGACAGGGAGTACAACCTGCTCTTGGGAAGCTTAGCATTTGGCAACAAATCAATGGCACAGTCATAGGGGCGATGGGGAGGTAGTACCTCTGCAACTTTTTTGGAGAACACGTCCGCAAAATCTGCATAACACCCTGGCAATCCTGGCAAACTTAGCTGCGAGAGCCTGACTGGAAGGCTCAAGCAACTCCTGAAACAATCAGTACCCCAACTAAGAATCTCCCTAGAGACCCAGTCAAATTGAGGATTGTGGGCCCTTAACCAGGGTAACCCCAACACCAATGGGGCAAAAGTACAGACAGTCACATAAAAGGACAATTTTTCAGAGTGTGTGGCTCCAATAAACAAAGAAATCTGGCTAGTGCAAGAGGTAATTTTACCTTGGGATAATGGTTCCCCGTTTAACCCACAAATCTCAATTTCCGATGCCAAGGGTACTAAGGGAACAGAGTGTTTCAGGGCGAATTGGCGGTCCATAAAAACCCCGTCGGCCCCACTGTCCACAAAGGCCTCAGTCTTGACAGTTTGACCGAGGATCTTCAAGGTCACCGGAATGATAAAAGTCTTCTTGGGAAATTCTGACTTCTGGCCTGACAGGATATTTCCCATCACCCTCAGGCCCTGAAGTTTTCCGGCTTTTCTGGGCATGATACTACCACATGACCTTTATTCCCACAGTACAAACACAACCCCTGCTGTCTCCTCCGCGTCTTCTCACGCGAGGAGAGGCGGGTAGCCCCAATCTGCATAGGCTCCTCAGAAAATTCCTCAGAGTCTGAGGTTCCCTTGGGAAGGAAGGAAATCTCAGTCTCCCTTTCAAGCCTACGCTCTCTCAGCCGTCTATCCACCCGGATGGATAACTGCATGAGCTGATCCAAGCTATCAGGCAAGGGATATTGTACCAGTTGGTCCTTTATCTGGTTAGAAAGACCTCTTCGGTACTGGTGTCTCAGGGCTGGGTCATTCCACTGGGTATCATGGGCCAACCTCCGAAACTCCGTACAGTAAACCTCAACTGGCCTTCGCCCTTGCTTAAGGATCGAAATCTGAGCCTCGGCTGAGGCCGTCTTGTCAGGGTCATCATACAACATGCCCAGTGCCGTAAAAAAAGCATCAACACTTTTAAGCGACGGACAGTCAGGCTGCAACCCATATGCCCAGACCTGTGGGTCTCCTTGTAGCAAGGAAATCACTATGCCCACCCGCTGAATCTCCGACCCAGAAGACTGAGGCCTAAGCCGGAAGTATAGCTTGCAGCTCTCCTTGAAACAAAAGAACTGCGAGCGATCTCCAGAAAAACGATCCGGGAGATTTACTTTCGGCTCCTTAACCCCTGCAGGTGCTGCTGCTGCGGGAGCTCCACCAGCAGCCTGGGAGGTGTGCATTTTAATGGACAAATCATTAAATTGTCGAGTCAGGACCTGCACCTGATCGACCACCTGTTGCAACGTATTTTGAGGGGTATGCTCCATATTCCCACAAAATTTCAACAGGAGTATTAGGCTGCTGAATATGTTATGCACACCAGTGCCTGCAGGAAAGTACTGGTGTCAGAACTGTTATGCACTCCAGTGTCTGCAGGAATGTACTGGTGTTTGAACTGTTATGCAAAACAAATGGACTCACAGACAAACTGGGGAATATGACATAACGTACACAGAAGGTAATAGGGTAACAAAATACACACAAAGTGAACAGAGAAGCCCAGAGGCTAAGGAACTGGGTATCTCCTTTGTATTAGAACTGCACAGATGGAAAAAGCAAGATGTTGTGTTTTAATACATAGAGAACCCGAAATGCTGTTGCTAAGGGCAACAGCAAAACCCTAAAGGGTTACCAACGGGTGTGGCAGTAAACTCCTTGGTCAGAGATGGAATGATAGACACAAGGAGAGTCTCCACAATCCTATTTCTCACTTGCAGTGCACAGGTTTTAGCTTACTGCCACTAAACTGACCCCTGACACCTAGCACAGTGAGACAGGATTAGACAGGCAAGTCTTAGAATACAGCCGCAAACTTGCTAAGTTCACAGAGTGGTAACAGAACCCCAGCAAGCTAAACGACTGACTCCAGTCTTACTGCTAGGTCTGGATTGGCAGAGTGTAATACCAAATCCCCAGGCCTATTTGCAGTAAGCAACAAACAAATACAAAGCTACACAGTACTGGCTAACTTTCATGAACTGACTAACCAACAAAGATTCAGCAGCATCTGCTTACCCTGAAAAGAGGCCTTATAAAGCAGGTGCTGTCCACGCCCCACTCAGACCTCACAGACTGTGAGCACAAAAACCAGCACCGGATCCCCTGCCGTGCACAGAGCCTATAACCACTGCACAGCAAAAGACCCGAACCGGAGTATCAGCTGCGCTCAGGTTACTCCACTAGCACTTGTCTCCCGGTTGCCATGACGACGTTGCAGCACAGGGCAGGAGACCCTAACAGCATAAGCACTTTAAAACAAACTAAGCAGGAAAAATTTGATTGGGCATTTATCACTAGCTACAATTCCCAGTACAGAACTTTAGAACGGTCCATTAGGAAGAACTGGAATATTTTGAAGAAGGACCCAGTATTGGGCAATAAAATTCCAGAATACCCTACCTTCATTTATAGGAAAGCCCCGAATATAAAAAACATGTTAGTTAATAGCTATCTTCCACCAACAAGACGGGAACCAAGGATTGTCACTAAAGGTTTCCACAGATGTGGAATGTGTATAGGCTGTAGGGAGATCAGCAGTGATGGTACAAAAAAACTTGATAGAATTCAGATAAATGGTAAAAAGTTAGCCGTCAATGAATTTATGACATGTAACTCAAGCAATGTTATCTACTGCATTGAATGTACATGCCACCTATTTTATATAGGACGCACTTCTAGAGCTCTTAAGGTTAGGCTTGGGGAGCATTGTAGAAATATAAAGAAGGGACTTGAGACACATGCCCTCTCGTCCCATTTTAAGAAATTTCACAATTGCTCTACGAAAAATATTATTAGATTTACAGGATTAAAACTGGTGAAAGGTAACCTTCGCCAACGAGACACTGCCTCTAGCTTGGCCAGGAAAGAAATGCAGCTGATTTATGAGTGTAACACATTACACTCTCATGGTTTAAACAATGATTTTGAACTTAAATGGTTCTTATGATTTATCGGAAAAATAGGTAGTGCCATTTGTCATTGTCATACACCATGGGGTAATAGTTGAATGAATTTTAAAATGGTCTATTAATTTTCACATATTTCATATTTCTCTGACGTCCTAGTGGATGCTGGGAACTCCGTAAGGACCATGGGTAATAGCGGCTCCGCAGGAGACTGGGCACATCTAAAGAAAGCTTTAGGACTATCTGGTGTGCACTGGCTCCTCCCCCTATGACCCTCCTCCAAGCCTCAGTTAGATTTTTGTGCCCGACCGAGCAGGGTGCAATCTAGGAGGCTCTCCTGAGCTTCTTAGAAAAAGTTAGTTTTATGTTTTTTATTTTCAGTGAGACCTGCTGGCAACAGGCTCACTGCATCGAGGGACTAAGGGGAGAAGAAGCGAACCTGCCTGCTTGCAGCCAGCTTGGGCTTCTTAGGCTACTGGACACCATTAGCTCCAGAGGGACCGAACACAGGCCCAGCCTCGGAGTCCGGTCCCAGAGCCGCGCCGCCGGCCCCCTTACAGAGCCAGAAGCAAGAAGAGGTCCGGAAAATCGGCGGCAGTCTTCACCAAGGTAGCGCACAGCACTGCAGCTGTGCGCCATTGCTCCTCATGCACACCACACACTCCGGTCACTGAGGGTGCAGGGCGCTGGGGGGGGGGGGGGGGCGCCCTGAGCAGCAATATAAACACCTTGGCTGGCAAAAATACATCACATATAACCCCCAGGGCTATATGGATGTATATTAACCCCTGCCAGATTCCATAAAAATGCGGGAGAAAAGTCAGCGAAAAAGGGGCGGAGCTATCTCCTTCAGCACACTGGCGCCATTTTTCCCTCACAGCTCCGTTGGAGGGAAGCTCCCTGGCTCTCCCCTGCAGTTAATACACTACAGAAAGGGTTAAAAAGAGAGGGGGGGGGCACAATTTAGGCGCAGTATACAATATATATGCAGCTATAAGGGAAAACACTTTTTTATAGGTGCTATCCCTGTGATATATAGCGCCCTGGTGTGTGCTGGCATACTCTCCCTCTGTCTCCCCAAAGGGCTTTGTGGGGTCCTGTCCTCTATCAGAGCATTCCCTGTGTGTGTGCTGTGTGTCGGTACGGCTGTGTCGACAGGTATGTGGAGGATAATGAGGTGGAGGCGGAGCGAATGCCTGTAAATATGTTGTCACCCCCTGCGGGGTCGACACCGGTGTGGTTGAACTTATGGAAGGATTACGTGAAAGTGTCAACTCCTTACATAAAAGGTCGACGACACGGAACAGCCGGCTACTCAGCTTGTGCCTGTTCCAGCGTCTCAAATGTCATGGGGGGCTCTAAAATCGCCCGCTACCTCAGATAACAGACACAGATGTCGACACGGATACTGACTCCAGTGTCGACATCGATGAGACTGGTGTACCCTCCAAATAGGTCCACCCGTTACAAGGGTATTGTGTTTGGTGAGAGAAAACTATTAGTAGTTTTTCCTGCATCTGAGAAATTAAATGAGGTGTGTGAGGAAGAGTGGTCTTCCCCCGGTAAGAAATTGATAATTTCAACAACGGTTATTGGCAGCGTACCCTTTCCCGCCAGAGGATAGGTCACGCGGGGAAACACCCCATAGGGTAGATACAGCGCTTGCACGCTTATCAGAAAAGGTGGCACTACCGTCTCCGGGTACGGCCGCCCTGAAGGAACCTGCTGATAGAAAGCAGGAGGTTACCCTATAAGATATGGTCACACACTAGGGCATTATATTGCGACCAGCCGTTGCTTCGGCATGGATGTGCAGTGCTCCCGCTGCGTGGTCAGATTCCCTGTCGGAAAATAACTATGGATAGGGACAATATTTTGCTGAAAATAGAGCATATAAAAGACGTGGTCTTATACATGCGTGATGCACAGAGGGATATTTGCCGGCTGGCATCAAAAATAAGCGCTAGGTCCATTGCCGCCAGACGGGGGTTATGGACTTGGCAATGGTCAGGCGATGCCGACTCGAATCGGCACATTGAAGTTGCCCTATAAGGGGGTAAAACTGTTTGGGGATAGTTTTTCAGACCACGTTTCCACAGCTACTGCTGGGAAATTAATTTTTTTGCCACAGGCTACCCCACAACAAAAGAAAGCACCGTATCATCAAGTACAGTCCTTTCGGCCCCAGAAAAGCAAGAGGGCTAGAGGCTCATCCTTTCTGCCGAGAGGCAAAGGTAGAGGAAAAAGCTGCAACACACAGCTAGTTCCCAAGAGCAGAAGTCCTCCCTGCGTCCGGTAGGTCCACAGCATGGTGCTGGGGCTGCTCAGGCGGACCCGGGTACGGTGGGGGCCCGTCTCAGATATTTCAGCGGACAGTGGGCTCTCTCACATGGATCCCTGGGTCCTTCAAGTAGTATCTCAGGGGTACAGGCTGGAGTTCGAGACGTTCTTCCCCCCGCCGTTTCCTAAAATCTGCCTTACCGGCACCTCCCTCTGCCAGGGAGACGGTGTTGGTGGATATTCAACACTATAATCACAACAAGTGATTGTCAAGGTGCCCCTCCTTCAGCAAGGAAGGGGTTACTATTCCACAGTGGTTGTGGTACCGCAACGGTTCGGTGAGACCCATCTTGAAATTAAAATACTTGAACTTTTATATCAGAAGATTCAAGTTCAAGATGGAATCGCTCAGGGCGTTTATTACGAGCCTGGACGAGGGGGATTACAGGGTCTCCCTGGACATCAAGGATGCGTACCTGCATGTCCCCATTTACCCCCCTCACCAGGAGTACCTCAGATATGTGGTACAGGACTGTCACTATCAGTTCCAGACGCGGCCGTTGGAGTTGTCCACGGCACCGAAGGTCTTTACCTAGGTAATGGCCGAAGTGATGATACTCCTTCGCAAGAAGGAAGTTTTTATTATCCCGTACTTGGACGATCTCCTGATAAAGGCGAGGTCCAAAGAACAGTTGGTAGTGGGGGTAGCACTCTCTTGGGAAGTGCTACAACAGCACGACTGGATTCTCAATATTCCAAAGTCACAGCTGGTCCCGACGACACGTCTTCTGTTCCTGGGAATGTTTCTGAACGCAGACCAGAAAAGAGTGTTTCTTCCAGTGGAAAAAGCCGAGGAGTTGTCATCTCTAGTCAGAGACATCCTAAAACCAGGACAGGTGTCGGTACATCAATGCACACGAGTCCTGGGGAAAATGGTAGCTTCGTACGAAGCATAATTCCATTCGGAAGACTCCACGCAAGGACGTTCCAGTGGGACCTGTGGGACTAATGGTCCGGGTCCCATGTACAGATACAACAGCGGATAACCCTGTCAGCAAGAAACAGGGTGTCGCTGCTGTGGTGGCTGCAGAGGGCTCATCTACTAGTGGGCCGCAGATTCGGAATACAGGACTGGGTCCTGGTGACCACGGATGCCAGCCTTCGGGGCTGGGGTGCAGTCACACAGGGAAGAAATTTCCAAGGAGATTTCGCTTCACATAAATATTCTGCAGCTAAGGGCCATTTACAATGCCCTAAGCCAAGCAAGGCCCCTGCTTCAGAACCAGCCGGTACTGATCCAATCAGACGACATCACGGTGGTCGCCCATGTAAACAGACAGGGCGGCACAAGAAGCAGGATGGCGATGGCAGAAGCCACAAGGATTCTCCGATGGGCGACCTACACCCAGGAGAATGGGGACTTCATCCAGAAGTTTTCCAAATGCGGGTAAACCGTTGGGAATGACCACGGGTGGACATGATGGCGTCCCGCCTCAACAAGAAGTTGAAAAGATATTGCGCCAGGTCAAGGGACCCTCAGGCGATCGCTGGGGACGCTCTAGTGACACCGTGGGTGTACCAGTCGGTTTATGTGTCTCCTCCTCTACCTCTCATACCCAAGGTACTGAGAATAATAAGAAGGCGAGGAGTGAAAACCATACTCGGGGTTCCGGATTGGCCATGAAGAGCTTGGTACCCGGAACTTCAAGAGATGCTGGCAGAGGACCCTTGGCCTCTGCCGCTCAGACAAGACCTGCTGCAGCAGGGACCCTGTCTGTTCAAAGACTTACCGCGGCTGCGTTTGACGGCATGGCGGTAGAACACCGGATCCTAAAGGAAAAGGGTATTCCGAAGGAAGTCATCCCTACCCTGATCATAGCCAGGAAGGATGTCACCGCAAGACATTATCGCCGCGTTTGGCGAAAATTTGTTGCTTGGTGGGAGGCCATGAAGGCCCCGACGGAGGAATTTCAACTATGTCGATTCCTGCACTTCCTGCAAGCAGGGGTGACGTTTGGGCCTCAAATTGGGGTCCATCAAGGTCCAGATTTCGGCTCTGTCGATTTTCTTCCAAAAAGAACTGGCTTCACTGCCTGAAGTTCAGACTTTGGTTAAAGGAGTACTACATATTCAGCCTCCTTTTGTGCCTCCTGTGGCACTTTTTGGATCTCAACGTGGTGTTGGATTTCCTAAAGTCGCATTGGTTGAGCCACTTAAAACCATGGAGCTAAAGTATCTCGCGTAGAAAGTGGTCATGCTGTTGGCCTTGGCCTTGGCCAGGCGTGTGTCAGAATTGGCGGCTTTGTCATGTAAAAGGCCTTATCTGATTTTCTGTATGGATAGGGCAGAGGTGAGGACTCGTCCTCAGTTTCTCCCGAAGGTGGTCTCAGGTTTTCACTTGAACCAACCTATTGTGGTGCCTGCGGCTACTGGGGACTTGGAGGATTCCAAGTTGCTGGACGTAGTCAGGGCCCTGAAAATTTTATTTTTCCAGGACGGCTGGAGTCAGGAAAACTGACTCGCTGTTTATCCTGATGGCACCCAACAAGCTGGGTGCTCCTGCTTCTAAGCAGTCTATTGCGCGCTGGATTTGTAGCACTATTCAGCTGGCGCATTCTGCGGTAGGATTACCGCAGCCTAAATCAATAAAAGCCCATTCCACAAGGACGGTGGGCTCATCTTGGGCGGCTGCCCGAGGGGTCTCGGCTTTACAACTTTGCCGAGCAGCTACTTGGTCAGGGGCAAACACGTTTGCAAAATTCTACGAATTTGATACACTGGCTGAGGAGGACCTGGAGTTCTCTCATTCGGTGCTGCAGAGTCATCCGCACTCTCCCGCCCGTTTGGGAGCTTTGGTATAATCCCCATGGTCCTTACGGAGTTCCCAGCATCCACTAGGACGTCAGAGAAAATAAGAATTTACTTACCGATAATTCTATTTCTCGTAGTCCGTAGTGGATGCTGGGCGCCCATCCCAAGTGCGGATTGTCTGCAATACTTGTACATAGTTATTGTTAACTAATCGGGTTCTTGTTGTGAGCCATCTATTCAGAGGCTCCTCTGTTATCATGCTGTTAACTGGGTTTCATATCACAAGTTGTACGGTGTGATTGGTGTGGCTGGTATGAGTCTTACCAGGGATTCAAAATCCTTCCTTATTGTGTACGCTCGTCCAGGCACAGTATCCTAACTGAGGCTTGGAGGAGGGTCATAGGGGGAGGAGCCAGTGCACACCAGATAGTCCTAAAGCTTTCTTTAGATGTGCCCAGTCTCCTGCGGAGCCGCTATTCCCCATGGTCCTTACGGAGTTCCCAGCATCCACTACGGACTACGAGAAATAGAATTATCGGTAAGTAAATTCTTATTATTAACATGTGATTTGATCAAGTTGTAATGGAGGTATATATATTTTTATATTTTTTTTTTATATTATTCATTTCTTTATATTATTCATTTATAGCTTTGTGCTCTTATAGCAATAGCCTAATGAATTTCAACATGATCTATATGTACTTTATGGGTATCTATGTTCTTAAATTAGATATTAATAGATTCTGTTTTTAAGGACGTTTATGAGAAGGGGATCAGAAATGGAGAACGTTTTGTTTACAATATGTGACACTTCCGCTTTATGAACGGGAAGCATGTGGAGACAATTCCGGTCAATCTCGATTACATAGAAGATATAAGGAGAACACCCATTTCCGGGTATAGACGCATTACGGAACTTCCGGCAACAGATGGACGTTGATGACGGATTTCCGGAAGTCCGGGCGCCGCTGGGTGTAGCGGGCGGAACATTGGGTGACACGCTTCCGGAAAGAGAAGGAGTGGTAACAGACGGACACTCTGATGCTTCCGGGAGTACGGGCGCCGCTGGGTGTAGTAGTCGGAGCTTTATGTGACGTATTTCCGGAAGTAGGACTAGCGGGAATGAAACGGTTTTTGATTGGACATGTCTTGTTTAAAAGAGGGGATAGTGGAATGGAGCAACACACTGCCTTGAGAAAGACCCTGATTACAGGGGTTGAAACGCATTGGCTGTATGGTGTTGCTGACCCCTTGGTTCCAGAAGCTGTTTTGAGAGCACTGAACGGTACCTGTACGCTTCTTCCGAAGTTGCCTACCCGGGTGGACTTACTTTGGATGTTTAACAATGCTTGTTTGAGAACTGCTTATTCATCAGTTCTCTACAACATCTGGTAATTGTTTTAGTCCTCTGGGGACATTTAATGGAACCATAGTGGGAACTTCTTGTATTGTTTTTATGTATATCCATGTGTGTTTTGTAAAATTCATCTATTAAATTGACATTACTACACATGAGAATTCATTTCTCCTTACATATGCTGAGCATGTGAGATCCAGGGCTCTGAAGAAAGAGGAGATTGGTGTACACATAAGGAACGTAAATATATTTCAAATATCTCCACCACAGAGTGATGGTCGCATAATTTTGAGGTGGCGCCTTGTTATAGTGGATTCATAACTACATTTTCCTAGATAATTTTACGAGTGTATTTGGAGGGACGCTCATTATTTGAATCTGCTGGACAAGGCTGCTTTATACAGCTACACTGGATATATGGCAGCAGTGGACACCAACACTGTGACTGATGCAGCACAATACACTGACTACACTGGACTGGACAGCACAACACAGCACCACTTTATACAGCTACACTGGATATATGGCAGCAGAGGACACCAACACTGTGACTGGCTGGACTGATGCAGCACAATACACTGGACTGGACAGCACAACACAGCACCACTTTATACAGCTACACTGGATATATGGCAGCAGACGACACCAACACTGTGACTACACTGGACTGGACTGAGAAGCACAACACAGTACAAGACTCGCCACCACACAAACATGTCCTCTCAATACACTCTCCGAGACTGGAGTGAAAATGTCCGCGACGCGCTGCTCCTTATATGGAATCCAAATCCTGCGAGAATCCGACAGCGGGATGATGACGTTTTGCCGCGTTCGGGTTTCCGAGTCAGGCGGAAAAACCTGAGCCGCGCTCGGAACCGAACTCGGAAGGCAAAGTCCGGTAGGGTTCGGTTTTCTGAGAACCGAACCCGCTCATCTCTAATATTAACTAATGTGCGGGTTTTTAGAAGTGGAGATGTTGCCCATAGCAACCAATCAGATCCTACTTATCTTTTATCTAGCACCTTCTAGTAGAGGCATTCCCAACCACAGTCCTCAAGACACGCCAACAGTGCAGGTTTTAGTGATATCCAGGCTGCAGCACAGATGTTTAAATCAAAATAACTGAGCTACTAATTAAGTCATCTGTGCTGCTGCCTGAATATCACTAAAACCTGCACTGTTGGTGTGCCTTGCGGACCGTGGTTGGGAATGCCTGTTCTAGAAGATAATTACTAGAATCTTAATGTTTGCTATGGGCAACACCCCCACATCTGTAAACCAGCACTGTAGTCATGTACCCATCAGCCCCCCTCCCTAGTTGCGGCTCCATTCTTCTAACAGACAATGAGCCCTATTTGCCATTACATTTCATGTCTACTTAGTGCCTACTGTAAATGGTAATTAGAAAAATGAAACCACAGACGCTGCAGTGTGTGCTCAGCTGTACAGTGCTTGGGTACAATGGAACAAGAAAAAAAAGGAGGGGGGGATGGGGGTCCTGCACAAGATACACACTTAAAAACAGTTTCAGATAAAGTTGAGATTGATGGACAAATTGTATTTAAGCCAGGAGGTCTTTAATATTTAACAAAGTGCTCCCCACGGTTTGAGTAAACTACACAAAAAGGGGCAAGAGGCAGAAATAAGAGACAAACTCTTTTCTGCTGCGGGGTACACTGGGCTCCACAAGGAAAGACATAGGGGGTGGAGAGTAGGATCTTGATCCGAGGCACCAACAGGCTGAACAGCTTTGACTGTTCCTAGAATGCCTAGCGCCGCCTCCTCTATAACCCCGCCTCCCTGCACAGGAGCTCAGTTTTGTAGTTGGTGCCGCAGATAGCTGGCACATAACAGAGGGGCTGCTCCAGGCAGCCCTAAGAAGAGCTTTTTATGTAGAAAAGTGAAGACTTCAAGGGCTGCAGCAGTGTGTAGATGTCAGGAGACATTCACTGCTGCAGCTCCATCTCTCCCCAGTGGCGCTGTACACTCCTGAGCCCTGGTTGCCGGGTAACTACAGCAGGAGGCTCCGGTTTCTTCTCTGGTCAGGCACACACGACGGGGGCTCTCCGGGATCGCGTGGCCGCGCTTCGGGAGGTGGTGAGTGGATCCCGCTTGCGGGACCCATACTTTATCGCGATCCGGCGCGGTCAGTGGGAGGCGGGCCGCTCGCGCTGGCGGTGGACACTGTGGCAGTACATGCGATCCCACTAGATCATTAGGGCATGGATGCAGGTCAGGTTATCCCTTAAAACCAGTTTACTAGTAGTCTGCAATACCCGGTGGTTTTGCCAGCAGGGGGATAAGGCTTAGACCTGGAGCCCCTCCCCCAGCCCCAGGGCGCCATTTCCAGCAAATGTTCCCACCCTGGAGCTGCATATCTGTCTCTCCCTCACTTCCTGTCAGTGTCTGAGCGCCATTTCTCTCAGCAACACTGTTCCTGGGACTGCTTGGGCAAATCCTCCTGTGTAAAGCCGCCTGGTTGACAGCGCTGTGCCTTTACATGACACTTAAGTATTCTACCTGTCAGTTAAGAAAGAGTGCATTTAGTCAGGGGTTTCTAGTACAATTACCCTGTGATATACATCCAGTTCTTACTGTGCAGTGTTATATCTATTGACTACATAGCTATATAAGCTGGTCCAGTGCAGTATTATTGTTGGTAATAACCTTTGCATTGTCTAACTGTGACTATATGTGTGTGCATTAGCTTGCTGAGTAGTTTCCATTCGTGTCTCTCACTCAACTTGCTATCCCTATATTCTATAACCTGAGGGGGCTTGGTGCGTCAGGTTTTATAATAATATAGAATATTCACAAGATATACTCTGATACGTATTTTTCTCTGCGATTTTAGTCACCATATCTCTCCTGTATCCCTGTTTGTGCTGACTACACTGCGCAGGAGTTTGGGCAAGAGGTATTGTGCTGCTTCCAATTGTACTGTGTTACCTGATACTGCCAGTTATATCATGTCTGCTTCTGAAGGTAACGGTTCTGGGGCTGAACACACTGCCGGTGTTGCTGAAGCCACAGATCCATGTGGAGAGAATATAGCAGCTGTGGGCTCTGGTTATGGGGGCTCCACCGTGGGCTGCTTTTTCCACGCTTCTATATACGCTAGTTAATAAACTAACACCCCCTATGGGACCCCCTATGCCGGTGCAACTGTATGTGGTCCCTGCAGCTAAGCCGCCGTGGACGGACGATTTATCTGCTCAATTGAAGAAGTTGAACCAGTCCCTGACTACTAAAAAGTCTGGCCCTCGCTCGCCTAAGACCAAGAGGTTCTCTAAGCAAGCTCTTATCTCCTCACAATCCACTGCTGTCACTGACACCTCGTCTGATGAAGATGGCACTTACACTGACCCCACAGATTCTGACTCAGATACTGCTGATGGGGAGGGTAGTTCGCATGTGTATGTTCCTGATCTTTTGGAGGCTATTAAATTAATTTTACAGATTACGGATGATCCCAAGCCATCCGTCCCTCCTAAGAAACCAGATAGGTTCAAGCGTCAGAAGGTGGTTAAACAAGTTTTACCTCACTCTGACCACCTAGTGGATATATGTCAGGAACCCTGGGGAAACCCGGGTAAGAAGTTCGTGCCTCAAAAGAAGATGCTGGCTCGCTATCCCCTCGCACCAGAGCTGTCTAAAAATTGGGAAACACCTCCTCCAGTAGACTCCCATGTGGCTAGGATAGTGGTTTCCTCAACTCTACCTGTCACTACCATCACGTCTCTAAAAGAGCCTACGGATAAATGTGTGGAGGGTTGTCTGAAAGCGATTTACACCCTCACGGGTGCTGCACAATGGCCCACTATTGCAGCAACATTGGCTGCAGAGGCTATTGAAGCATGGGCCTTGGAGTTAGAAGCTGAAATCTCTTCTGACCATGCTAGACAATGCTTGTCATATATTGTCACAGCTTCTCGCTATATTAAAGAGGCGGCTTCTGGGGGCGTGGCCTGGAGGCTGTATGAGCAGGCTGCGTTTTTGGTGAGCTCTCAGGGACCTGAGAGTTTCCTTATATTACCTCAGCCTTCACGCTATCCTCGTTGGCCTCAAACATCTAGATTATCTCCCTAGAGTGCTGGTGTAGGTGGCGAGTACGAGCTGTGGAATCGGGGAGCCGGTTTCCTGGCTCCCGCGGATTGCGGCCTACTCGTCGCCCAGAAGCCGGGGCCTAAATTTCCACACTGCCCCCAGCTGAGTGGTCGGCCTGTCCGGGACGTTAGACGGACCTGATACTACTTTGTCCCTTGCAAGGGCATCACTGAAGACCCGCCGGAGGTCCCTGCTGGCTGGCTGGAGGAGGCCCGGGATCGGATAGGAGCCGAGAAGCCCGCTCCGGAGCGCGAGCTGCGGCCATCTTGGAGGTAGGAGAACGGGAGGCGAGGCGGCAGGGGTTCGGAGGAGACGCCTGGCGGCCCTCGGAGGTGAGCAGTTAGCAGTGTCCACCCCATTGCAGTGGCTGTCCATCTCCCCCCCTGAGTGCCGGGTGCCTTTACCAGCCACCAGCGGCGCGCTGCTCCGGCCGGGACTCCCCCCCTCCCCCCTGCCTGTCAGAAAGTGTGCGGCCAGAATAATAGGAGCACTCTCTCACGTCGGTGGTCCGGAGTCAGCCGGGACGTACTCAGGGGTGCGGGTCCCCATCAAGCGAAGGACGAGGCCCCCCCTCACTCACTCAATCATTGCACACCGACATACCCGTAGATACCGGGGGAACCTGTGTGCCCCGGCCCCTCTGCGGATACACCCGCGGCTGTGGGTGACCCATTGGAGGGAACAGGAGGGAGACATGGAGTCCTGCGACCCGCAGGTGCCCCACGTTAGACCCCGGAGCTGTGAAGAAGGAGCTCAGGAAGCACGGCGGTAGGGGCAATTAAGTCGGACCAGACCTTGCAGCTCAGTAGACGAACCCTTTATCTGACTGGACCCCTCTTTTGCGGCAGTGCCACACTCCTGGCCCTACACTTGGTGCCACCAAGAACCTCCCCTCTGCAAGCTATTATTATCCTTCCGGGAGGCCCTGGGCTTGATCCTGACCCTCTGCAAATTGCGGCCCGACCCTAAGTGTACCTGGGCGGCGTGGGGTGCGGGACAGAAGTTCCCCCCAATGCTACATAGGCACATAAAAGATGATGGCTAGTCGCACAGCCTTGCAAGCCTTGCTCATGCCAATGTAAAATGAGCAGTATTCCCTACCCTTGCCAATATCTACGTGACATCTTGGTGATCCCGGAGACAGCGGAGCCTTCAACTTTCCATATCTTACGTGATCAGAACCGTCGAGCTCTCTTACACTGGTCTTAGTATGCCTTCCAGACGCAGCAAGCCATCTAAGCCCGCGCAGCAGCTTTCATTTTTCAAGTCATCCCCGAAGATGTCGGGCCCTAAATCCACTGGGTCCTCCATTACGGAGACAGTACCGCAAACTCCCCCCTCTCTGGAGATACCTCCTCTCGCTTCCATAGCTGCTACAAGCCTGGATAAAGTTGGAGATGGAGATGCTCTGACCGTGGGCACTATGAAACTACTTCTGTCTCGCTTTAAAGACGACGTGGCAGCGGAGTTCCGTACCACATTAACAGCGTGTCAACAATCCATAGATGACCTAGGGGGACGTACTGACCATTTGGAAAATAAAATGGAAGAGGTCGTGGGGTCCCATAACTGCCTGCTAGACTCCCATGACGCCTTGGAGACAGAGGTGAAGCTTCTGCGGGACAAAGTCACAGAGCTGGAGGACAGATCACGACGTAGCAATCTTAAATTGCGGGGAGTCCCCGAATCTGTGTCACATAGCAGTTTGCACGATTATGCTGTGGCCTTATTTAAAGCTTTATTACCCCAGTCCCCTTCGGCAGATTTCATTATTGACCGAATACACCGATTGCCAAAGGCGAGAGCGGCCCCAGGAGACGCGCCTAGGGACGTCCTGATGAAAATGCACTATTTCACGTTAAGGAAGCATTAATGAAAGCATCAAGACCGACGTCGGACAACTCTTCCGCCCTTAAAGGACTTCAGCTTTTCGGAGACTTGTCTGCAGCTACTCTCTACAAACGGCGCTCCTTTCACCCCATTACGGCAGCTCTCAGGAAGGCGGATATCCCTTATCGCTGGGGTTTCCCCACCAAGCTACTGATCCATCGAGATGGCTCCACTGTCTCTATCTCTACAGCAGATGAAGGGGCAAAGTTGCTCAAATCCTGGAACATTGCGGAACCCTCAGCGGACTCCTCACCCCGTCGACTTCAGCTGGACTGGTCCGCGGCAAAGTGAGGTGGCCTGCTCGGGATCGGATACCTTCCGCAGAAGCTATCTCGGTAACGTAATGACTCTAGTGACTCTCCAGTTATGGATATCGGAGTTTGAGGTATAGGATGAGTCGCTGGAGAGACCCTAACGACGCTTCTGATGTCAGTGTCTGTTTCTATGCTTTGTGTCCAGGTTGGACAGTTTTTGTTAAGCAATGTTTGTTCCTCATGTTCTATTTACATGCATATGTCCCTATATGCCTTAATATTACCAAGATGTTTATGTTTATGTGTTTAGTATAGATTGCAGTATAAAGTATGGCAACGGGTAGGTGCTATGCCACTAACCCCCCCTTTAGCCTACACAGCCGCCTTATCATGGCGACTGGTTATGATCTCAAGTAGATCAATTCAGTTTTGTTTTTTTAGTTTTTTTTCTGTCTGCCCTCCTGTTCCCGGAAATGTTTCCCTTCCCCTATCAGGTATATCAGTTTAAGCACGGAAATCGGTCAACGGAAGTATTAGCTCTTTTTGTAACAGATTATGGTTAACATAGTCTCTATCAATGCCAAAGGGCTCAATTCCCCTCACAAACGAAGAGTTGCCTTAAATTTTTTTTATAAACTTAAAGCACATGTAGTAGCAGTGCAGGAGACACACTTCCAGAGCCAAAATCCCCCCTCATTCACTAACACACGTTACCCCCTCTGCTACATGGCAAATGGGCCCGCCAAGAAAGCTGGCGTGGCTCTCCTTATAGCACAACACTGCTCATTTGTTCTGTCCGATAAATATGAGGACCCAGACTGGAGATATCTAATCTTAGTGGGTAAACTGGATAATGTAGAGACTACTTTGGTCTCCTGTTATGCGCCCAACGCCAAACAAATCCCCTTTCTTAGAACCTTCTGTAGAACTCTCAAGGAACGTATTAAGGGAGCCCTTTTGATCTTAGGAGACTTCTGATCTTAGGAGACTTCAATATGGTACTGGACCCCGTTGTTGACCGCTCCTGTCCGACCCGGGCCCTTCGTAGCAGCCCGCCTCAGGACCCCTCAGGCAAATTTAGCCAACTGCTGGCTGAGTATGCGCTGTATGATGTCTGGAGGGCTAAACACCCAGGAGAACGAGATTACACTTTTTATTCCCATGTCCATAGTTCGTACTCTCGAATAGACTTAGCATTAGCGGATAGATGGACATTAGCGACTATCAGCAAGATAGACATATTACCTATGTCTTGGTCTGATCACTCACTGCTTATTGTTGTTTGGGATATTAGTAAGAGGGTGGTTCCCCACGGCCCCTGGAGAATGGGCCAACACCTACTGGCTCACCCTGAGGCCCACCAGGCCATTCAGCAATCCCTGGATTTATATTTGACCACTAATTGCCCCGGAGACACATCTGTTTTTACCCATTGGTGTTCCCTGAAGGCCGTGATTAGAGGCTCTGCAATTCAAATCGCAGCTAGACTTAAACGCGAATACAGGAAGAGACACGAATCAGCCGAAAGAGAGGCTGCGCGGTTGGAAGCGGCACATAAAATAAGCCCCGACAATAAATCTCTTTTTAAGCAACTCCTTATTGCCCGAGACAAAGTGAACGCCTTTGCCTTAACCGAAGTACATCGCAACCTGCAGCGGCTAAATCAAAATTATTATAGGCTTGGTAATAGAGCGGGAAGGTTATTGGCGCGCAAATTAAGAGGACGTAGAGCCAAGGAACGCATACATGCTATCCATACATCTTCAGGAGTTAAAGTAACTGACCCGGTCGAGATAGCGAATGCGTTTGCTGAATATTACTCTCAGCTGTATAACCTCAAGGAGGACCCTGGCACCCCTCAGCCCACTTTGGCAGACATCAATGGTTTTTTGGACGGGCTATCGCTCCCCACTATAGATGCCCAGACCCGTGAATCCCTTAGCGCCCCCTGGCTACTTGACGAAGTCAAAGCAGCCATAGATTCCTGTCCAGTAAATAAGGCCCCCGGCCCGGATGGGTACCCTTCCAGCTTCAACAAAACATTTAAACCAACCCTTGCTCCACTCTTAATGTCAGTATACAATGAAGCCTCTGACTCCACATGC
This sequence comes from Pseudophryne corroboree, assembly GCF_028390025.1. NCBI lineage: Eukaryota > Metazoa > Chordata > Amphibia > Anura > Myobatrachidae > Pseudophryne > Pseudophryne corroboree. The sequence continues at coordinate 802,893,911 of NC_086445.1, forward strand.
TTCCCGAGAGAGATGTTAGAGGCCCGAATAGTTACCATCCCTAAACCAGGAAAATCCCCTACAGTGGTTCAGAACTACCGCCCTATAGCATTGCTGAACACTGACCTTAAGTTGTTCGCCAAGATGGTGGCAAATAGGATCGCCCCTCTCCTGCCAAGTTTGATTAACCCGGACCAGGTGGGTTTCGTTCTGGGCAGGCAAGCGTCAGATAACACACGTAGGGTTATTAACTTAATTGACCGCTGCCTGGCCTGGAGCGAGCCTCTCTAGCTTCTTTCTCTGTATGCAGAAAAAGCATTCGATAGGCTCCATTGGGACTACCTAAGGGTTACCCTGGGCCATTTTGGATTTGAGGGTAGGATACTCGATTCTATATTGGCTTTGTACTCCTCACCCTCGGCTTCGGTTTTCACCAATGGGTGCAACTCCTCTATATTTAATATTACTAATGGGACCCGGCAGGGTTGCCCATTATCACCCCTTATTTTTGTACTAGCGGTGGAACCTCTGGCGGAACGAATTAGGATGTCAGATTCAATTGTAGGCCCAGAGGTAGGTGGGATGCCGCATAAAATCTGTCTTTTTGCGGATGATATTCTGGTGTGTCTTAAAGAGCCTGAAGCGTCCTTACCTCATTTACATTCTCTATTAGACTCATATGCAGCTGTTTCTTACTACAAACTGAACGCTACTAAGACCGAGGCCCTCCCTTTGAATATCTCCGACAGCACTCTTAGTCGTCTAAAGAATGACTATAAGTATGCGTAGCAACTTAGATCGCTTAAATAACTGGGTGTTCATATATCTAGGGGGCGGGACTTAATAGGGTGCAATTATGACCCTCTTTATCGTACATTTGAATTGATAATTAAAGATTGGATGATGCAGGAGGTCTCCTGGGTCGGACGGGTGGCGGCGGCGAAGATGGTCCTCTTGCCAAAGTTGATGTACCTGTTTCGTACCATCCCAAGGGCTTTCCCCAAAGATGTTTGTAACAGATTCAATCGTCTTTTGACTAAATATATATGGGGGGCTCGAAGCCGAGAATAGCGAAATCCACATTGACTGCGCCTAAATGGGACGGGGGTGTCGCGTATCCAGATCTAGAGAGATACCATATCGCTTGTTTACTTACACAGGCTAGAGACTGGTTCACCCAGAGCAATTTTAAACCATGGGTATCCCTGGAGCGGGACGCGATATCCCCCTTCACATTATCGGATTTGCTGTGGTTGCCCACCAACTCAGTTCCAACCAGAGTTGCTGAATGCCCCGCAGTACACACAACCCTGATGGCATGGAAAGAAGTAATTAGATCTCTCCCTCCTGGTGCTATCCCCTCCCCCCAGTTGTCCCTCCACACTATAGCCCTATTGATCCCAGATATGCAACTATACCATTGGCGGGCCTTAGGTCTCACTACTCTAAAAGATGTCCTCCGGGACGGCGCTTTAGTTCCCTTCTCCCTGCTCCGAGAACAGTTTCAGATTCCCAAGCAGGACTTTTATAAATATCTACAATTGCGACATTGGCTTCAAAGCTGCTCTCCAAGCCGAGTCTCACATACTGATTTCCCTAAACTACTGATGTCACTCCTTATACCCAGCGGCAACAGGGGAGGCATATCTCGATGGTACCAGGATCTTGTAACTGAGGCCCATCATGGGGTCTTCCCTGCACAGACCAAATGGGAAAAAGACCTCCCTGCAGTCTTCACTGAAGATGTTTGGAGAGATATCTTTAAATCTTGTTTTAGAATTTCTAAATGCGTAAATCATTGTGAAATGTATTACAAATTGGTACATAGGGTATATCTAACGCCAGATCGCCTGCACAAAATTTGGCCCGATGTCTCCGCTAGTTGCTGGAGAAACTGTGGGATGGTGGGGGATATCCTACATATATTTTGGTTGTGTCCAGTAATTCGGGCGCTATGGAGGGAAGTGTTTCTACTTATTTCCCACATACTGGGAGTGGTCCTTTTGCCTGAACCCCTCTTGGCACTTTTCCATTACTACGGGAAGGAGATGTCTAGCAGTGATAGAGACCTTCTAGGCCATATCCTTATAGCCTCTAAAGCCGCCATCGCCTCCAAATGGAAATCAGCGGTGGTCACCACTATTTCTATGATAGAAAATAGAGTTCATCAACATTATGTTTTTGAAACAGCACAGGTCAAGTATTCCTCAGGAAATACCTCTATTAGCAAGAAATGGATTAAATGGTCCCTTTACAAGGAGGGTTCGGGCCAGATAAGTGCCTCCAGAGCTTCAGTTACTACTCCAGACCTCTCCGTGCTTCGCTCCCCCGGTCCATTCCGGGCATTAACGGGCTAAGTGAAGTAGACTTTTTGTTTTTCACTATATTATGTTCCCATTGTTGTATTACGATATCCCTGATATGTACTTTCCCCCCTATGTCTCTGTTAGTTCTGTTTTATGTATGTCTCTTTATCCCCACCCAGATTCTGTTTACCAATTTACATATACACGTACATGTAATCTGTGTGAAAATTCAATAAAAATGTAATATTAAAAAAAAAAGAGGCGGCTTCTGATGCCGGTATCTTAGCAGCCTAGGCCTCTACTACATCAGTCCTGGCCCGCCGGATATTGTGGCTGAGATCCTGGTCTGTGGATCTGGAAAAACCCTGGAGGTACTCCCTTTCAAGGGAGATATTCTGTTTGGGGAGGACTTAAATAAGATAGTGGCTGACTTGGCTACTGCCAAAACTGCCTGTCTGCCAAGTACCGCTCCTTCTGTGTCGAAGGCTAAAGGTACTTCCTTTCGCCCCTTTCGTCCTTCAGGTAAAGCAAAAGGTCAGGCGTACAACAAGCAGGCCCGCACTTCCAAACCTGGTAAGCCGAAGCCCAAAAGAGCCTGGGCTGCCCGTCAGCCAGCTTCCAAGACCGATAAGCATGCCGCATCACAGGGCGGGGGGCCAGCTTCTAGGGTATACCCAGGAATGGTTGAAGACCACTTAAGATGCCTGGGTACGGGAAGTCGTCACTCAAGGTTACGCCATAGCCTTCAAGAACCGACACCCTCATCAATTTTGCCGGACAGACGTCCCGTTGGACCAGACAAAGGCAAACACTCTACATTCGGTGGTACAGACCCTCCTGGATACAGGAGTCGTAGTACAGGTGCCTCTTGTGCAGAGGAGCCGGGGGTACTATTCTCTGCTGTTTCTAGTCCCGAAACCGAATGGATCCTCCCGGCCTATTCTCAACCTCAAGGCATTGAACAGGTTTGTGAAGGTTTCCAAGTTCCGTATGGAAACCCTTCGCTCTATAGTTCTATAGTTCTGGCCTTGGAGCCTGGGGACTACATGGTCTCCCTGGACACACAGATTGCTTACCTGCATATTCCTATAGCAGCGTCACATCAGCAATACCTGAGGTTTGCGATTGGAAACCTCCATACCAGTTTTGAGCGTTACCTTTTGGTTTTACTACGGCTCCGCGAGTCTTCACCAAAGTCATGGCGGTGATGACGGTGGTACTCCGCCGTCAAGGAGTCAGGATACTGCTGTATCTGGATGACTTGTTAATCCTGGCAAATTCCCCAGAACTTCTCCTACGTCATCTGGATATGACTGTCCGGTTTCTACAAGCCCACGGGTGGCTCATCAACTGAAAGAAATCCTCCCTGGTCCCTGCTCAGAGCATGGTGCACCTGGGAGCGCTGTTGGATACTCACAACCAGAGGTTGTTCTTGTCTCAGGAGAAAGTCCTGAAGCTTCAGGACAGGATTCGTTGCTTCCTTTCTTGTCCGCAAGTGTCGATACATTCGGCCATGCAGGTGCTGGGCCTCATGGTGTCGGCATTCGACATGGTGGAGTACGCTCAATTCCATACTCGCCCCCTCCAGAGGCTGATTCTAGCCAAGTGGGACGGCCTGCCTCACCGGATCAGGTCTCACATGATCTCATTGACTCCGGAGGTCTGTCTGTCGCTGCTCTGGTGGCTCAAGGACCAACAATTGTGCAGGGGCCGTCCCTTCTGGATATCCGACTGGGTCCTGTTGACGACAGATGCCAGTCTAAGAGGTTGGGGCGCGGTGTTGGAGCAACACTCCCTTCGGGGTCGGTGGACCAAGGAGGAATCCCTCCTCCCGATCAACATTCTGGAATTGCGGGTGGTCTTCAATGCGTTGAACCTGGCCCAGCATTTAATTCAGAACCGTCCTGTTCAAGTACAGTCGGACAACGCCACCACAGTGGCTTACATAAATCATCAAGGTGGCTCTCGAAGCCGTTTGGCAATGAAGGAAGTCTCACGGATTCTGCAATAGGCGGAACGCATTATACCGGCCATATCGGCAATATTCATTCCGGGAGTACTGAATTGGGAAGCGGACTTTCTCAGTCGTCAGGACGTACATGCCGGCGAGTGGGGCCGCCATCCAGAAGTTTTTCAACTCCTAGTGGAAAAGTGGGTCCTTCCAGGCGTAGATCTGATGGCGTCTTGATACAATCACAAGGTTCCGGTCTTCAGAGCAAGGACAAGGGATCCTCAAGCAGCATTCGTGGATGCGCTGGCGGTGCCGTGGAGGTTTCGGCTGCCGTACATGTTACCTCCGGTGTCACTCTTGCCCAGGTTAATTCGGAAGTTCAAGCAAGAAAGAGGAATTCTGCTTCTCATAGCTCCAGCGTGGCCCAGATGGCACTGGTTCTCAGACCTGCAGGGCCTATCGTCAGAGCATCCAATTCTACTTCCGCAACTCCCAGACATCCTCATTCAGGGCCCCTGTGTCTACCAGGACCTAGCCCGGCTGTCTTTGACGGCGTGGCTCTTGAAGCTTCAGTCTTAAGAGCTAAAGGGTTTTCTGAGGCGGTCATTCAAACTATGTTGCAGGCCCGGAAACCGGCTTCTGCTCGGATTTACTATAGGGTCTGGCATTCTTACTTTGTTTGGTGCGCATCTAACAATTATGACGCTTCCAAGTATAGTACAGCCAAGTTGTTGGCCTTTCTTCAGCAGGGCCTGGACTTAGGCCTATGTCTGGCCTCCCTCAAGGTTCAAATATCTGCCTTGTCGGTGTGGTTTCAGAGAAAGATTGCGACCTTACCTGATGTGCATACCTTCACTCAGGGTGTGTTTCGTATCCAACCTCCCTATGTCCCGCCTGTGGCTCCTTGGGACTTGTCGGTGGTTTTGGAGGCGTTACAAGGGTCTCCGTTTGAACCTCTTGGTTCAGCTGATCTTAACTGGCTTTCCCTTAAGGTGGTGTTTCTGCTGGCTATTGCTTCAGCTAGAAGAGTGTCGGATTTGGGTGCCTTGTCTTGTAGTTCCCCATATCTGATATTTCACCGTGACCGGGCGGTTCTTAGGACTCGTCCTGGATATTTACCTAAGGTGGTTTCTTCGTTCCACCTTAACCAGGAGATCGTGATTCCGGCACTTGTTTCTCCTGATCTGTCTCCCAAAGAGCGGTCTTTGGATGTGGTACGGGCTCTCCGTATCTATGTGAAGAGAACTGCTTCTTTTAGGAAATCTGATTCTCTCTTTGTGCTGTTTGGATTTCACAAACGGGGCTAGCCTGCTCACAAGCAAACTTTGGCCAGATGGATTACAATGGTGATTGCACATGCTTATGTGAGGGCTGGTCTATCAGCTCCTGCTCACATTACGGCCCATTCTACTTGGTCTGTTGGAACTTCTTGGGGGGCCCGCCGTGGTGCGACCCTTGAACAATTGTGCAAGGCGGCTACGTGGTCCTCAGTGAACACGTTCATAAGGTTCTATGCCTTCGATACTGCTGCTTCCCAGGATGCTTCCTTTGGACGCCGGGTTCTTGTGCCCACTACAGTGCATCCCCTCCCATAAAGAACTGCTTTAGGACATCCCCTATGTCTTTCCTTGTGGAGCCCAGTGTACCCCGCAGCAGAAAACGAGTTTTATGGTAAGAACTTACCTTTGTTAAAACTCTTTCTGCGAGGTACACTGGGCTCCACAAGGCGCCCACCCTGACGCACTTAGCTTCTTTGGGTTGGTATGGCATTAGCCGCTGACACTTCTCCTGTCGTGAGAGTGTGGTGTATGTGGCTACTAACCGTTGTCGTCTCTTTTCCTGCTACTGCATTGGGCTGGTTAACTAAAAACTGAGCTCCTGTGCAGGGAGGCGGGGTTATAGAGGAGGCGGCGCTAGGTATTCTGGGAACAGTCAAAGCTTTTCAGCCTGTTGGTGCCTCGGATCAAGATCCTACTCTACACCCCATATGTCTTTCCTTGTGCAGCCCAGTGTACCTCGCAGAAAGAGTTTTAACAACGTTAAGTTCTTACCATAAAACTCGTTTTTGGGGGCACACTTTTACTCATATGTGTATATCTATGTATTTAGGTGATAATATGTAATTATAAATAATATTAAAATAAATAACTATTTCACAATGATTCTACAATAGATAACTACAGACTCCCAGTAAGTGAGTGAACGATAGATGTTCCTCACTTGGAAAACACAATATAGACTAATTCAAAATATTTGAGTAATATATATTTTTTTATCTACATCAGTATTCAATAAGTTTGTAATACTATATGTTATAATGGTGAAATATCAGAGATCAGTGATTGCGATTTAACTCTGAAAATAGAGAGTATAAACTAGAGATGAGCGGGTTCGGTTCATCGAGATCCGAACCCCCCTGAACTTCACGTGTTTTTCACGGGTCCGAGGCAGCCTCGGCTCTACCCGCCTTGCTCGGTTAACCCGAACGAGGCCGAATGTCATCATCCCGCTGTCGGATTCTCGTGAGATTCGTATTCCATATAAAGAGCCGCGCGTCTTGCATTGAAAATTGAGCGGAGAGGACGTGGTTACATTCTCTGCCTGAAAAGCTCAATATCTGTGCTCTGTGTGCAGCAAATATTTGTGCTCAGTGTGCTGCATTGTGGTGACCACCAGTATATTATAGTAGTACAGTACAGTAGGCCATTGCTGTATCTTGCAGCTCCGTGTCAGACTCCGTTCTAGACAGTATCCTGATGATCAGTGCTCAATATCTGCTGCATTGTTGTGTGACCAGTATACTATATAGTAGTACAGTGCAGCATTTTGATGACCACCAGTATATATAGTAGTACAGTACAGTAGGCCATTGCTGTAGCTTGCAGCTCTGTGTCACTTCAAGTATCCATATCTGTGCTGCATTGTTTGTGAGCAGTATAGTAGTACAGTGCAGCATTTTGGTGACCACCAGTATATATATAGTAGTACAGTACAGTAGGCCATTGCTGTATCTTGCAGCTCCGTGTCACTTCAAGTATCCATATCTGTGCTGCATTGTTGTGAGCAGTATAGTAGTACAGTGCAGCATTTTGGTGACCACCAGTATATAGTAGTACAGTACAGTAGGCCATTGCTGTATCTTGAAGCTCCGTGTCACTTCAAGTATCCATATCTGTGCTACATTGTTTGTGAGCAGTATAGTAGTACAGTGCAGCATTTTGGTGACCACCAGTATATATAGTAGTACAGTACAGTAGGCCATTGCTGTATCTTGCAGCTCCGTGTCACTTCAAGTATCCATATCTGTGCTGCATTATTGTGAGCAGTATAGTAGTATAGTGCAGCATTTTGGTGACCACCAGTATATATATAGTAGTACAGTACAGTAGGCCATTGCTGTATCTTGCAGCTCCATGTCACTTCAAGTATCCATATCTGTGCTGAATTGTTGTGAGCAGTATAGTAGTACAGTGCAGCATTTTATTGACCGCCAGTATATAGTAGTACAGTACAGTAGGACATTGCTGTATCTTGAAGCTCCGTGTCACTTCTAGTATCCATATCTGTGCTGCATTGTTTGTGAGCAGTATAGTAGTATAGTGCAGCATTTTGGTGACCACCAGTATATATATAGTAGTACAGTACAGTAGGCCATTGCTGTATCTTGCAGCTCCGTTTCACTTCAAGTATCCATATCTGTGCTGCATTGTTGTGAGCAGTATATAGTAGTACAGTGCAGCATTTTGGTGACCACCAGTATATATAGTAGTACAATACAGTAGGCCATTGCTGTATCTTGCTGCTCTGTGTCACTTCTAGTATCCTGATCAGTGCTTAATATCTGTGCTCAGTGTCAGTGCTGCATTGTGGTGACCAGTATACTACAGTACAATAGTCCAGTGCTGTTCTCGCTGCTCAGTGTCAGTTCTCCGTAGTATCATCAGTGATCAGTATAATCAATCAGTGCTCAGTAAAATCAGTGCTCAGTATAATCAGTGCGCTGTTAGACATGCGCCTGTTTTCCACCATTAGTGCATTGGGATTTAGACAATTGATGAAGTTATTGTGTCCCCGGTACAAAATCCCATCTAGATTCCACTTCACTAGGCAGGCGATAGCGAGATTTTACCAATTAATATCAGTGATTTATAATTAATTATTAATTACAGTGATCTTGCCAAATGATTCCAGTGATTTTGTCATTTTCTTCCAGTGATTTGGACCAATAATACCATTGATTAGAATGAATAATTCCAGTGATTTTGTCATTTTCTTCCAGTGATTTGGACCAATAATACCATTGATTAGAACGAATAATTCCTGTGATTTTGTCATTTTATTCCAGTGATTTAGACCAATAATACCATTGATTAGAACAAATAATTCCTGTGATATTGAGGTGTTTGTGTCGCTTAGCTTAGCCGTCCAGCGACCACAGTGCACCTCTTTTTCTCTTTTCTTTGCATCATGTGCTGTTTGGGGACTATATTTTCAAGTGCCATCCTGTCTGACACTTCCGTATATGTCCAGTGGTACTGCCATTTGATATAATTCCCGACATTACTGCCATTTAATTCCAGTGATTTTGTCATTTTCTTCCAGTGATTTGGACCAATAATACCATTGATTAAAACTAATAATTCCTGTGATTTTGTCATTTTCTTCCAGTGATTTGGACCAGTAATACCATTGATTAGAACAAATAATTCCTGTGATATTGAGGTGTTTGTGTCGCTTAGCTTAGCCGTCCAGCGACCACAGTGCACCTCTTTTTCTCTTTTCTTTGCATCATGTGCTGTTTGGGGCCAATATTTTTAAGTGCCATTCTGTCTGCCACTGCAGTGCCACTCCTAGATGGGCCAGGTGTTTGTGCCGCACTCTTGGGTTTGCTTAGCTTAGTCATCCAGCGACCTTGGTGCAAATTTTAGGACTAAAAATAATATTGTGAGGTGTGAGGTGTTCAGAATAGACTGGAAATGAGTGGAAATTATGGGTATTGAGGTTAATAATACTATAGGATCAAAATTACCCCCAAATTCTATGATTTAAGCTGTTTTTGAGGGGTTTTTGAAAAAATCCACCCGAATCCGACAAAAAATTTTCAGGGAGGTTTTGCCAAAACGCGTCCAAATCCAAACACGGCCGCGGAACCGAATCCAAAACCAAAACCCAAAAAATGTCCGGTGCACATCTCTAGTATAAACTACCAAATAGCAGATTAACTAACAGTTCCTCGTCTCACTACCAATACCTACCAGTACTACCAATAACATAAATTTGCAATATACCATCATGTATAAAGGCATGTAGTCTGCTTTTGACACATTAAAAGTCTGTCTGCTCTGACAATTAAATATTGTTCACAATGTGTTGCTCATGAACAGTGAGCAACAAGCACTTGATTTACACTAGAGAGGGTAAACGGATGGTTAAATAAATGTTTGTAAAATGCATACACATATGAACATATGAATTTGAATATAGTTTTTTTGCATATCACAGACTTGCATGGGTTCACTATGGTATGCCGGTGGTCGGGCTCCCGGCGACCAGCATACCGGCGCCGGGAGCCCGACCGCCGGCTTACAGACAGTGTGGCAAGCGCAAATGAGCCCCTTGCGGGCTCGCTGCGCTCGCCACGCTACGGCCACGCTATTTTATTCTCCCTCCATGGGGGTCGTGAACCCCCACGAGGGGGAATAAGTGTCGGTATGCCGGCTGTCGGCTGTCGGGATCCCGGCACCGGTATACTGTGCGCCGGGATCCCGTCAGTCGGCATACTGAAGACCACCCGACTTGCATCTATGTGTGCTGACTTGTTTACATGTGGACCCATCCTTAGATGGGTCCACATGTTGATGCTGTTGCTGTCTGTTGCTGGCTGCTGCAGCGCCTACCAAGAGGCCAGGGGAATCTTCATTGTATGACAGAGATCCTGGCCTCGGTAAGCAGCACGCCTCCATTTTGTGAAATGACTGCCATTGATGCAGGATCCATACTGCATATGTGGCGTAAGAGCAGTGGTGCAAGTAGAAAAAATGTCTTATAGGTACTTTGTGCGCGTGCCCCAAAAAATAGGTGTGGCCAAAAGTCACATGGGGCATGGCCAATGAAAATGGGGGCATAATACTCATATGGGGAGGCCAGATACACATATGACCCCAATAGTGCCAGATACACGTTGCTCCAGAGTGCCAGATACACAAATGCCACCACAGTGCCATATACACAAATGCCCCCACAGTGCCGGAAACACATTGCCCCACAGTGCCAGATACACAAATGCCCCAGTGTCAGATACACATTGCCCCAGTGTCAGATATACATTGCCCCTCAGTGGCAGATACACAAATGCCCCCACTGTGCAAGATACACAAATGCCCCCGCAGTGCCAGATACACAAATGCCCCCACAGTGCCAGATACACAAATGCCCCCACAGTGCCAGATTTACATTGCCCCAGAGTGCCCACCCCCCACCCCCTGCTCACCACTGCCTCAGTCTGTTGTTGCTGTGTGAGGGGAGGAGAGCGCAGCGCCTCTCCTGCCCCTCAATGCTCATGAAGTCCGGTCTCCTCTTCGGCGGCCGGTATCTCAAATGAGGCGCCAGTTCGTTTGGCTGCAGGTCCGCGTACTCTGGCTAGCAAACTGGTGCCTTATTGATATTCACCCCGCAGCCGGCGGAGACCGGACATCACAGAGAATTGAGAGACAGGAGAGGAGCTGCAGTTATGGTGGACGGCTCGGCTGTACGGCGTACCGGCTGTGAATTTCTTACTGGTATGCCGTACCGCCCCGTACCACCATACTTGCAGCGCTGCGTACGAGTCCCGCACATACACAAAGTACCGAACATCAGTACTCTACGACCAAGGAGCCACTTGCATCAAGACCTGAATCAGACCTATGGTGCTTAAATATACATCCTCGCTATGCCTGACACACGATTGGCGCAAATGCTTTCGAGTTTGCGTCCAATATGTCCAACTAAATATATATGCACATTACATTTTTTTCTAAGTGTGTTTATAGGGGTGTGATTATATGTCAACAGTCATAACGTCAACATTCATCATGTAGACAGTGATGACATGTTGACTTGTTAGACTGTCGACATCATCGCTGGTGGCCCATAGGTGACTTCCCTGATCCTGGTAACTGCAGCAGCTCCAGCACAGCTTCTGGGTCCAGGTGGGCATGTGACCGCCATTTCTGGGTGAGACCTCTAAACAACCAGCATCCTCAAAAATATTCTCTAAACCAAATCCACGCTACTAACCCTGTCCCTCTCTCTAGTGCCTAACCCTAACCCCTCCCCTCCACCACCACCACCACAGCCTAACCCTTACTTCCCCCCTAACCCGCACACAGCCTAGCCCTAATATCAACATTTATTGACATTCTATTGATATGAGAATGTTGACATGTTGCCTGTCGATATTGACTACATCTACTTAAAAGCGCAAATTAATTCAACTCTAAGTACAATAAGCCCATTTATGTCAATGCTTTATCCACTATTTTGAGAATGATACGAATTAGTAATCCACTGAACCACAGTTTTCACTCAGCTTGGTTTGTAGACCACAACAGAATAAAGCAAGTAAGGTTAGGTAGACTTTTACAGCAACTTCCAGAATTTATCATGCAACTAAGGATATCACTTGCAGTAGCTTTAAAACTCTCCCTAACCCTACTTTTCAGTAAAGTCAGATTAGGTCCTGATCATTTGCTTTGCTGACTGCAGCATGACTGTTTTCTGCCTGCCCTTCTATAAGCTTATACACTATCATTATTATTATTATTATTATTATTATTATTAAAGTGATAAGAATGTATTTGTTGATTACATTTTTCAAAGAAGTCTATTACATTTGTCAGTTTTTCTAGTATTCAAATAAAACATTTGGGCAGCTAACTACTTAAAAATCTTTTAATGGAAAGGGGTGTATTTTAAGCAGGATAGACACAGCTGTTTCCATATATATTACTTATGCTCTATACTTTCCTATTTTGCTTCATTTAATAAGGTTACTGTGGATGTATGATGATTGAAGATGAAGACACACCAATTGGATTCACATTGGATGACACTAAACCTGACGGTTCTTCCCCTGCCCTTATAGGGTAAGAAGGGAATAAATAAATAAAGAATCACATTTTCACATTTCATTAATGTAAATCAGTGGGGCATATTCAATTAGCCTCAGGTTTTACCCTGCAGCTAATTACCTCTCCGGGTCAATTCAGTAAGCAGGGATTTACCCATGTGTTAAACCCCAAGGATGTACAGTACTTTTTCTCGCAGCTTCTTGAAGTATGAGGAAAAGTCAGCAAGAAAAAGACACAATCTGGGGTTAATGCATGAGGCAAACCTATTGATTTCGGAGTTTAGGTGGAATCAGAGCATTAACCCCTGAATTTCTACACCAGGAAAGAGGCTATTTAATTAAATATTGGCAATTGGTAATTTGGTAATAATTAAATATGCCCCAATATGGTTACTTGCTTGCAATCTTATACAACTCCATCATACATTATGGGGTATATGCAATTGCGGTCGAATTCCGGCTGGAATTCGACCGTTTTTTAATTCGACACAATTTGACAGTCAGACACCCTGCCGCCGGGACCCGAATTCGACATATTCAATAAAAAACGGATTCGACAGTCCCGCTGTCGAAAAACGGACCAATTGACGGATATGTGCGTCCTGGATTCGACTTTTTGGACGGCACAAAAGTGTTTAAAAAACCCAGAAAAAAAATGTGTGGGGTCCCCCCTCCTAAGCATAACCAGCCTCGTGCTCTTTGAGCCGGTCCTGGTTGTAAAAATACAGGGGAAAAATTGACAGGGGATCCCCTGTATTTTTACAACCGGCACCAGGCTCTGCGTCCGGTCCTGGTGCCAAAAATACGGGGGACAAAAAGCATAGGGGTCCCCCGTATTTTTCAACACCAGCATCGGGCTCCACTAGCTGGAGAGATAATGCCACAGCCGGGAGACACTTTTATACTGGTCCCTGCGGCCGTGGCATTAAATCCCCAACTAGTCACCCCTGACCGGGATACCCTGGAGGAGTGGGAACCCCTTAAATCCCCCCCCTCCAGCCACCAAAGGGCCAGGGGTGAAGCCCGAGGCTGTCCCCCCCATCCAAGGGCTGCGGATGGGGGGCTGACAGCCTTGTGTCAAATAAAAGAGTATTGTTTTTTGTAGCAGAACTACAAGTCCCAGCAAGCCTCCCCCGTAAGCTGGTACTTGGAGAACCACAAGTACCAGCATACGGGGGGGAATACGGGCCCGCTGGTACCTGTAGTTCTACTACAAAAAAATACCCAAATAAAAACAGTACACGTACACCGTGAAAGTAAAACTTTATTACATACATGCCGATACACACATACTTACCTATGATGACACGAGGTTCGGTCCACTTCTCCAAGTAGAATCCACGGTGTACCTGAAAATAAAATTATACTCACCAAAATCCAGTGTAGATCTGTCCTCTTCTTTTTTGTAATCCACGTACTTGGCAAAAAAAGAAAACGCATTTACCCGGACCACCCACTGAAAGGGGTCCCATGTTTACACATAGGACCCCTTTCCCCGAATGCCGGGACCCCAGGTGACTCCTGTCACAGAGGGTCCCTTCAGCCATCAGGGAGCACCACGTCGTGGCACTCTCCTGATTGGCTGTGCGCGTCTGAGCTGTCAGACGCGCATAGCACATACCGCTCCATTATCTTCAATGGTGGGAACTTTGCGGTCAGCGGTGAGGTTACTCGCGGTCAGCCGCTGAAACTATCCCACGTCTATCAATCTTTCAAGACCGCCCTCAAAAACCTAACTTTTCACTATTGCTTATTCTAACCCTATTCTGACGAGTCCTGGTCACATAGGGTTGGATCTCAGATCTAAAGACAAATTTTACATGTTTTTGTTGGCATGTAAGTCCCTCCCTCATGATTTAAGGTGCAATTTCATGCTGGAAATGACTGGAAACCAATGTTATTGATGTTTTTATCAATTTAAAAAGAAATAATGTACGAGACTTGGGGGAAATGGGAGTGTGTGTGTGAGAGAGAGAGAGAGCGAAAGAGAAAAATGGAACAGGCCCAACAAATGCCCCCCCAACTCTCGCCCCACCCCCTGGTTGCAGGCCTGGGGCCATATATATAAATGTATTTTGAAATTGAGAGCAACACATGCTAGGTTTGTACCCCAAAACCTCCAGCTGGCACTGGAAGGACCTGCTATCAATTTAAAAATACCTTATTATATATAAGCCAACTGTGTAGTCTCTTTGATATTTTTTTATTATTATTATTAGTAATGATGATGATGATGATTATTATATAATAATAATAATAATAATAATGTAATAATAATACACTATAAGTGGAACACATTAAAAGTGACAAATGAGTTAATTTATATTTAAATATATGCACCTGAAAACATTTTACTAATACTGCAAAAACAGTTTTAATTAGTTGTCACTTTACTGAGAGGTTGCAGTTCATTTTTATGTTCTGTATGTTCTGTAGAGCAGGCCTGGCCAACCAGTGGCTCTCCAGCTGTTGTAAAACTACAAGTCCCATCATGCTTTGCCACAGTTTTGCTATTAAGGAATGCTAAAACCGTGGCAGGGCATGCTGGGATGTGTAGTTTCACAACATCTGGAGAGCCACAGGTTGGCCAGGCCTGCTGTAGAGTAATAGGACTGTCATAAATTTGTAACAGAAATCTGGGACACTCATTTGAAGTAATATTTTCTACATTTTTAACATACGAGCCCTGGAAAGAAGATCATTACCTTATGTTTTGGTCCTCAAACAATTCTCTTGAATCATTTAAACCTATGAATTATTTCATGTTTATTTTGTAGTCATTACTTTAGTTTTATTTGACCCATACAGTCTTCATTTTATATATCTATGCCAACTTTCTCATGTTGCTTGCTTTGTAAAATATTATTGTTAAATGTGTTGCATTTTTTTTTTTATAGATTCATTTTGTCCAGGAAAGCATCTTCATTGGCAAATTTGAGCAAGGAAGAAAGGTATTTTGGATTAACTTAAACATTTGCTATTGAAAAAGATTTTGTACATATAACTGTAAAATTACTATAAGTGGCATCACTGGGGGGTGCAGGGGATGCGGGCCATGCCTGGGTGTCACCCTCTGAGGGGTGACACCAAAATGCAGACTCCTCCTCAGTGACAGGAGCCGGCATTGCGCTGTGACATTATGTACAGCACTCGGCTCCTGTCTCAGGGTAGGGGTCTACAGTACAGTACAGCTAGATGACTCTCTGGAGCGGAGTGATGAAAATAGGGGTTGGTCCATGAGACCACACCCCCTTCCTATGACACCACTCTCCCTTCGGGCGCCTTTGACACACATGGAAGAGCTTTCTAGGGCACCAGGAGTGATTGACCCCAGTGGCGCCCTTGACTATAATGATGCTACTATATGTGAACAGAACATAAGAACAGTGTAAATAATGATTAAAATTATCTCAAATAACAAAAGAGATATTATACGCAAACAGTCAAATGTTTTAGCACACCTTAATTTTTCCAGTTTTTATTGAGATTTATGCAGTTAATTGTCACAAAATAATTGGTGATAACTACAAATCATAGAATCATGTTTTCAACAAAATGTAATCAAAATGTGTTGCACTATGCTCTTGCACTTGTAGGTTACTTTGCTTTCACCTTTCTGTCCAATTCATTCCAAACCAGTTCAGTGGGGGTTCAGTCTAGAGACTGTGCTGAAGTCTTTGAAGTCTAAAGTACAATCTTGTTCTTTTCCCTGAAGGTAGTTCCTTCTCATATAGCCTTGAGGTATGTTTTGGGTCTTTATCTTTCTGTAGGGTGAACCCTTGACCAAGTAGGTGCAGACCAGAGGGTATTACATCATGGCACTGTAAAATGCTGTGGTGGTCTCTTTGGTTCAAGGTACCAGTCACTATGTGCAAACCACAGACTCGGGATCCAGCAAAATAGACCCAGACCACCACGCTTCCTCCATGTATAACATTTAGTTTCACTGAGGTTTATTTACAAACAGGCAGTGTTTTGCGATTAAAAGCATTGTCCTTTTTACATTTTGGCCTTTAACACACAGGAAAGTGCCATCTTTCATGCAAAAGAACCTAATTTATAAATTATTATTTGCAGTATATCCCATAGAAACATCCATTTCAGGGAGCATTCACAAATATTAAGTTTCTCCAAATATATCTATGGGTGGGAGGGTGGGTGCAGAATATGTCAGAGATATTTGCTTCAACCACAGAAGCAGCCTCCATGGATTTCTAATGGAGATGTGCGGGTTCGGATTTACCCAATTCTTAATGACAGAATTAACCCAGGTTTGGATTTATCCGGATTTTTCTTATCCAAAACATGTGACATCCGATAGCCAATAAGATGCCATTTTGAGATCCAGGTAAATCCGAACCCGCACATCTCTAATTTCTAGGGGTCTGCTTAATTGCAAAATTTACCAAATGTGTTTTCCGGAGCATGGCCCAAGTATCTAATGCCATCTTCATAAGTATACCACAGAGTTTACCAGGAGAAGGATCTGTAGGATCACTCTTGGCACTCTGTGCTCGGCCCTGTGCGGCCAGCAAAACCCCACTGTGAAAACAAGCAAAAGCAGTTCCCTTAGTGGTTAGTGACAGCAAGCAATACAGTTCCTCAGGCTGACTATAAAAACAGGTAAAAACAATTTATTTTCTTTGTGGTTAGTGGAAGCAAACAATACAGTTCTGCAGGATGACTATGAAAGCAGGTGAAAACAGGTGATGCAAGGCTTCTTTGTTAACTGTGCTATCAGGCTCTCACAAACTTCCCTTGACTGTGCTGAAGGGATTATTATACACAGATTTTGGACAGACACTTGCTACCTACGTCTGTTCCTGCAACTGTAGTTGGACCCTATACAGGTTAGAATCTCTCTGTGTCTCTCTATGTACTCAGACATGGTTAATGAGTACAGTATGTCTGCTCCTGGCTAAGGCTTTAACAGAAAAGTCTCTCTACAAGGGGATTGAGGGCTACTAGGTTGAATCAACATGCTCCCAGATTTGGGACTATAATGCCTGCTGAGTCCTTTGCTCCTTGAGCTCTGACTGGGCAAGGCTGAGCGCTGGGTGACTGGGGAATGGGTAAAGCAGTCCCTCCCTAGTTTAGTCTAACTGCTTACTGCTAGTGGCAGATGAATGCCTGCTGCTGGTTCGCTGTTACCCACACATACGCTGCAGGCTTACCCTCTAGTCAGTCGCCACTGCATCTCAGAGTCCCGTTTCCTAGAATCAGCTCTCTGTCTCACGGTCCTGGGATTGCCTTGTCCTTGTGGTCTGGCTGAACAATGTCTCTGCCACTCTCCCACAATGTCACCGGCAGTGCTGCACCTGAGTGATGACTCACACACTCTGTGCTACTGAGTCCCGGCTGACTTCGGCCCTGCCTTCACTCTCTGACCAGGGATGGCATTTCCGTCGGGTGCGTCTCACTGGCTTCCCTCTCAGTCCTCGCTGTCACTGCCATTCTCCTTCTCACAGTGCCTCGACCCCCTCAAACGTGTCCCGTCACACAAATCGTTCTGGGCTCTGTCACGGTGGTAGCCCCACCTCCTCTTTTCCTGCTCTGCAGGCTCCTATGTGCAGGGGAACCAGCCACTCAAGAGGCTCCTCGGCGTGGGCGTAACTAGATATTTGTAGGTTCCATAGCAAAACTTTATAATAGCCCCTTTGTACCACACAATTATGAAAAATGTATACAACACATGTTGATAGGGAAGATGGGCCACCTCAGCTCTGGGCCCCATAGCAGCTGCACCCATGAACCTATGGTAGTTACGCCCTTGCTCCTTGGTCTCCCACTCTCCAGATGCTGCTGCTCCATGTGTCCGTGGCCGTGGTGTTGCAGTAAAGGGAGGGAGGCTCTTAACTCAGACGATGCCGCTGCCCTCATCTAACCAGCAGCTGCGGGTACAAGCAGGGAGATGGGACCCCCATAATGGGCTGGGTATGGTTCTGTAGTGGGGTGTCACACGATCTGTTAGAAAATCTAGGCAAAGGTCTATACAGAACAATTACCCTGAATAATGTCATCTATAGGTCTTCATAAAAGCTGTACGTTGGTACATACGGTAAGAAGAAAAAAGATGCGCATATAAACAATATTAATGTAGTTAAAAAATATAAATTTCATTATATGTAATTGTAATCATAACAAAATAAGACTGTTTTAAATTCCATAGAAGAAGACAGATGTGTAATATATGTAATACATAATGCAATATTACACCAAAAACATATAATAGATCAGAAGGAGCATACTGTGTATCAAATCAACCAGCAGTAAGTGTAACCTTCATTCACTAGGCTGCAAACAAAAAATATAAGAAGTATAAGAAATATATAGTTAACTTATATAATTTTTTTATTAATGTTGATATTATAGGTTATATATACAGTATATGAAATTAAATTGTTTCTATATAAATTGTTTATATATATATATATATATATATATATATATTGTGGCATATACAGCATTTTTACATGTGAAAGTAATGTAGAGGATCCAGACCAGGTTTTGGAAGCAGTGACAGAATCCCAGGTGTGTGATCAGCAGCACCTGGGATTTCCTGATATAAGGGTTTCCAGGGCAGAGTCACCATGCTCTTGATGGTGGAATAGCTACCCAAGTGATAGGCCGGGTTGTGTGGGTTAGACTAGGGACCACTGGAGCCTATCAAGAGTCTGCTATGCTGAGAGTGCCTGTATGCTACTGCCTGTAATACCGACAGCATATGGATTTAACTTGCTATGTGGTGACCTGCTGTTCAAAATAAACACCGAAAGTGTTCATCTGAGTCCCCATGTTTTTGATCCTTGTCACAAGTGGTGGAGAATGCGAGCAAGGACACGGTGTACAGCAGAAACTGTTGGTAAGCATACCGGTGTTTAAACTGCAAGTTTTTTTATTTTATTTTCTTCCTCTCTGGTTATGCAGTGCAAGTGGCTGCCTTAAAGGGCCATAGCATTATAGGCAGGCTGCTGTTATGTGTTAAATAGCCAGCAAAACAGGCGGGTGTCAGCTTGGACTGTTTGATAAGCCTGGCCCATAATATTAAACCTCAGAGATTTGTCCTTAAAGGGGCTACGCAGGGCAATATGGAGGAGTTACTAAAACAATTTGCTGAACTTGCAGCTGGGCAACAAACCCAGATTCAAATGTTACATGAGAGGCAACAAACCCAGATTCAGATGTTACATGAGGGGCAACGAACCCAGGCTGAAAGACATCAAACTCAAATTCAAATGTGTGATGAGTTAAAAGCGCTTAAAAAATCTGAGCCAGAGTGGGAAAGGCTAATAAAGCTCACCCCAGCGGATGATATAGAAGCATTCCTTTGCACGTTTGAGCGCACGGCCACGCAGTTTGGATGGCCTGCGGAGGATTGGTCTGACAGGCTGGCTCCCTGTTTAACAAGGGAGGCACAGCGGGCGTATGTGGACATGACTGTGGCTGAGGCACGCTCCTATCCTGGTCTGAACCTGAAGAAGGCTATACTGGATAGGGTTGGAGTGACAGGGCCAAGCAAAGCCCAGGAATTCCATGACTGGCGGCTGGAGGGCTCTGAGCCTCCCAGGATTCAGCTGGCCAAACTAGCCCGACTGGCAAGGGCCTGGTTGCAGCCGGATAAAAACTCTGCAGTACAGATTGTGGAGGTAATCGCACTGGACCAGGCTATGCGGGTGTTAGACCGCTCGGTGCAGCAGTGGGCCCTTCAGGCTGACCCCCAGACATTTGAGGAGTTGACAGTGGTGATTGAGCAGCACCTGACGCTGGGAAAGCTGAAAAAAGCCAGGTCAGGATACGGGCCACAATCTAAACCCAGAACTCAGGTCCCAGTAGTTAAACCAAAGTCTCTGCCTCCCTTGGTGTGCTTTGACTGCGGTGAGCCTGGTCATGTGTGGCGGGACTGCTCGAAACAGGGTGAGCCGATGGATTGCAGTGCAGGAAAAACGGCTCAGCCGTTGGTCAGCATGGCAGCGTGGGGGGTATCCCAAGCAGAGTCCTCCTTGTTCCGGGTGCAGGTACAGGTGGAAAACCGGGAGATTTGGGCCCTGGTAGATACCGGCAGTGAGCTCACCATTGTAGCTGCAAACGTGGTTCCTCTGGGAGCTGACAAGGTCCAGCCTCCTGTCAGGGTGTTGTGCGTCCATGGCGATGTGGAGGAGTGCCCACATGTCTACTTACCATTGACCATTCAAGGTCGGTCATTAAAGGTGGTAGCGGTGGTGACCTCCAGACACACGTATCCGCTGATCCTGGGCTGGGACTTTCCATTGCTGCAGGAGCTGATTACCTGGCATGCTACCAACAAACCATCAACCACCGAAATAACTCAGAAGCCAGAGACTACCAAAGTTTAGCATCCGGGAGAGAGGCTGCTGGTCCCAAACCACCCCAAGAGACTGAGTCCGAGGCCCATTGGAACCCAGTTGGGGAGAAGATATCACTGCAGGACTTTGGGAGAGATCAACGCGATGACAGCAATTTGGTACACGCCTTTGAGACTGTTAAAGCAGTTAACGGCAGGGTGGCTGATGCTTTACCATCAGAGGGTGTACCATATTTTGTTTTGAAAAATGATTTGCTATATTGCGTCGCTACTTTACAAGGGAAAAAGGTAGATCAGCTCTTGGTTCCCCGAAAACTGGAGTTCTTGGTATTCGAAGCTGCCCATACACATTTGTGGGGTGGCCATCTAGGGGAGGAGAAAACACTCCAACACATCCAGTTAAGGTTCTTTTAGCCCAGCATCTATGCTTCCGTTAAGAGGTATTGTCAGGCATGCCCAGTCTGCCAGAGGACAGCCCCACGGCCAGAGTTTAGAGCTCCACTGGTACCCCTCCCTATCATTTCCGTACTTTTTGAGCGGATTGGTATGGATCTGATAGGGCCAGTGGAAAAATCTGCTCGAGGGCACCAATACATATTGGTGGTAGCTGATTATGCCACCAGGTACCCAGAGGCTATACCCCTGTGCAATATGAAATCTGGCACTATTGCCAGAGAACTACTAACCATGTATACCCGCTTAAGAATACCAAAAGAGGTTTTAACGGACCAAGGTACACCTTTTGTGTCTAAACTCATGAAAGATTTATGTTGGTTGTTAAACATAAACAGGATTACCAACTCGGTGTACCACCCACAGACAGATGGCCTGGTAGAAAGATTTAATAAAACCCTTAAGCAAATGATAAAGAGGGCAGTGTCACAAGAAAAACAAGATTGGGATCTGCTCCTACCTTACTTGATGTTTACGGTCAGAGTGGTTCCCCAATCCTCTAGGGGTTAGTCCCTTTGAGCTCCTCTTTGGGAGACAACCCAGAGGGATTCTAGATCTCTTAAAAGAAGGGTGGGAAGAACAACCATGCCAGGACCCTAACGTTGTTCAGTTTGTGGCCCAGTTATACGGCCGTCTAAGGCAGATTGCGCCACTACTGAACAAACACATGGAAAGGGCCCAACAACGTCAGAAACAGATGTATGACGTCACCTCAGTCAATCCGAGAGACAAAGTGTTAATGCTGGTACCCACCACAGAAAGCAAGATGTATGCACAATGGCGGGGCCCCTATGAGATCATCGAGGCAGTGGGACCAGTCAATTGCAGGGTCCGACAGTAGGGTAGAAGGAGGGAGGTACAAGTCTACTATGTAAACCTGTTAAAACCCTGGAAGGTAATTGCCAGTCAGCCCACTTTGGTAGCTAAAAAGATTTCAGAATGCCAGGTACCGATTGAAGTCACGCTTACTCCTGAACAGAAACGGGAAGTGGTGAACTTGGCGAAACACTACCAAGATTTCTGCCATTCCGGGAAAGACACAGATCATCCAACATGATGTTGTGACTCCACCCGGGGTGGTCATTAAACAGAGGCCATATCGCATACCCAAAGCGAAACAGACAGCAGTAAAGCAGGAGGTGGAAGAGATGTTACGCCTAGGGGTTATAGAGGAATCCATCTTACGGTTCTGCAATGAGTTCCGTAAATTAAATCAAGTGTCCTGGTTTGATTCTTACCCTATGTCCCGGGTTGATGAGTTGGTAGAAAATGTAGCCAACAGTCAGTATCTTACTACACTTGATTTGACAAAAGGTTATTGGCAGATTACGTTAACAGAAGCTGCTAAGGCAAAAACAGCCTTCTCTACCCCAGAAGGCTTATTCCAATATAAAATGCTCCCATTTGGTTTACATGGTGCCCCAGCAACCTTCCAGAGAGCTATGAATAAGTTGCTGCGGCCCCACAGGAAATATGTGACTGCATATTTAGATGGCATTGTTATTTTCAGCTCTGACTGGGAGTCACACCTACCAAAGGTAGAAGCCATTTTACAGTCTCTACGGGCACACGGGTTTACCGCCAACCCTGGGAAATGTGCCATTAGTATGGTTGAGGCCAAGTATTTGGGGTACATTGTGGGCAGAGGACAGGTTAAACCTGAGCCTAGTAAGGTAGAAGCAGTCCTCACCTGGTCTAGACCTAAATGTAAATCACAACTTAGGACATTTCTTGGTTTGGTCGGATATTATCGTAGGTTCATTCGAGATTTGGCCGCTAGAGCGGCTCCACTAATCTGAATGTCTTAAAAAACAATTCCCAGACAAGATAACGTGGTCTAGACCACTGGAAACTGCTTGGCATGATTTAAGATGAGCTTTGTGTACTGAGCCTGTCTTGCAAGCTCCTGACTTTAAAAAGCAATTTGTGTTACAAATGGATGCCTCTGGGACAGGATTAGGAGCAGTCCTATCCCAAGAGGTAGATGGAGAGGAGAAGCCCATCCTCTCTACCTTAGCTGTAAATTATTGCCCAGGGAGCGCAGGTACTCAACTGTAGAGCAGGAGTGCTTGGCCATTAAATGGACAGTTGAGTCATTAAGGTATTATTTATTGGGACGAGAGTTTTTGTTGGTCACAGACCATGCACCCTTAAAGTGGATGCATACAAAGAAAGAGGTGAATGCTCGTGTGACCCGTTGGTTTTTGGCTTTGTAGCCATTTAAGTTTGAGGTGAGGCATCGTCCAGGGAAACAGAACCTCAATGCCGATGTCCTTTCCAGGAGGTTTGTAGGTCCTGTTCCTTCAAGCAACCCTATGGTGAAGCTAGAGGAGGAGGAAGAAGGCGAGGTGGGTGACCTCTGGAAGCTAGTGGATGTCTGTGTACCTGGGCGAGTGACACAAGTAGGGGTGGGCGAGGCAGAGAGCTCGCCGGAAAATAGTGTAGCTTCACCAGGGTGGTTGAAGCTAAGGGAAGAGGAGTGTGGCAGGGACATCATATTTCCATGTGAAAGTAATGTGGAGGATCCAGACCAGGTTTTGGAAGTAGTAGCAGAATCCCAGGTGTGTGATCAGCAGCACCTGGGATTTCCTGATATAAGGGTTTCCAGGGCAGAGTCACCTTGCTCTTGATGGTGGAATAGCTACCCAAGTGATAGGCCGGGTTGTGTGGGCTAGACTAGGGGCCACTGGAGCCTATCAAGAGTGCTATGCTGAGTGTGCCTGTATGCTACTGTCTGTAATACGGACTGCATATGGATTTAACTTGCTGTTCAAAATAATCACCGAAAGTGTTCATCTGAGTCCCCGTGTTTGTGATCCTTGTCACTATATATATATATATATATATATATATTATACAGTAAGTATATAATATGAAAATGTGAAGTACAGATGTAGCCTCCCTTATCTTTGCTATTTCTCCACCTAAATGGAGGTTTAGTCGCACCTAGGCGATAGCTTAGGTTGCTGAGTTTATGCATGGACAGGCGCGTTGAGGCACAACTACATACTCAACATACAATACACATCTCCACCACAGGGTGGCTAATGCTCCACTAATCCGGTACTTTAGTGCGAATAGTGGTGGGTTGATCTACAAGCTCTGGCAAATGGTTAGTGACGACTGTAATGTTAATGTACTGTATGCTGTACACACAGACCATTGGCCAGACAGAGAGTCTATAAAAAAATAAAAAAAACATTTATACAGATGCAAATGAACATGTTAAAACACTTATCCATTGCCATGTTACTGTATGTGAGCGTCCAAGTCCCGTAGACAAAGCAATTGTACACAGACGCAACTAATGTGTAAGAGCAATAATGGAGTTCATTGACATAAAAGTCTGCACCGTGTTCTGCAGTATGAGCGTCCAAATCCTGTAACGGCATACACAAACACCAGTGGGGAGGGATCACTGCTTACAGTATATTTACACATGAGCTTGTCTATTTATCATGAGACGTCGTGCCCGAGTGGTGAAGTGTGCCGCTTCCCATGCTAAGAGTCCCGGGTTTGATTCCCACAGTGCAAGTGCATGTTTGTTTTTTCCTGACACTTTATTAATTTTCTGTTATGTAAGCCTTCAGCTATGGAGCCAGCGATGGCATTAGTTTTGCAAGAGCAGGGCAATGCTGAAGGAGCGTCTCAATACACTAGTCATATTACACAGGAACAATAGGGATAAGTGAGCTCTATGCACATTACGATAAACCAGACATAGCAAGTTGCATAGCAAGTTGTCAAAGTGGCTGCCGCCCGTGACTCTGCACCTTTTGGAAGCCCACAGCTATGGTTCCAGCGACGGCATCAGTTTTGCAAGAGTCAGGGCAATGCTGAAGGAGCGTCTCAATACCCTAGCTAAAATACACAGCGGCAGTAGGTCCCGTAGACATATCAATAAATATAGTGTATCCTGACGCAACTAACTGTTCGAGCAACACAGCACTGTACTGTAGTTCATCAACGTTAGAGATTCTGTGTATTGTACTGTATGAGAAGGGATCACTGTTACCATTTACACAAGAGATTGTGTCTCTATCAAAGCGACTGTAGTTCTCTATCTGATCTTCATTTACAAACTATGCTGTGTTGTACATTTATTGTAACCTGACCTCCCTCTGTCTATGAAATGAGCAGGCTCCCAGGGGGGAAGTGGAATGGGGATGGGGGAGGTGGTGGCTAAATACCATGTTCTGCATATGAGCGTCAAAGTCCCGTCATGGCATTCATATATTTCATTCATATTTATCATATTTTAGAACCTTACATTCAATAGAATTATGCACACATGCAAAGACCTGATTCCATAACTAACTATCGGGGCGTCTGACATGCAAATCCATAGCACAGTGTACTGTTTAATGTACATTCACTCTGGCCCTCTCTAGTCCTTTCCCCCAACTAAAGCGACTGTAATATCTTCATTTATATAGTAGCCTTTCATTTACATACAGAACTGTGTTGGCAATTTATTGACTGTAAACTAGCCTCTTTGTCTGAAAACATCAGTCTCTCAGGGAAGAGGCAAGGGTGAGGGGGGAGGTGGGGATTAACCAGCGGAGTTCAGAGGAGCTGTCAAAAATATTAATTCTCTGTCAGGACCCAAAAAAAGAAACCAATAAATCAATAAATAAAAATAGTGTATACAGACACAAACGAACGTGTTAAAGCAATGGTACATTGACGTTCGGTTTATGTGAGCTATTAAATTCAACTAAAATGGGCTTAAAGCTCAATATGTCTGGTTCTGGGGGTCAAATCGGTTCAGAACTGGTTGTATGAAAGGGGAGACGATTAGCTACCAGGAGATACCAACCCCAAGTTTCTGTGACCCCCACAAGGCTAACGGCAAGCGTCAGAACCCATTGTGCGTCTGAATTAACAGGCCCATTATAGTCTATGGGAAAATGGGTCCACTTTGCATACTGATATCTCCAATTCTGGGTGTCCCAGAGACTCGAGACCAGTACTATACAAAAGAGGAGACTTTTGGCTTTCGGGGCAGATCAACTACTAGTTTATGTGACACCGCAAAGGGAAGCAGCAAGCAACCGTGTGTTGGGTCCCCTCCAGTTGTCCGCCCAGCTTGCACAGGGTGCGGGGTTTCTGGCTAGATAGAAAGTACTGTACAGAGATGCTAAGCTCTGTGTTTTGGCATCCAGGAACTTAGGGAGAAGCTTTTATCTGTCCCCATTATACTTAGAAGGATAACACTTGCCGCTGTAGCCTTTACAGCAGAGTACGTTACAAGCTGTTCGTGCTATTTAGTACTCAAATAGAAAATAATGTGCAAAGATGCTAAGCATGGTGATTTGACATGCAGGAACTCAGGGAGGAGCTTTCATCTCTCCCCATTATACTTAGAAAGATAACACTTGCAGCTGTAGTCTTTACAGCAGAGTATGTTACAAGCTGTTCGTGCTATTTAGTACTCAAATAGAAAATACTGTGCAGAGATTCTAAGCATGGTGAGTTGCCATCCAGAAACATAGGGAGGAGCTTTCATCTCTCCCCATTATACTTAATACTATGGGATTTGGACGCTCACATATACCTAACATCAATATGTACAAATAATATTGATATTACTAATAAAGCAAAATCAATACAGGCGCTATGGTGAAGTTATAACCAAATTATAAAAATTCACACTAGTATAGTTTCATATAAACTGCAGCTCCCATGCGGGGTATCTATAATCACCCAAATAAACAATATATATTATTATAGATATAAATATAGTTATACTTATATTACTATACAAGAGAGCGCAAGATAATAAGTCAATAGAAACAATTTATTAAAATATTAAAATTATTAATCATATAAAAACAACAATGTTGCTAAAAATATAGAGCATAATAGTCCACTGACCATCACTGGTAATCTGTCAATAAAACCAAATTGTACCATATGATTTGAGATGAAATGTCCAATTATTTCTTACGGACAAAGATTGAATATTGGTATATGAAGTATCCCACTTCAGACTCTATATTGAAAAGCAGAAACACAGTGATTTGAAGGTACCTCTGCAAAAAATGTGTGATCACATATGCATGCTTGCTGTACTTATTTGAAAGCCGCCTGAAAGGAGTATAGCTTTAAAGTCTCCTAGCCAGCGTCCTGCTTCTCTTTTCAACCCCCACACACACACATCCGTCCAGACGGCTGAACGCTCACCGCAATTGAAATGATGATGCAGAAGCCATATCCTATGGCACAAGGAAAACCGGACAGTGCGGGAGCAGCAGTGTAGAGACGATGGCAGGTCCCAAGTGTGACAGTGTGCAGACGTTGGCAGGTCCCGGAGGGGAAGCAGATGTGGCTCAATTGCAGCGGAGACGATCGGCTGTGCACCTGAAATCAGGTGTGCAGAGGTGGTCAGGAACGTGGAAAATGTAGCTCCAGACCTAATTAACGCGTTTCTCTGACCTAAGGGCAGTCGGTTTCATCAGAATAGGCCTATTCTGATGAAACAGACTGCCCTTAGGTCGGAGAAATGTGTTAATTAGGGCTGGAGCTACATTTTCCACGTTCCTGACCGCCTCTGCACACCTGATTTCAGGTGCACAGCCGATCGTCTCCGCTGCAATTGAGCCACGTCTGCTTCCCCCCCGGGACCTGCCAACGTCCGCACACTGTCACACTTGGGACCTGCCATCGTCTCTACACTGCTGCTCCCGCACTGTCCGGTTTTCCTTGTGCCATAGGATACGGCTTCTGCATCATCATTTCAATTGCTGTGAGCGTTCAGCCGTCTGGACGGATGTGTGTGTGGGGGTTGAAAAGAGAAGCAGGACGCTGGCTAGGAGACTTTAAAGCTATACTCCTTTCAGGCAGCTTTCAAATAAGTACAACAAGCATGCATATGTGATCACACATTTTTTGCAGAGGTACCTTCAAATCACTGTGTTTCTGCTTTTCAATATAGAGTCTGAAGTGGGATACTTCATATACCAATATTCAATCTTTGTCCTTAGAAATAATTGGACATTTCATCTCAAATCATATGGGACAATATGGTTTTATTGACAGATTACCAGTGATGGTCAGTGGACTATTATGCTCTATATATTTAGCAACATTGTTGTTTTTATATGATTAATAATTTTAATATTTTAATAAATTGTTTCTATTGGCTTATTATCTTGCGCTCTCTTGTATAGTAATATAAGTATAACTATATTTATATCTATAATAATATAGATCAATAGACCTTACCTGTGACATGTTCGTTTGCGTTTGTATACACTGCTATTTTTATTTGTTATTTGTCTGCGGGACTTGGACGCTCACATATTCCTAACCTCAATGGACTATACTGTGGCTTTATCACGTTTGTTTGCGTCTGTATATACTGTACTATTTGTGTCTGTACTGTATATACTGTAATATACTTTACGACATACTGTAGCATATTGTAGCGTAATGAGATGCACCAGTAAAGTAGTTCTTACGCTGTAGTTCAGTATTGTATTTTAATGGAGACCACACGCATGCGCAATGGTGATTTTGAAAAGCGACATCTGGTGGATGATTGCAGATATTACACTCAAAGGTACCGCTAAACGCTCTGTGCGCCTCCCTACGACTAGGCAAGCCTTCTTGCGCCAAGGCACTCTGCGTATGCCTGATCATGACTAACGCCTCAGCCAGCAAAGATAACGAAGGCTCCATCTGTATGTTTAAACTGGTCTATACAACTTTCTCTATCAAATTTAAATGGAGGAAATTAGTTCTGTTAGTAGAAGGGTGGATTCAAAAGCTTTATTAAAGACATGAGTGGCAATTGTATTGTACCAAATCTTGTAAATCCAGTCCATTTCACTTCCTGAAAGTTTTTATCTGGATTTACCCTTTCTTTCTCACAGCGTGATATGTTCAATAGACATAAAAGTTGAAAAGAAGGTATTGCATTATATTTAATATTGAAACACATGAAAAAGAATGATTTTGTACTTGTATTATTATTCCTCATATGCCCCTTTATGCATAACTTTAAAATACAGTACATGTATTTGAAACCACATTGACAGTCAAATAAAAGATTACTAGTAGTCTGAAAGTTAATAAGTTGCTTAATATCATATTCCTATATAACACTAAGATTCAACTAAGATTGTCTTATTATTCAATTTACACACATTACAATAAATAGATTAAAAATAAAAAGTACACAATGGGGGTAATTCCAAGTTGATCGCAGCAGGAAATTTTTTAGCAGTTGGGCAAAACCATGTGCACTAGCAGACACAAAAAGACAGGGACCTGAGGCGCTACTTGATATCTAAAAATTCAATAACACTAGTGCATAGTATTTTATAACATGTTTATTCTGAGCAGCGTATTAAGACAATAAAAGATCGGTAGTTAAATAAGCATTATAAAAAGGGGAGAGACGACAGTGTCTCTGTATCAGGGTTGTGGCTTGGTAATCACCCCACAGCACCTGTCTACAATTGTTAGGACTCGCTATTGACACACTTAGTTGCTCTGCGCTAATTAGTATAGCGTACGAGTACCAGTAATGATGTCGGTATATGGCAGAGGGGTGGTGGATTTAAGAATTAGAACACATATCACAGGTTCATAAAGCCATATGTAAATCATTTAATACATGTAAAAATGTAGCAGTCACTTGACAGTATATAATTGATATAGGTACATGTATAAGCAAAAGTCACTTAATAAAAGTCTCCCATTGGGGGAGGGGGCCCTGTGTGCAGAGTCCAATGAGAGAGCGCGCTCTCTCTCCTTTTTGCGGCAAAGGGTTTTTTCCTCTGTGGGTCCGGATATTGTTAAAATAAGTCTCTTTAGGTCTGGTATTTAATGTAAGAGTCTTTCACTTACGTGTCTTCGTCCCGCTCGGGACTCCTGATGTTTCTCTTTGAGCGGCGTGTCAGAGCTTCTCCCCGGGATCGCGATGTTGCTGCATGCGCCTGCAGTGCTTTTTTCTCGGTCCTCTCTGTGCTAACGGCCAGCGTTTTCCAGGAGGTCGGGTTCTCCGGGTTGGGGGCGGATGTGAGGGGGTGTGTCCAACGCGTTTCACTCGGCTTCAGAATGCCGGGCTTCGTCAGGGACTTTGGGATGCATTGAGTGTCAGTCACTACTTGCAGGCGCCTGCAGCAACATTGCAATCCCGGGGAGAAGCTCTGACACGCCGCTCAAGGAGAAATATCAGGAGTCCCGAGCGGGACGAAGACACGTAAGTGAAAGACTCTTACATTAAATACCGGACCTAAAGAGACTTATTTTAACAATATCTGGACCCACAGAGGAAAAAACCCTTTGCCGCAAAAAGGAGAGAGAGCGCGCTCTCTCATTGGACTCTGCACACAGGGCCCCCTCCCCCAATGGGAGACTTTTATTAAGTGACTTTTGCTTATACATATACCTATATCAATTATATATTGTCAAGTGACTGCTACATTTTTACGTGTTTTAAATGATTTACATATGGCTTTATGAACCTGTGATATGTGTTCTAATTCTTAAATCCACCACCCCCTCTGCCATATACCGACATCATTACTGGTACTCGTACGCTATACTAATTAGCGCAGAGCAACTAAGTGTGTCAATAGCGAGTCCTTACAATTGTAGACAGGTGCTGTGGGGTGATTACCAAGCCACAACCCTGATACAGAGACACTGTCGTCTCTCCCCTTTTTATAATGCTTATTTAACTACCGATCTTTTATTGTCTTAATACGCTGCTCAGAATAAACATGTTATAAAATACTATGCACTAGTGTTATTGAATTTTTAGATATCAAGTAGCGCCACAGGTCCCTGTCTTTTTGTGTCTGCTATTGCTATATCGAGGAAAACCATGTGCACTGCAGGGGGGGCAGATATAACATTTGCAGAGAGAGTTAGATTTGGGTGGGTTGTTTTGTTTCTGTGCAGGGTAAATACTGGCTGCTTTATTTTTACACTGCAATTTAGATTGCAGATTGAACTCACCACACCCAAATCTAACTCTCTGCAAATGTCATATATCTGCCTCCCCTGCAGTGCATATGGTTTTGCCCAACTACTAACAATATTCCTGCTGCGATCAACTTGGAATTTCCCGCAATACCTTTTAACTTTCTGCCTATGCTACGAGCTACCATTTCTTCTATTGTTCTTCACCTTTGCAAAAATATATTTATTTTTTAACTGGGAAAATATTCAAGATTCAATATATTTTAAAATTCTGTATAACCCTCCATTCAACTGTTTCTAATAAATACAATATTACAATTTTTTTGGTTAGTAAAAATATATATATATATTTTTGGAAAACCAATTATTATAAATATAATTAAACTCTCAGCTCCTTATAAATATTAAAAAATTGGAAAAAGTTGGCAAGGAACACAAATCTGTCAATGAAAAAAATATATAAACAGTCTAAAAAAATTAACTAACAGATAATATCCATGTGCTCTTTATTGATGGTAAAAATCTAATTCTATGAATTCTCTCTGCATACTACAGTATATATAAATGACTGTAAATATTCTATATGTATATTTGCTGAGCGAAAAGACAAAGTATTTCAATCATATGTGCAGCTGCCAGCTATTTACATGCAAAGCCTGTAGCTAGCTACAGTAGCTCGCTCATGTTCTCTCTTTTATATTACTACTTAAGGTGAAAAGAGTTAGTGTTAGATTTCAACTTCTACAAATTAATGTTATCCTCTGACCAATGTTAACAGAAAAAGAAAAATATGTGAATACTATGCCAAAGTCATGGGAACAGAAGATGCATTACATGTAAGTAATTATTGTAGTATTTATGAACTTTAAATTAGTTTTGCAAAATAATAATAATAATAATAATAATAATAATAATAATAATCTACTATATCCACCCTGATGTAAATGAATCATATTAGGGTATGCTGGACATAATCAGTGCTACCTCATATTCTTGTTATCAATAAATAGTTTTTGACTAATGAAAACAAACTCCTCAATAAACCAGCTTGTTTTGTATTAGTCAATCAATTTTTCTTTCTCATTGATGTTAGAAGGGTGTATGGGGAATATTTATCAAAGGATGAAAAGCCCTATTGCCCTGAAAAATGGGTGTTTTGGCACTCCATGGTGGAATAATCTCC
Source organism: Pseudophryne corroboree (assembly GCF_028390025.1). Taxonomy (NCBI): domain Eukaryota; kingdom Metazoa; phylum Chordata; class Amphibia; order Anura; family Myobatrachidae; genus Pseudophryne; species Pseudophryne corroboree. Next base: position 802,926,152 of record NC_086445.1, read on the forward strand.
AAGGTCTAATAATGCTATTAAGGTGGTTTAGCAGTATTGTTGATGCCCCTCAACCATAACATTTACATTAGCAGAGGTGTTTACGGGGGAAGCGGAGCTCTCACCCTATGTTACTGCACTTATAGTACTACTTAGTGTGAAACATCGAACCCTTTAATGTTCCATCCAGTAGCAACCCTGTGGGAGCCAGGAGCAGCAGCAGTAGCGGTAGTCAAGTGAGTTGGGAGGGGGGGAGGGGGAATGGGACGGTGGCACAGAAGGAGGGGAGTAGGTTTCCGTTCAGTGCCAAACCCGTGGGAGCCAGGAGCAGCAGTGGTAGTCAAAGGTTGTCTGGCCACCCAGAGCACCAGCCCTAAGAGAAGCAGACGTTACAGTGGAATGCAGTGTTATACAGGTGGGTGGCAGGGCTCAGGAGTGTGTGGCTGTGTGAGTCACACATGCAGAATTCAAGCCACTCCCCCACTGTACAGCCGCTCTCTGCATAGACTGAGTTCAACTTCAGTCAGATACTTCAGAGTCAGTGCAAGTCGAAGTATATCATACCACCGCATACCGGCACATTTGACCATTAGTTTGGCCACAAAGAAGTGGCCCGCAACCAGCACCATAATCGGCAGTATTAATAATGCATCTGGCTCCTCCTCTCTAATGCTGCCCATACACTAGGTCGATATCATGTATGAATGTACGATTTTGCTGCGTCGTTCGATGCATCGTGTGCACATTGTGCATGTTTTTAGTACGATTAGGATGCAATGCGTGGTCCCTTAGGTCGAATTTTGCATCCTCTGATCATTTGTGCAGCCCATATTATCCGTCGTAATCGTATGCACATCGTACCATGTTTAATACACATGCAATGCATCGTTCCATGGAATATTAGATCAGCCTCATTTTGAGTGGCATTTTTTTCAAGGTGATCACGTGCTTTGTATGAGGCATATGATCGCTCGATGGATCATATGCTTCATCATATGCACATTGTGTGTCCAAAAAACATAAATTGTGTGTCCAGAGTTCCCAGGGGAATCAATGGGAATTTGTGACAGGAATCAGATCGGATGCTGGTCATCCTAGTGTATGGCCAGATGCGATGGCACAATCTCATGACCATCCCCGGTGCAAAAATCCAAGAGTACAGGAGCTACCATGCCCGTACGAACCCTGAGCGCAGCATTGCCAAGCAAGCCACGTGCTGCAGTTATGGCATGTCAATGACGTGCACCTGCCTGCCCTGCACTCCACTCCACTCAGTGGAGTTCACTGAGAGACTCCGTTCACTCTGTTTGCACTATACAGTTGCTGCTGCTGTATCAGTACCATTAAAGCAAGTGAGAGTGGGTTTAATTTTTAAACTGAAAAAATATGACAGTCTGATGAACTGATGTCAGACTCACAAGTTACTGTTGTACAGCAACTTGTGAGACGTCAGACTGACCATGTCCGCACATTTTGCTTTTATTCACTTTACATAATGACAACCTTGTCTCATAACTTTACTTTGGCCCACCTGAGGGAGGTGGGCCAAATTATTTGTAGGCTCTGTGATGTATTGTTCATATTACAATGTACTGTGTGAGGTTTCACTTGCCAAATTGTAATTCTCATGCATCTCTGATGTGCAGATAGACAATTACCATGTACAGTGTATAATTAACTGTACTGTGCAATCTTATGCTGGCCATGCACTAGGTCGATATCATGTACACATACACGATATTGACCCGTGCATTGTGCAGGTTTTGTGTGCGAATACTATGCGGTGTATGGCCCCCCGGGTGGTACATCGCATCAGCTCATCATATGTGCTGCACATATGAGCAGTCGATCCCGGCTGCCGGCAATTGCAGATGTAAAATGATTTATGTTATTAATAATGCAGTTTTAGCCTGTACACCCTGAGGATATTAGCATACTCCTGTTGGCAGAGATTGTCTTGGCCGTAGTGCACGCAAGTACGGGCAATGCAGTTGTACACATTTTAATTGCAAATACACTTAAGACTAAAGGGGCGTAACTGGGCTGTAATGGGGCATTCTACACGTGCAAAGATCAGTGATGGTATGTTGACGAAACAGCGGTCTATGCAGAGTTAGATGTAAGTGAGTATACACCTATTTGGAGGCATCGTTTGCACCTATTATATGGTAGGTGTAAGTGTGCATATGACCTTTAGTTTGCCCCCTACAGGAGGTAGCAGCCAGCTTGGCTTTGCAGGGGGCGGGATGTGTCAGACATCAAATTACATAATTCAACATGAATCGTATCATCAGCCAGCTGTATTGCCCACTTCACACGATTTTCATGAGCCTCCCGGCCGAGTAGGCAGGTATGATGTGAACTGGTGACAAAGACTAGTGCCAAACCAAGTGTACACATAGCGGGCCTAATTCTGACCTGATCGTAGATGTGCTAAATTTAGTACATCTACGATCAGTCACACAGACATGCGGGGGAACGACCAGCAAAGGGCTAGTACGCCCAGCATGTCAGGCCCAACCCCCCGCACAAATGCAAAAGCATTGCACAGCGGCGATGCTTTTGTACTTTAGGAGTAGCTCCCTGCCAGTGCAGCTCCTGTGCGCTGGCAGGAGCTACTCATTGCTGTGAGGGTCGCAGTGGCTGCGTGTGATTTCATGCAGCCGCTGCAGCCTGTCCCCCCAACGGTCCGGGTACGCCTGCATTGCCTGGACCGCTCTCCCTAAACCGCCTCCTCCCACCCAGCGACCGCCTCTGCCTGTCAATCAGCCAGAGGCGATCACAGTGCTGAGACAGCCGTCGGCTGACTGGCATGCGCCGGCCAGACCTGATCGGCTGCTGTGCAAAAACGCACAGCAGCAATCAGGTTTGAATTAGGCCCAGGGGTCAGACGCAATGCAAGATATATGTAATCTGCATAACATTCTAAATAGACTCCCCCTCCCCACCAGCATACAATTTGGGACCAGCATACACACAAATAACTTCAAATTGTGCATCCGCTCCGCTATGTCCACTATTATAACCAGTTTGATAGCTCTGTCATTCTGTAGGTTCTAATTATATAGATTGCTGCTACTGTAAGTGACAGTATTGATACTTGCCTTATTGGTGAGACATCCCTCATATAAATCAACTCATTTTAAAGGGAAACAACAAAATGTATCATGTATGTTACTGTTTTTATACGACTTGCAGCACCGCAAACAACATTGGTGTCTTTTGTCACTTTCGTTACTGTTCTTCTGTATTGTAAATTTCTACCTATAAGTATTGTACTATTGTGCAGATATGATGTAAAGAAAGGTGAAAGTATTGTACACTTAGTTGCTTCTCTTTTGAACACAAATTAACCATTGCTTTAATAGCCCGTGCATTATGAGGAGAAGGACTGGTGTAAAGAACAATACTCAGGTGGATGTTACACAGCGTATTTTCCTCCAGGAATCATGACACAATTTGGAAGGTACATACTGAAAACAATCTATAGTTAAAGCACATTCAGTATTTTGTAGTCTGTGCTATCTAGTAAATGTCATGCTGCAGTTTTCTATAGCATGTTTTGTACTAGATACGCTGTGTGTGTATTGGGGCAATAATGTACATTTGCATCTCCGCGTGGCCCCTCTCCTTGTTGTACTTGGTTGAGAAGAGACTGTATAGCGAGTGGAGGTGCAGTTTCAATGAGTATTTGACAATTGTTATAAACAACAGTACACACAGAAAATACATTACAGCAGTGGTTCTCAAACTGTGTGCCGTGGCACCCTGGGATGCCTCATGACACTTGCAGGGGTGCCTTGGATTGCTGGTCCAGGACAAATTCAAATTATTTTTGGTTAATGTACTGTAATAGGCAAAACCAGTGCTGTTTGCTGTCAATCATTAAATATGTGGACAAACAGAGCAAACCTTGTCCTTCACCATGTAACTGAACCTAAGGATGACATGTAAGCACAATTTACTTAATTTAATATTTCTTTTTATATTTCTCAATAAGAAACTTTTGGCCTAGGGGTGCCATGAAAAAAATTATGATACTCTAGGGCACCGTAATTCCAAAAAGTTTGGGAACCACTGGTTTACAGTTATTAGCTGGATAGAGCACATAAGTATCAAGTAACATAGTTAATGCGGTTGAATTGTGACACCTTCTATTCCCTAGCAGCCTTTTTCATCTAAATAATCCCCTCAGAGTTATATATAAATAAAGTAGAAAATATTGGTGTTTTAGTAATTCTATGTAATCATATATAGGGGTATATTTACTAAAATTCGTATTTTCCCGTCTGAGGTAAAAGATCAATCACGAATGACATCGAAAGTGTAAAGTTGCAACTTTTTGAATTTATTACGACTAATTTACTAAGCTGTCGTATTCTGCATTTTCGGATTTACCGATGTCGATGTCATTCGGTTTTTTTGGCAGTGTTTTACGTGAGTGACTTGTAAAACACTGCCGACTTTAATACAATGAATCTCGGCCGGATCTGAGAGATCCATGCTGGGCTTCATTGTGCACCTTTTAAAAAAATGAAATCAGTGTTAAAATAAAAAAAAATTGCGTGGGGTCCCCCCTCCTAAGCCAAACCAGCCTCGGGCTCTTTGAGCCGGTCCTGGTTGAAAAAATATGGGGGAAAAAATGTCAGGGGTTCCCCCATATTTAAACAACCAGCACCGGGCTCTGCGCCTGGTCCTGGTTCCAAAAATACGGGGGACAAAAAGCGTAGGGTTCCCCTGTATTTCTGAAACCAGCACCGGGCTCCACTAGCCAGATACATAATGCCACAGCCGGGGGACACTTTTATCTAGGTCCCTGCGGCCCTGGCATTACATAACCAACTAGTCACCCCTGGCCGGGGTACCCTGGAGGAGTGGGGACCCCTTCAATCAAGGGGTCCCCCCCTCCAGCCACCCAAGGGCCAGGGGTGAAGCCCGAGGCTGTCCCCTCCATCCAAGGGCTGCGGATGGGAGGCTGATAGCCTTTTTGTCAAAAAATGAATATTGTTTTTAGTAGCAGTACTACAAGTCCCAGCAAGCCTCCCCCGCAAGCTGGTACTTGGAGAACCACAAGTACCAGCATGCGGAGGAAAACCGGGCCCGCTGGTACCTGTAGTACTACTACTAAAAAAATACCCCAATAAAAACATAAGACACACACCTTGAAAGTATAACTTTAATACATACATCCATACCTCCATATACACATACTTACCTATGTTCACACGAGGGTCGGTCCTCTTCTCCATGTAGAATCCATGGTGTACCTGTTGAAAAAATTATACTCACAAAATCCAGGGTAGATGGCTCCTCTTTTAATCCATTTGTAATCCAGGTACTTTGCAAAATAACAAAACGGACACCCGACCTCGCACTGAAAGGGGCCCCATGTTTTCACATGGGACCCCTTTCCCCGAATGCCAGAAACCCCCTCTGACTTATGTCTAAGAGGGTTCCATCAGCCAATCAGGGAACGCCACATTGTGGCACCCTCCTGATTGGCTGTGTGCTCCTGTAGTGTATGACAGGCAGCACAAGGCAGTGTTACAATGTAGCGCCTATGCGCTCCATTGTAACCAATGGTGGGAACTTTGTGGTCAGCGGTTGACCGAAAGTAACCTCAAAGAGCCCGAGGCTGGTTTTGCTTAGAAAGGGGGGACCCCACGCAATTTTTTTCTTAAAAAATTAACACTTTCCCACCCCTTCCCACTGAAAAACATGCACGGATCTCATGGATCCGTGCATGCCTATCCAAACACGGGGAAAAAAAGCAGGTCTGTTTTTTTTTAGCACTTTTTCACGAATTGTATTTCAGCACGGCAGTGTTTGGCTATTGTCGGCAGTGTTTGTGATTTGCACTTTTTAGTAAATGACCGATTTCTACCAAATTGCAGGCGTATTTGACCGATTGTGTATTGATTCGTAAATTTTTCCTAGGACTTCCAAAATATTACGAATGCCCTCATCACTGCCGTGATTTGAGTTTAGTAAATTCCCGAGATGTCACTTTGAAGAAAAAACGTCATCTCGGTCAAAATCGGGACCTTAGTAAATATACCCCATAGATTTTTAAAAGTCCATAATATGAATTTTTGCAATAAGACTTCTTTTTACCCCTATGGTATAATTCTCAAAAAATTTTTTATAAAATGTCAGCATCTCAGATGAGTAAAAAAATCTCCAGTGTGGTTGTATTAATACATAAATTCTCCGGTATCAAAGCTGCCAGGGTAACACGGTAAGTACAGGATTTTCCTTCATTGCAGATGATTTCTCCAGGAGTAATTTCCAGAAAGTAATGGGCACAATAGCTCCTTAGTCGCCTTGAACTGTGAAATAACTAGGATTTCTTCTTGTTAGTGCATTATGAAATAATGAAAGCATTTGTATTAATATCATAACAAATACCAATTCCAGGGCTGAACTTATATTTATTCTTGTACAGTGTGATCCGAAAGCCTGTTGGAAAACTATACTTTGCTGGCACGGAGACAGCCACATCATGGAGTGGATACATGGAAGGGGCAATAGAAGCTGGGGAAAGAGCAGCCAGAGAGGTAAAGAGAAAAGCATGTGATGTGTGTTGTATGCAGATTGGAGTAGTGTACATAACACAGTGCTGAACTACCGGCAAGTCAACACTGACATTAACCTTAGACCCAAGTTGTCCAAGCTGACGTTGTGATAAGTGGACACACATGCCAGGATCCAAACCCATTCCTTAATCTACAAGCTGTAGAGTTAAAGATGGTGTCCAGTATGCAGTGTCCCAGGTCCAGTAATGGTGTGCTCCCCCCTGAGTCTTTAATATTGTGTGTGCAGTTTGGTGGATACATGAACCCTCTGTACTATGAGCTGCTCTGATTTAAATAAAATATTAGAATAAAGGGTATAGTGAAAAATTAACTTGGAATTTCAGGTAACAAAAATATAATGTATAAATTCAAAGGGAAGGACAGGATTTTGCACAGATGGCACAATGCTTCCTTGGCATTCTTCAAAGCAGCAGTCTCAGGCAGTAGATATTTCTGAACAGTGGAGCTCCACGTGTAATGCGGTTTCTACACTGGGGGAGCAACACTTTGGTTAAGCAGTGTTTAGTGGACAGCATCCCATTGATTGAGAGTACTATCTCCAAAGTGAGATTGACAGTGAGTGACAGCATGAAAAGATTTATAGTTGCTCTTCCACAACCTGTTGCTTTTTTTTTTTTTTTTGGAGGGGGGCTGCTAAAATAAGACATGATCAAGCCAGCAAGCACATATTGATGCATAGCAAAATGGAATTTGATGGCAGATAACCATTTGGCCCTTCTAGTCTACCACTTTTGTAACCATATTGTTACCTCAAACCCTATTTGATTTCTTTGTAATGATATCCTTATGGTGTATTCAAAGCATGTTTAAATTGGTCTACTGTATTAGTCTCTACCACCTCTGATGGGAGGCTATTCCACTTGTCCACTACTCTTTTCTGTGAAGTAATTTTTTCTCAAATTTTCCCTGAACCTACCTCCCTCCAGTGCATGTCCTTGTGTTCAAATTTGTCTCTTCCTTTGAAGAATGTTTCCCTCCTGTACCTTGTTAAAAGCCTTACTGTATTTGAAAGTTTCTGTCATGTCCCCCTTTTCCTTCTCTGCTTCAAACTACACATAGTGTATTAAGATATTTTAGTCTTTTCGGTAAGTTTTGTGATGTAGGCCATTCATCCATCTTTCTTTCTTTCTTTCTTTCTTTCTTTCTTTCTTTCTCTTTCCTTCTTTCTTTCTTTCTTTCTTTCCCTGCCTTTATGTCCTCTCAAATAGTGACAACTACTGTAGATCCCTTTCATCTTCAGTAGTTTCCATGATAGTGCAATTAATACAGTATTGAAGCCTTTTGATTTTTGAGACCCAATTGCATGATTTTGAATTTGTTGGCATTCAACTGTAGTTGCCACGCTCTTGACCATTTCTCTAGTCTACCTAGCTCATCAGTCATTTGTTTTAAACCTCCTGGTGTGTCTACCCTGTTGCATAACTTTGTGTCATCTGCAGAAAGGCATATCTTCCCTTCAATACCATTTACAATGTCACCAATAAAGATATTAAAAAGCAGGGCAACATCTCCCTCCTGTGAATGCACTCATTTACTGCAACTCTTTCTTTTCTATCCTGCAACCAAAATGTTATCCATTCATGCATCTTAGTATCAAAGCCCGGGCTTTCAAGTTTCTTTAACAGTCTGTGATGTCTGACAGTGTCAAAATCCTTACTAAAGTATAGATAAGCTACATTTATGCTCCCATTTATTTATTTTGTTACCAAGTCAAAAAAGTCAATAAGATTTCTCTGGCATGATCTCCCCTCAGTAAATCCATGCTGTTTGGGATCCTGTAAGTTGCTGGATTTGAAATGTTCTGCAATTCTTATTTTTAACAGTGTTTCCATCAATTTCCCTACTACTTACGTAAGGCTCACTGGTCGATAGTTGCTTGCCTCTTTCTTGCTTCCACTTTGTGCATGGGGACTACGGATGCTCTTTTCCAGTCCTCTGGAATTACTCCTGTTGCTAGTGACTGGTTGAATAATTCTGTTAATGATACTACCAGCACATCTTTATCCCATCTGGCCCCATTGATGTATCCACTTTCAGTTTTGAGAGTTCTGTTAGGACCTTTGTAAATGTACTTGTCTGCCTCATTTTTAATGTACTTGCAACTTAACTGTGGCCCCTTCCCCTCTATTTCAGTAGTGAATAAGGAGCAAAAATAATTATTAAGATGATCTGCTATTACATTGTCTCCCTCAAGAGTCACAGTGTCTGTCTTTAGTCTTATTATTACGCCTTTTGTTTTTCTCCTTTTGCTTATACTTGGTTAAGACTTAAGTCGGTGAAGATTGAATGTTTATTTTACCACTATAGGACAGTATGGCAGAGACACCCGAATATTAATGAGCGTGCCTCATCAATAAAGAATTTATAAATTAAACATTAACCATAAATGAACAGGCTCCATGGCTGTAATTTTGTACTCTATTGTATAAAGCACACATTGTAATATTTCTAATCATACAGTAATGGCACACTTTAGGATTTCACTTTAACAAATAATGCTCTTGGATTTATAATATAATTGCAGATAATGTGCAAGATGGGACTACTCACAGAGCATCAGATATGGGTACCTGAGCCTGAATCTACGGTATGTTTTCACAACAAAAAAGAAAATTAAGATTTTGTCATATAATTTGTGTTATGAAACCAAATAAGTAAATCAAGACAAGAGTAGTGAAGTTGTCCTATTGGCATAGTTCTTTTATTTTCATGGCACTTGGATGCAGTATGACACATAACTACTGTGTGAATATTTTCATATCTAATTAGTACATACACTGACATTATTTATGCTACATACGGTGTAAGACTATAAATTCTTACATTACATTCAGTCTCCTAAACTACATTTGTTGCACCTCTATGTTGCAGTTACTGTATCGCAAGTTCATGTGTGTTGATTCAGCATTGCATGGAAGTTGGCTGCACAAGCAGGCAGGAAATTGTGTGTTTAGAAACATGGTAAACACAAATCTTTGCCTGTGTCAGAGTAGCAGGGCCGGACTGGTCCACAGGGGTACAGGGGAACCCTTGGTGGGCCCCACTTACTTGGGGGGAAGGGGGGGGGCAACCCTTCATTTAGGGATCAGGTTCCAGACTGCGCCCTTGATTTATACATTATACATATGTTACCTTTTACTGCACAGGACTCTGGTGTATTTTCCACAGGGCATTGCTGTTATTAATCTGGTACATTATCATGCATGCACTGGCAATATTTACTATAATATTTATCAGGGGGCCCAGACCATGCACTCTCTAATAGTTATCCAAGACTCTAAGCATGGGCCCCTACCACTGCATTCCCCCGCTGGGCCCTTCATGCCCTAGTCCAACACTGCAGAGTAGTATACATCTCTGCATTTGCACCGTCCTACTGGTAGAAGCAGTCATCATCACTATCATTGTGAACTTGCACCAGTCTTTTTTCTTGGCGCAAGAGATCTGTCTGAAGTCAGACAGATGTCTACATATCCTCAACTCTGAAAAGCCCACAGTTCTACCTACACATGCCCAAAAGGCCCTGTTGCCACATAGTTGTGACCATTTAACCACTCACGCCCTAAATTAGCACTGTGTGTATGACCAAACGTATGGTGGTATTATTATTATTATTATTATTATTATCCTTTATTTATATGGCGCCACATGGGATCCACAGCACCAAATTACAGAGTTAACAAATAAGCAAAACATGAAGACAGTGACTTACAGTTCAATACAATATAGGACAAGTACAGGGTATATAAACATAGCTGCGTCAGTAACAGCACGGAAATAAGTATCAGGGTGGCAGAAAACCGAAGGATTTGGTGCCATCAAAGGGAGTATTAAAAAGATGATAGGTTAAGTAAGAGACGTAAAAGCACATGAGGAAAGAGGACCCTGCTCGTGAGAGTTTACATTCCAAAGAGGAGGTGTACACAGACAGGAGTGACACAAATGGGGTAGAAAGTGAGCATGGACCATGGAAGGCTTAGGATGAGAGACGGCTGGGTTTGGTAAAGAAGTGTGTCTTGAGAGCCCGTTTGATGTTTTGTAGAGAGGTGGAGAGTCTTAGGGGGAGAGGCAGAGAATTCCAGAACAAGGCAGTAGCACGTACAAAATCTTGGAGGTAGGAGTGGGAGGAGGTAATCAGAACGCAGGAGAGGCGGAGTGCATTAGCAGAGCGAAGAGGATGGGTGGGAAGTGTAAAGGGAGATAAGGTGAGAGATGTAACTGGGAGAAGAGTGGATGAGGGCATTGTAAGTGAGTGTAAGAAGCTTGAAATGGATTCTGAAGGGGAAGGGGAGCCAGTGAAGGGCTTGTAAGAGAGGGTAGGTGGATGTAGTGCGTTTGGTGAGGAAGATGATCCGGCCAGCAGCATTGAGGATAGATTGGTGTGGAGAGGTGTATGTGTTAGGGATGCCAGTCAGGAGGAGATTACAGTAGTCCAGTCTGGAGATGACCAGTGAGTGTACAAGGGTCTTGGTGGCATCCTGGGTGAGAAATGGTCTGATCCTGGAAATATTTTTGAGATGAAAATGCCAGGTTTGTGAGAGGTGCTGAATGTGTGGTTTGAAGGAGAGGGATGAGTCAAGGATTACTCCAAGACAGTGCACTTGTGGGCTAGAGGAGATAGTAGTGCCATCAATAGATAATGAAATTGTGGAAGGTGAAGTTGTGCGGTAGGATGGGAAGATGATCTGCTCAGTCTTAGACATGTTAAGTTTAAGAAAGCACTGGGACATCCAAGAAGAGATAGCAGAGAGACAGTTGGGTACACGAGTGAGGAGAGAGGTCAGGGGAGGAAAGGTAGATCTGAGTATCATCAGCATAGAGATGATATTGTAAGTCAAAAGAGCTAATGAGTTCTCTTAAAGAGGATGTATAGAGAAAGAAAAGGAGAGGACCAAGAACAGAACCTTGGGGGACACCTACAGTTAGAGGAAGTGGGGGGGGGGAGAGGTGGAGCCATGAGAGGAGTTAGAGAAGGAATGGTCAGAGAGGTAGGAGGACATCCAGAGAGGGCAGCATCACACAGACAAAGGGAGTGAAGGATTTGCAGAAGGAGAGGGTGGTCCACAGTGTCAAAAGCAGCAGAGAGGTCAAGAAGAATAAGCAAAGAGTAGTGACCCTTGGATTTAGCAGATAGGAGGTAATTGAAGACTTTTGTGAGGACAGTTTCAGTGAAGCCAGACTGGAGTGGGTCAAGTAGTGAGTGGGAGGAAAGAAAGGCAGTCAGGCGGTTATAGACAATACGCTCAAGGAGTTTGGAGGCAAAAGGGAGGAGAGAGATTGGTCGATAGTTGGAGAGTGTGTGTGGATCAAGGGTAGGTTTTTTAAGAATAGGGGAGACTGCAAGAGGAGGACAGGGAGGGAATGCAGTGTGATGTTGATGGAGATGAGGTGAGGTGACAGAGAATGGAGCGAGGGAACGGTGCTGAGTGGTGGGGTAGTAGGACCATGGTGTGGCAGAAATGACTGAGAGTGAGGTGACAGGAAGAGAGAAGGGGAAGGGAGGGAGACGGGTGGATGGGAAACAGGAGGGTAGAGAGTAGGAGATGTAGGAGACTAGGGGGGAGGGATAGATGTGGAAGGAAGGTGCATAAGAAAGAATAAGGTAGACAAGGGGTGATGGGGAGGGTTGATGTAAACCTGGACATAGTATGATAATGATAAAAATAATGCTAATAATAAAAACCTAAAATATAACTATATATTGGAAAAAGGAGTGGAGGCTGTTTAATAGAGACAGAGCAGTAGATTTGCAGGAGTTCAGTTAAAAGTACGATGTTGTTAAATGTGTATTATAATCGAAAGTAATTGAGTTACAAGTGAACTTACAGTGACGATTCTAAGATTGTAGAAGTTCAGTTTTAAACTAGACTGAGAGTCGGAAAAAAGTAATGGTAATTCAGACAGGACTTACAAGAATATGTTAAAGTAAAATTACATTGGTACAGGGGAGAATTCAGATGTTTCTGGTAAGCTATAAATTTGAGTTGTTGCAGATGAGGTTGAAAGCTCTTGCAGTGTTCCTAACACAGATTTAAGTTATAAGTGTCCAGGTTACTCAGACTCGAGTAGTTTGATGTGTAGAGTAAGTGGACTCACATTTGTTTGAAAGCAGTCCTTCAGTGGTCCAGATTGTGGGTTGATTGTTCATCCTTCAGTTTTCCTTCGGTTTAACGTTGGTGTAACGTCATAATTACTGTGTTTAAAATTGTAGCTATCCTTAGAATAATGTCCTTTGAATTAATGGACACAAGCCTCCCTAATGCTCTTTAAGTAATGTGCCAAGCATGTGAATACACTGATTACACCCAAACTCCAATGAACCCTCCCCCAGCAATAGCTAGTAATAAAACAGTTTTAAGAAAAACAGGCTAACATACCAACAATCTAAGATTTGCCTACACTCAGGAGATAACATTCCAATTTATTAATAGCAACCCATCATGTGTATAAGCAATCTAATACAAAAGCAGATGCCTTATGCCAATAGCAATGCTATCATTCTTATCACCCAATTTGTTAACTAGTGTTTCAGTGCAATCAGTAGTGATAATCTGCAGCTCTCATTTTTAATATACCTAAGCAAATATATTTTCTTAAGCAGTCATTTGGTTTAAATGTTCTGCAGGAGGGTAGTAGATGAAATTACCTAAGCCAATATATTTTCACAAGCAGTCATTTGGTTGAAATGTTCTGCAGGAGGGTAGTAGATGAAATTACCTAAGCAAATATATTTTCACAAGCAGTCGTTTGGTTGAAATGTTCTGCAGGAAGGTAGTAGATGAAATTACCTAAGCAAATATATTTCTCTTACGTCCTAGAGGATGCTGGGGTCCACTTTAGTACCATGGGGTATAGACGGTTCCGCAGGAACCTTCGGCACTTTAAGACTTTTTAACAGTGTGAACTGGCTCCTCCCTCTTTGCCCCTCCTCCAGACCTCAGTTTAGAAAATGTGCCCGGGAGACTGGATGCACACTAGTGGAGCTCTACAGAGCTTTGCTGGAAAAAGACTTTGTTAGGTTTTTTATTTTACAGGGAAGCTGCTGGCAACAGCTTCCCTGCTTCGTGGGACTTAGGGGAAAAGTAGGAACCAACTTCTCAGTTAGTTAATGGTTCTGCTTCCGCTGACAGAACACCATTAGCTCCTGAAGGGTACTGAACACAGCTCAAGCCTGGCCAGCATTCACTCCCACAGCACTGCTGCCACCCTCTAACAGAGCCAGAAGAAAGACGGCTGGTGAGTATATCTACCGGAGTCCTGCAGAAAGGGGTCCTCCGGTCATCGTTGGCGGCATTCAGATATCAGCGCAGCGGCGGGATGCTGCACGCCATGTCTCTCAGCAGCGGGTGCAGAGCGTGCGGGGGGGGGGGGGGGGCGCTCTGAGCGGCATGAGTAAACCTTACTCTCACTGGCAAAAATAGGGCACATCCTCGGTCCCTGCGGTCGTGCTGCCCCCGGGGCCAGTATAAAGATTCCCCATTTTCTGAGTCAGAATCGCGCCATTGCAAGGGGGCGGAGCTTCTCAGATACACCAGCTCACTCACAGGGCGCCATTTTCTCCTACAGAACGCCACTGTGAGGATCCAGACGCTGATTTCTCATCAAGACATGGCTGATACAAGTACCAGGGTGTTATAGGAGGGAAGGGAGTGTTCATAGTTATTAGGTCTGCGGGCCTAATATTGGTATATGCGCTGTAATTGTGTTATTTGTACATTCATATAGGGCGCAGTGTGTGAGCTGGCAAATCCCTTTCTGCTCCTCTGACAGACATCAGTGTGTGTCTGTCCCCGATAGCTCTCCTGTGTGATAGGGGTGTGTGTGTGTACACGAGTATATAACATGTCAGACATCGGGGGAAGGGGGGGGTTCTTCCCCGGAGGAACCTATTTTAGATGCAGAAGAGGGTAATATGGTGGCTCTTCCCTCAGAAGGAGCCAGACTGAAGGAGAAAGTTGCAGAGTAATATATCCATGCTTGCACAGAAATTCTCTGAGTCTGAACAACAGACTATATATTGGAGACAGTCTGTGGAGGATGCACTGTTTGCTGATCCCTCCATATCATCTACTCGGGTTCCATCCAGTTCCCAGAAAAGGTCTCTGGCCCAAATAATGCAAGGGGACACAGACACAGATTCCGACAATGAGGTCGACACTGGGGATTTAAGAGGGGTTGACCCCAAACTAGCCAAAAGCATTCAATGTATGATTGTCGCTATTAAAGAGGTGTTGGAGTTTACTGAGACAACTCCGGTCCCTGAGGAAAAGGATTATTTCAAATTGAATAAAAAGCAGGTAGTGACTTTTCCTCCTTCAAAGGATCTGAATGCATTCTTTGAGGAATCCTGGTCTACCCCAGAAAAGAAATTTACCATTCCTAGAACGATACGTGTAGCGTACCCTTTCCCTGAGGAAGACAGGTGCAAATGGGATTCACCTCCAATGGTAGACACCTCAGTTTCCAGGCTGTCTAAAAAGATAATTTTGCCTGCCACAGGGTCAGCTTCCATAAAGGACCCTGCTGACCGTAAATTAGAGGTTACCTTAAAGTCCATCTATACGGCTAACGGAATGTTGCTCAGGTCCACCATTGCTTGTGCGTGGGTGGGTAACGCTGTGGAAAAATGGTCAGACAACTTGTTAGTGAATATAGACACAGCTGACAAGGATGAGTTGGTCCTAATTCTTGGCCATATCAAAGATGCTGCAGATTACTTAGTTGAAGCCATGAAGGATATTGGTTTGCTGGGTTCAAGATCCTCTGCTATGGTGATTTCGGCCCGCAGGGCACTATGGATCCGCCAATGGAATGCTGATGTCGAATCAAAGAAGAATATTGAGGCGCTCCCTTACAATGGGGAGGCCCTCTTTGGAGACAAGCTGGATGCCATGATTTCAACAACTACATCAGGCAAGTCGGCATTTCTGCCTTCCGCACCTGCTCCACCTAGAAAAGGGTATCATTCTCATGTGATGCAGTCCTTTCGGCCCAAAAAATACAAAAAAGCAAAAGGTACCCCCTTCTTTGCAAAAAGAGGGCGGGGAAGAGGTAGGAAACCTGCAACACCATCGGGGTCGCAGGAGCAGAAGTCCACAGCTACTTCTGCTAAAACCACAGCATGACGCTGGGGCTCCCCTGCGGGAGTCCGATCGGGTGGGGGCACGTCTACTGTTCTTCAGCCAAGTCTGGGTTTACTCAGATCTGGATCCTTGGATATTACAGACAGTAACCCAAGGTTACAAACTCGAATTTCAAGACCTTCCCCATGCCGATTTTTCAAATCAGCCTTGCCAGTTTCTGTTACGAACAGATCAAAAGTACTGAATGCAATACAGAAATTACGTCAAGACGGAGTAATTTCCTTAGTTCCTGTACCACAACAGGAAAAAGGTTTTACTCAAGCCTGTTTGTGGTTCCGAAGCCGGACGGCTCGGTCAGACCGATTTTAAACCTAAAATCTCTGACTCTTTATTTAAAAAGATTCAAATTCAAGATGGAGTCCCTGAGAGCGGTGATCTCCAGCTTGGAGGAAAGGAATTTTTGGTG
This sequence comes from Pseudophryne corroboree, assembly GCF_028390025.1. Taxonomy (NCBI): domain Eukaryota; kingdom Metazoa; phylum Chordata; class Amphibia; order Anura; family Myobatrachidae; genus Pseudophryne; species Pseudophryne corroboree. Next base: position 802,942,276 of record NC_086445.1, read on the forward strand.
TCGGTGGACATCAAGGATGCTTATTTGCATGTTCCCATTTACCCTCCACATCAAGCATACCTGAGATTTGCGGTTCAAGACTGTCACTACCAGTTCCAAACATTGCCTTTCGGGCTCTCCACGGCTCCGAGAATATTCACCAAGGTGATGGCGGAGATGATGGTTCTCCTTCGCAAGAAAGGAGTCAACATAATCCCGTACCTAGACGATCTCCTGATAAAAGCGAGATCTAGCGAGAAGTTTCACGGCACGGTTGGATCATAAACCTTCCAAAATCACAAGTGGAACTGACATTGAGATGATCATTTCTGGGAATGATTCTGGACACCGAGGTCCTGCAGAGAGGGGTCCTCTACTGGTGGAAAAGGCTCTGGAGATCTTGAAGATGGTCAAACAGATTTTGAAACCAGCACGCGTGTCGATTCATCAGTGCATCCGCCTGCTGATGAAGATGGTAGTGGCTTACGAAGCTCTACAATATGGCCGATTCCATGCCAGGGTGTTCCAGTGGGACCTACTAGACAAGTGGTCAGGATCACATCTACACATGCATCAGAGGATAATCCTGTCGACAAAAGCCAGAATTTCGCTCCTGTGGTGGCTACAAAGTTCTCACCTCCTGGAGGGACGCAGGTTCGGGATTCAGTCCTGGATCCTGGTGACCACAGATCCAAGTCTCCGAGGTTGAGGAGCAGTCACGCAAGGGGAAAGCTTCCAAGGAAGATGGTCAAGTCAAGAAATGCTTCACATAAACATTCTGGAGTTGAGAGCTGTGTACAACAGCCTTCATCAAGCGGCGCATCTTCTTGAAGATCGTCCCGTACAGATCCAGTCGGATAATGTAACGGCAGTAGCTTACATAAACCGTCAGGAAGGAACGAAAAGCAGAGCGGCAATGGCAGAGGTGACAAAAATACTGAAGACATGCAAGAGCTCTGTCAGCAATTTTCATTCCGAGAGTGGACAACTGGGAAGCGGACTTCCTCAGCAGACACGATCTCCATCCAGGAGAATGGGGCCTCCACCCAGAAGTCTTTGCAGAGATAGCAGATCATTGGGGCGTTCCTCATATAGACATGATGGCATCTCGTCTCAACAAGAAGCTTCAGAAATATTGTTCCAGGTCGAGAGACCCACAAGCAGTAGCAGTGGATGCACTGGTGACCCAGTGGGTGTTCCAGTCAGTGTATCTGTTCCCTCCACTTCCGCTAATACCAAATATTCTAAAGATCGTCAGAAGAACAAGGGTTCGGGCAATTCTCATTGCCCCAGACTGGCCAAGGAGGTCTTGGTATCCAAATCTTCAGGAGTTACTGCTGGAAGATCCTCAGCCCTTCCCTCTTCGCGAGGACCTGCTTCAGCAAGGGCCGTTAGTTTACAAAGAAATTATTGTACAAATGCGCTGCCTCAGGTGCATATGCAGCCCACTTAAAAACAAAGGAACCCTCACACAAAATTCCAAAAAGTGACAATGGCATAAAAAGAATGTTAAAAGTAGGCGCAAACACCATAAACAAATCCTTACATAAGAGTCCTTATGGAAAGACAGGAGTGAAATCTCAATTCTATGTATTCAGTGTTCTGGAGTCCCTTGTCCACACAGACTCAATGATGTGAAGTAATTCTTTCTCTCAATAAAGAAGAAAAAGTCATAGTGCAGACCAGCTTAAGCAGGTGGTGCTAGCCTTTGCCTGGACTGTGGGTGGACTGATCCTGATACTTCAACTTTCTGTGTACTGCTGTGGTGTCCGGGACCTCCAGTGCTTCCCATTGTACCATCCTGGGAGGGTAATTAGAAGATATCAGAAATCAGCACCCCCTTGTTATCCACTTGCAGTGGTTATATGCTTGTTTTATTATGAATCTTGTGAGTGTTCTATGTAAAATAAATCCGTTGTCCCTGTCAAGCTGATCTGCACTATGACTTTTTCTTCTTTATTGAGAGAAAGAATTACTTCACATCATTGAGTCTGTGTGGACAAGGGACTCCAGAACACTGAATACATAGAATTGAGATTTCACTCCTGTCTTTCCATAAGGACTCTTATGTAAGGATTTGTTTATGGTGTTTGTGCCTACTTTTAACATTCTTTTTATGCCAAGGGACGTTAGTTTATCAAGACTTACCGCGGCATGGCTGTTGAGCGCCAGATCCTAGCCCGTAAGGGTATTCCCAATGAAGTGATTCCCACACTTATTCTAGCCAGGAAAGGGGTAACGTCCAAGCATTACCATCGTATTTGGAGAAAATATGTATCTTGGTGTGAATCCAAGAAGTTTCCTGTGGTGGAGTTTCAATTAGGACATCTTCTCCTATTTCTACAGGCAGGTGTGGATGCTGGCTTGAGACTAGGGTCGATCAAGGTCCAAATGTCGGCCTTATCCATTTTCTTTCAGAAACAATTGGTTTCCCTTCCTGAGGTTCAGAAGTTCGTGAAAGGAGTTCTGCGCATCCAACCTCCCTTTGTGCCTCCTGCGGCGCCATGGGATCTTCATGTGGTGTTGCAGTTTCTTAAATCGGACTGGTTTGAGCCTCTGCAAGATGTGGAGTTGAAGTTTCTCACTTGGAAAGTGGTCATGCTGTTGGCCTTGGCATCTGGCAGACGTGTGTCTGTGTTAGGGGCTCTGTCTCACAAGAGTCCTTATTTGATTTTTCATGAAGATAGGGCTGAACTGCGGACACGTCAGCATTTTCTTCCAAAGGTTGTGTCTTCTTTCCATATCAACCAACCGGTGGTGGTGCCAGTGGCTTCTGACACCTCAGCCGTTCCAAAGTCCTTGGATGTCGTCAGAGCATTGAGGATTTATGTTGCAAGAATGGCTCGGATTAGGAAAACAGAAGCTTTGTTTGTCCTCTATGACCCCAACAAGACTGGGTCTCCTTGTTATGCACTCCAGTGTCTGCAGGAATGTACTGGTGTTTGAACTGTTATGCACTCCAAATGGACTCACAGACAAACTGGGGAATATGACATAACGTACACAGAAGGTGATAGGGTAACAAAATACACACACAGTGAACAGAGAAGCCCAGAGGCTAAGGAACTGGGTATCTCCCTTGTATTAGAACTGCTCAGATGTAAAAAGCAAGATGTTGTGTTTTAATACGTAGAGAACCCGAAATGCTGTTGCTAAGGGCAACAGCAAAACCCTAAAGGGTTACCAACGGGTGTGGCAGTAAACTCCTTGGTCAGAGATGGAATGATAGACACAAGGAGAGCCTCCACAATCCTGATTCTCACTTGCAGTGCACAGGTTTAAGCTTACTGCCACTAAACTGACCCCTGACACCTAGCACAGTGAGACAGGATTAGACAGGCAAGTGTTAGAATACAGCCGCAAACTTGCTAAGTTCACAGAGTAATAACAGAACCCCAGCAAGCTAAACGACTGACTCCAGTCTTACTGCTAGGTCTGGATTGGCAGAGTGTAATACCAAATCCCCAGGCCTATTTGCAGTAAGCAACAAACAAATACAAAGCTACACAGTACTGGCTAACTTTCATGAACTGACTAACCAACAGAGATTCAGCAGCATCTGCTTACCCTGAAAAGAGGCCTTATAAAGCAGGTGCTGTCCACGCCCCACTCAGACCTCACAGACTGTGAGCACAAAAACCAGCACCGGATCCCCTGCCGTGCACAGAGCCTATAACCACTGCACAGCAAAAGACCCGAACCGGAGTATCAGCTGCGCTCAGGTTACTCCACTAGCACTTGTCTCCCGGTTGCCATGACGACGTGGCAGCACAGGGCTGGAGACCCTAACACTCCTGCTTCTAAGCAGACTATTGTGCGCTGGATCAGAGGTACCATTCAGCACGCTCATTCCACGGCAGGATTGCCGTTACCGAGTTCGGTGAAGGCCCACTCTACAAGGAAAGTGGGTTCGTCCTGGGTGGCTGCCCGGGGTGTCTCGGCATTGCAGATTTGCCAAGCAGCTGCTTGGTCGGGTGCAAACACGTTTGCTAAGTTTTACAAGTTTGACACCTTGGCTGCTGACGACCTTCGTTTTGGTCAGTCAGTTCTGCAGGAACATTAGCACTTTCCCGCCCGTACTGGGAGCTTTGGTATATCCCCATGGTACTAAAGTGGACCCCAGCATCCTCTAGGACGTAAGAGAAAATAGGATTTTAATTACCTACTGGTAAATCCTTTTCTCGTAGTCCGTAGAGGATGCTGGGCCGCCCGCCCAGTGCTCCTTTTTTCTGCATTATGTTTTGTCTTTTACACAGGTTTTCATGTGTTCTGCAGTTATACAGCCGTTGCTGTTACGTTATTCATGCGCGTTGGCATGGTTTATGGTGATTGCCATGTTGTGTGGCATGGTTTGTAAGGTGTGAGCTGGTGTGAATCTCGCCACTAGCTTAATGTAAATTCTTCTCTCGAAGTTGTCCGTCTCCTCGGCACAGTTCGTATACTGAGGTCTGGAGGAGGGGCATAGAGGGAGGAGCCAGTTCACACTGTTGAAAAGTCTTAAAGTGCCGAAGGCTCCTGCAGAACCGTCTATACCCCATGGTACTAAAGTGGACCCCAGCATCCTCTACGGACTACGAGAAAAGAATTTACCGGTAGGTAATTAAAATCCTATTTTTTTTACAAGCAGTCATTTGGTTTAAATGTTCTGCAGGAGGGTAGTAGATGAAATTACCTAAGCAAATATATTTTCACAAGCAGTCATTTGGTTGAAATGTTCTGCTGGAGGGAAGTAGATGAAATTACCTAAGCAAATATATTTTCACAAGCAGTCATTTGGTTGAAATGTTCTGCAGGAGGGTAGTATATGAAATTACCTAAGCAAATATATTTTCACAAGCAGTCATTTGGTTGAAATGCTCTGCAGGAGTGTAGTAGATGAAATTACCTGTTGAAGAGAAGGATGAAGGAGGAGTCACTTCACAATCGATATCAGTTGAACATGTGACTAATATATCTAATTTCGTCGGTGTAACATCATAATTATGTTTAAAATTGTAGCTATCCTTAGAATAATGCCCTTTGGATTAATGGACACAAGCCTATCAGCACAAGGTCAGGATTAGAGTACAGATATTGGGCCAAATGTAATGATGCCCGAGTTCCGCGGCCGAGCGGGATGCCAGCCAAACTTGGATGTTTTTTTTAAAAGAGGCAATCACTTACAAGGCATGGTTTTGCCTTGTAAGTGATTGCCCCTTTAAAAAAAGACTGAGTTTCTGGCCTATTATGTAGGAAACACTTAACATGGAATAGAGCAATCAACAGAATATTAAGTTAATGAATTATGGAAGGAATTATTTATTACATAAATATAAAATATTAACTATAACCATTGGTATCGTATAGTATGTAACTATTCATCCTTATTACAGAACCTGTACAATTGTACAATTCAGAAGGCATGTGTGAAAATGTGCTGCTGATAATGTTAGTCCCCAGTACACCCTCAACAGCTTAAATGACATTGGAAGAAATCTGTCTGGTTAAAACAATTATGTGTACTCTGCTAAGTCATAGATATAAGACAATATTGCACACATTGTGAGACCAAATAAAATGAACAATAAACTAACTACAGTCATTTCTGTTATCCATTTAGGATGTTCCTGCTCTGCCAATAACAACCACCTTCTTGGAAAGAAATCTGCCCACTTCCCAAGGCTTACTGAGATTCTTTGGCTACTCTGCTTTCTTTGCAACAGCTGCTGCTGGTATTCTTGCTTTCAAAAAGGGTTATTTTACTTTTGAATGCAAACATTTTATCAATTTGCACCCTTAACTCTTTTTAAAAAAAAGTATATTTACTGCGATATGTGACTGTCCGTTAGCAAGGACGCTAGTAAATAAAGGTCTTAGGGGGACTTTTACTAAGCAGTGATAAGAGCAGAGAAGTGAGCCTGTGGAGATGTTGCCCCATCAACCAATCAGCAGCTCTGTATCATTTTACAGTATGCAAATTATATGTTACTTCAGTGCTGATTGGTTGCCTTGGGCAACTTCTCCACTGGCTCAATTCTCCGCTCTTTTCACTACTTAGTAAATGTTCCCCTTAATCGGGTGTTTGGTATTGGTGAATTGCACATTTAACACATTTTGAAATATAGTATTTTTCAAGTAAAAAATGCATAGTGGATTGAGGCCACCTGATTTATGTCAGTTCATTTAGACCAGGCATGTCCAAACTGCGGCCCTCCAGCTGTTGTGAAACTACACATCCCAGCATGCCCTGACACAGCTTTAGCATTCTCTGACAGCAAAACTGTGTCAGGGCATGCTGGGATATGTAGTTTCACAACAGCTGGAGGGCCGCAGTTCGGACATGCCTGATTTAGACTCATCCTACTGGGATTCTATAAGAACAAATTGTGTTCCTTTTAATGTTCATCTCAGTGATACATCATTAATAAGGAGATCCAAACAGTATGATGAAAAAGATAGATATTCCATTTATATATGAACTGAATACAGTAAAAGGCTTTTATGCTGTGTTATCACTAATACACAAATAAACCATGTACACTTATTAAGCAGTACTTATCCTAGTGCCAGTGATTTTGCCCTCAAACTATTAGATTGTTTGAGATTATTATACCATGGTGTGAAGAGTTAAAACTGAAACTGTTTAGTGATTTAACAGCCTTAAGGGAATCCGCTGCCATTCTAATGAGGGCCTGCATATATGCTCGACTCCTATACTTAGTGATGCCTAGATTAATGCTGAGTAGCATTTGTCCCTTCCTGATTCCCATGGTTGCTGAGTAGCTGATATGAAACTATGAATGTGTCTCCTTTCAATTAATAAAGGAATTATGTGCTTATGGTTAAAAAGAGTAAATGTATCCCCAGTATTATTATAAGTAATATCTGTTCCTGCTTATTTTTTTAATAATAAATGTGCCCCCTTAGTTATAATTAATAATTATAGTGTCATCTTTATAATATTAAAATATATAAAGGGACATGTAGGGGTTCTCTGATAGCATATGAAGGAGGTATCTGACGACAAATAAAAAGTCATATGGAAGCTGGGTCTTATGGCATATTATGTGGGAGTACTGACTGCATATAAAGTGACATGTGGAGCAGGAGGAATGTCGTGAAGGGGTCTGATGTCACGAAGAGGTTCTGCCATGTCCCCTTTATTTACACCTTAGGCAGGATACAGCTTCACATGAAGGTTTTGCAGGTCAGGTTTTACAGGCTGTTCTTAAAACAGCAGTATAACATTCCAAGTTATGGTAATCACAAATAGTTCATATTCCAAACGGTTCCTAGCGTAAACCCAGACTTCCATCTATCGCCTGGCTACTTGCTGGCATCAGAAGCAGTAACCAGATATATAGACCTAATAACCAAAACAAAATTTTTAAAGACAGCAAACAAGGTGAAGTGTTTAGCCCAGCTGTGGCTTACCACAGACTCAGCTAAAACCCGGACTGGATTCCATCAGACCTGTTGCTGCTGTTCCAATCCTGCAAAAGCCTGCCATTCCACATTAACTTCATGTGGAATCATGCGGTCCCTGCCACAATATATATACAGTATACAATGGACATTTTAAATACAGTACACACTCTTGTATTGAGTCCTAACCGTTGGCTGACAATGTGTGATATAGCAAGCCTCTATATGAGTAATGATCATGAAAAGGGCATCCATGCAGTTTTATTTATTAGAGATGGCAACAACCAAATAATTCAACAACTTCTTGCTCACCTTACTGAAATTTGTTTTGACTAGAAACTACATTGTTTGCAATAAATGATTCTACTGCCAGATAAGGGGTCGACAACGGGGACTACTTGTGCCACAGCATTCATGATCCTTTACTTGGAGTGGTTGGAACATGAGTTTGTGTTCTGTCCAAAAAATGGTAGATACACCAACAATATATTTGGCTATGTGTCATAGATGACGTCCTAATTATTTGAAATGGAAAGAAGAATCTTTTTTTGGAATTCAGTCAGAAATTAAACAAAAACAGAACATGAATATTTGCCTAACCTTGGAGTTGCGTCAGGATAGTCAGACCTGACTCTTAAAATTGAAAAGAATGGATGTCTCTACACAGAGCTACTTCTTAAGTTAACAGCAACCAACAGCATATTACATTCCAAAAGCTCACAATTCGTACCTACAACCAAAGGTGTCCCCAAAGGGGAAATCTTAAGAATAAAATGAAATTGTTCAGAAACAAAGACTTTCCAAGAAAGAGCAACGTAATTAAGCAGAAGATTGGAAACCAGTGAATACAGTAAAATAATAATCAAACACATTTCAAGAATCTATGCCCAAACAAGAGATTCACTTCTTCACCTAAAAGCAATGAATGAAACCAAAGAAGAACCAGTAAGATTTATTGGCAAATTATGTAAAAACTGTAAGTATGTCATACACATTTTACAAAAACACTAGCCAGCTCTTGGCACAGATACAGATCTCAACAAAATATTAGTTCAAAAAGGTTTCAGTAACTGGAGACATTGCAAAATTCTCAGGGACATACAGATGTAGCCATGGTCATTGAAACTGCAAAGCAGCTGCACGTGCACTCCCGGCGCGCCTAGTCGCACCCGTGCCTTACTACACCACGACTCTTGGCACTTAAATGTAATGTTAATGGCCGCGGGTGTGACTAAGATGCACACGCACAACAGCGTGTGCGCATATCACAGAAAACGACTCACACTCGCGCCTAGACGCAGCCACGATGACCATGGCTACATCTGTATTGGGATCCTGTCACTTAGATCCCTTCAATAAAAAGTTATACTTTAGTAACCCAGGCTCTAATAAATGTGGGACTTGTAAAATGTGTCTTTATATGCAGAAAACCATTATATTTACAGATAAATACAGTAAACAATAGATAATAAAGGATTACATATATTGCAAAACACCCAACATTGGGGGTATCCAGTTACTTGCGATACGTTTTTGGGTGATAAAAACAGACTGATTTTGCTATTTTTGACGGATGGTCATAATTGTGGTATCCAATTAAAGGCCATTTATATCGTCTGATAACAAACTTGCAATCGTGCAATAACACATGGGATCCGGGACAAGTTCCCGATCCCATGTATTATTGCGACTCCGACGGTCATTTAACGTGAATTATGCTTCGGGTGCCTAAAAAACTCCTGCTTTTTACTCCCAATGTTTCATTGCACCTAATTGGATACCCCCATTGTACTGTATATTGTGTGAAATGTTCTAGTAACTAAAACAAATGTGAGCAAACTACAGTAGGAAACCATTGAAAACAAGAATTCTAGAACAAGTGGGGAATAGCCACAATGCTAAACAAGGCTCAACACAACATTTTAGACCACTTACATCAATTGGCAGACATTTCATGAGATTTCATGACTGTGATCCCACATGCATAAAAGTTTATGGCAGGGGTGGGGAACCTTTGGCCCTCCAGCTGTTGGTGAACTACACATCCCAGCATGCCTTGCTACAGTTTTGCTATTTGGCCATGCTAAAACTGTTGCAGGGCATGCTGGGATGTGTAGTTCAACAACAGCTGGAGGGCCGAAGGTTCCCCATCCCTGGTTTATGACATTTAGAGACTACAAATAGGAATAAGAGGAGGACATTGAACTTTTTAGAAAAGAGACTAGAATTATCTTATCTACTCAATAGTCATAAAAATTCTCAGGTTTTTACAATACTATTAAAATCCACATTTATAGACCTCTCATAATAAGCTACCATAATTCTCATTCACACATATATCTCCATTTTCCTCTTTATACAGCATATGAATGGAACAATACCTATTTGCTTTTTATTATTGGTTATTTATGAATATGTACAGTATATCCCCGTCTATGATATTTATTCTATGACTTCAATAATTGTTTATGAAAAATCTTCAGTGATACTTTTTACTTACATATTTTGGCTAACATTCACACATACACCTCATCCTCATTTGTCACACAATATCTCCCACTTCATACATAACAGTATATCATTTTAATATATTTTTGTAAACACTATATCCTACAAACTTTTATATACAGTATATTCACAATTTTTGGTTAACTCAAATGATTTAAAAGTAAAATTTCATACATGCTTTGCAACACTTCCTTCTTCCTCTGTTACACACTAATAACTATTCATCACCATGTCATTCACTCAGTGATTATAAATATATGAACAAACTATTGGCCTGATTCATTTTGGATCGCAATACGCAATCCAACCACAAAATCTGCTAAGAGGATGCGGACGCATGCGCAGGGCCCGTCCTGCGCATGAGACGTAGATGGAGCATTGCGGGGGTAGCAATGAAGAAATGATGGCGGCACCAGTCAAACGGTGTGCGTGACGAGGGTGTGATCGGGGTGGCTGCGTGTCGACACACGCAGCTGCTGTGATCACAAAAATGACGGCAGGGGTGGCAAAATGGCACAAAAATGGCAGCAGGCAAAATGGTAGCAGGAGGCTACCCCATTTGTAAGCGATCACACTGAAATTGCGGTGCGACCGCAATTTCAGCATGATCAAGAGGGGGGTTGGGCCGGTAGCATGCTGGGAGGCCTTGACCTGTGATTGGCGGCCCCAGCATGCGATCCAAAGGATTGCAAATTCTGCTACTTAGCAGATTTTGCAATCATTACTGAATCAGGTCCTACTGTATATATCAGTTTAACATATCTATATAATATTCATCTTTAATTAACAAAAATGAATGAGTATATATGTGTGTGTGTGTGTGTGTGTGTGTGTGTGTGTGTGTGTGTGTGTGTGTGTGTGTGTGTGTGTGTGTGTGTAGTATTAGTGTAATTGGCCCTTGGGGTTGTTATAACACCCCTATTTATTGTGACAGAATGACCTAATGTCAAATAAAATCTTGTTTAGGAAAACAAACAATATGTTCCAATACACAAAATGTATTAAAATTTATAAAAGATCATCTGATACTGTATTGATATAACTGTCCATAAAACATTTCAACCACCACTAACAAATATTTATTTTGCAAACTCCTCCTTCAAGGATTGTAAGTTGGAGGTCAGACCACAACAAATTTGATAAAGGGTTATAGATGTGCTGTGAGCCAATATATATATATATATATATATATATATATATATATATATATATATATATATATATATATGTACAAAATAGAAGTAATCAGCGCCTAATAATGCCCAGAAAATGACGGTGGGTACATAGAATGAAATTTAGTGAAACAAATGGGACAAGCACTTATCTCAGATAGGAATCTTCGGTCCTCAGACCAATATCATCACAGTGATATGCAAAAGAGAAAAAGAAACAACCAATAGTGTGTACCGATTAAACCTATATGTACTTATAGCATTTTTCTACTTAATGAGTGTTAATTGGAAACGCTCCCAGAATATAACACTCCACAATGTAGTAGAAAGATAATTTTTCACATTTAATTAAGTACATAAAATATATCCACGGTTTAAAACGAGCAGGTATCGCACGTACAAGAAACAAATGATATAAAAGCTTATCTGTCCATAAATTTAGGGTCCAGGATATCGCCCTTCACATTTACTTTAGTACATAAATTAAACCACGGTTTAAAACGAGCAGGTATCACACTTACAAGAAACAATTGATATAAAAGCTTATCTGTCCATCAAAAGAGGGTCCAGGGTAACTTCCGACGCGTTTCGTCCCAATGCAAAGGACTTCATTAAGGGGATAATGTCCCAGAGGCATTTAGATGTATTTATACCTCTGGCACTTAAGATGGTGGAGACATGTGGAACAAACAACATGACCTCACTTCCTGTCATCAGCTGACAGGAAGTGATTAGCAATATGGAACAAACAACATAACCTCACTTCCTGTCATCAGTTGACAGGAAGTGATTAGCAATATGGAACAAACAACATGACCTCACCTCCTGTCATCAGCTGACAGGAAGTGATTAGCAATGTGAAACAAACAACATGACCTCACTTCCTGTCATCAGCTGACAGGAAGTGATTAGCAATATATACAAAAACTCTTTAATTTGTAATGGAGAGTAGAGAAAAATAGAAAATGGGGGTTATAGCTTAATTGAAAAATGTCAATCTACTGTTAAAACGCATTTGTGATATGTAATTGACGTCACTTCCAGCCCCGGAAGCAGCGAATGTGTTAAAACCAATATAAGTGCAACAATGGAGTAACATAAGTATATGGCTACTAGTGTCTTAACATATAAACAGGCTTTAGCTAAAAGGAAGTCAGCCAGGGATCACATTTCCGAGCGCTCTTGTGCGCTATGCACTGCTGACCCGCACACCGTGCTTCCTGTCAGCTCAATGGAACGCACTTCCTGTAGGTCATATATATATAACCAATAGACAGGTACAGGTGCGCTGGTAGCTCTTAAATGAAAGACAATCCACAGATCAACAATCCGGGCTTTAAGCACTGGTAGCCTTTAAATACCGCAGCACATCTCTTCTAAGGAAACTCCGGACTTCAGGAGTAAGACTTTCTACAAACAAGAATGGGGAGAGAGTGCGCTCATAGTGCAAATCAGTTTTTATTAGATAAAACAATATTACAGGGTCAGTCCAACACAGATGATAAAAAGACTCGTACCCTGATCACCCACGCTGTGGGCTGATAACCACTGCAATCACCTTCCACTGTTCGGGACCATACACCACGCTGCCGGCCGTGTAAATAGCCGAGACCCGTCAGGACACCATGCAGGGGGATTGGTCGAGGCAGGCAGTACACTCGCAGAGAGGGATCGTCTGGCAAGCCACGCCCCCAATGCGTTTTGTGTATCACTTCGTCAGGAGTGAACAATACAGAAGAGCTGAAGGCCGCTATTGAAGCATCCTTGTTTTCCATAACACCTCAGCAGTGCCACAGGCAGCGCTGCAAGTGGGCGGGTACGGGTGGTTACGGAGTACCCTTAAGAATTTAGCCGTGGGTATGCCATACCCAAGCCGCCGGGCCACCGATCCCTCCCTCCCCTGCTGCTGCTCACCGCGCCGCTGCTACCTTCAATTCGGCACCAGCCGTGATCAGGGGTCGGCGCCTTATTGAAGGTAGACACTGAGGGGCAGGAGAGGCGCAGGCTGCGCTCTCCTCCACATGCACCTAGGAAGCAGCAGCGAGGTAAGCAGCAGGAAAAGTGGGGGCATGTGTACCTGGCACTGGGGGCATATCTGGCACTGGGGGCATATTTGTATCTGGCACTGGGGGCATATCTGGCACTGGGGGCATATCTGGCACTGGGGACATATCTGGCACTGAAGGGCATTTCTGTATCTGGCACTGGGGGCATCTCTGTATCTGGCACTGGGGGCATATTTGGCACTGGGAGGCATTTCTGTATCTGGCACTGGGCGCATCTCTGTATCTGGCACTGGGGGCATATCTCTGTATCTGGCACTGGGGGCATATCTGGCACTGGGGGCATTTCTGTATCTGGCACTGGGGGCATCTCTGTATCTGGCACTGGGGGCATATCTGGCCCTGGGGGCATCTCTGTATCTGGCACTAGGGGCATATCTGGCACTGAAGGGCATCTCTGTATCTGGCACTGGGGGCATATTTGGCACTGGGAGCATCTCTGTATCTGGCACTGGGGGGCATATCTGTATCTGGCACTGGGGGGCATATCTGGCACTGAGGACATATCTGGTACTGAAGGGCATTTCTGTATCTGGCACTGGGGGCATCTCTGTATCTGGCACTGGGGGAATATTTGGCACTGGGGGGCATTTTTGTATCTGGCACTGGGGGCATCTCTGTATCTGGCACTGGGGGCATATCTGGCACTGGGGGGGCATTTCTGTATCTGGCACTGGGGGAATCTCTGTATCTGGCACTGGGGACATATCTGGCACTGGGGGGCATTTCTGTATCTGGCACTGGGGGCATATCTGGCACTGGGGGGCATTTCTGTATCTGGCACTGGGGGCATCTCAGTATCTGGCACTGGGGGCATATCTGGCACTGGGGGGGACATGTGTATCTGGCACTGAGGGCATTTCTGTATCCGGCACTGGGGGCATATCTGGCACTGCGGGGACATGTGTATCTGGCATTGGGGTCATATTTGGCACTGCAGGGACATGTGTATCTGGCACTGGGGGCATATCTGGCACTGTGGGGACATGTGTATCTGGCACTGGGGGCATATCTTGCACTGTGGGGACATGTGTATCTGCCTCTGGGGGCATATATGGCACTGCGGGGACATGTGTATCTGGCACTGGGGGCATATCTGGCACTGTGGAGATGTGTATCTGGCACTTGGGGCATTTCTGTATCTGGCACGGGGGGCATATATGTATCTGGCACTAGGGGCATATCTGGCACTGTGGGGGCATTTCTGTATCTGGCACTGGGGGGCAATGTATATCTGACACAGTGGGGGCATTTGTGTATCTGGCAATAGGAGGCAATGTATATTTGACACAGTGGGGGCATTTGTGTATCTGGCACTGTGAGGCAATGTATATCTGGCACTCTGGGAGCATTTGTGTATCTGGCACTGTGGGGCAATGTGCATCTGGCACTGTGGGGCAATGTGTCTCTGGCACTGTGAGGCAATGTATATCTGGCACTCTGGGGGCATTTGTGTATCTGGCACTGTGGGGCAATGTGTATCTGGCACTGTGGGGCAATGTATATCTGGCATTGTGGGGCAATGTGTATCTGGCACTGTGGGGCAACATGTATCTGGCACTATTGGGGTCATATGTGTATCTGCCCCGTCCCCATATGTGTATCATGCCCCCATTTTCATTGGCCACACCCCATGTGGCATTTGGCCACACCAATTTTTTGGGCGCGTGCCCACAGTAACTGTAAAACATTTTTTCTGCTTGAACCACTGGCCACAGGCTGATAGAATCCATGCCACGCTGCATTGAGGCAGTAGTTTATGCAAAAGGGGCCCAAGCCAAGTACTGAGTACATATGCATGATTATACTTTTCAGAGGGCTGACATTTCTGTATTTAAAATCATTTTTTTATTGATTTTATGTAATATTCTAATTATCTGAGATTTTTATTTGTTATAATTTTGATGATTGTGGTTTACAGCTTAAGAAAACCCCAAGTTTTCTTAAGCTGTAAACCACAATCATCAAAATTATAACAAATAAAGGCTTGGAATATCTCACTTTGCATGTAATGTGTCTATATACAGTAATATATTAGTTTCATCTTTTATGTTGAATTACTGAAACAAATGAACTTTTGCATGATATTCTAAATTTCTGAGTTTCACCTGTATGTATGTATGTATGTATATATATATATATATATATATATATACACACTGCTCAAAAAAATAAAGGGGACACTAAAATAACACATCCTAGATCTGAATGACTGAAATATTCTTATTAAATACTTTGTTCTTTACATAGTTGAATGTGCTGACAACAAAATCACACAAAAATTATCAATGGAAATCAAATTTATTAACCCATAGAGGTCTGGATTTGGAGTCACCCTCAAAATTAAAGTGGAAAAACACACTACAGGCTGATCCAACTTTGATGTAATGTCCTTAAAACAAGTCAAAATGAGACTCAGTAGAGTGTGTGGCCTCCACGTGCCTGAATGACCTCCCTACAATGCCTGGGCATGCTCCTGATGAGGTGGCAGATGGTCTCCTGAGGGATCAGCTCACAGACCTGGACTAAAGCATCCGCCAACTCCTGGACAGTCTGTGGTGCAACGTAGCGTTGGTGGATGGAGCGAGACATGATGTCCCAGATGTGCTCAATTGGATTCAGGTCTGGGGAACGGGTGGGCCAGTCCATAGCATCAATGCCTTCATCTTGCAGGAACTGCTGACACACTCCAGCCACATGAGGTCTAGCATTATCTTGCATTAGGAGGAACCCAGGGCCAACCGCACCAGCATATGGTCTCACAAGGGGTCTGAGGATCTCATCTCGGTACCTAATGGCAGTCAGGCTACCTCTGGCGAGCACATGGAGGGCTGTGCGGCCCCATGGAGGCAATGTATATTTGACACAGTTGGGGCATTTGTGTATCTGGCACTGTGAGGCAATGTATATCTGGCACTCTGGGAGCATTTGTGTATCTGGCACTGTGGGGCAATGTGTATCTGGCACTGTGGGGCAATGTGTCTCTGGCACTGTGAGGCAATGTATATCTGGCACTCTGGGGGCATTTGTGTATCTGGCACTATGGGGCAATGTGTATCTGGCACTGTGGGGCAATGTATATCTGGCATTGTGGGGCAATGTGTATCTGGCACTGTGGGGCAACATGTATCTGGCACTATTGGGGTCATATGTGTATCTGCCCCGTCCCCATATGTGTATCATGCCCCCATTTTTATTGGCCACACCCCATGTGGCATTTGGCCACACCAATTTTTTGGGCGCGTGCCCACAGTAACTGTAAGACATTTTTTCTGCTTGCACCACTGGCCACAGGCTGATAGAATCCATGCCACGCTGCATTGAGGCAGTAGTTTATGCAAAAGGGGCCCAAGCCAAGTACTGAGTACATATGCATGATTATACTTTTCAGAGGGCTGACATTTCTGTATTTAAAATCATTTTTTTATTGATTTTATGTAATATTCTAATTATCTGAGATTTTTATTTGTTATAATTTTGATGATTGTGGTTTACAGCTTAAGAAAACCCCAAGTTTTCTTAAGCTGTAAACCACAATCATCAAAATTATAACAAATAAAGGCTTGAAATATCTCACTTTGCATGTAATGTGTCTATATACAGTAATATATTAGTTTCATCTTTTATGTTGAATTACTGAAACAAATGAACTTTTGCATGATATTCTAAATTTCTGAGTTTCACCTGTATGTATGTATGTATATATATATATATATATATATATATATATATATATATATATACACTGCTCAAAAAAATAAAGGGGACACTAAAATAACACATCCTAGATCTGAATGACTGAAATATTCTTATTAAATACTTTGTTCTTTACATAGTTGAATGTGCTGACAACAAAATCACACAAAAATTATCAATGGAAATCAAATTTATTAACCCATAGAGGTCTGGATTTGGAGTCACCCTCAAAATTAAAGTGGAAAAACACACTACAGGCTGATCCAACTTTGATGTAATGTCCTTAAAACAAGTCAAAATGAGACTCAGTAGAGTGTGTGGCCTCCACGTGCCTGAATGACCTCCCTACAATGCACGGGCATGCTCCTGATGACGTGGCAGATGGTCTCCTGAGGGATCTCCTCACAGACCTGGACTAAAGCATCCGCCAACTCCTGGACAGTCTGTGGTGCAACGTAGCGTTGGTGGATGGAGCGAGACATGATGTCCCAGATGTGCTCAATTGGATTCAGGTCTGGGGAACGGGTGGGCCAGTCCATAGCATCAATGCCTTCATCTTGCAGGAACTGCTGACACACTCCAGCCACATGAGGTCTAGCATTGTCTTGCATTAGGAGGAACCCAGGGCCAACCGCACCAGCATATGGTCTCACAAGGGGTCTGAGGATCTCATCTCGGTACCTAATGGCAGTCAGGCTACCTCTGGCGAGCACATGTAGGGCTGTGCGGCCCCACAAAGAAATGCCACCCCACACCATTACTGACCCACTGCCAAACCGGTCATGCTGGAGGATGTTGCAGGCAGCAGAACGTTCTCCTTGGCGTCTCCAGACTCTGTCACGTCTGTCACATGTGCTCAGTGAGAACCTGCTTTCATCTGTGAAGGTCACAGGGCACCAGTGGCGAATTTGCCAATCTTGGTGTTCTCTGGCAAATGCCAAACGTCCTGCACAGTGTTGGGCTGTAAGCACAACCCCACCTGTGGACGTCGGGCCCTCATACCACCCTCATAGAGTCTGTTTCTGATCGTTTGAGTAGACACATGCACATTTGTGGCTTGCTGGAGGTCATTTTGCAGGGCTCTGGCAGTGCTCCTCCTGTTCCTCCTTGCACAAAGGCGGAGATAGCGGTCCTGCTGCTGGGTTGTTGCCCTCCTACGGCCTCCTCCACATCTCCTTATGTACTGGCCTGTCTCCTGGTAGCACCTCCATGCTCTGGACACTACGCTGATAGACACAGCAAACCTTCTTGCCACAGCTCGCATTGATGTGCCATCCTGGATGAGCTGCACTACCTGAGCCACTTGTGTGGGTTGTAGGGAGGTCATACAGGCACGTGGAGGCCACACACACTACTGAGCCTCATTTTGACTTGTTTTAAGGACATTACATCAAAGTTGGATCAGTATGTAGTGTGTTTTTCCACTTTAATTTTGAGGGTGACTCCAAATCCAGACCTCCATGGGTTAAT
Source organism: Pseudophryne corroboree (assembly GCF_028390025.1). Classification (NCBI taxonomy): domain Eukaryota; kingdom Metazoa; phylum Chordata; class Amphibia; order Anura; family Myobatrachidae; genus Pseudophryne; species Pseudophryne corroboree. The sequence continues at coordinate 802,960,568 of NC_086445.1, forward strand.
AAAATTGATGTCCATTGATAATTTTGGTGTGATTTTGTTGTCAGCACATTCAACTATGTAAAGAACAAAGTATTCAATAAGAATGTTTCATTCATTCAGATCTAGGATGTGTTATTTTAGTGTTCCCACAAATGACGTCATCTCCCCCCGTCCATTGCCGTGGTAACCTAAACAAAAACAATATCGTGAAATAAAAACAGCAGCAGCAAGGAGTTTCACACAGGCACAGTACAGAAAAATACCTTAAATACCTTAAATAGCTTAAATAAACATCGATACATAAAAAATGCTATATACTCAAATTACTGCAGACCAGTATATTGGTATATGTGAGACACCATTGAAAAAACAATACATTAGATGAATGCGTGCAAACCAAGATTGTCATTGAGACCACGGGGTGTAAGGGTTCCTAGTCTAAAGATCCAACTAGATTCACATTTAAGTAATTTCAATGAGCGATTACCTCCTCCAGCAACGATGGTGGAACATGATCGATGATCATGTATCTGAGATTGGCCATGCTGTGACCGGCCTCCGCAAAGTGCCGCGCCACAGGATGGTCACTTCTACCGGAGTAAATGGCAGCGCGAATGGTGAAACGATGTCCCGCCATGCGCTCCCGCAATGTTCTATCGGTTTTACCGACATAAACAAGTCCACATGGACATCTGATAATGTACACAATAAATTTGGTAGTGCAAGTCACTTTGTGTCTGATAAAGAACTTATTTCCACTGTATGGATGACAAAAACTGTCACCAGCTATAAGATATTGACAAGTGACACAATTGATGCACTTATAGCATCCATTGCGTCGACTCAAAAAATGCTGTGAGCTGGTAGTGTTTGACATGTTAGTGACATCTGACCTTACAACCCAGTCTCGAATATTCCAGCCCCTAGTATAGCATGGCATGAGTCTCCTATCTCCAAGATTCAAATCCTGATCTGTACTAACTATTGGCCACAATTGTTTAGATACTGATTTAATTGAGTTGCTACAGACATTAAAGTGGTTGACCCATGGTATACGCTTATCTAAGATATTTCCCCTGTTGGTATGTAATAAATCACTCCGGACTTTACCTAAAGCTTTCTCTTATTAAATGTGGTAAGGAATATCCCCTAGACAAGAATTTACTACTCATGTTATCAATTTGGGCACACGCATCCTTCCTATTACTGCAAATGCAGCAGGCTCTGAGAAACTGTGAATAAGGGAGTCCATATTTCAGGGGTTTTGGATGAAAACTAGTTGAATGTAACAACGTATTTCTATCAGTATTCTTGGTATATAGATTAGTAGAAATCTGCTGATTCTCAAGTTTTACCATAACATCAAGAAAATTAATGGAACTGTAACTCACATCACAAGAAAATTTAACGGGACTATCAGACCCGTTGTGTTCCCCAATAAATGATATCAACTGATCCTTGGTTCCGGTCCAAATCATAAATAAATCATCTATATATCTAACGTAAAAAAACATAATTGTCTGAATATTGGTATTGCTGAAAAAAATATCCTGTTCTGCCCGGAACATGTATGAATTAGCGTACGATGGGGCCACATTGGACCCCATCGCACAACCGGACACCTGCAGATAAAACTGCCCATCAAAAATGAAAAAATTGCATGTTATTTACTGTGTGCTGCCGATACTATTTGCTGTCTACTTGGACTCCTGGCTGGGGAAGTTCTACGGCTGGCACCAGGACCATCATTTCATAAAAGGTGTGCTGCCCTACAGACTATGTTTTATATATATATATATATATATATATATACACACAGTATACGAATACATAAAATCTAAAAAAACAAAAACCAATGTGCTTATAGTTATGTACTAACCTATTAACAGGTAGTCTGTCATGCTCAGCATGAAGCACCACCTCCTACTATTTTATTAGAAACAACTTATATTCAGTTGTCTTAAATTCTTTTTAAAACTGAGGCTATTTCATGTACAATAGCGTGCAAAATCATCTACCTAATAAGGGATGAGATTTGAACTAACTAAAAAAAATAAACATGAAACACCACAATTGCTTATAAAGAACATTATATGGAATCATGGATGGAATATAAGTGGCTAATTAATTTATGAACGAAAATAAGTCACTATACATGTTCCATAAATATTTTATTACAAATTAGCTGTTTTTGAATTAACTATAACCACTTTAAAGTAGTAATACAGCAGCTATAACTATCCGGGGTTTAAATATTAGAACATATGCATGTGTTATAACTCAGCGGCATTATGGAGCAACTGCCTCACAGCATTGAGGTCCTGGGTTTGGTTTCCACTACATCCCTAACCGTGTGGAGTTTGTATATTCTGCCCATGCATGTCTGGGTTTCCTCCGGGCACTCTGGTTTCTTCTCACTATCCAAAAACATACTGGTAGGTTAACTTTCTCCTGACAAAATTAACCCTATTGTGCATGTGGTAGGGAACATATATTTTAAGCTCCACTTGGACTGATTACAGCAATCCACTGGGACTGATGTAAAAAGACAATATTCTATGCAAAGCACCATGGAATATGTGTGCACTATAAAAATAACTGGTAATAAATATATACAGTGGGGATCGAAAGTTTGGGCACCCCAGGCAAAAATTCATTTTAATGTGCAAAAAGAAGCCAAGGAAAGATGGAAAAATCTCCAAAAGGCATCAAATTACAGATTAGACATTCTTATAACATGTCAAAAAAAGTTTGATTTTATTTCCATCATTTACACTATCAAAAGAACAGAAAACAAAAAATGGCGTCTGCAAAAGTTTGGCCACCCTGCAGAGTTAATACCTTGTACTGACCCCTTTGGCAAGAGTCTTTCAATTCTTGTTTGAGGTATCTACGCCCATTCTTACTTACAAAAGTCTTCCAGTTCTTTGAGATTCCTGGGCTGTCTGTGACGCACTGCTCTTTTAAGGTCTATCCATAGATTTTCAATTATGTTGAGGTCAGGAGATTGTGAAGGCCATGGCAAAACCTTCACTTTACGCCTCTTGATGTAATCCACCGTGGATTTTGAGGTGTGTTTAGGATCATTATCCATTTGTAGAAGCCAGCCTCTCTTTAACTTCAGCTTTTTCACACATGGCATCAAGTTAGCGTCCAAAATTTGCTGGAATCTTATTGAATCCATTTTTCCTTCTACTCGTGAAATGTTCCCTGTGCCACTGGCTGCAATACAACCCCAAAGCATGATTGATCCACCCCCATGCTTAACAGTAGGACAGAGGTTCTTTTCATTAAATTCTGTGCCCTTCCTTCTCCAAACGTACCTTTGCTCATTCCGGCCAAAAAGTTCTATTTTAACCTCATCGGTCCACATCACTTTATTCCAAAATGCATCAGGCTTGTCTATATGTTCATTTGCAAACTTCAAACGCTGATTTTTGTGGTGAGGACGTAGAAGAGGTTTTCTTCTGATGACTCTTCCATGAAGACCATATTTGTACAAGTATCTCTTTATAGTGGAATAGTGTACCACAACTCCAGTGTCTGCCAGATCTTCCTGGAGGGATCGTGCAGTCAAACGTGGATTTTGACTTGCTTTTCTCACAATCCTGCGAGCTGTTCTGTCTGATATTTTTCTTGGTCTTACAGATCTTGCTTTACCTTCCACTGTTCCTGATGACTGCCATTTCTTAATTACATTCCGAACAGGGGATATGGGCATCTGATAACGCTTTGCTATTTTCTTATAGCCTTCTCCTGCTTTGTGAGCGTCAACTATTCTCAGTTTCAGTGTTCTACACAACTGCTTAGAGGAACCCATGGTGCTGATTATTGGAGCAAGGTCAGATGAGTCTGGGCTATTAAAACCTTTGAGATTGACATCACCTGGTCTTTCCAGACGATGATTGAGAACAATCCATGACACTGCCAGGTCTCAGCTGTCTGGCTACAAAAAGCGTTTACAAGCTGTGATACTTGCCAAAGGGGGCAGTACAAGGTATTAACTCTGCAGGGTGGCCAAACTTTTGCAGACGCCATTTTTTGTTTTCTGTTCTTTTGATAGTGTAAATGATGGAAATAAAATCAAACTTTTTTTGACATGTTATAAGAATGTCTAATCTGTAATTTGATGCCTTTTGGAGATTTTTCCATCTTTTCTTGCCTTCTTTTTGCAGATTAAAATTCATTTTTGCCTGGGGTGCCCAAACTTTCGATCCCCACTGTATAATCCTACACAGTTAATCAGATAACTTTCAATTGTTCGCAAGGTTTTGCTGGCCACTGGATTGTGGTTAAGAGACAATTTGTTTAAATATATATTTTTGCACATCTCAGTTTAAGGTAATTATATTCAGTGGCGACTCCTACAATTTTTAGGTAGGGGGGCTGCCACTAACCATGTCGGAGATGAGATGAGCGAGGCAGCCCAAGCCAACCAGGGCCAGTATTTACTAAAAATCTGAGTTTGTCCGATTTGTGTTTTTTTTTTCTAAATCCCAATCTGGGAATTCACTAAGCACAAATCTCAGCAGTGTTTGGACTATTCGTAATGGTTTGAATGCCAACGTTCAGAAATACGAATGAATAGACCATCGGTCAAACGCGGCTGTTATTACATAGAATACGGGAATTCACTATTCATTCGTATTTGGGTGTTAGTCTCTTAGTGCTCAAATGCGGTCGTATTTTTTTGCGATTTGTTAAAAAAAGCGGCAAAAAATAGACCTGCTTTTTTCAGGCGTGTTTACATGTGTTGCAAATAAAAAATCACTCACACCTGAATTAGGATGCCTATAAAAGGATGTTAGGCCCATTTCAATACACCTACACTCAGAAATGGCAGCAGGACTGTGGGCCAGTGATCTTTTGTGTGCTGTGGGATTCCTCAGACTCAGACATTAGCCTGTAAGTACCCAGGGCCAAGAAACTGAACATGGTCAGCAGGTTGTACAGGTTCCGTGGAGGCTGCGCAGGCCTCGTTTTTTTAGGGAGCGTTTAAACTTGAACGCATTGTCCGATGATAAGGTCATACAGATGTTCTGTCTAAATCGTAACAACATTTTCCGTCTGTATGACCTTGTCAAACTGGGCCTAGACCCTGAGACAGCACGCTCTCGCTCTGTCTCAGGCCTGCACAAACTCCTGGCTGTGTTGCACTTTCTAGCTACTGGCAGCTTTCAGGCTGTGTCTGGGGATGTCATAGGAATCTCACAGCCCTCATTTTCCAGAATCTTAACACAGGTGATGTATACCTAACTACCTCTTCTGTTTTTTGTTTGTTTTAATTTCTCGATGGCCAGTTCTGTCCTAAAATCTCATGTTTATTGTTATTTAAAATATATACACAGGTGTTGGCTGTTTTGCAGCCCCACATCGAGGCCTCAATCTGCTTCCCTACCCAGGAATCTCAGTGGCATGCCGTCAGGGTAGATTTCTATGAGCTTGCTGGCATGCCCAATGTGCTTGGAGCCATAGATTGCACACACATTCAGCTGAGACCACCTAGGGGCAGGCAGCACATATATACTACTCGCCATTTCGAACACTCCACAAATGTGCAGGTGGTTATTGATGCAAATCTCAAAATAATGAGTGTTGTAGCTGGTTACCCTGGGGGCTGCCATGACTCCTTCATCCTCAGTCAGTCATCCCTTTTTGATAAGTTTGAGGACGGACAAATGCCAGATGGATGGCTGCTGGGTATGTAATTTGATATGTGTAGGCCTGCGTATACTTTGTCCAAATACAGGTGCAGATGTATTAACCTGTAGAAGGCATAAGGAAGTGAGAAACCAGTGATCTGTGCAAGGTGATAAAGGTACCAGCCAATCAGCTCCAATATGTAAATGAACATTTAGGAACAGATTGTCTGCTGCCTTTATTACCTTGCACATATCACTGGTTTATCACTTCCTTATGCCTTCTACAGGTTAGTACATCTGCCCCACAGTGTGTTACTTATGTGTTGCTGTATCTTAACATGAATCACGTTACTATATCTGTCTTTTAGGTGATGGAGGATATGGCTGTTTCTCTTGGCTTCTAACTCCACTGTCCCGACCTGATACCCCTGCTGAACACAATTACAATCATGCACATAAGTCCACGCGGAATGTGATAGAAAGATGTTTTGGTGTGCTGAAATCTAGGTTTCGGTGTCTGGATAAGTCTGGTGGCCTTTTGTTGTATAGCCCCTCCAAGGTAACTCAAATTGTGTTCTGCTGCTGCTTTCTTCATAACATGTGTTTGCAACAACATCTCCCACATGTTGAGGAGGAGGAGGAGGAGGAGGAGGAGGAAGAAAGCAGCCAGCAAGCAGAGGAATTAGAGACATCTGGTGATACTTGGAGTACAGATGTAGGGAGGCAGGTTAGGCAAGAGCTCATCACTCGCTATTTCTAAGGTAAGTTTGGTTTGCTTATTTCATTTGTTGTGTAATCATAAATAGATGTTTTACCATTTTTATTGGCAAAACCATTACTCAGAATGTGTCTGTCTCCTTGACACATACAAACATACCCTCGCTTTATGCAAAACAAATGTCGCATGTGTATTGTGTGTATTTTTAAAGTCAAAACAAAAGATTATGAGTGGCATGCATTAAGTCTGGATAAATGATCGTAAACTTGCAGTGCTAATTTATTACAAGCCCACATAATCCATTTAGTATTTCACTTTATCATTGTGTGTAACGTCCTAATGCACAGGTTCACAAACTCGGCCCTCAGGACCACACACAGTGCATGTTTTTCACGTAACCCAGTAGAAGCACAGGTGTATGAATTACTCACAGACATATGTTAAAAGGTTCACAGGTGGAGCTAATTATGTCACTTGTGATTCTGTGAGTAGACCTGCAAAACATGCACTGTGTGGGGTCCTGAGGGCCGAGTTTGAGAACCTGTGTTCCCAAAAAACACTCCTCAACATATAATATGTTAGCCTTCAGAAATACATGTGTCCCTATGTGTGATGCTCCATCATATTTAAGAGACACAAACTTACTGTAATCAGGAATAATTTATTTCCTAATGTTTGATGCAGTAAACTTGATGATGTGTAAGTAAATACACAGTTTGCCACATATATACATTATTATACACATTCTTTGTTTTTTGGTTAAAAAGTTCTTATTTGTTGGTTTCTGCATCATGTGTAATAACATTCTTACTAATTTTTAACACACACAAACATGTCCCAACAATACTGACATTCATTTTGTCAATGTTTTGTTAAAAATTCAATGCCAACATATTAAAAGTTTTTTACGCAACTCAATTGTGTTCTTCTTGTAATGTTGTATAGAGAAGAAAGGTAAAATAGTTAACAATAACATTGTAATTTGGATTGTCTGCAGGAAAAGAGAATGATTGGAATCTAGAAAGAGTAATGATTATAAAAAAATCAATTGGTCAGTTTACTTCCTGCTAAAGACATTCTGCCTGGCTGCCAGTTATTGTGTCTGCAGGAAAAGAGAATGATTTGAATCTAGAAAGAGTAATGATTAGAAAAAAATCAAGTGGTCAGTTTACTTCCTGCTAAAGACATTCTGCCTGGCTGCCAATTATTGTGTCTGCAGGAAAAGAGAATAATTGGAATCTAGAAAGAGTAATGATTAGAAAAAAAATCAAGTGGTCAGTTTACTTCCTGCTAAAGACATTCTGCCTGGCTGCCAATTATTGTGTCTGCAGGAAAGAGAATGATTGGAATCTAGAAAGAGTAATGATTAGAAAAAAATCAAGTGGTCAGTTTACTTCCTGCTAAAGACATTCTGCCTGGCTGCCAATTATTGTGTCTGCAGGAAAAGAGAATAATTGGAATCTAGAAAGAGTAATGATTAGAAAAAAAATCAAGTGGTCAGTTTACTTCCTGCTAAAGACATTCTGCCTGGCTGCCTATTATTGTGTCTGCAGGAAAAGAGAATGATTGGAATCTAGAAAGAGTAAGGATTAGAAAAAAGCAAGTGGTCAGTTTACTTCCTGCTAACATGTATGTGCGGCTCCATCAACATTTCCCTCCTCCAATACAAAAAAAAATGGTAAAGAATAAATGTGCGTACAAATTTTATGTTGTTGTTTGTACCACTTATAATTAATGATGTTGTAAAAATTGTCAAGGAGCTAAGTGTTATATATTTTGTCTAACATACACTTACTAACTATTTTGAGTTACTTATCACAAATGTCTAACTTGTATCATGTTCACGTTTTTTTGGTGGCTGCTTGTCCTGCCCTTTGCCTTTAGCACTGTCATGTTGTCGTGCTCTGGTGGAGCGTCTTGGTGGTGATGAGACTGGCGTGATATTTGGAGTAGTCGTACCAGAACTGCTGCTTGTTTGCTGTTGGTGCATGCATCTGAGTGTTTCATTCAGGTTAGTGAGGGTGGCATTTAGTTCACGTGTAGCAGCATTTTGATTGTCTACAATTTGGAATAAACTTTCATTAATCTTTTGATTGTTTTGAAAAATGTTCATATAACTTTGCTGTTGTCTGTGCTGTTCTTCCATTAGTCTGTACTGTTCTTCCATTATGCGTTGTAAGTTGCCCATGACCTGTGTAATGTCTGTACACATGAGTTCCATGGTATTGCTTATTCTGGTTGTTTGTTCATTTTGTCTACTCAGATTTCTTGATATTCTTCTGAGGTGAGATGGTAGGCTTGCAAACATTTGTGTCTGCCTATGCAGGCAATCTTCATTAGTGGCCTGCTGTCTAGCCCAAATGGACTAAAACACATGATCAGGGCCTTGTGTTACTGGTGTTGTTGGGCTGTGTTGTGGTGGTGGTGTGCTTTGCTGTGGTGGTGTACTCACAGGTGCTGGGGGGCTCATTCCTTGCCTTAATGTCTGCATTTCTAAGATGTTTGTCTCCTCCATGTCACTGTGTTGCTGTTGTTGCGGAGGGATGCTGTTCCCAGGACTAGAAGCTGAAATGTAAAAGAAATCTCCGTTAGCTATCCATATGTTTGAGAAATGTAAACAAATCACTACACATGGAACACATGTCATTCACTGTTGCTTTCAACTATTCTGCCTAGCAACAACATCACTCATAACTTAAATACATACATATGCCTGTTTGTGGAAAATGTGTCTGGTTACTTAATTGTGAAAGCAAACACTTTAGTTTAATTGTAGCTCACACATACTCTACCATAAAAACACATTGGAATCCATAATGTGTTACCTTATAGCTTTGATCAAACAAACATAGCAATGTTACCTCAAACACACATGTGAAATTTGGAAAAACAACCTTACTTTTTTCAATTAAAAAAACATGCTTTTTTTGTTGCAGCATCTTACACACAATGTCATACTGTATGGCTCAAGTGGACATACATATCTTTACTGGATGTGGACAAGGCCATTTAGCTAGGATTCCATTTCAGCTTTTACTTACTGCGGTAAGTATCTAAGTTTTTGATGTGTTTTGACTTAATGCGGTTCTGAAAAATTTTGATTACGTTCAGAAATTTTTTACATTTATTTCAGTTTGATACTCACAATCAAGATGAGGGGAGTGTGGATGACGTCTTGGAGGTGTGTCCAAAATTTGGAGTGGGGGGACAGAACATACGGACGATAATCTTCGTGGCGGGGTAGCCTGCTGTGGTTGGCCCGGGACATACGACCTTGCTTTCTTTTTGGCCACAAGTTTTTTGTGGTGATGTCTTACAGAAGTGCCACTTCTGCTGCTCCATACTTCTTTTGATGGACCTTTTAATGAAAGTGCAATTTTGTTATGGCCATTCCTTTACAAACATACCCTATACTACAATGGACACTTTACCTGCTTCCGCAGCATCATCATCATCAGATGTGATAGGAGTTACTGGCCGACGAGTAGTACTGCTTTTTTCAAACACTGTATAAAATAACAAATAAAAAATATTCATGCTATTGTGGATACATCCACCCATTATGCTTATAAACATTTATTCTTTAAGAAATGCTTGTTTAAAAAAAAAAAAAAAAAAAAACATAAGGACCGAAAACAAACAAAAAAAACCATAAAACAATAAACATTGTCCAATAGACATATGCACTATGGCAAAATCAACACAGGAAAACATGTACAGGAAACTGACATAGGCCACAAGTAAAAAAAAAAACCAAACCAAACCAAAAACACACACATCTTGATTTTGTATTGAAAGGAAAAATATTACAGATGCAATATATAAATTGCTCTGTGATGTGGCACTCCAAACACACATTACCACTATATGAGCCAAACCAAAATGTAGCAATATTTAAAAAATTATACTGCAGTGTGGTGTCGCGGTACAAATACAAGCTAAAAATTATCAATGAAATAGTGTTATTTTGTTTAAATATTTTACATTATCTAATAATGATATTACACATGTAAGTGGTTTCCAAACCACTTTCCACTACTCCAGCCTCTAACATGGCAACCACTGTTTTTTAAACATTGCACATGGATCACAAAAATATAAAACATAGTCACAATTTAAAATTAAAAAAACGCCCAAAAGGAAAACATTATTGCAGGACAATTCAGAGACACACCAAGTCCAAACTACACATGCAAAATATATTTCATAAAAACACATGACATACAATAAAGTAAGATGTTACATTGGCTTCTGTATAAAACATTAACCAAAACAATGTACTTGCTGACACACATTTAAAAAAAAAAATCATAGAATGTAAATGCAAATACACATGCTCACCATTCTTCCTGGGCCTATCTGAATCCCGGACATGGTTTGCAGAGACAACTTCAGGAGGTATTACACTCCGCATGGGCTCCTCATACTCCAGATATCTTGCAATATAGGGCTGCCCACCACCGGTTTTCCGAGCCAACTTGGCCTCCTTGGCCATTTTGGACTTGACACGTCGCTTTATGTCATAGTACCGTTTGCGGCACGTGTCCTCCGTCCGCTTGACCACCCCCTCCCTATTGACAGCAGCAACAACTTTCACCCATAACACCGTCTTCCTCCGTGTTGGCACCTTGGCAGACTCAGGGCCAAATAGCTGTCTCTGATACTTCATCAGCTCACGCACCAATGCCACATTTTCAGCAAAACTAAACTTTACATTCCGCCCAGTGTTAGTAGTGATGCGTGGCTGCGGAGCACTCTGACTGTCACTATCACTTGAGGCTGCTGCAGCAACCTCACCCACCTCCTCCACCTCACTAACACTCACCTCCTCCACCTGACCAACCTCCTCCCCCTCACTCACACCCTCCACCTCACCCACCTCTGAGTCACACATAATTGTGTGTCTAAACAGTTAACACAGAAAAAAAAATGACAAACAACACACTCCTCCACTACCACTACACAACTCACACACACACACACACACACACACACACACACACACACACAAACACTGACAAGGGACTATAAAGAAAAATAACTTGGACTAAAAATGAAACAAAACCACAAAATACAAGACAACAAGAATGACAAGACGACTTTCAAACACAATACCACACTCAGAAATCGCTACCAACACTCCTCACCAAACCACAAATTCACCTACCTCCACAGCACAACCTCCCTCCTCCTCACCACTAACTAAACCCACGAGGTGCGGACGGTTTGGGGCATATTTATATGGTTGCGCACAGACAGTCCTACCATCTGAAACACAACCAATCACGAATGGGGATGAAAATCGAAACTGAAAGTGAAAATGCGGCCGCGGAAAAAAAAAAACCCTGCCGCGTTTAACTTAGGGGAAAAACCAGCAAATACAACAAAAACACGTACGCAAACGACAATGACGGCCGTAAATGTGCCAAAAAAACCCGACTGGCATCGACATCGGAAAACACGAAAACCATAAAGTCGACTGCTTCGTAACTTTGCGTATATGGCTTCAAAAAGTTGCATGAAAATGCACCCGATACAGAACGAGTTTAAACACTACACAAACCGACTCAAACACGAATATTAGTAAATATTGGCCCAGGTCCTAGCATCTGTGCAATGGATCTGACAGGCGTCGGGATTGGTGCCTGCACATAACAGGCTGCTTCAGTGCACATGTGCAAACTCCCAGCTTCTTTGAACTGCATCGGCAGCAGCCTATAGAAGCCAGATTAGGCTGATGATCAGGCAGGAAATGGCTTCCTTCAGGAAGCCAGATCACTACTAATTGCAGCCCAGTTTGGCAGTCCCAGAGGCAAGAAACACCTCCCAATGGGACTGCCTATCCTGCCGGTGACTGGCAGCTAGGACTTCCATAGAAAGTCATTGCCAGTCACAGTGGGTGTAGTCTGTGAGCAAATGCAGTCACAAAGACTGCAACTGGCTCAACTCAGCTCACTGAAGTGGCTGATTTTATTGGGGGGGCTGCAGTCCTGCATCCCATAGTTAAAATCCGCCACTGATTATATCCATGAAATATACTTCTATGTAGCTGGTCCAATGACAAATACTGTATTTATACTATAAAAGTAATCATATTTGAGGATGTAGTCAGGATCCCGGAGGTCGGAATACCTATGCTGGGATCCCAACTGCCAGAATGTCGGCAGCGACGCCACAGCTATTTCCACTCCCTGGTGTCTACGACACCCATGGAGTGGGAATAGAACCTGTGGCAAGCGCAGAGAGCCACCAAGCCTGCAGAGTGGCGAGCGCAGCAAGCCCGCAAGGGGCTTCGTTGTGCTTGCCCCCCCTGTCGGCATTCTGGTGGTTGGGTTCCCAGTGTCGGTATTCTAACCGCCAGGATCCTGATCTCTGAGATCCCGTACCCAAACCCATATTTGGGGTAAGATCGAAACAACGCAATGCATTAAGCTTATAAAATAGACATCTCAAATCATTATTTTTCAGATATTCGCTGGTAGTTTATATTTTACTGTATATGGCATTTTTAAAAGTTATATTTTAATAATGTAACAAATCTTTTGTGCACCACACCACAGATAGCTTGCCTTTTCTTTCTCTTTCTTTCTTTCTTTCTTTCTTTCTTTCTTTCTTTCTTTCTTTCTTTCTTTCTTTCTTTCTTTCTACGTGTACGTTCCTCACAGCATGCCACAATGCTTTAAACTCTGTACATTGAGCACTATTGTCCCCAATAGGAAATTGTCTTTGTATACAGTAACTAAATAGCTCTGGGGAAGAAATGTCCTGGAAAACTCCAGCATATGCACTTTGATTTACAGGGATATGGATGAGAAATAGCAGAGCCTCAGTTACAGTAGCAAGACTTTACCTTTCTTAGAAATGAGACTTCCATCTCTAGAAACAGCTTTTTCTCAGGGCCCTTACGCACTGGCACTTAAACGCGACATCTGACTTCTGTTTTTAATGTAGTGTCAGCATGCAACTGGAAATAAAACCCACTCTATTAAGTAGAACCATACAATTTTGCTTTCTTTTTGTACTATCATAGGTTTGTGTTCCAGCAAGCTTTTGGACCCTGTATTCAAGGCACCACACATACAGTAATTGTTGCGTACATACACATTAGTGGTTAAAAAGAACAGTAACACTATTATTGCTTTTTTTCGACTCCTATCAATGACTCATTCATTCCAGTGGGTTATTTAATTCAACAGGGTGGTGAATTTTAAATAAAAATTATTTTGAAGTGAATGAGTTATTGAAATTGCTCCAGTAAGTGATTACTGTATATACCAGTGGTTCCCATACTAACAAACGATATGATATGATTTAAGGTGACTTATGCGTCTTTCAGATTACAAAAGCCAGGTCGAACCCAGGATTTTGTATATGGATCCAACCCGGCAGAGCCCCCTTTCAGACTTGCTACTGCACCCGGCTTGTTAGGTCAGTGATGTCACTGCGCACACATGCAGTGCAGACGCTTGGAGATGAGATCGTCTCCAAGCGCCGTCTCTTCCTGTATTGTAAATGGGTCCTAGGTTGCATCGATTTTGGATATCCTAGAATGTGAAATATCTGTCTAGTAGTGTTCTTCATCGTAAGGGTTTCAGAAATAAACACAATCCACGTATACTTATGTCAGTCAGTTAATACCATCTGCAACAATATTATGATGAGTGTCATGCCAGAAATGGTATTCCTATAGTCATCTAAGTAATTGTTGGTTAGGCTGAAGCAGTGTCAGAATACTAGGAGAAAATAGACCTGCACAGTTCTTAGGGTTTTGTAATTGTATTATGAATAGTTTAACATTAATAATAATTGTCAAGAACTAGGGGCTGATTCAGACCTGATCGCTGGGCTACAAAGTTTGCTCTCCTGCATTCGGATAGTCGCTGCCTCCAGGGGGAGTGTATTTTCGCCGTGCAAGTGTGCAATCCCATGTGTATGCAGAGCTGCAAAAATCCACATTGTGCAGTCTCTGCGCAGCCCAGGACTTACTCCTACAGTGCGATCAGAACAGGCTGATCGGGGCCGGAGCTGATATCAGACACCCTCCCTGAAAACGCTTGGGTACGCCTGCGTTTTTCTGGACACTCACTGTAAACTGTCAGTTGCCACCCACAAATGGCCTCTTCCTGTCAATTACCTAGCGAACGCCCGTGCGTTCGGATTTTTTGCACCATCCTGTCGCAGACCGGCATTGCCCGTTGTTGTCTGACGCACATGCTCATTGCGGTACATACGCATGTGCAGTTAGGACCTGATCGCCCGCTGTGTGAAAACGCACAGCAGCGATCAGGTCTGAATCACCCCCCTAGTCTTCACGGTATTTACTTTAGGCACGCACTGTAGTGTAAGTGTCTGTTCATGTTTTATTATTGAAGCATAATGTATTCATTTATACTTCTACTGTACATTTGTATATTTTATGTGATTCTCCCATTTCTGTGTATGGGGCTAATATTTTCTTTCTTCATTGCTGACAGCCTCTGTTTTACCCTTTCTGACAAGTCATTTTATTATTTTTTTTATTTGCAAATGATCAGCTAGGAATGTTTTCATACTGTATATAGCTTAAATTACCACATCTAGAGTTGTGGAAATGTATAGGTGAAGTACATAAATTTATCAGATTGGGAATAAAACATTTATTCCTTTCTCATATTCTACTTCAATATATAACTCCATTAATACTGTATCTGTTCAGCATCATATGTTTAATATTTGTTTACACGTTAGATTTCTGCCTCCCTCTATACCGGAGTATGTAAAATATGTATGCATTGTTGAGTCCCAATAAGTGGGCAAGCCAACTGTCTTATGCTCTCAGTGTTTACATGATGTAACGCCACATAACTGCTCACTGACACCACCAGCACCCTCTCACTGGGCCAGGTTAACAATGGGGTGGATGGAGCTACAGCAGTCTCTCAGTCTAACCCTCTGTTCCTTGTTCAGAGTCATTTAAGTCACCCCTGTCTGGGCTTCCCTTTTAGAATGCAAGCTCTCACAAGCAAGTCCCTCTTCCCTCATGTGCATTGGCTTCTCTTACTTTCTGTATACTATCATCTACTCCATACTCCCTTCAACGGCACCTAACCCTTGGTTTCCACCACACTGCTGCCTATTTCAGTGCTATGACCACTGTTGCAGAAATGCTTATTAACCACGTGCTTGTATTATACAGTAAGTCACTGTTTTTTTGTGTGCTCATTTGTTTATGTACTTTGTTAGGTGCTATAGAACCCTGGTGGTGCCATATAAATAAAGGATAATAATATTATAGGCCCAACGTCCTGGCAGCACGATGATGACCAGCTGTCTAAAAGACCACACAGACAGCCATAAATCATAAGTAGTAAACTTGTATTTTTTTCCCCCACAAAATTATGAAATTTTTTCTATTTTCATGTATGTAGGGAGACAGTGGGATTAATAGTGTAGGGGGCGTACACACCGACATGATTTATGTCACATACACACACTGTGTCACAGACTACATCCCCTTCTCAGTATAGGCTCTTCAACATTTTCAGCACCATGTCATTGTGGCTTTTAATCTGGCACTGGCCCTGATTCGTGTGCAGCACAGAGCAATTCAGGAGACCTCGAATGACAGAGCAGCAGAAGAAGAAAGTACTTTGCCGGTTGACTAGAACAGGTTGCTGTGGCCTGCTACAAGGGTTCCTTTCAGTAATAAAATGCCCCTGGTTCAACTGGTCACAACAAGGATGTCTCAGAACACTAAAAACCAATGTGGGAGGCCACACTACACATTTTATTTCTCAAAACTTCATCAGGCAACGAGTAGGAGATTGAGTCCAGTAATGTTATCTGATACTAACTCAGATAAGCTTTATACACTGTATTGATTGAATAACTATGAGCATAATGCTTTAGGAAACTTTTTAAATTTGAATAATTCTCAATTTGTTTTACAGTTTTAACTGAGATTCTATTTCCAATCTGATGGTATGTTAGGCACATATACTGGTATAGGGACTTGCATAGATTGTTTCCCTGGCGATAGGCTGCAAGTTTAAATGTTTTGATCAAACAAAATCTCCATGTTTTATTTGCTAGTTACATACAGATTTGCAGTGCTAGTGATAGTGCGGACAACATTATATCTGTATTATATAGGGGGGTGCAGACCGCACCCGGGTGCTACACTCTGAAGGAGTGACACCAAAATGTTGTCTCCTCCTCAGTGACCGGGAGTCAAGTGCTGCATTGTGACATTATCTTGCAGTGCCCGGCTCCTGTCACTAAGGAGGAGTCAGCAGTGCAGTGAGAGTCTCACAGTGGCAGCCCAGCATCCTGCAGAGTGATGAAAATGGGGGCCTGGCACAAAGCCACACATTGCCTACCAATAGATTGCACCCCTTTTAGGTCGCATGCGCCTTCAATGCACATGGGGAGTTGTATTTGGTGCACCTGGTGTCACCAACCACAGTGGCGCCACTGACATGTACAGATGTGTCCAGACCAGTTGCTGCCGTGATGCATATGCATTATCGCGACATACATTACGACTCGTGCTATTCATAGGTACAAGCATACCAGAGCCGGATTAAGGGGGGGCCTCCGGGGTTAAGTACCCCGGGACCCCCTGTCTGAAAGGGCCCCCCGTCACAGATCGGATTTGTAATTCGATCCGCGGCACTGCACTGCGCTCCCCTCCCCACTATCAGCCCAGCAGCAGCCGCCACTCACGCCGGCACCGCAGAGAGCTTCCTGTGCTGCCTGCTGAGCGATAGCTCAGCTGCCCAATAGTGTGTCACGCTGCAGCCTGCTGCTCAGTGACTGGCTGAGCACGCAGGCTGCAGGAAAGAAGGAAGCTCCCTGCCAACGCGTGTGTGCTGGCCAGCTTAAGAGGCAGGCTCCAGTCCTGTCTGTAAGGTCATGATGGTTTTTTTTGTATTCTTAAAGTTATATATTAAATGTAAACGTAGGCTCTGGGTTGTGTGTGTGTGTGTGTGTGTGTGTGTGTGTGTGTGTGTGTGTATATATATATATATATATATATACACATACATTGTGACTGCCAAATTGCTAACTCAAAAATATTTAAAATGCCCACTCTAATATATACTTTAAACGCCTGCACCTCTTATTACCATATCCCATGAATGTGCACTATATATCACAAAACACTGCATCCCATAAGAGAAAAACAATACACCCACACATTATCTGAGTTCCAAAG
Source organism: Pseudophryne corroboree (assembly GCF_028390025.1). NCBI lineage: Eukaryota > Metazoa > Chordata > Amphibia > Anura > Myobatrachidae > Pseudophryne > Pseudophryne corroboree. The sequence continues at coordinate 802,978,104 of NC_086445.1, forward strand.
CTCATTGATGTATATATTTGTTATTAAAAGGATATGGATTCAATATATTACAGAGTACAGTATACCTATAATTACATGATTACAACTCACACAGTAAGCAGTTAAAACATACAGTTACAGTTACATACGGTTACAGTTACATGCCAGCATACAATACCATTCCCTCAATGTATCTTATATCTCTCTCTCTGTAAAGTAATGCTGGGACTCCATCTTCCTCTGAGACCAAAACAGGAACTAACCTGCTGTGTGGTCAGCAGTGTGTTATCTAGTTTCTGGGGGAGGGGACTCCCTCTCATTCATGGCTGAACAGGTTCAGCCTTGGGGACGTCCAAAGGGGCTGGCCTGAGCTTCCTGTCCACTGTCCTAATAAGAGTGATTTTAGCTTTTATACATTTAATAATAATTATCCGCTGCAATGTCCCACAACTTCACAACAAGCATCAAATGAATCTACACATCAATCTGGTTGTTTCAATTGTAAACATGACCGGTCTATCTGGCTTCGTTCAAATAATACACATACATGACATTACTTCATTATATATAATTTTAAATCATCATGATGTCTGGCGCTTGATATTATTATAATTATGTACTGCATGAAATAAGTGTCGAATTCGTCTCTGTGGCATGTCCATGTAAATGCATGTGTTACTATATATTGCTGTGCTCGCTGCGCATATTTGCAAGTATAGCGACTTATATGTGTGTAGTTTGTATGTTCTTTTTATGTAATATTTTTGACTTCGACAATATATATAAAAATATATACACAGGGTATGTATATACATATATATATATATATATGTATACACACACACACACACTGCTCAAAAAAATAAAGGGAACACTTAAACAACACAATGTAACTCCAAGTCAATCACACTTCTGTGAAATCAAACTGTCCACTTAGGAAGCAACACTGATTGACAATCAATTTCACATGCTGTTGTGCAAATGGAAAAGACAACAGGTGGGAATTTTAGGCAATTAGCAAGACACCCCCAATAAAGGAGTTGTTCTGCAGGTGGGGACCACAGACCACTTCTCAGCTCCTATGCTCTCTGTCTGATGTTTTG